>NC_139556.1:93192365-94392365 GCF_965112155.1 Podarcis liolepis | reverse complement strand
GAACTTAATGGGACTTATTCCTGAGGAAATCTATGTAGGCTTGCATAGTATTCCTGCTTTTCGTAGAAAATGAATTTTCTAATACACATGAACTCAGTCATTGGAAAACTCTCTCACCGGTTGGATTCGGAAAAAGTGACCAGAGCAGTTTTCTTCCCACAAAAGTATGAGCTAAGCTGAAACCGATTCAGCAGCTGGCATGGATTAGTAAAGCAAACCCTGAGCAGAACAGAGGGACAGCAGCAAATGAAGCCATATCTGTACGGCCAGCACCATAACCCAGCAAGGCTCGGCATTAGCCAGGACCCTGTGGTGGGCAAAGGGTCCACCCTGCTGATAACAATATATTCTTAGTTTGTGCCAGGAGCACATGAGAAGTTCAGAGGTCAATGTAAGACTCCTTCCCTACCCCAAATAACCCACATGTCCCAAAGGAATTGGAAGGGGGCGTGCTTAATCTCTAACTTTGTGCGGGATATTCTCTTCAGTGCTGTGGAGCACATCTGGATCTTAGTGAGATTCATGGGAGTCTGACATGAAGTGAGGGGACATTTCTGCTCCCTCTAGCACTCACACACACCCTGTATTGATTTATCAATCATATAATATGACTTCTGGTTTAATGGTGAGGTCTAATTTATTTTTTAGTTGTTGCTTTGTTGAAAGTGTTGTATAGATTGTAATTGTTTCACTGATGATTTGTTAATTATTCTATTTGATTTATGCTGCGTTTGCATAGCTGTCAACGTTTCCCTTTTTTAAAGGGAAATTCCGTTCCGAATAGGATTCCTCGCAAGAAAAGGGAAAAGTTGACAGCTATGTGCGTTTGTGGTGTTCTGTCATGTTATAATTACTTATTGTTTGGAAGCTGCTTTGGGATTCATTTGAATGAAAAGCGGCATAGAAATACAACCAACCAACCAATCCCGTGTTCTACCAAATTGACCTGCCAGGCTGTTTTCCCTAAAGCACGTGACGATCACAAATGAAGCAGACACATGGCCGGATCTTTCTGTTATGTACTGAAGTTCTCACTGTGGGCCAGCAGGAGGATACTGTAGATAGTTTTCACTCAGGTCCGCATATGCAAATAAGGAATTGACAGTGACGTTCAGTGATTGGATAGTTACAGAAAGTTGTTACTGTTGCTTTGTAGTTGAGCTCTATATAAGCAGGTTGGCTGAACCCATCAGCCCAGTTCTGTTTTGGCCTGTGAATAAACAAGAGCTGTCTGAAGAATCGCTGTGTTGTCTGATATGTTCACCCACAACTTAACACTTTCCTTGCAGCAAAGAGCTTTGACAGCCCTTTGCTGAGCATAGGACAGGCAAAGCCCCTTGAGCTGTGGTCCCCAAGCACCCAAAATCCAGCTGGCTGCCAGATGCTGGGGAAATGCTGGGGAAGGGACTTTGGTAAGTGGATGAAGCCACTTGCTAATCAGTCAATCTGCTGATGCCATAATGATGTCATGTGATTGACAGGTGGATTGTCCCACCCACCTGTCAAAGTTCTCCTGCTGGGTTTGGGGACAGATAGTGACATATCCCATTGGTCCAAAAAGGTTCCCCACCCCGCAGTAATCTCTTTGCGATACCGCCATTACCCTTTGGAAGGCTCCAGTTACAGATAGGTAGCCGTGTTGGTCTGCCATAGTCAAAATAAAAAAATTCCTTCCAGTAGCACAACAGGCACCTCTTTCATAATGTTGTATGCCACCCCAACCTCCAAGCCGTGTGAGATTCCAAAGGTGATTTCCCAGGGCTTGTGTTTTCCTTAGAATAAGAGACAGCAGAGACTGTGGTGTCTTTAGGATATATGGTTTATTTACACACACACACACACACAAACAACCTGATCCCACGATGGAGGGCTGCACAGTATTAACACTCTCAGAGGGTCTTGTTTCCCCCATAGCCTTGTATTGAAACAGAAATCAAGCATCACTCTGTCTCTCTGGCTTCCCAGCCTGCTGCTTCCAGCTGCTAGCTGCTAGCTCACAAGACCCAACTCTCCTTTCCCCTCTCTGGCCTTTGTATTTCTAACTACCACCCATTTGCTGTCTGGCACAGATCCACTTCCTTCATTCCCTTAATGGCCCATTACCTAGGCTATCACCCAAGGAGGAAGCCAGCCTTGTTATTCCAGAAATTTGAATCCTTATATTTTAACACTTCCTGGATCCAGGGTCTCAGCATAACAGCCTAACACACACACACACCCACCCCACTTCTGTGTGCTGGCATCCATCTGTTTCGGGAAACAATGGAGGAGTGCGCCTTTGGGGGGGTGAGGTGAAGCTGTTGGAAGGTTGCAGTCCGATCCATAGCAATACTTTGAAATGAGTAATTCTCAGATTACTCATATTTCTGCAGTAGGCTCAGTAACAGCAATACCAATGAAAGCCTTTGTCTTATTTGAGTATTCATCATACACAGATAGAGAGCAAACAGTATACTAAATCCTGCTAAAAGCTGTGGTTGGAATAATTATCCTCCTTTTCTTACTCCCTCTTCCCTACACTGCAAGGCTGGCTCAACCATTGGGCAGAGTGAGGCAGTCACTTTGGGCAGCTGGTTTTGGGTATCATGAAAGGGCAGCCTGCTGTTAGTTGTTTTAATTCATCATTATTGTGCTTTTACTCCCAGTGAGAGAGGCTTGTGGGATTTTCTGCCTCAGATGCCAAAATAGCTAGACCAGTCTTGGATGTGTCTATATGTCTTGGTAGGGAGTCATCGCTCACTATTCTGCTTCAGGCAGCAAATGTCTTCTTGGCCGGCCGTATCACACAGACGGAATAGAAACCGAAGCTCTGTGTTAGGAGGATGATCAGCTGAAACACTGATCCAGATTCAGCCTTATAGGCAGAGGATTTTCCTTGTGATTAAATGCAAAAAACCCCCACCCCAACAGCCCTATCATTAGATACAGCTTCTGCCCGTGTATGCTAACTGGGTCACGTTTTTCTCCATCCGCCTGCCCCCACCCGGAGCTTTGCAGAATAAGCTGTGCTCATAACCTCTCCTCCCCTTGCAAGAGCAGCATTCGGATTCCCTGCTACCAGCATGCAGATCTCGTGTCCCAGGCTGGGCAAGCTACGCAGAAATAGCAATTACCATCAGCATCCCCCGGGCAGCTCCTGCTTCCTTTATTTTAACACCTCTGCAGTGCTTCTTTCACCACGACTTGGCCTTCAGAGGAAGAGTCACTGAGCCATGGTAATCTGCCAGCTGCAATTTGTGACTTGCTTCCACTAGAGCAAAGGGGGGGCGGGTTGGGGGGGGTCTGCCACTGACTGTACTTGTAGGGCAGAGATGGGGACATAGAAAGCCCGGGGCCAAGATGTGACCCTCCAGGTCTTTCCATTTGGTCCTTGGGAATCTCCCCAAACTGTACCAACTCCCTGGGCTACATCCTTCTCTGGACCTTCTTTGCACTGTAAGAAGGTTAGAAGAAACTGCTGGATCAGGCCAATGGCCCATCCAGCCTAGCATCATCATCATCATCATCATCATCATCATCATAACAATAATAATAATTTATTATTTGTACCCCGCCCATCTGGCTGGGCTTCCCCAGCCACTCTGGGTGGCTTCCAAAAAAATAAATAAATAAAAATACTCTAATACATCAAACATTAAAAGTTTCCCTAAACAGGGCTGCCTTCAGATGTCTTCTAAAAGTCTGGTAGTTGTTGTTCTCTTTGACATCTGGTGGGAGGGCATTCCACAGGGAGGGTGCCACTACTGAGAAGGCCCTCTGCCTGGTTCCCTGTAACTTCTCACAGTGAGGGAACCGCCAGAAGGCCCTCGGCGCTGGACCTCAGTGTCCGGGTAGAACGATGGGGGTGGAGATGCTCCTTCAGGTATACAGGACCGAGGCCGTTTAGGGCTTTAAAGGTCAGCACCAATACTTTGAATTGTGCTCGGAAACGTACTGGGAGCCAATGTAGGTCTTTTAAGACCGGTGTTATATGGTCTCGGCGGCCGCTCCCAGTCACCAGTCTAGCTGCCGCGTTCTGGATTAGTTGTAGTTTCCGGGTCACCTTCAAAGGTAGCCCCACGTAGAGCGCATTGCAGTAGTCCAAGCGAGAGATAACTAGAGCATGCACCACTCTGGCGAGGCAGTCCGCAGGCAGGTAGGGTCTCAGCCTGCATACCAGGTGGAGCTGGTAAACAGCCGCCCTGGACACAGATTTGACCTGCGCCTCCATGGACAGCTGTGAGTCCAAAATGACTCCCAGGCTGCGCACCTGGTCCTTCAGGGGCACAGTTACCCCATTCAGGACCAGGGAATCATCCACACCTGCCCGCCTTCTGTCCCCCAAGAACAGTACTCATTCTCACACTGATCAACCACATGCCCGTGGGAAACCCAAGAAGATTTCCCCCTCCTGTGGTTTCCAGCAACTGGCACTCAGAAGCATCGCTGTCTCCCATTTGTGGAGTCAGAGCGCATGGCTACTAGCCGCCCTTTAGTGTTTTTGCCTGGGGACAATGCTGTTGCACTTAGGTCATAGAATCAGAATCATAGAATTGTAGAGTTGGAAGGAACCCCAAAGGGTGATCTAGTCCAACCTCCCGCAGCGGAGGTCCCATAGGCATCTGGTTGGCCCTTGTGAGCAGGGCTGGCCCAAGACATTTTGGCGTCTGAAGTGAACCACAAAATAGCACCCTCCCATCCCACCGCCAGGGAGGATGAGGTGAGTGAAGATCTACAGCAGGAACCAAGAGGGAATAAATATCTACATTGGGAACAAAGGCGGGGGAATCAAATCAACCTTATCGGGTGGCTGACCTGGAAATCAAAGGCTGGCACAGGAGAATTGGGGCCCACTCTGAATCTGGAGCAGCAGGAACAGTAGGCAGGGAAGAAATAAGTCTGGAGGTCCTGCAGGATTGCCCAGTGGCATCTCTCAGCAACCAGTGACCCAGACTTGAGGAAGAGCAGTGGGCCATGGATTTCTATAGCAGACACTGGGTGCCTGTTTTGGGAGCTACCTAATTCCAAGGACAGTTCAAGGACCAGAGTTTTGGGTTCATATTCATGTGGCCAAATGCTTGCTGAATCAAGCTCACCATGCCCTCCTAATGCATCTCAGTCAAAATGTCTTGAGGAGGCCTATCCAAACCCAAGGAACTGCTCTCAAGCGGCTTCCAACGTCCATGGAGAGCCTCAACACAGACAAACGCATGATTCTGCGCTGCAAACCATTCCTCTTGCTGGCTCCTTGGGAATGAGTCACATAATCAGATTATTCCTGTTGATCTTATTAACAAGTTCATTGATCTGTTGTGTGTTTATTCTGAGTCAGTTAACTCTTCTTCTTCTACTTGATTGTAATGACTAAGCTTAAGAGACCAGGCAAAAGATCCATAACGGGGCGTAGCACCGTTTGCCGGCGCCTGGGCAGCTGTGCACACATACGGCAGGTGGGGGCAGAGGATGCTCATTCAGCCCAGGCTGGGAGAGGGCGCAGAGGGTGCTCTTCACCCCCCCGCTCCCCAGCCCTCGCCACCAACGGGCGGGTGCTTGCACACCAGGTGGGGCACAGAGGGCGCATGCCAGAGATCTCTGCGGGTGATGCCTGGTTCACACACACCCCAGATTGTGCACCCAGGGCATCGCCCGCCCTGCCCTACCACGCTAGGCCACTGATCCATGATTAGGAATATTTCGCCTCATTCACTTACCAGGGCAAAGATACTCTCATCAGTTGCCAGTGACATCATCGCTCCTGCTTTGAGCTTTTCTCCCACTGCATTACTTCTCCACCACACAACAGCTGGGCACTGTGGACAGCCAACGCATGCACTCATGTACACACAGTGCACACAGCTACCAGTAGGGAGAACGGGTTGCAGTGAAGCACAGAAAGGGAGCATAGGAAGTGGGTGATGAACCATCAGCCCATAGCTAGGCTGAGTCTCGTGCAGAACAAAGATGTCTCAGTGTTCTGCTGTGGCTCAGCTGGTCTTTAATTAAGCAATAAGGCATTGCCCTGTCAATCGGCTGCACACAGTTCGGTCTTTCTCTCCAGCTGGTCATCTTTCTGGCAGTCATTTGGAGGCCATTAACATATAAATGAGTTTGGTTATGTTGAGGAGCAGGAGGGGGCAGCAGGACAAGATGATATTCGCTGTCGTGCACTTGGCTGGAGTTGCAGTGACCACATGTTCTGCTTCAGAGAGGACAGTCGTCTGTTTGAAGGGCTGTTCAGTCTGAGTCTCATTTAGAAAGCTAAGAAGGGAGAACAGGAGGGGCTTTGAAGATGCCCATCACCGGATAGTAAGACTGAGCAGGTCATGTGGTCACAGCCTTCCCTACTATTTTGAGATCATTGTATTTTTATTTACATTATACTTTGAATTCTAAATTTGCATCTGTACACAACTATACATCAGTACCTGGTTGACAGCTGGAACAGAATGCAAGACTAGATGGGCTTTTGGTTTTATCCAGCACGTTTCTTATTACCGTATTTTTCGCCCCATAAGACGCACCGGCCCATAGGACGCACCTAGTTTTTTGGGGGGGAAATAAAGGAAAAAAAAATTTATTTCCCCCCCAGGTGCGCTGCGCTAATCCCGAAGCTTGGGGCGTGCGAAGCTCAGCGCGCCCCAAGCTTCTGGGTGCCGGCAAGCAGTCCGCCAGCCGTGGGAAAGCCACGCGGCTCTCCCAGGGCTAGCGGACCGCTGCGCTAATCCAGAAGCTTGGGGCGTGCGGAGCTCAGCGCGCCCCAAGCTTCTGGGTGCCGGCAAGCAGTCCGCCAGCCGTGGGAAAGCCACGCGGCTCTCCCAGGGCTAGCGGACCGCTGCGCTAATCCAGAAGCTTGGGGCGTGCGGAGCTCAGCGCGCCCCAAGTTTCTGGGTGCCGGCAAGGTCTCCGCTAGCCCTGGGAGAGCTGGGTCTCCCACAGCTAGCAGATAGCTTCCTGAAGCCTGGAGAGCGAGAGGGGTCGGTGCGTACCGACCCCCCTCGCTCTCCAGGCTTCAGCGAAAGCCTGCATTCGCCCCATAAGACGCACACACATTTCCCCTTCATTTTTGGAGGGGAAAAAGTGCGTCTTATAGGGCGAAAAATACGGTATTTTTTGAAAAAGTTACCATGGGCATATTCCATGGGAATCTCTTCTGCCCTCTTTTTTGCTGACACTTTTCCCTTTTCCGGCTATGTGTATGTGGCCACCATGGTTGCAGCTTCTGCTCCTTGTACAGTGCTTGGGCTGCCCTACTGTTAGACAGAGTGAGACAGCCCCTCAGGTGGCAGATGCTGGGGAGCAGCAATGGCACACACACACACACATATGCACAGAGGCTGTTTTTCCTGAGCCCCCAGCCATTCCCCTCTGTTGGATGATAGAGCCTGCTGCATTCAGGTGTGGTGGAGGAGACATAAAGTAGCAAGCACATAGAGCTGAAGGAGGAAGTTGGAAGAGCGGCTTTCTTTCCCACTTCCTGTTTTGGTTCTTTGTGCTTTTCAAGGCTCAGATTAATTCTGCCATATTTGACTTTTACCTGGATTCCTTGGAAAACTGAAGGGTGTTCACGCATGTGCGCTCTCTCTTTCTGTTTCTGAGGGAGATGGAGGAAGGGGGACCAGAGAGGGTGTCGCCCACAGCACCTGCTCAGAAATCCAGATACGCTCACAGGCCTAAAATGGCCGGTGACCCCTTAGTTTATCAAAATGACCCTTGAGATCCCTTGAATAAATGCCTCCCATTGTCACTGAATTAACCTTCTTCCTCTTCCACTTCCAGCGTCTTCTTCAGAATTGGAAAAAAAAACGATGGAAGGGGGAAATGAGTCTGTGCAAAATAAATTAAACGATAGCGTGCTTAACTTCATTTTAAGAAGGGAATTGGGAAGCTCAGCTGTATAACTCTTTGCTCCAGGGGATTAGATGGTTATCACTTATGCTTCTGAACTGGACAGAAGAGTACTATCAGCCAGATGGGACATGGTAATTGCTTCTTCCTTTTTCTTTAGTAGAAGCAACATTTTTTTCAGTGCCATAGCAAAGCAAGCATGCTAAAAGGTGCTTCACTTCATCTCTGCAAACCTGGTTTTGCAACTGAGCATGCGCTTTACAGGGAGCTACAGCTAATCTTTCACATGGGTTTTATTCAAGGCTGGAATCAGTATCTGGTACCGTATGAGGAATAAATACATTCACAGATTTAAAAACAGGTCTCATTTGTGCAGCACGTTTCTTAGGTGCACATTTACAAGTTCTACAAATGCACACCTTTGAAAAATATAAGACAGTATACAACTTGTCTCTCTGTTTATTCCATTTATGTTGCATCTCGAGGTTGATGAGAGATGTTGATCAGGGAGGTGTGTCTGAAGACGAAGGAACTTATATGCATTGGTGTCTAAGTGGTTATATTATGTATTTTTTGTAACTTTTGTTGTTTTAGTTGCACACTGCTTTGAGATATCTGTGTATATTTAGTGGTATAGAAAAACAGCCTAAATAAATATAGTAAAATAAATATTGCAGCTAGCATTCCAGTTTCCTTTCCATTTTTCTACTTGATGGTTATTTATGATGTCTTTTGTTTGTTTTTTAAGTTGTTGCTGTTTATCAGTTTTGCGCCTTTCACTGATGTAGCTGCTTCGAGCATCTTCTGGCAAGACTCTGTGACCCCAAACACAATATCATAAATCACAGTTCCCGGCTCGCAACTCAGGCTAATTTTACTCTGCCGTTGCTTAAATGCACAGTCAGCAGCTTCCCTGAGCCCTTAATTCCACTGAGTAACTTTTCCATATTAATAAAACACACTATTGTGTATGTATGTGTGTGGCTGGCCTTGATATGTCACTCTTGACGGATTGCATTGAAACACTTAAGCTGTGACAACCCCACATTGTCCCTCCCCTCCCTTGTATTAATTCTTGCACACATTATGATAATCCAGCATGCAGAAGGCGATTTGCTTGCTAAATGACCCAGATTTCCTCTGCGGTCGTATGGTGAGTGGGATAGTAGGACAAAGTAAGGACCTCCTGAACCCTTACATCCCAGCTTAATTGTTGAAATCATCTGGTGAAGCGCTGATAGTTGTCCCCCACGTTACGGAGGCCTGACCAACCTTAGCTAGAAGTCGGATGTTCGGTGTCACCAGCCCTGTGCTATGAAATACTCTTCCGGACGAGATTAGACAGGCAGACTCTCTCTATTAACTTCCGGGTGTCTCTTAAGGATCTTTTTAATGCCCACAGGTCATCTAGTCCAACCCTCTGCAATGGAGGAGTGGCAGTGAAAGATTCTGAAATATACTCAGAGTCGCAAAGTGATTTCATGCTCTTTATTCAGCTCATAGTGGTGAGGAGGAATGAATGAAAGTCCCCTCACAGTATCTGCTTTATATACATTATTTACACAATGGGCTGCACATGATTGGCTAATTCCAGAATTCTACTGTAAGCCAATCAGGTTGTGGATTCACTTCTATCTGGAGCAGGATTGGGTGGTTCCTGCCAACCAGTCATACTGCTGCATTGTTCTAGGACCAATCAGACTGCTGCATTTTGGATCCTATTGTTCTAGGACCAATCACTGCTGCAGTTTGGATCTTATTCAACTCAGTACATAACAGATTCCCTGAGGAATTTGCCAGGCGGACGGTGAGATCAGGGATGAATGAGTGTGCGAAGGACGGGGAGAGCAGGATGGGAAAGGCACCGTCAGGAGTCATGACACGCGTCAGCCTGACAAAGTGGGCAGATTACGGAACAGGACTCTTTACCTGGCAGGCTCCAGTCCCCTAACCCCCACCTGAGAGCCCACCAGCACTGCCCCACATACCTGTTTGGCCTCTTGTCCTGGAAAGAAAAGAGAAAAGGAGCAGCAACAGCTATGACTTCAGTTTGGGGCTGCAGTTAGGAAGGCAGGAAGCTGCTCTATAAATGAGTTATATTCCTGGTCTATCTAGCTCAGTATTTGTTATGTACTGAAGTTCTCACCCTGGGCCAGCAGGGGGATACTGTAGATAGTTATGCAAATGAAGGATCGAAAGTGACCAGTGATTGGATAGTTTTAGAAAGTTGTTACAGTAACAAGGTACTGGAGCTCTATATAAGCAGGCTGACTGAGCCCTTCAGTTCAGTTCTGTTCTGGCCTCTGAATAAAGAAGAGCTGTTTGAAGAATCACTGTGTCGTCTGATATGTTCACCCACAACTTAACAGTATTGTCTACACAGACTGGCAGAGGCGCCAAAAGGTTTCAGACTGGGGATTTCTCCTAGCCCTACCTGGAAAGGCCGGGGATCGAATCTGAGGCCTTCTGCATGCAAATTAGATGCTCTGTCACTGAGCCATGGCACCTTCCTCTATGCTGGATGTGTGAGAGAGAGAGGATGAGAGATGGTGTTTTCAGTTTCTCAGTCTGTCTGGGTCTTCCTCTTCTCTCTGTATGTGTGTGATGGAGAGAGAAGGGGGTTGCATTGCCCACAGGCTCAGTTCCTTGAGAGAGTGCTTGTCTGCTGTGCTCAGTTCTGTCGCCACATTATTTGCTAGCTCGTTTTCTTATTTGAGAGATTTCTGTCCCATCCTTCAGGTAGAACCTTTCAGAGCGGCCAGCAAGGTAGAGTGCCTAGGGGTCTTCTTTTACAGGGAGCAACCCTGTAATTTGAAGGGCTGCCCGATTTAAGTCTGCTTTAAAGAGAGAGCAAGCAGCAATGTGTTATATTTCTGTTTAAATCATTCCACTTAAGAATTATTTCCAAACTTGCATCTGTGTGTATAAATTAGCACAACCAAATTTTATGTAGATTTGTGTCCTTTTTGTGGTGCCACAATTCCTCTTTTTGGGCAATGTGCAAATCCCCTCCACCCCACCCCCACCCCATAACAGGGTTAAGCATGGCAGCAAGATATACCATTAAGGCACCAAAAATGTTACTAAGCATTGTTGTTGTTGTTTAGTCGTTTAGTCGTGTCCAACTCTTCGTGACCCCATGGACCAGAGCATGCCAGGCACTCCTGTCTTCCACTGCCTCCCGCAGTTTGGTCAAACTCATGCTGGTAGCTTCGAGAACACTATCCAACCATCTCATCCTCTGTCGTCCCCTTCTCCTTGTGCCCTCCATCTTTCCCAACATCAGGGTCTTTTCCAGGGAGTCTTCTCTTCTCATGAGGTGGCCAAAGTATTGGAGCCTCAGCTTCAGGATCTGTCCTTCCAGTGAGCACTCAGGGCTGATTTCCTTAAGAATGGATAGGTTTGATCTTCTTGCAGTCCATGGGACTCTCAAGAAGATTCCACCTAAACATTAGGAAGAACTTCCTAACAGTAAGAGCTGTTCGACAGTGGAATTTGCTGCCAAGGAGTGTGGTGGAGTCTCCTTCTTTGGAGGTCTTTAAGCAGAGGCTTGACAACCATATGTCAGGAGTGCTCTGATGGTGTTTCCTGCTTGGCAGGGGGTTGGACTCCATGGCCCTTGTGGTCTCTTCCAACTCTATGATTCTATGATTCTATTCTATTCTATGAGTCTCCTCCAGTACCATAATTCAAAAGCATCAATTCTTTGGCAATCAGCCTTCTTTATGGTCCAGCTCTCACTTCCATACATCACTACTGGGAAAACCATAGCTTTTACTATACGGACCTTTGTTGGCAGGTCTGCTTTGTTGGCCTACTAAGCGTTAGGAGACAACAAAGATGCAGTCAAATGAAAGATCTTCAGTTGGTGCCCAAAATATATCAGTCGTAATGCCCGTCAAGCCTCCCTGGGATGTTTGGGGTGCCACAACTGAAAAGGCTTTGGCACCCACTTTTCTTCTGAAGGGATCTTATTTTTTTAGTTTATTTTTTTAGTTATTGCTTTGCTAGCAGTGTTTTATAGATTGCGGTTGTTTCAGTGAAGACTACTTTGTATGATTTATGCTATATTTGTGATGTTTTATCACGTTCTATCATGCTATTGTTGTTTATTGTTATGGTTTGGCATTCATTTGACTGAAACGCGGCATAGGAGTATAATAAATCAAATCTTCAATGCTCAGGCAGGTACATAATGCATGTGTGTAACATGACGTATAATCTGTGGCTTGGTTCACTATTTCGAGTTATATACCTTGCCCATTTGGGGGGCTCCGTGCTCTCATGCGGGTCACGGAAGACAAACGCCCCGGGTTTGGGCTGCAAAATGTTGGAGGGAATGGATTTGTTTTCTGTTTTCTGACTGTGAAACAGCCATCGGCTGGATTGTGTTGTGGTTTGTCAGGAGCGGATATCTTGTCTGGTACTGATGTCGCTGATATTGCTTGGCGACAGTAATCTGCTTGTAAGCGCATGCAATTCTCGTACACCTAAGATGAACATAACATTTTTCCCGTTAGCTCTCCCCTTAGATGTGGAAAGGGCCTCACCCAGGGACCAGAATTTTTTTGTTCCAAGAGCTGGCAACTCTAACTACTTCATCTTTTATCCTTTCCCTACAAAATTCCTTTGGTTAGGAGGGGAAAGCCTTCAATACCAGGGACTAGTCTATTTTTAGAAGCAACCTCATATGAAATATACGTACAGGAGAGTGGGGAGGGGGAACCCAAGCAAAACCACTCCCATTCCTCCAGCAAGCCTGTTAAGTGTTAGTAATAAAATTTCTCTTTCTCTTTCTTTCTTTCTTTCTTTCTTTCTTTCTTTCTTTCTTTCTTTCCATCAGGCAGATTCTCAGGCAACAGGCATGCAACTGGAATGGCCTTTGAGGCCATTACCATTTTAAAAATATAGCTTAAAGTCATTTCTTGTACTTTATGCCGTGTGTGTGTGTGTGTTCACAATGCCTCCCACTTCCTCCTAGGTCGTGTACTCACTATATCTTTAAAGCACACTCAAAACACATCCTTACCCTCAAAGAATTCTGGGCACTGTAGTTTTCCCTGAGCAGAGCTGCAATACCTAGCATCCCTGAACAAAAATACAGTCCCCAGAATTCTGTGAGGGAAATAATGTGTTTCAAGTTACCGGTACTTTAAAGGTGTAGCGTGTGCACAGCCCCAATGCCAATTACTGAGAGCATAAGCTGATGATTTTGTTTTATTTTTATTTTATTTTGGGGTGGAGGTGGGACATTGGTATAAACCCAAAATATGCATGCAGGGCAGGTGTACACTCCTTCTCCTGGATTAATCAGCCTTGGGGAGAAGTTGAGCTTTCCCCTCCATCAACTGTTGGCATCTCTATTGGCGAGGACTGTACCAGATTTTCAGAAGCCTGGCTGCAGTGGAAAAAGCAGAGAGGAGAGAAGAATTTGTTGGGATCATTGTGCGCTCTGTAACTTTTGAAGAATGAAGTGCTTGTTACTCAGATGGGGGGCAGGCCTGAGTTACCAGCATTTTGCTCAAAAATAGGCAGTGCTGTTTCAAAGGACTGAAAAGGGGCTTTATCTCACGCCTGGACTTAATATAGTCCATGAAGCTCATCGCCCTCAGCTACACTGCGATCAGCACTGGCAAAGGCTCCGTTTATGAAGAGCCCGTTTCTGCAAAACACAAGAGGACAAATGCTGAAAGCAATCAGCCTGGAGATGGGACTCTTCTGTCGACGGCACGCCACAAGTGTCTGTGCCGTCAAGAGTCATATGACCAAATGAAAGCCTATGGTCAAGTCGAAAAGGTCTCTTTCTTTGCGTTGCTGTGGAGATCTGCAAGAGAGCTTCTTCCCAGTTAACTGACTGGAGGTTTCCCTCATTTCCACCACTCACTCTCTCTCTCTCTGTTTTTTGCGCAGATGAAATCATGCAACAGGAGATCAGGCCTCTCGTTGCTGTGGATATCATAGAACAGCTTCACCGGCAGTTTGCTATCCTGTCAGGTAAGGGTTGGGATTCATTTGTTTTATAGCTTTTGGTAAAACACACCCCTTTAATTGCCCGTTGACAGCTAACCAGGAGAAGCTCTGTCGCAGCTGCTAGGTAGGGGCAGGGGCAAAATTGGGTTTGGTTTGCATTTCAATGCAAACCTACCCAATTCTGTACTTCCTGAAACACCATTCAAATTCAGTTTGTCATAGGTGACCGGGATACATGAGCCGAAACACAGATATCAGTTGATGTTCAAGTGCCTGTGAATTTCATAATGCAGTTCCCCAACCAAAAAAAATGTACCCAGAACAGCATATGTTTGGGGGTAAGCAGGTGTAAAAACCCACGCTGGTGGAAATAAAATAGAACAATGCATTATATTGGGGAAATTGCTTGTAAAAATATGTATATTCGGCAGAATTGCATTAATATGTGCATACTAGAAGAGAAGGACCCTAAAATGTAGATGAATTTTTGTGAGGCCCTTGTTTTAAAACATTATAAATTGATGTAATAATGTGGGTGGGGGAGGGAGGCTAATGGTTTGTTTTGTCATTGTTTTTATTATGTATCTGAGATCTACAGACAAAGGGCAGTATAATAATAATAATAATAATAATAATAATAATAATAATAATAGTAACAACAACAATACAGAAATGTGAAAAACTGTCCCTACAACCAAAGTCCTAGGTCTCTTGAGCCTCATACCCTAAGATTTAGGGAAAGGGCCTGGGAGTTCTAGAATGGGGAGAAGAACCCAGGTTTCAGCTGAGCAGGTGAGTTGCTTCTTCTTCTTCTGTTTAACAGAAGAATTAGAGGTGAGGATGAGTTGCAGCGAGTGTGGTGTAAATGTGCCTCAACCTTTCCTCATAAGGCTCAGTTTCCAGACCCTTGAGCATCTTGGTCGCCCTCCTCTGCTTACATCCCAGCTGGTCCATATCCTTCAGAAACTGCGGTGCCCAGAATTAATGTATTATTATATTAATATTTAAATGTATGTATGTTTCTAATGTACACAAAGCCTCTGTGAAAAAGATGTATAGCTGGAAGTTAGAGTGAAGCTGTTGCTAAAGCCTTGGTAGATTTTATTGTTTTTATGCCAGGAGAAAAAGGGAATGGCAACCCACCCTCTTCCCATTTCAACATCTTGTAATAACAGCCTGGAATTATGTGCAAATGAGTCCAGTGTGCAGTCTGCACCTATGTGACTGATCCCATTATGCACACCAGGAGCTTCTGAGACAAACTGTCACCAAAGATATTAGAGGGGATTTCGTTTCCTTGGCTAGCTTTCTTTCCTTTTGCCTTGGAAGTCGGCTTAGTGCCCTGTTTTCCCCTTCAACGGAAAAAGGGAAAGCCATATATATATATAGCCGGGATGAATGGATCTAGAGCTCGCTCTATCTGCTAAAACCCAGAACTGGAACGCCCAGAGCTCAAAAGCCTAAAAACCATGTTTTCACAAAGGATTTCCACATTTTAGCCCAAATCTGAAAGTGCAGGAAGCAGTGGTGGAATCAGAAAGGAAGGGACCAAGATGCATGTCCTTTCTTCTGTTATGATGTACTCTTCTTGATGGTATACTCTTCCCTCACTTGAGAAGCAGTCAGTTCCAGGGGCAGCTGTAAAGCCTCAGCTTCCTTGTGAAAAAAGAATCCCAGAGACTTGGGACCGTGTCAGCAATATCTGCTTGCAGACCGGGCAAGTGCGAAGTATGCCGACACACACACAAGCAGTGTTGGTCCTAGGTGTAAGCACACTGGAATATCCCTGCCAGGTTGTACCAAAAGCCTGTCTAGTCGAGCATCCTCTTTCCCATAGTGGTTAGCTGAATGCCCCTGGGAAGGCCACAAACAGGGCACCAGCGCAATAGCCATTCCCAGCACCTGGCATCGAGAGGCATGCTGCCACTAATCCTGGACTTCGTATTTGGCCATCATATCTAATAGAGCAATAGCACTGTAGAGTTGGTCATCCAGTCCAGCTCCCTGCAATGCAGGAATCACAGTTAAAGAATCCCTGGTGAATGGCCATCCAATCTCTGTTTGAAAACCTCCAATGAAGGAGAATCTACGGCCTTCCGAGAGAGTCTGTATTTTCCCTTGGAGCAACAGAAAGTAAGGGCCATAGTATTAATAGTAATAGTAATAGTAATAGTAATAGTAATAGTAATAATATTACTATTACTATAATTTCTCAAAGGACCTGTTGATGGCATTTTACCACTGTACTGTTGAGAGTGTATTAACTTATGGTCTGTGTGTGTGGTTTGGGGGCTGCACGGTCAGGGGAAAAAACAATGCTGTCCAGGGTTGTAAAGACTGGATCAAATCTATGCTTCCAGGTGCCGTAAGAAAGCTGCAGGATAGTGCACACCCTGGAAATGATCTCTTTCAGCTTCTACCTTCTGGAAGAAGGTACAGGGTTATAAAGACTAGGACTAGCCGCCAGAGAAACAGTTTCTATTCAAATGCGATCTTGGTTTTAAACGCAGTTTAAGGTAGTCTCTATGGAAGTATACTGTATTTAATTATGGGGTATCAGAGTTTTTAGGAGGCTAACCAGGCTGGGATAGCTGGGATAGCAGGCTAGTTGGTTTCTGAATGTCTGATGTAGATTTTTTCAATTTCATTGTTCTGTATGGGACAACGACAATAAAATTATCGTATCGTATCAACATTTGTATACCACCCTATACCTGCAGGTCTCAGGGTGGTTACAATATGAAAACACAAAATACACAATAAAAATAAAAACAAGAACAACCCAATAATCTCCCCACTCCTCAACACATTTTAAAAGGGCCTTGGATGTCAATCAGCCAAACGCCTGGTTAAAGAGGAACATTTTTGCCTGGTTCCTAAAGGTGTACAGCATCGTTGGTGTTATGTAGTGTAGTTTCACCCTGGGCCAACAGGGGGATACTGTATATAGTTTTCACTCAGGTCTGTAGATAGTTTTCACTCAGGTCCGCGTCAGTTATTTTAGGCGGGAACTCTGGGCTGTTGTGGTTACAATGTTGACAGCCGGCTGCCTATAAATACAGGCCGGCTGAGCTGTTCGCAGTCAGTTCTATTCCAGCTTACCATAATAAAGAGCTACTTGAAGAAATCGCTGTGCCGGCTGCTATGTCAACCCATGACTTAACACTGGCGACGAAGGTGGGATAGATGGACATCAGAGCACAGCCAGATGCGGCCAGCCTCTGAACTGAGCTGAATCACTGAGCTGAATCACAGAGCGAAATCACTGGGCAGAACCAATTCAGAGCTGACTGTTCTGGCTAGAGCACTGTGTTCCATCCATCGCCCTTCACGCCGGCATCGGAATCATGGCTTCACTTGTGCCTCTACCGCCGTTTGCGCCAGCCTCTGAATCATGGGACTCCTACCTCGCTCGGTTCGACTGCTACCTCCAAGCCAACGAGCTGACAGCAGTATCAAAGGATCGGAAGCGGGGCCTATTCCTCAGCCTCTGTGGGCCTGAGGTGTTTGAGACGGCCCGAGCATTGGTTGCGCCTGAAGCAGTCCAGGCAACACCATGGGACACGATCCAAGAGAAGCTCCGCAACCACTACGCACCAAAGCCGTCCAAGATTGCTGCCCGCCATGCGTTCTACCACCGGAACCAGGCAGAGGGGGAGTCAATCAACAACTACACCACCGCCCTGCGACAGGCTGCAATGCACTGTGAGTTCCGAGACTTAGACGATGCCCTGATGGATCGAATCGTCTGCGGGGTCCGGGACATCCATCTGCAACGGCGTCTCCTAGCCAAGCCAGACCTCACGCTACAGAAAGCCATTGAGGAGGCTGTGGCCTCAGAAGCTGCTGAACGCTCCGCCCAGGAGATCCGCAAGTCCAGCAGCCCGCGTCTTGCTAGGGAGCCAGTTCCGGTGCATCATGAAGAGGCCAGCAGTGAGGAGGCATCCTCCAGTGAAGACGATGACGTGCACCAGACAAAGCGGGAGCGCAGGAAGTTCCAACAGAAGTCCAAGGGCCAACCGGAATGTGCTGGCTGCGGAGGCAACCATTCCCGTGCCAACCGGGGGGCATTCCGTTGCCGCCGGTTGCAGTTCGGGGTGAGTGTGGCTCCTGGCATCTTCCAAAGCCTTATGGAGCGTCTCCTGCAAGGGCTTCCGGGCGTGGTACCATATTTTGATGACGTCTTGGTGTCTGCAGACTCACACCAGCAGCTGTTCGAGCGCCTCCGTGCCGTGCTGACCAGGTTCCAGGAGGCCGGGCTCAAGGTAAAGAGGGAGAAGTGCCAGATCACCGTTCCACAGGTAGAGTTCCTGGGCTATCTTATCGACGCCTCCGGTCTTCATCCAACCACATCCAAGATCCGCGCTATCCAGCAGGCCCCCACCCCAAAGAACAAAACGGAGTTGCAGGCATTCCTGGGGCTGCTGAACTTTTATAACATGTTCCTGCCCCACAAAGCCACAGTGGCTGAGCCTCTTCACCGACTCCTTAGCACTAAGACGCCTTGGGCCTGGGGTCATCGGGAGACGGCGGCCTTCAACGCGGTCAAGGCTCTCCTTTCTTCAGACAGTGTGCTGGTACAGTACAGTGAATCCAGGCCGCTGGTCCTAGCCTGCGACGCCTCACCTTTTGGCATCGGTGCTGTCCTTAGTCACCGTTTTCCAGATGGAAGAGAAGCACCGCTCGCCTACTTTTCCAGGACACTATCTCCGACGGAACGGAATTACAGCCAGCTCGACAAGGAGGCATTGGCACTTGTGGCTGGAGTGAAGAGGTTCCATGAATACCTCTATGGCAGAACTTTTGACCTCATCACTGACCACAAGCCACTCCTGGGCCTCCTCGCCGGTGATCGTCCAACTCCACCGGTCCTCTCACCACGCATGCTGCGATGGACTGTTTTCCTGGCTGCCTACCACTACCGGCTCATCCATCGCCCGGGGAAATCGATGGACCATGCCGACGCCCTCAGCCGTTGCCCTCTTCCAGCATTTGTGGAAGACCCGGCTCCAGCTTCATCGCTCCTTCTGATTGAGGATCTTCCGGCAGCGCCTGTATCGGCTGCCACTGTGGCCTCCGCATCTGCCCAGGATCGCACCATCAGCCGGGTGCTCAACTGGGTGTGGAGGGGGTGGCCACAAGGGCCTTTTGCATCGGAGTTCCAGCCCTTCGCAACCAGACAACATGAACTCTCAGCTCATCGCGGCTGCCTGCTGTGGGGAGACCGTGTCGTGATTCCCCAGGGACTCCGTCAGCGCGTCCTGGAGGCTCTGCACGTTGGCCACCCGGGAATTGTCAAAATGAAGGCGTTGGCTCGGTGTTACGTCTGGTGGCCTAATATGGACGATGCCAACACTGCCTGGGTGTCCGCCTGTCAAGCGTGCCAGGAGTCGAGGCCTGCACCACCGGCAGCTAAGGGACACACCTGGGAGACGCCAAAGACACCCTGGTCGAGGGTGCACATCGATCTGGCTGGCCCCTTTCACGGCCGGACCTTTATGGTAGTGGTGGACGCCTATTCCAAATGGCTGGAGGTCGCCCTGATGCCCTCCACCACTACCGAAGCTGTCATCCGGGTGCTGTGAGGCCTGTTTGCAACGCATGGGTGTCCTGATGTCCTTGTCTCTGACAACGGACCGCAGTTCACGTCAGGCACGTTTGAGCGGTATCTTTTGGGACTGGGCATCCGCCATGCCCTAACGGCACCCTTTCATCCATCCAGCAACGGGCAAGCGGAAAGAATGGTGCGCTCGACAAAAGAGGCACTGGCGCGCCTGGACCGGGGAGACTGGCATGAGCGGGTCGCCGAATACTTGTTCGTGCAACACATCACCCCTCATGCGGCCACAGGGAGGAGTCCTGCTGAACTGCTTATGGGCCGCCGCCTCAGGTCACCGCTCGACCGGCTACACCCAGACTTTGCCGTGGCTGAACCCCCAGGCTGTGCCAACGCACCACGGTCATTTGTCCCAGGAAACCAGGTCTTTGCCCGGAACTATGTGGGGGACATCCCTTGGGTGCCAGCCACAGTAGTGGGAGTCACGGGACCTCGCTCGTACCAGGTGGCACTCGAAGACGGACGCTTGTGGCGACGGCACATAGACCAGCTTAGGCGCAGGGTTGGGGACTTGGACACTACCGAGGTGCCCCCAACTGTGCTTGCGGCTCCAGAAGAGACACGTACAGATGGCGAGGCCCCACCTACACCTCCCTCGCAAACTGCCAGCGTGGAGCCGAACCAAGCCGTTTCAGAACAGACTCAGACCACTCCACTTGCGGAGGCTCCACCCACAGCAGCGGATCCAGGGGAGTTGGTTCCAACGCCACCTAGGGTCGCACCACAGCCTCAGCGAGAACTGTGTGGCCCTCCGGACTTGGCTACCAGTCCCCGGCGGTCTGGCAGATTTTCCAAGCGCCCAACTTATTTAAAGGACTATGTTGTTGGACAGGTATCACTGTTGGTCTAAGTATGGGAAATGTAACCGATATGCTTTTGTGCTTAATTGAACCATTACGCGTAGTGCTGTATATAAGGAAACCATTACGATTGTAACTAACGCCTTATCTCGGTGGGGAGGGGTGTTATGTAGTGTAGTTTCACCCTGGGCCAACAGGGGGATACTGTATATAGTTTTCACTCAGGTCTGTAGATAGTTTTCACTCAGGTCCGCGTCTGTTATTTTAGGCGGGAACTCTGGGCTGTTGTGGTTACAATGTTGACAGCCGGCTGCCTATAAATACAGGCCGGCTGAGCTGTTCGCAGTCAGTTCTATTCCAGCTTACCATAATAAAGAGCTACTTGAAGAAATCGCTGTGCCGGCTGCTATGTCAACCCACGACTTAACAGTTTGTATGCAAGAGTGATTTGTGGGCATTGATAGCCTTATTCTCTTCAGAATTTGTCTGATCCTCCTGTAAAACCTTCTAAGTTGCTGTGCCTCACTAATCTTGTGGGGGCAGTTTCAATAGTTTAGCTATGCACTGTGTGAAGAAGCCCCTACCTCCTTTAGCCTTCTGGCTCACCTGAGTTCCAGGGAGTGGGCAACTTTACTGTCCATGAATTTCTGAATGAGTCGTGAGACACAATGCTTATGGGTATAATTCATTTTGCCAGAGATTCCAGACTCTTTTGCAGTTTCAGAGGAAAGGTGTCCCTTTTTTCATTTTAAGGCAGCGGTGGGGAACCTCAGGCCTGCAGACATAACTAGTGCCCGCCACACCTCCCTATTTCATCCGTAAGGCTGTTATAGCTAAGCCATGACAGCTTCCCCTTCCCCTGACATAATATATTTGCCAAATTGGAGTTTGCAGGCACCAGCAATCAGCTGATTGGCAGCACCTTCAAAGTCCCTTGCACAGCATTTTGCAAGCACGGACAAACAGCTGGTTTTTGGTACTTGCGTAGCACTGTGGATGGTGCTTTGCAAGCCCCGGTGATCAGCAGATTGTCTGGGCTTGCAAAGCACCGTCCGCAGAGCTATAGAAGTCCTGCATTGGGGCACATGGTTTTAAACTGTGGAGACAAAAACAGGTTACCTGTCAGACTTGACCTGTGAGCTCTGGTAAGGGAGAATAATTATCCTGATCCTCAGCCATTGTGAAAGGGATCTGTACCTTTTATACATTTTACCCCCATAGCCATAACTCCCCTGGAATGTCCTTTTTAGTAAAATACATGGGAATCACTACTATAAGTAATCTACTGTTGATATTTGAGCAAAGGAAATCAAATCCGTTTTTGTTTTTTTAAAGTGCATTATGCCTTTAGGAATCTAGAAAACAAAAGATGTAGATGACTGCAGGTTTCTGACCGTTGAGAAATCTGCAGGAATTTGCATAATCTGAGCACAATAAGCACTGCAGCAAAGCTCGTTTTAATTCATTTCCCCCTAAGACAGGCAGAGAGAGACAAATGAGAGAAGATTGAGGTTTGACAGCTGCGTGATCTGCTTCCTCCATCAGCTATCGTTGATGGACATCTTTTGTTAACTGGCTAGATGCAGAGAGCGATCTGAGAAGCTGCTTTGCTAAATGTGTCAATTTAGCTCCGGGCCTTGGTCCTGGGTGCGAATGCCAGTTCAGCCTAGGTGATGGCTAAACTGTTTTGGCCAACATGCCAAAGATAAATTCTGAAGTCTGAGCTGAGGTAATGCCACTGTGGAGCGGGCAAAAGACTCAGGCTTTGCCTGCATTGGTGACCCATGTAAAAGACCCCTGGATGGTTAAGTCCAGTCAAAGGCGACTATGGATTTGCAACGCTCACCTCGCTTTCAGGAAGATGGAGCCAGCGTTTGTCCACAGACAGCTTTCTGGGTCATGTGGCCAGCATGACTAAACCGCTTCTGGCGCAATGGGACACTGTGACGGAAGCCAGAGCGCACAGAAACGCCGTTTACCTTCCCACCACAGCGGTACCTATTCATCTACTTGCACTGGCATGCTTTTGAACTGCTAGGTTGGCAGAACAGAGCAATGGGAGCTCACCCTGTCGCAGGGATTCGAACCGCTGACCTTCTGATTGGCAAGCCCAAGAGGCTCAGTGGTTTAGACCACAGCGTCACCCGCGTCCATATATATATGTCTGTGACCATGTAAGGGCTTATCCACTCTTACCATTTGACCCACACTTTCCAGGCACAGCTCCATGTCCAAGCATGTTTGGGGGTTATTTTTTGCCCCAGAGCCTTCCCCGAGAAAACCTGCTGTGACCCATCTCTGCCTCTTGGCCATCTTCCCCTCCAGCCTTGGAGTCTGAATTGCTCTCTGCCACAGCCTCTCTCCTGCTCACTAAGCCTTGGTACATCTTCAGATTCTGACACCTTCTCCTCCCAGTCCTTCTCCCTCTTCTCCCCATCACTTGATGGGCTCCGAGCCTTCTTCCCTGGGGAGTTCCCCACCAGGTACCTCCCACCACTCCTTGGCCCCCAGCCATGACAACAAGGGCCCTAGGTAACTCAGAAGCTCAGCTTCTACAGAAATTTTTCCTGTGTGCTAATCAAGAGATTAATATGTATGTGTTTGTAACAGTAAGAATGCTTTGTGAGAGAAAGTTAAGAAGAGCAGCAACAATAACTGTTGTTGCTGTTGACGTTATTTTTCTCTCACCCTGAGGGGCCCATGGCAACAAACAACTAAACAGTGAAAGTAATACAATATTTTAAAAAATATTTTGAAATGGAGGAATCAAGTATATATTTGCGTGGCTCTTTCTAAACTGAACAGTTACATGAGAGTAAGGGCAGCAAAACAAAGATGAAATTGATTTTTGGTAGAACACAAACCCTTTACTGGATTTTGGCAGAGCGTAGCTCTTGCTTCTGTCAATGTGCACATTTATTTAGGTTATTATAATGTTAAATTTATTGGGCTGTGTCCAGCATTAGCCATGTCAAGTCCATTGGAAATAGTGGTCACAGCCAACTTGGTGCCACTAATTTCAAGGGATCTGCTCTTGAGTACAATTTTGCATTTAGAACATTCCTTTTTAGTGTTATATAAAGGCACCTCTCTGCTTTGTAATTATCAAGGTGTGCGTGAATAACACAAGTATGATCCATTCCTGATCTTTTGCATTTCCCATTCCCCTCCCCCGGGCACAACATTACCTGTCTTCTCCACAAGGTGTCACTGATTCCCCTGCCTCTGAAGGTTTTTTGGCACCAAAGCCATTTCGCTGCCATACGTCTGCTCCACATATAACAATCTTCCCCATGTGAAAACACTCTCCTGCAAGAAATAGTGTCAAACCATTGTGCAGATGTGGGGTCTGCGCATTCATGTGTTTAACTGCAGGCACACACGGCTATGCACAGGCTAAGAAACTATGGCCAGTCATGCTTCCTCAGGGCATATGCTAAGTGTAAATGTGTGAAATCTTCACATGGGGAGCATGTTCAAATGTACTGTATGATCCGATTTGAAGTCAGATCATCTTTGGCTGTTTTGTTGTTGTTTAGTCGTTTAGTCTGTAGCTTCTTGTCCCACATAGAGATTTCTCAGGAGACAGATGAGGTGATCAGGCACTCCCATTTCTGTAAGAACTTGCCATAGTTTGCTGTGGTCGACACAGTCAAAGGCTTTTGCATAGTCAATGAAGCAGAAGTAGATGTCTTTCTGGAACTCTCTAGCTTTCTCCATAATCCAGCGCATGTTTGCAATTTGGTCTCTGGTTCCTCTGCCTCTTCTAAATCCAGCTTGCACTTCTGGGAGTTCTCGGTCCACATACTGCTTGAACCTTCCTTGTAGAATTTTAAGCATAACCTTCCTAGTGTGTGAAATGAGTGAAATTGTGCGGTAGTTGGAGCATTCTTTGGCCCTGCCCTTCCTTGGGATTGGGATGTAGACTGATCTTCTCCAGTCCTCCCAGCCTGCTATCGTCCATTGGGAAAATATATGCCCGTTTTTTGCTGGCAAGGTTGATGAAGTGGTCAGTTGAGGCTGACCTGATTGGGCATGAGCAAGCTGGATTTAGATCAAACCGTTCCACAACAGACCAGGCAATTATTCTTTATCACTTAGCCCGGAAATACTCGACACCTCGACGGGGCCAACTTTGCGCAGCCTTCATAGATTTGAAAGCTGCGTTTGATAGTATTCCGAGGCAATTACTATGGGATAAACTTGCCTGCTGGGGAATAGACAGAAGGCTCCTGTGGCTTATCTCCCAACTTCATGCCGGGTCCGTGGCCAGGGTAAGAATATCCCCTGCTGGAGACCTAACTAACCCAGTGCCAGTAAATAAGGGTGTACGCCAGGGTTGTATTTTAGCACCTCTTCTTTTTAACTTATTTATCAGTGATATGAGGAACCCATTAATCGACTCACAAAAAATTATCCACACCCCCCGTATAGCAGATTATCGTTGTCCTTTACTTCTCTATGCAGATGATGCGGTACTACTCTCCTACTCCAGAGTGGGTTTAAGGAGGGCACTAAAGATTTTTGTGTCATATTGCCATTCTAATCATCTGTCTATCAACCATTCCAAGTCCAAAGTACTGATATTTTCAAGGAGTCGAAAATTATATTCATGGAAATTGGAGGGCACGAAAATCGAACAAGTACATAAATTTAAATATTTAGGAATTTATTTTCAATATAATTTAGGGTGGAAAGCGCACGTTGAATATCTTCAAAACAAGACAAAAGCCCTATCACACTCCCTCCTCCGTTTTTTCTACTCTGAGGGGGCCTTATTCATCCCTGCGGCCTTGAAAGTGTATAGCATCAAAGTGATGGCCACAATGGCCTATGCTGCACCTTTATGGGCTGCCTTTGCAAACCTCTCACCTTTAGAGTCGCTTCAAAGCCAATTCTTACGCCGACTTTTAAAACTACCAACATGCGTAAGTAATGCGGCTATTCGCTTAGAAATGAAGATCCCCTCAGTGGAGTTAGTTTTATGGAGGAGAGTTTTGATTTATTGGATATCCCTATGGCATAAACTCCCGAACCACTATCTCATTCAAAGCATGTGGCGGGATGACTTCACAAATTTGTGGTCAGGAAAAATCCATGCCAAATTGCTGTCCTATGAGATCTCGCCCACGGAATTGCTCAAACTGGATCTAAACGCGGCAAAAAGGTGTATAAATCAAAGGCTGGATGATGTGGAGCTATACCAAAATTTCTTAGCTGGTGGTGGAGCCTGCTCGCCGTTAAATCTCGGCATAACCCCTATCTATCGTGCTCCGTCCTACTTAACATCGCTTATAGCCGCATCTCACCGATATGCCTTCATTAGAGCCAGGTTCAATGTTTTTCCAACAAACGTGCTGAGACATAGATTCACTAAGGGCCAAGTCCCTTCAATGTGTGCTTGTGAAATGAAAACATCTGAATCTTTACATCATGTTATGTTTATCTGCCCTATGTACAGTTCAGCTCGTGCTAGTATACTAAACTCCATAATCCAGCCTATGGCTGACAAACCAGTAGACCTACAGCTTGCCTGGGTTCTTCAAGATGTAGATTCTTATATTACTCTACAGGTTGCTAAATTCCTAACAGCCGTCCTCTCGTACAAGAGACGGAATGGAATGTTAGCTGATTATTGATAGTTATAAGAATTTTTGATAATGACATCAGATATTGATTTTAGCGTAGTGCCTAAATTTTTAACTTTAATCTTAAATTTTTTGTTTTGATTTGCCAATATTTGTCCTTGTGAGCTGTGAATTGTGCTATATTACTTGAGGCTTGTACGAGACCGCTGTTTTATTTGATTTGTTTTGTGTGTTGTGCTTTATGATGGGCGTAAAGCCGAATAAACATTTTGATCATGACTCCAGTCCTCTGGCCACTGCTGAGTTTTCCAAACTTGCTGGCATATTGAGTGTAGCACCTTGACATCATCATCGTTTAAAATTTAAAATAGTTCAGCTGGAATACCATCACTTCCACTGGCCTTGTTATTTGCAGTGCTTTCTAAGGCCCATTTGACTTCACTTTCCAGGATGTCTGGCTCAAGGTCAGCAACCACACTACCTGGGGTGTACGAGACATCCATATCTTTCTGGTATAATTCCTCTGTGTATTCTTGCCACCTCTTCTTGATGTCTTCTGCTTCTGTTAGGTCCTTATGACTTTTGTCCTTTATTATGGTAATCTTTGTATGAAATATTCCCTTTCCTATCTCCAATTTTCTTGAACAGATCTCTGGTTCTTCCCATTCTGTTGTTTTCCTCTATTTCTTTGCATTGCTTTGGCTGTTAAATGCGCTCAAATACAGGCAGAATTGGGGTGGGTGTTTCCTGTATTTGCATTTTTCATTTATGTCTATAGGTAGATGCATGGAATTTATATACCAGCTTAAGTGCCATGGCTTCCCTCCGCAAACCCTGGTAACTGTAGCTTGATAAGGAAACTGATCACTAGGGATGCAGGAGAAATTCAGTGTGTTTCGCATTCTGCGCCAACAAATGCCTCTACAGTCATACCTCGGGTTACAGACACTTCAGGTTGCGTTTTTCCGGGTTGTGGACCGCCGAAACCCGGAAGTACCAGAACGGGTTACTTCCAGGTTTCGGCGGTCACACATGTGCAGACACGCTAAATCACGCTTTGTGCATGCACAGACGTGCCGAATCGCAACCCGCGCTTGTGCAGACGCGACGCTGCTGGTTGCAAACGTGCATCCCGCACGGATCACGTTCACAACCCAAACGTCCACTGTATACAAACAGAAACCTGATAGTTGTTACCCCGCCCCTTATAAAAATTGCTTTAGAAATGAGACATTTTGGAGTGGAGAAGTAGCAGGCGGGGCTTAATACTCCACCCCTCCCCCCCAAAAAATCCTCTACTCCAAATTGCCCCCCTCCAAAAATGGCTTTTTGCTGAAGAATAGGAATGGGCTGTCAAGGTTCAGTTAAATGAGTTTCCATGTAAGGTGTGGGGGGGGTGACTTCATGGGGATTCATTTTGTACAGGTGGCTGGGAGCGGGGGCGGGGAAGGGGTACAGAAAGAGATAGAAAAGGGATTATGAGAGGGGGTGAGGGAGAGAGTGGGGTGCTAAGAAATTTTTTGGCTCCAGCCTTGCCCACTGCCATTATCTGGCTCCTGGTAGATTATTTCTAAGGGAATGTGGCCCTTGACAGAAATAAAAGTTGTTCCAACGGTGAGGTGTGTATACGGTCATGATCCCTTTTCCCAGCTGAAACAGAACCTTAGTAATGCACTTGACTGCATTTGCTTTCGTTGGTCTCTTACCATGCTTGCCCTCATCTCCTTCCCTGTAAGCACTTACCGGTATATTATACGTTCCTCAGACAGGATAATTCACCCCAGGAGCAAACTTCCAGGGCACTGCAGTCGATTCATAAATAATAATCAGAAGAGTTATTGGCTAGTGGGAAAAGTTGATGTATGTTGTTTTCGTTTTGTGAATGACACCAATTTGATGAAACGCTGTTGGCAGGGGAGAATTGACCGCTGTGATCTGTATTTAGCCCACTGAGGTCCCCTCTCTCTTGCAGGAGGAAGAGGGCAAGATGGTGCCCCCATCATCACCTTCCCTGAGTACGCAGGTTTCAGCGAGATCCCTGATGAAGATTTTCTGAACGTCGTGACGTATTTGACTAGCATCCCCAGGTATGTCTGACCGCCAGTCTCCTCGATGGCTTGTGGGCCCAAATTAGCTCACCGCTTTCTCCAGGGCAAGCCCAAATGAACACCTTACGGCACCTCCCATTTTGGCGTATTTCCCCTCTGACACCCAAAACCCACACAGCCTAGGGCAGGGGTCAGCAACCTTTTTCAGCCGCGGGCCGGTCCACCGTCCCTCAGACCATGTGGTAGGCCAGACGATATGTTGAAGGAAAAAAATGAACAAATTCCTATGCCCCACAAATAACCCAGAGGTGCATTTTAAATAAAGGGACACATTCTCCTCATGTAAAAGCATGCTGATTCCTGGACCATCCATGGGCCAGATTGAGAAGGTGATTGGGCCACATCTGGCCCACAGGCCTTAGGTTGCCTACCCCTGGCCTAGGGTGCTGGCCTGGGAACTGGGAGTCCAGGGTTCACATCCCCACAATGCTCACTGGGTGGCCGTGGGCCAGTCACTGCCTCTCAGCCTAGCCCACCTCACAGGGCTGTTGTGAGGATACAAACGTATGCCCCCTGAACATGAGCTCCTTGGAGGAAAAGTGGGGTTTAAATATAATACTAAATAAATGAAATAAAAGTAATTTTCATATGTGATTCTCCCTTGGGGAGCTTGGTTTATAGTGAGTAAAAAAACAACAACTATTGGGGTGAATTCTGCCTATATCTTTTGTGAGAGGAGAATTGTGTAATTGAACAAATGTCAGATTGAATATGGCATTTGTGTATAAATATATCCCCGTATACATATTTGGCAATGCAATTGAGGAACATAACCACCCAAGGAGCTTCATTTGAGGAAGAAGTATTGTTGATGAGCTTTGCGTATAGCATTTATAAAATCAAAATTTGGAAGAGGCTGAGTTTGTTGCTGGTGAATGTGGGAGCCGCCTTTGCAATTTCTGTGTTTACGTATTTGATAACACACTTTGGAGCTACGTTAACGGTTTCTGCAACTTTACCTGCTGTGGAGCTTTGGTGTGTTGTGCAATTTAATGTGCCCTGTAAGTGTAGCTGCGTGTTAATGCATGCAAGACGCGAGGCTGTCACCGAAAAAATGTATCTCCATGTTGAGTTATTCCTTGCAAATGTGTAGAATCACCTCATAGAATCATAGAGTTGGAAGGGACCACGAGGGTCATCTAGTCCAGCCCCCTGACATGCAAGAATCTTTCACCCCACATGGGGCTCAAACCCACAAGCCTGAATTTAAGCCTCATGCTCTACCAACTGAGCCAGTGGCGTAGCGTGGGGGGGTGTAGGGGGGGCCGGCCGCACCAGGCGCAACATCTGGGGGGGGCGCTCACACTCGCAGCTCTCTGCCCCTACCTGGCTCACTCACTCTCTCTCACTGCAGTGCTGGCTGTGCGAATCCGATCCAAGCCGCTGGGTCACCGCCCACTGTGGGGGGGGGGTGCCAGGCGTGCGGTGCGGAGAGAGAGCGAGGGACTATCTGGAGGAGGGACAGTGCAGCGGCCGCCCAGCGCAGCGCTGAGCGCAGGAGAGAACCACACCAGACCAGACCAGGCAGCAGCAAGAAGAAGCTGGCAGCGGCGGCAGGTTAGGGGTTAGGGGGCGCAAATTACTTGCCTTGCCCCGGGTTAGGGGGCGCAAATTACTTGCCTTGCCCCGGGTTAGGGGGTGCAAATTACTTGCCTTGCCCCGGGTGCTGACAACCCACGCTACGCCGCTGAACTGAGCTATCCCAGCTTTGGAGAGCTGGTATAGTGTAGCGGTTAGAGTGTGGGACTAGGACCTGGGAGAGCAGGGTTCAAATCCTGACACAGCCATGAAGCTCACTGGGTGACCTTAGGTGAGTCCCTGCCTCTTAGCCTAACGAATGTCACAGGGTTGATGCGGTGATTAAATGAGGTGGGGAAGAGCCACGTACAGCACCTCAAGCTCTTTGGAGGAAAAGGCGGGAAATAAATGAAACAAACAAATCATTACTTTGGTCTTTCCTTCCCTCCATCATCATCATCATTAGCTTTTCATATGCCACTTTTCCAAATTAAATAAGTTGGAGTTCTTGTTATTAAATACACCGAGAAAAAAGCACTGACTATTGATTTGTGAGTAGGGACCACTCCCACTATTGAAACTTACACTGGCCTGAGTTCTTGGCGTACTTTTCCAAATTATGCTCAAAGCATCTCAGAAGAACAGTAAACAAAGAGGTGCAACAGAAACAACCATTCATAATATCATATTTAAATCCACATTTGGAAGCTAAAAAAAAATGATTAAAAGTTTCCCCAAACTTCATGGGCTGCTGCTGGCAATGGCAGGAAAACTCAGTTTGAGCCCAGGTGAGTAAGGGGGCTTTATGGCAGGGGCTTAATTTGGAAAAGAGTCGTTGAGATGTCACAGACAGGTCAGTAGCAGCAGGGCTTTTTCTTAATGTACTGTATTGGATTTCCCCCAGGAAGGGTAAATTGGATTAAACCAGGAAATAATATGGGCTGGCATGTTGATATAAACAATGTCATGTGGATGCTAGAAGAAACTTCCATGTGTGAGAAGCACCCATACCATAATAAGCACCCATCTGAAAGCAGCTGAGATAGGACAGAAAATTCGACATAGGATACTCTTTTCAGTGACAGCTCTGTGTCATGAGTAAGGTGCAGATTGTGATTTTATATATATGTATGTTGACAGCTGTATGGATACATCACTAGCTCTTGGATTTGATTTTTTAAATACTGGTATCCTGATGTAACAGGAGTGTGTGGTTTGGCTTTGTGTGAAATTCTGCTAATAGTCTCTATATAGTGAACAATGCCTGAGAGGTTTTAATGTGTTGACCACATTTTTAGTAGCTTGCACTGCTTCCATTTCCATTGTGGTTGGCAGATTGCCCACAGGCCGGCCCTACCATTAGACAGAGGGAGGTGGCTGCCTCAGGCGGCAGCTGCTGGATTGGTTTTGGAGGAGAGAGCTGTATGTAGGGGCCTGCCCTGTGCCTCCTAAAAAAGCTTGAGTCCTCGAGATATGGCGGAGGATAATGTAAGATTCAACTTCTGATCTGGTTGGCTTTTGTAGGGCAGCTGCCTCATACAGCAAAATGTCTTGACACAGCTCCGCTGGTTACAATTGTACATTTCCTCTGTGCCACATAGCTCCACTGGCAGAGCAAGAGGGGGACTGGGGGAGCGCATTGCCCCTGGCACCATGATCCCAGTGGGGTGACATTGCGGCCCCCCCACACGCTGGGCTCCACACCCCCAGGACATGCACCACACCACTGCGGGCGGCGTGACCCCCCCCAGGACATGCGCCAGTCATGCCCCCGCCTGTTCTCCGCCCCCGGTGCCGGTGCATGAAGCTCCACCACTGCATAGCTCAGTACCAAAAAAAGGATGGTTGGATGTCATCATGACATCACCACAGAAGGGAATTCCTGGGCCGCCATATTTCATAGGATCTACTATTTATTCTGGAAAGTAGTTTGTCTCTTCACTATTCATTTGGACACTTCCTTAAGATATTATAACCAAATTTTGCATGATGGTTCCTGAGATCATCAATGAGCAGGATTTTATCTATGTTTGGATCCAATTGGATGCCCGGTTTGGGCAGAGGGAGGCAAAGGGTAGTTCTCTCTGCAGGCGTTGGGGGGATTTGCCTGACAGGTGGCGCAGCATGGCCCTGCTTGGCTCCAGTGGGGTGGGGTATCACTTCAGTGGCAGCGGCGGCAAGGACTGGGCTGGCAAGGCAGGCTCTATTCACCCTCTGTGACCTGCCTAGCGTGCCCTGGGCACCAGCAAACAATGCTACGCCACTGCCTAAGAGTCAAGAAGCAGGCGAGTGAGAGGTGGAGGAATTATTTCCCTGCCCATAGCTTTTCTTGCTCCAAATAACCGCACCAAAAGATTTATTTTTTTCTGCTGCAGGGTTAAATGCTCACACGTTTGATTTTGTTTTGAGCACTATGGTGGGAAAAAGTTGCTGGGGTCTCAAGAAGAGAAACATGAGAGCAGGGAATTTTGTTAGGCATCCCTTTCCGTCCCCTTTGCTTCTCCACTCTAAATGACTTCCTGGGGCACAAGCCATTGGTAGTCCTAGCCTGCCCAGACAACAAGACCCCCATCTTGGCCTCACTGATGTGGTCCAAAGGAAAGCAGAGCGATATGTTTGGCACCACTTTGGCTGCAGGAGTTGGTGGAAGGGGGCGTAGAAGGCACCATCCAACCGTCTTAGGGTGGTTTACAGTATAAATATCAAAAAGAACCTAGTAGGCCCACAGGATATTGTGACATTCACTGCACTGTGGCTTTGAAGCATGAACAACAGTGACATTGATCAGATGGCTATATATACTTTAAAGAAGAGGCATAACCCCAAATGAGAGGGGGAGGGGGTGTTCTAATGTGCATGGCTAGGGAAGGAGATATAGGGCTAGGACCAAAACCAGAGAGATGGGTAGAATTCTGCTTCCACCCCAGCTGGTGCCTTTATCATCCAGCTGTACCAATCTTCTCCAGTGTTTCTGTTGGGGATCGTCTTTAGTTCAGGGGAAATGCCTCCAGTTGCTAAATTAACTCCAAGTAGGTGGGTTTTTTCCCCAATTAAAGATTGCCCTCTCCTGGGGCCACCAAGCAATGTCATAGCTTTCTGCCCTGCTCAGTGGGCAACTCTGACAGATTTCAGCATTTGAGCACAATGTTTGATCGGGGCACAAAATCCAGTGTACGTAGGCCTGTGAGTAGTGCAATCTGTCTTACAGAGAAAGAACCCCAGGAAACAACCTGCAGTTTGGTCCTACATGTGTCAGATTTCACATGTGTACATCTTTTTCAAATGTTATACCGCCCCTTCATAGGTAGCTGCCAGCTTCGCAGGCATGGCAGCTGCATGGGGGGGGGGGCAATGAGGAACAGGGTGGGGGGCAAGGCTTCACACCTCTCCCCCCAGAGAGGGGAGAAGCTGGGGGTGAGGTTTATCTGAAACATTTCCAGGCTTTTTCCTCCCCACCAGCCCGAAGCGTGTAGGTGATGGTGAATGGTTCACAGCGCTGCTGGTTGGGGAATCTGCAGCAAAGCAGCCCGAGCAATCGGATGAAATATTCATGTATTGTGCAAGCGGCTAACCTGATGCTGGGGCGGAAGAGGGGAAAGGGGGGAAAGGAAAGAAGGAAGGAAGGAGGAGGGGAAGTCGCTTGCCTCTTCCTGCAAACACAGCTCCCGGTCTGGTTTGCTCACGCTGCTGCTGCTGCTTACCTAGCCTGGTTGTTAATCATGAGCTCAGAGCGAGCCACGGAGCTTTTGCTGCAATACCATTGCTTGGAACGGGGCTGGCCCTGTGTAACCCCATATACCTGCTCTGGATATTTTGCAGTCTGGAGGCTGCCAGCATCGGGTTCATCATCATCATAGACAGACGGCGGGACAAATGGAGCGCAGTAAAGGCGTCCCTCACACGAATAGCAGTAAGTGCCTAGAATCATTTATTTTCATTGCTGTTTTGCCTCCCGCAGATTGCAACTGCTACCCAGTTGTTTGCTGTTTACCTAGGCTGCGCTCCCTTGTTGCTCGTGCGGCTGCATCTCCTTCGCTGCCCTACAGATTTCTGCCAACCTTGCATGCTGAGAAGCAGCGGAGAGTGCCAAGGCAGGACAGGCACATCTTGCCCTGTTTTCCTGCTGAATGAGAACGAGATCGTTCCAGCCCTGGGAAGAGAAAAGGGCTTGGCTATTTCTATAGCGTTCTGCTGCATGCAAGCTGCTGTACAGTCCTAATCTCATTAAGTGTAGTGGTCCACGGGGTCAGGTGAGGGAGCCTCCTAGGTCAAGCCCTAGCTTAGGTGATTTGAGATGGCGGTGGAGCAGGGGCTTATGCAAGCATCTCTCTCTCTCTCTCTCTCTCTCTCTCTCTCCCTCCCTCCCTCTCTCTCTCTCTCTCTCTCTCCTTCTGCTCTCTCTCCCCCACCTTCCCTCACACTTGCACCAGTACCTAGAGAACGGAGCTAAACACACTGGTTTATGAGCTTATTTGAAGGGTTTCAAACCTTGCTTTTCAGCTGAAAAAAGGCTCCCAGAGCAGAACAGCAATAATCAGGCTTTGCACAACACAGGAGGGTCACAGGAGGTCTAGCTCAGGCATCCCCAAACTCTGCCCTCCAGATGTTTTGGGACTACAACTCCCATCATCCCTAGCTAACAGGACCAGTGGTCAGGGATGATGGGAATTGTAGTCCCGAAACATCTGGAGGGCCGAGTTTGGGGATGCCTGAGCTAGCTGCATGTATACATACACAATTCTATTAGTGTGCCGCCTTTCAACAGTTCAAACCGTGCTCAAGGGGGCTCACAACATGGAAGGAATACACAATTGCAACATAACAAAAGTAGTGATAAATGAGGCGTGACAGAGGAGACATATGGAGTTCTTGCCCCTCCTCATGTCATTTTCCTAATTGAGAATCGCAGATGGGAAAAGCAGATTAGGAAGGGCAATTTCAATAGGGAAAATTTCATAGAATGGGAATGGAAAGGGACCCTGAGGAATATGCAGCCGTCACTTAGGAGGATTGAAGCTGCAGCCTTGGCATTATTAGCACCAAGCAATAACCAAGCTCTAACCAATTGAACTATCAAATCAAATTTTATTATTTCGGTCACAGACCAGTTCCAGCCCACATACAATATCAAGGAAGTCATAAAACACGATAGGGATACATTTGAATTTGCAATTAGGTATAACAGGAACAGTAGGGACCCAGGTGGCGCTGTGGGTAAAACCTCAGCGCCTAGGACTTGCCGATCTCATGGTCGGCGGTTCGAATCCCCGCGGCGGGGTGAGCTCCCGTCGTTCGGTCCCAGCTCCTGCCCACCTAGCAGTTCGATAGCACCCCTAAGTGCAAGTAGATAAATAGGTACCGCTTTATAGCGGGAAGGTAAAGGGCGTTCCGTGTGCTGTGCTGGCTCGCCAGAGCAGCTTCATCACGCTGGCCACGTGACCCAGAAGTGTCTGCGGACAGTGCTGGCTCCTGGCCTCTAGAGTGAGATGAGCGCACAACCCTAGAGTCTGTCAAGACTGGCCCATACGGGCAGGGGTACCTTTACCTTTACCTTTATAACAGGAACAATACAGATATTGTTTAGTCGTGTCCGACTCTTCGTGACCCCATGGACCAGAGCACGCCAGGCATTCCTGTCTTCCACTGCCTCCCGCAGTTTGGTCAGACTCATGATACAGATATAGCAACAGATATAGCAACATAATACAGATATAGCAACAGTTAAAAAATATATAAATTAGAACTTAGTCACTAACATATGACCTAAAATTATCATTTAAGGCCTTAATCATTATGATAGCACAGCTATTGAACTATCCTGTATGTGTCCTGTGGGGATAGGTTCTCTCTTAGGTTCTGGCCCAATACAAATTTGGAGCTCGCTACAGCTTTTTTGTTGCTGTTTAGTCATTTAGTCGTGTCCGACTCTTCGGACCAGAGCACGCCAGGCACTCCTGTCTTCCACTGCCTCCCGCAGTTTGGTCAAACTCATGTTGGTAGCTTCGAGAACACTATCCAACCACCTCGTTCTCTGTCGTCCCCTTCTCCTTGTACAGCTTTATTAAAGTAAAAGCAAAGAGAGCCATGGGTAGGCATAATGTTGGGCTCCCATGTTGCATTGTCCGTGGGACTCTAGCCGCCTCATTTTCCATTGCATTCTGCTGCATGTTCAAACCAGACTTCAAGCATTAATGGTACAAGAGCAGAGGCAGAAATACAGTTGGCAACCATACCAGCGACTCGTAGGGAAACGGTTTGGACAGAATATGATGAAGCTACAGAAGTACTTTTTAGATGGTCTTCTAAAGCAGGGTGAGTCAATATGGTGATACACACACACACACACACACACACACACACACACACACACACCACCCTTCCTGGTTCAGAAAACCAGGCTCAGGGTGGCTAACAACAAATTTAAAACACTTAATTGATGCAACAAAAAACAGCATAAAATACAGTATAAAACGAAAATAACAATGAATTCAGAATTCAAAAATCAACTTAGGGGGGAAATCCATCCAAGAAACATTAGATGATCACCAGGGCTAGCTGGCCAAATTAGTCCTTTTTGGGCCAGCGAGGAGACCAGGGGAGAATTAGTTGTGGGATCCCAGAATGGGTAGAATCATAGAATCATAGAATCATAGAGTTGGAAGAGACCACAAGGGCCATCGAGTCCAACCCCCTGCCAAGCAGGAAACACCATCAGAGCACGCCTGACATATGGTTGTCAAGCCTCTGCTTAAAGACCTCCAAAGTAGGAGACTCCACCACACTCCTGGGCAGCAAATTCCACTGTCGAACAGCTCTTACTGTCAGGAAGTTCTTCCTAATGTTTAGGTGGAATCTTCTTTCTTGTAGTTTGGATCCATTGCTCCGTGTCCGCTTCTCTGGAGCAGCAGAAAACAACCTTTCTCCCTCCTCTATGTGACATCCTTTTATATATTTGAACATGGCTATCATATCGCCCCTTAACCTCCTCTTCTCCAGGCTAAACATGCCCAGCTCCCTTAGCCGTTCCTCATAAGGCATCGTTTCCAGGCCTTTGACCATCCTGGTTGCCCTCCTCTGGACACGTTCCAGTTTGTCAGTGTCCTTCTTGAATTGTGGTGCCCAGAACTGGACACAGTACTCCAGGTGTGGTCTGACCAGAGCAGAATACAGTGGCACTATTACTTCCCTTGATCTAGATGCTATACTCCTATTGATGCAGCCCAGAATTGCATTGGCTTTTTTAGCTGCCGCGTCACACTGTTGGCTCATGTCAAGTTTGTGGTCAACCAAGACTCCTAGATCCTTTTCACATGTACTGCTCTCAAGCCAGGTGTCACCCATCTTATATTTGTGCCTCTCATTTTTTTTGCCCAAGTGCAATACTTTACATTTTTCCCTGTTAAAATTCATCTTGTTTGTTTTGGCCCAGTTCTCTAATCTATCAAGGTCGTTTTGAAGTGTGATCCTGTCCTCTGGGGTGTTAGCCACCCCTCCCAGTTTGGTGTCATCTGCAAATTTGATCAGGATGCCCTTGAGTCCATCATCCAAGTCGTTGATAAAGATGTTGAATAAGACCGGGCCCAAGACAGAACCCTGTGGCACCCCACTTCATAAATCTTCATAAAAGGGGAGGGGGAGGGAAGGAAGTGGAATAAAAGATCAGGCAAAGTTCAACTTGAAAGCCAGGTGGAATAGCTCTGTCTTACAGGCCCTGTGGAAGGAAGTTAAATCCTGCAGGGCCCTGGTCTCCTGGGACAGAGCATTTCACCAGGTCGGAGCCATCACTGAGAAGGCTCTGGCCCTGGTAGAGGATAATCTGACTTCCTTAGGGCCCGGGACCTCTAAACTATGATTATTCAAGGACCTTAAGGTTCTCTGCGGGGCATATCAGGATATATTGGACTATTATTATTTATGTTTGCCGCTATTCAAATTTCTTAATTGTTTTACTCATAAATGTCGCTCAAATTGACTTACATAACACAGTAGAAATACTAAAGCCTATTACAATAAATACAATAAATAAAAATGTAAAAAAACAAGCAAGCACATCTATGCAAATAAAAGAGGGCTCTAGCAGATCCTGCGCCACCAAAAGAGGGCACAAATTCTTTTAAAAAAACCTTCAAATTAAGGACCAAAAGAACAGAGAAAAGGGAAGCTTTTTCCTGGTGTGTAAAACTAGAGGGTGCCAGGCAAGCCTCCCTGGGAAAAGCATTCCACAAATGAGGGGCCACCACTGAAAAGGTCCATTCTTCTGTTTCCACCCTCCAGGCCTCCCATGGAGGGGGGGCACAAAGAAGGGCCTCAAATGATGGTCACAAGCTCTGGGCCAGTTCATATGAGAAGATGCAGTCTTCGAGAGCTATAACACAATCTGGAAAGTGGCTGGGACCATCTAACCAGCCAGAATAGCAGTCTGGTGGCCATCTATACCAGGGGAAATGGTACAGCTATTCCATTCCATGGGGTTCCATCTGAGCTACAGAAAAGCAAACCAAGTGGAAGCTGGACAGAGGAAACATGAGAGGGAGATGTCCTATTAAAAATGAGGGAGCCAAATGTGTCTACGCTAAAGGAAATGCCCAGTGAGTGTGGAAGCAGCCTCAATCACTGACATGGATGGAATAAGGGGTAGGGGTGGTTCCTCAGCACCTTATATCTTTGGTCTCACCATTGACAAATCTGCTTTGACAGTTTTTCTGGATGGTTTTCTGGATTTTATATTCTGATACAAGCTGTCCTCTTCTGGACATCTGATTTGGTACAAATGCAGTGGATGGGCAGTCAAGAGCCCTCTTAAAATTCAGCTAAAAATGTGCATCCAGAACGCCATTTGGAAAGATGGTTCTATGCATAACGCTTATGGTTCTGTGTACTATTGATACAAACCGCTCTGGTTTTTTTAAAACGAATAGCAGCACATAAATATATTTGTATACATAATTAAAGACAGGGCAAAAAAGTGAGATATGAATATTTAAATTAATTAGTACATGAAACAATGCTGTAATTAAGACATATATAAACCAATAATTAAATCGGGAATGGGGAAGTTTAGTTTTTCCTATGGGGGTGAGCGGTGGGTGGAGCCAGAACAAAAATAGGAAGTACCATTGGCACTTCTAGTTTAGTATTGTCTACGCACTAACTGGCAGTGGCTCTCCTTGGTTTCAGGCAGAGAGTCTTTCCTACCGGGGCATAGCATGCGGGGGAGGCTACCAGCACGGTGGCCCTTGGTGCATTTTCCTGGGGGGGTACGGCTCATGCCGCCCTGCCAGCCCTGTGCTGCTTCGCAAGGCTGGCATCAGCCTTGCAAAGTGGCTCAGGGATGGCATCACTACAGCAGCATTGGTGGCAAGAGCTGGGCTAACGTGGCAGGCTCCATTCAACTTCCACGTTCTGCCTCCCGGGTGCCAGCAAACCATGCTACACCACTGCTTTCCTACTTGGAGAGTCACTGAGGATTGAACCTGGGACATTCTTCATGCAGATAATAATAATAATAATAATAATAATAATAATAATAATAATAATAAAATTATTTATACTCTTCCCATCTGGCTGGCTTTCCCCAGCCACTTTGGGCGGCTTCCAACAAAATCTTAAAATACAGTAGTCTATTAAACGTTAAAGCTTCCCTAAACAGGGCTGCCTTCAGATGTCTTCTAAAAGTCTGGTAGTTGTTTTTCTCTTTGACATCTGGTGGGAGGGCATTCCACAGGGTGGGTACCACTACCGAGAAGGCCCTATGCCTGATTCCCTGTAAGTTGGCTTCTTGCAGCGAGGGAACTGCCAGAAGGCCCTCAGCACTGGACCTCAGTGTCCGGGCAGAACGATGGGGGTGGAGATGCTCCTTCAGGTATACTGGGCCGAGGCCATTTAGGGCTTTAAAGGTCAGCACCAACACTTTGAATTGTGCTTGGAAACGTACTGGGATCCAACGTAGGTCTTTCAAGACCGGTGTTATGTGATCTTGGAGGCTGCTCCCAGTCACCAGTCTAGCTGCCGCATTCTGGATTAGTTGTAGATTCCGGGTCACCTTCAAAGGTAGCCCCACATAGAGCGCATTGCAGTAGTCCAAGTGAGAGATTACTAGAGCATGCACCACTCTGGCGAGACAGTCTGCTGGCAGGTAGGGTCTCAGCCTGTAGATGCTCTGCCACTGAGCTTACCGCATTGCAAGATTGCATGGCTCTTTTCCTCCCTGTGCTACTCCATCTTTTTGACTCTTGCACACACACCGCAGTATAGGAAGCAACTCCTCGAGGGGTGGTCTGGAGAGCGAGAGTTGGCCTGGGGGTTGATCATGCTGAGAACTGCATAACGCTAGGGCTCCTCCTCCCGGAATTCAATGAATAAAATAATTTCATACGGGGTTGTGATTTTGCCGGGGTTTCCAAAAGGGATTCTATAAAGAGATGCCCCAGAGAGCTCACAGACCTTCCATAGCACAGTGGCTTCAGATGGATCTTGTCCCCAAATCATGTCCTCCTCGGCAGTTTCTATCCTCTTCACCGCCTCACACTTCCATGCCTCTTCCAGGGCGCATTTCCAGGGAACCTGCAGTTGGTCTTCGTCCTGCGGCCGTCCCGTTTCATCCAAAGGGCAATCGCTGACATTGGCATCAAACTGTATCGCGATGACTTTAAAATGAAGGTACCGGTAAGCACTTCTCTTCCTTGCTGTCTTCTGCATCTTCTCTTTCTTAACTGTCAGCAGGATCCCTTTCTCTCCTCCTCTTCCCCCTGGAAGTTGCAGCTTTGAGAGCGACATCATCCAGGGAACAGAGACAGGCTCCTGCGACGCTTATGCTTTGATCACGAAGCAAAGGGTTTGGTTGTTTGTTCCTCAGCTGCACTGAGGAGAGGGCTGCAAAGAACCCAGGTGCAGAATGAAGTGACAGAATGAGGCAGTATAATTCTGGATTGTAGGAGGTGCTGTAATCTTCTCTTTCATGTCTAGTTTTTCCGCCTATTTTTCAACCTAACACAACTCACAGGTTGTTGTGGTGGCAAAGTGAAGTAGCCTCCATGGATGCCTCTCTAAGTAACTTAGAACAGGGGTGAGAAATGTGATAAACACAGAGTTTTCCTTCACTCCAGGTAAATTATGCAAAGAATGCAATTCATTCATTTCCGATTGTGGCGATCACACAGGGTCCCCAGACATTTCACCGTCTATTGATCCCTGTGCCACCACTTTATTTCTCGCTGCCACCACCCAGGCCCTACCTGGTACAATACTGAGTCCAGTCAGGGTTAAATTGGAACATAAATTTCTGTTTATCTATTGTAGTTTAACAAGCGTGTGGCTTCATAAACGGTATCGGTCAATTACAATCACGGGGTGCCTATCCAGACCTATAACCTCTGCTACCTGCTCTCACTAACTAAACCACCTCTCAGATATTTACTTGTCTTCCTAGCTCCTAACTGTTCCTGACTCAGCTTATTTCGCTACACTAACTCAACCTACCCACAGACTATATCCCAATTCACTCCCACTCCAACCAACCACCCAACTCCCAACGAACTCCTCTTCTCCCCTCCTATAGCTGGTTTTATAGTCCCTCTGACTCCACCCCCCTGGGTTCTGATTGGGTAACTTGTTTAACTATTTCACCTCCAGCACTCTCATATGTTAACATCACACCGATATGCTTGCTCAGGTTTGATTCTGGACCAAATATTTTAACGTTTGCCAGATTTGGCCATTGTTGCAAGGCATGGTCAGATAGCAAAAGAAGAAGTAGGAGTAAAGGTGGAGGAGGAAAAATGAAGAGGATGAGCAACATGACATGAGGGATGTCAGGCGTGTGGTCAATAGAAAATCACCCAGGCAGCTGCTTACCCTGTGTATATTCAGATGCATACACTGAGCTCCATCAGTTGAATTAAGGAGTTTCGCATGTGTATCAGAGCTTCAAAGATCTGCCCACGAAGTTTAATAACAGAATGCTAAATTGACAGAAAATAAAGGGATGCCACAAAACTGGGGTTAATGCATGGTGCTGCTAATGGTCTTTGTTTTGTTGGTGCAGATCATCATGTTAAATTCGGTTTCCGACCTACATGGTTACATCGACAAAAGTCAGCTTACCCGGGAGCTAGGGGGAACCTTGGAATATGGACACAGTCAGTGGATACACCATCGGACTGTAAGTTACACCTGTTTGGTTCCTCCATCTCTGATGGCTAAAAATGTAAATATGCAAATAGTTTTGTAAATGGTAAGGACTTCTTCCGGGTTCCCACACTCCTCATTTTTATTAAAGAAAGTGGTAGGTAAGTGAGTTGTAGCAGGTTATGAAACAAATAGTAACAAACTTGGGTCATCTTTATTGGGCTGACAAAAGTCAGACAATTTGTCTAAAATAAAATAAAATCCAGTTTTTGCTTTCCTTCTCTAAGAAACATATGTCTCTTTAATTGGGGCCATAGCCAACATTTTCAAAAAGTCATCTGCAGATGATTATTATGTTATTGTTAGAAATAACTTATACCAAAAATACAATTTCCATACACACTTTAAATTTGTTTGGAAGATATTTAAAACTGCTCGATAACTCTTAAATGTCACATTTCATCAAAAAATATCCTACAACTGGAAATGATTTTAGCTCTTTAAATGCAACTTTATTAAATTTAGGCAAGATATACATACATACATCATCATTTTATTTGTATTTTACCTTACCATAGTTCAACTATGCTCAAGGTGGCTTACAATGTGAAAAAATTACGTAACTACAAACATAACAAAAATTGTCATAAACAATCAATAAAACACATCAGAAAGTGCACAATCAAGTCAATGATTTCCACATTAAATCATAATAAGAACTAAAAATAAAGATACAAAAAACAGCAACAAGCCCTCTAAACAATACACCAGTTCAAGGGTCTGTTCAGCAGCCTCAGGTTTTGTACGTATTCAGTTGAATTTAGCAAGGTGATTCCTTTATTTATTTGTCACCTGACACTAGTAGGGTATCAAGGCAATATGCCTTAATCTAGGGCAACCTTCCCATTGGATCAAGAGAAAAGGAGATGTCAAGATGCATATATCTTTGATAGAATATTTTGTTCTGTCCTTTGTCATGGCAGCTGAATTTGATCAAAGATTCGTGACCTCTAAAAATAACATCTGAGCACTTTATTTAAGTAATCATGTTTATTTTCATATTCTGATGAAAGTACCTTTTTAATTCTGTCTTTACCCTGATCAATCTTGCAGTGTGCACAAAATAAATTTCAGGGCTAAATTAGGCATGATAGGAGCAGTTCCCTTGGTTTGCTATCTGCTGCATTCAGCTTTAAAGCAGGGGATACTGGGGTCTAATTTTAACACGAAAAGGGTGCATGGATGCGGGGAACTCAACCTCTCCTACCTTCCTTTCCTGCGCTCTGCCGCTTCAGGCAGTTTTCTCCAACACTGTCTCACTTCTGGCACAGGAGTCAGTTCATTTAAGGAATCTCTAAGATGGTCAGATAGGACGCGGGTGGCGCTGTGGGTAAAACCTCAGTGCCTAGGACTTGCCGATCGTATGGTCGGCGGTTCAAATCCCCGTGGCGGGGTGCGCTCCCATTGCTCGGTCCCAGCGCCTGCCAACCTAGCAGTTCGAAAGCACCCTCGGGTGCAAGTAGATAGATAGGGACCGCTTACTAGCGGGAAGGTAAATGGCGTTTCCGTGTGCGGCTCTGGCTCGCCAGAGTAGCTTCGTCACGCTGGCCATGTGACCCGGAAGTGTCTGCGGACAGCGCTGGCTCCCGGCCTCTAGAGTGAGATGAGCGCACAACCCTAGAGTCTGGCAAGACTGGCCCATATGGGCAGGGGTACCTTTACCTTTTACCTTTAAGATGGTCAGATAGGATCTTGTACGCCTCCTTCTGGCAACTCCTGCAGCCAAGCTGGTGCCAAATGTATTGCTTTCCTTTCCTTTGGGCCACATCAGACAGGCAGGGTGGGGTATTGCTGTCTGGGCAACCAAAGACATACTGCCCAGGCTTGTGCCCCAGGGAAGTCACTAATGCAGCAAAAACAATGTGGGACGCAGCAGTTATGAGTTACTGGTCTCTGCAGCCACAGCAGGCGCTGTGATTCTGCAGCAATTTCATAGAATCATAGAATCATAGAGTTGGAAGAGACCACAAGGGCCATCAAGTCCAACCCCCTGCCAAGCAGGAAACACCATCAGAGCACTCCTGACATATGGTTGTCAAGCCTCTGCTTAAAGACCTCCAAAGTAGGAGACTCCACCACACTCCTTGGCAGCAAATTCCACTGTCGAACAGCTCTTACTGTCAGGAAGTTCTTCCTAATGTTTAGGTGGAATCTTCTTTCTTGTAGTTTGGATCCATTGCTCCGTGTCCGCTTCTCTGGAGCAGCAGAAAACAACCTTTCTCCCTCCTCTATGTGACATCCTTTTATATATTTGAACATGGCTATCATATCACCCCTTAACCTCCTCTTCTCCAGGCTAAACATGCCCAGCTCCCTTAGCCGTTCCTCATAAGGCATCGTTTCCAGGCCTTTGACCATTTTGGTTGCCCTCCTCTGGACATGTTCCAGTTTGTCGGTGTCCTTCTTGAACTGTTGTGCCCAGAACTGGACACAGTACTCCAGGTGAGGTCTGACCAGAGCAGAATACAGTGGCACTATTACTTCCCTTGATCTAGATGCTATATATTCCTATTGATGCAGCCCAGAATTGCATTGGCTTTTTTAGCTGCCGTGTCACACTGTTGGCTCATGTCAAGTTTGTGGTCAACCAAGACTCCTAGATCCTTTTCGCATGTACTGCTCTCAAGCCAGGTGTCACCCATCTTGTATTTGTGCCTCTCATTTTTTTTGCCCAATTTGACTTCAACTCCAGAGGCATTCTCTGGAGAAAGATGGATACCAACTTTCAAGGAATTTGAAGTGACAGAGCGCAGGGAGGCAAGGGGAAATTTGGCTCTCCGCACCTACACATCCCTTTTGATGTTAAGATTAGACCCTCCTGCCCCTCACTTTGTACGCAAACAGGACAAGCGTATAAGCAACAATCCCAGCCATCTATTATTGTGCCTGCTTGGTCTTTTAGCTGGAGGTTTAAAGAGATCGGAAAGGAGTAAATAAGCAGCATTCTGCAAGGGTGACGGAACTTTTCAGCCTGAGGGTTGCATCCCTTCTGGGGGCCACAGGCAAGTGGTCAATTTGGCCAGAGGCCAAAGGAGGTTAGAGTAGGGGATGTGATTATTCCCTTTGTGCAATATTCTGTATTCCAGGCTTGGGCTTGGTACTCAGGCCTGTGCATTTTCAAAAGTCTTTCCACCTGCAAAATTCGCGGCCTAGGACCCTCGAACCTACGGGACCGCCTCTCCCGGTATGCCCCACAGAGAGCCTCAAAGTCCATAAATAGCAACACCCTAGTGGTCCTGGGCCCTAAGGAAGTTAGATTGGCTTCAACCAGAGCCAGGGCCTTTTCAACACTGGCTCCGGCCTGGTGGAATGCTCTGCCTCATGAGACCAGGGCCCTGCAGGATCTGATTTCTTTCCGCAGGGCCTGTAAGACAGAGTTGTTCCACCTGGCCTTTGGCTTGGAGTCAATTTGATTCCCTCCCCCTCTTTCTTTTTCCTTTTTCCTTTCTCCTCCTGTGATGAGGCTGCATTTTAACATTTTAATGTTTCAGTATTTTAATTGTTGTATTTTAATCTTGTTTTTAAGTTGTATTCATTCAACTTGTTTTTATTATTGCTTGTTGTTAAGTCGTGGGTTGACATAGTAGCCGGCACAGCGATTTCTTCAAGTAGCTCTTTATTCTGGTAAGCTGGAGTAGAACTGACAGCGAACAGCTCAGCCGGCCTCTATTTATAGGGAGCCGGCTGTCAACATTGTAACCACAACAGCCCAGAGTTCCCGCCTAAAATAACTGCCGCGGACCTGAGTGAAAACTATCTACAGACCTGAGTGAAAACTATATACAGTATCCCCCTGTTGGCCCAGGGTGAAACTACACTACATAACACCCCTCCCCACCGAGATAAGGCGTTAGTTACAATCGTAATGGTTTCCTTATATACAGCACTACGCGTAATGGTTCAATTAAGCACAAAAGCATATCGGTTACATTTCCCATACTTAGACCAACAGTGATACCTGTCCAACAACATAGTCCTTTAAATAAGTTGGGCGCTTGGAAACTCTGCCAGACCGCCGGGGACTGGTAGCCAAGTCCGGAGAGCCACACAGTTCTCGCTGAGGCTGTGGTGCGACCCTAGGTGGCGTTGGAACCAACTCCCCTGGATCCGCTGCTGTGGGTGGAGCCTCCGCAAGTGGAGTGGTCTGAGTCTGTTCTGAAACGGCTTGGTTCGGCTCCACGCTGGCAGTTTGCGAGGGAGGTGTAGGTGGGGCCTCGCCATCTGTACGTGTCTCTTCTGGAGCCGCAAGCGCAGTTGGGGGCACCTCGGTAGTGTCCAAGTCCCCAACCCTGCGCCTAAGCTGGTCTATGTGCCGTCGCCACAAGCGTCCGTCTTCGAGTGCCACCTGGTACGAGCGAGGTCCAGTGACTCCCACTACTGTGGCTGGCACCCAAGGGATGTCCCCCACATAGTTCCGGGCAAAGACCTGGTTTCCTGGGACAAATGACCGTGGTGCGTTGGCACAGCCTGGGGGTTCAGCCACGGCAAAGTCTGGGTGTAGCCGGTCGAGCGGTGACCTGAGGCGGCGGCCCATAAGCAGTTCAGCAGGACTCCTCCCTGTGGCCGCATGAGGGGTGATGTGTTGCACGAACAAGTATTCGGCGACCCGCTCATGCCAGTCTCCCCGGTCCAGGCGCGCCAGTGCCTCTTTTGTCGAGCGCACCATTCTTTCCGCTTGCCCGTTGCTGGATGGATGAAAGGGTGCCGTTAGGGCATGGCGGATGCCCAGTCCCAAAAGATACCGCTCAAACGTGCCTGACGTGAACTGCGGTCCGTTGTCAGAGACAAGGACATCAGGACACCCATGTGTTGCAAACAGGCCTCGCAGCACCCGGATGACAGCTTCGGTAGTGGTGGAGGGCATCAGGGCGACCTCCAGCCATTTGGAATAGGCATCCACCACTACCATAAAGGTCCGGCCGTGAAAGGGGCCAGCCAGATCGATGTGCACCCTCGACCAGGGTGTCTTTGGCGTCTCCCAGGTGTGTCCCTTAGCTGCCGGTGGTGCAGGCCTCGACTCCTGGCACGCTTGACAGGCGGACACCCAGGCAGTGATGGCATCGTCCATATTAGGCCACCAGACGTAACACCGAGCCAACGCCTTCATTTTGACAATTCCCGGGTGGCCAACGTGCAGAGCCTCCAGGACGCGCTGACGGAGTCCCTGGGGAATCACGACGCGGTCTCCCCACAGCAGGCAGCCACGATGAGCTGAGAGTTCATGTTGTCTGGTTGCGAAGGGCTGGAACTCCGATGCAAAAGGCCCTTGTGGCCACCCCCTCCACACCCAGTTGAGCACCCGGCTGATGGTGCGATCCTGGGCAGATGCGGAGGCCACAGTGGCAGCCGATACAGGCGCTGCCGGAAGATCCTCAATCAGAAGGAGCGAGGAAGCTGGAGCCGGGTCTTCCACAAATGCTGGAAGAGGGCAACGGCTGAGGGCGTCGGCATGGCCCATCGATTTCCCCGGGCGATGGATGAGCCGGTAGTGGTAGGCAGCCAGGAAAACAGTCCATCGCAGCATGCGTGGTGAGAGGACCGGTGGAGTTGGACGATCACCGGCGAGGAGGCCCAGGAGTGGCTTGTGGTCAGTGATGAGGTCAAAAGTCCTGCCATAGAGGTATTCATGGAACCTCTTCACTCCAGCCACAAGTGCCAATGCCTCCTTGTCGAGCTGGCTGTAATTCCGTTCCGTCGGAGATAGTGTCCTGGAAAAGTAGGCGAGCGGTGCTTCTCTTCCATCTGGAAAACGGTGACTAAGGACAGCACCGATGCCAAAAGGTGAGGCGTCGCAGGCAAGGACCAGCGGCCTGGATTCACTGTACTGTACCAGCACACTGTCTGAAGAAAGGAGAGCCTTGACCGCGTTGAAGGCCGCCGTCTCCCGATGACCCCAGGCCCAAGGCGTCTTAGTGCTAAGGAGTCGGTGAAGAGGCTCAGCCACTGTGGCTTTGTGGGGCAGGAACATGTTATAAAAGTTCAGCAGCCCCAGGAATGCCTGCAACTCCGTTTTGTTCTTTGGGGTGGGGGCCTGCTGGATAGCGCGGATCTTGGATGTGGTTGGATGAAGACCGGAGGCATCGATAAGATAGCCCAGGAACTCTACCTGTGGAACGGCGATCTGGCACTTCTCCCTCTTTACCTTGAGCCCGGCCTCCTGGAACCTGGTCAGCACGGCACGGAGGCGCTCGAACAGCTGCTGGTGTGAGTCTGCAGACACCAAGACGTCATCAAAATATGGTACCACGCCCGGAAGCCCTTGCAGGAGACGCTCCATAAGGCTTTGGAAGATGCCAGGAGCCACACTCACCCCGAACTGCAACCGGCGGCAACGGAAAGCCCCCCGGTGGGTGACGATCGTCTGGGCTTCAGCAGTGGCATCATCGACTGGCAGTTGTTGATAGGCTTGGGCAAGGTCCAGCTTAGCGAAGACCTTACCCTCACCCAGGGAATGCAGCAGGTGTTGGACAACAGGAACCGGATAAGCGTGCTGCTGAAGTGCCTTGTTGATCGTGCACTTGTAGTCAGCGCAGATTCTCACCGACCCATCTGGCTTGACAGGCGTGACGATGGGGGTTTCCCACTTTGCGTGGTCAACCGGCTCCAAAACTCCTTGGGCGATCAGTTTGTCCAGTTGTTCGTCCACCTTAGCCTTGAGAGCAAAGGGAACCCGGCGTGGCTTTAGCTTGATGGGGGCGACTTGTGGATCAAGGCTAAAGGAGATGGGCGTACCTGTATATTGGCCCAAGGTGCCGTCAAAAACCTCGGCAAAGTCTTTGACCAGACCCTCAGTCTCTGCGTTAGAGATGCAGTTGATGCCGGTGACTTCCAGGCCGAGGGCATCAAACCAGTCTAGCCCTAGGAGGCTTGGCCGCTGACCTTCGACCACCACCAACCGGAGCAGGCCCGAAAAATCCTTGAAGGCGATCCGGAACCGGCCAACGCCTACCACGGGAATGTCGTTTCCCTGGTAGTCTCTCAGGTGTACGCGGTGAGAGTCGAGTTGCCTTTTGGACACTCTGGGTACCAGTCTTTTGATGGTGCTCCATGACACGATGGACAGGGCAGACCCGGTGTCGATCTCCATGTCACATGGAGCTCCTTCAATGAGCACCGTGACGTTCAGCTTGCGTCGCGTAGGCGAGTCGGTTTGGCCAATCGTGGTTCCAGACGGGCAGCGGCAGTTGGTGAGAGCGAAACAACTTTCCTTGGCAGACTGGAGTGAAGACTTGGACTTGCGAGTCGATGAAGGGGGGGTGTCAGACGGAGCCGATCGGCAGACCTTAGCGATGTGGCCCCTTCTGGAACACTTCCTACAGATGGCGTCTCTGAATCGACACTTGGCACGGGAATGGTTGCCTCCGCAGCCAGCACATTCCGGTTGGCCCTTGGACTTCTGTTGGAACTTCCTGCGCTCCCGCTTTGTCTGGTGCACGTCATCGTCTTCACTGGAGGATGCCTCCTCACTGCTGGCCTCTTCATGATGCACCGGAACTGGCTCCCTAGCAAGACGCGGGCTGCTGGACTTGCGGATCTCCTGGGCGGAGCGTTCAGCAGCTTCTGAGGCCACAGCCTCCTCAATGGCTTTCTGTAGCGTGAGGTCTGGCTTGGCTAGGAGGCGCCGTTGCAGATGGATGTCCCGGACCCCGCAGACGATTCGATCCATCAGGGCATCGTCTAAGTCTCGGAACTCACAGTGCATTGCAGCCTGTCGCAGGGCGGTGGTGTAGTTGTTGATTGACTCCCCCTCTGCCTGGTTCCGGTGGTAGAACGCATGGCGGGCAGCAATCTTGGACGGCTTTGGTGCGTAGTGGTTGCGGAGCTTCTCTTGGATCGTGTCCCATGGTGTTGCCTGGACTGCTTCAGGCGCAACCAACGCTCGGGCCGTCTCAAACACCTCAGGCCCACAGAGGCTGAGGAATAGGCCCCGCTTCCGATCCTTTGATACTGCTGTCAGCTCGTTGGCTTGGAGGTAGCAGTCGAACCGAGCGAGGTAGGAGTCCCATGATTCAGAGGCTGGCGCAAACGGCGGTAGAGGCACAAGTGAAGCCATGATTCCGATGCCGGCGTGAAGGGCGATGGATGGAACACAGTGCTCTAGCCAGAACAGTCAGCTCTGAATTGGTTCTGCCCAGTGATTTCGCTCAGTGATTCAGCTCAGTGATTCAGCTCAGTGATTCAGCTCAGTTCAGAGGCTGGCCGCATCTGGCTGTGCTCTGATGTCCATCAATCCCACCCTCGTCGCCAGTGTTAAGTCGTGGGTTGACATAGTAGCCGGCACAGCGATTTCTTCAAGTAGCTCTTTATTCTGGTAAGCTGGAGTAGAACTGACAGCGAACAGCTCAGCCGGCCTCTATTTATAGGGAGCCGGCTGTCAACATTGTAACCACAACAGCCCAGAGTTCCCGCCTAAAATAACTGCCGCGGACCTGAGTGAAAACTATCTACAGACCTGAGTGAAAACTATATACAGTATCCCCCTGTTGGCCCAGGGTGAAACTACACTACATAACACTTGTTAGCCGCCCTGAGCCCGGCCTTGGCTGGGGAAGGCGGGGTATAAATAAAAATAATTATTGAAATGAAATGAAATCAAACCTTTATTAGGCATTATGCAAATAAAACCATAAAAGAGAAAATAACATGTAAAAGCCTTGAAATATATATAAAAAGGCAGCAGTTGGCTACATACATATATATATATATACATATAGAATCAGTGGTTTTCCTTATTAACCTGCTCCTTGGAGGACTGCTACCAAAAACTCGGCTACCCCCGCCGTTATCCTTTGGTCAACGTCAGATAGGCAGAATCCCACACATTCACCTTGCTGGGGTTCCAGACCACCCAAAAGAGGGGACAGCACGTGTTGACGGAGCGTACTGTACAATGGGCAATGAAAGAGAATATGCTCTACAGTGTCCGGGACATTCATAGAGCATCTGCAGAATCTCTTGTTTCTAGGGATGTTTTGATATCTTCCCCAGACAAATGCTGAGGGAAAAACATTCAACCGGGCCAGCATAAAAGCCCTACGTTGGGCTGGGATTATTAATTTAGTGACGTAATTGGCTCTGCTATCTAAGATATTTAAATCATAGAATATGGGGGAGCAAATTTTGTTTACAGCTGCCATAATATTTTGTCTCTCGACATCCTTTAGTCTAGTTAGGATATTATGGAAAAAATAATTATTAATTATTATTATTAAAATCCTTCCAGGCCATTGAGAATTTCGCCATGACTGTGAAAACAATAGCGCAGATGTTGCAGACTTTTGGAACGGACTTGGCGGAGACGGAACTTCCCAATGATGTGCAGTGTACGGAGGAGCTCCTGTCTTCACACACAGACCAGCACAACAAGCTGAAGGTGAGCATGCGAAGAGTTCCAGTGCTGGGAGAAAGGGGGCGTTCAGCGCATAAGGCCTGCCATTTCTGCACACCCCTCCAGTTCATCCTTAGATTTCTGGGATGCAGGTCAGGTCCAAAGGCTGGAGATAGAGATGGGTGAATCAGCTGCATCGCTTTTGTGTGTGCTCATTCCTAAGTCCGTTCTGTCTCATCACCACATTAATCTGCAAATTTAAAAACACACACGTGGAAGTTCATATTTAAATAAAGCATTTTCTCACAAAATAAAATTCCTCTCAAAACAGCACATTTCCAGTTACAGGTAGATAGCCGTGTTGGTCTGACGTAGTCGAAACAAAATAAAGAAATAAAAGAATTCCTTCCTTAGAGACCAGCTAAGTTTGTTCTTGGTATGAGCTTTCGTGTGCATGCACACTTCTTCAGATACACTGAAACAGAAGTCACCAGACCTTTATATATAGTGAGAGGGTGGGGAGGGGTATTACTCAGAAGGGTGGTGGGATTGGGTGATTGGCTGATAGGTGTGGTAAGCCTGTTGACGACTGTTAACGACTGCAATCGGTCTTACAGGAAAAAGCACATTTCCAAATATTCAAGTCTTTCTTTATTGAATTTCTATCCCGTGCTTCCTCCCCAGGAAGCCAAGGGGGCCAAACTGATGCACAATTTAAAAACAAAAACATGCAAAAAAAATCAGTATAAAAGAAGTAAAACATTCTAAAAGCAATTACAATTGAAACACTCCTCCCAGATTGAACCTGGGACCTTTTGTATGTGGTATGTAATTCAGCATTCAGTTCTCCAGTAATCTTTTGCTTTCTTGGATGGCCTCGCAGAAGCTTCTTAAAGTGTTTCCGGATAATTATTGCACCCACTCACTGTTGCTCTTTTTAGCATTGTTAAAAATAATGCAATTAGTCAGTGCCGACACTTCGATCTAAAAACAACTTTTTCCCTTGTACTGTCCTGTAAGGGAAGGGAGAATGGATGTATAGTCCTTGCATTATGCTATACCATTGTTTGCCAACCTGGTGCCCTACAACTACAACTCCCATCACCCGGCACCACATAAAGTCCTGCTGGCAGGACAGGGCAAGAGTTGGATTGTGACCTAAAATGCATATTATTCATTGACTTAAATGCTCTTGCAAGTTTACTCAAAACACTTACACCAGTGTGAGATGGTAGATTTGCCTGCCTCAGGCATCTCACATGGACCCCTTGATCATATAGTCAGCTTATGGCTATTAATACAGTGTTACAGTCAGTGATGTTTTCTTTTAAGTAGGGAATAATTAGGCTGTCAGACTCAGAACAAAGTATTAATGTCATTAGTAGCTGGACACAGCCCAGGGGACCCAACTGATGCCAGAGAGATGGTGACAGCGGTGGGAACAAGCTGTGATGCACCAGGAAGCGAACCTCCCTTGGCTGCAGCCACCTACCGCCATTCTAATTCAAATCCCTTTCCCCAAAGTGAGGAGGGTTGCAGTGAGCCAAGCCAGTCAAATGCTACCTTTGGGGCGATGGGGCCAATGAGGGCACTTTCCAGGTCAGGGAGAGCCAATAGCTGGTTTGGGTGGGTGGGTGGACACCTAAGGAACATTTTTGAGGGACGCGGGTGGCGCTGTGGGTTAAACCACAGAGCCTAGGACTTGCTGATCAGAAAGTCGGCGGTTTGAATCCCCGTGACGGGGTGAGCTCCCGTTGCTCAGTCCCAGCTCCTGCCAACCTAGCAGTTCGAAAGCACATTAAAATGCAAGTAGATAAATAGGTACCGCTCCAGTGGGAAGGTAAACAGTGTTTCCGTGCACTGCTCTGGTGTGCCAGAAGTGGCTTAGTCATGCTGGCCACATGACCTGGAAACTGTACGCCAGCTCCCTCGGCCAATAAAGTGAGATGAGCGCCGCAACCCCAGAGTTGGTCACGACTGGACCTAATGGTCAGGGGTCCCTTTACTTTTACCTTTAAGGAAAATTTTGACCTGTGTTCTCAGTGACTTATTAGAAAGGGCAGCAGTGTACAGATCTGGTAGTCCTTAGGTCTAGCCCCAGCAGCTCCTGGTGATATTATGGGATATTCTGATGAAATGAGGACATTTCTTCTCTCCCCCACCTCTCTCAACAGGATGAGCTGAAACTTGCGGTGAAACAAGGGGCCACGCTGCTGACTTGCATCAGAGAACCCGTCACCCGAAGTGCCACCAGCAAACTGAGCCCAGACGAGCTTGAAAACGTGGCAACCGTGGAAAGGTCGGAGAAGAGCTCAGCTTCTAGCCAGCTTTCTGATTAACCAATTGATTGATCATTATATTTGCATGCCGCCTTCCAAAGATGAAACCGTGCTCAAGGCGGCTTGCAACCATACAGAAAATTACAAACGTAACAGAAGTAGTCATAAACAATAAAAGCATCAAAACGTACACAGCCAAACTGAACCCTTTCCACATAAATCATAAGATGATAAAATAAAGGTACAAACAATTAATATCAATAACAGCAACAACCCCCTCCTAAACAACCCCCCGGCCCAAGAGTCCGTTCAGCAGCCTCAGCTTTTGTAGCTGGAGTCAGTCCGGGCTCTGGCTTCCTAGGCCAGGTGAAAAAGGCCTGCAAAGCAGGGAGCAAGTCTTCAAGGACTCACAGCCAAGATGGTCTCTGGCATCTTCATTAACCTCAGCTTTCGTAGCTGGAGTCAGTCAGGGCCAGTCAGTCAGGGCTTCACCCTCCCAGGCCAGGTGGGGAAAGGCCTGCAAGGCAGAGAGCAGGTCTTCCAGAATTTCACAGCCAAGATGGTCTCCTTGAGACAGAGTGAATTTGTCTTCAGTTTCAATTCGCACTGTCGACAAGTCTGCATGTGTTGTTTCTTAGAGAACATAAGAAGAGCCTGCCAGTGTCCTACCTATAGCATCCTGTCCTCACCGTGGCCAACCAGATGCCCATGGGAAACCAGCAAGAGAAAGGCATGCCGTTTGTAGTTGGCCCTCTACTTCTGTCATGTCCACACTGCCTGACAGTGTCTCTCCACGGTTTCAGACAAGGGTCTCTCCCATCTAAACTTGCATATTGCTGAAGATTGAACCTGGAAACTTCTGCATGCAAAGCAGATGTCCAACCTCTGAGCTACTGCTGCTCCCTCATCTGGTTCAGCTTGATCTCATTGCTCTGAATTTGAGGGAAGCATTTGCCTACCCAAATCAAATGCCGTTCTCTAATTGCCTCAACAGGTTGCTAGCTCAGCTGGACGAAACAGAGAGAGCCTTTGATCAGTTCTGGTCCAAACACCACCTAAAACTTGAACAGTGCTTGCAGCTCCGACACTTTGAGCAGGATTTCAGAGAGGTATTTTTGATTTATCCCGCACAGTTTTTAGAATGGCTCTCCCTTGCCCCTTTACCCCCTCCTAGTGAAATATCTGTTGAGGGTGATAAGCATTAATTAATACCACAATAAGGTATAAAAATGCTGCCTCCTTACAAGTGCTATACATAATGTTCATAACTGAGTTTGGGCAGCTCTTTGGAAAGGAAGGTATATTCAGAATCCCTTGAGCTGAAAGAAATTTTTCCTAAACATTTGCTGTTGGCCCAAGCAGTGGGTTCACCAGTCAGGTTTAGCATACTGTTGTGTGGCGAGTCTTGGTTCCAGTTAATATGTGCCTTGTATGAAATTCACAGACAAAGACACATGGAATCATGGGATTATAGAGCTGGAAGGGACCACAAGGGTCATCTAGTCCAACCCCCTGCAATGCAGGGATCTTTTGCCCAACATGGGGCTCGAACCCATGACCCCATGGGACATATGTCAAACAATTCACATTACATTGTGGAGGCATAATGCATAGGCAGTGACCCAGATTGTTTATCTCTGCCGCAGCCAGCTGTCTCAGCAGCAAGCCTGGATTTACTCTGCATTTGGAGAAATTTGTAAACTGCTTTGAGGTTTTCTAAAATCAAGTGGTATATAAATTTTGTGAAATAAATAAAAATAAATGTAGAGCTCTGCTCTCTCAAATACCTGCCTAGCTGTTAATATTTTGATGTTATGTTTAATGGTGCTGTTTTAGCATACCCAGATGCTATTTTAATAATCTGGAATTCTGTTTTATCACAATTGTGTTCTTTCATTTTTATTTGCTAACTGAGCCCATAACATGGTTCTTTGCGAGACCATATGGTTATTGTACAGGAGAGCCACCTTCCAAGGGTATATACTTTATTTTATTTTATTTTTAGTTATTAAATTTATATACCACCTTTCATCTGAGGATCACAGCGTGATTTACAGTATAAAAACACAAAAATACATAACACAATAACAAACAAAACAGTAATACCCCCCTCCAGTTTAAAAGGTCTTAGATTGTTTAATCAGCCAAAGGCCTGTTTATAAAGGAATGTTTTTGCCTGGCACCTAATGATACGTAATGAAGGCGCCAGGTGAGCCTCCCTGGGGAAAGCATTCCACAAATGGGGAGCCACCACAGAAAAGGCCCCACAGTTGCCACTCCCCAGACCTCATAAAGAAGGGTCTCAGATGATGATTGCACATACCATATGATGATCCTATATACATCCATCCTAAAATGTGGGGTAGAAACGTTTTGTATTGCTTTAAAATGTTTATTTTATACAGTACATAGATAGATTTGTGCGACTTGCGGTATGGAAATTGAAGGAACAGGCAAATACATAGTAAACGATTAGCAGAAGAAGTGTCCTATTCCTATGGCCATTTCTAAATGGCCTTGATTATGACCAGGTAACAGCCAGGAAGCTTGTTAATTTGTTCCATCTGTGTTGTTTTTTTGCAAATATTCTTCTATAGGTCAAACTGGCCCTGGACAACCTGATGGAAGTGCAGGCAGGTCTCACAGATATTGGAGACAGTGTCTCCCGCGTGGAGAACATTCTGAAGGAGCGGAAGCAATTAGAAGAGAGAGGACAGGTTTGCCTCCTTTAATTTTGTTTTATAGACCTTATAAAAGCAAAGCAAGCTACAGACCTTATAAGAGCGTATCACGGATATCAGAAACTGTTTGTTTACTTTAGCGTTGTAAAAGTACGGGGCACATTGCAGAGTTTCTCAAGCGAAAAAGAAAAAAAAAGGATAGGCCCCTAGCACAAAGCACTTACAGTCAGAAACTACAGAGGGGAGGTGTGAGAGGAAGAGACAGGGCAGCAAAGGCTGGTGGCAAGGAAATGCAGCTAGACTTACCGTATTTTTCGCTCCATAGGGCGCACCAGACCATAAGGTGCACCTAGTTTTTAGGGGGGGAAATCAAGAAAAAAAATCTTATTCCCCCCCCCCCCCCCAGCCCCAAAGAGCAGCGGAGAGGCTTCTGGGGCTGTCAGGGGAAGCCAGGGTTCGCTGTCTTGGCTTCGTTTTTAGCCGCACGCAACCTCTCCAGCCGGGAGAGGCTACGTGCAGCTTTGGCAGAAGCCAAGACAGGGAGCGGGATCCATCCCGCTCGCTGCCTTGGCTTCCTTTTTAGCCGCGGGGCTGGGGCGGGGGAAGTCCGAGCTTCTCCCGATCCCAGCCCCCAGAACAGGTCCGGGAGCGGCGGCAAGGTTGCGCGCAGCCTTGCCTCCGCTCCCGGAGCTTGCGGGGCTGACGGGGGAAGCCCGGTCCCCCCCCCCCAGTCCCAGGGACCACACATTCACTCCATAAGACGCACAGACATTTCCCCTTAGTTTTTAAGAGGAAAAAAGTGTGTCTTATGGAGCGGAAAATACGGTAGTTGCAGGACCAGCATCGAGAGCTAGAAAAGTTGGGCACCTGTCGAGAGCCTATACGCCAGCAGGGGGAGCATGGACAAAGAGGCCTTCCTCATCATTCATGGAGGAGAGGACTGTTGATGGCTGCTAGCCATGGGTCCTGCTTGAGGGCTTCCCACAAGCATCTAGTTGGCCACACTGAGAACAGGATGCAAGACTAGATGTGCCCCTGGCCCTTCTTCTGTTGTTATCCTTGAGAGTTGCTCGCCTGGAGGCGGTTGGAGGATGGATGGCGGCTAACAGTCCTGTCTTTGGGGGACAGGAGGTGGGCAGGTGTGAGGACACCCTGGTCCTGAATAGGGTAGCTGTGCCCCTGAAGAACCAGGTGCGCAGCCTGGTAGTCATTTTGGACTCACAGCTGTCCATGGAGGCGCAGGTCAATTCTGTGTCCAGGGCAGCTGTCTACCAGCTCCATCTGGTACGCAGGCTAAGACCCTACCTGCCTGCAGACTGTCTCGCCAGAGTGGTTATCTCCCACCTGGACTACTGCCTTTGTGTCCGCTTCACCTGAACCTTATATCATAATATCTTAAACCTTTAAAAATGCTTTTCATGTTACATTTTTCTTTTCACAGGAGCCATTGGAAAAAGCCCAGTCCTTAGCGCTCCATGGAGACCAGCTGATCCAAAACAACCATTATGCAATTGACTCCATTAGACCAAAGTGTGTTGAACTCAGGCGCATCTGCGATGATTTTGCCAACGAGACCAAGAAAAAATACGATATTTTAGGGAAGTCGCTGGAATTGCACAAACAATTAGATAAGGTAAGAAGTGTGGAACTAGCAGACACAAGGGCAGGGGATGTTGATTTTTCATAGTATTTAACTGAAGATGAACAGATTAACCTGACAGCAGCATGAAACAGGCAAGTGATGCACACCAAAGAGGCAGCTGCACAAACAGGAAACACAAACCCACTATGGGAAGCCAGCGTGTTTCACGACTTTCCTGGGAGAGAACCATTTCTTTGTGAAATCAGTGGCTTCCTGTTGAAGGCTTCTCTGTACTTTAGCATTCTGGCTGGGAGTTTTTGAAATATGAAGTGCAGGCGTCATATTATGCAGGTGTACTTTGAGTGGGGGAAAGGATTGGTGCCTGTGGCGTTTGCCCTCCTAGGTGTGTGACATCATACTGGGTTCATAGGGAAAGGGTTAACTAATTGTAAAATGATTAACCAATGGGAACCTGGGGGCAGTTAACTGTGTATAAGGTTTAAGCACAGAGGGTTTTTTTTGGGGGGGGGAGTTATAGTTAGGGTGGAGAAGACAGATAAGGCTGTGGGTTGGGCTAGTCTGGTGTGAGAGAGTGAGAGAATTTGTTAAGAGGAGTCAGTCAAACAGTTGAGATAATCAGTCAGAAGGTATTAGGAAGGTATAGGCCGGTAAAGAAACAGTACTGACAGGAATATTATCGGAGAAACCATAAACTTGTTAATGTTTGTAAAATAAACTTGGGGGTTTTTTTGGTTCACTTTTAACAACTGCCTGGACTCAGTGTTTTACCAGAGAGTAACTGGTTGGTGGCAGCGGGGAAGCGAGCACAGTGGTGGCACAGGGATCAATAGACCGTTAAACGTCTGGGGACCCTGTGTGATCGCCACAGTGCCCATCGCACTTCTCAATGAAGCCTCAGGCCACCAAGCATTTTGTTTCCATGCCTACCCACCCCCTCCACCATTATTATGGGATACTTCTTCTCAGTGCTCTTTTTCTAGAAAAAGAGGTGGCGGAACTCACCTTGAACGTCTCTCTTGTTCTCTTATAATGGGAATGACGCCCATCTGAGTGGTGCCAGAACTGAGTTCTGGTGATCTCCAGCTGAAAAAAAGCCTTGTGTGTACTCTTAATTTAAATTTTTTATACCAAGAGTCACTGGTTGTGTACACACCGTACATTTAAAGCAATCCCTTCCCCCCCCCAAAAAAGAATCCAGGGAATTGTAATTTGTTAAGGGTGCTGGGAATTGTAGCTCTGAGTAAACTACAGTTCCCATGAGTCTTTGGGGAGCAGTGCTTTAAATGTATGGTGTATATGCAGCCATTGTGTAGAACCAGTGAGTTGGCCCAACATGTAGGTCCTTCTGAGGAATAATGCGTGGAATCTGCAACACAGCAATGGTGTTGGATTGCCTCTCTGCTGCTCATGTGGGGTAGCCAAAGAGGACAAAGCTCCTGCACATTTAGTAGTTGCATTGAAGGTATGCACTTATTAAAGGTACAAGAGCTCTCCCCTTTTTTCACTGGGCTGCTCTTTGCCCAGACTAGAAAGACTGAAGACTCCTTAACATTAGACGTTTTTAACAGCGCACTTTTCCCTCCTTTCAAGGCAAGCCAATGGTGTGAAGCTGGGATCTACCTCTTAGCTTCCCAAGCTGTAGACAAGTGTCAGTCGCAAGAGGGAGCTGAAACGGCACTTTGTGACATCGAGAGATTCCTGGAAACTGCCAAGGACCACCAGCTGTTGACAGCAAAGGAGTTCTACAATCAGTTTGATACGATTCTGACGCCAGAGATCAAGGTAAGGGCACTGGAAGAGCCTGGCTGCTGGATCAAACCAAAGGCCTTCCTGCTTAGGCCAGTATTCTGTTTCCCAGAGTGGCCAGCTAGATGCCTCTGGGAAGCCTGCAAGCTGGACGTGAGGGCAACAGCACTTTCCCCCCTTGTGATTCTGGCATTCAGAGTCATAGGCTGCCTCCGGCCTGCCAGTATTTTGCAAGAGGGATTCAAGCACATTCCGGAAATTTAGGTTTCCCCCATTAAAGTGGGTTAAAGCTCTCTGGTGCAAGAAAGTCGGAATAGCGAGGGACTGCAGGGGTTCCAGTGTTTATCCAAGTTTGGTTTTCTTGGAGTGAAGGTCAATGTAGACTGTGGAGTCTTTAGGATTATTTACAAACCTGTGCAACCTGAGCATAGGATGGAGGGGTTCACAGTCTAAACACCTCAACAGATCCTTCTTCCCCACTTGCTTTCCAGGGGAGCTGCAAGTCTAGCAAAGAGCAGACCAATAACTATCCATCTCTCACACACAACTCCCACATGCCCAATTCCCCTTGGCATATTGTTCTGCGTCCTAGAAGAGGTGAGAAAAGGCTCATCCATTTGTGTCTATAGCCACAGAGCGGACTCTGTGCATATGGTAAATAGTAGTATTTAACAGGCCAGCCAAAGCCATCAGTTTCACAAAGGAACTGGTTTGGTTGCTTTTGTCTTACAGTTTCAAAGCAGGCCTGGAAGGGGTTCAGGGTGTCGTCCAGATTGACACACACACACCCTCCCCCAAACCCATAACAATACTCTGCACCTGTCTTCTTCCACCAGAGCAATGCCCAAAGAGTTCTACAAAAGCTGGAAGATGTGCAAGAAATGTTTGACAAGAGGCAAGTGAGCCTGAAGAAGCTGGCAGCCAAGCAGACCCGCCCAGTGCAGCCCGTTGCCCCACATCCCGAGTCGTCACCAAAGCGAGCGTCACCCAAAAGCATCCGGCCAGCCACATTAGGTAAGGCACTGGAAAGATTTAGCCAGGGCTACCCTCTTAGCATGGCACGACAAAGGGTGGGAAAGAGCCCTGTTGGAAAAAGTTACCTGTGAATTAAGAGTTGCAAGAGAACCAAACAAAAGAAACCAATTCTTTGGAAGATGGTGTGGTTTTATTGAGTATGTAAAGGATGACTCGCACCATTTGAACCTGCACCCAGCGTTCAGAAGTCTGTGGTTGGTTTGATGAAATACATATGATGATCCACCCTCTCCCTACACGCTGTCTCTCTATACCAATGTGTAAACTCAAAACATGACTTTCCATTTTCTGTTTGTTAAGTAATGTTTAAATATGCACCGAACAGTCCCTTTCCCCTGCTCCAATCCTGACCACTCCTTTGTTTATTGCTTATTTTTGTACTGCACATTTTTTAAACAAAATGCCTGATTAAGATTTGTAAGCTACATTGTACGATTATCCCAAATCTTTGCATTTTCTTAAAACCAATAAAAATTGCTTTTAATAATGTTAATAATAACAACAGACATTAGGTGTGGCACAGAATGGGATGTTAAGTGAGCCTTCTGTCCAAGGCTTGAAAGACATGCCTGCTGGCATTTATAACTGATTGATTCCGCCTTTCTCCCGAGTATAGGACCCAAGGCGGCTCGCAGCATAAATTAAAATGGACAGAGCCAAAGTACACATTACAAATTTATATTTGTTGTATGTACTTTGGCTCTGTCCATTTTAATTTATGCTGCGAGCCGTCTTGGGTCCCTACACTTGGGAGAAAGGCAGAATCAATCAAGCAATTTAAAATCATAAGGGGAGGGAAAGTATAGCACCCACCCTCAGGAAACCCTGCCAGAACAGCCAGTTAGTGGCCAAAGACATGTTGGAACAAAGAAGTATTTGCCTGCTGGGGAAAGGATTGTAAAGGAGGAGCTGGCATAACCTGCAGCAACCTTGTTGATGGAGTGTGAGTCTAGATAGAATGGATCCATGCACCGATATGCTGAGGCCATCTTCTGCGCACCCAGTTTGTCCTTCAGCTACATTTACGCTGCATGTGGAAGCAATGTCACAACTCCTTTAGCACGCCACAAACACCGCGCCTGTGTGCTCAAGTCCATATCCACAGATTTGTGCAGTTCAGCTGCACCAATCAGCTCCCGGAAGCTGACATAGCAGCTTCGTTTTGAAGGGAAACGCAGCTGGAGTCCGTCCAGTCCTTCTAAGCATAATAAAACCTGAAGCGAGTCATATCCCATGTCCAAATATCCGGCTGCCTGTTGGATCCATCATGGCATCCCACATTGTTGGTGGTGTGCAGAAAGGAAAGAAAATCGCTTAATGAAAAGCGTCTGGAGCAAAGATGAAAGTAGAGCGAGCCAGGGGCAGATTAGCTGACTCAGGAAATGCTGCAGATGTGAATTCCATCGCTGTCTCTTGGGGAAGCCACTAGCTTCTTACAACCTTGAATGTTTATTTTAAAAACAGAAGTGAGGGAAAGACCTTCTCTTTCTTTTTTGGCTCCCTCTGTATAGGGAAGTTGTAACATATGTCAAAGTTAGGACGGGAACCCTGATCACCAAGGTTTCCTCTTACTCAGGGATGCTTTTATAGTATAAGTGGCCTCACTGGAGATTCCTCTCAAAATCAATAAAAAGAACAAAGCCCCTATCATTCCTGCCTCCAGGAATAGCTGAATTAGCTATTACAGTATAGTTTGTTTATATACTACTTTTTAGCCCAGAGGTTCCCAAAGGGTTGAATAGCATTAATATGTATTTGCCAAAATAAATATACAATAAAAGTACAATATATAAAATACATCAATCAAAATAATATAAGATAGTGGCTGCATTTTCTGTGGTCAACATCATGAATGGCATTATTATGCTAAGTGCCTAACAGAATACAGTCTATACAGCTGCAGTGTTGTGAGTTTTGGTGGAGTTGTCAGGCACTGGCAGAATAATGTGAATGTTCCTTATTGGCTGTGAATGATCTCTAATACACTGGAAATCGAACTCCCCTTTCCTGTCTAAGCAGTAAAAACAGAGATTCACTGAGCCCTCGGAACATGGTTAGTGCCCTGGGATTGGCCCGGTTCAAAGCACTACTGCTCAAACCTTATTTCCATAAACCTTATAACAAATGTTTACAAGAAGTTGGTATGATCATTGCCTCATTGCAGGCTAATGCTGAGAGAAAGAGCAGCTTTCCTATACGGCCATGCAATGAGCTCAGTGAGATATGAACCCATAGAGATTTGGGGGTCTGGTTCTTGGCCACACGACACCATCACTTTCCATTAAGCTGTGCAGACCTGCCAGTTTCATTAAGAGTCCTCATCCTATTGTTGCCTATTCCCGGCAGCAAGTTCTGGGGTTCTCATATGCATCTTAGTTGGCCCCCGTTGAGAACTGAGAGCTGCACTTAGATGGACCTTTGGCCTGACCCACTAGGCTTCTCTCAACTTCTGCAAACTTGGAGATTCCCTATGCTGGCCTTCTTCAACCTGATGCCCTTCACATGCTTTGGCTAACGAGTCCCATCACCCCCAGCCAGCATTGGAAGGTACCAGGTTGGTGGTGAAGGCTGCTTATGCAATCATGCTTATCCACCTGGTAATCAGCTAGCAAATGTTACAGCTACCCAATCTCCAACCTAAGAAGTGCAACACCATGTCCACATGATGGTCAGTGGCTACCTTTCCAACAAGATTTACCGTATTTTTCGCTCTATAGGGCGCACCGGACAATAGGAGGCACCTTGTTTTAGAGGGGGGAGAACAAGAAAAAAAAATCTCCCCCTCTCTGCCCAGCACCCCTTCAGCGAAGCAGCAGGAGGCGCTGCGCAGAGAGGGGGAGAATTTTCCCCTCTTGTTTTCCCCCTCTAAAACAAGGTGCCGTTCAAGGTGCGTTCAGCCGCCTTCAGGCTGCTACCTTGGAAGCCTGGAGAGCGAGAGGGGTCGGTGTGCACCGACCCCTCTCACTCTCCAGGCTTCAGGTTCCTTTCAACCTGCTCTTTGGGGCTGGCGGGGGGGGGGGAAGCCCACCACCAGCCCCAAAGAGCAGGTCGGGGAGCAGCGGAAAGGCGCGCAGCGGAGAGGCTCCTGCTATAGCCGCGCGTCACCTCTCCAGCCGGGAGAGGGTCGTGGGGCTATGGCTTCTTCGCTCCATAGGACGCACACACATTTCCCCTTCATTTTTGAAGGGGGAAAAGTGCGTCCTATAGTGAAAAATACGGTAGTCTGCAGCCCTATTCAGGGTTTTTTGTTGTTGTACTTAATGTATCAACCTGGGAAGGTAGTCCATCTAGGAGGAAAACTCTGGCCCTAAGTTTCCACTGCCTTTTGTGGCATTTTGTGAAAGGAAATTTCATTAGTGCAAGCAGTTTCTGAGCTCTGGACGCAGTAGTGCACCTAAGATTTCAGATTAAAACTGCAGAGTGGAAGGAAAGGAGGACTTTTTTTCTGCCTCTCCACTTCTGGCTACTCTCTGAAGACTGAAGAAAAGACCCTCTTAAGAATATTAGGGGGTGGGCAGGAAAAGGACTAGACCATGTGAAAAATGAACTTAATATTTTAGCTGGAGTTCATTTGTTTTCTGCTTTGTATTCTTGTTATAAAAAAGCGTGCCTAGGCATTCCATTGTTGCACCCATAGCGTAGGTTTAAGCTGTCATTTAGCTCCTAGCTTTCATATCTCAGTTTCTAACACTGCTTGTGGGATAACTTCGGGAGAAGAAAAGACTAAGGAATAAACCAGGCGTAAGCAAACTCCGGCCCTCCAGATGTTTGGGACTACAATTCCCATCATCCCTTGCTAACAGGGCCAGTGGTCAGGGATGATGGGAAATGTAGTCCCAAACACCTGGAGGCCCGGAGTTTGCCTGTGCCTGGAATAAACCCTACACAAATCCAGAGTGGAGTCCTTAAGATGGTTGGATGAAGCTTTGTACGCCTCATTCTGGCAACTCCTGCAACCAAGCTGGTGCCAAATGTATTGTTCTGCATTCCTTTGGACCTCAGCAGTAAGGCCAAGGTCTTGTCTGGGCAGCCCAGGACCTCCATACACACTGCCCAGGCTTGCAGTTTGACGTCACACCCAGAGGCGCACTCCATTTTCTCTCGAGACAGATGGGTGCCAACAACAACCTATGTATCACAATGGTCATAGTCCAGGAGGAACCAACATGGAACCCCCAGAGACGTTGTTGAACTACAGCTCCTATCATCATCTTTTACCCATTGATCATGCTGGTTGCGGATGATGGACATTGTAGTTGTACAACATATGAAGGATACCATGATAGCTACTCCTGCAATAATCAGATGTTTCAGATAAAGGAATACATATTCCATGCTGTCATGTTGGCACAGGTACAGGGAGGGGGAAACTGGAATGGAAGGGTGGGTGAAGGTCCTGTGTGAGTGTCTGGAGGCGGTTGGAGGATGGATGGCGGCTAACAGATTGAGGTTGAATCCTGACAAGACAGAAGTACTGTTTTTGGGGGACAGGAGGCGGGCAGGTGTGGAGGATTCCCTGGTCCTGAATGGGGTAACTGTGCCCCTGAAGGACCAGGTGCGCAGCCTGGGAGTCATTTTGGACTCACAGCTGTCCATGGAGGCACAGGTCAAATCTGTATCCAGGGCAGCTGTTTACCAGCTCCATCTGGTACGTAGGCTGAGACCCTCCCTGCCTGCAGTCTGTCTCGCTAGAGTGGTGCATGCTCTGGTTATCTCCCGCTTGGACTATTGCAATGCGCTCTACGTGGGGCTACCTTTGAAGGTGACCCGGAAACTACAACTAATCCAGAATGCGGCAGCTAGACTGGTGACTGGGAGCGGCCGCCGAGACCATATAACACCGGTCTTGAAAGACCTGCATTGGCTCCCAGTATGTTTCCGAGCACAATTCAAAGTGTTGGTGCTGACCTTTAAAGCCCTAAACGGCCTCGGTACCCGAGGTACCACTGTATATCCGAAGGAGTGTCTCCACCCCCATCGTTCTGCCCAGACACTGAGGTCCAGCTCCGAGGGCCTTCTGGCGGTTCCCTCACTGCAAGAGGCCAAGTTACAGGGAACCAGGCAGAGGGCCTTCTCGGTAGTGGCGCCCGCCCTGTGGAACACCCTCCCATCAGATGTCAAAGCGATAAACAACTACCTGACATTCAGAAGACATCTGAAGGCAGCCCTGTTCAGGGAAGTTTTTAATATGTGACATTTTAGTGTATTTTTCATCTTTGTTGGAAGCCGCCCAGAGTGGCTGGGGAAACCCAGCCAGATGGGTGGGGTACAAATAATAAATTATTATTATTATTATATGATTCACATGCGTGCTCTCAGTAGCAGGGTGCAAGGACGCACCTGAGTAAGGGAAAGGCGCCATATAAAAACCAAAATGTTCATATTATTTTGATGGGCAACCTTGAGGAAGGCAAACTGGTTTCTTTCTCACCAGCATTACTGGCTGTGAAGGAGGTTTTAATTAAGGGCAACTTGGACCTGTTCTCTCTCTCTCTCTCCATTCCTTCTATGAACATCTTTTATGCTGCCATAAAAGGTTTGCACATTTGAGCTCAAAATGCAAAACCTAAACATTCTAAATTGCTCTTCCATTCATCAAACCCTTCACTTCTAAGGCAGGGCAGTTTCTTCCAACTCCATCTGCAGACCCCTTCACTGTATTCCACCATAACCCATTCCCAAGGGCTTCCCTGCTTTCGAAGGATAAGTGAAAGGAAGAGTGAACATGAACTCAGTTTTGTGCGCAAATGGGCTCAGATCCAAGTCAAACACTATATAGCTGTGTCCTCTCACCCCTTATCTGTTCAGGAATAACAATAGCTGGTTCATTTTTCTACTCTCATAGTAACTATGTTGTTTCATCCACATGCGGAACAGTTATTTCCCATGTTGTTTCTCTGTGGGTAATTTCAACCTTCCCAGCATCTCATTAATGAGAATGAGCCTCTCATACTTGGTTGGATTGAATGATCATACATGGGTGAACCAATATTTATTTAATGTGTTCCAAAATTACAGCAGCTTCTAAAAAGCTCCATTCTCACCAGCTGGGATGAATGACTGTTCAAATGGCAATATAAAATACAATGTAAGAAATAAAAGCAGCAATTAAATGCAATTAAAAATCAATAGTAATATTTAATCCTGCCCTGCCACGGACCACCCAAATGAAGTTCACAGACTGCAGATTACAAACCCCTGCTCTGAAGTGACCCAACACTACGGTCTTGGTTTCATGGGGGGGGGGGGGACTTTTCTGGTAGTGCTGCATTTTCTGATACTATATGGGGCTTTTTGTCTTATTTCAGCTGCCAACAGGAAATCAGTAGAAATTTCTAGTCCTCCCAAATCCATCTCTGAAGCAGACTTGTCGAAAAAGAAAAGTGTAAAGAAGATGAAAGGTGGAATTAAGGTAGGAAGGTAGTTTCTTACTTTGGGTACAGTCTCCAAACGAGAAAAACCAAGTTACCCCCACTATTTTTTGCTTAGTGCCTAGCTTTTTGATAAAAAGATTGATGGCAGAGTCTTAAACTCTGAAAATGTCCTAAGGTGCTTCCATCTCTCCTTGCCCCCATTCAGAGCATTAAAAGATTTTAATTTCAGGGCGTGATTTTTCAATATCACTGTCTCACAGTAAACAAAGAGGCAATCACACTTAGACCCATAAATTATGAGTCTCCTGCTGCTTTATCAGCTTCATTGTTCTAATCCACGTTTCCTGTCTGTGGCTTCTTCCACAGACTGTTGCTATTTTGCGAGTGGAATTCAGTTGACAAGGTCAATTCTAAAAGGTTGTTAAAAACGTCTCCCAAGTGCCCTAAAATGGCGCATGGCGCTCCTCCTGCTACCGCTCTGCCCCACACAACAGCTGATGAGCGGGAATCACTCACTGCTTCCCTGATCTGCTTCCCTTGTTTGCAAGCGGCTTGAGGCAAGGGAACAGCAGCAAAAAACACAGTCTCTCTGGCTCAAAATAGGACGTGGGAAGGGAGTGGGAACAGGTGAAGAAAGAAAACCTTAGAAAGCAGGAAGTCCACAGAAATAAATTCCGGTGGAAAATGAAGAAAAGCTCTAAAACAAGTAACTGTAGAAATTAAAATTCCAAATCCAAGAAGAAAGTTTCTAAGATCTGTTAAAAAAACAACACTGAATTTATTCAGCACTTAGAATTGGGTCATTTAGCAGCCTATGGGAAGATGGTGACAGGTTTAACCACGTCTTTTTAGGCTATAATAAAAACTGCAACAGGGAAGGGGCCATAGCTCAGCCATAGAAAAAAACACTGACCAAGATCAATCTAGTGCAGAAAGGATCAAGAAACAGGTGGTGACTCTCCTCAAGATCCCAAAGAGCCACTGAGAGTTGTCAGAACAGGAACCAACAGTCTGACTTCATATAAAACTTCCTATGAGCTTACAGATACTAGAAATCTTTTCCACTAGAATTCTTCAGCACGAAAATCATTGTACACACAGCAGCAAAAGTGTATTATCAGCATACATATCACTTCTTATTGATCTACATCATGAATAGGACATGCTACTAAGCAGGAATTTTGTAGCATGTGTGTCTCCAAGATACTGGCTGTTCTGGAGACAGACCACACTAACAAGCCACTACTGACAGCTATCTGGCTGTTATTATTATAGAGCAAAGTATTGTAGATGAAAAGAAGCCTTTAGTCAGACATCTCTGCTATGTGTTCATTTTCCAGATTGAAGTAATGCATGAAGCAAGTCAAGGAGGTTCCAGCAGAGTCTTAGTGATGAGCGAAAGTGAAGAAAATCTTTCCACCAGGAGGAGGTAAGGATGAAACCAATTTCTACCAGAAGAAATAATTAGTTTAAAGAAAAAATACATTTTTTGCATCGCAACCCATGTTTTGCTGATATACTGCATTTATATGCCGCCTTTCTGCAAAGGCCCCCAAACAGGAGATTTACAATACAACAGACTGTGAGTTATAACTTAGACCTGCTCTGCCAGCAGACATTTACGACCTTTTAATGAGTATTCACAAACTTTCTTAATGCCTTGAATAACAAGCTTCCGCACTCAAAATAGGGTAACACTGTCCACCGGTCTCTAGAGTTAAGGCAGGGAGTTGAAAGCACCTGTAGAAGGAGCAAATGAAAAGGACTGTATGCATTAGCTACATTTGCTTGTAATGGTAAACCATGGCTCAGTGCTACATAGATGAGCCTGAACAAATTCCTGCATAGTGGTGTTTTGCTCGTCTTCCCTCATCCTCTCTTGGGACAGTTAAGTTTCACTTTTACTTAGCATGTAAGAAAATAGTAAAATAATAAACTCTGTCATAAACAAATATGAAATGGTTTTTCAAATGACGTTCCTCTGGTATTTGTGACATTTAGTATTGCACAAAGCACACTGCAAAAACTCTTGCATGCAAGTAAGGGTGGGAGAGGTTTAATTTTGAAGTTTAACACATCTAGATTTGGTAAATTCTACACATTATTAGTAAAAAACATCTCTTTGCCTTTGCGCAGCGGACTGGTAGCTTACACTGTAAAGGTGGTTAATGGTTAATTCCATTTGAGAGATGGAAACCAGATCTTTCTCCCACCACCATTCTGGAGTGCAATTTCCTAAACCAGGAAGTAAGATAATCTCTCACTAAAGGTCACATTTCTGCAACAGGACCAAGTGAAAGGGCCCAGACATTGTTTTGATATACACTTTCCAGTCTGCTGGAAAGTGTATATCCGGATACGTGAAGACTTTAGGGATGTGCACAATTCAGTGGAAGATTGGAACTTGCCAGGGGGAAAGCAAGCCTTTAAATAGATTGAGTTACTCTATCTATGCCTTTAAACCAGCTTAACTTAAACTGTGTTCCCAACTTGTTGATTATGCTGAATGGCCTTAGGATCCCATCATTGCCATACCCCTTTTCAGGGCTTATGCTGGTTTAAAGCAGGGGTCAGCAACCTAAGGCCCATGGGCCAGAAGCGGCCCGTGGAGGTCGTTTGACCAGCCCACAAGCCGCCCCCGAACCGAGTTGCCCACTCACACACTGCGCTAAACTGGCGTGGCGCGGGGACTCGCTTCCGTGGCGCCAGAAGTCGCGTCTGCGCAGACACAGATGCTGAAAATCACGTCTGCACAGAGACAGATGCTGAAAATTGTGGGCACGCACGCGATCCGGCCCACGGAGGGATCTCCGCAGGACCGTTCTGGCCCAGGCAAGATAAACCTTGCCGACCCCTGGTTTAAAACGCTAGCTAATCTGGGACATACCCCAGCCTATCTTCTGCTAAACCAGGTTGTTGGAGTTACCGTAAGATGGTGACCTTCCAGGTGGGCCAGAGATCCGCTGGCTCCCAATTCTGCTCATCCCAGCAGATGGAGCCTTAAGATTGTATCCTCAGTGACTTCAGATATCAAAGTAGAACACATTTACAAAATAACACAAAATTGTTTATTGAAAACAAGTATTTTACAAAATGTGATACAGAGCAAAAGTGTCACGAATAAATAGTCATTTCTGTAATAAAAAAAATCATATCAAATAGCTGCAAACCAAACAAGTAATTGCTTTAAATAAACACTTTTGTGCAACAGTGTCAAAACTAGTACCCGAAGTTACCATTCAGGCTGAAGCAATTTTACCTGTGAAGTGGAAAAATAAAAGTCTAACAACCTTGCATCTGGAGCACTGGCAAACTCAAGAATTTCCAGTTTCAAATATATAAAGACAGTCAATGTTCAGAACCCAGAAGGATAAGAAAATGTCGAGCTCTCTTTTCCTGGAAAGAGTGCCTTCATGACTTCTTTAAATTGTTACACATTCTTCTGCAAGCTAAAGTAGTACGAAACCATCTCCATGTCCCTTTAAAGCTAGCTAATAAATACTTTTAAAAGCAGAACATACCTGCTGTAAAACACAAAACACATACAGCACTTCCAACAGTCAACATAAGTTTTAGGTGCTAGCTATACATTAGGCCTTAAATCTTGTGGTCACTTGAGCATTGTGGTCACTGGACTAGCACTTCAGACAAAGCAAAGGCCTGCTAACAAGACCCAAACTCTTAAGCATATTTCGACTGTTATTGGGTGGCATTAAGCTAGCTGTCAATGGGATGTCTGTTTGAAACTGGTTATAGCAATATAGAAATTAAACACCAATAAAAATCCATGTTCCATTAGCTCTACATTGTATGCAATTTTGATTTTAAAGCAAAGCCAGTAGCCTGGGGGAACAGGGCGATGAGGAGAGACGGCCAAGATTCTCCCCTCCCCAAACTATGCAAACCCTTTTGCCTAGAACCTTATGCAGCATGGTAGGTGCAAGCAAATAAATTCAGTTCCAACCCACCCTGTAAAACAGCACGGGGGAACCTGTGCCCCTCCAGATGTTGTTGAACTACAACTTTCATCAGCTGTGTTCCAACTGGCATGGCCAATGGTTAGGGATGATGGGAGTTGTAGTCCCATATCTGGAGAGTCAGAGGTTCCCCATCCCTGCTGTAAAACAGGACAGCATACAACTAAGAAACAGCTTCCACTCCCTCTTCTTTCCCCATGTCCCCCAAATTTGCTCCAGAAGTTTGAGGGAACTCTTACAACATATTTAGGGGGCAGAGAGGAGAGGGAGGGAGAGTCCATTTCTGCGGGCAAAAGTTCTTGCACTAGCAGAACTTATGCATTTTCTATTTCGGATTCATAGATTGATTGCAAAGTCCCTTAAAACATGAATTGGTAGGGAATTTACTCATGCAAGTAGCTGACATGGATTCGTGTGTTTTACACCTTTCTGAACTTTAGAAGCCACTCTTGTGCTGTGTAATCCTACACTTTCAGATAAAACAGTGTCTCCTGCTGATTAAGTTTAACAGAAGTGAACAGGATGAAAATATATTTGCAGTGAAGACCAACTGGGAGGCGAAGAATAATTAAGTGTGGTTTTTTTTGTTCAGAGATCAGTGCTTCGGTTGCAAGATTTTACATTTTTTTAAGTTGTTTTACAAAATTTTGAAATAGAGATGAAGTTTTTCAGGATTCATTTGAACCAGTGCTTGAAGCCAGCATGAGCACCACTTGTATAGGATCAAGGTTTCTAAAGTTAGGACTGAATTATCACTGTGATGGACTGTGATGTAGTGGTAACAGGCATAGTGCCATTGGATTGATAAGACATACAATCAACATGTGACTGTGCATTGGAGTGGGGGAGAAAACATTATTTAACTAGTACATCAATACTTTCATCATTGCATTTATCTGAGCTGCCTACTTTACCTGCTCTTTCCAAATCGTATTATAAACAGAAGATGTACATGGTTTTCAAATAATCTGATTTCCAAATTCAATTCCATATGGTAATTACAGCTAGTTTAGAATTGGAAGTGTAAACATACAGTTTTCAGTAATATCTAGCCAGTTCTTTAAGTCTCTTGGACAAATACACTCTAACATATGGGAGCAAATGGTTCAATAGAGCCAAGAAAACTTTGTTGAAGCCATTAGATTAGTGTGGGATATAGGCAAACATTCACATTTAAAGTTTTCACATAATATTTTATGTTCATTTTTCTTGTGTCAAGGGAGAAAAGAGCTGGAGATTTCAGATTTTTGGCTCAACAAGTCTATTCAAGTATTAGGAAAATGCAGCAACACAGGGATATGTGTCCTGATAGTCTAATCTGCAAAGAAGCATAACATTAACAATTCTACAATATATTTTACCCAAAACTCCAGAGGAAATGTTTTTCACTTTTGGATCCGTAGCCTGCTTCCAAAGGTAGCGAAGGTCTTCTACATGTCCATGAGAAGTCATCATTTTGTTGTAAATGCATGGGTGATATGGAGCCTTCCCTTCCCCAGAAAAAAAGGGATGGTGTTGTGGTTCAATTCCCATTTTGTTGGCACAGAGACCCATGAAAACATCATCGATGTAAAGGCTTGAATTAAGAGTCTGCGAGGCTGCATATACTTTAGCTGCTACGTCACTCGATATTACATACGCAGCTCCTGCTGTGTAATCCGGATACGCAGGCCAGGGATACATTTCATAGGAAACGTAGTATTTGCTTTTCTTGTCTCTTACGGGAGGTGCTCCACGATGGACACGCCCAATCCAAAAATTCTGAACACCAACTTGTGCTAGATTTTGGAGGTATGCAACAAGATTTGGCATGTGGATGAAAATGTCATCATCTGCTGACATAACAAACTTGGCGTGAGGACAGAACTTATTTACCCAGCTAAACTGCATGAGTAATTTGTGGGTAAGGTTGTAGAAAGTATCTAAGAAGTCTCCTTGAATCAGGTCGCCGTAAAACTTGTCTTCTGTTTGAAGCCTCATTTGCATATAGTCTCTGTCTGTAAGGTTTCTTGGCTGCCCCAACACAAACAGGGTCTTTATGTTGGCCTGAAGATAGTAACGGACGTACCTTTCATTACCCCATGTTTTCCGAATAGAGTCTCTCCGGTGACGGTTCTCAGGTGAAGACTTCACAAGCAGCAGCAGCAGAACATCTTGCTTTTGACATTTCTCCTTGTGGTTGATCAAGTATTGACAGCCTGCTACCCTATCCAAGTCCTTACTGATAGATAAGCTTTCATTCACAAAATCATAGCTATTTATGAGGTATCTATAAGAGTAAGACTTCATGTGGCTCACAATACTATTGTCAAGTGGTCCCCAAAAAACCATGAGAGACAGCACAAAACAAGTGGCAAACAGCTGTACAAATTGGCATTTTCTTACTCTTCTATGATTAATGTACATTCTGATGCACTCTTCTTATGTCCAACTACAGTTAAGGATCTTTATTTTTAAACAGAGTTCTTGTTTTCGCAAAAGAGTTCACAGTCTCTCCTTCAGGGGAAGTGTTCATCGTAGATGAATATTTATTTTGGACAGCAGCCTTAATAAAATCCTCATACACCAATTTTTATAAGTCATCTTGCTTCAAAAGTTGTTTTGCTGGAATGGAAGGTGTGAAGTAGAGTCTGGACAACAGCACTTGCTGAATATAGTCTTTGCTCTGCTGCATCTTTAGCTGATCGAAGAATTACCTTGCATTTGTTCTTTTACGGCTTAAGACATCTGCAAAATATAGGAAAGAAAATACTTTAGCCAAATGTTATTACATTTTAAATTACATTTATAATCCCATAGAAGACCCCTAAAAATACAAAAACACAACAAGTGAAGGATAATTACTCAAATTTTGGACTTATTTGTATCAAACAGATACTAGCACTTCCCGATGCATGGCTGAATTCCATGCCATTACAGAAACCAGGGGTGGGGAACTTGTGGTCGTCCAAATCTTGCTAGACTACAACTTACATCATACCTGACCGCCGGCCACGCTGGCTGGGGTTGATGGAAATTGGGGAGTCAAACATCAGACTGCTGCAGTCATAAGTTCTTGACTATCTGATATGCAGCAATCAAGTACACAGAATTTCATCGCACTACAGAACATTTATATTGAAGTTCAATGGTTCACTTCAGACAAATTCTCATTAATTCTTAATTGTTCTCCATGGCAAGTCAGTATTATCCAATATTGCAGATAGGGGGAGCAGAACTAGCAGCTTGCCCAAGCTTATTCATTCTTTGCTAATTTACAAGACCAGTTTACACCACTTTCACGAAAAAGACATGTAGTATCCTTTTAAAATGATATTCTGACAATGTTGAGACAATGAAAAACGAGGTATTCCAGGTATGTACATTTCTTTGCCAGTATTCAGCCTTACATGGTGTTTTGAGTGTAGGGCTCGGCGATACCAGCTTTTTAACATCACCAGCCAAACATCGCAATCTGGCAATATACCAAATTTTTCCCTCTGCGCAGTATGAGGGCAGAGTGGGATGGCGGTTTCACCAGCGATATACAGCTGAGTGAAGCCAACATCGCTGTCTGCTCCTCATACCAGTCCTGGGTGATAAAAATGTTGATGTATCATCCAGGCCTATTTGAGTGTATGTGTAATTTTAAGGGAAACCTGACAGCATGATGGAAAAATGCAAGTAGTATTTCTCTACCCGTGGACATATTAACAGGCACTCTAGAAATTAAAATATCCATGTGTCAGGTACTCTGCTATCCTATTCAGCATGCACCCATAAAAGCTTCTTCAGTACAGGACTTAAATCTGAGGAGGGGGCGGGAAGATGGCCTCAAGCAGATGTTTACAAGGAAAAGAAAGGAATAGCATCTTTCATAAGGCTGCATAAAAAAAATCTTCAATTGTCTCAATTGAAGCGGTTGAGTCATTAAAACGAGATTTAGTAGATCCAGAACTTGCAGAAACCAGCAGAAGTACTTAGGTTTCTGGTCACGAAGCATTAAAAATGGCCTTGTACTGAGAAAGAACGTGGTTTTTGTTTGTGCCATAGTTTGCTGTTTAATTACAAACACTGTCTGTATGTTTGGATGCAATGGAGGTCATAAATGGAGCTAAACACCTGTGCTGTCTTCAGCCAGCCCTCTGCTCCCCCAAATCAGACGCCCTGTGCTTCAACAGGGGGCAACTGTCCCCCCAACTGTGACCTCCTAGGAAAATTCATCCCTTCCCAGGCCTATTAGGATCAAAATCTGTTGTGTGGAGTCCCAAATGGGTTGCCTAAAATGAATTTATCTGAAGGCAGCAGGGCTGTTAACCTGTGTGGGCAGGGATGCTTTTATTAATTTTTCCTTTTGGTTTTAATGTACTTATGTGTGTTGGGGGACCTGTCTGTCTGGTTGTTTGGGGCTGTCTTGTGCAAGATTAACTAATTAAAAAACAGAATACCTAAAAGCAGAAAGCTCCGTGTGGTAAGCAAGGAACTCTTTCTTTGCCCAGGGTGCAGCTGTAAGATACCATTTGAAGCCAATGGCTAGCAGGAGATTTGGTTGTTTAAAAGGCACATATAAAAGCCAGCCTTCTGTGTGAGGACTGGGGACAGTGGCCGTGGCCTAGGGGGCAAAAAGGTGACAGCAATGCCCCCGTCTCTCCTAAATTTCCCTCAGGCTGCCTGAGGAGAGACGCACTTCAGTGAGGAGGGCTAGGCGGCCATGACGCTTTCTGAGCAGAAACAGTCGCCTGCCTGCTTCCATAAAAAGTCCAAGTGGGGGAGGGGAAAGAAACGTGAAATTTGAATCTCAGGCCTTTCTTCCATCTCCACTGCATGCACTAGCTCTTCAAAAAAGCAGCATTTGTTCAGACACAGGAAGCATGTTCATAGCCGCCACCGCCCACAAAAACAAGAGCCTTTTATTACCACACCTGAAGGTAATCACAAGGCAGGCAGGCAAGCATTTTCTTCACTCATTCTCCACAATGCAAGATCTGATCTCTATCACTACCCAGTTTTTCCCAAATGAAGCATAAAGCACTGTGCTGTGACGACTTGAAAAATAAAATCTATAAAGCACCATGCTAACTTTATTGCTAATCACCCTAATCGCTACGTCACAAGGCCAGAAATTTAATAAAGCAGTCACCTCTGAAATAGCAGTTTCACTATAATCTGTTTGCTAGGGTCCAGTTAAAGCTACTTTTGGTCTCCATTTGGGTCCATGAGAGGCCCTAACTACCATTTCAGAGTGAGTGTGCCTGTGTGTGAGATAGACAAGATAGACAGGGGACTCTATTCCTCTGCCCTCTCAGTGTTTTAAACCACTTTGACTTTGAATATATCTCATGATCAGGACTCCGATCCCCCTGCCCAAAAAACCACAAAAGCCCCTTAACAAATATGAAAGCAGAAGTCATGCAAAACAGCATTGTACGAGTGTAACCACTGTCCCGTCAAGTGAAGCTCATGACTACCAACTGAAACAACCTGCGAGTCACTGACCGCACTGTGGCTTGGTAATGTGGTGAAGCAGGAATCCACACCTGTATTACTCTTCCCCAAAACCTGAGGCAATGTGAAAGAGCCCTTTGTGACAGGAGAAACAAAACTAGAAAGAAATACAGGGGGAAAGCCTGTCTTCCTATAAGCCAAAGCTGCAGAACTCTCAGCCTCATGGTGGCTAGAAACACAATTTTGAATTTAAAAGCAATGCACAGCAACTACTGTATTTTGCATTAGAGTGCATATTCCATGTAGAAGCAGGGCAGGCTTACAGCCAGGCATCTCTGGTTTCCAACTTTCTTTTTTTTTGCCATGCCCCACCTAAGCATCTCTAAAATCCCCATAATACTTAATATTCAAAAAGTGAACTCCTGTTCACGTGGAGGAAGCCTAAAAGGCCATTAACTTGGTCTAACTCATTCACGAATTGCCCCCCTGTTGGGTGTGTGCCCAACATTGGGAACCACAACTCTAGGCCAAATTAAAGAGTTCAGCTTGGTCTCCTCTCACAAGTAACTCACAAATTCCTGTAGTTGTTTGGAACGTTATCTGTGAAGTACAGTGGTGCCTCGCAAGACGGAAAACTCGCTAGACGAAAGAGTTTTCCGTTTTGGAGGTGCTTCGCAAAACAAATTTCCTATGGGCTTGCTTCGCAAGACGACAATGTCTTGCGAGTTCCTGCTGGTTTTTTCCCCTCCACCCCCCTTTTTCTAAGCCGCTAAGCCGTTTATCAGCCGATCTGATCAGCAGATAAGCCGCTAAAAGCGCTAATCCTTCAATGGGCTTGCTTCGCAAGACGAAAAAACCGCTAGACGAAGAGAATCACAGAACGGATTCTTTTCGTCTTGCGGGGCACCACTGTAGTTTAATTAAACCGTGGCTGGCCAACCCATAACAGACAAGCATTATATTCTAAATAATATTCATCACAGCTGTTATTTAACCATTCCTCGGTAGAGGTTTAGCAAGAAAGGGAATTGCTTGCAGAACTTGCAACAGCCTAAATGCCTTATAATTTCAGATTTATAGTAAGAGGAGTACAGGATCTTTGTCTCGGTTCAAAGAAATTCAGGCATCATGTGAGATGCAGCTGGCCTGAAGCAGTCTTGAGGTGCTCCAGCTGAACACAACCAGCACATGGTATTTACACTCGTAGCGGAAAGGGAACCGTTTGGTTTTTTTTCCTGGTAGATGGCCTGTGCTATGATTAACAACTTGGACAGCCGTAGCCAAGGTTTGCAGCTTGTGGTGTGCAACAGGAGGGAGAAAAGCTGCAGAAGCAGTTTTTTTTTAACACAGTTGAAATCAGCACTTTCCGCAGCACGAGTCAAGCTCTATTATTTTAGTTACATAAAATTACACAAACAAATGAAACACTCAGCAACTGCCTCAACAAGGATCGTTTCAGCCTGCATGCTAAAAAAAATAAATGCTAGAAAGCAGCCCTAAGTTATTGGGGGGCTGGGGCGGAAAGAGAAGCAACGTTATTTTGCCCAATCTATCTGGATTGCCAGGGTAACTCTATTCTTATCCCAGTTGCTAATTAATTAAACAAGTTCATCTTCCAGTGATGCTCACCCCCACCCAATTTTTTCTGCCAACAAACCCCTACAATTCTCAGAAGATTTAGGGGAATGTTGTGGGCTAGGGAGCATATTCAGTTCTTGTGGGGCACTGGCCAAGCCTTCAGGGCCTCAGATCTAGCACATCTCAGAACACTGTGTATCTGAAGAAGTGTGCATGCACACGAAAGCTCATACCAAGAACTAACTTAGTTGGTCTTTAAGGTGCTACTGGAAGGAACTTTTTTATTTTGACTATGGCAGACCAACACGGCTACCTATCTGTATCTCAGAACACTGTTTGAAAACCACTGTCAGATTCCCTTCTTAACACAGCGCAGGCAAGTACCAGTTATTTCAGCTGCATGCTACTGTTGTGGTATACTTCTACTCAAGCACTCGTGGTTTTTACATCCTTCCCCAAAATGGCGCATCTCCACACTACAAGTCATGCTGATGACTAGTGCCAGCAAAGTAGGACATTAATAAGCACAAAATCCATTGTGATTTTACTTCTCATGCCCAATAACAATGCATCTTGGAAGGCCCAAATAATCCCAACACTGGGATCTCAGCAGCTCTCCAAATAACTCGTGATGGTATACCTAGGATTCTCCCATATTTATACTCGCAATGCAGCAGGGGAGATTGGGCTGGAAGATAAGCTTTCTGACCATGAAACTTGTTGAGGGTAACTAAACGTGCATGGAGGGTTTGGGGGGACCAGGAGGCAGAGAAGGAAATGGAGAGGCGTAATGACAAAAGGTTTGCTCAGATTTTCTTCTGGCAACAAGTAAATAGTCTTTTTTTAAAATGTAAGAACTGCCCTACTAGATCAGACTAAAGATCTTACCTAATCCAGGATTCTCCCTCTAGGCACTCAAGGCAGCTTGCCCATTTATCCCCAGGAGAGGTATAAACGATTATCAGTTTGGACTACTTGCATCAATTCAAAACAAAGTTAGAAATGCTGGTACTTTTTAATCTCCACCATTCCTCCAAGGATGACACAATAGCAAACAGAGGGCTCTAATATTTAAAGTGTTCAGAATGCCATCCTAGTGGCATTTATTGGAGAACGCTCTTTTTCTTGCAGGAGTTGTATAAGCTGTTCTTTAAATAGAGAGAAAGAATAGTGAAAATGCTTAAATCAGAAATATGAAAGTTCTACAGGAATGCACATTCACTATTTCTTGTTAAAATATTTTCAGTGCTTACACTTAAGCGCATACTTTATTGCCAAAAACAAAGATTTCCCCCCCCCCCAGGTGTTCGGATTCCAGTTATAGTTAAAGGGCTTTTTAATTAAATATGTACACACGCCCAGTTTCTAGTCCATTACAAACATCCCTTTGGTACAAGTTGTACTTCAATCACAAAAAAATACACCCTCTGATCAAAATTACAATATTTCATTAAGTATCGGGCTGAGCTTTGTAGTCTTTGCAAATGCACTGTGTCATGCAAGAGTTACGCAAGTGTCAGGGCATGGAAAGCTTCTGTATGTAACAATTTCTGAAGCCTCGCTCAGACAGCGTGCCTTGCATCCAGGTGGATTAATGGAATAGTAATGTAATGACACATGAAGGAAACCATGAGAAAACTGTCAAGGTAGAAGTGGTTTTTAAAGTCTTTTAAAGCGTAAGTGTAGAAAGCCCAAAAGGCACACAATGTGCAATTCCAGGAAGCAACTCCGATTTGAAAAGGCTTCACTTCCTCCCTTGCACTCCCTATAACCTTTAAAACTATCAGTTTTCATCCTCACACCCTTGACTGATGCATTTTTGTGCCCTCGATATGCAACCTTTTACAGTGGTGCCTTGCAAGACGAAAAGAAACTGTTCTGTGATTCTCTTCGTCTAGCGGTTTTTTCGTCTTGCGAAGCAAGCCCATTGACGGATTAGCGCTATTAGCGGCTTATCGGATCAGCTGATAAGCGGATTAGCAGCTTAGAAAAAGGGGGGAAGGGGAAAAAAACCCGCAGGAACTCGCAAGACATTGTCGTCTTGCGAAGCAAGCCCATAGGAAATTCGTTTTGCGAAGCACCTCCAAAACGGAAAACTCTTTCGTCTAGCGAGTTTTCCGTCTTGCGAGGCATTCGTCTTGCGGGGCACCACTGTATACATCTTAGGGAATGGAATATTACCCACCCCCTATTTGACCTTTCTGGATGCTTCTCCCAATTTGCCCAAGCAGTCACCTACTGACTGTGTAACTGCGTACCTGAGTGGGGTTACCATGCAAGCTGGTTTGCATATTACTCTTGTATGAAAATGTGCAATGCAAGCCTGGAAGCTAGACTTTGCCCCAGAGCGTAATCTGAAGGCAAATGAGGCAACCACCTTGTTAATGGTAAGCAGGTCAGAGTCTGGTCAGTGCCTGGATGGGAGACTGCCTGGATCACGACATGTGGTGTCTTGGGTTCCACAACAGAAGAAAGCCTGGATATAAATTTAAGAAATTAACAAATTCATGCTGAATGGTTTAACACAGAAAACTAGATTCCATAGTGTTTTATTTGACACCTTCACTTCAAAAGTGTCTTCAGACGAAAAACGTTGCAATATAATTTATAGTTTTCAGGTTTCTAATGTCAGCAACCCCATCCCAGGGTCGTCTCTGTGTGTCTCTCACACATTAGCCACACAAAAGACACCTCCCCATTCTGCCAGGGTAAGCAGCAGAAAGTATATACCCCCTCTATATACACTACACCGTTTGTACATGGATAGGATAGCATAGAAATGTGCTAACAGAAACAGGATGTGCACATGCATCTGGCTCCCCATAAAACCACTCAGCACACTGTGGTTTTCAGGCGGCTTCCAACCTGTCACTGGTTGTTAAAAAAAGAATCATTTTATTTTACTCATTTATGAAATTTATTCCCTGGTTCGAAGGTGGGCTTCAAGTGAAACAGTTCCAAATGGAACAGGTCAGTACAGATTCAGCTAAAGGGGTGCGTCCCACAAAACACCTTAACTTTCAAAAGGCCAGGGTGAAGAGGTGCATTTCAGCATATGGTGAAAGCTGTACAATGCAAAGATTCCTGCACCGAAGGGGGTTAGACTAGATGACCCTCTGGTTCCCCTTCCAACTCTACAATTCCATGAAAATGCTAGATGCCCTCCACAATTGGGGGGTGCGGGGCACAAGGAAAGCCCCCTATGCAGACCTTAACCTCTGAGAAAATGGACAGGGAAAGTATTTCAGATATTTTGGACCTAAATCATTTATTCAATTACCCTAGGTTTATATATATATATATATATATATATATATATATATATATATATATATACACACACACACACACACACAGGATAAGAACAGAAAGAGCTGTCTTACATTGAATCAAGACCATCTGTCCTACTAGTGTAGTATTGCCTACAGGGCTTCAGGCCACAGCAGATAATTCAGTTAAGATGTTGACCCTGTGTGCATCAGTGTGAAAAAGGGCAAAATCCATGCTAGGGATCATTAGGATTTCTTATGCTGGGACCACACTCGGAATACTGTGTGCCGTTCTAACTGTTTCACTACAAAAACGATACTGCAGACCTGGAAAAGGTTTAGAAAAGGGCAATCAAAATGATTGCTGTGGTCTGTAGCAACTCTTACGAGGAAAGGTTACAGTATTTGTGCCTTTTTCCATTTAGAGAAAAAGCAAGTGTTTAGCGGGGTATAAAATTATGCATGGTGTGCAAAAAAGCAGACAGAAAATATAATAATAATAGTAATAATAGTAGTAAATAATAATAGTAGTAGTAGTAGTAGTAATAATAATAATAATAATTTATTATTTATACACCACCCATCTGGCTGGGTTTCCCCAGCCACTCTGGGCGGCTTCCAACAAAAGATTAAAAATACATTAAAACATCATTCATTAAAAACTTCTGTAAACAGGGCTGACTTCAGATGTCTTCTAAATGTCAGAGAGTTGTTTATTTCCTTGCCATCTGATAGGAGGACGTTCCACAGGCCGGGTGCCACCACCGAGAAGGCCCTCGGAGCTGGACCTCAGTGTCCGGGTTGAACGATGGGGGTGGAGACTCTCCTTCAGGTATACTGGGCCAAGGCCATTTAGGGCTTTAAAGGTCAGCACCAACACTTTGAATTGTGCTCAGAAACGTACTGGGAGCCAATGTAGGTCTTTCAAGATCGGTGTTAAGTGGTCTTGGCGGCCGCTCCCAGTCACCAGTCTAGCTGCCGCATTCTGGATTAATTGCAGTTTCGGAGTCACGTTCAAAGGTAACCTCACACAGAGCACGTTGCAGTAGTCCCAAGCGGGAGATAACCAGAGCATGCACCACTCTGGTGAGACAGTTCGTGGGCAGGTAGGGTCTCAGCCTGCATACCTGATGGAGCTGGTAGACAGCTGCCCTGGACACCAAAAAGTTTTCCTCCCTCTCCCCTAACACTAGAATTCAGGGCCATCTAGCGAAGCTGAATGTTGGAAGACTCAGGACTTCACAAGTGGGGAGAGAGCTGTCGTACTCAGGTCCTGCCTGGAGTCTTCCCATGGGCACCTGGCCTGGCCACTGTGAGAACAGGATGCTACTCTAGATGGAATGCTGGCTTAATCCAGAGCAAGCTCTGCCAGTGTCCTTAACCTAGGGCGTCAAATTTGGTGGTGCCTTTTACCCAAGTGAAATAGCTTTCTCAAATCAATACACCACACCCCCCAAACAGTATGGATTATTCCATTTACCAAGATCAGTTGTCACTGAGCCCTGGCTCGCACTGTCCCACTACCATGTTTAAGCGCAAAGCTTTAAGAGTACGGGCATACAACCCACAACAAAGGACCTTACAGGGTCAGAAATGGTTTCCTCAAGGCACAGAAAACCTATTTAGCCATCTATAGAAGCATTACTCAACCAGTCCTAGCTTCACTCCTCAGTACTTATTTTTACATGAGCATGTGATGGTCACAGGAAAAAATTAGTCAGTGTTAACACCCATTGTTACATACCAAGCTGCTCGCATAAACCCACTGCTGTGTGCGGAGCTCAGCTTTTACAGCACATTGAAACTTGCAAGCCCTCAACATCTTGGTTCCTTCAGATTATATTGATCCGGCCTTCACCTAGCTTGTGTCTTCTGGCCTACAGAGTACTTCACTGGTGCCTTAGCTCAGAACAAACTGCCTGTGGAAAACAGCAGATTCACTCACCCTGGACATCAAATGAAGCTCAATGATACCAGCCAGTTACAGGCCTTGGGTCCCCCCCCCCCCCAGGGGCATTAAATGAAGGCTGCTGGCCAGACTTTTTCTTAGAACTACAGCTTTGGAACAAAAAGCACACGCAGCCAGTTAATTGACAAACAAAGCATCCTATGCGCCTCCCATAGCTCAGTTTTAGAGCTTTGCAAGCAGGGATGAAACACAGCACCTCCAGTTAGAAGGATCAGTTAGGTGTCAAGAAAGAGACAATATTGAACCACTAATGTCTCACATCAAACGAAACTGATCTGTAGAAAACACAACCTGGAAAAAGAGACAATGCACGTACAGTGGTACCTCTGGTTGCGAACGGGATCCGTTCCAGAGGCCCGTTCGCAACCTGAAAAGAACGCAACCCGCATCTGTGCGGGTCGCAATTTGCCGCTTCTGCGCATGATGTCATTTTGTGCGTCTGCGCATGCACGAGTGGCAAAACCCGGAAGTAACCCTTTCCGGTACTTCCGGGCTGCAGTGGGACGCAACTTGAAGCAAATGTAACATGAGGTATGGCTGTACAAAAGTAAACTAAGAAATCTTTAATAAATAAAAAAAATCAAAAAATAAATAAAGCCAATATTGGATGGAGCCAATAGCACATCTTGTCTGGCATCCTGTTCCATGGGTCTCCAAAAGCATTATTACTTCAAGCTGTGGAGGCAGAGCTTGGTAGACATGGTAGCCAACAGTCTTTGAGTGCCCTCTCCTCCATGAATTTGTCTAATCCTCTTTAAAGCCATTCAGGTTGGTGACTGCCTCCTGGGAGAAGGAGTTCCATAGTTTAACCATGCTCTGAATGGAGAAGTGCTTTCATGGACCTGTCCTGAATCATCCCAACATTCAGCTGCAAGACTTCTACCCAAGAGTTATTGCCAGTAGATACTACTGGACCGGTTGGACCAACAGACTGACTCAATGCAAAGCCTGAAAAACAAAACTACATTACAATCAAACTTACACTAGGTAGCATTACTTGGCAAATAGCTTTTAGGTGTTTTAAAAACTCAACTCATTGCAACTCATTACCAAACTCAAAACCATGGAGAGACCTGGTCTGAACAGAGACATTGGATTCTTATCTCATTATACATGACTAAGCCATTTTTCACCTTCTCACCCCTTGCCTTTTCCTGTAAGACCTATTGCAGTCGTTAAGAGTCGTCAACAGGCTCATCTCAGCTATCTGCCAATCTCCCATTCCCACCACCCTTCTGAGTAATACCCCTCCCCACCTTCTCACTATATAGAAGGATCTGGCAACTTCTGTTTCAGTGTATCTGAAGAAGTGTGCATGCACACGAAAGCTCATACCAAGAACTAACTTAGTTGGTCTTTAAGGTACTACTGGAAGGAATTTTTTTATTTTAAAAACTCAAGACTGTTTAAAAACTTAGGTGTTTTAAAAACTCTAGAGCACACTATAGTGTATAGGCGCACAACTTGATATCTGGAGCTACTTGTACAACAATAGGCTTACTTTCGCTTCTGTCATTTGCTGCACTTAGAGCACGCATTAGTTTTTGTAAAGGTCATTCACTTATCCAGTTTGTAACTAGAACAGTTATCTAGGCCAGGAGAGGAGAATGGAGAATCTCTTAGTGCCTCAGGTTTCTCCCTGTTCCATAGCTCAGACAGACATAAGACTGAGTTCTCTGTAAATTGAAAATTTGGAGGATGGATTTGCGTGCATTGCTGACCAAAGCAGAAGCAGACCTGCGAGTCTCTGTGGAGGCTGCAATTAAGAGACTGGTAATATTTGCATATCACAGCAAGCCATGGTTAGTGGGCTGCCATGAATACACAGATTCCTTCAATCCTCCCTGCTAGCAAGAATGATCACCCAGCAACAATCCCTGGTTTACCTGTTATGTCCAAGCCAGGAATTGTGACCCGTTTCATTCAAACACACTGTCATTCCGATGAACAATTGGTAAGCCAAGAACAAACCTTGGCTTTAGGTCATGGTTTATTTAGAGCGAAGCATCATCTCTCTCCCCCCCCCCCCCAATTTGGACACAGGATCCAAGGATTGGGGTTTGTTGCATCTGCTTACAAGCAGGGAGGAGTCAGGTGTGAGCAATCTGTGCGTTCTTAGTAAGCCATAAAACATGGCTTACCATGACATGCAAAAAGCAGCCAGCATGTAGGATGCAATGTCAGATAGCCATGCCAATATGAAGAATCCTCCAAAGACTGTTTCACACATGAGTTTCATCATATGCAGCAGTGTGTTCATGAGTAGGGAAGAGCAGGCTGGAATTATGTAGAAATTGTTGTGTGTGCCGGCCTACAGGAAATATGCATACTGAAAACGATTGAACTGTAGATGCAGCATACCAAGCTGGCTTTAAGACAAGCCACCCAACAATTACTTAAGAGGCCTTTTTAGTTTGCATACCTGTCCCCAAAGGGAATTCAGCCCAATTCCATTTGAGAACAGAAAGTTGCCCAGCAACCAAGGTCAATTTTCATTGATTCATTTTCTAAGATTGTGGGGTGGGGAGGCTGATCATCCGTAGCTTCGGAATGCAAGGAACAGTTAATTATACCAAAAGTTTTCAATCCACAAAACAAGTGGCAGCTACCAATTACATAGCTAGATAGTTCCTGATGCACCCAGCTCCATGCTGTTCATAACCCAATGTCAAGCATACAGTGCAGCTTGAGACTTGCTTTCTTCTCCTTTCCAATACAGGCAGAAGAGAAAATATAATTACACACCACCCCAATCTCCACAAGCAGTGCGAGATTCCAGGGGTTGCAGGCATGCTTCCCAGGATTTGTGTTCCCTTTGGGGACAATGTGGCACTACAGAGACTATGGTTTCATATGGTTTTATTTACACATATATGCAACCTGCACCTGGGTGGAGGGATTGTGGAGCATTCACATCCTAAGAGGGTCTGGCTTCCCCCTTAACGGCAGCATTAAATCCAAAGGACAGCAAAAAGCCATCCGCTGTGTCTCTTAGTTCCAGCCTGTCATCCCACTAGTACCCAGCAAAGAAGGGCCCCGGGGCCCCAGTCACCCTTGCCTGGCAGTCTTGTCCTATGATGATTTATTATTTAACCTGCACCCATCTGGCTGGGTTTCCCCAGCCACTCTGAGCGGCTCCCAACAGAATTAAAAGCATAGTAAAACATCAAACATTAAAAACTTCCCTAAACAGGGCTGCCTTCAGATGTCTTGTAAAAGTCAGAGAGTTGTTTATTTCCTTGACATCTGATGGGAGGGCGTTCCACAGGGCGGGCACCACTACCAAGAAGGCCCTCTGCCTGCTTCCCTGTAGCTTCACTTCTCGCAGGGAGGGAACCATCTGAAGACCCTCAGAGCTGGACCTCAGTGTCTGGGCTGGTGGTTTCCTTGATGGACCATCACCTATTTTGTCCTCCACTAATGGCCCATCCACCTGACTCTGGCGAGGTGGCTTGGCTCCTCAGCATAACTAAATCCAAGGGCTTTCCCAAAGTTTAATCAAACCTTGATTAATTTGAACTTTTACTAAATCCAGGAATTATGGGGTGAACCAACCAATTCATAACAGTATCTTTCATCTCTATGATGGGGATTTCTTGCAAGGAAAGTCTGCAGTCTCTTTTCCATGCCATGCTCCTTACAGAGATGCAAAGTCCATCCCTTGCCACCCCATTAGGAGTGCACACTTTGCTTCCTCTTAACAGCTGCATGCAAGGAGGTCACTGCTATACTCATGAAATCTGTAATCTACAGCCTAGGAACAAATACTTAAAATCAATGCGGCACATCCGTGGCCATGCAAGGACTGGATTCCAGATCGACTAAGCCAGGGATGAGGAACATGTGGTCCTCCAGATACTATTGGATTCCAGTTCATATCAGCCCCGAGCAGCATGGCCAATGATCAAGGAAGGATGAGAGCTGCAGTCTAGCAGCAGCTAGAGCCACAGGTTCCCACTCTGTGTTAAATGCAGTTGTTTAGCCACTATCTTTTGTACTGGGAATGCAGAAGCATCGCCCAGGTTCCCTTTATCTTACTCAATGAGCAAGAGAGCTTCTTATTACCACACCACACCAAATCTCTTAGCGAAGCTACAACATAGGAGGATAGAGCAGAGAGATAATGGTATACGGGAAACATTTTTTGAAGGCGTAACTACATGGGACTCTTATCAAGGCAAGATGTTCCCACTGCCATTATGCTTAAGCCAAAGCAAAGCTACACATAGACTTAAACTGATGCAACAGCTATTCTCTTCCCCAGAAAACTCATGGGAAATGTAGTTATGCAAGGGGAGAGGACTAATCTCAGCCGCGCCACCTCACCATACCATAATTCGAAGATTTTTTGTGGGAATACCATGATAATTAAGTTGATATGAACATAGATGTGCTTTTAGTCAAGATAGCACAGTACTAAGCAGAACACACACACAAAGACCCACCCAAATAATCAGAATAATCTTTAATGCTATCAGCACCAATGAAATAAAGGGAGGATTGGAGATGGTGGGGGCAGGTGTCTGAACAACAACAACAACAACAACAAGGCAGCCTCCATCTATGGGGTTATCTCTAACAAAAAATGTTCCAAACTGCACCTTTACATTTGACAACACTGCAGCTGACACACAATATAATAGGAACTGTGTAGACCACGTACTTACAGCATTTTAGACAAAAGATCAGCGACCTTCACATTTTTTCCACGTTCTGCTCTCCCCTCAACCTTTGAGCTCTTTAACCATTCATGCTCACGTCACTCAGTCGGCTAATTTAGTGACAGATACATAAAGGAAGTTTAAGAGCAGGAAACACTGGTGGAGGGGAGGTGTCTGCGTCTGCCATAAACAGATGGCTACTATAGGAAATGAACTAATTTTGCAAGCAGTGATTACCACAAGCCCTAAGCTCTATATTCAACACCGTACAACAAAAGTCTGTAGCCGCGTTCTTAATAAAAGCAGCTGCTTAAATGTACACATTAGCTTGTTTCTTCTTACCAATAGCTGAGGCTAATTTTGTTGGCATGAGAAATATACAATGCTGAGAAACACGGAACTTTGCTATGTTTTCATATGTGCTGTAAGCCGCCCAGAATGGCTGGGGAAACTCAGACAGGCAGGGTACGTATAAAAAATTAACGCCACATGCAGAACATCTTTAGAACCCATCATATCCCATCAAATGCAGGGCAGCACAACAATATTTATCTTAGTCATCTCTTGAGTGATTTTTACTATACAGCTGTAACAACTGGGAATGGAAGCAACAGTGACTTAATAAGAGACCTATCGAGAATTAGATTTGAATGCACATTTCGCCTTCTAAATACAGTGTCTACCCATTCATGGTACAGAGGCTGGATGTTGCCATAAACTGCTTTGTTACAACCTGTTCCAAGTATAATGCAAGTTATTTTGCACTTCTGCTATCATATCAGCGTATATATCCCTGCTTATCACCACCTCAGGGAATTATTTGCACATATTCCATTTTGTATATACAATAAATACCCTTGCCTTTAGCAGTGTTAAGAATAGAGGAGGTTTTCTTAAACCACCATCCAGCAACAACTCTCCAAGCAAGGGGTCTTTCCCAGCCCTACCAGGCAATCCCTGGCATTGAACCGGGAACTTTTTTATTTGCAAAACATGTACTCTACCAGAGAACTACAGCTCTTCCCTCTCATGCAGCCTTCTACAACTTGGTGCCCGCCCACCCACTGGTCATAGAACTGTAGTTGGAAAGCACCCAAGCGTTGTCTAGTCCACCCCCCTGCAATTCACGAACCTCAACACATCAAGTTTTTAAAAAATTATGTATTATTATTTATTAAATTTGCATGCCACTCTATACCCGCAGGTCTCAGGGCAGTTACAACATATAAACCACAATACAAAAACACAAAATACATAATAAAAACAAAAATGAAGGCACGGTTTGAAACCATACCAGAGCCTGCTTAGCTTTGCAAATGTTGAGACTGCAGCTCCCATCAGTCCCAACCACAATAGCCAATGGTCAGGAGTGATGGGAGTTGTAGTCCAACATTATGGAGAGGACCAGTTTGAGGAAGGCTGCTGCAATGTTATAATCGCTGCCAGTGGTTCTCAAAGCTCAATGTCACCCTCTCCTTGGAAAGCCTCAGAGATATTCCTGGGCTTGATCTACTGATGCCTTCACAGGCATGGAATGCAGAGGAACCACTCGCTTCCACCATCACTCCAGGAAGCTCTTCATGTTGTTCCACAAGCTGACTGTCAATAAATCAGCAAAGTACCTTTTTTTTTTAGCATAAACTTCCCTATAGGCCCTCAACCATATTAACACACACTATGGAAATTTTTGTTCTCAGGATAGGCACAAAATCATATTCTGAGTCATCGGCCTCCATTAGCAACAGGAGTGAGGGGACGGAAGAGGCTTAATGGGTGTGTTTTTTTACAACTTGAGAAATGCCTGTGAAAACAAAAAAGAAAAGAAAAGAAAAAGGCCTCTAGTAAATTCAGATTGACAAAGTTAGCAGAGGCTTACCAGCGCTCAAAATGTTTTCCCCACCCCTCTCCTCACAGGTCCCGTAATTCACTCGCAAACAACAAATTGTAGACTTTCATGTACACTCCAGCCAATTAACTTTTCAATTACAGGTGTGGAAAACAGCAAAAAAATAACAATAATAATGAAAGTAACAAATACCCAGCTGTATACTCCAGCCAATTAACTTTTCAATTACAGGTATGGGAGATAGCAAAGAGAAGTGAAAGAAAAAAAAGCCCTTAATTGAAACATCTCTTGTGTAAACAGCCTAAAGCAGAGCTAGGCAAGGCCTCGTCCCTTCTCATCAGCTGCTACAACTAAAGGACAGGTGTTACCTACACTCCCCTAATTGCAAAGCTAAGTTAGAAGGATGGTTACCCATTTTTAGTCTGCAAGCCCTGAAGGAGCGTCTCCACCTCCATCGTTCAGCCTGGACACTGAGATCCAGCGCCGAGGGCCTTCTCGGTAGTGGCACCCGCCCTGTGGAACACCCTCCCTTCAGATGTGAAGGAAATAAGTAGCTATCCTATCTTTAAAAGACATCTGAAGGCAGTCCTGTTTAGGGAAGTTTTTAATATTTAACGCTGTATTGTTTTTAATACTTGATTGGGAGCTGCCCAGAGTGGCTGGGGAAACTCAGCCAGATGGGCAGGGTATACCGTATTTTTCGCTCCATAAGACGCACCAGACCACAAGACGCACCTAGTTTTTGGAGGAGGAAAACAAGAAAAATATATATTCTGAATCTCAGAATCCAGAACAGCAAGAGGGATCGCTGCGCAGTGAAAGCAGCGATCCCTCTTGCTGTTCTGGCTTCTGGGTTAGCTGTGCAGCCTACATTCGCTCCATAAGACGCACACACATTTCCCCTTACTTTTTAGGAGGGAAAAAGTGAGTCTTATAGAGCAAAAAATACGGTAAATAATAAATTATTATTATTATTAGCAGACAGACTGCAACCTGGCACCCTCCAGATGTATTGGGCTGCAGCTCCTATCAACCCGAAGCCAGTGGGAGTAGTAGGTTAGCATCCACCTGTCTCAGGAACCTTTGGGGATGAAGTCGAACTGTTGGAAGGAATTGCAGTGTTGTTGCTCTTTAAAAAAACTGACTCGGAGAGCCCCAAGGTGGGAGTGGATGTGCTACAGTAACCTCTTCATATGTTGCTGCAGAACATACAGGCTACCTAGATCCTCTCTCAAGAGAGTCATAGAATTGTAGAGTTGGAAGGGAACATGGAGATAATCCAGTCCAACCCCCTGAAATGCAGGAATTTTTCGCCCAAGGCGGGGCTCGAACCTCCGACAGATTAAAAGTCTCTGTGCAATTTAAAAGATTACAAGAGGGGGGAGGGTCATGCGATCCATTTGGGATCCCACCTGCAGGGGACAGCAGAGGCTGCCAAAGGAACCAGCAAATTCCATCCACCGTGCAAACGAAGGGAGAAACTCCTCCTCCCAAACCAAACAAGACACTACTATGGAAACTCCACAGGTCGTCTAAAAAGACCAGCGATTTCTTTTCTTTTTTTAATGGCGCTGTATGGGACTCTGGCTTACAAAAGCAGATGCCACAATGGACTCTGTTGCTTTCTCTCCAGTGCCCCAGGACTCTTGTCGATTTTGCTGCAAAGGATTAAAACTGTTACTGTGGGAAGTCTTTTGTTTCTTTGCTCCCACTCCCATCCCACCTCCCCTCCAAAAAATAAAATGCTAAACGAGGAAGAGGCGAAATCCCCGCCCTGCCCTCTTAGTTGGGGGCGTGGGAGAAACTAGCCCGCTCCGGGTAGCTTGCAAAGCATAATAGCCCCAACGACGCAGAAATGAGAATGCGTCGGATTGCCTAAGCAAGGAAGCTTGAAAGCGCACTCGCCTTCCCATTAAGTGTTGGCGGGTGGGGAAAAAAGCAAGATTTGCACAACAGGCAATTCAAATGAAAAGCAGAGGGCAGGGGGAGGGCCTTCTGCGGAGACCCGGCTGTGCAAAAGTTTCTTACTAAACCCCCCATGCGGGGGGATCGGTCTCGTTCCCTAAGGCTGGAGGAAGAAGGAGGAGGCGGCGCCTCTCTGTGCCTTTGGGGTCGACGTTGCAATTTTCGCCAGAAGCCACAGGCAGCTAGATCGGCTCGTTTTTTGCCGGGAGGGAACACCCGCAACCACACAAAGCCGGGAGTGTCTGACGCGAGAATGTGCAAAACGAGGTGAAAGATCAGTCGTGGGTAGAGGTAAAAGTCCCTGCAGTTGCATTTAAGAGTTTTTTTTTTGCGGGAGATCTCTTCCTTTTCAAAACGGGAAGAGTAAGAGGAATGGCGATTGCAAAAGCAAACCCAGAAAGGCACTCGATTCAGCTGCGAATAACTCTTACCGGAACGAGCGAGTCAATTACCACACCTACTTTCGGGAATTTAAAAGTTAATGGTCCCGCGCATCCAAAGGAGAAAGGAGCCCAAACGAGGCCATAAAAGGGACCCTCTTTTTCCAAAGGCGTGAAAGGGGAAAAATCCTAGACAATAGGCTGACCTCGTGAACTATTTGCAGCGTTTCAGGCTCCGTTAATAGTCACCCTTTCCGAAAAACTCATGGGGTGGGGCGGAGCGCAGGAACGTGCTCGGAAGTTTCGAAATAAAACTTTATATGAAGTTCCTATCGTGTTTTCCTGCTGCGATGTGAAAAACCCAGGAAAAAACTTCCGATCAAGTTGCTGCCTTTTACGAAGGATCTCGGCAAAAGCTCCCCAGCCCATCTCCCGAAACGAAAAGCATTCTGTCCACACACAGTATTTTAAAAAAAATCGGATATGTAATTAATTGAATGGCTTACCCTCGCAAAGGCAGGAGAAACCACCCGGCTGCCAAAGGGACGCTCCTTCGGCCTCTCTTTGGGAGCCCCAAAGCAAAGGCGCGCCTGCGAAGGACCACGCGCGGAGAGAGAGGAAACCCGGGGAAAACCCCGCATTCACGCTCCTCCTTCCTCCCGGCCGGGCGCGCCACTGAGCTCCATTCGCTCCTGGGCAGGATTAGGCGAGCTCTGGGGAGGAAGCTGATTGGCCAAAATCACTTTGTAAAAGCGGAGGCAGTTCCCCCGCTTTATACAATTCGCATTCCGCCCTCTTGGAAACCGGCAGCCCTGGGCTGTGGGCGCTTGACTCAGGAGTCAGCCTCCCCGGCTACCACTTGCCTCCCCGAAAATGCGCCCCAGGATCTCCAGCTGGATCTGTTTGCCCCGGACGCTGCTTGTCTCCTCGTTTTCTCACGCTGAGATAATCACCTGCCTTTGGGGAATGGCTTAGCTCGTTTTTGTTTTAAAGATGCTCGAGAAGTTAAATCTCAGAAGACAATTAATTTGCAGTGTCTGTGCACGCCCAGGAACCGATACCAGGGCATGGTTTGCAATTTCTCCCTCCGCAGTTGCTGAGGCACATTCTGAACTGTTGGTCAACCTGTGTTATGTTTTTCTCTAGTATCTTTAACCGATCAAGCACAACGTCTCCAACTCTAATAAGTGGCAGTAAACTGAATGCAGGCAGCTGATTGTTCCAGAGACGTTTATTTCTGGGGAGTATTCTGGGGACATTTATTTCTGGAGTGTAGCTCACCTCAGATGCTCCCCATGCAAAAAGTCCCCAGATTCAATCCCTGGCATCTCCAGGTAGGGCTGGTTGAAGAAGAGTTTGGATTTGATATCCCGCTTTATCACTATCTGAAGGAGTCTCAAAGCGGCTAACATTCTCCTTTCCCTTCCTGCCCCACAACAAACACTCTGTGAGGTGAGTGGGGCTGAGAGACTTCAAAGAAGTGTGACTGGCCCAAGGTCACCCAGCAGCTGCATGTGGAGGAGCAGGGAATCGAACCTGGTTCCCCAGAATACGAGTCTACCGCTCTTAACCACTACACCACACTGGTTCTCAGTGAGACTACTCCCTAAATCCCTCTTGAGACCTGCTGCCAGCCAGTGTAAGCAGTACTGAGCTAGATAGCCCTGTGCTCTTTTCGACAGCACATATGCTAAAATTGGATAGCCCAGTGCTCTGACTTAGGTTGTGAACATGATGCCACCTTAAAACAAAGCCTGATCTTTCTTTTAGCCAGTGTAGATCAAAGCTGGAAAACAGTATTTAATAAGAAATGACAATATATGGATTGTCATCCCAGTGGTGGGATTGCACTGGATGCAGCTTAAGCACAGGTGGTTTCCTGTGTTTGAGTAGACCTTTTTGAGTGGCCTTCCAAATGTTGTTGGACTACAACTCCCATCCACCCACGGCTGGGGAAGATGGAGGATTTCAACAGCATCCAGAGGGCTACAGGCAGGTGTGTACTGTTGGGAAAAGGTCGGTGATCTTTGCTTTGAGGCTGAGGTGTAACAAGTGCATCCCTAAATTCCGGTTCAGGCAGTTAAAAAATGATGGCCGATTTGATATGGAGTTTGTCTTCCCAACTGGCAATTATAAACCCCCACACACCTTTAGTTTGGGTCAGTGGCGTAGCGTGGGTTGTCAGCACCCGGGGCAAGGCAAGTAATTTGCGCCCCCTAACCCGTGGATTTGCGCCCCCTAACCCTAACCCCCAGATGTTGCGCCCGGTGCGGCCGGCCCCCCCTGCACCCCCCACGCTACGCCACTGGTTTGGGTTTATGTTGGCATACAAGTGTACAACCAATATAGCAATCAGTGTGCTATATATAAGTACTAAAACAATTTTGATAATGAGGAAATCGTTCAAAGCCCAATTAACAGTTTCATTTGTCATCCTCTTGCTAGTAGGTTTGTACCATTGTCCCACTCCAGGTATGTAGCACACAAACAAGGTCCACATTTGCATAGGTTCATCCTTAATAGGCTGACAATCACTGACATCATTTTCTATTGATGGTTAACTTGCATTCTGCCATTGTTTCGCCTTTTCCAGTCCCTTAGTCTGTCTCTTCTGCTTCTTTCAGTCTTGTCCTGACTTTTCCTTCCCTCACATTCAGGCACTCAGCAGGCCACTTTTCTGGTTAGTTTTTCTCTCTGTGTGTCCTTCCTTCCTCTCCAATTTAGCATGCCACAGGCTCCCTTTCTACTCAACTCCTGTTTTCCATCACTGTGTACTACCTATGTAGGGCACCTGGTGCTGTTAGGCTATATAGAACGGCGGGAGGGGTTGTGGCGCCAAGGCCCATCTGAAAGTGGGTTGAGGTCCAGATTGAGAAACGCTGGCCTGGGACATAATGGAATTGCATCTTTTCCCTACCACGCACAAACCAGCACAAATAATAATCTGTTTTCCACAGGTGAGTGTGGGAAATTTTGCAGGCAGTTGTATTTGGTATGCTACTGCAAACAAGGATCTATAATCCCAAAAATAGCCATAGAAGATGAATGAAACGGGATTGTTCTCACCAGCTCCTGAAGTCAAGCATAAGGAAATGTTCCCAAAAATTCCAGAAGCGGGCAGAATATTTACCAGCAATGACAAACCTAGACAGCATCTTAAAAAGCAGAGACATCACCTTGCCAACAAAGGTCTGTATAGTTAGAGCCATGGATTTCCCAGTAGTGATGTATGGAAGTGAGAGCTGGACCATAAAGAAGGCTGGTCGCCGAAGAATTGATGCTTTTGAATTATGGTGCTGGAGGAGACTCTTGAGAGTCCCATGGACTGCAAGAAGATCAAACCTTTTTGGGAAAAGAGAGGACCCAAATAATTACCGCCCAGTCAGTCTGACATCAATACCAGGGAAGATTCTGGAGCAGATCATTAAGCAAACAGTCTGTGAGTACCTAGAAAGGAATGCTGTGATCACCAATAGTCAGCATGGATTTCTGAAAAATAAGTCATGTCAGACTAACCTGATTTCGTTTTTTGACAGAATTACAAGCCTGGTAGATGAAGGGAACGCAGTGGATGTAGCCTACCTTGATTTCAGCAAGGCATTTGACAAGGTGCCCCATGATATTCTTGTAAAGAAGCTGGTAAAATGCGGTCTTGACTATGCTACCACTCAGTGGATTTGTAACTGGCTGACTGACCGAACCCAAAGGGTGCTCATCAATGGTTCCTCTTCATCCTGGAGAAGAGTGACTAGTGGGGTGCCACAGGGTTCTGTCTTGGGCCCGGTCTTATTCAACATCTTTATCAACGACTTGGATGATGGACTCAAGGGCATCCTGATCAAATTTGCAGATGACACCAAACTGGGAGGGGTGGCTAACACCCCAGAGGACAGGATCACACTTCAAAACGACCTTGACAGATTAGAGAACTGGGCCAAAACAAACAAGATGAATTTTAACAGGGAGAAATGTAAAGTATTGCACTTGGGCAAAAAAAAATGAGAGGCACAAATACAAGATGGGTGACACCTGGCTTGAGAGCAGTACATGTGAAAAGGATCTAGGAGTCTTGGTTGACCACAAACTTGACATGAGCCAACAGTGTGACGCGGCAGCTAAAAAAGCCAATGCAATTCTGGGCTGCATCAATAGGAGTATAGCATCTAGATCAAGGGAAGTAATAGTGCCACTGTATTCTGCTCTGGTCAGACCTCACCTGGAGTACTGTGTCCAGTTCTGGGCACCACAGTTCAAGAAGGACACTGACAAACTGGAACGTGGTTGTTTTCTGCTGCTCCAGAGAAGCGGACACGGAGCAATGGATCCAAACTACAAAAAAGAAGATTCCACCTAAACATTCGGAAGAACTTCCTGACAGTAAGAGCTGTTCGACAGTGGAATTTGCTGCCAAGGAGTGTGATGGAGTCTCCTTCTTTGGAGGTCTTTAAGCAGAGGCTTGACAACCATATGTCAGGAGTGCTCTGATGGTGTTTCCTGCTTGGCAGGGGGTTGGACTCGGTGGCCCTTGTGGTCTCTTCCAACTCTATGATTCTATGATTCTATTCTATGATTCTAAACCTATCCATTCTTAAGGAAATCAGCCCTGAGTGCTCACTGGAAGGACAGATCCTGAAACTGAGGCTCCAATACTTTGGCCACCTCATGAGAAGAGAAGACTCCCTGGGAAAGACCCTGATGTTGGGAAAGATGGAGGGCACAAGGAGAAGGGGACGACAGAGGACGAGATGGTTGGACAGTGTTCTCGAAGCTACCAGCATCAGTTTAACCAAACTGCGGGAGGCAGTGGAAGACAGGAGTGCCTGGCGTGCTCTGGTCCATGGGGTCACGAAGAGTCGGACACGGCTAAACAACAACAACTGACAAAATGGTTTGTCAGCAGTCACAACAGAAAAGCTTTACAGTACTCCCCTTTCTAAATTAGGCTGTTGAGATGAAAAAAGGTTGGGAGGAGGAGATCTGGAGGGGATTTTGGTGTGACATTATTGTAAGCTCGGCTCTGATACTGATTCCTTGGCTGAGAATGTGCTGAGAGGGACCCTGTGCTTTAATTTGGTGTGCTCTTCCTTGCACCCCCCCCCCCCACAAACCCATATTTTGCACCTGGCTCCAGTTAGTGAATCTTGAGGTTCTAGCCTGAGAGCTACAGGTCAGGACATTTTGTTCTGAAATTAGCAAATACCATATTTGCCGAGTACCCCTAATGTAAAAGATGCAATCTTTGCCATTTCTGGGCTACAGATATTCAAGATACACACAGTGGCTATTCAGAACAGCAGGAACTGATGATGACACAGTTAATTGGCCTTGCTGATGACATTAAAAAAATTAAAAATCCAGCTATCAACTAAGATAATTGTGTGTCTGAAGAAGTGGACTGTACTCCACCCTTAGGGTTTTTTTTTTTTTTTAAAGATACCACAATACTCTTTACTGTAGTGGACTTTCTTGATTCTGTATTTAGGATGCTGCAGCTCTTTGTCCAGTCTCCCTTACCTCTTTCAATATCTCTCCTCACAGTTTTATCTGCTCAGACTTCCTCTTCTGTGCAGCTATTAAAAGTCCAGGAACCCAGCGCTTTTTTGCATATGGCCTCATTGACTGTGGGCACATCACTCTAAGTGACACTGCGAACTGACTGCATGGGACGAAAGCGGATTACTTATCATATCCCTGCCATCTCTATGAGTCTATAAAGCAAACCTTCAGGTTTGGGGGTGGGCGATGGACAGGAAAGAGATTTAGGGAAGGGCTGCATGCAAAAGGTCCCCGGTTTGATCCCTGGTGTCTCCAGGTAAAGCTGGAAATCATTCCTGCCTGAAACCTTGGTGGGTTGCTGCAAGTCAGTGTTGACAATTCTGAGCTAGTGGGACTAGCTAGGTAAAAGGTAAAGGGACCATTAGGTCCAGTCGTGGCCAACTCTGGGGTTGCAGCGCTCATCTCGCTTTACTGGCCGAGGGAGCCGACGTACAGCTTCCGGGTCATGTGGCCAGCATGACTAAGCCGCTTCTGGCGAACCAGAGCAGCGCATGGACACAACGTTTACCTTCCCACCGGAGCGGTACCTATTTATCTACTTGCACTTTGATGTGCTTTCGAACTGCTAGGTTGGCAGGAGCAGGGACAGAGCAACGGGAGCTCACCCCGTTGCGGGGATTTGAACCGCTGACCTTCTGATCGGCAAGTCCTAGGCTCTGTGGTTTAACCCACAGCGCCACCCATGTCCCTAACTAGCTATAAGGCTCCTCTAAAACTAGGGACTGGTGTCTGAATGGTGCAGAAAGGCTTTTGAAAGTGCTCCCATTTAGAGGAGGGAGGCATTTGCAAGAATTTAACTACAATGGTATCTCCGGTTACGAACTTAATCCGTTCTGGAGGTCCGTTCTTAAGCCGAAACCATTCTTAACATGAGGTGCACTTTCGCTAATGGGGCCTCTCACTGCTGCCGTGTGACTTCCGCTCGTGTCCTGGGGCAAAGTTTGCAACAAGGAGCATCTACTTCCGGGTTAGCAGAGCTTGTTACCTGAAGCATTCATAAGGAGGACAGTACATAACACGAGGTTCCACTGTAGTCCACTCCTTCTAAAGAGCAGGTGAAGCTCTTCATAGCAGGAGATGAGCATTATCCCCCTCCAAAAGTCTGCAGATGAAGCAGCTTTTAATGCTGACTGGGATTCTTTGGGCTCAGTTGGACTTGCATCCGAGTAGACCTGCAGAGGCTTGAGTTGCCCATAGGACAAACCTCAGGATTAATGAACCAATTACATTTCTATCCCACCATTTTCTCCAAGGAGTTCAGAACTGGTGTACATCCTTCTCCCCTTCCCCATTTTCTCCTCCTTGTCAGGTAGTAAGGTTAAGGTCACCCAGGGTCATGCAGTGAGCTTCATGACTGAGTGAGGATTTGAACCCTGGTCCTGGTGAGTCCTGCTCCAACGCTCTAACCACTACACCATGCTGGCTTTCCCCTTTAGATCAGTGCATGCACATCCCTCGTTGTGATACGTGTAGAAGGACAACATTAAACTCTACTAACTTCAGCATTTGCAAACGCTACCAACTAAATTTGACCAAGCCCTCTCAAATATTTGCAAAGTAATATATTTGCATTTGGGTGTTGCTCAGTTTTGAAACCCAAATCCGTTTGCAAACTGACCCAGACTGATTTCCCTGCTTAGGGGATTTAAGGGTCAATACGGAACTCAGTTTGGGCTTTAAATACTGAGTTTCTCCTCCACAAAACTATTTTTGTTATTTTTGTGGTCAAGAGGAATGAATACCCAGACACTCTGAATCTTAAAGATGCAAATATAAGGCTGGTAGCCTTGTTATTGAAACCTACCATCAGCGTCATTTTGATGTTCCTGAAAATCTGAATAAGAGCCAATGGCCTTTATGCAACCCTGAGATTGCAGGTGCTCAATTTAGTTGCAAAAGGATAGCAAGGAGATGGGGAGTACCCACCCCACAATTCCCATAGCCTCATCTTAAGAGTTTACACTTTTTCTGTGATTCTGAATGCTTGATCCTTATAAAGAACCCTGCAAGATACGTGAGTTTTATTCGTCCCATATTACAGATGAACTAAGGCCATTGAGTCAGCAGTGCACCTCTACAGCTGAAGTGAGATTTCAACCAACAACTTCCAGATAGGTTAGCCAAATGGGAAAGGGAGAGGAATCCTGCACTATTAAAAGAAGGGATTTTAGCAGATGCACGGACTACACCAGCTGGAATTATCTTTGCTACACAACTCTTAAAAGAGCAGCAGCCTTGTCCTCTCTTGTATCTGCCCACCTTGCGATCACTTCCACACTGCCTGTTTTGTTAAGCATTCATCCTGATTTGTTTGCACAAACCTTCACTGGAGGTTTTAAAACAAAGGTTGGATGGCCACCTGCCATGGATGCTTTAGTTGCAGTTCCTGAATTGCAGGGGGTTGGACTGGATGACCCTCAGGGGTACCTTCCAACTCTATGATTTCATGATCTATTAACTGAGAATTTGTTCTGATTTGCTTGCAGGGAGGTTAGACAGAACTTCATCAAGCATTATCCCACATTTTTGCATTTCTTCCTCATTTTCGTAATCTCTAAAATCTCTTGGGGTGGGTGTTATTGCAAAGCAGCACCAATTCAGCTTTAACTCTGCAACCTGGATTTTGGGGTGTATGATTGAATGATGCCCAAAAGTACTTACAGACTAGAAATGACTTGTGCTTCCTTGCCCCTGCATTACAGCAGTCAGCCTCAGATTCTTAGTTAATTTCCACAGAAACTATGTGGAAATTGCCTGTGTAATTGCCAACATTCGAACCATTTACACTAGAAAAGCCTCAGAGGATTCACTGAGTGTACTCTGTCACACTTCATTTTGGGAAAGGGAAATTATATAGGTACCCCTTGCCTGAAATAAAACAATAGATACAAAGAGAAACGGGATATGGAGAATGTTGCTGTGCCGTGTTCTTCTGAGTCATTGATCATAATGTTACTGTCAACCCAGACGTCAAGAGTGGAAATTGCTAAATTTAGTGTGGGACCAGTTCCTGAAATCAAGATATCTTGTGACATCATCATTTACAGCTCAGAAGCTTATGGTTGGAACAGGCTGCAGTTGCAAACCACACTTTCCCAATCTGTCAGCTGTTAACTTGAAGAATCCCTCTCTGCTTTATTTTCAATTCACTTTTGATTTGTATGCTGCCTTAGAATATTGCTAGGCACACGGCAATTTACACGCTACTCAGAAAGAACAAAATGTGCAACAGAGATCACACATCCTGTCACAATCCAATCAAATGTGAATGTCTTAATGAAAAATGAGACTTTAAAATAAGCAACTTACATCAAATTAAGTAATTCAATAACCCGGTTAGAATATAATATTGTGCAATAATATTAACGGTCAAAATGCCAGCAAATAATAATTAAACAGAAATTCACTCTCAGCAATGACAACAAATCATTACTGCACCATGATCTGTAAAAATAACAGCAACGTCACAATTCATAAAATACCACAATACATAAAAGACCATGCAGAAATTTACAGCTCTTCCCTCTTCCTGTCTTTCCTGGATGGGGGTGGAGGAAAACACCATTTTGTGGTTCACTTCAGGTGCCAAAATGTCTTGGGTACAAATGTACACACACTGTTCTTGTTTCACACTAGGCTGCGATCTGCAGAAGATGACTGGCCCAACCCACTAGCTCTGCCCTCATCTTCATTCCTCAACACTCTCTTGTTGAACTTTCACCTGCCTTCCCCAGAAAAGACTTGCACGCCTTGCCAGATCCTGCTTCCTTCTACTGCTTATTTTAAAAATCCCATCTTCAGGCACCCAGTTCCCACAGGAGGGGCCTCACTGTCCACGAACCTTGACTTGTAACCGAAACATTATCTCCCTCGGAAGGTGATGGACTCTCCTTCCTTGGAGGTTTTTAAGCAGAGGTCGGATGGTCATCTGTCCTGGATGCTTTAGTTGCAGTTCTTGCATGGCAGGGCTTGGGACTAGATGACCTTTGTGGATACCTTCCAACTCTATGATTCGATGATCTATTAATTGAATATTCATTCTGATTTGCTTGCAGGCAGGTTAGACAGAACTTCATCAAGCATTATCCCACATTTTTGCATTTCTTCTTCATTTTCATAAACACTGAAAGTATGCTTGGGGTCGGGTGTTACTGCAAAGCAGCACCAATTCAGCTTTAACTGTGTAACCTGGAATTTCGGGTGTATGACTGAATCATACCCAAAAGTACTTACAGACTAGAAATGCCTTATGCATCCTTGCCCCTGCTTAGCCCCTATGTTACAGCAGTCAGCCTCAGATTCTTTGTCAATTTCCACAGAATCTTCTGCCTGTGTAATTGCCAACATTCAAACCATTTACGCTAGAAAAGCCTCCCAACTCTCCAATTCAATAATAATAAAATTTATTATTTCTACCCCGCCCATCTGGCTGGGTTTCCCCAGCCACTCTAGGCAGCTTCCAAGAAAAGATTAAAAATACATTAAAACATCAGTCATTAAAAACTTCCCTAAACAGGGCTGCCTTCAGATGTCTTCTAAAGGTTAGATAGTTGTTTATTTCTTTGACATCTGATGGGAGCGCGTTCCACAGGGTGGGCGCTGTTAGGATCGTCCTACTCGCATGTAGGACCCTGGTAGAGACACATGCCCAACTGGCACGTTCTTTCCCTCCTGATCAGTCGTTCTAGAGCTTCAAAAGCTTTCTCCAGCCCGAACATCACAGCAACTGATACCAAGAGCCATCAGCACACTTATGGATCCTGCAGAGTATTAGCGGTTTGCGTAACAGAACTCAGTAGCACAGCATTTTGGCTAATCTACTTTATTTACATATCATACACTCGGAGCGTTCTGACATAGCTCCTTCCTCTTTCTCATCAGACAGCAAAGAGAAAGAACAAAAGACAGCAAAGAGAAAGAACAAAGGACGATAGTCCCACTTCACGGAACACAGTAACATAAATATCCTGTCTCTGTCACTTCCCACACTGTGGAATGAAAACATACACCGTCATGTGATAGACAACAATCCCATGACTGCAAAGAATCCTAACAGGCGCCACTCCCGATAAAAAGGTGAATCAGTTCCTGCACCACCCTGCTGCATTTATAGGCTGGTATGCACTGGGATTGGCTTTCGGGTGGATGTATGTGCCCATATCAGATACTTATTTACAAACACATGCTGCTTTCATTTTTAGGTGTATACCTAAAACATTAAGGAACATGGGTGGAGCTGTGGGTTAAACCACAGAGCCTAGGACTTGCTGATCAGAAGGTCGGCAGTTCAAATCCCTACGACGGGGTGAGCTCCCATTGCTCGGTCTCTGCTCCTGCCAACCTAGCAGTTCGAAAGCACATCAAAGTGCAAGTAGATAAATAGGTACCGCTCCGGCAAGAAGGTAAACGGCGTTTCCGTGTGCTGCTCTGGTTCGCCAGAAGCGGCTTAGTCATGCTGTCCACATGATCCAGAAGCTGTACACCGGCTCCCTCGGCCAATAAAGCGAGATGAGCGCCGCATCCCCAGTCGGTCACGACTGGACCTAACGGTCAGGGGTCCCTTTACCTTTACCTTTACCTAAAACATTATCATGTGAAGTGTCCCACATACACAAAGCCTCAAATTGTTTCTTTAACCAAGGGAGCTTTGCAGTGGAAAAATCTGAGAGTCTGATGTAGTCAGTAGTACTCACAATAAGTAGATGCATGTTTGTTTTCTCGGGCATTTTCTTGAACCCTGCTTTGATACAGCAGGGTGGATCCTTTGCTGTATCTGTGGAATGCAGCTTTGCAAAGATAGTTTTTTTGTGAGGCTGTCGGACGAATCTATTTGTTTGTGGGGGCTGCAGCAAGAGGCCTTTGCCCCTTTGCCAGATACCCTTGGAATGTTTGTCTGCAAAGAAAACAGAAGGACCCAGAGTCATTGATCCTCTGATTTAGCCAATTGTGCATGGTATCAATAGCATGCTTACTGAACTTGAGAGCAAATCCTTCTACACATGGGGCACACTTAGCTGAGAGTTAAGCTACACTGGATATAGTGGGGCTTTCTTAGGGGTAAAGATCCATAGGACTGGACTGGATGTCTGATTGTTTCCAATAATCTGGATCCCAGGCACATGATCGCATAACTCAGGTGGAGTCGAACACTACCGATGTTATTATGTGAACATATAAATACTCCCAACACCAGTGATATATTGATCAACAGGTTTGGTTTTTTTAAACAACAGGAATTAAGTATATTAACCTCTTAGTCTCGCCTTTCCTCAATCTTTAGACTGAGCATCCGCCCTGATTTGTCTGAGGGGAGGTTATATGAGGTCGGCTGTTGATTGAGCATTCATTCTTATAAGGCCAAGTCAACCAGCTGTTATCCTATAATAATTTATAATAATAATAATTTATCACACACACACCCAATCTGGCTGTGCCCCCCCAGCCACTCTAGACGGCTTCCAGCAAAATATTAAAATACAATAATTCATCAAATATTGAAAGCTTCCCTAAAGAGGGCTGCCTTCAGATCCTACATTTTCCAGTGCATTTTCTCAACACTTTCTGTACCGGGGGGGGAAAGAAAGAGTGTGATTTTTAAAATGTGTTTGTTGCACTTTAATTGTGCAACCTGAATTTGCCAATGTGGAATTTAATCCCACCCAAAAAACAGTGAAAGTCGGGGGGGGGGGTACTGAAATAAGTGAAGACTGTAAGACTTTCAAATGACAGGCACCAGGAGCAAAAGCAAACTGCCCACTCACAGTAATCTTAACCTTTGCACAGTTGCTTTCGGATATTTAGATATCCTGTTACACAAGCTCCAAAAATATAACATGAGCTATACCTCAAGGAAAGCTTTGGAGCTGTTTATTTTTTTAAAAAAAGAAGAAGTGGAAGCTGGTTTTAGTGTTTGTGCCAGGGTTAAAGAGCCAGCTTTTTAAAAGAGTTACAAAACTTTTTGGAGATGGAGCCAAGACAGGTCCACAGGCAGGAGATAGAGGCAGAGCTTAATGAAGATGCTCAGCCAAGGGCAGGTTGTTCAAATTTCCCCCGAGGGTTTGGAGCCAGCACAGAAACAGATGGTTTGAAGGTGGAGCCTACGGAACTTGATGAAACACAGAGAGAGAATGTTAGTTGTGGGGTGTGATGTTCGTAAGAGTAGCAGAATAACTGGACAACGAAGGGAAAGTCCTGGCTCTTAATCCTCGTTGCCGTTGTTGCTGCTTTCAGTGAGGATTATGAACAATGGAATATATAGCACCATCTATGTCCGTCTTATCCAAAGACATGGGTGCAAATCCCTGCCCCAAAGCGTTTACAATCTAAAATCCAATACAGTACAAGGTAGCCGAGGGAGATGAAGGCAGCGGAAAGACGAGGGTTGTATTCAAAGCAGCACTAGCAGAGTTACGCAGAAACTTCTGTTTTCTTCTCCCCTCTATCCTCCCCAACTTATCCAGAGGATCCCCCCACTTCCAGGGCTGATTTTGAGGGTAGGTGGGGGCCTGCAGGGTTGAAGAGGGGGGAAAGTTCCATTCCACAAATCCACATACCTTGTACTGGCAGAATGGGAGTGCCAGAGACATTTTTTTCAACTATGTGTTTATTTATGGCAGGTGACTGAAACCAAAGGATTGTACGAAAGGCTTTGAATATATATATATATATGGGGGGGGGGTTAGAAATAAAACTTGAAAGCAGATGTTCTGGAAGGGTGTTCTAGGAAAAGCAGCAGCAAGGGACCGATGGCAGATTTGTTTAAGGGCTTAGTGTTAAATACCACAGAGCTCTGTTTTGCAAATATTGCTTTCTCAAAGTCAAACACTTGTGTCACTTAATTGAAACTTTGCTATGACTGTAACTCAAATACTGCATAAGTTTCCCCTGCTGGAAAACAAGGCTCTGTAACAAAAGATTCGTGTACGGTTCTGTTCGTTTAAGCCGTCTGCTGGCAGGTGCCCTATCCCACCCTTATTTTATTTATTTCTATTGATTATTACATTTATATCCCATTTCTTTCTCCAAGGAGCTTAGGGTGGCGTACAAATTCCTCCCCCTCTCCTTCTTATCCTCCCAAGAACCCTGTGAGGTGGGTTAAGCGGAGAGATAGTGATAGGTCTCCCAGGGGGCTTCATGGCCAGTGGGGATTTGACCCCTAGCCCAGCACTAACCACTACGCCACACTGCCTCTCTTGGCAAACCTCCCCTACTGACCGCATCCACTGGTTCTCTCAATTACCCATGCCATCATTTACCCCACCGCACAGCAACTTGCTAAAAGAAGCACCAGAGTTTGCCTACATTTCCATCAGGCTCAAAATAGAAAATCAACTTTAATGCAAAGCAGGCACGCATCATTGAGTGTAGAAACACATTACGCAAAGGGCTTTTTTTTTTTCTTTAGTCTGTCGCAAAGAGCTGTGACCCTGTTCATCCCACAGCGAGTGGCTGGAACTTTGATTGTCCTCCTTGCCAGTACTGCCCCTTGGACTTCAGGGTTGCTATTTACGTTGCCTCTGCCTGTGAAAACAGCAACTAACTAAAGATGCTGTTGACTAACCGCGGGTTTTTCATGTGTTTGGGGCATTCGCGTCTTGCTTCCCTGGGGACTCCATATCAACCAGGTCTCCCCCCCCCCCCCACAGAGTCACAATAAAGTGTCAGCTCAACAGGCTCGTAGTTTGATTTATAGAGGACACACAACAGCATTTACAGTTCTTAAGTGATGAAACGAGAGCTGGCAGCAGGCTCCAGCGTGCTTAGGAAGTAGCCAAGATGATCCCAGAATAAATCTGCAATACAATTTAATATTGCAGGGCACTTGTGTACGCACTGCATGATAACGCACAACCAGTCCTGGCGCCTTTTTTGAGGTGCTGCAGACACAACGTCATCCCCCCTGTTGTCCCCGTTTATATAGAGAATTGGCTTATAAACATAGGCGGGTTGCATGGAAATATTAACATTTGGACTTATATTTTTGACACACTAGAAGTTATTGTGATTTATTTCCTTTCTTGCTGTTGTTGTTTAGTCGTTTTGTCGTGTCCGACTCTTCGTGACCCCATGGACCAGAGCACGCCAGGCACTCCTGTCTTCCACTGCCTCCCGCAGTTTGGTCAAACTCATGCTGGTAGCTTCGAGAACACTGTCCAACTATCTTGTCCTCTGTCATCGCCTTCTCCTTGTGCCCTCCATCTTTCCCAACATCAGGGTCTTTTCCAGGGAGCCTCAGCTTCACGATCTGTCCTTCCAGTGAGCACTCAGGGCTGATTTCCTTAAGAATGGGTGCGTTTGATCTTCTTGCAGTCCATGGGACTCTCAAGAGTCTCCTCCAGCACCAGAATTCAAAAGCATCAATTCTTTGGCGATCAGCCTTCTTTATGGTCCAGCTCTCACTTCCATACATCACTACCGGAAAAACCATGGTTTTAACTATACAGACCTTTGTTGGCAAGGTGATGTCTCTGCTTTTTAAGACGCTGTCTAGGTTTGCCATCACCTTTCTCCCAAGGAGCAGGCATCTTTTAATTTCGTGACTGCTGTCACCATCTGCAGTGATCACGGAGCCCAAGAAAGTAAAATCTGTCACTGCCTCCATTTCTTCCCCTTCTATTTGCCAGGAGGTGATGGGCCCAGTGGCCATGATCTTCGTTTTTTTGATGTTGAGCTTCAGACCATATTCTTTCTTATTTTAAGCTTCAGACCATTTCCTTTCTTATTTTAGTAATATCTTATTATATTTTATTTATGTTATTAAATTTTATTAATAAATTCTAAATTCATAAATTAAATTTATTAAAGTTTCAAAAGTTTCACATATACACTCCTATACATAATAAGTTTTTCTTTTGCTTTGTCGACTTCCCACCCCATTTTCCAAGGTGGTTTTTTTATTTCTCCCCTTTGCTGCACCCTATTTTCTATCTCTTATACCATATCAACAATACAATAATCTCTAATTCCTTCTGTTGCTTATCGTTCAATTCCTGCTCAACCAGTTCATCATCCTATAGTATTAGTTTAGGTAGTCTGCAAAAGGCTTCCATTCTTCCACAAAACAATCATCATTAGGTTCTCTTATTTTAGCTGTTAATTTTGCCAATTTTGCATAGTCCATATCTTTACTTACGGTTTATTTCCTTTCTGAATGGCTTCCCACAAGACATCGCAAAGTGGTTTACAATAGGATAACATATAAAACAGTTACATATATAAAAGGAGGGTCTCCACCCCCATCGTTCAGTTCCTAGGTCCTTCTGGCCATTCACTCCCTGCGAGAAGAGAAGTTACAGGGAACCAGGCAGAGGGCCTTCTCAGTAGTGGCACCTGCCCTGTGGAACGCCCTCCCTTCAGATGTCAAGGAGATAAACAACTATCTGACTTTTAGAAGACATGTGAAGGCAGTCCTGTTTAGGGAAGGTTTCAATGTTTGATGTCATATCATGTTTTTAATATTCTATTGTGCACACACACACACACACACAGAATCATAGAGTTGGAAGAGATCTTGAGGGTCATCTAGTCCAAACCCCCTGCAATTCAGGAACCTTGACATGCCATCTCCCATCCACTTTGAAACCATACCGGGTCCTGCTTAGCTTTAGCAAATGTGCTGGCAGTTATATCGCTGCACCAGTTTAAAAACAACAACATAATGACTTTAGCAGGCTTGTGGCAAGAGGCACACGGTAAGAAAGCTCCTGAAAATGCAGTAGAGAAGGTGACTGTCTGATATGTCAGAGACATTTTAATTCATTCAGCCTTAATCACTCCAGGATGTATTTAGAAGAAGAAGAAGAGTTTGGATTTGATATCCCGCTTTATCACTACCCAAAGGAGTCTCAAAGCAGCTAACATTCTCCTTTCACTTCCTCCCCCACAACAAACACTCTATGAGGTGAGTGGGGCTGAGAGACTTCAAAGAAGTGTGACTGGCGCAAGGTCACCCAGCAGCTGCATGTGGAGGAGCAGGGAATCGAACCCGGTTCCCCAGATTACGAGTCTATCGCTCTTAACCACTACACCACACTGGCTCTTACTTTTACTTTTATAAGGAAGAAAGCACAACCAGTAGGGCTGCCATAGAAAGGCTAGGGGGGCATTGTTCTGTTTTCTGCAGTGGCACCTCGGGTTAAGAACTTAATTCGTTCCGGAGGTCCGTTCTTAACCTGAAACTGTTCTTAACCTGAGGTACCACTTTAGCTAATGGGGCCTCCCGCTGCCGCCGCTGCGCGATTTCTGTTCTCATCCTGAAGCAAAGTTCTTAACCCGAGGCAATATTTCTGTGTTAGCAGGGTCTGTAACCTGAAGCATCTGTAACCTGAAGCATCTGTAACCCGAAGTACCACTGTACAGGATTGCCTTCAGACGCCTTGGGGGTCAGATAACTCCATACCCTCCAACATTTCTCCAATGAAAATAGGGACATCCTAAGGAAAAGTGGGACATTCCGGGATCAAATCAGAAAGCGGGATGGCTTCTCCAAATCAGGGACATCCCTGGAAAATAGGGACACCTGGAGGGTCTGCATTGCATGTGTGTTGCATGCATGATGTCACTCATGTGCAATGCGGCCAGGATGTCACGGGTGTGCACTGCACACTGGGCCCCCTCCTGGATGAGACCTTCCTTCCTCCCTCCCTCCCAGAAAACATCTCCATCACCTGGCCCCCTTTACCCAGCATGCAGTGAGTTGCTGGCATTGATCCAGCCAACCAGCTGTGGCACAGCTAGGGGGCAGGAAGCACTGGGCAGCCTGTGGCACTGAAGCTCACCTGAAAGTGTCCGAAGGTCCACCAGTGGATCTTGTCCCATTGTTCGAGTAGCACTGGTTTATACTGGCTCTCCAGGGTTTCTATCAGGGGTCTTTCCCAGCCCTAGCTAGAGATGCTAGAGTTTGACCCTGTGACCTTTTGCATGTAAAACATGGTCTATACCACGGATAGGGCCTGGTGCACACTTGGGTTTGTTGCAGAGGGAGTCTTATTTCCACTCTTCCAGTCTTATCGTTGCTGTTCAGGGAAGATCTGCTACATTCTTTTCTCCCTCATTCCAGCCTCTGAAGCATCACCAAGCAAACTTGTGTTAAGGCTTGAGAAATGTTTGCATGGGGAATTAGTCCGATGCCTCCCCATTGCTTAAACATGAGTCAGCAGTGCTTGCTGCTACTGTTCATATGGACAGGACTTGGAGTTTAGGGCTTGGCAAATTTGGCAGAAAGGGATATTTCCTCATATTTTCTCTGCGTCTCTTTCTCTCTCTCTCTTTCTCTCTCTCTCTCTCTCTCTCTCTCTCTCTCTCTCTCTCTCTCTGTATTTACTCATCCATTTTCATATACTTCCTCCTCCCACACCACAACTTCTCCCTTTTCATTCCCTCATACAAACCCACCCAGGTTTTGAGGTCTTCAGGAGAGGCACTTCTCTCAGTCCTGCCACCCTCACATGGGTGGTGTTATGTATCCAGTGGTCTGTGTTAGCCTGAGCTTGAGTCTGGACTAAGGATTCTGAGCTCCTGTGTTCTGATTCGATACATGATGCCCAATCACAGAACATTTCAGGATTTGGACCTCTGCCATTGGCCCTTGAACTGGTCGTGATTCGCAGCTTGGGAGTTTAGACAGCCAATCACGTTGGGAGTGGGAGTGGCCCAGACTTTCAGGAACGTATATAAGCAGTTGCTTTGCCCGTTTCCCAGTTACGCAGTTCAATAAAGGTTCTTGCTGTTATCATTGTGTCTTGCCTCGTGGGAACCCACCTACCCTTCAGGTGGGGACACAGAACTCCCTGCCTGGATAAGTTAGACTGGCTTCTTCCTTGTAGTTCTTTCACCAGTGAAGACCTTCTTGTTACAACAGGCTTTGGGGGACCAACTGCTTTTAACGAAAGAACAGGCGCCATGCTGTTCTTATTGTAATTATTTGTATGTTTTAAACAGATTTTATATACAGTTGTACCTTGGCTCCCGAACGCCTTGGCTCCTGAACGATCAAAACCTGGAAGTGAGTGTTCTGGTTTTTGAACGATTTTCAGAAGCTGAACATCCAGCATGGCTTCCGATTGGCTGCAGGATTCTCCTGCAGCCAATCGGATGCCACGCTTTGGTTTCTGAACGTTTTGGAAGTCAAACGGACTTCCGGAACAGATTCTGTTTGACTCTCAAGGTACGACTGTATGTTGTAATACTATTAATGTTTAATTGTTTTTTAACGATAGCCTTTTCTATGTTTTTAGTTATTCTTGTTTTTTGCTTGGTCTGTAAGTCACCTTGAGTTCCATCAGGGGCAGAGGCAGGGTATAAATAAATATATCATCATCATCATCATCATGCAGTTCATGTTGGGGCTCCATAAAGAAACAGGAACTCCACCTTACTTGCTAACTGTCCATACCTCCCTGAGACCCCCCCAGGTATAGAGCGGTATGTATAAATAAATAAATACTTTTATGAACACCACCATTCAGTCCATCACTGAGACTAAATGGAGATAAGTGGAAAATATTAACTGTTAATCTGTCACTGATGCTTTAGCTGAGATTTCTGCATTGCAGGGGGTTGGATTAGATGACCCTGAGGGTCCCTTCCAACTCTTAAGATTCTATGATTCTATGAAATGTGCCCTCAACATCTTGGTTCCTTCAGATTATATTGATCCGGCCTTCACCTAGCTTGTGTCTTCTGGCCTACAGAGTACTTCACTGGTGCCTTAGCTCAGAACAAACTTTGCCTGTGGAAAACAGCAGATTCACTCACCCTGGACATCAAATGAACCTCAATGATACCAGCCAGTTACAGTCCTTGGGTCCGCCCCCCCCCCCCACCACCACCAGGGGCATTAAATGAAGGCTGCTGGCCATACTTTTTCTTAGAACTACAGCTTTGGAACAAAAAGCACACACAGCCAGTTAATTGACAAACAAAGCATCCTATGCGCCTCCCATAGCTCAGTTTTAGAGCTTTGCAAGCAGGGATGAAACACAGCACCTCCAGTTAGAAGGATCAGTTAGGTGTCAAGAAAGAGCCAGTATTGAACCACTAACGTCTCACATCAAACGAAACTGATCTGTAGAAAACACAACCTGAAAAAAGAGACAATGTACGTACAGTGGTACCTCTGGTTGCGAACAGGATCCGTTCCGGAGGCCCGTTCGCAACCTGAAAAGAAGACAACATGTGTCTGCGCAGGTCGTGATTTGCTGCTTCTGCACATGCTGTCATTTTGCGTGTCTGCACATGCATGAGTGGCGAAACCCGGAAGTAACCCTTTCCGGTACTTCCGGGTCGCCGCAGGACGCAACCTGAAAACGCACAACCTGAAGCAAACGTAACATGAGGTATGACTGTACAAAAGTAAACTAAGAAATCTTTAATTTAAAAAATTTAGAAAAAGAAATAGAGCCAATATTGGATCAAGCCAATAGCACGTCTTGTCCGGCATCCTGTTCTCACGGTGCCTAACATATGCCCGTGGAAACCTGCAAACAGGACTCAAACACAACACCACTCTCCCCCTCCAATGGTCTCCAAAAGCATTATTACTTCAAACTGTGGAGGCAGAGCTTGGTAGACATAGTAGCCAATAGCCTGAGTGCCTTCTCCTCCATGAAATTTTTTAAAAATTTTTTTAATTAATTTCCAATAAAAAAGAATTTTTAGTCATACATTTTCAGTACAATCACAAATACATATTTTTGACTTCCATCAGTTCATCCGTGAATCCTCCGTATTCTCGTCTTTATACTGCAAGTTCAAAATTTGTCATTGTCTTTCATCTTAAAATCCACCTACTCCCCCTCTTCCCTTTTTTACAATGTTTCTATACATATTTATTCACAAAGCTTCCTGTAAACCCACAAACGTTATTTGTTCATCACATATGCTTTTCATATAATCCACAAATTTACTCCAGTCCTCAGAGAACTTGTGATCTCGTTGGTTTCGGACTTTCCCTGTTAATTTATCTAGTTCTGCGTAGTCTGTTAATTTCATTCTCCACTCTTCTATAGATGGTAGTTCCTCCTGTTTCCATTTTTGGGCCAGTAGTATCCTTGCTGCCGTCACTGCATATAGAAATAATTTCTGATCTTTTCTATTTATTTCATTTCCAACCATTCCTAACAAAAAAGCTTCTGGTTTTTTAGCAAATGTATATTTCAACATCTTTTTCAACTCATTATATGTCTGTTCCCAGAATACTTTAACCTTATTACACTCCCACCACATATGATAAAACGTTCCTTCTTTTTCTTTACATTTCCAACATTTATTACTTACTTTATACATTTTTGCTAGTTTTACTGGAGTGATAGACCATCTATAAACCATCTTCATCACATTTTCTTTCAGTGCAGTACAGGCTGTAAATTTTATCCTTTCATTCCATAATTTATTCCACTCATCAAATTGTATATTATACTCAAAATCCCTGGCCCATTGAATCTTTACTGATTTTACCTCTTCATCTTTAGTATGCCATTCTAGCAACAATTTATACATTTTTGACAGGTTTTTAATTTCATTACTCAGTATTTCTTTTTGAAACTTTGACTCTTTTTCCAAAAAGCCTCTCTCTTTTAACTCTTTTTTAAACATTTCATTAATCTGATAGTAATGCAACCAATCATTAACATATTCCTTGACTTCCTCATATGGTTTTAACTTCCATTTCCCCTCTTCTTTAATAATCAAATCCCCGTAAGTTATCCACCCCCTTTCATGTTAATTTTTTTCACACTCATAACTTCTAGAGGTGATAACCAATGGGGTATTTTTTGCTTCTAATAGGTTTTTATACCTATCCCATACTTCTATCAGAGATCTTCGAAAAATGTGGCTTGCAAAACCTTTATGAACTTTTTTCTTATTATACCATAAATAAGCGTGCCATCCAAATCTATTATCAAATCCTTCCAAGTCCAACAATTCCGTATTTTCTAATTTCACCCACTCCTTTAACCAACAGAGGCAAGATGCTTCGTAATATAATTTCAAGTCCGGCAGGGCGAAGCCTCCTCTTTCTTTCGCATCTGTCAACAATTTAAATTTTATTCTAGGCTTCTTGCCCTGCCAGATATATCTTGAAATTATTTTTTGCCAATCCTTAAATATAGTTGCCCCTTTTATAACCGGAATTGTCTAGAATAAAAATAACATTTTCGGCAAAACACCCATCTTTATCGTTGACATTCTTCCCCAGAATGATAATTTCATCCTTCCCCACACCTCTAGATCTCTTTTAATTCCATTCCACATTGGTATATAATTATTTTGAAATAAATCAATATTTTTGGGGGTCACCCAAATTCCCAAGTATTTAACTTTTTTCACCACTTCAATCTCTATTGTTGCATTATTTCTATCATATCTTGATCCATATTTTTAACAATCATTTTCATTTTCTTTCTATTCAAAATAAAACCTGCCATTTTACCAAATTGTTCTATATCCTTCTTTAGTACTTTTTAACGGTTCCTCCACTGTTAAAACCAAATCATCAGCAAATGCTTTAACTTTGTATTCATTTCGAACAACTGTAACTCCCTTAATTTTTTCATTTTTCCTTACTGATCTTAGAAGAACCTCCAGTACCATGATGAAAAGTAACAGTGACAGAGGACAACCCTGTCTTGTGCCTTTAGCTATTTTAATCTTTTCTGTTAGTACATGATTTACTATCAACTTTGCTGTTTGTTCTGGATATATCACTTTGATACCATTGAAAACCCCTTGACCTAAGTCCATCATCTCTAAATTCTTCAACATAAATTCCCAAGATATATTATCAAAGGCCTTTTCAGCGCCCACAAATATTAGCATAGCTTGTTTATCATTCCTGGCAGTCAGATATTCCACAATGTCTATTATATTTCTTATATTATCTTTCATCTGTCTGCCAGGTAGAAAACCCACTTGATCTTTATGAATATAGTCTTGCAATGTTTTTTCCAACCTTTGCTGATTTGTGAGCCACCTGGAGATTTTCGGAGAGGTGGGAGCAAGAGGGGGAAATGCTCCAAGTCATAAACAACTTTTGCAGTCACCTTTTGTCCCCGCAAGCAGTGTTGACGGTGGTAATCAGCGGGTGAACAGGATCTCCTTTACAAGGAGTGTTGGGTTACACTCATTTGCTCATCACATTCAGGACAGAGGAAAAGTTCCACACACACACCCAGCTGCGTGCCTAGGATATGGGATGACGTGATGGCAGATGTGTTCTGCTTGGCTAGAAGCATCTCAGGTGTCCCTCAGTCCTGGACATCCATTCTGCATTAATACACAGGCCTGCTTATGCGACGAGACCCCTTCTCCCCGATAGGCAGTTGGGAGGGAAGCGCCCTTTGAAATACTTCCCTGTGATTCTGCATGCTTTCGTGTTGCTGTGGGGAGTTCCTGTGAGTCAGAAGCAGAGCATGGAATGGGGGCTGTTTACAATACAGCATTTCTATAGCACCGCACCGTTTAAAAAATTCTGCGAAAGGTTGCACTTTTGCTTTGGAAGATCAGGTTCAGCAAGATTGGTAACCAGATTGGCTGGTGATGACGTTTGTCTTCTACCTTGATTTGCGTCGCAGTACAAATAAAGTCAGGGTCTAACCTACCTGTTACGTTAATGGTGTGATTTAGCAATCCAATTTTTTTTTAATACCAACCATGCTGGCGGGATTGGGGAGAAATCGTTCTTGCCAATTCAGAGTAGAGATGTAAGGTTTAAGGTTTCCTTTTCCGGCATGGCAATTAGCATTAAAAAAGAGGGGGGAATCCCATTGGCCCCAATAGCAACTTTCCCCCCAAATGTTAATTGTCACATGGCAGGGCGGTTTTCAAGAAGGTGGAAAGCTTAAAAGCTTCAAGTTGTGTTTCTAGGGCCAATGATAATACAGTAGTACCTCAGGTTACATACGCTTCAGGTTACATACGCCTCAGGTTAAAGACTCTGCTAACCCAGAAATAGTGTTTCAGGTTAAGAACTTTGCTTCAGGATGAGAACAGAAATTGTGCTCCGGCAGCGCGGCGGCAGCAGGAGGCCCCATTAGCTAAAGTGGTGCTTCAGGTTAATAACAGTTTCAGGTTAAGTACGGACCTCCGGAACGAATTAAGTACTTAACCTGAGGTACCACTGTACACTCTTCAGAGACTCTTTAACTGTGGTTCCTTCTCTGCTTAGCAGGGGTTGGAGAAAAGCAACTACCAGACTTTTAGAAGACATCTGAAGCCAGCCCTGTTTAGGGAAGCTTTTAATGTTTAATAGGTTATTGTATTTTAATATTCTGTTGGAAGCCGCCCAGAGTGACTGGGGAAACCCAGCCAGATGGGCGGGGTATAAATAATAAATTATTATTATAGATGACACTTTGGGTCCCTCCAAACTCTACAATTCTATTATTTTACTCCAGTGCTTTCCGTTAGCAGGAACAAAAGTGCACCCTAATAGCAAAAAAAATAAAAAAATAAAAATGAATGGATTTCTCACTACCTTAAGAATATATATATATATTGAGATCTTCCTGGTTTTCAGAAAGAAAAGCAGTTCCAACCAACACACTAGCCCAAAACAGCTGGAGGACATCAGGCTGGGGAAGCCTGTGGTGTAGCAAAAGCTTCGGTTGTGTGCACGCCATTCATTTAAAACACGTTTAAAGCAATCCCCCCCAAATAATCATGGGAATTATAGTGTATCCTTCTCAGAACTACAGTTCCCAGCACCCTTAAGAAACTACGGTTCCCAGGATTCTTTTGCAAGTGTTTTAAATGTGTAATGCGCGGACAGTTAACTTCCCATAAAACAAGCTTCCTTGCCTTTCTCGGTCAAACATTAAGTTTCACCATATGCGAAGCAAGATCCAGTTATACTGGCTTTGGCAGGCCTAATTAGGGACTTGAAGCTGAAAACCCATATCATTATTATTTGTGGTATACCTGCCGGCTCACGCATATCTCGTGTGCCTATAAACAGTCAGATTAGCTCTAATTAAGAAATGCCGCAGTTCCTTTGAGCTTCCCTGGCAAGCGCATGTTGCCAAAACAGCAGTGCTGGGGTGGTTGGACAGTCATGGTTGTTGGATGAATGAGGAGGTTTCATAAAGAGCTTGGAGAAGAAAGAGAGCCAAAACAGACTTCTGATGACTATGCGCGTTTTTGGTGTGTGTTGTTTGGGTCAAATGTCCCCCCCCCCCCGCCCAATCGCTCAGAGAAAAACAACCACACACCATTGCTGTAAGTGAGGGATAGCAGAGCAAGATGATGTTGGCGGAAGTGCACTTGGTTGGAATCGGAATGGTCACATGGCTTCCTTTACAAGTCCTCTCTGAAGATGTAATAAGGGAGAGCAACAGGGCCTTTGAAATGGCCCATCCACAGCACCTGAATAAGCAGGCTGAGCATGAAGAAAAAGCTCACCTGGACACAACCTTCCTCCTCATAAGTCATTCATCCAAGAATCCAGGTCCCATAGGTAAAGGTAAAGGGACCCCTGACCATTAGGTCCAATCATGGCCGACTCTGGGGTTGCGGCGCTCATCTCGCTTTATTGGCCAAGGGAGCCGGCGTACAGCTTCCGGGTCATGTGGCCAGCATGACTAAGCTGCTTCTGGCGAACCAGAGCAGCACACAGAAACACCGTTTACCTTCCTGCCAGAGTGGTACCTATTTATCTACTTTGACGTGCTTTCGAACTGCTAGGTTGGCAGGAGCAGGGACTGAGCAATGGGAGCTCACCCCATTGCAGGGATTTGAACCGCCGACCTTCTGATCGGCAAGTCCTAGGCTCTGTGGTTTAACCCACAGCGCCATCCGCGTCCCATGCTTTCCCCATAATAAGGACTGGTGGCGTGAGCTGTTCATTGAGGGTCGGAGAGCCTCTGCACTGTTGCCGCACAGGCAAAGCCTCATCTCAAGAGCAGGCAGAAGCAACATTTGGGGAAAGGGAAATAGAGAACGCAGTTGCACACTCATTTCAAAACATGCCCACCCACGTGCACAAACAACATGGACCATAGCTTTTGTTACCGGAAAAATCCGAGGGCTCCCTTGGACAAAAACAAAGACACCAACCAGGATAACTTGGAGCAAAACAGCAGCCTGTAGGCTTGGCCTTTATTGAACTGTTGCAACAGGGTGTTCCCCTCACTTGCAGGAGAGAGGAAAGACCCAGAAAGATGGTGTGCAAGACAAGACCTTATAAAAACTTTTGAAATTCCCATCCTCTAGGTCAAGCCCACCCCCAGAAACATCATGCATACATTACAGAAGGGGTTGACATCATGCATACATTACAGAAAGGAGGGGTTGAGGGAGGAGTTGTGGTGGTAACCTGAGTGTCCTGTCACCTGGCTTTCCCCCTCCCCATGAGTCACCTCCAGGAGACAAAGGGGAGTTTGCAGTTTCCTGCCCCCAGAGGGAAGATCTGATCATTGTCCTTTGTTTCAGTCCATACTGAATCCACTCCCATATGCAAGTTCTTTGTGATCTTGATTGTCTTCTGTCTGGGATCATCAGGGTTGGCATAGCAGCTGGGCAGGGCTCCTGTGGATGTACTGGGATGGTGAAGGGATTATGGCTGACCAGAACCAAGCCTTTGATAGTCCTTGTCATATGGAGTAAAATAAAAATGGAACAGTGCAATCCGATGAATGGTTGATTTTTCTATGAATTTATAACAGAAATGTGGCGTATGTAATGTGTGAGTGTGTGTGAAGTTTGTACAAACAGAATGATGGGGGGGGGGTTCCTGCTACACTTTCACTTTAGATCATTTTATTGCAAACCACTATGTACAGAAGCATGCTGTGAAACCACCCCACCCCCACCGGCTCCTGTGCAAGGGCAACGTGTTTGTACACACACAGGTAATGCAAAATTGGGCAAATTTGGGTACAAAGTCAACATCCACAGCTCTATCCCTGCAGCAAGACAATTAAATGTTGCAATCGTTCGGTTGTGTTCTCTGACTTATCTCTTAAACAACAACAACCACCCAGCCTTTTGTTTTGCTGAGCAAGGGTTACTAAGAAACCAGGTGGCAAATGATGGGTTCTGTGCGCCCTGGTTGTTATCAGCATCAGGCTATAAGGATGAGACACCATGGCATGTTAATCACACGCAGTTCCTCCCTGCTCAAACAACAGCTGCTCTGCATGTTCCTACAAGAGACTTCACCACCATTTCCCAATCTATTCCTGCTCTCCCACTTTGCAGCTACTTTTGAACCCACTGGGCTTTCTAGAAGCCCAGCACCCTGGTGCTTTCTGGCTGAGAGTCAGCCTGCTATTGCTGCTCACATTTACTGTGCCACTGAATGCCACTCCTAGAATCATATATAGAGTTGGAAGGGACCACAAGGGTTTTTGAATTCTGATTTTTTTGTTATTCACGTTTTATACTGTATTAATCCATATCTGCATAATCTTGTCTAAATGAAAAAGATTTAAGCAGGTGCTAAACAGAATAGACACAGCAAACTATGGCAAGTTCTTAAAAAAAATGGGAGTGCCTGATCACCTCATCTGTCTCCTGAGAAATCTCTATGTGGGGCAAGAAGCTAGAGTTAGAACTGGATACGGAACAACTGATTCGTTAAAAATTGGGAAAGGAGTACGACAAGGCTGTATATTGTCTCCCTACTTATTTAACTTACATGCAGAATTCATCATGCGAAAGGCTGGGCTGGATGAATCCCAAGCCAGAATTAAGATTGCCAGAAGAAATATCAACAACCTCAGATATGCAGATGACACAACCTTGATGGCAGAAAGTGAGGAGGAATTAAAGAACCTTTTAATGAGGGTGAAAGAGGAGAGTGCAAAATATGGTCTGAAGCTCAACATCACAAAAACGAAGATCATGGACACTGGTCCCATCACCTCCTGGCAAGTAGAAGGGGAAGAAATGGAGGCAGTGAAAGATTTTACTTTCTTGGGCTCCATGATCACTGCAGATGGTGACAGCAGTCACCTGCTTCTTGGGAGGAAAGCAATGACAAACCTAGACAGCATCTTAAAAAGCAGAGACATCTCCTTGCCAACAAAGGTCCGTATAGTTAAAGCTACGGTTTTCCCAGTAGTGATGTATGGAAGTGAGAGCTGGACCATAAAGAAGGCTGATTGCCAAAGAATTGATGCTTTTGAATTATGGTGCTGGAGGAGACTCTTGAGAGTCTCATGGACTGCAAGAAGATCAAACCTCTCCATTCTGAAGGAAATCAGCCCTGAGTACTCACTGGAAGGACAGATCCTGAAGCTGAGGCTCCAATACTTTGGCCACCTCATGAGAAGAGAAGACTCCCTGGAAAAGACCCTGATGTTGGGAAAGATGGAGGGCACAAGGAGAAGGGGATGGCAGAGAATGAGATGGTTGGACAGTGTTCTCGAAGCTACCAGCATGAGTTTGACCAAACTGCGGGAGGCAGTGGAAGACAGGAGAGCCTGGCGTGCTCTGGTCCAGGGGGTCAGGAAGAGTCGGACACAACTAAACGACTAAACAACAAACAGAATAGAGCAATGAGCTTGCCTGATATCAAGAGGCAAGGAGTTTCAAAGTGTAGGTGCTGCGACACACACACACAAAAGATTTCTTACAAATGAGGAACAAGTATTAGGTGGCACCTCTTAAGTGCCGGTTCTGCTAATCAAAGCAGTTGAGTGGGGTAAGGTGATCTCAAAGGTAAGCTGGTCCCCAGTTGTTAGGGGCTTTATATACTAATAATAACACCTTGAACTGGTAGCAAACTGGTAGCAAATTAGCAACCAGTGCAGGTCTCTGAGCACAGGTATTGTATGTTGGCAGGATCTCACTGCTGTCAGTAATTGTGCTGCAGTATCCTGCGCTAATCCAACCCAATGCTCCTCCGTAAAAGGAAAGTGGGTCTCCAGGGCCCCAAACTCTCCTGCCCTTTTAACTTTGTCAGTTCTGCCTCCCTGCCTGTTCCCAGAACATATTCTCCAACACTGCACAGACACTTGTGTGCTTGGGACACACATTCCAGAGGGGTAGCTGTTATTAGCCTTGTTACAACAAACAGAAGGATTGTGACGCCTTAAAGACAAACATATACATTCTCTCTTCTTATTCTTCTCTTGGTAGCAGCTTCCTTGGAATCAGAGCCTAATAGAAAAATAAAATTGTAGAGTTGAGAGGGACCTCAGGGGTCATGTAGCCCAACCCCCTGCAATGCAGGAATCTCAACTAAAGCACCCATGACAGTTGGCCATCCATCTTCTGCTTACAAACCTCCAAGGAAGGAGAGCCCACCACCTCTCGTGGAAGTCTGTTCCACTGCCAAACAGCTCAGAAAGTTCTTCCTGGTGTTTTACCATATTTTTCGTCCTATAAGGCGCACCGGCCCATAGGACGCACCTCGTTTTTTGGGGGGGGAAATGAATTTAAAAAAATTATCCCCCCCCCAGCCCTGGCTGCCGCCCCAAGTCTTGCGCTCACCTGCCCGATGTACGGGGCACCCTCCGGAGGGCTCCCCGTGCTTCGGGCGACAGGCTGCCGCCCCAAGCCTCGCTCGCTCGGCGGGACCTCCTGCCGGGCCCACAAGGCTTGCGGACACTCGCGGGGGCTGCAGGCTGCTGCCCGCAAGCCTTGTGAGCCCGCGGGAACTCCCACCGGGCTTGCAAGGCTTGCGGATAGCTTCCTGAAGCCTGGAGAGCGAGAGGGGTCGGTGCGCACCGATGCCTCTCGCTCTCCAGGCTTCAGCGAAAGCCTGCATTCTCCCCATAGGACGCACACACATTTCCCCTTCATTTTTGGAGGGGAAAAAGTGCGTCCTATGGGGCGAAAAATACGGTAGTTGGAATCTCCTTTCTTGCAACTTGAATCCGAGTTGGGTCTTACCCTCCAGAGCAGGAGAAAAAGAGATTGCTCCATGTGACAGCCCTTAAGATATCTGAAGATGGCTGTCGTATCTCCTCTCAGTCTCCTCTTTCCCAGGCTAAACATACCCAGCTCCTTCAACTATTCCTCATCAGGCTTGGTTTAAAGACCCTTTAACATCTTGGCTGCACACACATTCCAGCTTGTTGTCAATATCCTTCTTAAATTGTGGTGGCCGGAATAGGACACAGTACTCCAGGTGTGGTCTGACCAAAGTAGAATAGAGTGTACTATGACTTCCCTTGATTTGTACAATTTATTTCTGTTAATGCAGCCTAGAATAGCATTAGCTTTTTTTGCTGCTGCACCACATTGTTGACTCATGCTCTGAGTATAGAGACAGCTGAAACCACAAGTCTTTCCCTCCAGCTGCTTCCTTCTTGTAGTTTCCAGCTCTTTAGCAGGTTTCCGTAGCACCGCCTCCAGTTTCCTGTGCATCAATGAAGTGATTATCCCCAATACTAAGTAATATTGTCTCTCTCCCCACCAGGACTTAGTTTGAAGCTCTCCTGATCAGGTTCATGAGATTCTGAGGAAGCACATTCTTCCCAACTGTTGTGAGGTGCAACCCATCTATCCCCAAAGCCCTTCCTCAAAGAAGTAGAGACCATGGTCCCAGAAGCCAAAACTTTTATCACAATGCCACCTATGCAGCCAGTGGTTTTACTTCCAGTATTTCCCTCTCTGTCCTGCGTCATGACCTTCAACAGGAAGGAGTGGTGAAAAAGCCCCTTCACTTTCCTACCCAGAGTCTCTTAGTCCCTAAGACTAAATCAGATGCAAGATAAAGTATTGCTGAGGAAGTGAGCTCCTGGCAACAAAACCCCAAGACTATCATTGCCTCGCATCTTTGCAGCCTCTCCACCCCCTTATCAAAGATCGCTGCCTGCACCCGATTTCCTCCCCTTGCCGCAAGCGCCTCTCCATTCATTTGCTCTGCAAACATCTCCCTGCATAGGCTTTTGAGGCAGGGCGTGCGAATAAACAATTTACCCAGTTTGCTTATTTAAAAGAGCACACAAACATCGGTGTTCAAACAGAATGTCTAAACCCACAAGCCCTGTTCCCACATTCCCTTCGTACACCACCATCTCCTGACCCCAATGTCTGTGGGTCTAACCAGTTCCACCCCTCTGACTTTGGTGCATTCAGAGAAGGTCTGAAGCAGGAACTGGCTATACATGTATCGGACCCACCTCCATGTGAATCTGGAGCCCAAAGGCTCCACTATAAGGGCCAAATCCTACTTCTGGTCTATGCTGGGAGGTCAGAGGGGCAAGAGCCAGCTGGCTGTGCAAACATCTGGACACTAGGAAATGCAGCCCCTACAACTCCCTCAACGCATTAGCTTTATTATTATTATTATTGCATGGAGGGAATGCCTGCAAATGGGTGAAGCAGTGCACTGACATGAGGACGAGAATCGTGTCCACACCCTGGAGATTTAACAGGGCCGTTTTACAGTTCAGCCTAAAAGTGTCAGACCAACCAGCCTCCTCTTCCACAGCTCTTCCTTTTTAAAAAAATATATATTTATTAACCTTTCAAAATTTATACAAGAAAAAACAAAAATACAAAAATTAAAAACACATATAATTTCATTCACTTATTTTCTTTTAACTTATTTCTCGGACCGCCTCGTACCTCCCCTTTTTGTATTCCAATTCAAATTATTCATTCAGCAAATCCTCACCCTCAATTTTTACTTAATTTTACACCTTTATTTCTTCTACACAGCTCTTCCTTTAAACACACCTCTCCCTCCCTCTAACTCACACTCCCCTTCTTTCATTCCCAACCCCCCTCTTGATCCTCCATAGCACCACAGATCCCACCTTTAACCCCAGCCACCCTCTCTCCGATATTGCCACTCATTCCGCCTTGACTCCCAGCCACTTCCACCTGCCCCTCCCCAGTTTCTTCTCTTTCCCTCCCCGCCCATCAGAAGACAAAAACTGTTATATTTACCTGCCCTTGCTCACTTTCCTTCCCACCTCCCAGCATCACACTGTTTTTACAAGAGCAACCTTTCCCTGCCCCTGCCTTTATAACCTTGGGAAACAGCCAATGAAAACAGACTGATGACGCATTGCAAATTTATTATACAGTAAGATAAATCATTTATGTGACAAAGTAGAGAGCCAGTCCAAGAAACAGAAAGCAGAATTGTTTATATTAAATCGTAGTGGTGTGTACCTGTCGCCAAATCATATCATATTGAAAACAATCAAACGCACACATGCAGTTAAGTTAAACGCTGCTTATTTGTGTCACTTGTTAATGTTTCTTTGTTGTGAAGAGCGGTGTTGGGAGTCCTGGAAGTAATAATTAGTGCTGACAATGAATGGGGGTCCAGCTACTCATATAAAAAAATGTTTTAAGAAGGCAAACCCAAAATCCAGGCAAAACAGGGACAAAACTGAACAATGATTTGCCTGGGCCAGGTACAATCAGGACTGCAGAGGGAGATGACTGATGACATTTACCACCCCAAACCTTTTGTCCTTCATTCCCCATAATCCACAGGAGGTCTGGAGGGTGGCAACATGAGAACAGGCCATTTCAGTGGTGGTTCCCCACTTGTGGAATGCTCCCTCGGGGAGACTCGCCTGGCACCATCATTACATAAATTTAGATTTTTGTTTTCCACCAGGCCATTGGCTTCTGATTATCTGCGACCTCCTTCAGTGAGTGGGATTTTTTAATCCTGCTTTAAAGGGGGGGGGGGGGAGAACCTGTTTTAGATTTATCTATGTTTTGCTTTATGCTGGTTTTAATGTATGCTCTTTAGTTATTGTTGTAAGATGCTTTGTGTTACATTGGTATTTTTTTTAAGAAAAGGACCAATAAATTTAATATAGATCAATTCATTGGATGTGGCATTGCAGAACAGGATCTAGAATTTATATCCCAATGTGAAAAGGGATCCTCTCTTTTCTTTGGCTACCCTACTTCCAAATCTGGAGTACTTTGCATCAACAGTGTGGTGTAGTGGTTAGTGTGTTGGACTGAGATTCGAGCTACCCATGGAGTGACTTTGGGCCACTCACTGACTCACAACCTCACCACTCAGGGTTGTGGTGAGGATAAAATGGAGAAGAGGCTTGGGTTCCTTGAAGTGGGAGGGGAAAGGCAGGATATCTGAGTCTTTGGGCTTGCCGATCACAAGGTCGGCGGTTCAAATCCCTACAACGGGGTGAGCTCCTGTTGCTCAGTCCCTACTCCTGCCAACCTAGCAGTTCGAAAGCATGCCAGTGCAAGTAGATAAATAGGTACTACTGTGGCAGGAAGGTAAGCGGCGTTTCCATGCGCTCTGGCTTCCATCATGGTGTTCTTTTATGCCAGAAGTGGTTTAGTCATGCTGGTCACATGACCCGGAAAGCTGTCTGTGGACAAATGCTGGCTCCCTTGGCCTGAAAGCGAAGTGAGCGAAGCAACACCATAGTCACTTTTGACTGGACTTAACCGTCCAGGGGTCCTTTACCTTTACCTTGTTGTTGTTGGTTAGTCGTTTAGTCGTGTCCGACTCTTCGTGACCCCATGGACCAGAGCACGCCAGGCACCCCTGTCTTCCACTGCCTCTCGCAGCTTGGTCAGACTCATGTTTGTCGCTTCAAGAACACTGTCCAACCATCTCGTCCTCTGTCATCCCCTTCTCCTTGTGTACCTTTACCTATAATGTTTTAAAAATACTGTGCAATGCTCAGCCTTGAATTAAAATTTATTACTTCACCTTCTGCAAAGCAACATGTATTTTAAAAGCACGGTTTAGCAGCAGAAACTACTATAAGTCTCTCTCTCTCTCATCTTTCTCTTTTCTTTAGCCATATAATAAATGAACTGATAGAAACAGAACGGGTTTATGCAGAGGAACTTCAAAGCATAATAGAGGTAAGTTGAGTATTTGCAGAAACTGAGGGTGAAGACTGATGGGAGGGAGCTTTCACATACCCGCCAACATTTCTCCGATGAAAATAGGGATGTACTATTCAATAATAGTAATAACAATATACTGTTTTATTACAGATTAGATTATTATAGATTGTGGGTGTGATGCTTTGCTCAGATTCATGGTTGAGCTTTATATGCAAACCATTGCTTTTCTTAATTGACAAAACAGCAGCAACTACAGCACCCTAACCTATATTTTTACCCTTGTGTTCTCACCATGTAACTCTTTCCCCCCTCTTATCTTAAACAGGGCTATGTATCTGAAATGGACAATCCTGATTTAATTCACTTGATCCCAACGGCGGTGTCAAACAAGAAAGAAGTTCTTTTTGGAAACCTCTCAGAGATTTATGAATTCCACAACAGGTCTGCACACTTCCTGACATGCTGCTCTTTTGGGACCACACACGGGTGCTTTAAAACAGCAGCACACATGGACGCAGTGCCTTTTGTCTGCAGCCTTTGATATGTGATAATTTTGCCTTGCAAACAATCATCTTCCAGCACCAGTCCCCAGGGCTAACTTCTGATCATCCTTGGCTGAAGCTATAGACCATGGGTAGGCAAACTAAGCCCGGGGGCCGGATCCGGCCCAATCGCCTTCTAAATCCGGCCCATGGATAGTCCGGGAATCAGCATGTTTTTACATGAGTAGACTGTGTCCTTTTATTTAAAGTGCATCTCTGGGTTATTTGTGGGGCCTGCCTGGTGTTTTTACATGAGCAGAATGTCTGTTTTTACTTAAAATGCACCTCTGGGTTATTTGTGGGGCATAGGAATTCGTTCATTTTTTGTTTCAGTCCGGCCCCCTGCAAGGTCTGAGGGACAGTGGACCGGCCCCCAGCTGACCCCTGCTATAGACCAACCTGGCGCTCTCTGGATATTTGAAACTACAATTCCCATCAGTTGTAGCCAGCAGGGGGGAGAGTAGCAGGATGGCCCCCAAACATGATGTGGAAGCATTTACAATATACACAATTGCCTTCTGGTAGATATTTCCCACCAGGCCTGGTTCCAGATGGGGGTTTGACACACAAATGCAGAATGACATAACTTCTCCTCATGCCCCTTTTGCTTTTATCTCCATTCCAGAATCTTCCTCAAAGAGCTGGAGAACTGCATTGAAAACCCAGAGCTTCTCGGTCGGTGTTTTTTAAAAAGAGTAAGTGAATGTCAGCTGCTCGGTTAATCTGGTTTGTGAGGCAGGTGTGTGAATTAGGCTTCGGCAGCATTTGGTCACTCAGTAGACAGTGTCCATTAGCCAGATTGTCAGGGCTGGCACAAGTAAGTATTTAAGTTATTGTTATTTAGTGATAGGGCCTGTAAGACAGAGTTGTTCCGCCTGGCCTTTGGCTTGGAGTCAATTTGATTCCCTCCCCGTCTTTCTTTTTGCTTTTTCCTTTCTCCTCCTGTGATGAGGCTGCATTTTAATATTTTAATGTTTCAGTATTTTAATTGTTGCATTTTAATCTTGTTTTTAAGTTGTATTCATTCAACTTGTTTTTATTATTGCTTGTTAGCCGCCCTGAGCCTGGCCTTGGCTGGGGAGGACGGGGTATAAATAAAAATTATTATTATTAGTAAGGGTGGGCCCAGATGTTCTGAGGGGCCACTGGCTGCCCCCCCATCCAGGACATCAACTGGATGCATGGGTGGCCGGCACCGTTGTTGCACCAGGACTTCGCTGTCCACCTGTCACAAGCACAGAGTACATCCTTCCAGGCAGGCCCCTGGAGCCCAGCGTTTCAAAAGGCAGCGTGAAAGCCCTGCCAGAGTTGCAGGAAAGTCAGGTGGTACCCAGTGCAGAAAATTTCTTGTGTCCCCCCCCCCATTGATTTTTTTTTGCCTGCAAAAATGGTTTTACGTTTTTTCATATTTTCTTACAAAGGAATAATAATAATAAGTAGTAGTAGTAGTAGTAGTAGTAGTAGTAATAATAATAATAATAATAATAATAATAATAATAATAAACTTTTATTTATATCCAGCCCTCCCTGAAGTCGGGCTCAGGGAGGCTAACATCAGATACATAACATTGGTATAAAATCAAACAATAATTAAATTACCTCCTAAAAACATGTCAAAACCAAACTGACGTCTAATTAGATGGCTTTCGGCAGGGTTAGGGTTGGGAGCAATAAGTGCTCCACTGAATTGAAATTTCAGCCTTCGTGACAGGAAAACGGCCAAGTAAAGAGGAGGGTCAAGATATTAACTGATATGCATGAAATTTCATATACAGCTATATAATCCCTAGTGTAGTAAGGTAAGACCTTTGGAGCAGGCATTTTCTAAAAAAGAAAGTTTTTTATGAACTGCCCTAGTAGCGCAGTAATTGTTCCTTGATAATTTGTCACCCCCCCCCCCCATGATGGAACCTGGGGTGGATCGCCCCCCCTTCCTACACCCCTGAGCCCCACACTGCTTTTTTTGTTGCTCCTACTGCATATGTTGGAGGGATTGTCTCTAATGCAGAACACCGATTGGCAGTAACATAGAAGCCTAGAATTGTCGAGTTGGAAGGGGCTCTGAGGGTCATCCAGTCCACCCCTGCAGGCATAACATGGCCAGGGCTTTGGTACACTGCATGCATTAACACAGATGACACCAGTGCATTCCTTTTTCTGTGTGGAAAGCGTTATATGTTGACAACGTCTCTTGTTGCAAGAAAGGTCTGTGGTCAGCTGTGTGACCCGCGTTTGGATTTCTGTTCTCAGTTCTTATGTTGAGGGGTCCCACTGCTTACACAAAAGCAGCATCAGACAATGTATAAATAGGACTCGCAGACTGTCTGTCTGGACTTCATATGCAATGTGCTAAAAGACAATCCTCACTTTTGCAGGGAGAAATTTGAGCATAGATGCATTTGTCATCCTGTATCTCCATAAAGGCTGTTTTGCACCATAAATGATTTAACCTAGCTTGTGAAATAAATACACTGAGGGACAGTTATTTGATCTCCACCACTCCAGCCTTCCACTCCCTGCACTGATCATGATCCTTTCATTTTATTGCAGCTTGATATAAACAGGTAGCTGGTGAAGCTTCTCCCACGATTCATCTTTCAGCCGGAAAAAGTTTCCCCACTTACATTCTTGTGTCAGGCAGCTGTTGAAATTACAGAGCCAGTTTTTAAAAATGCAAGTTGTCCAATATTAGGAATAAGTTTCATTTGTTGTTGTTTAGTCATGCCCGACTCTTCGTGACCCCCTGGACCAGAGCACGCCAGGCACTCCTGTCTTCCACTGCCTCCCGCAGTTTGGTTAAACTCATGCTGGTAGCTTCGAGAACACTGTCCAACCATCTCGTCCTCTGTCGTCCCCTTCTCCTTGTGCCCTCCATCTTTCCCAACATCAGGGTCTTTTCCAGGGAGTCTTCTCTTCTCATGAGGTGGCCAAATTATTGGAGTCTCAGCTTCAGGATCTGTCCTTCCAGTGAGCACTCAGGGCTGATTTCCTTCAGAATGGACTCTCAAGAGTCTCCTCCAGCACCAGAATTCAAAAGCATCAATTCTTTGGCAATCAGCCTTCTTTATGGTCCAGCTCTCACTTCCATCCATCACTACTGGGAAAACCGTAGCTTTAACTATACGGACCTTTGTTGGCAAGGCAATGTCTCTGCTTTTTAAGATGCTGTCTAGGTTTGTCATTGCTTTCCTCCCAAGAAGCAGGCCTCTTTTAATTTTGTGGCTGCTGCCACCACCTGCAGTGATCATGGAACCCAAGAAAGTAAAATCTCTCACTGCCTCCTTTACAGTGGCGTAGCGTGGGGGGTGCAGAGGGGGGCCGGCTGCACCGGGTGCAACATCTTGGGGGGCGCAACATCACGGGTTAGGGGGCGCAAATTACTTGCCTTGCCCCGGGTGCTGACAACCCACGCTATGCCACTGCTCCTTTATAAGTTTCATGGAGCAGGATTATTGCTACATTGTTAGGTATGGTTCCAGTAATTACTACTGGTAGCAACTGCAGGAAACTGGGGGTGCCATATTGTAGCTGAGGGGAACCATCTCGCCTTCCAAATGTTGCTGAACTGCAACTCCCACAATCCTTTGTCCTTGTCCTACTTGCTGGGGCTGATGGGAGTTGTAGTTCAGCAAGTATCTGGCAGGTCAAAAGTTCCCCAGACCTGCCATATTGCTGATTTTAGGAGCAGGGCCAAGAGGGTTAAGGAGGGGGAGGGACAGGAGGGGAGAGGCCAAGAGCCCCCAGAAACCTGGAGCCTGCCAGGCATGTTTGGATAGCTCAGTTGGTCGAGCATGAGACTCTTTATCTCAGGGTTGTGGGTTCAAGTCCCACGTTGGGCAAAAGATTCCTGCATTGCAAGGGCTTGGACAAATGACCCTTGTGGTCCCTTCCAACTGTGATTCTATGACCACAAGAAGGATGGGGGGTGATGAGAATAGCACCCTCTTTGTGCTAGTCCCAAGCATCAGGCAGTCTGCTGGCTTTCGCAGATCCAGAGGCTATTCCCTAGGCCTAGACCAACCTGCTCTTCCCACAGTGGTGGCACCCCATCTGTGCCGTTCCATCGTCAGAGAGAGGCCTGCCTGGCACCAACACTGTTTTCCTTTCAGTGCCAGGCAAAGGCATTTTTATTCTCCCATACTTTTCAACATATTTTAACGGTGCAGCCCTATCTATCTATCTGGAAGTAAGACTCAATGAGTTCAATGGGACTTACTGTATCAGGTATGTGAGCATAAGATTGCATCCTCAATGTGCTTTTATTGTTTTGATATGTCACTTTTTAAGTGTGGGGTTTGTTTTGATTTTGTAAATCTCCACAGAAGTGTGGACATGATTTATTTTAAATTTTAAATGCATAAACAATTTGTTAAGTCCAAGGAGCAGACCATACTGCTCTCCCCCAACTCTGATAAGTTGGCAACCGTATGGAATGATTTATCTCCTTCTCATGTAGTCTGGATTCATTTATCTCCTTTTCTCTTTCTTTCTTTCTTTCTTTCTTTCTTTCTTTCTTTCTTTCTTTCTTTCTCTCTCTCTCTCTCTCTCTCTCTCTCTCTCTCTCTCTCTCTCTCTCTCCTCTCTCCCTCTCCCTCTCTCCCTCTCTCTCTCTCTCTCTCTCTGTGTGTGTGTGTGTGAGAGAGAGAGAGAGAGAGAGAGAGAGGGAGAGATTTCTGAAAGACAAACCTTCCTTCCTTTTGTGCGCAAACGGCAAAAAATAAATGCAGAGAATTGCCTGCAACTGTTGTTTCATTGAAGTGAGACAGTTCCAGTGTATTCCTGCTCATTCAGCAGAATATTGACATCCATCCTGCTGTGGATTTCCCCGTTCAACGTAGCCAGAGACAAGTGCTTTGCTAGAGACAGAGAAAGGAACAGCATGGGAGGGCTGGACAAAGGCTTGCTCAGACTGGGAACTCCATCACTGCAAAACCATGTTGTCTAGGAAGAACAGCTTGCTTTTAAAAATAGGGCTCTGCTATCTTTAACTATATTGTATCTATTTGTGCAGATGGAGACAAACCCTTTTATGATAGTGCAGGGGTGGGCAACCTCCGGCCTAGGGGGCTAATTAAGCCTGCCAGACCTCCCAGTTTCGGCTGAGGTAGACACTGCTGGGCCAAAGGGGGTTTGCAGGCACCTGCAAAACCCGTCTCCAGGGCTTGCATAATATGGTGCCTGAAGCGTTAAGCATGCTCCCACAAAGCAGGACACAGTGATAACAGCAAGAACTTTTATTGAACGAGCAGAACTGGACAACAGGGGCAAAGCAACTGCTTATATACATTTCCCAAGGCCTGGGCCACTCCCACTCTCAATGTGATTGGCTGTTTAAACTCCCAAGCTGCGAATCATAACTTAAGAGTTTAAGGGCCAATGGTCAGAGCCCAAATCCTGAAACGTTCTGTGATTGGATATCATGTATTGAATCAGAACACAGGGGTTCAGATCCTTGGTCCAGACTCAAGCTTAGGCAAGCACAGTCCACTGGATACAGAGCAGTGCCTTTGCCCCTGACATCATTTTGACATCAGGTGCTGCATCAGGAAGATTTCGGGCATCACATGGCAGGACAGAGTTTCAAACAAAGGCCACGTTCCCAGCATGTTGATACTCCTGTCTCAGCGACGTCTACGCTGGCTTGGTCATGTGCACAGAACGGAAGATGGCAGGACCCCCAAGGATGTGCTCTATGGGGAGTAGGTTTTAGGCCTGTTGGCAGACCAATCCCGCATTACAAAGATGTCTGCATACACAACGTGAAGGCTGGCAGCATCAACTGTGGAAATCCCTTGCAGACGACTGCAGTGCCTGGAGACAGACAGTCAAGTCATGTATCCACAGCAGTGACCAGAGGAGGAAGGACCACTGGGAGGAGCACAGAGAGAATAAACGCCATGGTGCATCTCTAACAGTGAAACCAGACGCCTTCATCTACCCCAGCTTCAAGAAAACATCTCTCTCCCTTATCGTCCCCTGCAGCCACAGCAGGCGCTGTAATTCTCCAATGGTTTGACGTCACCCCCAAAGGGGCACTCCTCCATTGTCTCCGAAGACAGACGGATGCCAACAACAGATTGACATCAGTGTCAAACGTGATGCACAGGGTAGAGCAGACAAGGATCTGACGCGCTGGCTGAATCTAGCTCCCCATCCCTGTGATAGGGATGTTTTAACATGCTTATGGTTTTAGCAGTTCTTGTTTTTATCTGTGAGTTGCCTTGAATCCTGTCGGGCGAAAAGGTGTGGTATAAACAAACAAACAATATTATTATTAGATTTTTACGATTGCATTTTTACTTTCGTTGTGAATCGCTTTGGGACTTTTTGCAGTGGGAATTAATATATAAATACAATCATACCTCGGGTTACAGATGCTTCAGGTTGCGTTTTTTCAGGTTACGAACGCTCCGAAACCCGGAAGTACCAGAACGGGTTACTTCTGGGTTTCGGAGGTTGAGCATGCGCAGAATCGCTAAATCGCACTTTGCGCATGTGCAGAAGCACCAAATCGCAACCCGCGCATGCGCAGACACACCACTGCGGGTTGCGAACGCTGCAGGTTGCAAACGTGCATCCCGCATGGATCACCTTCACAACCCGAGCGTACACTGTACAGTGGTACGTCAGGTTAAGAACTTAATTCGTTCTGGAGGTCCGTTCTTAACCTGAGACTGTTCTTAACCTGAGCTACCACTTTAGCTAATGGGGCCTCTCACTGCCGCCGCACGATTTCTGTTCTCATCCTGAAGCAAAGTTCTTAACCCGAGGTACTATTTCTGGGTTAGCGGAGTCTGTAACCTGAAGCATCTGTAACCTGAAGCGTCTGTAACCCGAAGTCTCTGTAACCTGAGGTAGAGCTAAACCCAAATCTTATAATCACCTCCAAACCCCAAACCTTATAATCACCTCCAAGCTAAATGCCTGCTCAATCCTTTTACCTAGGGAAGGTTTCCTAGCCCTGGGTAAAGCTTCTTCCTGGTCCCATACTCACTTGGATTGTGTATGTACGTAAGTAAGTACATGTGGTGTTAACATGCACCTCATCTTTCTGAGTGGTGATAAGCTTCAGGGGGGCAGTGCTGGACATGGCTGGCTTAGAAGGTCTGTTGCTCAGTGAGTAGAGCATTTGTTTGGCACGCAGAAGATCCTTGGTCCAATCCGCAGCATCTTCAAGTAGGGTGGGAGAGACTCGCTGGCTGAAATCCTGGAGAGCCACTACCAATCCGTGTAGGCCAGGGCTTTCCAAACTGGGGTCCAAAAGCTTCATTCAGTTGTTCCGTGGCATGTCCGTAAGAATACAATTAAAAACCATACAGCATACTAGCACAGGGCATTGCAATGGCTGCAACAGGCAGAAAAATCATTTAGTGGCTCTCCAAGACTTCAGCCCTTTTCAAGTGGTCCGTGATGGGGGGAGAGGGATAGTTTGGGAACCACAGTGGTGAGGGCAAAACCGATCTAGATGGACTCAGTAGAAGACTGAAACTTCTTCCTGAAGACCTTGTTCCAACAGGCCTTGGGGAACTGTCTGCTTTTAAGGAAATGGCTGCTTTAATTATAGCTATCTGTTTGTTTTTAATAGATTTTATCTATGGATATAGTTTTAATTCTGTCACTGTTTAATTTTTTTAATAAATGATCCTCCCCATGTGTTTAGCAGTTCTCCTTTTTATCTGTAATCCACCTTGAGTTGTGGACCACCCTGTGATTTTTGAATGAAGAGCAATATACAAATTAAACAAACAGCAAACAGAGTCCCGTCAGGGAAAATGACAGAATATAAGTACATAAATAAAATAAGACAGTTCCCTATGTTCCTTCAGAAGGAGGAAACTGGAGACTTACTGGCATTTTGTAATGCTTGTCTTTACTTAAAAACAGGTTGAGCAGATCATGTAACTTTTCCGGAGTCTGATCTCTTATCAGATCAACCAGCACCCGAAGATGTTTACAGGACCCAAATCTCTGTGTCTTTTCTCAGTCTCTACCAAAGCTGCAGCCTCTTGTTCCTCTTGCAGACACCTGCTTCTCCACATCCCTGCAAGGAAGAGGTGTTAGGGTGGCCAGGTGAAAAAGAGGGCTGGCCCCCTGTGCTTTTAACTGGGCAGAGGGCCTTCTTGGTGGTGGCGCCCACCCTGTGGAATGCCCTCCCATCAGATGTCAAGGAAATAAACGACTATCTGACTACTAGAAAACATCTGAAGGCAGTCCTGTTTAGGGAAGTTTTTAATGTTTGAAGTTTTATTCTGTTTTTAATGTTCTGTTGAAAGCTGCCCAGAGTGGCTGGGGAAACCCAGCCAGATGGGCGGGGTAGAAATAATAAAATTTTATTTTATTTTATTTTATTTATTATTTTTGTGTAAAAAAATGAGTTTCATCTGGTGCAGCTGGGCACAACAAGTTCTACACTACCTGCCCTCCTTTCTGGTCCCTGCCATGTGGAGGGTGGATGAGAAAAATCATGCCCATTTTCCAAAATGGATCCCATCTTCTAAAACATTTTCAGCGTATTTGCTATGCATTGTGGACCATTTGCCTGTCATTTCCCCAACAAGTGAGATACTTGCTAGCTAGTAATCTTCAGTAATCCTATGGGCTCCATTAATCCTGTTTTGTGTGTATTAATATAACAAAGATGTTTGTTTGTTTGTTTTTAATCAAATGAATTTTCTAATCAAACTTCTTTATCAAATCAAGATGTTTCTAATCAAACATCTTTATCAATGACTTGGATGATGGACTCAAGGGCATCCTGATCAAATTTGCAGATGACACCAAACTGGGAGGGGTGGCTAACACCCCAGAGGACAGGATCACACTTCAAAACGACCTTGACAGATTAGAGAACTGGGCCAAAACAAACAAGATGAATTTTAACAGGGAGAAATGTAAAGTATTGCACTTGGGCAAAAAAAATGAGAGGCACAAATACAAGATGGGTGACACCTGGCTTGAGAGCAGTACATGTGAAAAGGATCTAGGTGTCTTGGTTGACCACAAACTTGACATGAGCCAACAGTGTGACGCGGCAGCTAAAAAAGCCAATGCAATTCTGGGCTGCATCAATAGGAGTATAGCATCTAGATCAAGGGAAGTAATAGTGCCACTGTATTCTGCTCTGGTCAGACCACACCTGGAGTACTGTGTCCAGTTCTGGGCACCACAATTCAAGAAGGACACTGACAAACTGGAACGTGTCCAGAGGAGGGCAACCAAAATGGTCAAAGGCCTGGAAACGATGCCTTATGAGGAACGGCTAAGGGAGCTGGGCATGTTTAGCCTGGAGAAGAGGAGGTTAAGGGGTGATATGATAGCCATGTTCAAATATATAAAAGGATGTCACATAGAGGAGGGAGAAAGGTTGTTTTCTGCTGCTCCAGAGAAGCGGACACGGAGCAATGGATCCAAACTACAAGAAAGAAGATTCCACCTAAACATTAGGAAGAACTTCCTGACAGTAAGAGCTGTTTGACAGTGGAATTTGCTGCCCAGGAGTGTGGTGGAGTCTCCTACTTTGGAGGTCTTTAAGCAGAGGCTTGACAACCATATGTCAGGAGTGCTCTGATGGTGTTTCCTGCTTGGCAGGGGGTTGGACTTGATGGCCCTTGTGGTCTCTTCCAACTCTATGATTCTATGATTCTATGATTCTATGAATGCCGGTTGGGGGGAAAGCAGCATGTTTTTATGGTGCTCTTTTATTGGGGTTTTTACTTTCAGAGATTTTAAATATTAAGTGGTTTACAAATACATACAAATTAAATAAATACATACAACCATAGCTGTCAACCTTCCCTTTTTTTGCGGGAAATTCCCTTATTCCAGCGCCGTTTCCCGCTGCTTCCCACTGGTATCCCGGATTGTTAGATACTGTATACCGTAGACTGTCCCTGGGACAGGTGAGGCTGCTGATCCCTTATTTTCAAATCTGAAAGTTGGCAGCTATGCATACAACTGATAACATGGCAAATAAAACAGGCTGTGCATACATTTTCAGCAAATACTAGACATATCCCTGTTCATTAAAGACTCAGGGAATTAAAAGGTCGTAACTAACCTAAACATTGACAATGAAGGAACTAGATATGGGGAGAACAGACACCGTTTCCTGAAAAGGCTCTTTCCTCGGTCAACTGCCTGAGATCTTCAGATGAAGGGTGATATACAAATTTATTAAATAATAAAAATAAACAATAATAGCCATGACACAAGCGTAGTGCTGGGGGTACATTTTACAGAGTCCCAGAGATTCCAAGGGGCCCAGCTCAGGATTCAATCATATTACTATGAGGAAAGAAACTGAGTCTACATTGTTGACCGTGCTTGACTATATTTACGGAAACTTATTTCCACGTAATCTGCTTTACAGATCTTGTTATATTTGCTGGAGTCAACCAGGAGTATTAGAGCAGAACAAGCAATGTTCTTTACATTGCTTGTCCCAAGCTGAAGACTCAGAGAATATGCCTGGGCGGTTTGAGATATACAGATTTGTGCTTTTCCTATGTGACATCATCTCTCAATACCGCCAGCTCCAGCGTTCTTTGTGCAGAGCCAGGAGAGTCAGTCGAAGTGAGGGATAGGGCATCATAACAACCCAGGCAGCTTGTAGGATCTGCAGAACCCAAATATAAATCAGTAGATGTCTGTTTCAGAAACAAGCCAACGCTTCTTCAGAGAATTTTCCATGTGATATCTTGCACCTGAGAAAGAAAGAAAAAACCTACTTCTCCAAAAGGAAATGAGCTATCTTCACTGGTGTTATTTATACATAAATAAACCCTGCGACTAACATACAAGGAAGTGTGCATAGCTCTATGGAGCAAGGATATTTTTTCCGTCGTGTGTGCCTGCAAGAGAAATTAACATCAGGGAGATAATTCATGATTTTGCTAGAAAGAGCACCAGAAAAGCAAAGCTTTAAAGTTGATTATTTATCAAATATTTGTACCTGCATTGGTCCAATAGCACTAAAAAAATAAAAAATAAAAAATGACAGGGCCATGCCTTTATTAGGACCAACTAAAAAGGTTGCAAAATAAATAGCAATCTTTGCAGGGGCTTCTCTAAGCTGCTCCATAAGCAATAAGTGCCTTTGTGTTTCAGTCTAAAAAGCAGTTTGAAGGGAATTAGCACATTGATTTTATTCAATTGTATTTATCCGAGGGGACGTGGGTGGCACTGTTGTGTAAACCACTGAGCCTAGGACTTGCCAATCAGAAGGTCGGCGGTTCGAATCCCTGTGACAGGGTGAGCTCCCATTGCTCAGTCCCAGCTCCTGCCAACCTAGCAGTTCGAAAGCACGTCAAAGTGCAAGTAGATAAATAGGTACCGCTCCAGTGGGAAGGTAAACAGTGTTTCCGTGCGCTGCTCTGGTTTCGCCAGAAGTGGCTTAGTCACGCTGGCCACATGACCCGGAAAAAGTGTCTGCGGACAAACGTCGGCTCCCTCAGCCAGTAAAGTGAGATGAGTGCCGCAACCGCAGAGTCGTTCGTGACTGGACTTGACTGTCAGGGGTCCTTTACCTTTACCATTTATCCAAGGAATGCATGCATTGCCTTCTGCTAATTTATTTATCTAGTTATTAAAAGTTGCACCCCACCCTTTCTCCAGGTAATCTCAAGGGTGCCAGTAGTAGATATGAAAAGGATCTTGGGGTCTTAATGGGCCACTACTTAATATGAGTCCACTGTGTGATAAAGCAGTAGAAAGAAAGAAAGAAAGAAAGAAAGAAAGAAAGAAAGAAAGAAAGAAAGAAAGAAAGAAAGAAAGAAAGAAAGAAAAGAAGCTCAAGCTATTCTAGGCTGCATCAACAGAAGTATAATGTCCAGGGAAGTAATAGTAACTTTATTCTGCCTTGGTCAGACCACACCAGGAAGGAGTACTATGTCCAGTTCTGGGCAGCACAATTTAAGAAGCATATGGACAAGCTGAAATGTGTGCAGAGAAGGGTGACCAGGAAGATCAAGGGTCTGGAAACCAAGCCTGATGAGGAACGGTCGAAGGAGCTGGGTATGTTTAGCCTGGAAAAGAGGAGACAGGGAGAAAATTTGATATGGAAGATGGAGCAAGCTTGTTTTCTCCTGCTCCGTAGGGTAGGACTCGAAGCAATGGCTTCAGTTTAGAAGAAAGGAGATTCCGGCAAAACGTAAGGAAGAACTTTCTGACAGGAAGAGCCGTGTGACAGTGGAATAGTCTCCCTCGGGTGACTCTCCTTCCTTGGAGGTTTTTAAGCAGAGGTTGGATGGCTATCTGTCATGGATGCTTTAGTTGAGATTCATTGATTGCAGGGGGTTGGACTAGATGACCCTCAAGGTCCCTTCTATGATTCTATCTGCAGAGGAACCAAACCCTCAGAAAAAACAAATCTAGCTGGAGACTTGCGAGCATCAGAATCACAGACATGATCTGGTTCGCGTTGCCTTTTGTGTTTGTGGAGCTCCTTGGTTTTATTTTCCTCGTTGCTTTGGTTACTTTTGTGGTCTGTCAGGCATGGAAGAGAACACGATGAGTTATTTAGATTCCCGAAACAAATTTACTGTTAATTTTGCATTAAACCAGACCATTAATTTTGATGCGCTGTGTATTTAAAAGTCCCGTGCCCATCGAGCAGAAACTGTGCAGCTATTTTTCTCCATGGAGAGGAAAGAAAAATTAGGGTGTTGGGTTTGGGGGCTTTTTGTTTTTTTTGTTTTTAAAAAGCCGTTAACGTGGTCCCTCATAAATTGGGCAAGGCTATAAATCTTGCAGAGGCAATGAGAATTGCTCATTTGTGAAATCCTTGCAGCTCCTGTGAGGAATAGCCTTTTTTTGTTTCTGACCATCTTCTCTGAAGCATTAAAGCATTCCTGTTTTACTGGTGACGCTGAGGCACGGAGGCACGGTCTGCGCCAACCTTCGGCCACAATTCAAGCTTTGTTTCCAGGGAGTGAAGAGGGGCCCGGTGCTCATCCCAAAACGTAATTCTCTTGGATTCTCGTGCTCTCCCTGACACAGCACAAAAAATCCAAGCTGAGGGAGACATGTCCGCTCTTGAAAGATTCTTCTTTTCTTGAGGCAGTAGCTGGAAGAAAAGAGGAGGCTGGGTTCTGTTTATATGGTTTGGTGCTGCTTCTAACCAAGGCGGCCTTCTGTCTACTTTGGCACAGATAGTTCCCCATCTGTGGCTCTCAACGACAAACTTGATTTCAGACAGAAAATGAGCACCTCATTTTATCCTGAAGCATTCCCAGGGCTTTCTAGGTGTTCTTAAAGTCGGGCCGTACCTTGGTGTGATTCCGCCCTTTGCTGTGATGCAAAGTTTAAATATCCATCCTTTTGGTAGTATTATCGGACGAGCGCTTTTTAGCCATTTTGTCCTTTTTTTTACTTACTTTTTCATGCAGTTTGGTTTTTAACTGCCTTGTATTTTATGGTTCTGTAAGGACTCAACTACATTAGGCAAGAAACAGCTTTTTGAATGTGTTGTAAACATGCAATGCCGGGTGGCGCCAGAGAGCAAAAAAAAATTCTAAGCTATTTTCCATAGCATTTTTTTCTTTTGTTATAACAATTTAATTTCTGAATTATTTATAGGTTTTTTCCCCCTCTGTGTGTAGATCCACCCTAAGTCACTTGGAGAGATTCTTTGTGTAAAGATTTTTAAATCAAATTTTTAAAATTCGAACTAAACTAAAAGAGAATTTAAAAGACAGTATATCCAACAGAAAAAACTATAGAAAAGAATACATTAATAAAAATCCTCATATGATTCTCATAAAACACAAAATTATAAATATGTCTATGTAGCACTCAGGCACCATTTTATCTTAATCTTCACACAAATGATGTTGTTGTTGATGATGATGATAGAATGATAGAATTATTATTTCATAGTGGCCGTTGGAGTAGGACCCCTCTCCCATGTTCCAGCAGCCTGTGGCTAAAGTACTTCTATTTCTGCTTAACAGTCATGTCTTCCCCACAACGAATCCTGGGAACTGTAGCTTGTTAAGGGTGCTTAGAGTTGTTAAGAGACCCCTATTTCCTGCACATAGATGTGATTTTCAGAGTTCCCAAGGAACAAGGATCGACTGTTAAACCCCTCTGGGTTTTGTTCTCTGTGAGGGGAATAGGGGTTTCCTAACAACTCTATACAGTGGTACCTCGGGTTACAGACACGTCAGGCTACAGACGCTTCAGGTTACAGACTCTGCTAACCTAGAAATAGTACCTTGGGTTAAAAACTTTGCTTCAGGATGAGAACAGAAATCGTGCTCCGGCGGCGCGGCAGCAGCAGGAGGCCCCATTAGCTAAAGTGGTGCTTCAAGTTAAGAACAGTTTCAGGTTGTAGCAGGCACCCCCCCACCCCAATCATTCTGTTTGCACAAACTTCACACACACTCACACTCACACACTACATACGTCCCATTTCTGTTATAAATTCATAGAAAATCAACCATACATTGGATTTGCACTGTTCCATTTTATTTTACTCCATGTGACAAGGACTATCAAAGGGGGGTGGCTTGCTTTCTGGTCAGCCATAATCCCTTCACCATCCCAGCACATCCACAGGAGCCCTGCCCAGTTGCTATGTCAACCCTGATAATCCCAGACAGAAGACAATCAAAATCACAAAGAACAGTGGATTCACCACAGACTGAAACAAAGGACAATGATCAGATCTTCCCTCTGGGGGCAGGAAACTGCAAACTCCCCATTGTCACCTGGAAAGTACTCATGGGGAGGGGGAAAGGAGGAACCAGCTGGGTGACAGGACACTCAGGTTACCACCACAACTCCTCCCTCAACCCCTCCTTTGTGTAATGTATGCATGATGTCAACCCTTTCTGTAACGTATGCATGATGTCAACCCCTCCTTTCTGAAATGTATGCATGATGTTTCTGGGGGTGGGCTTGAGCTAGAGGAGGGGAATTTCAAAAGTTTTATAAGGTCTTGCAGCCCATTGTTCTGGGTCTTTCCTCTCTCTTGCAAGGGAAGGGAATACCCTGTTGCAACAGTTCAATAAAGGCCAAGCCTACAGGCTGCTGTTTTGCTCCAAGTTATCCTGGTTGGTGTCTTTACTTTTTGTCCAAGGGAGCCCTCAGATTTTTCCGTTAACAGATGGCGACCATGCTCAGGGACACTTGGTTCTCCTGCAGAGGTGAGGAGGGAGATAGAGGGGATCAGGCGCCACTGGGCAACCTTAGCCCAGAGATCCTTCTTCCTCTCCCTGCCTCCTCTTTGCGGGCGGTAATCAATCGTCACCAAAAGCTCAACCAGGGGAGCAAAGGCGAGGTCAAGCCGGCTAAGGGAAAAGGATCCCGGGATCTGCGGGGGGACATCTTCGAACGTGAGTATGGTTTGAAGTAAATACATTGGGAGGGGGGTGGAAAAGTAATGTCCCCACAACAGCCAGACTTTCCTTCTTTCATTTCCGACGTTCCCTCTCGGGGTCGGCCAGGAACGTTTTAGCTCTATTCTTTTCTCCCCCGATTCTCCCCCTCGGAGGGTGGCCAGGGAAATCGCGGAACTTTTCTGTCTGACGTTATCTCTCGGAGTCGTCTAGAAACGTCAAAACCTTTCCCCTTCTCTCCCCACAAATTCTTGCGTGGTGCTTGGCCGGGGAAATTGTGGTACCTTTTGCTGTTTTCCGACGTCCCCCCCCGGGGTCGTCCAGGAACGTCTTAATCTCTCTATCCCTTTTCTCCCCCGTTTTCCGTCTTGGAATTGAGTCCGGGAAAGCGTGGCTCTTTTACTGTTTTTCTCTGACATCCCTCTCTCGGAGTCGTCCAGAGGAGTCTTTCAAGTATTCTCTTACTCTCCACCTACCCTAACTATGCAAATGAAGCTTCCCCTCCTGCCTGGTGACCTTTGTTAGGGATGACCTGGGTATGTGAGAACGCAAGGTCGTTTGCTCCCCTTTCAAAACTTTGTTTTCTCGGACCCCCAATCTGGCACTGCACAGCGCAGGCGTCCAGTAGGGAGCCCAAACTTAGTCTCAAAGGCTAGGCAAGAGGCTGTTGTGGAGGGTAGAAGGGGCGGTTCACGAAGTGGGGCCCCACAGTAGGATTAGTCTTGTGAAGCAGCGCTGAGGAAAAGGAATTTTAGTTTTGTGGCTGGAGTTTTCTCGGGCAAGGAGTCCCGTGGCTGGAGTTTTCTCGGGCAAGGAGTCCCGTGGCTGGAGTTTTCTCTTTTTTTTTATAAAATTTTTTATTGCGTTTCTTTTCATAGGTTCACAAGTTAATTTACATAGCAACATGCAAGAAACATTTATATATATATATATATATAAAGAAAAATAAGAAGAAAAGAAAAAATTGAATATGTTACACATCATCTTTCATAGATTTACTTTCTTTTGGACCTCCCCACATCTTCCCAACATTGCATTCATTGTTCTAACCTGATCAGCAATTTGTTACCTTGTTTCACCACTTATTATATCTTTGAATTTATTATGTTACCAATTTCAAAAGTTTGTAGTTTACTTTTACTACCTTCACAATAAACATAATATATTGTTTCAAATTTGTTTCCTTTTCTTTTTAATCTGAACTTACTTTATCATTTGCTTAAATAGGTTGCGGAAGCGTGACGTTTCCTAATCGTGCACAATCTTAACATTCAAACAACTTATAATATTTTTGCAAATAATCCTTGAATTTTTTCCAGTCCTCCTCTATTGTTTCTTCGGTCAGATCTCGAATTCTGCCAGTCATTTCTGCCAGCTCCATGTAGTCCAGCAACTGTGTCTGCCAGTCCTCCAGTGTGGGTAAATCTGGTGTCTTCCAGTACTTTGCGATGAGGATCCTTGCTGCTGTTGTTGCATACATAAACAAAGTTCTGTCCTTCTTTGGCACCTTCCGGTCCACCATGCCCAGCAGAAAGGCCTCTGGTTTCTTAAGAAAGGTATATTTAAATACCTTTTTCAACTCATTGTATATCATTTCCCAGAAGGCCTTTACTTTCGGGCAGGTCCACCAGAGGTGAAAGAATGTCCCTTCTGCCTCCTTACATTTCCAACACTTATTGTCAGACAGGTGGTATATTTTAGCCAACTTGACTGGGGTCATGTACCACCGGTATACCATTTTCATAATGTTCTCTTTCAAGGCACTACATGCCGTGAATTTCATGCCGGTGTTCCATAACCTTTCCCAGTCCGCAGACATAATGTTATGTCCTACATCCTGTGCCCATTTTATCATAGCAGATTTAACTGTCTCATCCTGTGTATTCCATTTAAGCAGCAAGTTATACATTCTCGAAAGTACCTTAGTTTTGGGTTCTAATAACTCCGTCTCTAGTTTCGATTTCTCCACCTGGAAACCAACTTTTTTGTCCATTTTAAAAACCTCTTGAATTTGAGCATAATGTAACCAGTCTCGCACCTTATTTTTTAACTTGTCTTGGCTTTGGAGCTTCCAGTTGTCTCCAACTCTTTCAATTAATTCCCAATATTTTGGCCAGTAGGCCTCCATATTGGGCCTTTTTTTAGAAACCTTGGCTTCCACTGGTGATAACCACCTCGGGGTTTTACTTTCTAGTAAATCCTTATACTTCATCCATACAGCAAAGATTGATTTTCTGACAATATGGTTTTTGAACAATTTATGAACCTTTGCCTTGTCATACCACAAGTATGCATGCCAACCATAAACATTGTCGAGGTCTAGGACATCAGTGTTTTCCAACAAGAACCAATCCTTCAACCAGCAGAGGGCTGCAGCCTCATAATACAACCTTAAATCCGGCAGGGCAAACCCCCCTCTTTCTTTTGAATCAGTTAGTATTTTAAATTTTATTCGGGGCTTTTTGCCCTGCCAGACAAACTTAGATATATCCTTCTGCCATTTTCTGGAGTTTTCTCGGGCAAGGAGTCCCGTGGCTGAAGTTTTCTCGGGCAAGGAGTCCCGTGGCTGGAGTTTGAGTTCATGTATAAGATTTCTTGAAATGAGTTTGTAGCTTGTAGATATGTAGGAATTGTGTTAGTCAAGGGTACTTTGAGTACTGAAAGGACATTTTTTTCTGTCCCCCCTTTCTTTCCCATTGCCTTTCCTCCCTTGTGTGTGTGTTTCCACTCTTTCTGTCTTTAGCGTACTTCGTTAACGGGGGAAAAAAAGCCCAATAATAACATATGAGAGAATGGGAGCTCACTAAACACCCTAGCTGGACTCCTCCTGGCAACAAAGCTTCCATGAAGCCTTTTTGCCCCAGAGAGGATTCTAATATGCCCCCCAGCTTGTCATCTCCAATTAGAGAAAAAAATAGAAATAAAATAAAGGGGAAAAAATGGTCAAGTTTGTGTTGTTAAACTGTAGCCTAGAGCTGGAACATGAAACTGTAAACTTAATGGTGCACAGAAGGCAGTAGATATAATAACAGCCCATGTTCTTAAATGCACATAGTTTTAAATTGCAAGCTTGCTTCAAAAAATCTTAAATCTAAGGAAGCCATGTTGCGCCTTATCAATCTTAAAACAAAACAAAATGGAGAATGGAGTGTGCAAATGTTTGTTATTTGAGAGAGGCTCTAAAAGAGAGTTTCCCTCCCAAGTGGTGAAATCCTGTATACGTGCTACTTGTGTCCTGAAAGGGAAGGGGGATTACCCCACCTCTTTCTTCTAGTTTTAAGTGAGGAGGGTGATTCTAAGTCTGATGGTAAATGATGTTCTGTTGTAACTTTTGAGTTTGTGAGAAGGTGAAGTTAACCTAATGTTTCTGCTGCAAAAGCCTAGTTGAGCACAACTGCTCTCTCAAGCTAAAATGCAGTGTATGTATTTCATTAAGCGTATGCCTATAAAAGTATGGTGTTCATTCTAAGAAAAAAATATTTGAGTCCAGTTTTAACTTTGATTTGGTTGGACAGAAGAGTTATTGTAAGGCTCCTGATATCAGTCTCTATAAGACTTCATGGCCTCTTTTGTTAGAAAATGCCCCCCTCCCCCTTGTTTCACTCTGCCTCTTTCAGTTGTTTTCTCCCTTCTTACTTCTGTGCCAGGTAAATTTACTCCCGAGTAAGCTTCCTTTAAAGGAAACTGCAAAGAGGGGAGGGGGCAACACTTGTGTATTCCCTTTAAAAAAATCAAATCTAGGGCTGCTTTAACTGTGCTTTATAAGAGATCCTCTCCCTATCTTACGAAAACTGTTCACTTCTTCCTTAAATATCATTTCAAACTCACTCAAACTATCTCAAGATCTGCAAAAAGGGTTCTGTGTAAAGTTATGTACTTTTATTTTCCTCTTCCTTAGTACATGATATGAGCATAGATGTTTCCTTTCCCAGCTATAAATCTGTACTTAAATGTGTATGCCTCTTTGGTAGTACAAATCTTGCTGCGAAATCTTGCTGTGAACCCTATATTTTGGAGGGTTGGACTAGATGACCCCAGGGTCCCTTTCAACTCTCCCGAACGGACCTCCAGAACGAATAAAGTTCTTAACCTGAGGTACCACTGTAGCGCCAATGGCAAACTATAGTTCCCATTTTGGCTGAAGAAATGACTGCTATAGTGGCGCTTTAAATGTGTGCTGCAAATGCAGGCTGATTAAGAATTATTTTGGGTGAACATGCCGGGAACATCACCACAAACCTGTTTGGTGTAGTTTGGAAAGTGGCATCTAGGCTAGCCAAGATTTCCCTTCAAGCAGGCTCTGAAATTGTGATATGAATGTGGTTCAGATCTGAATTAAGGGGAACCCTGGTTAGCCTTAGCCGTGGTTAACACTGGACTTTATAAAGAGAGCTGAGGTCGGGGGAGAAGACATTATTCCGCTGGAGGGGCTGTGCAGAGGAAGCGTATATTCATCAGCCTGGTTTCCTATTTGTTAACCATGGTTAGAAGGCAGGCAGAATTATGACACACACCCATTCCTTGCAGATTTCATTTGAAATATGAAGTGGTATACAAATCACCTAATTTAATAAATAATTTGGGAAAGAAGATGTTCGGTTGCTTATTTTTTGTTGTTTAACATTTGCTTTCTTTTTGATTCAGAAAGAAGATCTCCAAATATACGAGAAATATTGTCAAAACAAGCCACGGTCAGAAGCTCTCTGGAGACAATGTGGAGACAGCCTCTTCTTTCAGGTAGGTATTATTATTATTATTTAAATTTACTAGATGCTGCTTCTTGTTGCAGGCAACTCAGAGAGGCTTACAAACAACCACCCACCCACCCACCCACCCACTAAAACCAAGAAGAAGAAAAATACATTAAAAGCACACACACAGGCAGTTAGATCCAGGCAGTGAAGCTCGCACAGGCTTCTCCTATTTCTGTATTCATTACGCTCATACTCTTGAACCAAGTGCTTATAAACCCTACAGAGGGAAAGAACTGCTGAGTGGGTTCATCTGTCCTTCCTAAGCTCACACCTTCCCTTTTCTCTTTTGGAGGCTGCTGCCAAACGGCATCTTTATTGATTTGTTTGCACAAAGTTTGCAAAGAGATTATATGACGTCTGCCGTTTATTGAGCATTTATTCTGATTTGTTTGCGAGCTTGCAGCAATAACTTGTTATCCCACACTTTTAAGTGCACTTTCCTGGTCGCAAAAAGGTCTCCCCTTTTCTTTTTGGAAAGCAAGTTTCTTGCACAAGAGTGCTGAATCTAACTTAATAACACACCCTAAATGTGCTGGTTTGGGTTAAATCCCACTTGCAAAATAGCCACAGTCTGGAAGAGGCCTGCGTGAAAGATTTCATCTCATCCTTGTTTGCTTCTTTGAACCTCTGTCCTTCCTACATAGGGGCATACTTTGTTCCACAAGGCTTCTTAGCTTTCAGAAGGAATGTATAGACCCCAAAGCGCACACACCTCAAAACACAATATTAGTCAGGGACTGTGCTGAAGAGGGCTGCAATGAGGAAGAATGATGGGAGCCTCCCCCTCCCCCTGCTCCTGAATCTTCCCAGGAGCAGGAGGACACTATAGATTTAGAACAGTGGTTTGCAGAGGGGCCTAGTTCCGAAGGCAGAAGCTGGGAAATACTGGATGGGGAACTGCTAGCAAAAGAAACACTAGAAGAGAGAGAGCTAATAATAATAATAATAATAATAATAATAATAATAATAATAATTAGTGATGTCTTTTAAAGATAGGATAGCTGCTTATTTCCTTCACATCTGAAGGGAGGGCATTCCACAGGGCGGGCGCCACTACCAAGAAGGCCCTCTGTCTGGTTCCCTGTAATGGAACTTCTAGCAATGAGGGAACTGTCAGGAGGCCCTTGGCGCTGGACCTCAGCATCCGGGCTGAACGATGGGGGTGGAGACGCTCCTTCAGGAATACAGGACCGAGGCCGTTTAGGGCTTTAAAGGTCAGCACCAACACTTTGAATTGTGCTCGGAAACGTACTGGGAGCCAATGCAGATATCTCAGGACCGGTGTTATGTGGTCCCGGCAGCCACTCCCAGTCACCAGTCTAGCTGCCGCATTCTGGATTAATTGCAGTTTCCGGGTCACCTTCAAAGGTAGCCCCACATAGAGCACATTGCAGTAGTCCAAGCGGAAGATAACTAGAGCATGAACCACTCTGGTTAACAGATTCACAGTCTCTGTACAGCATTCACCCCCCTTCTTCAAAGGCACAGAGAGCTCAGAAAGTGTTAGAAGAGAAAGCGCAGAGGGTACAAGCTCAGATTACAAGACCTAGAAGTGACGTAGTTTAATAGGGACGGAGGAGGGAGGGACCACCATTTCTAGGAGATGTGTTCTTTGTTCTCTCGCTGTGATTATTAAAGATTCTAAGTGGTAAGACGTTTCTTTCATTTGATCTTCTTGTCTACTGCCATGTGGGGGGGGGGGGGAAGAAGTCGATTCCTCAAAGCTTGACAGTATTCCTTTTTTCCTCTCCCCCACCCTATATTTTCCACATAGGAATGATTTCTTTTCTACGACCATATGTCCCAGAAGTCCCAGAGTTATAAAGCCAGATATAAAAGCTATAAACAAAGCCATGTTTATCTTAAATGTCCAATGGAGGTTTAAGGAAAGCCCAACTTCTAGACTCCGACCTCCCTCATCCCTTACAGGATAGGCACCCGCTTTTGGAAAAGTATTTAGCAGATGGTGACTGCCCTTTGAACTTTCGTAGATGGTGACCCAGAGGGTTGATCCTTAGATGGCGAAGACATTGTTCAAAAAGGATAGTGTTGTAAAGGCAGTCCTTTTGATATCTGGAGCTGTTATCACGTTCCTTAGATACAGAGATGTGGTACTTTTAGCTTGGGCTATTTATTCACTCTTAGTCAACCTTACATTGTCACTGGAATAAGCCTTCCAGATGATAGTGGTCGCCCAGTTCCTATCAGCCTTAGCCAATACAGCCAAAGGTTGTGCACAAAGAGAGTTATCCAGTTTTTTGGAGAAGGAAACAGAAAATCCACTTCAATTTTAGTGCAAGGATGGGGAGCCTTGCAGATTTTGCTAGAATACAGCTCTGCTCATTGGTGATGACCATTAGCCATGTTGGCTAGGACTCATGAGAGTTGGAGGCCACGGCGACTGGAAGGCCACAGGTTTTCCATCCCTGTTCTAGTGAATGATCTGAGGAGGACATCCATTTTTATTATGGCGCCACCTATCTCTATAGGGCCAAACTCTGTTGAAGCCTAAAATGAGAATACAGTGGTGCCTCGCAAGACGAAATTAATTCGTTCTGCGAATTTTTTCGTCTAGCGAATTTTTCGTCTTGCGAAGCACGGTTTCCCATAGGAATGCATTGAAAATCAATTAATGCGTTCCTATGGTCAAAAAAAGTCCAAACAAAGCCAAATTTGGTACAACAAGAGTTTATTAAGTGCTCTTTAAAGTCACACATACTGTAAAGAGCATTTCAAAATTCAAACCCAGAATTTTTTATAAAAAACAGCAGAGTGGCCCAATGGTCACAGAAAATCATAAAAATGCAGAAAAAAAACCACAAGCTTCCAGATTCTTGCAAACCCCTCCCCAACTGTTCCCCCAGCCACCCAGCACACAGAAATTCAAATCCAGAATTTTTTTTAAAAAAACAGCAGAGTGGCCCAATGGTCACAGAAAATCATAAAAATGCAGAAAAAAACACACAAGCTTCCAGATTCTTGCAAACCCCTTCCCAACACCAAGTCCTTGAATTCCAAACACCCCAACCCAAAATCCAACCCCCCCCAAAAAAAGTTTTAAAAGCTTAACTTACCAAATGGCTGCAAAAGAAGTTTTGGAAAAGCTTCAAAAATCACCAAAGTCTTTAAAAACCTCAAAAAAGGCTACTATGTACACTGCGTTCTATGAGTTGCTCCTCGAAGTCAAGTCGCAACTGTATTAACGGTGTTAAGAAAAAGGAAACAAACTTGCAAGACGTTTTTGTCTTGCGAAGCAAGCCCATAGGGAAATTCGTCTTGCGAAGCAGCTCAAAAACGGAAAACCCTTTCGTCTAGCGAGTTTTCTGTCTTGCGAGGCATTCGTCTTGCGGGGCACCGCTGTACGAACCCTTAGAAATAAGGGACATGATGTTTTCTGAACTGATCACGTTCTTTTCACAGGGTATCCACTAGCTCCTGATCTTTAAAATAGGCCATGGGCCTCTTCTCCATGTTCCCACAACCCTGATAATGGGTTCTGTGATAATGGATTCTGCGTCCCTGTGGAACGCCCTCCTGCCAGATGTCAAAGAAATTAACAACTATATGACATTTAGAAGACATCTGAAGGCAGCCCTGTTTAGGGAAGTTTTTAATGACTTATGTTTTAATGTATTTTTAATCTTTTGTTGGAAACCGCCCAGAGTGGCTGGGGAAACCCAGCCAGATGGGCTGGGTATAAATAATAAATTATTATTATTATTATATTCTCTCAGTGGGTTCTGCTGGAATCATGAAAAACAGCGTAAATGAATCAGAGATCTTAACTACCGTAATCTGGGATAAATGATGAGGAACTTTGGAATAAGCCATTCTTGCTGTTAACCATGAGACACTCTAAGCATCAGTCTTGGGACAGACAAGCATAGTCCTTACAGCCTGTAAAACAGGCATTTGGACACTGTTGCTAAAAGGGAATGATTGTCCTAATGGGCCCTTTAAGATATATTTACAAGATTCTAGTGTTGGCTAATGTAAATCTAGTTCCTAATTATGCTTCAAAGACACGGGGCATAATTTGAATTGTATTATTGCAAGCTGCATGAAACCTTATTTTGAAAGCTACCAAAGGACATCTGTGTTTGTGAACAGGAAAAGATGTTTACCTCATAAAAACAACAAGCTTCTCACTTATAAAAGCCATTAAACTGTAATTCAGTCCTGACCGTTGTGTTTAGGGCTGCCATACGTTTAGGTTTTCCCAGACCCGTCCGGGTATCGGGCAGCCATTTTGAGTCCGGGCGGATTTTCGGCAAATTGGCAAAACAACAAGAACAACCTGGCATCATTTCACCCCCACCTTTTGCTTTGTCTTTTCCAGGAGTGCCAGCGGAAACTGGACCAAAAACTCTCGCTTGACGCTTATCTCTTGAAGCCAGTCCAGAGAATTACCAAGTACCAGCTGCTGTTGAAGGTATGTCTTCAGCTTATCTTCAGCTACTCTGCAGCCGGCTCACAGGATCCTATGACTGCTCAACCTTGAAGGGGAGGGGAAAGCTGGTGTTAGATAATGGTACCCGAGAACACTGTGCAGTTCTGCGTGGGATTTTATGATGGACTTAGCACTGGTCACGCTTGCAGGTTTTGTGCAGGATGTTGCCCTCGTCAAAATGCTCTTCTGTATTATTTCCCTGCTTAATTTGGATTTACTGCAGATTTGGAACACCTTAAGCATTGTGACCCCACAACTGAGGATTAGCATGTAGATTGCGTAGAAAGGCCTGGGATTTGGGGTGTGTGAAAAAGGACTCGTGGCTTTAGAGCAAGAACCCCCAACCTTCGGCCCTCCAGATGTTTTGGACTGCAATTCCCATCATTCCTGACCACTGGTCCTGTTAGCTAGGGATCATGAGAGTTGTAGGCCAAAACATCTGGAGGGCTGCAGGTTGGGGATGCCTGCTTTAGAGGCTGAGCCAAAAGCACTTGCTGAGTAGCTAAAACCACCACTTTTCTTTCTAGCAATGCTATGTCAGGGGGTAGCGCTGCTTCTTCTAACAGACTGGTCCTTGCTGACCTTGGGTGGGTGCAAATACTTCCAGGACAGCTATGCCATGTTTGTTGTGAGATAGAGCTGCCATATGCCTGGAATTTCCTGGACATAACCAGGATTCGTCCGTCGAAATTTGTCAACGTCAAAAATCGTTGAGAATGTCTGGGAAAATCTCAACAACTTTGCCAAAAAGTTGCCAATAAGCAGAGCCCTGGGTAGTGGATCCGGGGGTCTGCAGTACTTAGCTAATTGGGAACCACTGCTTTAAACCCTTGTTCATGGCCTCATCCTGCCTCTGTATTCTCTTCCTCCTTTTCTCTATGGCAGTAAGCTTGCATGCTCCTGCCTATAGAATTGCAGCAAGGTGGTCTCTGATGGCCGAGCTACAGATTACCTAGGGATGCTGTGAATCGTCTTCAAATACTGTACTTTTATCTTTCTTTTTTTAAACAAACTTCTTTTTTGGGCTTTATAAACAGGGATCATAGAATGAGAAATGATACAAATAAATAGACCACATCTTCTCGTGCCATTTGTCTACCACAAAAACAACAAATTTGCAGTAATCTCTACAACATATGGTTCATTATTTGTGGTCATTGTACAAGTTCTTGGTTCATGGAGTGGTTTAAATAAAAACCAATAACAGTAACAAAGGGGAAACAGAACAGAGTTAACATTCAACATTGCATAGCTAAAACACTTAATCAGGAGCCCTTGCGGTTGTGCTTAGATTAAGTATGAGTAAATACTTTTATCTTTTTTAAACAAAGGATTGCTGCTGTGGGAGACGTATCTGTTTGAGCACAGGAATGGCAGTGGGGTTGGGGTATCTTTAGCCATTTCTCTTGGTTCTTCAGCATATACAGAGAGAGAGAGAAAATCAAATTTTCAACAAAAGCATTTGAAACTTTTATTTCCTGCCATCTGTTTGGGAACTAATGTTTGCTCACTAGAATATACAACTGAATCTGAATTTGATTAGTATGCTCAGTAGTGATAAGGAAACCTTCTGCCAATTCATCCCCCACTACTATCTTTTCCCTGTTTATCTATCACAGGGGGCAGCAAGGTTTATCTTGCCTGGGCCAGATCAGTCCCGTGGAGATCCCTCCGATCTTGTGTGAGAGAAAGCCTGCTTTTTTTTGGCATATGCGTCTGCGTTTAGCGCAGCGCGCAAGCAGGCGACTCAGTTCAGGGGTGGCTCGTGGGCCAGTCAAACGACCTCCGTGGGCTACTTCCGGCCCATGGGCCTTAGGTTGCTGACCCCTGATCTATCACAACACGTTCTTATCTTTGTTTTAACTGAGATCTTGTACAGTGGTGCCCCGCAAGACGAATGCCTCTCAAGACGGAAAACTCGCTAGACGAAAGGGTTTTCCGTTTTGGAGGTGCTTCGCAAAACGAATTTCCTATGGGCTTGCTTCGCAAGACGACAATGTCTTGCAAGTTCCTGCGGGTTCCCCCCCCCCCTTTTTCTAAGCTGCTAAGCCGCTTATCAGCTGATCCGATCAGCAGATAAGCCGCTAAAAGCCGCTAATAGCGCTAATAGCGCTAATCCGCTAATCCTTCAATGGGCTTGCTTCGCAAGAAGAAAAAACCGCTAGACGAAGAGAATCACAGAACGGATTCTTTTCGTCTTGCGAGGCACCACTGTATCTTTTGTTCGGTGGCTTTTGTATATCTGCAAAGCAAATTATTTTAAAATGGAAAAGAAGAACCAGACACGTGCACCCAAACTGCTTTTCTACCCATAAGGAAAAAGAGGAGGAAGCTTTCCTCTTTTCTTTCTTTCTTTGTTTGGGAGTGCATTTTTCATTAGTTTGTATATATTAGTACTGTTAATTGTTTTAAATTTTTTTATGATGTATTTTGTGTTTTGTGAAACTTTGTGTTTTGAACTGCCCCAAGAGCTATGGGCGTAGGGCAGTATACAAATGAGTAAAATAAATCGTTGCAGCTCATACTACCTTCTAGTTCACCTCCTGAGTGTGAAAGATGTATTTAAGTTAGTCAGAATAATAGAATCGTAGAACTGGAAGGGACCCTGAGGGCAATCTAGTCCAACCCCCTGCTGCGCAGGAATAAAATAGTTTTAGTACTATTGTGCTACACTAACCAGGCAAGCAGAGTCCCTGTTTATTTGCTAGCAGCGTGTTTGATATAAAAATATATATTGGTTGTTATGGTGTTCTTTGTTTCATTTCCCCGAAGGCCATTTGTGCCTCTGTAGCGAAGCATGCATTGCAAATACCTTTCCTACTTAGGGGTATTGTGGTGCTTATAATATCCCATAAAGCAGTGGGAAATGTGAGCAAACATAGACTTACTGAGCTGATGAAGGATGAGACGCAAATGTCTTTGTCTTCTCACCTGGCAACCAGCAAATGCGGACTTTTCGTAAACAGGTGAGCACCAGGGTCAGAAAAGGGAGTGGCCTGAACACCAACTTAAAGTGGCATAATAAATTATAGTTTGCTCTCTTGCCCCTGTTGGTGAAATGATGTCTTTTGCAGATCTGATCAGACAGATTAATTTACCGCAATTTACAGGGGTTGCAGCAATTTCATAAGGTTATAAGGGTGATGCTGAATCAGACTAAGTCTCCCTTTCTGGGGCTTCAGATGCAGCGCTAGCTGTGCCCATTCATCAGACGAGGGTTGGGTCTGTATCCTCAGTAATTTTTCATGGAATATAATGTCAAGATGGCAGAAGGTGACCCTGACCCAAGTGGTCATTTATTTTAGCGTGCATATACCCTCTTGATTGTACCGGCTTGCTAAATGGCAAGGAGAATCTTAGCATTCATCTGCACCCATGAATTTCTGATCCAGTGCAAAAACACAAGATTTTCCTCACTGTTCAAGCTGGAAAATAAAACTTGACAAGTGGCTATACTAAGGTAAATTCCACTTCAGCGAGTGGTTGCTTTGAATGCACTCAAGCTTCTGCCACAAATCTGTGCCTAAAGATGTTTCTGTGACGGGAAATGTTAAAGAGGTCTCCTCGGGCATAATCAATCTGTCTTTTGTATCCATTTCAAAAACAGGAAATGTTGAAATGCAGCAAGAATTCAGAAGGCACAGCTGAACTAGAGGAAGCTCTAGCCACCGTGATTGATATCATCAAGTCGGCGAATGACTCCATGCATCAGATAGCAATTACAGGTTATGAGGTGTGTCTTTTAGCCAACGTAGAGTATCCTGTAGATCAACAGCTTTCAAACCCTACTGTTCTTTGCAAGCTTGTTGGTTTCCTCCATGGCAAGATAAATCTCTAGGGCCCCAAATCAGAGCTGCCTAACCTTTTACTCCAGACCCCAGATGTTGCTAGACTACAGCTGGTAGCATCCCTGATCAGGCTGCCTGGGGCTGATTGGAAGTTGGAGGCAGTGGCGGAGGAAGAGGAGAGCGTGATCCTGGTGGGGTGCCATCATGGTTGGCCCCCCGGCGAGCTGGGCACCACGCCCCCGCAGACAGTGCGCCTCACCCCCAGGATGCCCGTCACGCCCCTGTGGGCAGCACACCATGCCCCCGGGATGCACGCCAGCCCCGCTGCCACCTGCTCTCCGCCCCCCGGTGCTGGAGCATGAAGCTCCGTCACTGGTTGGAGGGCCACAACATCTGGAGGGCCAACTCTACCCTACCCTAAATAAGCTTGGAACAGGATATCTGAAATGCCACCTCGTCTCGTACAAACTTTCATACCCCCTTAGGGCTTCATTAAATGCTCAGCATCCCAGCAACTTTGGGGATCGGGTGGGTGGATACACAGAACATGCCTTTTCTGTCGTCTCACCCAGACCTTGGCATTATTGTTTCAGGATGCTTGCCTGCCTGCCTTCCGTGTTACCATAAAGCACCAATGCTGCAGCAAGCAAAGGCTCCAGCAGCTCAGTCAGCTGCTTGTGGCTGGAAAGCCAGACAGGATGTTTGTGACTGTTGCCATGGAAACAAAGGGGCAGTTCATTCTGTACTGAGCACCGGATGTTAGCTCAGTGTGTGTGTGTCATATGACCCGTACTGGAAGTACATGGGTGGAGTTTCTTCTTGCTGTTGTCGAGTGCAGACATGTTTCTCTGTACTGATATGAGAGACAGAAATAAAATATGTAAATAGTTTTCTGTCTGCTTCTTTCCCCTCCTGGGGGACACCAAAGGGGAGAGATGATGAACGGTGTGTTCCTCTCACACATCTGAGATGAATCGCCGAGACCTCGCCTGCTTATCAGCAGAGTGGAGACGCGGGGAGGTCGACAGGAATATCTGCCGGTGCCTACGCCGTGGCACATTCCTCTGACCCAGGCAGAATTCCAACATTCCGGAGAGTGCAAACATGAGAACGGGCCTTTTTTACAGGGGCTCCCCGCTTGTGGAATGCCCTCCTCCAGGAGGTTTGGCTGGCGCTTTCATTATACACCTTTAGGCACCAGCCAAACCGTTCCTCTTTAACCAGGCCTTTGGCTGCTCAACATCCTCCACCCCTTTTAAATGTGCTTGTGCGAGAGGGTTATAGGAGGGGGTTATTGATTTGTTTCTTGCTCTTATTTTTATCATGTATTTGGTGTTTTCATGTTGAATATTAGTGTTGTGAACCGCCCTGAGATCTTCGGATGAGGGGCAGTATACAAATTTTATAAATAATAACATAATAATAAAATAAATTAAAAAATTGTCCTTAGAGACCAACTAAGTTTGTTCTGGGTAGAAGCTTTTGTGTGCATGCACTTTTTAATAATAATAAAATATTAAGGTATTTCCATTTTAAATAGCACAATTTGATTAAGCCAATCGTTTAATTTTAAGTCATTTGTATGATAGCTCTTCTACCTCTTTGGAAAGCAGACCCCCATCATTATTAAAAAGCTGCCGCCCTTTTGCTTTTTAACCTTTCTACCCAGTACAAGGCCAACCCAACTCAGTATGTTCTTCAAGCTATGCAGTATAAATTCCGTGTTTGTAGGCAGTTGCCTAAGTGCCCCAGGTACTTTGATGTCAGCAGTGTGTCAAATCAACTCAACATTCCACTTATGCTGGCTGACAAAACAGGAAGTGATTTCCGTCAGAGGGATTATGACCCGGGGGATAATTAGAAAGTGGAACCTTTTTTCTTGGTGGTGGGGGTGTGCAGGGGTGGAGGAAGGGGTGTGTGGTGGGGGTAGACCGCCCTGGGTGTCTTTGCTGAGGGGGGTGACATTTGGCAGTTGTGGGTGGGCAACGCGCCGAATGTCCACTATCAGTGGCTCGTTACACCCCCGGCTGCAAAGCACGTGCACCACCCTGTGTATCTGAGCAGCTATTCCACGCCTGGGAGGGCACCCTCTGTGCCCCGCCCCTGCCCCCCTCGGGAGCACGCCTGCCCTGGGCAGCGCGGGCATATGCTCTGCTGCTGGGTGTGTAGAGTTTGAATATAAACAACAAAGACTCATCGGGCACCTCAGAGGCTAACAGATGTATTAAGGCATATGTTTTCATGGACTATAGCTATTTAGTCAACTGACTTATGGGTTAGCATCTTCCTTCGTACAATTCTTCCCTCTTTCAATAGGGAGATGTGCACGAGCTTGGGAAACTGCTCCTGCAAGGCTCCTTCAACGTTTGGACGGACCACAAGAAAGGTCACAGCAAAGTGAAAGATTTAGCCAGGTTCAAGCCCATGCAAAGGCACCTCTTTCTCTATGCAAAGATCCTGCTGTTCTGCAAGAAGCGCGAAGAGAATACCGATGGCCACGAGAAGTCTCCTTCGTACAGCTTCAAAAATTCTCTAAAGGTAAGTGGTTTGTCGTGGTTGAAAGCGGTGTGGAAATCTGCAAGCCACCAACTGTTTTAAAGCACACATCTGGAATACCACTGGGATATCGGAAGCTGCATTCTACCTTGGTTATTCTAATGGCATCACTGGCACTGATCAGCAGCAGCTCTTAAGGGTTTCAGACAGGGATTAATTCCAGGGACTGCGGGGAGACGGCAGAGTTGAACCTGCAAAGTTCTGCATGCGAAACAGATGCACTACCACTGAGCCTACCAATATGGCCTGGAATAAACTTGTGCCTGCCTGCTGCTTGTAGAGAGCTGTAGATGGGAGGAATACTGTTATGTACTGAGCTTGGGTCCTAGAACAATAGGCAGGTAGGATCCTAGAATGCAACAACCGATTGGACTGCAGGAGCAGCCCAATCAGGCTCCAGTAGGGAAGCAGAATCAGCCAATCACACGAGACCTATTGTGTAAATAATGTATATAAAGCCAGTGGTTTGGGGGGAAACTCATTCACTGTTCTGACGAGTTGCAATAAAGAGCATGAAATCACTACACGACTCTGAGTATATTTCAAATACCCTCACCTTTTTTGGAGGAGAGTACTGGAGACTTGTTCCCCGACTTACATTCTTGTGTCAGGCAGCTGTTGAAAGAGCAGAGCCAGTTTTGAAAAATGCAAGTTGTCCAATATTAGGAAGTAGTTTAATTTGTTGTTGTTTAGTCGTTTAGTCGTGTCCGACTCTTCGTGACCCCATGGACCAGAGCACGCCAGGCACTCCTGTCTTCCACTGCCTCCCGCAGTTTGGTCAAACCCATGCTGGTAGCTTTGAGAACACTGTCCAACCATCTCGTCCTCTGTCGTCCCCTTCTCCTTGTGCCCTCCATCTTTCCCAACATCAGGGTGTTTTCCAGGGAGTCTTCTCTTCTCATGAGGTGGCCAAAGTATTGGAGCCTCAGCTTCAAGATCTGTCCTTCCAGTGAGCTCTCAGGGCTGATTTCCTTCAGAATGGATAGGTTTGATCTTCTTGCAGTCCATGCAGTCAAGAGTCTCCTCCAGCACCATAATTTGAAAGCATCAATTCTTTGGCGATCAGCTTTCTTTATGGTCCAGCTCTCACTTCCATACATCACTACTGGGAAAACCATAGCTTTAACTATACGGACCTTTGCTGGCAAGGTGATGTCTCTGCTTTTTAAGATGATGTCTAGGTTTGTCATTGATGAGCCCCTTATCCTAAAAAGGGGCATTTGCAACCTAATACCTTTGGGTCCTGAAAGGGCTTCTTCAGGAGGGGATGTACTACGGTCTCCTTCAAAGCAGTTGGAACCATTCCCTCTCAGAATGCAGCAGTCATCCCTCTAGCCAGCCCCCCTCTTCGAGATTATGCAAGCCAAGATGTGCAGGGGTTGGCAAGGTCTGTGGTCTGCCGAACCCTGCAAGTATTCTGTCCACATCAGCAGGCTATACGAGAACTCAAACTGATCCCACAAGGTGTAACTAAATGGAACTCTAGGGATAGTGCCAGGATTTGCATTAACTGCAGTGTCATTCATGCCAACCAAGTCCGTGAAACTTTCTTTGCCCCGGGGCAAAAGAAAAGTGCTCGGACATGGCACTTTAAATCATGGGTGTGAGTCTAGAAATGCTGCACAAAAAAGTCTCTGGCAATAGGGCACACAGCTTGTGGGTGGGTGTGCAGGGCAAGTTGCCTGGCATAGACAGCTCTGTCCTTCAACACCTTGCCGTTCCTTTCTGCCGCCCAGCATCTTCCACCTGAGGCAGCTTTCTCACTCTGCCAAACAGTAGGACCGGCCCAGGGAGGGTCATTAGAGCCTTTTAGCTCCAGGGCTACTGAAGCCATACCTCTTTATACACGGGTGGCGCTGTGGACTAAACCACAGAGCCTAGGGCTTGCCAATCAGAAGGCAGGCGGTTTGAATCCCTGCAACGGGGTGAGCTCACATTGCTCGGTCCCTGCTCCTGCCCACCTAGCAGTTCGAAAGCACGTCAAAGTGCAAATAGATAAATAGGTACCTTCCAGCGGGAAGGTAAACGGCGTTTCTGTGCGCTGCTCTGGTTTGCCAGAAGCAGCTTAGTCATGCTGGCCACATGACCCGGAAGCTGTACGCCGGCTCCCTTGGCCAATAAATTGAGATGAGTGCCACAACCCCAGAGTCATCCGCGACGGGACCTAACGGTCAGGGGTCCCTTTACCTTTTTACATCTTTAGGAACCACCCTTTTTATGATTATAAAGTGTTTAAAACTGTTTTTAATGTTGTGCTTTAATTGCTGTAACCCACCCCAAGAGCTTAGATTGAAGGGCAGGTAATACAATCAGTTAAAACAATAGCAACGGTGACAACTAAATTTGTCTTGCAAACTCTACATAGTCAAGGAGGATAATTCTGCATCTTTCTTGTTTTAGAACTGATTTTAGCATTGTGCTTCCACGCTTGCCTTTGGGTTGCTGTTTTGTTTTTTTATCGGAGTGAGGGAAACTGTACAACTTCTGCCTTCACATCGAAGGAGAAGGGGGATTGTACACTGTAAACAAAAGAAGCAGCAATTTCAGCTTTGTTTTCACTGGTGCTTGTAGCATTTCAGCGTCACTTCTTGTGTAAGACTTTCGGTAATACAGCAGGCTCTGCCTGCTTTTGAAGTATTTTCTTGGCCCCAGGAGAAAAAATCCAGTTTCGTAAACAGTCTGACCTGCTAAGCTAAGATTTGAGGCATGATCCACCATGCATTTGCCTGTGATCAGACCTTTTGTAGATCCCCATCGTTCAACCCGGACACTGAGGTCCAGCGCCGAGGGCCTTCTGGCGGTTCCCTCACAGTGAGAGGCGAGGTTACAGGAAACCAGGCAGAGGGCCTTCTCGGTAGTGGCACCCGCCCTGTGGAACGCCCTCCCATCAGATGTCAAAGAAATAAACAACTATCTGACATTTAGAAGACATCTGAAGGCAGCCCTGTTTAGGGAAGTTTTTAATGACGGATGTTTTAATGTATTTTTAATCTTTTGTTGGAAGCCACCCAGAGTGGCTGGGAAAACCCAGCCAGATGGGTGGGGTATAAATAATAAATTATTATATCATGATGATTATTTAGATTTATATACCACCTTTATCTTCCAAGGAGATCAAGATGGCGCACATGGTTCTCTTCCTCCCCATTTCATCCTCACAACAGTTTATATATAAACTGAGGCAATGATTCACAGTCTCTGTGTGAGTAGGCTTGGTTATCGTGGAGTCGAAAGGCCTGGCACGTTCATAGAACTGTAGAGCTGGAAGGGACCACAAGGTCCTGTCTAGTCCAGTCCCCTGCAATGCAGGAATCTCTTTGCCCAACCCATGACCCTGAGATTAGAGCCTCCTGCTCTACCAGCTGAGCTATCCTATTTGCGCTCTTACCTTGCCTTTTTATCTTGTGAACTGCCCTGAGATCTTGTGATGAAGGGCAGTACAGTGCTACCTCGGGGTGCGGACAGGATCCGTTCCGGAGCCCTGTTCGCATCCTGAACAAAACGTAAGATGCGACAGTGCGTCTGCACGTGCGCAGGTCGCATTTTGCCGCTTTCGCGCATGACGTCGTTTTGACCGTCTGCGCATGCGTGAGCGGCGAAACCTGGAAGTAACGTGCTCCGTTACATCCGGGTCGCCGTGGAGCGCAACCTGAAAATATTTATCCTGAAGCGTATTTATCCCGAGGTATGACTGTATATAAATCTTAATAATAATAACAACAACAACAACAACAACAAATGCATGTTGTACTGGTTTCATGTGCTCTGTTATATGAACTAAAAAGGGTTAGGGAAGGCAATATCATTCTATACTGTGGAGGCAAAATATTGTGTTCTACATTCAAGGTTCTCTTTTCAACAGATGAGCACGGTTGGTATTACTGAAAATGTCAAAGGCGATAACAAGAAATTTGAGATCTGGTACAATGGCAGAGAAGAAGTCTATATTATTCAGGTACTGTAAGCCATGCTTTTTCTGATCTCCCCCTGCCTTTCCTCTAATCTACTCCCAGATATTATTAATTCCACCGGTGTGATAGTTGGGCAGGTGTGGAGATGACAGAGGGAAAGAGAGCCTGATGGGAGTCACACATGGCTCCCAAGACATAAGACATGTCTCAAAAGAGCATGAGCCGAACTGTTCCTAGCTAAGATCTCCACAGCTGCAAATTCACTAGACAGTGTTAAGTAAGCCACTATTCGCTTAGGGTTAAATGGCACACTCCGTCCCCACCATATGCCTTTTAATTCATTTACTTATTTATTATTGCCTTTATATCCCACCTGTCCTCCGAGGAGCTAAAGGTGGTGAACAAAGCTCTCCTTATCATCACAACAACCTGCGAGGAAGCTAGGCCAGACTGAGAGACAGTTGCTGTCCCAGGATACCTCAGGGAACTTCAAGGCTGTGGACTCTTGTCTCCTAGGGCTCAGTCCAGCTTCCCCCTCACAAATTCTCCCTGCTCCACACACCAGTTGCCTTGCTCCTAGCTGTCTGTGATGGAACATGCTCATTTACCCCATGCTTCAGGTAGGCTTTTAAAAAAAACATTCCCCAGGTGCCTGAATATTAATCCAGCCGGATTTTCATCCAGCACATTTTCTTTTTTAAAAAAACAGCAACATTCTCCTTCCTCCCTGAAACACTGCTCCAAGCCAAAAGAGGGGTGGGGTTAGCTTCACCACCGAACCTTCTGCCTACAGAAATCATTTTTTGAGGACAGAAAGGGAAGGAATTGTATATCTGTGGATGCAGATTTCCTGGTGGAGGAATACTCTCATGATCTGAAAGACGGCATATGGCAGCGCAGATGAATTCACATGAACTATTCAGGGCTATTCAAGGTGACTGCCTGGATCACTTGTGATTTACATCTGTCTTTTTATTCTCCCCTAGGCTGCTTCCGTGGAGCTGAAGAACACCTGGGTTTCTGAGATTAGAAAGGTCCTGACGGGACAACTGGAAGCTTGCAGAGGTAGGGCACTGCGGAGAGAATGGTTTGATATGTGTGCGTCACAGCTGTATTCCCCATCCCTCCCTTTTCCGAGGGCTTAATATTTCCCAAACTGTGTGTCACAATTGTTCATGCAATGAACAATAAATTAATTGTATTTTTATAGGTCATTTTGAGCTCACAGATCCACCCACTGCTGTGCCTGCCCACTGTGTCTCTGTATGAGTCACTGTTCTGACCTTGCCTTCACCTAATCTGGCTCCTTGGGGAGGTTTGTTTTGCTGCAGCTCTGCCTCGATCAGCTCATTTAATCTCTCCTGAATTTCCATCAATCTCAACCCATAGTTTTGCCTGGTGGGGCTGATGGGAGTTGTAGTCCGAAATGTCTGGAGGGCACCAAAGTTGGCGCAGGCTGGGTTAAAGCTGTGTGCTGGATGCTTCCTAGGAACGACACAGCTCTGACACTTGCTGTTGACATTATTGACACCTTCTGCATTTATACCATCATGAGTGTGCACACACTATGCATTTGAATCCTATGGCCTCCCCCTAAGAATCCTGGGAACTGTAGTAACCCCCCCAGGATTCTTTGGGAGAAGCAATAATACTTCTCACATATGGTGTGTTTGGCATTACTGAAAATGTCAAAGGCGATAACAAGAAATTTGAGATCTGGTACAATGGCAGAGAAGAAGTCTATATTATTCAGATACTGTAAGCCATGCTTTTTCTGATCTCCACCTGCTGTTCCTCTAATCTACTCCCAGATATTATTAATTCCACTGGTTGGTCCTCAGCTATCAAAAGAGCAGGAAACATTGACATTGTGGAAGGGGCTGTAAGTCGGGCTTTCTTGCAGAGCATCCCAGCTGTGCTTTGCTCCTGAGAAACTATTTTACAGTGGGTGGGAGGGGAAGCATGTGAGGACAAAGTGATTCCTGTCCCTCTCTTCTTGCGACAAATCACTCAACTGACATTGAGCCAGGTGACGTTGGAGGATACCTCTGCCAGATACAACTCATATGCCTGGAAGAGAGTATCCCTGTCCTTCAGGTACACCCGTCTCCTTTGTCACTGGATTTCCATCCAGGGTGTAACATTCGAATCCTGCCTATGCACATAAAATCCGGTGCACAGAGATCTAGGTCACACAGTCATGAATGGAATCCAGCAATTGGCCACTATGTGATTCACACCATTCTGGTAGCCGCCAGCAAAGGGTGGCTTTAAAAGTGGGTTAGACAGATTCACGGTCATCAGCGGGACTCACTGTGATGGCTGTGCCTTTGCTGTAATTGTTGCATGTCATATTCTCTAATGCAAACGAAGATATATCTCAGTGCAACCATGTTAAGTGGTTTGAAGATGAAAGTGAATAAAAACAATGTTCCAAAAAACTTCAAACCTGCAGGCAAACAGGAAGGGGGGATTAAAAATACATTAAAGCATCGGTCATTAAAAACTTCCCTAAGCAGGGCTGCCTTCAGATGTCTTCTAAAAGTCAGGTAGTTGTTTATTTCCTTGACATCTGATGGGAGGGCAGACACTACTACTGAGAAGGCCCTCTGGCTGGTTCCCTGTAACTTGGCTTCTCGCAGTGAGGGAACTGCCAGAAGGCCCTCGGAGCTGGACCTCAGTGTCCGGGTAGAACGATGGGGGTGGAGACGCTCCTTCAGGTATACTGGACCGAGGCTGTTTAAGGCTTTAAGGGTCAGCACCAACACTTTGAATTGTGCTTGGAAACGTACTGGGAGCCAGTGTAGGTCTTTCAAGACCGGTGTTATGTGGTCTCGGCGACCGCTCCCAGTCACCAGTCTAGCTGCCGCATTCTGGATTAGTTGTAGTTTCCGGGTCACCTTCAAAGGTAGCCCCACGTAGAGCGCATTGCAGCAGTCCAAGCAAGAGATAACCAGAGCATGCACCACTCTAGCAAGATAGTCCAGCAAAATGCTTTTCATTTGGCAGATGGAGGGCACAGTCCCCTGCCCTTCTGCACCCACCACCTGAGGCATGTGGCCCAATGAGGTTCATGATTCATCCGGCCCTGTTAGCTCAAGAACCTGGGCATGGTGTTCATATCTGCCTGGTTCACACATACTACTAAAACTGTGGGCTATTGTTAAGTGTGAACCCTGCCCAATAGCTTAACTCTGGTTTCTTTACTCTCTGGTGATCTGAAGCCATAGGCTGTTTCTGGCTTAGAAACCTTGGTTTGTTTTAACCACGGCCTGATGTTGCATGTGAACACAGCACCCTTCATTAACCATGGTTTGCTTGGTCACCTGGCCATGAAGTCAGACCGGCTGGAAGACAAACTTTGGAAAGCTATGCTATGATTGGTTTGATTGCCTGTTGGGCAACTCATAGTTAACTTGTAGTATGTGTGATCTAGGTCACTCTCTTTATGCTTGTGCACAACAAATCACATAGGGCGGCACTTAAACGGATGGGGTTGTGCAGGGTTGTTAAGGCAGCAGAGAGCATTATTGGCTGCCCACTTTCCACCTTAGAGCAGATTTATGCCACAAGGTGCCATAGGAAGGCACTGGACATAGTAAAAGATCCATCGCATCCTGGTCACTGTCTCTTCGAGCTCTTGCCGTCGGGACGGAGATACAGGTCGATGAAGACAAGAACGAGTCGTCTTAAGAACAGCTTCTTCTCCAGAGCGATCTCGGCCCTGAATGGGAAGCCTGGACTTTGAAAGTCATCTAATCTCGCTCGCTGTATTATACTGTATCGTTTAATTAGTGTTTTTATGGAGCAGTCAAGTAATTTTGTTGTCCCCGAAGGGGGCAATGACAATAAAGATATTATTATTATTATTATTATTATTATTATTATTATTATTATTATTATTATTAATTTATTTATACCCTGCCCATCTGGCTGGTTTCCCCCAGTCACTCTGGGCGGCTTCCAGCACATATAAAATCATAGGAAAGCACATTTAAAACTTCCCATTACAGGGCTGCCTTCAGATGTCTTCTAAAAGTTGTGTATCTCCTCATCTCTTTGACATCTGATGGGAGGGTGTTCCACAGGGAGGGTACCACTCCGAGTGAACTTCTTAAAATTAATAGACCTAACTTAGTCATGGTCATGAATTTCAGTGGGTCTATGCTGAGTAAAACTTCGTTGAAAGCTGCACAAACCCAACCTTTCCTTGTTTTCTTTAACAGAGGCAAGCCAACTACACCAAAGAATCACCGAGAGTGTGTACCATGCACCCATGAATTCATTCAGCTCCTCCAGGTAATTGCTATCTAGGATGCTATTTTATAGTACAGTGGTACCTTGGGTTACATACGCTTCAGGTTACATATGCTTCAGGTTACAGACTCCGCTAACCCAGAAATAGTACCTCGGGTTAAGAACTTTGCTTCAGGATGAGAACAGAAATCGTGTTCTAGCGGCGCGGCAGCAGAAGGCCCCATTAGCTAAAGTGGTGCTTCAGGTTAAGAACAGTTTCAGGTTAAGAACGGACCTCCAGAACAAATTAAGTACTTAACCTGAGGTACCACTGTATGCTGTTTCATTTTTGAAAGCACATGGGAGCCATACAATCCAGCTTCACTGCAGAGCATGCCAGATATACATACATACATAATCTTAGGGTGGCGCTGTGGTCTAAACCAGTGTTTCCCAACCGGTGTTCCGCGGCACACTAGTGTGCCGTGAGACACCGGCTGGTGTGCCGTGGGAGGGAGGCGGGCGAGTTGGGCGGCGAGCGGCGGGGCGGCGGCGAGGATCCGCGTCGAGCCGGGGGCGGCTCCGCGGTGCTGGTGCCGAGCGGCGGGGCAGCGCGCGCAAAAGGGAGGCGCGCGAGACAGCGGAGGAGGAGGAGGCCGGCATGTCCGGGCAGCAGCAGCAGCAGCAGCAACTCCCGGCGACGGCTCCTCCTCCGCCCGCTATCGCCGCCACCACCACAACAGCCGCTGCCGCCGTCCCTCAATCCCTCGCTCTGCTGCCTCCTCCCACCCCGGCAAGGGGAAGGGAAAAAACTTTAACTTTTGTGCGTCCCCCCCCCCCGCGTGACGCTGCGCGCTGACGTCACGGGGCGGGGCTTTAATGGTGGTGTGCCGCGAGATTTTTTCCCGGTAAACAGGTGTGCCGTTGCCCAAAAACGTTTGGGAAACAGTGGTCTAAACCACCGAGCCTAGGGTTTGTCGATCAGAAGGTCGGCGGTTCGAATCCCCGTGACGGGGTGAGCTCCCATTGTTCAGTCCCTGCTCCTGCCAACCTAGCAGTTTGAAAGCACATCAAAGTGCAAGTAGATAATTAGGTACCGCTCCGGCGGGAAGGTAAATGGTGTTTCCGTTCGCTGCTCTGGTTTCGCCAGAAGCTGCTTAGTCATGCTGGACACATGACCCGGAAAAACTGTCAGCGGACAAACGTCACCTCCCTCGGCCAGTAAAGCGAGATGAGTGCCACAACCCCAGAGTCGTTCGCGACTGGACTTAACGGGCAAGGGTCATTTACCTTTACCTTTTTATGCCACCTTTCCACAGTTCAAACCATGCTCCAGGCTGCTTACAACATGGGGGAGGAGGTTTATTGGTTTGTTGTTGTTTATATTATGTATTTTGTGGTTTTATATTGTATTTTAATGTTTTGGGCCACCCTGAGATCTACAGATGAAGGGCCGTATACAAATTTAATAACAAATACATAAATATATAAATGCATAAATAAAAAAATACGGAACTGCAATGTGACAAAAAGTCATGCCGTAATAATAATGTAAATAAATAAATAAATAAATAAATAGTACACAAACTGAACAATTTTCACATAAATCACAAGAGCTGAAATACAGATACAAAAAACCACCACCAGCAGCAGCCGCAACTCTCCCCACAACAACACCCAAACGAAAGCATCTTTAGCAGCAGCCTCAGGTTTTGTAGGTGGAGTCAGTCCTTCCTCCCGAGCCAAGTGGAACAAGACCTGCAAGGCAAGGGGCAGTTCTTCCAGGACTCACAGCCAAGATATAACTAGGACTACAGGAGAATAGCACCTTGGGTGGGGCCGCTTTGCATCTCAAATTGCTTCACACCTAGAGGCTCATGGAATATACTGAAAACCAGGAAGCCTGGTTAAATTGATTAGCAACCTGGTGTGCTGTGGGAGCCTGTTGCCATCTCCTCTTCCTGCTTGCTCAATCCCATCTGCCCACTATTGCTAAACTGTTCCTCACACAGTGCAGGCACCTTTCCTCTGGTGCCTCTGGTGTTCCCTGCTTATTGCTCGATATATTCTGGAGTCGTTGCCTGATTCCTCCCTTCTTTGCTCATGTACAGTGGTACCTTGGTTTACGAACTTAATCCGTTCCGGAAGTCCGTTCTTAAACCAAAGCGTTCTTAAACCAAGCTCTGCTTTCCCATAGCAGCGAGGGATTCAATTTACAAATGGAACACACTCAACAGGAAACGGAACATGTTCTGCTTCCAAGGCAAAGTTCAAAGACCAAAACACCTACTTCCAGCTTTGCAGCGTTCTTAATCCACGTTGTTCATAAACCAAGCTGTTCTTAAACCAAGGTACCACTGTATCTGCTAGGGGCTCTTTCAGAATGCCACCTATCTCAGCCTCCACTCGCTGCCCCTTTCCCCAGTAGTCACTTCTGTTAGATCCCAGTTAGATGCTGGTGGCGCGCTCAGTGGCTGTGCTGGAGCAGCTGGAGGGCAAGCTGCGTGCCCGTGTCCAGCACTCTGCGTGCGCGACCTGCCTGCCAACCTGGCCTCGGGCGATGGGCAGCAGCACCTGGGAGCTCCGCGGGGACGGGCCAATGGAGCGGCTGCTGCTTGTCAACAATGCCGGTGAGCGGGTGGTGCCGAGACGCGCTCCTGAGCGTGTGCAGAGTGCGTTCCTCCTCCAGGTCCAGAGGCAGCTGAGGGACCGGCTTGCAGAGCAGCTTCCTGCAGGGGCTGCTCTGCATCCTTGGAAAGGCCACATCTCCCCGGAAAGGGCTAAGGCAGGGCTTTAGGAGGATATAACACTAGGGACATAAGCCACACATTAATAAATCTTTCTCCCAAGATCTGACAAAAGCTGCATCCTACAGATTTCTCTCCCTCTCCCCCCCCCTTTCCCACCCACTTCTCCCTTTAATAGCTAAAACTTGGCATCTGCTATTTCTAGTTATTTCTGCCCCAGTGCATCAGCTTGAAGCTGCCAGGTACTTAAATTCACTGTGTGCGTTTGTAAATTTATTTGGAAAGATAAAGTGTAATCAGTGGATGGTGGGATTGGGGGGGGGGGTGATGGGGTTTCTTTTCTTTCTTCCGGGAAAGAGATTTATTTGAACCAGGAAAAAGCCAGACGCCAGATCGTATTCTCCTCCCCTCCTCACACTTCCAAAATTGTAATTTTGATGGGTTCATTCTCTTTTGACCCCCCCTTTCCCTCCCCAGTTGCTCTGATATAAGACCACTGTGCATTTTAAGGAATCCATATTTTTTATCTCCTGATTATATTTTAGTTAAATCATATAGAGATTTGTTTTGTATATAATTGTTTACAGATCTCTTTTTTACATCGAGACGTGTATTAATTATATAGATGAATATAAATTATATAGATAAATTCCACACACGTGATTACCCAGGGAGCATGTGACCAACTAGGTGCAGTAGTAATAAGCTCATATACAATCCTGACACACCACCTCAGAAATGTACGGGTCTGAAGAGGTGTTTAAGTGTACGCCATTCCTCTGAAATCATGCTCTTTGGGACCATATGATGTCTGGCACCAGCCGTTTATTGCTGCCATAAATTCTAACTGGGTAACATCTCTTCAGGGAAAGTGTCCCCGGGTTAGCAAGTTGGAAGAGCAATAAAGTATCATGAGAAGTAATCCCAGTCTGCTTGGACTTTGAATATATATTTATTTTGGTGGTGGTGTTTGCAAAGAAACTGAGGCAGGGAATCATAGAATCATAGAGTTGGAAGAGACCACAAGGGCCATCGAGTCCAACCCCCTGCCAAGCAGGAAACACCATCAGAGCACTCCTGACATATGGTTGTCAAGCCTCTGCTTAAAGACCTCCAAAGTAGGAGACTCCACCACACTCCTTGGCAGCAAATTCCACTGTCGAACAGCTCTTACTATCAGGAAGTTCTTCCTAATGTTTAGGTGGAATCTTCTTTCTTGTAGTTTGGATCCATTGCTCCGTGTCCGCTTCTCTGGAGCAGCAGAAAACAACCTTTCTCCCTCCTCTATGTGACATCCTTTTATATATTTGAACATGGCTATCATATCACCCCTTAACCTCCTCTTCTCCAGGCTAAACATGCCCAGCTCCCTTAGCCGTTCCTCATAAGGCATCGTTTCCAGGCCTTTGACCATTTTGGTTGCCCTCCTCTGGACACGTTCCAGTTTGTCAGTGTCCTTCTTGAACTGTGGTGCCCAGAACTGGACACAGTACTCCAGGTGAGGTCTGACCAGAGCAGAATACAGTGGCACTATTGTTATATGTATAACAACTGTTTGTTTTCTTCTCTGGATCATGTTTTGCCCATTGATGCTTTTGGGGGAGGTTGTCAGGAAAAAGCAGCAATGCAAAAGCCAGCTGCAGATCTCTGGAATGCAAAACAGGATGTTGATGTGTGGAACTGTACTGTTGGGAAAAAGGGGCAGTCTATTCTCTGTACTGAGCACCGGATGTTAGCTCAGAGTGTCATCTGACCTGTACTGGAAGTACAGGGGTGGAGCGGTGACTCTACTGCTGGAGTCTAGAGAGTGCAGTCACGTTTCTATGTACTGCTGAAATGACAGGAATAAAAGACATGTAAATAGACTCCTGTCTGTCTCTTTTCCCCTCCCTGGGGGAATGCAGGGAGGGAGAAGGAGGGGGTGTGTTCTTCTCACGTCTGAGGAGGAGGATCGCCGATTTACGACCTTGCCTGCCGGGAGACGCAGACGGGAAGGTCAACAAGTATCTCAGTCGGTTGCCCGGGGGAGGCCAGTTACCTCTGACTGCGAGCTGAGATACTGACAACTATTACTTCCCTTGATCTAGATGCTATACTCCTATTGATGCAGCCCAGAATTGCACTGGCTTTTTTAGCTGCCGCGTCACACTGTTGGCTCATGTCAAGCTTGTGGTCAACCAAGACTCCTAGACCCTTTTCACATGTACTGCTCTCAAGCCAGGTGTCACCCATCTTGTATTTGTGCCTCTCATTTTTTTTGCCCAAGTGCAATACTTTACATTTCTCCCTGTTAAAATTCATCTTGTTTGTTTTGGCCCAGTTCTCTAATCTGTCAAGGTTGTTTTGAAGTGTGATCCTGTCCTCTGGGGTGTTAGCCACCCCTCCGGGTTTGGTGTCATCTGCAAATTTGATCAGGATGCCCTTGAGTCCATCATCCAAGTCGTTGATAAAGATGTTGAATAAGACAGAACCCTGTGGCACCCCACTAGTCACTCTTCTCCAGGATGAAGAGGAACCATTGATGAGCACCCTTTGGGTTCGGTCAGTCAGCCAGTTACAAATCCACTGAGTGGTAGCATAGTCAAGACCGCATTTTACCAGCTTCTTTACAAGAATATCATGGGGCACCTTGTCAAATGCCTTGCTGAAATCAAGGTAGGCTACATCCACTGCGTTCCCTTCATCTACCAGGCTTGTAATTCTGTCAAAAAACGAGAACAGGTTAGTCTGACATGACTTATTTTTCAGAAATCCATGCTGACTATTGGTGATCACAGCATTCCTTTCTAGGTGCTCACAGACTGTTTGCTTAATGATCTGCTCCAGAATCTTCCCTGGTATTGATGTCAGACTAACTGGGCGGTAATTATTTGGGTCCTCTCTTTTCCCCTTTTTCAAAATAGGGACAACATTTGCCCTCCTCCAGTCTGCCGGGAAATAGCATGTAAATAAACAGTCGGTCGAGGTGGCTCAGAGGCAATGGGTGGGACCAAAGACCAAAGTGGCCAAGGCAACCCCCACAGGGGGTTGGACTAGATGACCCCTGGGATCCCTTCCTTATTCAATGTCAAGCTGAATAACTGAGAAAGGGATTATGTGCTTGCACACAAAAAGGTCCCAGATCCAAACCTGGCGTCTCATCCAGATAAGACTGGGTATACCCAGAACAAACTTAGTTGGTCTCTAAGGTGCTATTGGACAATTTTTAAATTTATTTTCATAGAATCATAGAATCATAGAGTTGGAAGAGACCACAAGGGCCATCGAGTCCAACCCCCTGCCAAGCAGGAAACACCATCAGAGCACTCCTGACATATGGTTGTCAAGCCTCTGCTTAAAGACCTCCAAAGGAGGAGACTCCACCACACTCCTTGGCAGCAAATTCCACTGTTGAACAGCTCTTACTGTCAGGAAGTTCTTCCTAATGTTTAGGTGGAATCTTCTTTCTTGTAGTTTGGATCCATTGCTCCTTGTACGCTTGTCTGGAGCAGCAGAAAACAACCTTTCTCCCTCCTCTATGTGACATCCTTTTATATATTTGAACATGGCTATCATATCACCCCTTAACCTCCTCTTCTCCAGGCTAAACATGCCCAGCTCCCTTAGCCGTTCCTCATAAGGCATCGTTTCCAGGCCTTTGACCATTTTGGTTGCCCTCCTTGAGTGCATCAGACCAACATGGCTACCTACCTGAATCTAGATAAGGCTGGGTAAGACTTCTGTCTGAAACCCTAGACAGCCACTGTTGGTCAGTGTGCACACACTAGATGGACCACATCCATACGAGTTTGCAACCCACATTCCCATGCAGTTCCGTGTGATCCACATTGTACATGGATCAGGCAGACCTGTGAGCCACAGGTGTAGTTCTCCCTGCCACGTCTGCTTTGCCCCTTAGTTACCTCTGGTGACTAATTGCAGAAAAGAGCAGGAAATTTTGCAGCAAGACACTTTCCCTTCCTACCTACCATTCCAGAGAGCAGCTATTGTGCTGGTGAGAGCAAGGTTTATGCAGCCTCTATGCAAATGAATTGGGCGTGAGTGAGCCAAACTGCCTGTGTGAGCAGTTCAGTAATGGGGGTATTTTCCTTTGACTCCAAAGCAGTAACTGCTGTTGATTTGCGCGTCCTGCACTCCCCTGAGAGCACCGCTGGCATTTGAGCCCTGCAGTTTGTAAAGCAGTATAATGGATGCATGTTCTAGAAGGCTGGCTGTGTTTCTGTTATCTCTGCACTATATGTTTAAATTATTTTAAACATTCATTCCCTTTCACGAGAGAATCATGCAGCCTGTAGTTCCCAGAGGGAGGCAATAGAGATGGGCAAATATGCCAATTTCGGTTTCTCTCGTTTCTCCAGATTTAAGTTCAGTTTGGCACATCAGTTAACAATCGAGTTGCCATATTTCAAAAAGTAAAATTCCTGACACCCGCAAAGTTGTTGAGCTTTTAAAAGGAAACCTAACCCTAACAGCTTTTTGAGCTGTTTCCGCTGCTTTTCCCATCCGGTTTTTCCCTGCCATACATTGGCATTTCCCCTGACATTTTGCTGATTCGACATATGGCAAACCTACTTAACAACTTAAAAAAAACAATTCTCATGAAAAATTGTCAGCATTTCCATGTATCTCCTTGACTTCACATTTTTGCAAGCAATCTCCCTTATTTAATGCATTTGGGTATGTCATTTTCATTTATATGTGCATTTTTAAAGTCACACTTTCCTCTAATATATGCTTTTTTGTACACATTATTGGTTGGGTAAGTTTTGCATTGCGAGATTTGGAGAGGTGCAAATTTCAAAGGATAGCTTCATTCCAGTTTGTGTACTGTATCCAAAAAATGGGACTTAGGGAAGTTTGCATTAAAATCTGAACCAAACCTAAATTTCTTCCCCATCCGCTAGTGCAATCTGCTAATTTTGTGAATGGTTTCTTATCTAGTTGTTTGGTCCACAGATGACTGAGCCTGGCTTGCTGCGCTTATTTATATTACCATGCTCATTATATGCCCAGCAAATTATCTTCCATCTCTCATTGTACATTTTTTTTATTTTTATTTTTTTTTAAATGATATTTATTGAGAATTTTAAAGTTACAAAGAAAAAAGAAAGAAAAGACAAGAGAAGGAGAAAAAGAGAGAAAGAAGTAGATAAACATAACAATTAAACAATACAGATCAATAAAAACCAAAGTAAAAAAATAATAATAACAAAACACACAATGCCTCTAAATCAAAAAACAAAAATAAACAAAGAATTAAAAAACAAGTCTAATATTCCCAAATCCTTAACTTTCATTAACTTATTTCAACGACCTCCTCACGCCTCCCTTTTTTGTATTCTAGTTATTAATTATCTCAGCAAATCCTTTCCATCTTTCACAATATTCTGTCATTAAATTACCTTAATCTATTTTAACCTTATCTTACCCTAAAAAACCCTAAAACTTAAAACTTAAATCTTATATATATCAAATTCTTTTAACCATAACATATTCTTACATAATTCTTTTTGACATTTCTGCTAAAGCCAAATAATTTCATTCCAACATTTTTCTAATACTCATTAATTTTACGATACTTTTCTAAATAATTTTTTAAAACTTTCTTCCAATCTTCATCCCTCGTCTCTTCTTCCTGGTCTCGGGTTTTGTCAGTCCTTTCTCGTCCATCCATCAACCTGGTGCTCTTATGTCCGAGGCTCTTAAGTCTTTTCCATGTCCCTTCTGCAGGTCTTCTTCTTGTTTATACCTGCCCTTTACTTTGTCTTTTGTTGATCTTTTTCTTATTTTCTTTCCTTTCTCATTGTGGGGTAGGTCTCGGGAGGACTCCAATCCAAAAATATCTCCATTTCTCCTCAGCAAATCAGCCCATTCCCCACATTCCCATTCCCCACAGTCAACACTGTAGTCCAGAAAGTATTTAAAAGCATGTTTCAAAGTATTTCCAAAATTAAGAGCCCTCACAACTCCAGACCCCCCCTGGTCCAATCCAGATTCAAACTTCAAAAACAGCGGCTTATACTCCTGCAAGGCCTCGGATCTCTCCATTTGTGTTATTTGAGGTTCAACAGCAACCTCCTCCATTTTCTTCTGCACTTGCACTTGCCCTATCAAAACAAATTCCTGGGCTGGTTCCTGAATGGTTTCTATATGGGTATTCGCCCTTTGTCCAAAGTTTTTAACTGCAACAGTCATCAAATCCATCTTCTCATGCATCTGCTCCAGCAAAGCACTTGTCTTGCAAAAAGCAAGCACCAAGACTTCTTGTAAACACATTTTTTCCCCCAAGGTTAGAGTCTGGTCTCACGATCCTAATCATACAGCTGTGAGGTCCCCAGATCAGCTCCGGCAACAAATTAACAAGCTCCCTCTAGAGGAGACAATTTCTATTTGTATCCATCTTTTGAAAGCAGGACCAACAACAACAAAAATACTTTCACTTTTCAAATACTTTGTTTCTTTTGATTGCAAGAAGCAACATTGGAATCAATTTGTTTCTCTCTTCTTCTTTTTTAACTATCTGTCAAAAGACGTTCCATTCACAGTCGATGAACTTCCCCATAAATTTCTGTCTTTGACACCCCATTCCCAGGTTTGAAACGGTGGAAAATTTATCTTTCTTTACTCTCTCTCCTGCAGGCTTAAACAGTCAAAAATCCCCCTCTTTTCTCCTGCTTCCAAGAGGGGTTTTGGTGATGATGAATGGAGTTTAGAACTTTATATACGACTTTCCAGACTTTGGCTTACAAAGTTTTTGCTATCTATTTACAAAAAACAGGAGGCGGACTTCCTGTTTAGAACCTTCCCGTTTCGGTGCCAAATTAAAATATTTCTTAATCCAATTTTCCGTTCTACTCACGGGTACTTGTTTAGAGTCCAATTGTCCACAGGAAATAGTCAGCGCTCTCCGGCAACGGCTGTGCGGCTTCACTCCGTAAAAGTAGCGGTTGATTCAAAACACCGCGCCACTCACCCCACGTCGCTTTGGATCCCCGAAAAAGGGTTTCCCTGCGAGTAGGGGAGGTGCTCCTGGTGTCAGCCGAATCCCACGTTCCCAGGCTTCCTCCACCTGGGATTTTTAAAGGTTCTCCGCCTTCGCCGCGGCGGCAGGACCCAATTTTCAAGGAGCAGGTTCCGCTCAGTCAGAGGAACTCCGCCATTGCTGATGGCGCTGACCGGAAGTCTCCTCTCATTGTACATTTTTACAGTCCAAAGCTCACTCTGACAGGAAGGTTTTTAACTGGGGTGACATATTCATGGTGAGATGGGGAAACTCTGCAACAAGAGGACCATTTCTGATGGTGCCACGAGGACTGGGCTTTAGGGCAGAGGACCTGGGCAGGAGGGCCCCCAGATGTAACAGGGCATGTTGAAGCAAGTGCAATAACAGACACACGGCACTCTGGAAAGGACCCTCCCTATAAGAGCATGAAGTCCAAAGTCTAGAAATCGCCTCAATGCACCATTGCACATCGATGCCCTTTTAGTGCCTATTTTAACAACGCTTGTTGCATTTCTTTTGTCTCTAAAGGTACGGCAGGAAGTCCATGAGTTTGTGCGAGAACAAATCTGAGCTCTCAAGCCTGGAAATGTCCAACAACCGGGACAGGAACATCAGCCCCAACGCCAGACAGAAAAGAGGTAGGCAGTGCAGAGACGGAAGAACTCTGAGGCAGAAGCCTAGAGGAGATGGTGCGCATGCTGTTTCCCTCTGCAAATTTCTCCTTTCCCACACCAGCAGTTTGACAAGAGGGCAAGAATTGGGGCTTCAAAGTGACCTGCATGAACTGCAGGGTGCCTGATCCACACTTTGCAGGCATAACACACACAGGGATTTCTGGAATTACCTTTGAATAACAACACAGGGCTCGTCCTCACTTCTGCTTGTCCCATGCCTAGAAGGCACGGGTTCAAGTGATTTTCCACTTGACCCGCTCCTTTCCCAGGGGAAACCCACTCTTTGGTGCTAAATCAGAGCAAGCATCAATCCAAAGAAAACTTGAATTGCCGATTGCTCTTGGGGGAAGGGGGAAGCTGCAGGACAAGAAGTGTGAATGAGCCCTTACTGAACTTGCCTTGGCTGTTATGCAAAGTGCTGGGCCACTTCACACAAGAATGGACAGGACATCCTTTCATCTCTTATCACTTGGTTGCATGATGCTTGGGACTTCTATCGCTTGGAACATCAAGTGATGAGTGCAAAACCAAGTGATGGCTTGGGCACATAGTGCTGGACTTTCATGTCACATTGTATGCAGGCAGGCTTTCCCACTCAAGGCGCTTTTTAACTGGAGTTGCTGAGGATCAAACCTGTGGCCTTTTGTGCTCTGCTACTGAGCTAAAGCTACTCCCTGAATGGTTACGATTTTGACACAGGGGCCATACAAAGCTTTGACAGCAAGTCAGTCGACTGACGCTCTGTATTATCTCAGCCACTATTGTCTCCCCTGACTAGCAGTGGTTCCTCAGGACCTCAGATATAGGACTTCTGAAGCTAGTTGAGCGTCCTTTTAGCTGGAGGTGCCAAGGGAGCAGAATCTGAATTCAACTGGCAGCTCATTTGCATGGTGGAAAGTTTATATCAGGCAAACGTTTCTCTAGTTTACAGCAACTTGTTTTGCAAACGCTGTTATGTGGGGAGAGGGCACAAGGCAAACCACTCACCGTGTGGTCGTGTGAATTCTTCATTCATTCTCCAGTGAAAAACATATACTGCAATTCCATTCATCTGAAGCATTCTGTAGATTTGGAGAGCAAGCGTGCTGTTACCTTAGGATTTTTCAAAATATGAGGCTACACATTATGCATTTAGTAAGCTAGCAGTTTCAGCCGTTTGAGGTTTGGTCAGTCTTGCCAAGTAGCAGATTCCAGACCATTTGAATAGCAGGAGAGCTGCTCCACAGTGTTAACGTTATTTTTCAAACCACCCGTCCAATAGTTTGTGTGCACCCTCTGCTGGCTGAATTGGGATTTAATTCCATGTTCATGTCAGGGATCCTCAGTCATTTTGTGGCTGAAATTCCGCAAAAAGTCGTGAAAAGCTTGAACCTAGTTCACAGGTGTGTCATAAGGAAAAGCAATATGTTTCTTTTAAAAAAGGGGGGGTAAATTAGTGTGCAAACGATGGCACTCTGGCATGAGCTAACCTAGATGACTCATCTGTTGCAGAAAAACAAGGAGGGGCCATGGTGTTTTGGTTATAGTTGCTTTATGGCTCCCCAAGATAGTATTGCCAGGCAGTGCTGACTCCAGGATATGGGGGGGGGGCTTGGACAAGACACCTTCAATGGACCCCACTTTCCCCCCTGAAATGCAGAACCTGTGGCCCTTCCATCTCTCATCAGCCCCAGCCAGGATGAAAGCCAGAGTTCAACATCTGGGTGATGGGGGGGGGGAAGAGCACAGGTTCCTCATTCCTGTTCTGTCCCTTCATTGCCGTTGTTGTCTGTTGATGCTGCTCCTGTGCCTTGTCGTTGACCCTGCTGCTGGCAAGGCCATTTCAGATTTCAAGGTAGAAAGCATTTCTGGGGGAGAGGAGAGTTAAAGATTAAATTTCATGGGGATCCCCACTACGACCCAGAAAACCCTGTGTCTCAAATGTATGAGCAAGTCAGGTTAGCCAGAGCAGATCCTTGATCTTCTTTTGCCAGCAGTCAAAGGCAACCAGCCTCCCAAAGGGAACCAGCTAATGGAACACCCACCAGATGTCAAAGAGAAGAAAAACTACCAGACTTTTAGAAGACCTCTGAAGGCAGCCCTGTTTAGGGAAGCTTTTAATGTTTAACAGACCACTGTGTTTTAATATTTGTTGGAAGCCGCCCAGAGTGGCTAGGGAAACCCAGACAGATGGGTGGGGTATAAATAATAAATTTATTATTATTATTATTATTATTATTATTATTATTATTATTATTATTATTATTAACACTCCTGCAGGCCCCACGGCCTCCTCCGGCACTGGAACAGCCACGCAGCATTCCTGGGAAGGGGTCCTGGTGTTCTGGGACTCACAGCTGCTGTCTTGTGAGCACCCGGTATACCAGAGTAAAAGCAGCGCAGACGGAGATGAGGTATCTGGGCATACCTACTTTATTTCTACTAATTACAGATTAAAGAACATAACAAACACGTATGAGAGGAGTAGCCCTCATACAGACATCCCATCTCGTCGCAAGACAGAGCAGAAAGAAAAAGTACAATAGTACCAGAGACAGAAGTCACACAGATTGGCTTCCTTTCTCACGGAACAGAAAATAAACAAGAATCTGGTGATCATTGCAATGGGAGGAGTGCAATGCTAACACCAGCGTGGTGTAGTGGTTAAGAGCAGTGGACTCCTAATCTGGTGAACCGTGTTCGCTTCCCCGCTCCTCCAAATGCAACTGCTGGGTGACATTGGGCTAGTCAGACTTCTCTGAAGTCTATCAGCCTCCCTCACCTCACAGAGTATTTGTTCTGGGGGATGAAGGGAAAGGAGATTGTTAGCCGCTTAGAGACTCCTTAAGGGGAGTGAAAGGCGGGATATCAAGTCCAAACTCTTCTTCTTCTTCTTCTTCAACCTTTTCTTATGCAGAAGTGTACAACATGGACACTGTGGTTATACAGATTTGTAGATATTTATCTTGATTTCAGTTGACAGATTCTTCTTCTTTTTTTGGTATTGAGTTTTCCCCGTGATTTTTTCTTTCAGCACAATATTATTTTTTGTAAGTAGCATTGTGAAAAGTCACTCAAACATTTGTAAACATAAATAATATTTTGGGAGGATTTGCTGCGCCGGGGCACCTGCAAAGAGACAGCTTTGCTTGGGGATGTCTGCTGGTGAGCACATCATGAAGGAGGGCTTTCACCTTAATACATGCAGCTCATATTGTTACACTGGAAGCCCTATTTCAGAACAATCCCTGCATTGGGAATGGGGAACCTCAAGCCCTAAAGATTCTCCCCCTAGGCTACAACCCTCCCCAACCCTACTCCTCAAGTGCCCTCCTCAAGTAACTGTGACTATGCCTGTTGCTTGCCTGGCTGGAGGATGGAGAGGTGTGATCATTTGCAGAAACCTCTGGCTTTAGCGTGGTCTACTGCACAAAGGTAAGAGCCACACCCATTGCTCCACCCACTTATGATTCTGGCTCCGCCCACCCTGGATGGTTGCCGGCAAGGGAATGTGGCCTTGATGCTTTAAAGGGTTCCACTCAATGGTCCATAATTCCGTGAGCAGCCTTGGGTGTTTTGTGGACACTAGAGTTTTTTTGGTCTTTTTTTAACTATTCGCTTTTCACTTACTTTCCTGCTGACTTGTCTTCCTTTTGGAACCGTGTGTTCCCTCCCTCCCCACAAAGCACCTTCCCGCCTTCTCCATTTTGCTCCCAGGTGAAACCTAGCTAGTCAAATCTATCCCTTGCATAACAAGAAGGATGTTTGGCTCAGCTAGTTTGCTTCCTTGTTTCCACAGCCACCTTCCCAGCTAGTCACTTGCTGCGCAAGCTCACGGCTGGCCAAGCGTTCCAACTTTTTAATCACCTCCCCCTTTCTCTCCCCCCCCCCACAAGCTCTTAACTTTGCTCTCTCCACAAGCTGCAAGGCTGACCCCTCTGCCCTGCCTCACCTCTCTCTTCCCTCTGCCTCTTTCTCCTAGCTGATTATTCCACCAGCCTTAATCTTGAGCGCTCAGCTCTTGCTCGAAAGCGGTTCACATTGCAAGGTCTTTCCAACCGCAGAGCTCCACCCAAAGGTAAAACCACCGCCACTCTCAGCGCTTGATCGCCAGCCACACGTCTCCCGAGCACGGTGTCCATCCCATTACGTCATCCATCGCACCCTGCAAGGGTGACTGCATCCCATCATAATGTCCTCGTCCGTTGTACCCATCCCCTAGCTTCACCCGGGCTGTGTTCACATGACCTGCTTAAAACACAGTGAGGCCATTTCCCCACGCTGCGTTTCAAACTGCATTTGCATGCTGTTGCACAAAGCGGTACGGCAGGATACATTTCCCCCCAAATTGCCCACTTTTCTGTCTGTACCACCAATGGGTGGAGAAGGGGTGCGGATGTCTTCATAGGGCTTACGTCTCCAAATCGTATTGAAGCTAGTTTGCAGGGAAATGCATCAAAATGCAATATTTCTCAAGGAACTACAGGATAGATGTGGATTGCGGCTTCAAAGCAATGGGAGCACTCTGGATTCAGAGAGAACAGGGGTGTACACAGCCTCAGTGTTTTCTTCTTCTTGATAGCTACTAGGTGGTGTTTTTCAAAGGTAGCAGCTCTGCATTTAGGATGGTGCAGGTGGTTCCTCACCGCCCACAGGGCCCTGAGACGAGAGGATGCAAAACTGAGAAGATCCAAAATTGAGATGATCCATTTGTGGGTGCCCATTTTTGGCCTCGCTCAGGGCGCCATATTACGAAGGATTGCCAAATCTGGGGGCACTCCCTGGTTTTACTCACCTGCCTCTGACATACACATTAACTTCGCCTTCTCAATTTCTGTTGTCAGGCTGCTGTTAAAGGCCTGTTAAGAGGAGCGGCAACCCAAGCTTTTAAATGAATTCCCTCCTTTTTTTAAGAGCTGGAAAGAGCAACCAAAATGATGGATGCCCCTATGAGGAAACATTACAACTTTTGGGGACATTTTTAGTTAAAGGGAGGGGAGTAAGAGGAGACACAGTAGAGTTATAGGAAACCGTGCATGGGGGGGGGGGATGAATAGAAAAAAAGTTTTCCTTTGTCTCTCATAACACTATAGCCTAGAGCTGTCCAACGGAAGTGCTTCTTTACAAAGTGTGAAGTTAATCTATGGAATTTGCTCCCTCAAGAGGTTGTGATGGTAACCAACTTGGATGGTTTGAAAGGATGATTAGATGAATTTAGGAGGTGTAAGGCCTGTTGGGATGCTGCTGGGGAGACGGGGGCATCAGGCAGCCCCCCAGCTGGCTCCAGCCACCAGCCGGCAGCCGGGCGAACTCCGGTCTCCCTTGGAACAGCATCAATCAGCGACTCATAGCTTCAGAAGCCTTCAGAAACTTGAGCACGCTTTATCAGCAGAGTGAATAAATCTTCACAATGGAAGTGGCGGACAGAGACATGTGTAAGCATTATTTACAGGCGTTTATTCAGCATAGTTCAGGAACAAAGGGAAAAACATGTCTGCTTCCCTTCGTGTTCAAGCACACAGCAATAGAGCAAAAGCAATATACAAACGGAAGGTCCCAGCAAGCCTGTGCTGGAAGTAAACAGGCATGTGACTCACAACAGTCATGCTTGTTCCTTTTAAGGTGGAATGGAACTATATCCCAACATCCACCCGTGACTGTGAGCCACGATAGTCATGTTCCACCTTGACTATCAGAGGCAATAAGCCTTTGAATACCTATAGCTGGAAATCGCGGGCGGAGTGTTATTGTGTTCAAGTCAGGTCCTACCTGTGAGCTTCCCACAGGCACCTGGTTGACCACTGTGAGAACAGGATGCTGGGTCCAGCAGGGCTGTTCTTATGTCCTGGAGATGTTCTAGAAACGGTGCAGAAAAAACTGGAGCAACTGCTATATGAGTCAAGACTAGAGCTTTTGTATTAGATCCACTTGCAAGCCGTACCGTATGTTATATTAGCTGTGTACCCTAAAGCCCCAATCCAGATTGGAACTCTGGCATGGGGGTAGTGGAGCTCTATGGAAAGGGCCTAGCTCAGTGGCAGAGCTTCGGATTTACATGCAGAAGTTCCCTAGGTTCAATTCCTGGCATCTCCAGGGAAAACCCCCGTCTGAAAGTCTGGAACATCACTGCCAATCAGGATGGACAATCCTGAGCCCAGGTGGACCACAGAATCTTAGAATTGTAGAGTTGGAAATGATCCTGAGGAGCATCTAGTCCAACCCCCTGAAGTCTAGGAATCTCCATCCAACTTCTACGAATGGTCTTGGTCAGTATGAAGATAGCTTCCTGTGTTCCTAGTCTGTATTGGACCCCCTGTTTGCATAAGAAGGGGAAGCTCACATTGATGCAAATGAGAGAGTTCCCCTCCCAAATCACAAATATGCAGGGGGGGGCGCTGATCCAGATTGAGACCCCCCCCCCCGTCTCCCAGCTACCCAGCTAATCTAGCACATCATTTTGCCCTAAAAGTGATGGCCCAGCCTCCATGGTGGCATTGCAAGGTACAATTGTGTGGCATTGTATGAGGCACACAACTTAGGCTCCATCTCAAGGGAGATGCAGGATCAGATCTCCCAACATACTTTTTTTTTTAAGCCTTAAGAACACCATTTAAGACTTAAGAGCACCATAAGAGGGCCTTCTCGGTAGTGGCGGCCGCCCTGTGGAACGCCCTCCCATCAGATGTCAAGGAAATAAACAACTATCTGATGTTTAGAAGACATCTGAAGACAGCCCTGTTTAGGGAAGTTTTTAATGACGGATGTTTTAATGTATTTTTAATCTTTTGTTGGAAGCTGCCTGGAGTGGCTGGAAAACCCAGCCAGATGGGTGGGGTATAAATACATTATTATTATTATTATTATTATTATTATTATTATTATTATTATTATTCCAACAGGAGGGGACAGAGACAGGCAGGCACAACACAGACATTTGCCTTCCTCTTATATGTGGCTATTAACAGCTTTTTGGGTGGGAGAGGGGTTGATTTCAGTCACAAAAAAAGTCACAGGGGGTAGGGAGAGAATTAACCTCCTCTCTCAGACCTCTGATCAAAATGGATTTATTTAGAGGTGTGCCGGCTGAGGCCAATGTGAGTTGTGGTCCGGCAACATCTGAAAAGCACCAGGCTGTTGAAGGCAGATTTAGGACACTTTTAGCTGGCTTTTCGTGAAAATAAATTCCAGAGTGGGGAAACAAACGTGTGGCTAAAAAGGCATTGAGAGATCTAAGCAAGGGATCTCCTGTGCTAGGCAAAGTTTGCAGCTCAGATGCTTCAGTGTTTCACTGGTGGTAGTGCAGGATGCTACCCAAGATAAGAACTGAACCCCTGGCCCTCACTCTGTGGAACTTTGTCCAGCGTAGTTACCTTGGGAGGCAAAACATGGTGGGTTGGTGCTGGGAGCTCACTGGACAGTAGATAAACGCAGGGCTCAGTGAAGGAGGGGAGACAGAAATAACTTGGCCTACATATTTTATTTTCAGAACTTTTTCTTGCCAAAGGCCTGTAATAAACCCCGAGCCAATTTCTATTTGGCCTTTCCAACATTCCAAACAGATACTAAATCCAGACCACTAGGTATAAACATGCATGTGGAGTGTATTCAAGATCTTGCATAGATACTGGGCTGGCACAATAACTCTTTTTAAGTTGCCAGTAAATATGAATCCTCGCGGTGGTACTGTGAAGATGTTCGTTTGCTGTGCTGCACAAATCCCGCAGTTGATCAGCTTTTTCATGGAGCGCCTGTGGACAAGGCTGTGATCAGGCGACCTGTCATTTACACAGCAATAAAATACATTTCCTAGGGACGTGGGTGGTGCTGTGGGTTAAACCAAAGAGCCTAGGACTTGCCAATCAGAAGGTCGGTGGTTCGAATCCCCGCGACGGGGTGAACTCCCATTGCTCGGTCCCTGCTCCTGCCAATCTAGCAGTTTGAAAGCACGTCAAAGTGCAAGTAGATAAATAGGTACCGCTCCAGTGGGAAGGTAAATGGCATTTCCGTGCGCTGCTCTGGTTCACCAGAAGCGGCTTAGTCATGCTGGCCACATGACCCGGAAGCTGTACGCCGGCTCCCTGGGCCAATAAACCGAGATGAGCGCTACAACCCCAGAGTCGGTCACGACTGGACCTAATGGTCAGGGGTCCCTTTACCTTTTTAAAATACATTTCACCCTGGAGAAGGTTGTCACCAGGTGAACTGAGTGCCTGCTCCACCTGCTGTCCAGGTACTAACTATTGATGAGCAATTTCAAGGCACCATTGTTCCCCCTCCTTAGGGGTCTTTACCTATAAACTGGACTGGACTGGCCAGCCCTTCTGGATTGGCCAGCCCTTCAAACCAAGAACTGTAAAGTAGGACAAATGGCCATTGAGGCTGACATTTCAGTGACACAATAGGTCCTTCACCAGCAGAGATCAGCTGGGCTGAGTGGAGGGATGTCTTTGTATCATCCAAACCACGTCCAGGATTGCTCTGCCCAAACTTCTGGGAAACCACAACAACTAAACTGGCATGAAACTGATACAGATCTGTAGTGTAGGTAGGCCTGATTTTGCTGATCACATTGATTTTGGAAAAAAAAATGCTGATCACCCTCTAAAGATCCTGCTCAGAACTGATTTTGCAAGCTTACTGCTTTCAGACGTTCATTTTCTCTCTCACACACGCTTGCACAAATAAATCATTAGAGTTTTCAGTACAGGCTTCTGCGCCTGCTAGATTTCCAAACTCACAGCTCAGTGTGTTGCAGCATAAAACCTGATAGTATCTTAATGCTCATGAGAAAATGGCTTGTTTAGAAACTTTAGATGTTTGAAGACGCACTGGTGGTAACAGGATCACCTGCAATCACATTGCATCCGATTGTCTTGTTAGTTTGTGCTTCATCAGCTTTGAAAGGCCAGAAAGCAAACATTCCCGCTGGCAAATTTTTAAACCTGCATGCAGCTGTGTTACAACATGTATCATCTTGGCTGTCATGCTCATCTTCCTGTATTTAATAGGGCTTCACTCATGTTTAACACAAAGTACTGCCGGCTGTGATCTCCTTTCAAATTGACCGTGCCTATGCAGATGGCACAAGTGCTGACTGTTTTCAGAAGTAACCTTTTACCGTGATTGCTACTCCTAGCACTCGTTTACATGTCAGTTATTCTGAGAGATGAACCCAGCTCACTTCGATTGCAAAGCAAGGGCCATATCAGAGTTCGGAGATGGTTGTACATGTAAAACAGAGCTCCGGATCATTGTGAGCACTCCTGTTCTGGTTGTGAAAAATGAGAGGAATTCGGGATTCAGTGACCTGTTAATGACTTGGCATTGGATGAAACCTGGAACCATGGACCCAAATGGCCCAGATGTTGTTGGGTTACAACTCCCATCATCCACTGACCATGCGGATTGGAATGGGGACTCCAACGAAACATCTGGAGAACCTCTGGTTCCCCTTCCCTGCCCTACATGAACTGAAATGCAACTCACCTACAAAACATGGGCACCTCCAACTTTTGTGAAGCAGTTCTCCAACCCCCCAAATAGGTATGGAAAGTCATATATGAGGGGGAAGGATGTACGTTAGTGAAAGTTAGAGGTTGTGTTCAAAGTAGCGCTAAGGAGATTGTTCTGTTGGCCCAAGTGTCTCCGCTTGCCCAGTGGAATAATCTCCCCTCTCCTCATAATAACAGCTGCATCAGGCCAGGGCCCATCTAGTCCAGCGTCCTGTTCTCACAATAGGCAACCAGATGCCTGTCGGAAACCAGCAAAGCAGAACATAAGCACAATGGCCCTCTCCCTTCCTGTGATTTCCAGAAAGTGGTATTTGGAAGCACTGCTGCCTCCAACTGGGGAAACAGAGCAGAGCCATCATGGCTGCTTGCTATGAAAGCCCTTTCCTCTTCCACGAATTTGTCTAATCCTTTTTAAAAACTAAAATATACTCAGAGTCGAGAGTGGATTTCATGCTCTTTATTCAGCTCATAGTGGTGAGGAGGAATGGAAGTTCCCCCCAGAATATCTGCTTTATAGACATTATTTACACAGTGGGCCCCACGTGATTGGCTAATTCTGGGATTCTCCTGTAGGCCAATCAGGTTGCGGATTCACTTCCACCTGGAGCTGGATTGGGTGGCTCCTGTGGACCAATCAGACTGCTGCATTCTGAATCCTATTGTTCTAGGACCAATCAGACTGCTGCATTCTGAATCCTATTGTTCTAGGACCAATCAGACTGCTGCATTTTGGATCCTATTGTTCTAGGACCAATCAGACTGCTGCATTTTGGATCCTATTCAACTCCGTACATAACAAAAACCATCCAAGTTGATGGTCATCACTGCCTCTTGTAAGAGCGAATTTCATAGCATGACTGTGCGCTGGGCGAAGAAGTACTAAATCTGCCCTAAATCTTTCAACGTGGATGTCTACGAGTTCTAGCGTTTCTAGAGAGGGAGCAAACCTTTACCTCTATCTACTTTCTCCATGCCAGGCATAATTTCATACAATCATGTCACCTCTTCCTCGCCTTTTCTCTAAACTGAAAAGTCACAATCGCTGCCGCCTTTCTTCCTAGGGGAGTTCTCCCAACCCTCTGGAACAAATTTGGGGAGGGTGTTTAGGGCACATGCAGGACTAGGAGAGGGACAAGTCCCTTTGGGAAACAGGAGTCATTCCGCTTGCTCCCACCTGCTGAAATATTCAGTTGAATATGACCCAGTGTGTGTATAAAAGCCTTGTATTCAGGAACGATGCTTGCAAAACTGCGAATATCAAGACAAAGTTGCAAACGAAAATGTATATGTTATGAGAAATGCACACAAAACTGCGCTCAGAGTTTTGTTCGGACTTTTTCTTTTTTACTGGAAAATTATGCGGAAATGGGTCAAACTGAAGGATGGAAAAATTAGGAAACGAAAGAAACCAAAACGGACAGATTCATTCATCTCCGTACTTGCAGTGTGTGCCAGTAATTGCGTGAGAAAATGTCGTTTCTGTTATCCTAGTGGATAGGAATTTACACACCCAGCCACTTTAACACCTCATTAGCAATCTCAGGAAAGGAAAGAGTTGCAACATTTAGCAGGGCAGCTGATCAGTTTACCAAATGACCACAAGCAAAGGGTGGTAAGTTACCAGTTGGTAAATAGCTGCAGGGAATCATTTTGTATCTGGTCATTCATAGGCCATTGATGACCTCCTGCATCCCTCCATGGCAAACCAGGGGGTGGGGTTAGAACCCCCAGGGACTCCTTGGCCATGCAGACAATGCATGTTTTAATACAACAAGCCCTGAACAGAACTGTGATACGGTTTGCTGCAGTTTTCCATGGAAACAAGCTACCTTTCTCCAGCCTTCTCCTAGTTGTTGTTGTTGTTCTCCTCCTTCCTCCTCGTTTGCTTGCTTGCTTGCTCACTTCTAACCCTTCCTTGACCTGACTCTATCTGTCCTCCCAGATCCAGAATCTAAAGAGAGAGATGTAACCCGCCGCTTTTCCCTAGCTTCCTCCATCAGCACCACAACTAACACATCTGCTCTAACCAAAGGTACAGTCCCATTAACACTTCGCCGCCTTCCTTCCTCTGCCGACGTTGGTGCAAATGTGGCGGCGCTTGGAAACCCTTGCAAGCCTGAACCTGTGCTGTGCTCTGCAAGGCAAAGAGCAGAAAGGGTCAGGCGCACGACCCCCTCCAAACATTGTGCGCTACGGAGTTGCACCACCAGGATGGGAAGCAAGCCAGAACGGTTCAGTCTCTGGGTGCAACCAGACAGGCATAATTTCAAAGCCTGCCTGGTGCAGAAATGCACTCAACTGTGCTTCTGAGAGAAGGGCTATCGTCTCACCTGGACTGAGCTCTTGGGGGGGGGAAACCCCTTTTCTGGTTTGGAGCAGAAAGTGAATGTGAACACTGCTGATTGGTCAGCTTTTGGGTCAATCATGAAGTGACCCTCCTTTCAGAATAGGGCTTTGCTCGGCACTGACTGGCTCTCTCCTGAGTCCCTATGCCGACTTATAACTGTGTTTCAAAGGGGGTGGGTGGGAGATTAATGATAACGATAACAATAATATAATAGAGAAGGGGGGCAAAGGTTATGTTCTTTTGCTTCTCACTATGGAATGCTTTTTGGTTATTGCAGCATATCAGACGTTATTTTGGGGTGGATTTCCATAAAGTTATTTCAAGATAGAAAATAGTAGTTACGTGTATGTGAAATCAACACTGAACAAACTTGAGTAGATAAAAACAGTATTACGGTGGGGAAATGTAACATTTGTCAACTTGAGTTCTTTTCAAAACCATAGTAGACACCCTTGCTGGGTTGTTGCCTATGGTCAGAGAGAATGATTTGTAATCATGCTCAGATAGGTGCATATAGTTTTCACGTTAACACAAACTCGTCTCTGTGGGCATCATCTATGTATTTGGAATGGTAATACAAGTCCATTATTGGGGGGGGGGGGCTCTCTGCTTTCCTTCAGAATCACAGTTATTATTTTAAAAAGCAAGGTTTTTGGTGCTTTTGTTGCAAATCACAAGTATGTTCCCCCCCCACCTCTCGACAAGCTGACTTTAAAAAACATTATGATTGTGTTGTATGCTAAGATAAGCTAACCATTGCCCTCTGCTGCAAATCCTATTCTTTTCCATGCCAAGAGAGCCGGGTGAACCTCTAACTATATTTCGATTCTTGTTATCTGCAAACTCCACACAGGTCCCCTTGTTCCTGCAGTTAAAGTCAAGAGGCATGAAATTAAAAGCGATCCAACTCCTCTGGGTTTCGAAGGTACATGATGCATGAACCATTTGGTGACAGTCCCTTGATTATCCTTCATGGAATGCCTATACTTTCATCATCACCGGCATATGACATATGAGAGAGTTTGTAAGGACTCTCGAGTCAGCATATCAGCCCATTTTCTGGTTTCGGAATTAATCATCCTTTCCTGTATGCATATGTCTGACCTGCCTGCCAAGTTCCAGTTAAGGCATATTGGAGGCTGAAACGAAGAGAATGAGAAAGCCAACTCGACACACTCTCTTCCCTCTCAGACACGCAATGCTTCCGATGGCTATTGGGATATTTAATAATAATAAAAATAAAAAATTATTTATACCCTGCCCATCTGGCTGGGTTTCCCCAGCCACTCTGGGCGGCTTGAATATTAAAATGATTCATCCAGTATTAAAAGCTCCCCTAAACAGGGCTGCCTTCAGATGTTTCCCACAAACCACAGGATTGCAGGGTTAAACCACTGTTTTCCATTTCCCTTCTTATGCAGATTGAGTGCAGAAGCTCAAGAGACCCAGATGTACATTTGATTTTAAAACTGGCCCCTTTCTGTACTATATATTCACAACGGTCCCAATCCTGTTAAACGGTACTCATAGCATCATTGGTGAAAACAACAGCTGTGGGCTTGGCGCAGTCCGTTTACGGCCATTTCTTCATTGCTGCATCAGTTTCTTCTGTTCCATTATTTCTCTCTTGAAAGCATGTCCCGCAATTGTCTCGTGAGTTTGCTGTTGGTGGTGTTTAGATGGTTCCTGTGTCCTTTGCTGCATGCCGGTGTAAGCTAGACCTCTTTTTCACCTCAACCTTCTTTCCTTTATTAAACGGCTCTAAAATGAGCATCACTCTGGTATCAATGGTACTCTGCATGCACCCTCCATCACGTAACATCGATGAATGGTCTCCTCGTATACTTGGCCTACCCCTTTTATGCCAGGGGAGGCAAAAGCAGTGGGCACCCTTCTTTCAGCGCATGCCATGTAGGTAATTAATCCAGACCTGAGATGAGGAATCTGGACTACCATTCCCATCAGCCCCAGGCCAGGAGTTGTAGTTAACCTCTGGAGGACCAAAGGTTCCATATCCCTATCCAGGTCAAACAGGGTTAAAGTTTTCTGTTCCCTTGGGAAAGAGGGGTGGGGTTCTCCCACTGCATTGGAGGCTCCCACTGTGATGTTTTAGGCAAATCTGGGGCACCCTATTTTCTTTCTGGATCATGCCCTCTGTTAGCATGGTGAGCTGGCCATGAAAGAAGGCCTAGTTACTTTGGGATTCCCAAAGTTGCAGAAATCCATCCGATTGCACCACCATAGGCAGATACTTAGGGCAAAGGCAGGCACATAATATTATGAATGGTGGAGGTAGCTTGTAAGTGCTGTTACTGCCATCTAAACCCAGGCATATTTGTTTCTGTCCTGTGGCAAGCTCTGAAGAGACCTGTCTGAACCAGGGAAAAGCTGGGTGTGGTGAGCTCTGACTGGTTAGCGCCAATGATACCATCAACACCCACTGCATCAGTCTTGCAAGCGATGTTTAAATGCTTGCAGTTTTGTTTTAATTAGGCAATGAATGAATGAATGTATCTATGAGCAGATACACATGCAAATTAAAAATGCAAATTAAAAGGTTTGCAGGCTTATCTGATGCACATCTGGTTCTCCTTGTCGTGATTTGCCAATCCGCTTTGTTGGTGAGGTATTCCTGCAGCACAAGTTGCAAAATCAGGTTCACACCGTAAGTAAAGAACCTGGTAGGAAGTTTCCTTACAGTGAGTCAGACCATTGGTTCACGTAGCTCAGTAATGTCTACACAGACTGGCAGTGGCTCTTCAAGTTTTCAGGCAGGGGTCTCTTTCTGAATTCTACCTGGAGATGCCAGGGACTGTCTGCCCCTCAGCTATGGCCCATCCTTGTGGTGCTCATCCTTCGAACGCTGCATCCGCCTTCATCCTCAGCAGCAAAATCCTGCGTATGTCTAGTCAGAGTAAATGTGTATGAGTGCAGGCCTTTATAGGAGAGCTGGTCCCAATTTCAGGTTAATCCAAAGGGACGATCTTGCGTACGTAGCGTCGATCGCATTACTAGCAAGGAAAACCTTCTGGGTGGGGTTGCATGTTCGACCTGACATTTTTGAGATCCCAGCTAGCACCCAAACAAACAAACACCCTACTTCCTGTCACAGATGCCTTTGAATGCAACCTCTTGGCTCAAGCTAAATGCAGCGCTGTTCGCTCTACGAAGCCAGTCCCTAGATCTGCTTCACAGACAGGTAAATAGGAATCAAAATGTGTTTTGAGATGCAAAGCCTGTGCTGCTCAGAGCATATCTGAAGACAAAGGGCGCTACTAGTATGCACTGTGGGTTTTTCCTGTGCACAGCTCTGCCGAAATGAATGGGAGCCTGTTGCTAAATGAATGGGAGCTTACACAGTCTAGCGTGATGCCCAAGCATTTCACTGAGGCTTCCTGATGTGTTGTGCCTGAAATGTTTTTTTTTTTAATTAAAAAAATACTTGCTTCCAGCTGAGTGTGGAATTCTTTGCTCCATCTCATTAGTTTTATTTTGCTTCTGCTTATCCTTTGTTCACCCTTGTACCTCCCTCTTTCTGCTCTCTTTCCCCCCTTGTTGTTGGCATCTGTTTGTCTTGAGAGAAAATGGGGGTGAAGTCTACACACATCTCAATGTAGGTTGTAAATCGCCTCACCCCCTCCATACCCAGCTGATCACTGCATCCCACAGGAGAGGGCACTCTGCGGGTACCATCCTATCATGAAGTGTGCTTATTACATTGTCAGAATTGAGCCATTAGTGTGGCTTCACCTACCCTGTGGAACTACCCACCACTGCATATCAGACAGGCACCTTATCTGATGTCTTCCTAGCACCTGCAGAAGATGCTCATCTTTCATCAAGCCTCATAAAATCTCTGCCTCATGTTTCTTTCTTGGATAGAGGTTGATTGTATGCATGCCCTGCTATCGTTAAACATTGTTTTTCTATATGCAGTTGTTTTAACTGTTTTTTAATATATGTAACTGTTTTATATACAGCAGGCCCAAAACTTGTACGCTGTTTACTTACATGATATCAGCCTTGTGCACTTCATAGAAAAATAAATAAACAGAAAGAGGCTGGGGAAAAACCCATCAGAGGGGTCTATGCCTGATAAGCGAGGTGGAGGATATTAAAACTTTCTGCAGCAGGAAAACCCAGTGCGGAAAGAGCTTTTTAAGCCCTCTGCCTTGCTTACTGGCGTTATTTGCCTTCGGACAGATAAGGATGGTTGCACAAATGTCTGAGTGATTGCAGGGGGTCTTCCTGACTTTGTGCAATTTTGCCTTTGTGAGTGGACCTCCAGAACATAACCCCTGGGTGAGTTTCAGGCCTACTGTATATTATTGCAAATTGCTTTCAGGTGCCTTATAGGAAGCAATTTATAAATGACGTTTAATGATGCTGATGCTGATGTCTTCTTCAGAGGAGGGAGCTATATAGTGAAGGCTGGTCCTCCTTCATTTTTACAACTAGTCCAGAGTGTGACCCTGGCTGTCAGTTTCATCCTCTGTAGCATCAGTGTTGCCAGGGGTGGACTTTGGTAATCTTTTGTTGCAATATGGCACCCTGTGCTAAGTCAAAATTTGGTGCCCCCAAATGGATCTTCTCCCACTATGGATCTTCTAAATTTTGCACCCCCTCAGCTTGGCACCTGCATCGCCCTAAATCTGATGCTGGTGTTGCTACTGCAGAACTCTGCAGGGAGGAGGGTAGAAGCAAAATTAGAACTACAAGGCTCTGCCTATCATGGACTCTGGCTCCACCTACTGGTGGGTTCCCTGCTTCCCACCCCATCAGCCACCATAGGTCACTTACGTTCCTCTGTAAGACAGTATGCTCCTCATGATGCTAGCTAAATTATCATGAAAATGAACTTTCATGATTTGCTCTGCTGGAAAAATGTAAATCCACAGGGCTGGGTCTTACCAAGCTTGGAAACCAGCATATAATTTGATCCTGAAACGTTGTGAGACAGATTTTAGAGATGTATGTTGAAATGCAGATTTTGAAGGCAAGTTCCCACTCGCTTTTTAGGTGGGGTGTTGTTGTTTTGAACTGAATTGTTTTAAGCATCTGCACCACTCCAATCAGTTCCACAACTCAGCTTTGCTTCTCTGAGGGCCAAATTTCACACGCTGCTCCTGTCAGGATGGGGAGCAGGGAGATAGAAATCCGATTCAGTGCTCATTTAAGGGTAAAATTACCTAAGTCATACAGTCCCCCCAAAATGCATGAACCAAAACTCAATACATGAGCCTCTGAATTCACATTTCTCCGAACTTCACAGCACAGTTCTTCAGCTAAATAAAGTATATATTAGGGTAAAATGTGTGTAAAATGCATATAATAATGAAAAGAACATACAAAAATCACCACGCTTCACTTCCAATAACCCTTTGCATCCACTTGGCCTCCCTTGCAGGTTAGTTTTGAAGCTGTGCTGATGCTCCAAGCAAGCTTCTTGGAGGAAGGGATGTGATGCAGAGGCAATAAATTAACCTCTTTGAGTGGGTCTCCTCCAGTAGAGAGCTGCTCATTTGTTTTTTAAAAGGCTGGATTTTCATGCTGTGCAGTGCCATCAATATTCTGTCTAAAGTATGCCAGCTGCTGATGCCAAACGCTCTCCTTCTTTGCAAAGGTTGGCCCAGCAGGCAGATGCCGTCGCTTGATACGTTTGAGGATTTTGAAGCCATCCCATCCAGCGCTGAGGAACTCTCCAACTCTTCGGATATGGAGGAAGAAAGCCAGCCTAACAACGTAGATAACACCTTTTTGTAATGCTGTAGGTTAAGCTTAGCTCAAGCTGGGCGCAAATGCGGCAGGAAATGCAGTTTTGCATTTCCCCAAACTATGAGAATGTTTCAGAACAAGAAAAGGGACAGTCTCCAAGTAGCCCTTTGTAAACATCCTATCAGTGCAAGGATTCCTGATTGCACAAGGAAACATTTACCCCCCTCTCCTCCCTTTGCGCCCCACTAAATCTGTTCTAGAGATTCCCCCAACCATCTAGATCAGGCATAGGCAACCCTGGCCCTCCAGATGTTTTGGGACTACAACTCCCATGATCCCAAACTAACAGGACCAGTGGTCAAGGATGATGGGAATTGTAGTCCCAAAACATCTGGAGGGCCAGGGTTGCCTATGCCTGATCTAGAGATTTGGGGAGGGTATGGGGCACATGAAGGGTGGGGGAATTCCTGTCCTGCAAACAGAAATCCTTATGCCAATGGGACATGTTAGTTGAATACCACCCATGGCATTGGGTTGGGTGGGTTCTTCGGGTACCACCAATATTTGGCTATCAACTTGTGCAGTTTTCTTAAATCCTCCCTATAGTTGTTGTTGTTATTTCTCAGGCTGGGCAATAGGTGAGGAGATAACGTGAGTTCTGTCTATCTAATTACTTTGATTTATAACTTGTTCCACATTGAGGGATCAGCGTGCAGACCAGCTTTGCATGTTCTGCAGCTGCACCACACAAGTGGAGAAATACTAAAGTTAGCATTCAGCACCCTCAGGTCCTCTGATTCTTGTTAGTTAAAAACCCACAATGTTTCTAATCTACAAGGCCTAGGTCATCTTTTTCTGACCTGATGCCCTCCAGATGTTTTAGACTACAATTCCTATCAGCCCCAGCCGGCATGGCCCAGTTCTTATACAGTGTCTGCCACCCAGCAACCTTTTTGCCTACCAAAGCACTGGCCACACTCTGTTGGACAAAGCTCCCTTGCTTTTGTTTGTGCCACTGTATCTGGTTTTAATCTAGTTTTGGAAAGAAAGAAAGAAAGAAAGAAAGAAAGAAAGAAAGAAAGAAAGATCATGATGGTTTGATATTTTGCTTTGAGCCCTTTGTGTTTCTGGGAAAGCAGTTCAGGATTTAAAAAAATAAATTGGTAAGATTTCAAAGATGAACTTTACAGGGCAGTCCTGTATTTAGAGGTAAACCCCACCCAATGCAGTGGGGCTTCTCTCCAGGCAATTATAATTGGGGTTGCATGTGAGCTTTTCATGTGAAAAAGACTATAGACGTGCTTTTTAAAAACAGTGAAAGCAAATGATTTTGCGTTGCCCAGTCCTTTGCATGATTACTTTTGCAGAGCTCTGCACACCCCGTACCTTTAAAGCACATTTAGAGCACACACATCCCCCCCCCACAAAGAACAAGAGGAAATGTAGTTTACCCCTCATGTAACTACAATTCACAGCACCCCCAACTGCAGTTCTCAGGAGTCTTCGGAGAGATGGGCTTTAAATGTATGGTGTGCGCACAGAACATTAGGAAAATTAGAGTGTTTGAAAACCACAGCAGGTGCTCCTTTTCTGGATACATTTGTCACTCTGAATGTCTGAAAGGCATCCCTTGGGCCTTGTAGTAGACTATATTCCTGTCTTATCCCTGCCCATAATCTTTCCTTCTGCAATAACATCACGTACCACCTTGTTTCATTTGTTTTAGGGATCCAACCTTTACCGGGTAGAAGGCAGTTTTGACACTTGTTTCCCAGATTCCCTCACTCTAGAGGATGGAGATTTAGTGCAGTTTATACAGGAAGGCGAGGATGGACAATGGTAAGTATAGCTGCCAGAGAGAAAGGCTACAGTGGTACCATTTTCCAGCTGTTAGTTGAGTATTGAAACAAACCTTGATAAACAACAGCCAGAAGAGAATAGGGTGTGTCAATTTTTATGCGAACTCCATTAGTACACTAGCTTTGCTTTTATTATTATTATTTGCTGCAGAGATAAATTTATGTTGGGGGAGTTCAGAAATATACCCATAAAGCTTAGGGGAAGACTCTCCTCCCTTCCTCCCAACATGTGTTGAAAGCAATCTTTCTCAGTCCAGCGTCCTCCAGCTGTTTTGGACCACAATTTCCATCAGTTGATAAATTTCCGTAAGGGCTTTTTTAAAAAAATAAAAAAGAATAAACTTCCACAAACTGAAACGGAAAGGTGGAGATCTGAACTTATGATGGGAAGAGCGAGAAACTGAGAGAAGTTGAAATGGACAGATTCATCCATTCCTAGTGCCTGCATAGAGTTCCCCAGGACACCCCTTGCCTCTGCTCTCAACAAGCAAATCAGTCAAAATGAAAGATCCTTCTCTTATGTGAAACAGCTTTTCCATGTGGGAAAAGCACAGGATTTGAATGAAAGAGATGGGAGCATTGTGGAAAAGGCTGCACAGTGGAACCTTGGTTCTCGAACAGCTTAGTTGATGAACAAATCGGCTCCTGAACGCTGAAAACCCGGAAGTAAGTGTTCCGGTTTTTGAATGTTTTTTGGAAGCATAATGTCCAATGTGGCTGTCAGCCATTGTTTCCAGGGTGCCTGCACCATACCTTGGTTTACAAACATTTCTGGAGTCGAACAAACTTCCGGAACAGATTAAGTTCAAGAACCAAGGTTCCCTTTTCCCCAGATGATGATGATGATGATGATAATTTGTTATTTCTACCTCGCCCATCTGGCTGGGTTTCCTCAGAGGACTCAAGATACACAAATTCCTCCAGAAACAAACTGGTGAAGGAAGAACAATTAGGAAAATGGGGATGGGGGAGACCTTCCTTTTATGTTCTTACCAGGTCTTTTAAAAAATATATATATGATGATTTAAAAATTTATTGTAAACCCTTTGGAGGTTTTACTACAATCAAGGGGTATATATATTTAGTTTAATACATGTCAAGGATAATTTCTTTCCTCCCCCAACCCCAAAAACTGGCATTGCACGCTTTTTGCAAAAGTAGACAGGTGGGTTTCACAATGCTGATTTGAAACCAAAGGCACGCCTCCAAGCAGTACAATGCAAAGCCTGGTCAGTGTTGTGAGGATAAACATGTACTGCGCTGCTATGCAACATCACCCTGTTGCCGTACACCTGTTTGTGTACATCGCCACGTCTCCTTCATAAGTCTATAAGACCCTACAGTGCTACACCTGCCCTAGAAGCAAGCAGCAATTTTCCATGGGTGTTCGGCCATCACATAGATTGCATCACCAGATAGCATCCAAGGGAAGAAAAACCGTTGAGTGTGCATGTGCTCCCAGTTGCAACCCATTTCCTGCCTTTGCCCAGGACAGATGCATTTGAGCTTAGCTCCCGGATAGCTTGTGTTTTGTGTCTGTGGCCCTTGGGTTTTCAACCTAGCGGGAGGAGAAATGGAAGCAGGAGGGCATTTCACACTTTTTAGTTTTAGGTGTACACAGGGCACACTTCTGAACGTTACGTGCGTGTATAATAAAAACCATGTAGAGACATGTAGCAGATTTGAGTTGACTAATAAATGTGTTAGCCTGTTGAAGTTTTAAACTATATGGATAGTGTTTTTGGAGATCTAGACAGGCTATAGTTCCATGCCGAATATATACCATCTCACACTTTTGCTGCCGCATTGTGTGTAAAGTGGGTCATGGACTTTTACGGTTCTTTTCAGCAACTGGTTTTACTGGCAGGACAGTTTTACTAGGGGGTGAGGGGTGCTGAGCCAATAAATCTTTGTTGACAAACTGACCACCGGGGACACGCGGTGGAATCTAACATAGTACTAAGTCTCTCATTCAGTCGTCGTAAATATATATCTCCTCGGTGCAAGATAACTTCCCCTCCGCCAGCACACCCTTTAAAACTGTTCTAGGGGTTTCCCCCTACCCTCTGCAGCAAGTTTGGTGAGGGCACGAGGTCCGCTTGGGGAAGAAAGGAAAATCCATTTGCAAAAATGGAAATCCTTACACTAATGAGATGTGGAGGTTGAATACCACCCACTGGGGAACAGGTAACATATCTCAGAGTGCTGGATATGGCAAAAGGGTGTCTAGAAGTTGATCCCCTACCCCTGGCGTCCTCAACATGGTACCTTCCTTTGTGCTTATCAAGCCTCACTGCCCTTTCCAATTTTATTTAGAATTGAGGGGTTTGGGCTTTTTCTTTCTGGTTGAGTGTGGAGTTGTGGCGAGTGTTGCTTGCTCCCCGCACCCCCAATAAATAAATAAAAATAGTATATGCACAAGCCCTCCAATTATTTTCACGGAGAATTCTTGATAGGGGGTTGTGAAACCAAACTTGCAAAATGTCACAATTGGGGGCATGTTTCCGAATGCATGAAAAACGACTGATCAGATTTGCCCTGTTTTTGTCCTCCAACGCCTCTCTGTAACAAGCTTCGTTGTCCAAATCCGGGGATATTGTAGGAATTTCCTTGGAGGCTACAGCAGTAGCGGCATTACTGAGGGGAAAAAGATGGTGATTCTATATATTTCCTTTGAACGTTCAGGTTAGTGAAGAAGTTGGTTTCTGAGAAAACAGACTGGGTCCCTTCCAGTCTGCTGCAGCCGGCAGATGGCGACACCAGCAACATCCGCAACATCAGCAACGCAGGTAACCAACCAACATTTCACAGTGTTTGGAAAGCTCTGTGCTGTTCCCTTTCTTAACAATCACTGCTTTTAACTCTGAAGATTATTGTGCAGCAGGAAATTGTAGACCTTTAAGAGCTCTGTTTCTCAGCTAGGAGAGAGATCTGTAGTCTTATGGTTTTGTTTGTTCAGGCATGGCCGAACTTGGCCCTCCAGCTGCTTTGGGACTACAATTCCCATCATCCCGGACCACTAGTCCTGTTAGCTAGGGATGATGGGAGTTGTAGTCCCAAAAACAGCTGGAGGGCCAAGTTTGGCCATGACTGTGTTTATTGGATTTCTTACCCACTCTTTACCATAAAGTCCAAAGATGGGTTGCAGCAATATAAAAGTAAATCAGCTAAATCAGAAAAATTGAGTGGATGCTAAAAATAAATCCCAGGTTGTTGTTTTATGCATAGAAAGCTAACTAAATAAATATTATAAAAGAAAAAAGCAACCAACCACAATAATCAGGTGTCAAAGGGCAGGATAAAAAACTGTGTCTTCAGCATATGCAGTGAAAGCGATGAAGATGCTAGACACACCTCTTTGGAGAGGAAATTCCACAGCTTAGAGCAGGCGTCAGCAAACTTTTAAAGCAGGGGGCCGGTCCACTGTCCCTCAGACCTTGTGGGGGGGCAGACTATATGGGAGGGAGGAATGAACGAATTCCTATGCCCCACAAATAACCCAGAGATGCATTTTAAATAAAAGCACACATTCTACTCATGTAAAAACATGTTGATTCCTGGACTGGGCCAAATTTAGAAGGCGATTGGGCCGGATCCGGCCCCTGGGCCTTAGTTTGCCTACCCATGGCTTAGATTTAGAGGCTGCCTCAAAGAATGCCTTTTCCCAAACCACCACCACCACTTGAACTTCTGAAGGCAGTGGCAATACCAAGAGATACCAAGAGGGAAATAGGTAAAGGGACCCCTGACCTTTAGGTCCAGTTGTGACCGACTCTGGGGTTGCGGTGCTCATCTCGCTTTATTGGCCGAGGGAGCCGGCGTACAGCTTCCGGGTCACATGGCCAGCATGACTAAGCCGCTTCTGGCGAACCAGAGCAGCGCACAGAAACGCCGTTTACCTTCCCGCCAGAGCGGTACCTATTTATCTACTTGCACTTTGACGTGCTTTCGAACTGCTAGGTGGACAGGAGCAGGGACCGAGCAACGGGAGCTCACCCCATCGCGGGGATTCAAACGGCCAACCTTCTGATTGGCAAGTCCTAGGCTCTGTGGTTTAACCCACAGCGCCACCCACATCCCAAGAGGGAAATAGAGAGATGTTAATCAGAAAATGCAGAATCTAGAACTTAAATTCAGCTGCAGATGAGGTCTGAGATGGTTGCAGTGGCCTTATCTTTCATGAAACTTGGGATCCATTTGGTGGGTGGAAAATTGTTATGCGAATATGCACACACCATACCCAGCATCTCTGCAAGAGAGTTCCTCATTACCAATAGAGATGTGTTCCTCTTTCAGATGTCTACGGTGGTACCTGCAGCACAGCACCCACAAATTCAGAAATGAAGGAGAGCGAGCTGACAAGAAGCTTAACAGCTGAACAGAAGGCTGGGAGTTGAACACACCTTGACGCATTTCCTCAGGACTCCATCTTCTTCTCTACTTACTGGTGGACGCTGGACCAAATCGCCTTTCCCACAAGCTCTGAACTTAAGAATTCTGTGAAATTTCATCAGCATGGAACATATTTTTTAAAAATTAAAAAAAAAACTCAACAACTCGCTAATCTAGGAAATATGGAGGATAATGGAAACTTCAGAGGTATCTTAGAACTTGACAAATGAATCGACAGTATGCTTTTTTATACTGCATTTTTGGAACCATTGAAAAGGGTGTTGCCTAAATTAGGCTGACAGCATTGAAGGCCTTCCGCTTTGTGGCTATGTTGGTTAAATACTGAACTATTTAAAGAAAGGTCTGCAGATTCCACAGGAGATATTCTGTTGCAGAGGCCATCTCAAATTCCTCCATCCATTCAGATCAGCTGCTCAGCCTCTCCTCAACCGCAGGCTTGATTTCCTCAAGACAATCATGGTCGGCAAGAACAACGGAAATAGGTTGGGTGAAGAAAATACCGTTCCTGAACCTGAGCCAACTAGGACGCCTTTGCACAACAGCAAAGGATGCAACCTGCTTTGGGATATGATCTTCTGTCCACAGAATGCTTTGAGTGGGGGCTGGGAAAAGATGGGCATCTTGGGACGTGTTAGGCAAAAGCAAGGGACGGTGACTGTGAAGGCAGTTATGGGGTTTGTCTGTCGTTTCAAGAGGGTGCCTTTGTTTCCCCCAGTTTGTGATTGAGGGAACATATCCTCTGCATTTGGTGCTGACAATTCTGTCTGATGCTGCCGTTCAGGGCTCCACACTTCATTTTGGAACATTGTCATATGCTGGGCTCTTGAACAGGATACATTCACCTCCCCCCCCCAAAAAAAATGCTTCCCCCATGTGATGTCCTCTACTTGTTTAGGTGCTTGCAAATGGACCTACGGCTGACGAGAACGTGTGGTCATCTTAAAGGTCTGTTGCCATGCCATCTTATTTCGAGGAAGACTGTGCCACCCCTCTGCTGCAATGGACAATGTCACAATTTTCCCCTTCCCTCCGCTTTCAAATCCCTGAAACAGAAGGCACTTCCAGAAATATATAAAGGTGTTTTTGCATGAAGGCATATTGATGGTGATTGGGAAGCGTAGGTCCCACAAAGCTGCTATAGTAGTGTGATGTTTGAAATGAATTTTGGTCTAGGAATAGGGCTACTTGATGGATGCTGTATGTAAGGCTGGTAAACAGAGAAAAATCCCTATAAAGTCACCTCCACTTGGCATCTGGTCAGTCCCCCTTGTGGCTGCTTGTGCAGTTGGGCTGACTCTGGTTGTGCTGTGGGGGAGCAGCCCAGAATTTATGTGAGCGTTAAACCGGCAGGAGGGCTTTGCAGAAAGGCTTCTTTCCGTTGCAGTACTGTGACTGAAATTTTAGGCCATTTCCACAGAAAATTCCTCAGCAACATAATTCCAATTTAAAGTGTCTCTTCTGCTCCCACTTCTGAGCAATTTTCAGTATGCAGATTGAATATCTGATATGCAGCCCTCAACCAGTGGAAGTGGTACATTCCAGCACACATTTTTTTAAAAATCAGAAACAAAGATGGAGGAGCAAATTAGCCTCCTGCTGGTGAGAGCTGGCATGGCTTTGGATAATGCAATTCGGCCACCTTTGGATTTCCTTGCACGTAAACACAAGCATGTAAACACAACAGGGGACACAGGGGGCGCTGTGGGTTAAACCACAGAGCCTAGGACTTGCCAATCAGAAGGTCGGCAGTTCGAATCCCTGTGACAGGAGTGCAAGTAGATAAATAGGTACCACTCCGGCGGGAAGATAAACAGCGTTTCTGTGCACTGCTCTGGTTCACCAGAAGCGGCTTAGTCATGCTGGCCACATGACCCGGAAGCTGTACGCCGGCTCCCTCGGCCAATAAAGCGAGATGAGCACCGCAACCCCAGAGTCGGTCATGACTGGACCTAATGGTCAGGGGTCCCTTTACCTTTTAAACACAAGCCTAAAGATGACACAGTTAAGAGCTGGTTTTCACATGTTGCAGCAGCAGCAGCAGCGAATGCCCTAAAAACTTGCCCATGATGCCCACATTCTCATGGTGAGAGCAGCCTGCAAACAACTGGAGTTACACAGATATCCAGCTGCGTGCCATTGCTGCGATTGCAATAGCCTGTTTTTCGGAGGCTGCAACAGCAGGACTTGCATGCAAACAGGTATATGTGTTGCTTCCAGTTCACACAGCACTTCACCCATGCAGATGTGAGCCCACAAATTATTTGTGCAGCAAAGTCAATCAGATGGCCATATTTAATAAAGTAGTGCTCCTGCAAAATTGCAGTCGCTGATTGGGAGAAGTTTATGATCATCAACATACCGCAGCCCCAGACTTCTAGAAATTCCATTGAGGTGTCTTCTGATTTCTGACCCTTTAGTTGAAAACATTATTGGCCCCCACCATGTTTTCCCTCTCAGCTGAAGGAGTCTCAAAATATGAAGCTTGATTGTTGAAGTGGAGACAGGTTTTCAAAAATGCAAGAAAGCTACCAACTTCTGCGTATTTTCTACAACGCTCCATAAAGCCATATTACATGATTAATTGCACATCATAGCAGCGGTTCATACTCCTGATCCCCCCTGCTGTCAGGGGACATATGCATACAAATTTGGTGCCCCAATTGCTTTAAAAAGAAACTTCCCATAAATTGCTCCCTCTTCCCTACATAAAGGAAAGTGTGTGTGTTTGTACTGGGGGCGATATGGAGACATCTGGTGTCCAGATCTGATGTTAAGGATGGGTTTAGACTAAATCAGAGTTGCGTTTCATTGGGATTCTAATACATGCATACAGACACAGGTGCCAATAGAATTTCAACAGGGTCTTCAAACAGTTCTATGCTGTTGCTTCTTATCCCTGCCCCTCCTCTATGAAGTGCAGCCATTTCATTTGCAGCTGGGATTCTCCATGCACAGCCAAACGAACTATAGACAATCTTTCTTTCTGAACACCGTAAGCCACTATATATTATGCCAATTGTGTGTGTGAGAGTACTTTATTTTGCAAATTAATTATACGTCCTTTTCTGTTTTTATAATGTACGAGAATAATACTGGGATGTATTGAAAAGGGGGAAATAGCTACCCACAGAGAGAGATCTGTGTGCAAGAGCAGGCTTTTGTACACACAGCCAATGCCACCCACATCATTCTCATTATCTGAGTCTCAGTGAATGGGTTAGGTAGAACTTTTCGTGTGTCCTTGTTGCACACAGCTAGTTGCACATGACTCGAGCTGGATTGCAACCTGGAACTTTATGGTTTGGGCTCATTATTATTATTTTTAAAAGAAAACGATCAGAATTTTTTTATATTAAAAAAATCATGTTCTAGATTTGCCATATGTGCTGCTGATAAATGCTTGGGGAGGGACATAAGCAGCCCACAGTTCCTATACCACTTGCAACATCAACCTTGGTGGTTTGCCAGCAATATAAGGAATTTGTTCCACTACAAATGCTAAATGTCAGGTTAACATAATCAAAACACTTAATTAACACTTAGCACAAGATACCTTTTCCAGTTTTATTGAGGGTGTGTATGGAATAGGCACAGAAGCCTTTTCCAAAGCAAGAAAAATATGTGACATCACTCTTGCTAGGGCACTTCCAGTCTAAAGATATTATGTGCATTACCCCAGGGAGTCTACGTAAAAATGAAAAATAATATTAAATACGGTTGGGAGGAAATATGCACGTTTGATTTTTACTTTTGAAATAGCATGGAGAAAATGATGTAATATGTAGATTGATTAAAACCAGCATACTTACATGCATTGGTTTTAATGAGTCTACTCTAAGTATGATTTAGTTGGATATTGCCTAATCTACTTGCCCTCTTTTGGAAAAGACAGGTTTGTAGAATGTGGTTTAACAGACTCCTAAAGCAGAGGTTCTTGGACTTTCTAGTAGCTTCAGGAAGCCTTTAATTTACCAGCTAGAATGCCATGGGGAGGCATATTTGAAAGCAGGGGTAGAGGACATGTGGCCCTCTGAATGTTGCTAGACTACAACTCCCATCATTCCCTGACCATTTCTGCCGGGGCGGATGGGAATTAGAGTTCAACATCGACTGGACGGCCACAGGTTTCCCACCTTTATTATAAAAGATTCTCCTGGGAGATGCTCTAGGCCACACACTCATGGAATCATAGAATTGTAGAGTTGGAAGGGACCACAAGAGTCATGTAATCCAATCCCCACCAATGCAGGAATCCTTTGCCCACTGTGGGGCTCGAACCCGTGAACCTGAGATTAGGAGTCTCATGCTCTACCAAGTGAGCTATCCTGTTGCGTCTCACCATCATCCTGCACAAACTGGGACTGGAGCCTTGACCACACCACTTTCCAGTAAATGCACATTGCTCTGAACAGGGTCTGCTGGCAAACATTTGCCATAATTGATGTTCTGACCAAGAAAGAAGAACCCCACAGTTCCTCGGAACACAATCCGATAACCACTGCTCCAAGGCATGACACCATGTTATGGATCCTCAGAAACGGCATTCCCGTGTGTTTCTCTAGGAAAGGCAAGCAGAAGTAGGAAGGAATGTCTCTACTGGGTTTCGCAAGAGTCCAAAAAACAACGAGACCCCAAATCTCTTAATCTCTTTACACCAGTTGTATGGTGCAGAACCACTCAACAAGAGGGTCAAAAACACTGGGAGATGTGGGGTTGAGGTGGCTGCCCCCATCATCACACCTCTCACTAAGCATAAGATTTGTGTGTTTCATTTCGAACTGATTCAGGGCATTAAACACACACACACACACACACACACACACACACACACACACAGCATTTCCTTAGGTATACCTAAGAACTGTGAAAGACATCTGGAGGCTTGAACAATCTCATGAGTTGGTTTAAGATTGTGGTGTTTCAAATAATCCTGTGCTGTATTTCGTACAGCAGAAAGATATTGTACTGGAACCGCTGCTAAAAAAAACAAAAAACTTTCTTTTGCAACTGCTACTTGGTCTGAGACGTGTAAGTTACCCCTTTTCCACATTGAGGGTAATGATGTTATTTGTAGTTTGTGGTTGCTGGAAGAGAGGCCGGTGGCGAATCACAGAAACTGCTCTTCTCTCTTTCCTACTTTCTTGTATCAGGACCGAATGTATGAATGTACTACAGAATATGTATGTTTGTGTGTGAAGCTGGACTTTCTGTAAATAGACCATTACGAACTGTGTAAAACCAACCCTTTGTTTGAACTTTATAAGAATTATAAATACTGTATTACAAAATTGCCTGCAAAACGGGTTTTTCAGCCTTATTCTGATTACTTGTTTTTAAATGCGTAACAATAAGGAGTGCAAGTTTGCACATGAGACTAGACGGGATATTAACAGTGTAGATGCAATTCTTGGTTAATTAAATTGCAGGTGGGAAGCCTTAGCAACCTTTGGAGTATGGGAGTCAGATGGGGACGGGAAGTTTAACACTTTCATGGTCATGATTCTGACAAAATCTCCTCTCTAGTTGCTTTTTAATGGAAGCCCTCAATGCATGTGCAGAAGCGGCCGAATCACAACCCGCACGTGCGCAGACGCGGCGCTGCGGGTTGCGAACGTGCCTCCCGCACGGATCACGTTCGCAACCTGAGGTTCCACTGTATTAAAATCGCCAGGACACTAGAAGATCGCAGAGCAACATGGATATCTTAGGAACTGGGATAACAGAGAGATGGTGCAAATATAAAGCACCCATACAATAAAAATGAAATGCCAGCACAGAACTTGATAATATGGAGACAACTTACAAGTTCAGGTCAGCTCATCTTGAAAAGGGATATTGGAGAGCTGCAAAAGGTTTAGAAAGGGGGATCCAAAATGGCCAAAAGTAGCAACTCCCATGCAATAAAAGGACATTTGTGTCTTTTTAGTTTCAGGCTGGGGGGAAGGCAAGTAAGAGGGAACATGACAGAGGTATAAAATTATGCTTTGTGTCGAGAAAAGGGACAGGGAGAGATCCCACCTTGCCAAAAATACTAGAAACCTGGGCCATCTGTAGAAGCTGAAAGTTGGAAGATTCAGGACAGACAAAATTAATAAATAACTATTTGCATGCATTCATTTACATATGCAAAAGGTTATTTATTGTTGTTGATGATGATTTATTAAATTTGTATACCGCCGCTCATCCATACATCTCAGGGCATTTCACAACATAAAATACAAAATAAAAACACAAAATACATGATAAAAACAAGAACAAAAAACACAAACCAATAAACCTCTCTCCTCCCCACCCCTGAACCCATTTAAAAGTGGTCTGTGAGGTTAATCAGCCAACGCCTAGTTGAAGAGGAATGTTTTCCCCTGGTGCCTAAAGGTGTCTAATGAATGTGCTAGCCCAGGGGTCTGCAACCCGCGGCTCCAGAGCCGCATGTGGCTCTTTTACACCTTTGCCGCGGCTCCGGGGCGGATACTAGCGAGGGGAGGAGGCGCATTGTGCGCCCCGACACTCCCCACTGTGGCGGGTGCTGTACTGGCTCTGACGTCGCATGGGGGCGGTGCATGCGTTAGTCACGCACCGTCCCGACGTCAGCTTCTCGCCCGCCCGCCCGCTACATTGTAAGGGGCATGTACGCTGGTCACTGCATTGAAAGGGGGCATGTACGCTGGTCACTGTTTTGAAGGGGAGTGAAGAACACACACACAAAAAAGGTAACTTGTTAATTTAACGTTTATTTCTATTAGGAGGACTAATTCTGAGGGGTCAAACAAAGAAATAATAAAAAAGTGACCTAAAAGTTATTTTTATAATGACGAGTTTTGCGGCTCCCAGTTTGTTTTTTCTTCGGAAACGGGTCTAAGTGGCTCTTTTTGTCTTAAAGGTTGCAGACCCCTTGGGAGAGCATTCCACAAACGGGGAGCCAATGCAGAAAATAGTTAAAACTATGGCATTTGCTTCCGCAAGGTGTAGTGATGGCTGCTAACTTGGATGGCTTTAACAGAGGATTAGACAAATTCATGGGGAATAATATCTGCAATCCACTCTGGCTATGCTCTGCCTCTACAGTTAGAGGCAATGGGTTACTGGAAATCACAGACAGTAAGAGCTGTTGTTGCACCCAGACATGGGCATAGCCAGGATTTTTGTTAGGGAGGGGAGCCCTTTTGCGGGGTGTGTGTGTGTGTGTGCAGAACCTCAGTTAGCTATGTATTTTTATTGATTTTTATTGTATTTTTTTATTGATTTGGGAGAGGGCAGCTGCCTCTCTCTGCCCTGCCCCCTTGATGTTGCTGCTTACTATATGTGCCAGATTTACTGTAAGGAACAGGCTACAAAGGCAGGAGAATTAAGGTTGCTTCCAGATGACCAGTGTGTTGAGCATTTATCCCTTTTTGTCTGCACAAAATTTGCAGGGAGGTTATACAAAACCTGCTGTTTATTGAGCACATATTCCGATTTGTTGGGGGGCAGGGAGTATTAAAGGAAGTTGTGTTAAGTACCATATTTTTCGCCCCATAGGGCGCACCGGCCCATTGGGCGCACCTAGTTTTTTTTTGGGGGGGGGGAATAAAGAAAAAAAATTATTTCCCCCCCAGGTGCGGGGCTGGGGCGGGGGAAGCCCGAGCTTCCCCCGACCCCAGCCCCCAGAACAGGCTGCTATCCACAAGCCTAGGGAGCCCGGCGGGAAGTCGTCCCGGTCTCACCAGGCTTGCAGATATCTGCCCGTGCTGAGCATGCCCCAGGCTTCGGGATGCAGGCAGCTCTCCGCAAGCCGTGGGAGAGCTGCGCAACTTCGCGCCGGGCTCCCACGGCTTGCGGGGAGCTTACTGAAGCCTGCATTCGCCCCATAGGACGCACACACATTTCCCCTTCATTTTTGGAGGGGGAAAAGTGCGTCCTATAGGGCGGAAAATACGGTAGTTGTCATCGCATATTTTAAAATGCATTGTCCCATCACTTTCCTTTCTGTCATGTTTGGGGTACAAGCAGGTTTGTTGTGCAAGAGCGCCAAATCCAGTATGGTGAACCCCATCTGCAAAATAGCGACAGCCTGGAAGTGTGGATTTCTATGACAGTCAGTGATACAAAACATTGTCCACTAGGGGGCTACAGAGTTCTTAGGAAATATCTTGTCTTTATCAACAGGAGGGCTTAAATAAGAAATCTGTTTCTACCTCTCAAAATGCCCTTTGCCTCCTGTGCTAAATTCCGGCAAAAAGAGATTTCCAGACCACAAGCAAGCTAGCTGGTTGTGGCAGTTCTACTGCAACTTGTCTCTCTTTTTTAAACAACAACAACAACAATGATATTTCATTTCTTTTCCAATTTCTGAAAATCCCTGCCTTCCAGGACCTCTGGGTATAGAAGAATAACAGGTCAGTATGATTCCAGTCTGAAAACTCATAAAATCCTTAAAGGGGCATTGAAATGGAGAAAGAGACTGATAATAACTTGAAGCGAGATACTTATGAACTGCATCACATATTCTCCAATTGCCGCTATTTACCAGAGATAAGGGAAGGGGGAGAATTTTGATTCAATTTACATTCAAAGGTGAACTTATCAAATCCACATTTTCTGAAGCCATATGTCAGTCATCCTTCAAAATTTGCACTTTTTCTAATTTTGCGGTATAGTTCTTCAGCTAAGCAATGTTTCCGGAAATGTTTATCTGGGCAAAGTAAGCACATTAATGCATATATTGGTGAAAACATCATACAAAAATGCATTGTATTCGGGGAAATTGCTTACAAAAATGTGTACATTTGTCAAAACGGTCTTTTATTCAGAGGAATTCACACTAAAACATTGAAGAATTTTCCTCTGTTTTTTAAATTTTATTGCAGACTGCTGCAGAAGTGTAGAGAAGCGAATTTAAAACTGCAAAAATAAGAAACTAAGAGAACTTTAAATTGACACCGTTTGTCCCTATTTTTTCTTTTTGGGAGATCTTGCTAAAACTTGTCCTCACAAATGTGTGTACACCAGAGTTGTTCAGTTTTCAAGTCTCCTTCTTTGGGTCTCTAGAAATTACATCTCCAGGGAAGGGGAAGATGAGCTGTGGCACATGCATGGGAACCAGGGATTGGGATCCTCTGGCTCATGTGCCAGAAGTGGCCCATGAGGTTGAATCCTGACAAGACAGAAGTACTGTTTTGGGGGGACAGGAGGCGGACAGGTGTGGAGGATTCCCTGGTCCTGAATGGGGTAACTGTGCCCCTGAAGGACCAGGTGCGCAGCCTGGGAGTCATTTTGGACTCACAGCTGTCCATGGAGGCACAGGTCAAATCTGTGTCCAGGGCAGCTGTGTACCAGCTCCATCTGGTATGCAGGCTGAGACCCTATCTGCCTGCAGACTGTCTCGCCAGAGTGGTGCATGCTCTGGTTATCTCTTGCTTGGACTACTGCAATGCACTCTACGTGGGGCTACCTTTGAAGGTGACTCGGAAACTACAACTAATCCAGAATGCGGCAGCTAGACTGGTGACTGGGGGCGGCCGCCAAGACCATATAACACCGGTCTTGAAAGACCTACATTGGCTCCCAGTACGTTTCCGAGCACAATTCAAAGTGTTGGTGCTGACCTTTAAAGCCCTAAACGGCCTCGGTCCAGTATACCTGAAGGAGCGTCTCCACCCCCATCATTCTGCCCGGACGCTGAGGTCCAGCGCCGAGGACCTCATTGCGAGAAGCAAAGCTACAGGGAACCAGGCAGAGGGCCTTCTCAGTAGTGGCGCCCGCCCTGTGGAACGCCCTTCCAGCAGATGTCAAAGCAATAAACAACTACCTGACATTCAGAAGACATCTTAAGGCAGCCCTGTTCAGGGAAGTTTTTAACGTGTGATATTTTACTGTATTTTGGGGTTTTATGGAAGCCGCCCAGAGTGGCTGGGGAAACCCAGCCAGATGGGCGGGGTACAAATAATAAATTATTATTATTATATATGGATGTCCCTCCTCTGCATACCAGCCTGGCTTGGAAACAGCCTGCATTTTTATAGCAGAAGCACGCATATAAAGATGCCTGCATGATCAGGCCATAGATGCATTAACTCTCGCATTCAGTTCCCCTCATTTGCTAGCCAGATGCCTCCAGGGAGCTCAAAAACAGAGCAAGGTGGCAAAGTGTGTTGAGCATGCTGGCATTCAGTGGCATCCTCTGAACCTTGAGGTTGCTGTTGTTAGCATCTGTCTGTCTCAGGAGGCAATGGAGGAGTGTGCCTTCAGGGGCAAAGTGAAACTGCTGGAGAGTTACAGCGCCTGCTGTGGCTGTAGAGACCGATACAGGGGAGACATGTTTTGTTGCAGGTGGGGCAGATGAAGGTGTCCAGTTGTGCTGCTGCAGATGCACCATGGCATTTCTTCTCTCTGCACTCCTCCATCATTCCTCCTCTCGTCACTGCTAGGGGATGCATGACCTGTCTGTCTCCAGGCACTGCAGTCGTCTGCAGGGGATTCCCATGTAGTGGGATTAATGCTGCCCACCTTCATGTCACATTTGCAGGCATCTTTGTGTCGCAGAGTTTGTAACTTGGAGTGCCATGTAGTCATCATGACTTAGGGTGCTTCCAGATGACCTGTTTATTGAGAATTTTTCCTGCTTTGTTTAGTGGGAGATAAGGCAATATTGGCTATTTAATTAGCATTCATTCTCACTGTTTGCAAGGAGGTTAGATGATGTCACTTCAAAACAAGTGTTGCCCCCCATTTTCCCAGTGCATTTTCCCAACTCCTTATCACAAAAGGCCCAGTGTTTGGGGGGATGTTTGTTGTGCGAAACCTCCCAGTCAATTATCATTGCACAACCTGAATTTGCCAGTATGTGATCGAGTCCCGTCCGAAAATAGCTACAGGTCTGATGCTTCCCTTCTTCCACTCCATCCCTGATGACCTCCTCCAGATTGAAAAAGTTGCTGAATATAAAGTGTGCAATACCACTTTAAACAATCATGCTTTTCCCCAAAGAATTATGGGAGTTGTAGTTCCTTAAGCGTGCTAAGAGCTGTGAGGAGACCCCGCTATTCCCCTCACAGAGCTACAACTGATTGCAGTCAATCCCTCTTCCCATGGGAGTCTGGGAACTGTAGTTCTGTGGGTGGAAAAGGGGTCTTCTAACAAACAATTCTCAGCACTCCTAGTGAACTACAGCTCCCATGAGTCTTATAGGTAGGTCAGGACTGTTTAAAGTGCTATCACAGTGTTTTAAATGCATGATGTGAATGCAGCCCAAGGCACGTCAGGGAGAATTAAAATGAACTGGGCGGAGAACAATGCTAATCTTGCTTCCACTTTCAGCTCCACCAATGTTCTTCAAGCACTTTCTCAATGGTTCAAGGATGCTTCCCCACAATCCATTCTTGCTTTGCATGTAACATTCCAGTTCTTGTGCTGGACTTCCCCTTTGCTCGGAGCTCTTTGCAAGAGAACAGCAAACTTCTTGTCTCCCAGAGGAGGAGGCATGCTAGGCTGGTTGTAGGGAAGAAGAAGAAAGAAGCAACGTGTACAAAGGTTCCTTGGGGCATCTGATCCGTGAATATTACTCTTTAATTCCTTCACCATGAGCTGGGAGAAGAACCTGTTTGTGGAACTCCTCCTGGTTGCAGCTGGCGGTGAGTAGATCAGTATACCCAGTTATCACTGTATTGTGTGTTGCTTTGTAAGGATACAGGGATGCAACAGACTCTCTAGCTTTTCTTTGCCTGTGTTAAAAGAGATAGTATTTTCTACAGGTTTGTTGTTTAGTCGTTTAGTCGTGTCCAACTCTTCATGACCCCATGGACCAGAGCACGCCAGGCACTTCTGTCTTCCACTGCCTCCCGCAGTTTGGTCAAACTCATGCTGGTAGCTTCGAGAACACTATCCAACCATCTCGTCCTCTGTTGTCCCCTTCTCCTTGAGCCCTCCATCTTTCCCAACATCAGGGTCTTTTCCAGGGAGTCTTCTCTTCTCATGAGGTGGCCAAAGTATTGGAGCCTCAGCTTCACAATCTGTCTTTCCAGTGAGCACTCAGGGCTGATTTCCTTAAGAAATCAGCAGTACAGCTTGTTAAGAAATCCTTAAGAAATCTACAGGTACAGCTTGTTAAAAGCTGTGTTAAAAGAGATAGTGTTTTCTACAGGTACAGCTTGTTATGCAGGAGTAGGGAAAGCCTGTACAGGATCATCTGGTGACAAGATCCACTCCCCACAACCACCTTTGAGCTTTTTCCTGAAGAGCTTTGCTGCCATTAACCTTCCTTGCGGCCCTGAATCAGGTGTGACAAAGCTTTGACTCTCCAGATGTTGTTGGACTGTAGCTTCCATAATCTTTGGCTATGCTGGCTGGGGTTGGTGGGAGCTGTAGTTCAGAAACATTAGGAAGGACCAAAGTTTTCCCCAACCCTGCCCTAAACAAGGCATGTGCAAAGAGGCTTTAGAGAGTACCTGCATGGGGTTGTTTACTGCAGTGTTTTTGATAGAAAATCTAAGTTTCTGGGTGGTTTGGTCTACTGAAGAAGCCTAAATATGAGGACACCTCAGTTGTGTTTTCTGTTTTGTACCAAATACACATGTTAAAGATAAATACGGAGAGAGCATCAGGCTACTGCAAGGCTACAAAATACTGTGGAAATATCCCAAGAAATCAAATGTAGAAGAATGGATGCATGGGATTTGCAAGGCAATCTTGCCCATTTTGTCAGACTCCCTGACAAAAGGTTCCATGGGAAAAGAATAGTTCTTTTTAAATCTAACTGGCAATTTTATTCTACTTAAACATTGGAAATGCAGAGGTGTTTATGGTCCTGAGTTCAATCAGCAGAACGTTGTTGATAAAAATGCTTGATCCAACCTAAGCTAACCACTTTCCAGTCCTATTGATTTTAGTGAAAGAGTTAAGTACTGTACATGTGTATCTTTTGCCTCCTGGAGTCAGTTTTCTTCTACCTATCAGCAGATCCTTTGCAGGGCTGCAAGTTCCTTAAGTGGGGAGTGATATTAGGTTTATTAGATAAATGTGTCCCAGGAGGTCTTATTCACTTGAGGCAGGCAGGACTCATACATACTTCTGCTTGCCCCATTGCTTTCTCCTGGGGAAACCTGCTGTTTACCGTTGCATTGGAACAAACATCAATGGCTTTATCTGCAGATTGGTGGACAAATGAAAAACCACTCAGACCCATGCCTAGAAAGAGGGAAACCTATTGGACTTTCTAGTCACAGGGCAAGTGGGAAATGTGGATGAGCCCTAAGAGCAACACATTTGAGGAGGAAAGGTGTACAAGTCATCACTGCTAGGTCTGGGCGATATCGGGTTTTCAACATCACGATAAATCAGCTAAACATTGCAATATACTGATATATCACAAAGTCTGAAATAAGGATGGAACTATGTAGAGGCAAACAGTTGGGCTGGGCGATATCTGGTTTTCAACTTCATGATATATCACCAGCTAAACATTGCAATGTACTGATATAGCACGACGTCTGAAGTAAAGATAGAGCTGCTTTTCAATTTTGTGATGTATTACCGTCTATATATCACAATGTCTGAAATAAGGATGAAGCTATGCAAAGGCATTGGCTGGCTTCACGGTTTTTCCCACGCGGTGATTGTTGCATAGCACATGTGCACAAACATACATCATAATTTGCAATATATTGCCAGGTCAAAAATTATGAAACCGATATCATGATATGGACTTGAGCCAGGTTTTGGATGATATATCGCTCAGCCCTACTCACTTCCCATGTCTCCGTCTTTTCAGAGACATGACTCGAGCTGAGAGATGCTTAGAATGGAAGGGATTTTTGGAAACGAGATTAAACTTACTCTCTGCTTGTTTGCAGCTGTTTTATCCTGCAGTGGAGAGGTGCAGGTTGGAGCAACTCCACAGCCCATTTCAGTCTTGCAGAGAGCCAATCAAAGGATCACGACTCTTCCATATGGTCATTCAGAAGTTTCAGTCACACAGATAGGCAAGCAATCTGTACAAGAGGCTACCCAGAGAGCCCAGTCAGTGTCAGCATTACCTGAAGATGCTAAGATGGTAAAAGCAGATTCTATACCACCAGCCAAACAAGTTTCAGTCCACAAACAGGCAAACACAGCAGCCACTCCTCTAGAAACATCTGCAAACCCCACAAGTCCAACCAGTCAAGCTGCAAGTCGCAGAGTGATTAAAACTACAGTTGTTGCCAGGAGCACAGCCGTACAATCTGAAACACAAACTGATGAAGCTGGAATCCACGGAGCCATAAAAACGACAGCGGCTGCTCAGAGGACAGCTTCACAACCTGCAGCCCCAAACAGCTGGAACACTGCAGCTCCTGCCTTGCCAGCGAAGGCAGGAAATGCAAAGAAGACAGTAGCTGGAACAAGCGACAAGTGCATCACACAACATGTGCCAGCCGGAACGCCAAGCACAAACAGTACAGCCCACAGCAAGATGCCATCTGGGCATAAAGCCACTGTTCCTGAGCCAACAGCCCCAGTTGGGCCAACCCTCACACCCAAACCATCGCCAGCTGCAACGGGGGCTTATAGTGTTTCTAATGGAACTGCTGAGTGTATTAAAGCATCAGTTGGCTTGACAATGATAGCTAAAAATGGAAAAACAGTAAGCTGCATCTTCCCCCTTTTCCATTATTCCCCCCCTCCATTTTTTTTGTTCAAAATATCAAAACAATCAGTTAATTCCAGGAACTGTGATTCTGGGTTCCAAAAGCTATTTCAGAAAAGCCTTAGGTTTGCATCTATAGCATGGGTAGTATCTGATGCCGCCATGCAGTCAGCGCAAAGATTTCTGTTCATGCAATGGAACTTCTCCCTTCTCCTTAACAACTACTAATACTACTTTCTTATTTGTACCCTGCCCATCTGACTACTTTGCCCCAGCCACTCTGGGCAGCTTCCAAGATATATAAAAACATAATAAAACATTAAACATGAAAAAGCTTACCTATACAGGGCTGCCTTCAGATGTCTTCTAAAGGTTATTTAATTACTCATCTCCTTGACATCTGATGGGAGGGCATGAACCCCCAGAGCAGATTCAGGGGTTGAGCCAGGGGAGAGATGGAGGAGATTCATTGCAAGAACCCTTGCGCTAATGGAACAAGTGACTTAGTGCTACTTAGTGATACATGCCTTCCTCCTGCCCCACCCCCCAAAATAACAGGAACTGTAGTTTACACCTCACAGCACTACAATTCCCAGCACCCAGGACTCTTTTGGAGGAAGCTATGTGCTTTAAATGTATTTGAATTGATTCAGTTCATACCCCAGGAGCCCAGGGCAGCAAACAAACAATTAAAAGATCTTAAAATTCCAGTGCAGATGCAGACTGGGAAAGATCTCAACTTAAAAAAGCTTGGTGAAAGAGGAAGGACAACAAAGACAGTGCCTAATATTCAAGGGGAGGGGATTCCATAGGATAGATGCCACAACTTTGAAGGGGTGGGTCCTATATTGTGTGCATTGGACCTCCTGGCAAGAGGGTATCTTCAAGGTGCCCTCACCTGTAGAGTGCAGAGACCAGGTATATAACTAGGTACCTGAGGGGTGAGACAACCTTTCAGGTGTTCTGGTGCCAGGCTGTATTGGGTTTCATATACCAAAAGAAGTATCTTGAATTAAGCTCCATAGCTGATTGGCAGCCAATGAATGCTGTGGATGTGACCAAACTCTGACATAAGTTATTGGTCGGACATAGCACCAAATCAGGATAAGGGAGGTATGTGGAGGTATTGGGAAAGGGATGTGTGTGTGAACCTGTAGCTCACTTCTTCGTCCCCATTAACAACCAGCAGCGCCAGCCCACTCAGATGGGGAGTGTCAAGAAGGGACTGTGCAAGAACCATTCTGACCTGAGCTATGTGATGGGTATAAGAAAAGGCTCCCAGAGGTGCTGCTGGAAGCAAGTGTTGTTGAAATAGATGGGACTTCTAATAGTTAGCAAGGGACTATAACTCTCATCATCCCTGACCATTGGCTGTGCTGGGTGGGACTGATGGGACTTGGGAGTCCCCCAACATTTGAGTGGGTGGGCAGGTGCACAGGTTAGCCACCCCTGTTTTAGAAAGAAAGCATGTGTCAGGCCGTGTTGGGATTCATGCGCCGTTTCCCTTTTACAGAACAACCTGGAATACTTCAATATCAACCCAAACACCACGCGTACAGTTGGGATGTGCGGGGTTTGGGTGTCAACTCTGAGAATCTCATTTGAAGGTGGCTTCATACGTTTTACTTTCACCAAGGTAAGCATTTTAACCAGATGTTGTTTTGGGGGGAGTGAGGAGGGAATCCCAGAACGTTGGGAATTTTCCTTGGAAGAGTGATTTGACATTTGGCTTTGGCTCGCTTTCAGTGGTCGAGCGTGAATTTTACCTTAGTTCAGTAGGCTAGTTTCTACACATGCTCACCTCTATTTTTTCAGGAGGTTTTTAACGTTGGCCTACTAATAACTTCTGGTTTGTGCATTTAAAGTGGATTAAAAAGCTTTCTCTGCCACACTGGAGCAGCAAATCCACTTCAAAAGCAAAACAAAGAAATGGAAATGCGGCTTAAGTAGGAAAATGCATTGAGAAATATGGGGTAAGCAAATGATTCACGAGAAGCTATGTAAACACCCTGCAGGCAAATTGGGATGAAAGAAGCAAGAGGGATGTTTATTGTCGTGCAACTGCCCGTTAAACATGTCAGGGGATGTGTGCGCTCTGTTTTCTCAACAGGGGACATGTGAGAACTCCTCGTTTGGAAGGGCCCCTTGCCAAACCAAAGCAACACCCTAGTTGTCAAACAAAGACCCAATTTTAAGTGTTTGCTCCGGCTGCTCTTAAGAGAGTGGTGTTGTTTAACTGAAGTAAGAGCCTTAGAAACTGTTGTGTCGTTGAGAGCCACATCACAGAGTGGCTTCAGTGAAGATGCCGAGGTAAAATTTTGAGTTGGCCACCCCAAGCAACACCCTCCAGAAGCAACGCAACTATTGGTGCAGCATTGCACAATCCAGCCTCCTCTTTAAGATAAGCATTCAGAGGCTGTTGAGTTTGAACCTGCTCTTTGAAATATATGCAGGCATGAATTCGGCTGCCAGATTCCCAGTGTGTGTGTGTTTGCCTTTCAGAAACTATTACAGAGGCCTTATTCTGATCAGTTAGATGTGATTTTGTACAGAGTGTGCCTTCCATTAATATGACGCATGCATAACCTGAGATCAGGTGTTGTGTGCTACAAAAATTGGATTGTGAAGTGTGTGGGAGGGAGAAGCTGCGTACTTGCTATACCTTTAAAGTATTTGAAGCACATTTCCCCCCTCAGGTTTGTCAAGTGTTCTTGGGAACTGTAACTCTATGAGGGGAAAACTCATGCTGCCCAACTTTTTCAGATCAAAAACCAGGATGCACGTCTTCCAGGGCACATTCCAAGGGAGCTACGTAAGCTGCGTGGCAATCTCACCCTGAAAAAAAAACACTTTGGGGGGGTGTCATCTTGCAAGGTGCCCCAAAGGCCCTTTTAGGGGGGACAAGAACGCATGAGGTCACTTTGGCTGGGGAAACCCAGATGGGTGGAGTATAAATAAAAATAAAAACTTTTTCCGGGACACTTGGTGGGTATGAAAACAGCAGCGCTTAGAATTCTTTGAGGTGAAGAACATGCTTCAAATGTGTTTTAAAGATACAGTGTAGACACAGCCAGAGAGAAAAAATGAAAGCGTCAAGCCTGCTTTGGGGCTACTCAGAAATGGCTTTCAGGAAGCTTCCAGAAAAGGAATGGGGAACTTCAGGCCTGGGAACCAAATACATCCAGCCTTCCAGTGCTCTGTTGGGCTCTTGGGACTTTCCCCGGGTCACAGCCCTCACCAGCCATGCCCACATGACAGCATGTGGTAGAAAGGTCAGGCTTTTCTGTGGCTCAGAGTAGCCTACTGCACATAGGTTAAGAGTCATATCCGTTGCCTCTGGCCTCACCCGCCACTGAAATGTGGCCCTCAGAAGATTCCCCATAAGGAAGGTTGCATCAGTTGGCCTTGGTAATAAACATTGCTAAATGAAAAATATTCTGATGTACCCCGGAGTCCTCAGGAGAGTGCTTACCCCTCTTGCACCCTGGCACCTCTTGGATGTCACAAGAAATACCAAATTCGCCGGGTGTCTGAAGCATTTCCCCTTGCTTTACCTAATGGTAGGGCCAGCACTGACTTTGAGGCTTTGTTATGATATGGGCAAAGGTTTCAGTTCTAAATGTTTTGCTCTAAAGCGCCCGAGGAGCATGGCTACATCCCTGCTGCAGGTACCATGTGGACCAAGGAACTGCTTTTCCAGACATGCACATCATACTTCCCAACTACAGAGCATGAGTCGAACACTCCAGTCCTCTATGAAGGGCAAATACACTTCACAAGCAGCTAGCACAAAAGAAAGCTCCCTTCTGTTGTATTAGAGGAGGATATATGGCCTGAAATAATAGGAAAAGGTTTTAGTTGGTTTCCACTGAACTCCCTCTATCTGCCCTTGGTCATGAACCTTCTATGCATCTTCTTGTGTTTTCTAAATTGTAAGCAGTGATATTGGATAAAACGATACTTGCTTCCTTCCTCCCCCACCTTTTTTTTTCCCTTCCCCAGAGTGGAGAAGTGTACTATGTCAGCGTGATTGAAGCTTCTTTAACTGTACCATCTGAGGGTAAGTGACATGGCGATTCTTCCCCTGCCTTTGAACAGTTAGCAATTACGAAATCTTGAAGATTCTCTTAAGAGTCAATGCACTGGGTCACAAAACTCATAGCTGGCATTTGAGAAGCATGTAAAGGAAGTTGTCTTTTTTAGCACTTTACTGCGTGCATTGATTTAAGATGTGTTGGGGATGAATCAAGCTTTCCGTTTCATTTTCTCTCAGCTTCTATTTTCTCTAGCCTTCAGTTTGACCTGTTTCCAAATCAATTTGCATTTAAAAAAATAATCATGAAAATCTGCATGCATTTTGCTTACATTTCTCTTAATATACACATTTTTGTGCACCAAAATGAACACATATTTCCAAGCAATTTTCCCTAATATTATGCTCCCCCCCAAAAAAAATTATATTAGGTGGTATTCAGCTAAATTTTATCCAGCTGCTGACATGCATCTGTCTTGAGAGACAATGGAGTGTGCCTCTGGGGGTGAAGTTAAACCACCAGAGGATCACAGCGCCTGCTGTGGCTCAGGAGCATAGCATGGGCAGTGGCTGCCAGGGTGATGGCCCTGAGCGCATTTTTCTGGGGGGCGCTGCTCACGCCACCCTACCAGCCCTGTGCCACTTTGCAAGGCTAGGATCAAAGAGTGCATGGCTGCTGTGTCCTTCGTAAGCCAACCTCCCCAAGCCACTTTGCAAGGCTGAGATGATACAGTGGGAGCTGGGCTGGCAAGACAGGATCTCTTGGCCCTCTGTGCCCTGCCCACCTGCCCCAGGTAAACATGCTCCACCACTGCTGGGGCTGCAGAGACTGGTAACTTCTAACTACTGCCTCCTGCATTAGTTCTGCTGTGTGGGTCATTCCATGTCAGTTCAACGTGGTCATGCCACCCACCGTCTCGGATTTTGATGAAACATGGTGTACACCCTTCCCCTATGGTTGAAAGAAACCCCCTTAATTTTTTCCCCTCTATCACAAACGGTTTTGATTTTATAGCACTTCAAAGTTTCGTGAAATCTGCATTTCTGTCCCTCTTGAGATCCTCGGCCTTGTGTATATTTTATTTTATTTTTCCTCCATAACCAATGATCTGAAATTTTACAGAGCTCAATAACATGATGAGGATTTCAGAAAAAAATACACCAGCACTCAAAAGATTTTATAAATGCCTAAAAAATGTATAAATGTAGTTTTTTTGGCGGAGATAAGAGGCAAGAGGCACCCTCTTATTTTAGACGGTGGAAGGGGCTGAAGCTGCTTGCCTTGCATTATGTATGTAATGAGTTTGTGGGAGAAGTGAGATTGCATTTAAGGATTCCTGGGTCAAGACTTTCCTTCTTGCCACCGCACTGCACTTTTTCTGGATTGCACTTCTGAGGCTTATTTTATGAGGATAAAAAAATGCACTCATGGTCATCTTTGGTGTACTCAAAATCAGTGGAACTTGAGCATACATTTCGAGTACTTCTTAAAGTACTGACTTCAAAGAAGCCGACTCTCTGCAGAATTTAGAATTGTAGCAGGCTGTTCTTTTCCTGAATAATCATCCACTAAGAGTCAGTTGAATAATAGCAACACATGAACCCCCCCCCCCAAATCCTGGGAACCTGTAGTATACCCCTCACAAAGCTATAATCCCCAGTACCCTTAAGAAACCAGTTCACAGAAGTCATGTGCTTTAAATGTGTAGTGTGTGCGCAGAGCTAGTTTAACCCTAGTTCTTCATAAATTTGCACAAATGTCTAATGACCAGGTGGAACACGCACTGTAGGAGACAGCTCCAGAAGAGGAGCCAAGAGAAAGCTGGTCTTAGCAGAGCTGGTGGAGGATCCTCACTGCCTTGTCTGCTGTGGTCAGGTGGATCTAGTGCTATGGAAAGACAGTTCTGGGACTGGAGGAGATGGATGAACCTGTAGCTTGCCGTATGTGGAACATATTTGCCTTCCACCGTCAGGCACCCAGTTCTAAATATAAAGGGGTGGCAGACTGGCCGGCCAGTTGGCAGGTAAACAGTCTGGTGATGAGGATTTGTATGGTGGCTTTGGGCTGCTCTTGGGGGTTATCTCAACCCCTGAGCAGATCTGAGGTCTTAGTGTTTGCATTTGAACTGCCTGCAATCCATCCTCTAAGCAGCAGACCTAACAGCAAACCGAACAGGGGAACGTGCTTGATCTATAGCGGGGTTTCCCAAACTTAAGTCAACAGCTGGTTTTGGACTACAACTCCCAACATTCCTAGCTAGTAGTAGTAGTGGTTGGGGATGATGTGAATTGTAGTCCAAAACCAGCTGGAGACCCAAGTTTGGGAAATCCTGAGTTATAAGATCTTAGCTCAAGCTATGCAGCGCCTACTGCACATCACTTGGTGACCCTTCATTCAAGGAAAGATTTTGCCTCCAGCAACACCATTTGTCGTTTCTTTTTATTTCTGTATTCTTCAGGTGTGCTGTACAGTGGAATTAAAAGCGACCAGCTCTTTTCAGTGCCTTTAGGGAATTGCTTCAAGTGTCTCAGCATGCAAACCATAGAGATGTCCAACAACCTTCAACTCCTGCTTTCCAGCTCTCAACTTCAAGCCTTTAATATCGTTGGCAACCAGTTTGGGAAAGGTTGGTAGCAGTACTTGTCACTGGACCTGTGTTAAAGCACTCCTTCTCATTCAGTTGATTTAAACACACCACTGTGAGCAAGTCCAGGCTAGTAGCATGTTTTTAAACAGCTAGACACTCCTGCTGCAATCAAAACTGTGTGAAGCATGGTTCAGTTTCAAGTTATTATCAAGGACTTTCTCTCAAAAAACATATGAAATGCAGGTTCAGGTAGTATTCCTTGCTTTCATTTGTAGCTTAACTGGAATAGCTAGTTTGTTCATTTCACCAGCAAGCACATAGCAACCCGTGTGACTGTGGCAGATGGCAGCTCCTTTCCCACGGCAATTGACAATTGCATGGGGATCGCAGGTAACCTGAATGCATGAAAGGGGATTCCACTCGCTATCCCCAGCCAACGTGCCTTCGGCCAATGGTCTGAACAAAACCAGTATGCATGCAACTGTGGGTGCAATCTGTGACCCTGCCATTTATTTGCAGGATTCCCAGCTGCACAGAGAGATGTGCCATTCACACGTTGCAATTTATAGGCATAACCCACACCTTCAGTTGAACAAGTGAGGACCAAGAAGGTGGGATCCAGATCCTCATACCCACGCAATGGCTGATAGGAAATGTTCGGTTCACATTTCTGCACTGAGCTTGTAAATTTTCGTTTAGTCCTTCTGAAAATTCGCCAACATTCTAGCGTGCATATCTTGGCACATTCACACTTCTACGCAGCTTTGCCCAATATACACCCTTGCAATTCATGTAATGAATTGTGTTTGTTATTTTCACATACCTGTGCATTTTTCTCAGGGCTGTGATGTGAGGGTGGATAGTTCTTTGGGGATGTGCAGGCTCAGAGGTGACTGACTCATGAGATTTCAATTCTGTGATCACTGACAAGCTCTAGCTCAGGTCCGACCATGATCCTGGAGTCTTGGCCTGCACCGAACACCTCTGCCTCCAATACTGTTGGTCCAGCTACCTCAATGATCGTACCTTGTTGCAGTCAGAGTTCAGGCTGTTGCTCAGGGTGGGGTTCATGGCACAATATTGTAGACATGTGAAGACTTGGCAGAGGAGTTTCAGTCCGAAGAGTCTTCCCCTCCACTCTTGCTTACTGACATCCTTTTAACTGGGGATGCCAGGGATTGAACCCAGAAAGGTCAACCCCTGGGCCATAGCTTCTCCCAAATGGATTGGGGTGCGACTGTCAATTAAAGTATTTAGTATCAGATAAGAGGAACCAATATGTAAGGCATTCAGGCAAAGGACAGGTAGAGGGAAACCATACATCTAGATGCGCAGAGAGAGACCCAAGCAGTCTCCCCACACTGACAAGATTCAGGGGCAGACTTTGGTAATCTTTCATAATATAGTGCCCTGTGTGAGGCCAAAATCTGGCGTCCCCCAATGGATCTTCTCAGTTATGGATCTTCTCAATTTTTCGCCCCCTCGGCTCAGCGTCCTGTGCAAAGGAACTGCCCATCCTTCCTAAATTCGGCCCTGCCAGACTGAAGGAAGTTTTAAAGCTCTCCATTGAACCAGACTGGTCTGCCAGCATCATCTGACTTCCCAGGCCAAGAGGATTCTGGGTCTCTTGTAAATTCCTAGCCAAAACTGTAATTCCCAGTGCCTGTTCCACAGAATCTCCAGTTTGCAGCCCTGCCATGCCCAATATAATGGTTTGAAATGGACTATAGATGGATGGCTCAAACCCTGATTAAAGCTAGGAAAAGTTCCAACCTACCTCACAACAATTAACTTTTATAAAAAAAAGTTGCCTTCCATGAGCATTGGGGAAAGGATATGCTATGCATCAAGAAATTAAAACTGACCAAAGTGGCAGCTCTACAGACAGTGCTCATGGGTTTTTGTATAATTATCAGTAGCTGTATTTTACTGAGCAAGAAAATGATGAAAGCACATGATAATTGTGTAATACGCCATAACATTCTGATTTTTATTGCAGAGAAAGAATGTGCTCTTGACAGAAACAAGAGATTAATTCCAGTTACCGTGGGCCTCAGTCTCGCAGGATTATTTGTCATTGTCTTTGCCACCTGTGCGATTTACAGAAGAAAGCGCACCTCAAGCTATGAACGAATCTAAACCACTTCATTAAAGATCTGTGCAGCAGCGAGTGAAAAGGTTGTAGATAATGGAAGGAACGCTCTGCTTCTGCCTACTTATTTGATTGTGGCAACTACAATTGTAAACTGTTTGTGATGTGTATTTACTTGTGTGCACTTGAAAATTGGCACTATTATGTTGTTATTTCTATATTCATAACTTGCCTTTCTGCTTAGACAAGAGCAGTTATATATATCTATATATATCTAGGGCTATGACCTTTAAGGAGGACGCAGCAGATTTTTACAATTTTTTTCAGGTTTCCATCTTCAAAAAAGCATTTCCCCTTCTCTCGTACAACAGGGAATGCTTCCATTCTATCTTGTCTCATCTATAAACTAAGGGTGTATGCTTTTTGCTTCAAACTATGGTTGTTTTTACTCATATGCAAATATAATTAAATTAATAAATTAACCAACTAAAATTTCTTTAATTGTGTCCTATCCCTAATAATAATAATAATCTCTTTTTCCTCTATCTTTCACACATACAGAAACATATACACATCTCACCCACATCTCTGTCTTAGGCCAGAGCAGATCTGGGAGAGCCAGAACAGAAAATGGTCCAAGGAGCCCAGTTTTTACACCCTTCTGGACAAAGGCCTCAAAAGAAAATCCCAGCACAGCTTTGAATAAGGAGGTGCCACTCCCCATGTCCTATACCTAGGATGGACTCATGTAGCCAGAGTGATGGGAATTTCTTTTTGTGGATGCAGGTGGTAGCATTTATTATTCAGATAGTTTGATTAGATCTAGATTTGAGCAATGTAAAGACACGCAACTATTTTTGGAATGCAATGATTGCATTGTGAAATCTTGTGTATATGACTTGCAACATCACTTCCACTGCAGTGACTCATTTAACACTTTCCCATCGGGTCTCCTGAAGCCTCTTTACCAAGAGAGCCAAGCAAAAGCCATTCTTATAATCATACATGCAAGACATAGTAGGGTGGAGTGTCTCCCAGGTTCGTAAGTCCCCCAGCATTACATAGAGCCACTGGCGGAGGAACAGGAGTGTGGAGGGAGCGGACCGCCCCCGGCAGCACTATTCCAGTAGGGTGGCATTGTGGCGGCCTCCCTGGACACACGCCGCCTACCCCCTTCACACACCAGGTGCCACGCCCCCACAGGCAGCCCGTCACGCCCCCAGAACGTGCGCCACACCCTTACGGGTGGTGAGCCACACCCTTGCAGGAGGCATAGCACGCCTCCTGGGGGCGCCAGCCACGCCCCCACCTGCTCTTCACCCCCGGCAGTGGAGCATGCAGCTTTGCCACTGCTCGGAGCTTCCCAAAATGGTACATGGAGACTCCCCAGCTTTCTCTGGCCCTGGGAGCAGATCCTGTCTCCAGGCAACTGTAGGGGTTTGTCAGGGGTCACGTCATTTGGCCCCCAAAAAAGGCACACCAGGTGCAAGCAACCTTGCCAAAGAGTTCCCTCCCACCCCTAAAAGTGTTTGATAGATATAATTTCCATAGAGGAAAAAACAATTACTGCTACTTGTGAAGAGTGGCATAGTATCTGCTTTACTATAACAGGAGTTGTGAAAGTGCTATAAAATGTTACCATTGTGGGGAGGGGCATAATGACAAGAATATATTTTTAAAAATAATGGAAGTCATTAGGGCTTAATTGATACCTCAACGACTTCCACATGTGCTGTGTCAGGAAGATTTTGGGTGTCACATGGCAAAACAGCCTGTGCTTTCCCAAGCTCACATTCCCAGCACGTTCGGATGCCTGTCTCAGCGACGTCTACGCTGGCTTGGTCGTGTCCGCAGAATAAAGATGGCAGGATCCCCAAGGATGTGCTCTAGGGGGAGCTGGTTTCAGGCACCAGACCAGCTCCGCACTACAAATATGTAAATGCGGCATGAAGGCATCAACCTCGCTGTGTGGGAAATCCTTTCGGAGGACCACAGTGCCTGGAGTCAGACAGTCAGGTTGTGGATCCACAGCAGCGACCACAGGAGGAATGACCACTTGAAGGAGTGCAGAGAGAAGAAATGCCATGGTATACCCGCATCAGCAGAACTGTGCGCCTTCATCTGCCCCAGCTGCAACAAAACATGTCCCTCCCATATCGGTCTCTACAGCCACAGCAGGCACTGCAACCTTCCAACAGTTTGACTTCACTCCTAAATGTGCACTCCTCCATTGTCTCCAGAGACAGGCGGATGTAAACAACTGACGTTATGTAACCCTATTTATATAAAAGGTCATTGGGGTTTTGTTTTTTAGGGTTGCGAGGATCTCATCAACTGGGACATTCCTAATTTCTTCACAGCTTTCCCCGCCCTCAGCTGTTTATAGTGTCATCTTGTTTGGAATCTTGGCTTCCACATGATCATATGTCTCACAAGGGATGCATTTTCTATGGTGCTTGCCTCAAATGCAAACCATCAGTTTATGAAGAAGCCCTGCTAATAACTAAACAATTTCAGAAGAAGGAATGATAGGGGAATTAACCTTACTAGATATTGTAGACAAGCTGTATGTAAAATGTGAAAATGCCTTCCTCATGTGCCGAATTAAGATGGCACCACCAGTGTATTCATTACATTACCACCAGTGTATTCAATACATTTAATGTATTTTTAATCTTTGTTGGAAGCCGCCCAGAGTGGCTGGGGAAACCCAGCCAGATGGGTGGGGTACAAATAAATTATTATTATTATTATTATTATTATTATTATTATTATTATTATTTACAGAGTAACAAGCAAAAAGAACAGGTCTCCACCCTGAGAAGATTACAATCTAAAATTCAAGAGAGTGGCTATTTACAATTACAGGTGCCACATAATACTCATTCCACAGGGGTAAGAAATTGATATTTTAGTGTGGCAGCAGCTGCTCTTTGGAACTCCCTGTCTCCTGATATTGCTATCAAGTGCTCCTACAGAAGGAAGGGTAGGATGTAAATTCAATAAATGTTGAGGCTTTTGCTCCTTGGCTGTGAAGATACATGGCAAAATTGCATGTCACAGTACTTAATCAATTATCACTTAAGTGTATGGTAAAGAAGGCAGTGTCCTGTGACTCTTGTCTGACTGAAGCATAATAAATGCATTATACAGTTCATTTCTGATCTTGGGTTAAGTAGCAGAGCCAATAATTTTGACAAAAACATGATTCAGAGGTCATCCTTGAAACACTGTTCTTTGTTTATAAGAGAAATGCTTACCAAAATTGGTGGAGTCCTTTTCCTTGAGCCCACCTTTCTCTGAAGGTAGAATATTCTCCATCCTTGTAGCAATATGTCAAATTTATTTTGGCATTAGAGACATTTTACATGCATGCAAATATTCAGCCCCATGAACAGGACTACTAATTCCCATAGATAGGGTGAGAAAATAGTTTCCTAATCACACTAAAATATGTGTCCTCCTAATGTCAGTAAAAACTCCTATGTATTGGCTCATTAAAAGCAACAACACTTTATTGTGGTTTTTTTAATTAAAGCTTAATGAGAACAAATTCTTGTGATGATTCACATTATTAAGCTGCATATTGTTATTTTCTAATCTAAATAGACAAGTAACTTCTACACACGTTAAATGCTACAGTATTTAGCAACCTCTTTTTCAGCAAAACTCAGCATTGCTTTCCCAGACTGCTAAATGATTACATAGGTTGCCACCTAGTGTACTGAAGCACATATTACCCAGTCACCAAAGAGCAATATTGAACTTGATCTGTTCTCTTTGGAACAATCCATGAACACTCAGTCACACCTGCAGAATGGGGATAACTGACAAAGTTTTCGTTGGTTTGCATTTTGGGCAAACCTTGTCTAGTACGGTGCTTTCCTGTTTCTGCAATACTCTCCCCAGAGAGAGTATATCTGGCGCCTTCGTTGCATATATTTAGGTGCCAGGCAAAAACATTCCTATACTCCTGTATATCTCCAATATAAGTAGAAGCAGAGATTTCTTTTCACCAAAAATAAAAAAATATGCACAGGTTGCCTCAAATAAATATTTTATATTTATATTTTATATAGAAGAAGAAGAAGAGTTTGGATTTGATATCCCGCCTTTCTATATTTTAATTCTCTTTCTTTTTCTTTCAAGTGCTCTGTGTTTCTGCCCATTGTCCTGTTGCCTTTGCATTTCTTTGCTTCTGGGAAATCGAGATTAACGGCCTGCCCTTTTAAAAATTTATTTTTTAAAATATTAAATGTATACACTGCCCTCCATCCGAAGATTGCGGGAATTGTACTCTTCGCAAATGATACAACAGGGTACGCACTTGGTCTTGACCGATAAACTTGTACAAGGCTGGGATGTGTGGGGAAACCAGGAAACATAGTTTGATGCTGACTAGCTTATAGTATTTTTCTTTTGTTAACAATCACTGTGAAGGAACCCCCACCCTGCCCTGTAACTCATCTTTTCAGCTAGGTTATTTAACATGCTATTATTTTCTGCTTTATATGCACCATGACAATCTATCTAGCTATGCTGCCTTATTTTCTGCCTTATACACATTATGTCTATATATATATATATATATATATATAGACATATGCGCGATTTTAGCTGTTCTTATTTTCATCTGTGAGCTGTCTTGAGTCCCCGACAGGTATTTATATGTGTTATAAATACATATAGAATAATTATCATCATCTTCATTTGGCTTTGTACCTGGTGACCAAGACCCATTATTTGTTGTTTTGCGTTGTTTCGTATTATTCTTACTATAACTTCTATACAGAAAGCTCGGTGGTTGATCTATATTTCTCTTTTTTATTATTATTTTTTAAAAACCCATAAACCACTTGCAGACGAATAACAAGCGTTCGTGTTTCTGAGGTGGCCACACGCAACTCTCTGCCTCTCAGAGAGGCGACAGACCTTCGCCTTCGCCGCCTCAACCTGAGGCGGGAACGGAAGAATTCGTTCCCTCGGTCGGCAGAAGGGCGCTCCCACTTCCCGCGTCGTCGTCCTCCTCCTGGGGCCGCCCATGCCCTGCCTCCTCCCGGGCCCTCCTGATAGGCCCCTCCGCCGCCGCGGCCCAGCCTCCCGTTCCCGCCCAGCCCACCTCCCTCTCAGCAGCCATGGCGGCCTCTGCTCTGGCGGCGGCGGAGTGGCGTCTCCAGGCCCTGCGGGGGCTGCAGTGCCCGTGAGTGCGGCTGGGCCCCGGCAGGGAGGACGGGGCGCGGAGCGGGAGAGGAAGAAGGGAGGCCCTGCAGGAATGGACGGGCAAGGCCGACGCCTCGGGGCCTCGTCGTGGGGGCGGGGAGGGGGGGGGAAGCTGAGCCGCAGCATCCCTCCCCCTCCCCGCTTTTCCTTCAGGCGGAGGGGGAAAGCGGCGAGGCTTCACCCCGGGGCTCGGCGGCCCCAGAGAAGAGGGCGCCTCTGAGCATGTACAGAGTGCATTTTTATTCCACCCTCCAGTCCGCAATAACAAGCAGGACACTCCCGCATGTCTTTCGTCCGAGGCAGAGTAGAGCAGGGATACTTCCACTGTTAATTTCCACAAAATTGCTGGGTTGGTATGGGGGGTGGGTTATGTTTGTGTGCGAGGGGAATGGGAACTCTTCTGAATAATAATAATAATAATAATAATAATAATAATAATAATAGTAATAGTAATAATAATAATTTACTATTTATATGCTGCCCATCTGGCTGGGTTTCCCCAGCCACTCTGGGCAGCTTCCAGCAAAATATTAAAATACAATAATTCATCAAATATTCTGAAAACAGTGCTCGCATTTAATAAGAAGCAGCTCTGGCTCCTTCGGATCTTCCAGATGCCTCTTGAAATAAATAAATACAGGTGTGCCAGGGCCAGATTTCACCTGACCAGCTGGCAGCTTGAAAGGGCATTGGAGGAATGTGTGTATGTTGTCCGGGAGGAAGCAAGATCTGTTTTTCTCAGGCAAAGTGTTACTCAAGAGGTATCAGAAGGAAATGTTTGAAAACTGATGAATGACTGTTATAGATAGATAGAAGAGGATTTACCCTACTTGACTATTTTGTGGACGGGTTATAACAGGCATAGGCAAACTCAGCCCTCCATATGCTTTTGGATTACAACTCCCATCATCCCTAGCTAACAGGACCAGTGGTCAGGGATCATGGGAATTGTAGTCTCAAAACATCTGGAGGGCTGAGTTTGCCTATGCCTGGGTTATAACAATGTATAAAAGCAGAAATTGGTAATTGAACAGGTGATGTGTAGGGGGGAGAAGGGATGAATGTATTTTGAAATGATAGTTGGAAAAGTTATTTTACTGGGAGCAGCAAAGGAAGGGGGAAAATAAATTATGGAAGATCAATAAAAATAATTGGCAAAAAAATTAAAGGGCATTGCTTCGTGGCGACAGTGTTACTATAAGCGGTTTGCGTGTGGAAAACCATAGGGTCCCAGTGATGCTACAAAGCATTGCTGCCAACAAGTGGGTTAGGTTTTTGTGTTTTTGTCTGCAGAGGTTGGCTTGCATGGCAAACACGAGGATGGCATGGCTGCGTGGAGCAGCTGGAAGAAGGGTGGTGGTGTTTGGGCGAAATGGAGCTTAGGGCTGTATTCTGATGTTGCTGGATCGGCATGGGTAAACAGTTCCCGTCATCTGTAAAGAGAGCCAAGCAAATTCCTGCATTGCAGGGGGCTGGACTAGAGGACCCTCGGGGGTCCCTTCCCACTCTACAATTCCATGATTCTATATACTCTTCTAGGACACAATGGAGGAGCTCTTGTGGGATCAGGCCAGAGGCCCATCCAGTCCCACCATTGTGTCCTCACAGTAGCCAGGCAGGTGCCTATGAGAAGCCCACAAGCAACATGAGCACCACAGCGCTCTTCACACCTGCCATTCCCAGCAATCGGTTAGAGGTTTACTGCCTCCAACAGTGGCTAATATATTGTGGCTAATAGCCACTTATAACCTAATCCTCTGTGAATTGGTCTGAACTTCTTTTAAAGCTACCTGTTTGCTGGAAGAAACCAGACACCCCGAATGGCTCGTCCTTGTGGAAATTGTTGAATGGGTATAGGATTTTGCCCTGGGATGGCCAGTCCAGTAACATATGAATTCAAAACAACTAGGCAGGGGTGTAGTAGGACCCAAGCAGCTGCACCCTATAGGTGAGACAATATTGCAACCAAGCTTGGTGGGATGAGTCCCATCACTGGCTTTCAGACATCTGATAAGGCAGCTTTCTGTGCTTCTAATTGAGATCATTATAGACCGGGCATACTTTTTGAGATGGCATAAACAGTATTTCCAAATTTGGCCTCACCACAGAAAAGGCAACATTGATTGTCTTGTTCTCTGTCCTGGGGAAACCCAGCCAGATAAGCGGAGTATAAACATTATTATTATTATTATTATTATTATTATTATTATTTGCTTCCTAGACTGGAATTTCATACTTGATGCTGTATACTGAGCTGCCATTTCTGTTGACTCCCAAGATTTCTCTTTCGGTTAGTTACCATCAGTTCAGACAACCCCATCAGCACATAGGTGAAGTTAGGGTTGTCCCTATGTGCATTACTTTACACTTAACTTACATGGAACCACACCTGACTCTTCTTCTCTGTCTTGTTCTCAGCCATGTAGATATGACCAAGTGTACAGTTTAAGTGCTGCATTCACACAGCTATGTTCTTCAGATCTGTTCTTACCATGTAGTAGCTCAACTGCAAAAGGAATTGTTAAAGATCAGTCAGGTTTTTTCTTTCTTATTGGGTTCCTCTACCCTTAACAATTGTACCCAGCATTTTATTTCCACCCCAGGAATAGCTCTATCGGCTAAATTTCTACTTTTGTTTTATACTATGGTGTTTCCCTCTTACAGAAAATGGATCTGGACAGCAAGAGTCAGAAAATACTCTTCTGCAAAAGGTGAACTGTTTGGATTATTGTATTTACAGGGGGGGGAGGGTATTTAACGTTAACATTTTTGTAGCATCAGCTCTGCTTTTTTAAAAAATTAAACGCTCACCCTGGGTGCTTGCATCTGAACTTTTTATTTGCAAAGAGCTTGCTGAAGTTTGGCAAGCAGGTAGATGGCAACAGTGTTTCTTTACGTATTGAGCTTTCCTCTAGAAAGGGTAAATCCAGATTAAATGGGATAAATACACAAGCTGACATTTCGATGGTAACCATACAGTGGTACCTCAGGTTAAGTATTTAATTCGTTCCAGAGGTCTGTTCTTAACCTGAAACTGTTCTTAACCTGAAGCACCACTTTAGCTAATGGGGCCTACCGCTGCTGCTGCGCCGCCAGAGCACGATTTCTGTTCTCATCCTGAAGCAAAGTTCTTAACCTGAAGCACTATTTCTGGGTTAGCGGAGTGTGTAACCTGAAGCGCATGTAACCTGAGGTACCACTGTATTGTGTTGATGATGCAAAAAACTTGCATGCACGAGGAGCACCCATCTCACACAAAAAAACCCCACCTCTGCAAGCACCCACTTCCTTAAGCGAAGAAGCTTTTATTCATGATGTGGAAGACATGTTAAAAATAATAGGAATGAAGTTGTGCTACTGTTAGCAGTAACAATCATGGTTTAACACTTTTGAAACTTATTTTCTCCTTTTCTAAAACAAACAAACAAACAGGACAAAGAAATATTGAGAAAGTCCTTGTGGCAAATAGAGGTGAAATAGCATGCCGAGTGATGCGGACTGCCAGGAAGATGGGAGTGAAATCTGTGGCCGTTTACAGTGATGCTGACAGGAATTCAATGCATGTAGCAATGGTAAAACACACATTCGTTAAAACATGTAAGGGGCCAACCCTGAAAACAATTGTGAAGAAACGGAATTAAGTTGAACATGCAAAGCTGATTTAAACTGAGTCAGATTGTCGTTCCATATGAAACTGGGTTGTCTGCTCTGCCATCTCCCCTCCATGTGGCTGATTTGTTCCCCAGAGTTTGTAGACATCAGCTTTCCAATTGTAAATTGAAGTGACATCTTTTCTTTTAAAAGAAAGGGACAACTGAACTTGGAAGAAACAGAAAATGCTTGTACAGCCATACCTTGGTTTTCAAACAACTTAGTTCTCAAACCTTTTGGCTCCTGAATGCCACAAACCTGGAAGTGAGTGTTCCAGTTTGCAAACTATTTTTGGAAGCCGAACATCCGATGGGGCTTCTGCAGCTTCCAATTGGCTGCAGGAGCTTCCTGCATCCAATCAGAATCTGCGCTTTGGTTTCCGAACATTTTTGGAAGTCGAATGGACTTCGGGAACGGATTCCGTTCAACTTCCAAGGTACGACTGTAGTAATTAATGCAAACATTTCCACATCTGGAAACTAATGACTCAGTCCTGCTTTTTTTGTATCTAGCCTTATTCCAGTTCCCTGGAATATGTTGGAAAGCCAATATACAGATTTATTCTTAATTATATTGCAGACTCAAGTTAAGGGCTCTTTCTTTTAAATTTTCAGACCTACACAGTTTCTTATGTATAAGTCTCTGTATACTCAGTGGAACTCAAAGTAGTCTATAAATTCTGATTCAATTGCGGTTCTGCTGTTTAATGTCCCCCCCCCCCCCAAAAAAAAAGGTGTCTTGGAATGTAGCTCTAAAATTAGCTGTTCTGCAATTGTCTGAAATGTAGCCAAATAATAATGTAAACACAGGTCCCTTTATTTCATTACAGGCAGATGAAGCGTATTTTATTGGCCCAGCACCATCTCAAGAAAGTTACCTGTCCATGGAAAAGATAATGCAGGTGGCCAAAAAGTCAGCAGCGCACGTATGTATTATAACTCGCTTCTTCATTCAACCTGCTTATACATGTATTTTTAAATAGATGCTATTCAGTATTGAGTTTTACGGGGGCAGCCAAGGCCTTAGGAGCAACTTAGCGCAGAGTTCTGTAGTTCCACAATTGAAGAGATTCTCAACATGGTAAACGTGAAGTCCTACATGCATCATTTTAACAGTTAGAAAGACATGAACTTCACTTTAAATCAGATAATTTTCCTTGGATCCCCCACAAGACATTAGGAGTTGCCTTCCTGTTCACTTTTGTCTTTCTCCACTAAAGCTACTTGTGTGGCTCATCTGAATTTTACGGGGAGTGTGTTTTCTCATGTGCTCCTCCCTGTGCACCTAAATCAGCAGCTGAGGGAAAGTTGGTGAGGATATGGGACGGGACTTTATTCGTGATGGCACACACATTGTGGAATTGACTCACTCCTTAGTGTTTACCACCAGAAGCCAAGGATATCTTAGAATAATAGAATCCCAGAATCATAAAACTGTAGAGTTGGAAGGGACCCCAAGGGTCATCTAATCCAACCCACTGCAGTGCAGGAATATTTTGCCCAACGTGAGGCTGGAATCCACAATCCTGAGATTTTGAGTCTCATCCTCTAATCTTAATCATGAGCTTTCCCATTCAGCTAAAACATTGCTATTTTCTTTTGACTCTGATATTCCAGTTGGTTTTGTTTGTTTATACATTTGCTGGTATTTTAGCTTTCATTTTAAGTTTGTAAGGTTGTATGTCTAGCTTTAAAAAAAGAAAATAGAAAACATGGATTGTGTGTTTATTTCATAGGTTTGTTGTTTTATTTTGCTGCTTTGAATGCCCGTTTGGTGGAGAATGCTGTAAACAAATGGTACAAATTAATTTTTAGGGCTTTAGCTACATAGGGATCTGCTTTATACCAGATCAGATTTCTCAGCATCGTCTGCTTTGACCAGCAGCATCTCTCCAGGCAGAGGGCTTTCCTACCACCTTCTAATGAGAGATGCCAGGAACTGAACCTAAGTTATTCCACATGCATTGAGTTGTGGTCATTTCCCATAAAGCTGAGCTAGGGAAGGCTGTGTTCTTGCAGCACTGCTGATGCTTCTGCGGTGTTCTGCGCTTGGGCAGAGCTTAGTAGTTGCATCCAGCGTCCTGGTCACACTCCAATGACGCAACATGTGCTAACTGAAGCAAATGAAAATTTGTGCATTAGATATAATAGTATAGAACTTTGTGTGCCATAAGCCACAGGCATAGGCAAACTCGGCCCTCCAGATGTTTTGGGACTACAACTCCCATCATCCCTAGCTAATAGGACCAGCGGTGAGGGATGATGGGAGTTGTAGCCCCAAAACATCTGGAGGGTTGAGTTTGCCTATGGCTGCCATAAGCAGTTAATAAAACGGTATTTCCAGTATCCAAGCCTAGAACTTGATTCTACGTTCCTCACTGACTTTCAAAGAAAGCTACAAGAAACCAAGGCAGACCGTGGAGCATCAGAATGTCCTTCTGATGAACAATATCCTCCAGATATTAGGTCACTGTATTTGGGGCTCTGTGCAGCTTCTGAAATAGTTAATTGAGGGAAAGCTCATGCAGGGCACTGTGAGACCTGCCAGTCTCATACAATATGCCCTTGATACTTCCTGTTTTAGGCTATCCATCCAGGCTATGGCTTCCTGTCAGAAAACACAGAGTTTGCAGAGCTCTGCAACAAAGAAGGAATCATTTTTATAGGTCCTCCTTCATCTGCCATCAGAGATATGGGCATTAAGAGGTACTCTGTTTTGCTTCACGGCTAAACCTTTTGTACAGGGATGTTTACTATAATGGTTAAGATGGTTTTGGGTCTGACTGTGACGGTGCTTTACCAACCTAGTGCTCGCCAGAAGTTTTGGACTACAATTCCCATCAGCCCCAGGTGCTGCAGCTGATGGGAGTTGTAGTCCAGAGTGTCTGGAGGTTACCCAGTTTGGGCAAGGCTGTTAATATAGCCTTGTGTTTGGGCTCCCCCATCCCCTCTTCTGTATGTGCAATGAATTAAGCCTACAGCGTTGTCACTGGTCTGTGGGAATGACCACAAAGTAATATGGTGAACCTCAGCATGGAAGGAAATCTGACTGTGTTCAAGGCTGTAGAGCAAGACTAGAATCAAGTTTCAGAGCGTGACATGGCACTTTTCTTACGCAAGCATAAAATTTGCGCTTTTTGAATTTAGCCCTCAGAGAGTTGTGGGAAGAACTTTATAAAGAAAAATAAAACAAACAGGAATTTCCCATCTGCTAAAACTGTTTTAAACCTCATGGGCTGATCAGATAAGCATTTTATATGCTGCATGTTCACATACTGGCAAGTTCTAGTTTGCCCCCTTGTGGCTTCCCAGCATGCATACATGGCAAAGGATACAGTTCCTTTCTGTATGAGAAAATTGTAATGTTGGTAGCAGTCCTAGATTGTGGGAATAAAATGCAGACGATGAGATGTGTAACAATAAGCCCTCACTGACATTGCCACTGAGTATCGAAAAATATTCTTTTGAAGCACTTCCAAAGCTATCATGTCTGCTGCCGGGGTTCCTGTTGTCGAAGGTTACCATGGTGAAGATCAGTCTGACAATTGCTTGGAAGAGCAAGCCAGAAGAATAGGGTATCCAGTCATGATCAAAGCAGTTCGTGGAGGTGGAGGAAAGGTAAGGGCAAAGGAATTTGATCCTCAGCTGATCTACTGTACAAACAGAACAGAGCAAAGATCTTCAGCTCCAGTAAATGAATGCTTAAGGTGTAATGTGCCAATCACTGTGCCAGCCTGACATCTTGGACCCTGGTCACGCTACAAAGTTATCCTATATGCCAAGGGTGGCTAATCTGTGGTCCTCCAGATGTTGCTAGACCACAACTCCCACCAGCTTCAGCTGGCATGGTCAATGGTTAAGGATGATGGGAGCAGTTTTAGCCACATCTGGAGGACCACAGAATAGTCAGTCCTGCAGTGCATTAATAGTGAACTCAACCTCTTTGTGAGAATCTATGTATTCAAACAGCACCATTCATATTCAGGTTTGCAGGAATACAAAAAAAAAAAAAAACCCTCATTGGGGGGAACCTAAAGGGACACGGGTGGCGCTGTGGGTTAAACCACAGAGTCTAAGGCTTGCCAATCAGAAGGTCGGCGGTTCAAATCCCCTCAATGTGGTGAGCTCCCATTGCTCAGTCCCTGCTCCTGCTAACCTAGCAGTTCAAAAGCACATCAAAGTGCAAGTAGATAAATAGGTACCGCTCTGGCGGGAAGGTAAACGGCATTTCCGTGCGCTGCTCTGGTTCGCCAGAAGTGGCTTAGTCATGCTGGCCACATGACCCGGAAGCTGTATGCTGGCTCCCTTGGCCAATAAAGCGAGATGAGCGCTGCAACCCCAGAGTCGGTCATGACTGGACCTAAGGGTCAGGGTCCCTTTACCTTTAAAGGGTTTGGGGGCAGGGGCAAGCATGCAACAGGACTTCAGAAGCTGCCTAATAAGGACTGTGGCTGCTCAGTGGGCACAGAATGCTGACAGGGGGAACAGAAACAGAAAACCAGGGACGCGCAGGAATGGGGTGTCCTGGAAAAGACATGATGACTAGCTGACTGGTGGAAGCATGAGCCAGAGCACTCCATGTTGCAACATTTGCATGTGGGTCTCAGCTGTCTTTTATCCTTATTTAAATTGCTAGCTGTCACCTCTCCATTAGCACCAGGGCTTGTTGTTGTTGTTTAGTTGTTTAGTCATGTCCGACTTCGTGACCCCATGGACCAGAGCACGCCAGGCACTCCTGTCTTCCACTGCCTCCCGCAGTTTGGTCAAACTCATGTTCGTAGCTTCGAGAACACTGTCCAACCATCTCGTCCTCTGTCATCCCCTTCTCCTTGTGCCCTCCATCTTCCCCAACATCAGGGTCTTTTCCAGGGAGTCTTCTCTTCTCATGAGGTGGCCAAAGTATTGGAGCCTCAGCTTCAGGATCTGTCCTTGCAGTGAGCACTCAGGGCTGATTTCCTTCAGAATGGATAGGTTTGATCTTCTTGCAGTCCATGGGACTCTCAAGAGTCTCCTCCAGCACCATAATTCAAAAGCATCAGTTCTTTGGCAATCAACCTTCTCCAAGGCTGAATTACTTGGTTTCATACAACTTCGCCATAATGCATGTTTTGACGATGGCCGTAATGTACCTAACAGGGAAGCGTGAGACAGTGGTTGCCAGTTTGGTCCCTCCTCAAAGTTATTACAACTATATGTTATGTACTCAGTGGCACCTGAACAGTAGCTAATTCAAAGTTAGTACTTTCGTGAGTGATTCATCCATATTGTAAACCAACCTAGCAGAAAAGGATTTGGGAAATCCTATTGTTTTTCACTCACTATTTTTTGCTCAATATTATCCTAATATACTGGTTTTTATCACCGTAGGGCATGAGAATTGCTCTTTCCGAAAAGGAGTTTAAGGAACAATTGGAATCAGCCAGGAGAGAAGCCAAGAAGTCTTTCAACGACGATGCCATGCTGATAGAGAAATTTGTAGATAATCCACGGTAACCAAACCATCCATCTGCTTGTAATCTCTTTCATGAGTTTGTAGAACGAAAGTAGGAGAATTGATGGGGGTGTCTCTGAGTGGCTACTGTCCTACGGCAGGTGAAGCATCAGCAGCGAATTTGTCCCCCCCCCCCCCATCTCAGAAAAGCATGTTCGGGACATTTGGTAGGTGCACAGCACTCCTGCTGCCCTGGAAGATCCAGCCATGGCTGGAGGGAGGTCAAAGCTTGGGTGGCTGTTGGGGTGTTGAGCAAGGGAAACTGAAGATGCCTGATAGACGATTTCCCTAGAGCTCTTGGGACATGGCACCCCAAGGTTGCTGTTTTTGCTGGGTGAGGAATTTATGATAGTAAGAGATGCAGCTATCTCACCCCCCCCCCCAAAAAAACCCCCTCTTTCTCTTATCACTTTTTCCCACTTCGAGATACTTGCAGTATCAATGTATAGTACTATATATTTTAATAGTAGCAATGAACTATCTATTTAGAAGGCATATGCTGGGTTGTATGGTGCATGCTACAGTAGACTTCACTACAGTAGAAAATATTTCAGGGTTATATTGATCTCTCTAATCCGTGTTAACAATTGTGAAGCCCCCTTAAAGTAATTGCAAATCACAGGTCCTTCAAGATAACAGTTGTGAGAACAAAACTTACATACACTGAGAAAGCAGGCAATAATAGTTTGTTTATATGTGTATACTTTGTTATCTGGTAGCCTCGTGACACATAATGTGTGAAAATGCATTCTGAAGTGTGGAGTATTGATTCCAGTATATTAGTGATAATTATTCTGGAATATGCTCTGGCCCTATAGACATATATAGTTGTGACAGTGCAAAGTGTAGCTTGCTATCAAAACTTCCTAAATGGGGCACTTTAAGTTCCAGGATAACAGTTTACTACAATGCAGATCACATGCTTGGTTGTCTTTCTGATCCTCCCGTTCATTTAGGGTTTTTAGCACAAGGTAACGAGTCAAGACCTAGTATGTGATATTGCAAACATCAGACACATTGACCTTGTTCTGAATTGCTGTTTGAATTCTAGATCTCTCTGATAACTTACTACTATTTAAAAACAAAAGTGTGCTTTTGATAAATGTTTGCTTAAGTGCACAGACCTGATGTTAGAGATTAGCATGTTTAAAGTTCTTTTAAGTATGATGAAGGGTAGAAGAAAACACTGATCTTCCTGAAGTTTAACATTGTTTCCAATTCTGAAAAATAAGATTATCTTTAATAGATGATAGGTTGTGCTAGTTGTCTTGAAGTGGCACAGACTACCATGATGGAATAATGCACTTTGCTCTTTAAAAAAATGGCACTAATGCTTCATTGGCACTGATGGACGTGAACCTTTATTCATTAATATTTACATCTGAACCTTTATTTGTTAATTTTTACACCCGAAACAGGCATGTAGAAGTTCAGGTATTTGGAGACCAGCATGGCAATGCAGTTTATCTGTTTGAAAGAGATTGTAGTGTACAGAGAAGACATCAGAAAATTATTGAAGAAGCTCCAGGGGTGAGTGACTAGTTTCTGAAAAGGTGATTGAAATAGATGTAAGTGCTTTTTTTTGTTTCCTTTATTAACATATTTTTTGTTTTTCACATGTGATACCAATGGCTTCTTGGTATATATTATTTTTTTTTTTTGCAGATTGTAATACTAGTTTCAGAGACACCCAAACACTTCTTACATGGGATTTTGTGTGTGGGGTTTTTTTTTAACCACATTGAGTTTGGAAATCATGACTGCTACCCCAGTATCCTGTTGCTAAACTGTATAGCACATGCACACACTTCTGAAACTACTAGAGAAGCTACTTTTTCTGGAATGTTCTGTTAGTTTATCTGGGGTATTCTGAGCTACCTAAGCTATTCCTGAAATATGTTTTATACTGGTGATGCCTCATTGGTTCAACCATGTCTCTATTATGTTCAGCTTACTGATGACTTTGTAACTTATAAAGTAGCACTCAGTGCGTTGGCAGCTAAGAAGATCAGGAGGAAAGAACTAGATAAAATAGCGGTCAACTGCAAAGGGGATTCAGATACAGTATTTAATTTGGCACATTTTACTAGAGAATCTTCTGCTATTCTGCTTTATGCAACAAACAATCTTAGCAGTTGTGACCGTGGTTTATATTGTATGTGTGCTGCCTGATGATTTTTTATGCTTATTGCTGTTTTTCCTTTTGTTATTTTTCTGAATGATGCCATGGCCTATGGCTAACGCAATAAAAGTCTATGATGATGATGATTATGTTCAGCATGTGGTTCCAGCAGACTTTATTTATTTAAGCCTTCCGGCAACATGCTTATATTTAAAGGGGCTGGATATTTTTCTTTACAGGTTTTTTAAATCATAAGAGTACAGTTAGGTGATCTGTTCTGGTACACCTTCTCTGTAAGGTTCATTTTATACAGATGAAATGTGGCTTGAATAACTGCATGTGAAAAGAAGAAGGGTTTTTTAAAAATCTGTTTTTCCCCAGATAGATGATACCTGCATACAAGCACATAAATGTGGTATAAATGTAGTAACATCATTTCAACCTTTTCTTAGCCAGGAATTAAGCCTGAAGTAAGAAGGAAACTTGGAGAGGCAGCTGTCAGGGCAGCTAAAGCTGTGAACTATGTTGGAGCAGGTATTGCAAACTTAACTTCCTTTTAGTGCTGTATTTAGTTTCACATATGTTTCACATATGTACCCATAGTTTCACATATGTACCCATATGGGAGGCATGTTTAGAGGAAGGCTGCTTTAAGTGGAATGGTAGAGTTTATAAAGTGATTCTAGCTCTAACTTGGGTGGTTAAAATTCTAAACTGCAAAGGAAGGATGAGAAAAACACCACCCAGAATAATATTGTCTGTACATTTATTTATTTTTTCAATCTAGACGTGAAGTCTGCAGCCACAGATTTAGCTAGCTATTTTAAGTGAACATGTAAAGGTCACTCATCTTTATCTTTGTGGCTCTTGGCTGTGTGTTCCCTTTCTCTCTGCCGTTTCATTCCTTGTTGCCTTTCCCCTCTCAGTCTCCTGTCTTTTGGTTTTCTTTTCATGCCCTTCATAATTCCCAGCACCTTGTACTTTTATTTTCCTGGGATGTTCAGCCCGGATACTGAGATCCAGCACCGGGGGGCCTTCTGGTGGTTCCCTCACTGCGAGAAGTGAGGTTACAGGGAACCAGGCAGAGGGCCTTCTCAGTGGTGGCGCCCGCGCTGTGGAACGCCCTCCCATCAGATGTCAAGGGAAATAAGCAACTATCCTACTTTTAAAAGACATCTGAAGGCAGCCCTGTTTAGGGAAGTTTTTAATGTTTAATGCTGCATTGTGTTTTTAATATTTGATTGGGAGCCACCCAGAGTGGCTGGGGAAATATTATTATTATTATTATTATTATTATTATTATTATTATTATTATTATTATTATTTTCTGCCTCACTGCTTCTGTCCAGAATAAGGGAAGCTCAGCCAGCCACTGGCCCAATTGCACATCATTCTAAGCCAAAGCATGACTTAGCACAAATGTGCTGCCTTTCAAGGAGGATATCACAACTACTTTGCTTTCCCAGGGGTTTTTAAGTCAGTGCAGTGCAGCAGCTAAGCCCAGGTTTGACTTAGTGTGTCATTCAAAGCCAGGCTCGTGGGTGAGATCTCTTCTCCTTAACCACGATCTGTAGCTAAAGCTTGTCCTATGGTTTGTCCTATGGTTGCAGGTTATGGTTTGAAAGGCATGCTGTGCCAAACTTTGGCTGTCCTGCACTGTCCCCAAAAGCCCAGGGAGGGGCAAAATGACTGCAAGCTCCTCTTCTGAAGCCAGTGTGTTTGTGTGGTCACAGTAAGCCAGAATCTGAATAGGTTTAAGACTGCATTTGACTGAGAAATATTTCCACTGGATTAGGGTGTTATACTTCCTGGAGGGTTTCCAAGCTGTGGTTTTGGATCAGGTTTTTAAAAATATAGTTAAGATGCTTCATATTGACAACAGACAGCAAACTCTGCGGACAGTGGCGTTATGCTGGGATCAGTGGGACTTTGTTTAGAGAAAGCATTTCCACCGCTATTAAATGTACCAATCTTAAATATTTCAGGAACAGTGGAGTTTATTATGGATAGCGAGCATAATTTCTATTTCATGGAGATGAACACCAGGCTGCAAGTGGAGCACCCAGTTACTGAGATGATCACTGGGACAGACTTGGTGGAGTGGCAACTTAAGGTAAGGCTTATGAGGGCAGCATCCATAGGAAGCTGACACATACTGAGCCAGACCCTTGGTCCTTCTGATTCAGAATTGTCACTGCTTATTGGCGGAAGCTCTCTATAGAGTTTCAGACTGTGGGCATTCCCAACCCTACCTGAAGGTGGTGGGGATTGAACCAGAGACTTTGTGCATGCCAGTAAGATGCTCTGCCTGTGCCTCCATTTGAAGCCAAGCATTGCTTTTTACCACCAGTGTGGGAAGGTTTCTCCTTGGGACAGTGAATTCTCACTCTTTCTGTCTGGGCTGATGCTAAATTGGGCATTGAATGAGTATGTAAATGTAGTAATATTAGAAGTTAAGGATGCATAGAGAACGGCATGCGGGAAGTCACTTGAACAAAATTGTATTAATTGGGAAATATTTTGTATAATTAGGTTGAGATCTGGAAAATCAATAAAAAATAATTGGCAAAAACGTGAACGAGGATCTGGAATAGACTTGCTTCAAGTTATTCCACTGTGTGAGTGCTTTCCCACACAACGTTTGCTACAGTCTGACATGAGAATTAAAAATGGGAAGGATTAGCTAGTTGCAGGTATTATAGAATTCAATCTGTTGCTCTGTAGATGGTTTGTGAATGAGAGTTTAAAGCAGGAATTGCCAACCTTCTTTTCTGTCTGCTGTACAGCTGTCAAAGGCAAAAGAACCCTGGTTTTTTGTGCAGTGTAAACCCTAAACCTCAAATACCTCAAGGATTTCTACTACTCAAATTTTGCTGCATGGTTTTTCTGTGATTCCTTGATACCCTCACAGTCCAAAGACACTATTCTCAATCCTGTAGAAAAAGCAAAACTCTTTTTCTTTACAGGTTGCTTCAGGGGAGAAGATTCCTTTGACTCAGGAAGAGCTCTCTCTTAATGGACATGCTTTTGAAGCTAGGATCTATGCCGAAGATCCAAACAACAACTTCATGCCGGGGGCTGGACCCTTATTGCATTTGTCTACACCACCCTCTGACAGTTGCACCAGGATAGAAACCGGGGTAAGACAAGGTAAACTGAACCTCCTTGCTGCAAATTAGTGTCAGGGACATTCTTTTCGCTTTAAGGGGGCGATCGTAGTTTCAAAAGCAAAGGGGATGGTTTACTAGTCTACCCTTTGCCTTGACCAGGTTTTCCATACCTGACTAAAGGAAGTAACGGGGTACGAACTGACTCCTTTTTAAGTTACTCATTCTGGCAAATTGCTTCCCCAACTCTTCCTATTTCAGGGGATGAGGTTTCTATATACTATGACCCAATGATTGCCAAGTTAGTCGTTTGGGCAGAGGATCGTCAAGCAGCGTTAAGGAAATTAAGATACTGCCTTCGGCAATATAATGTAAGTACAGACGACGTTATGATTTATAAAGTTTGGGTCCTATCCAGTGCTTTTCCTCTGGGGGGACGCAGGGGTACGCGTACCCCTAAACATTTTGTGTTGCCCTGACCAACAGACCAGCTGTCTCTGCAATAGCAGCACGGACTGGACATTTGTCATTCTCCCTGCTGGTGCCCAGGGAGGGGAGTCTGGGGCAGCCGTGGTGGAGGCGATGGCAGTCCTCCTCCTTCTCCTCCTGCCGGGCTAGAGCCAGCCAGTGAGTGCTTGTCCCTCCTTGTTCAAGCCAACCCCGCCATCGCCATCGTTCAAGCTCCGCCACCTTGAGTCCCTCGTCTGGGGGTTGGGGGGGAGGAAGAGGGGGAGCAGCCAAAATGAGAGTACCCCTAAACATTTTTAAAGAAAAAAAAGCACTGGTCCTCTCTGATAAAGTAGGGGAGGGAGACCTGTGGCCTTCCGGATGTTTTTGGACCTCATCTCCCATCATCTGTGACTATGCCTGTTGGAGCACGTGACTGCGGCAAATGGCTTGCCTTCACCTGGTGTGCTTTCTTTGTTCCCTTTCCCTCGGCAGATTATAGGGCTAAGCACCAATGTTGATTTCTTGCTGGACCTCTCAGGCCACCCGGAGTTTGAGGCTGGAAATGTTCACACCAATTTTATTCCACAACATTACGATGAGCTATTTCCACCCAAAGAGGCAATATCTGAAGTGGCCTTATGCCAGGCAGCGCTTGGACTCATACTGAGGGAGAAAATTGTGACCGACACTTTCAGAATGCAATCAGGAGGTAGGCTTGAGGCATCTTTGGCTTTTTAGAATCCTTTCTGTTACAGGGAAGAATGTGCCATGTGTGTCTACTCTCCCTCTCTCCCCCCCTCTCTCTTTCTTTTATTTATTTGTTTCACATTCATAAGCAACAATTTTCCAGATCCTATAATTGCTTACATGCAGAATTCTCTGCTTGAAAGAGCTCCCCCATTCATTTCAGTGGAGCATTAACTGAATCTTTCTCCCTCCATTTTTTATATTCCAGATAAGTTCTCTCCATTTGCATCCAGCAGTGGAAGAAGAATAAATATACCTTACGTTAGAAACCTGACTCTCTTAGATGGTGAAAATAGTAAGTGACTTAGTTCTGAATGCCAAGAATTTGAGTGGCAATCTTTATTCTATAGCTGAGGAGGACAAAGAGACATACAAGAGTACAATAATTCAAAATGCCGTTCTTTTTATGATTTATATAGATCACTTGGCATGTACTTAAACTGCAAGCATGGCTTTTTGTTTTCTTTGTTACTTTCATCAGAGCTGCCCCATATTTCCTGGTTGTTTTTGCAAAGACCTGTTTTGTTCATGCTGTTCAACATTCTCAAAACTTCGGGAAGCAGGCCTTGCCACTACTGCATGCTTACATAAGATTAGATGTGCCCTAGGTATAATACTGAGGGATTTTAGTATTTTGTGGGAGCACTCAGGGCTGATTTCCTTCAGAATGGATAGGTTTGTGGGAGACCTTTTTTGTGCTAAGGGCTGCTTCACCCTGCTGGAAAGCTGTTGGGAGGCTACAGATATGTTTCAGTGTTGTATGCGCACACACCCTTAACACATTCAAAGACAGGCACATAGTCATATATGCACAGAAAGCTATTTCCCATGAAAACTCTACTCAAGTTTCACATTCTGTTTTCTCTAAAGTTTCTGAAAAGAAAGGAAGTTCTCCAACACCCTTCCCTGCCCTGACATGCAAAAAGAACTCAGTTGTCTAAGCAGCACATCTGAACCACAACCCCTCTCTTAAAACAATACATTTCAGGATGCAGTTGCATCCTAAAAATTGATGGCATGCAGTTGCTTTTTTGCAAAATGGCATGCAATTGCTTTTTTGCACACTTGCAAGGGGCCACAATTCGAGACCGAGCCCTAGAAGGCCTGCTTCTGCATTGACACCAAGTGGTCATCCACAACTGGCAGTGCCTTCTCAGAAGTTCTTAAAGATCAGCTTGGCCTGTATTGGGGAAGTTGGTCTGCTAGGTAGCCTAGTCCAAAGTTGTTTAGGGCTTTAACTGCTAACAACAAAACATTGAACATGGCTCAGTAGCTGACAGGTAGCCAGTGCATATCTAATACAGTGGTACCTCTAGTTACGAACTTAATTCATTCCGGAGGCCCGTTCTTAACCTGAAACTGTTCTTAACTAGAGGTGTGCTTTCCTAATGGGGCCACTGCGCCGCCGGCACACGATTTCCGTTCTTATCCTGGGGCAAAGTTCTCAACTCGATTTAACTCTTCCAGGTTAGCAGAGTTTGTAACCTGAAGCGTTTGTAACTCGAGGTACCACTGTACGTGTAAAGCTGTGTCTCCCACTGAGCAACCTAGCAGCTACATTTTGTACTTTTCGGCCACTTCTGAATCAGGTGCAAGGGCAGCCTCACGTTAGTTTAATTGTGAATCACTGTAGAGGCACAGTATGGCAGAAGGTGGAAGATGATGAAGGGAACAAGGAGCCCACTCTTGTGGAGGAGAATGGGGAGAGAGAGTGGAGGTGAAACTACTTAGAGCTTTCAACGGATAAGTGGCATACAAATTTTAAAAATAAAGATAAATGGAGAGGAGTTGAGCGACCTCAAAGTGGTGCAGCTCAATTGGATCTGCATTATTTTTGGGTTTTAATTCCTCCTCTCCCCTAAAAAAAAACGCACGCACGCACGCGCGCACACACACACACACACACACACACACAAAAAAAAACCCACTTGGAAGTAATTTAAATCTTTATTTTCTAACAGAAGTGAATATGACCGTAACCTACAATCATGATGGATCATATGACATGCAGGTAAACATCCTCTATGTAATTTGAGTTACTTTTTCTGTGTAGTTTTTTGCAAATCCTTTGTGGCCTATATGTATTTGACCCAATCCCATCTCTGTGGACTGAGACAAATAGGATAGAGTTTCTAAGGGGCATATGGGTGCCTTTTTCCATATTGGTGAGCCTTAAAGTTTCTCCTCTCATTGTCTGATGCTATGTAATTGTATTTCAGATACAGAATAAATCTTTCCATGTTTCTGGAGATCTTTCGACTGATGGTGATTTGGATTGCATGAGATGTTCAGTAAACGGAGTTGTTCATAAATCCAAGGTGGTGATTTTGGGCGACGCTATTCACCTCTTCTCACCGGTAATATTTTCTACTTAATTTATCTGGAGAATAAATTCACAGCCAGTGTGTGTTTTTTTTTTAAAAAGGGAAACAATTACAGATCTGGATACATCTATTTACATTTGGGAGAACAGGGACTGAATGTGTGGCTCTAAACTTTTATGTAAGCAGCCCATAATATTCTTGTAACACTTGAAAATTCATAGCTTTAATTAGTAGCTAAGGCTAATTAGTCGATACTGAACTGTTCAATGAATATATTGGCTTGTAAAGCTAAATGCCTCACATCTTTAAGTCATAAGGATGGGGAGTTGAGGCATGGATCTTAAAATTTAGAAGAGTATCCTAAATGACTAGATGTCTGTGTAAGCTCCTGTGAATCAGGGCTGCAATATTTGAAATGTATTCATGAGGAAGTACACATTTTTAATCTAGCCCATTCATATTCATGTTTTATATCATTTCCAAAATATGTGTTGGCTTAGACTCGAATCCTTTTCATACATTATTGTTATTGCTACATCTTGGAAGTAAGTTAAGTCTAAGTAGGCTTGGGAAGTAAATTGAAAATAAGATAACAAATTACCTTGGTGTTTTCTGAATTACATTGACAACCTCCTTTATAAGAAGGAATATTCTGTTGGTGGCCTCAGAAGGCTGCTTTTTCAGTAAAAAGTGATTAAAGGGAATTAAAATAGTTCTCTTAGTGAACATCATGTAAACTCCTTGTCAATAAATCAAGTGTTTAACGTCCATCCTAGTTACACCTGTCATTTCAGGATGTGGGAAATATAGGTTTGTACCAGCTGTAAAAAGTGTTGTTGCGCTCATCTGTTCTTGGTGTATTTTTATTTTCTCCAGGAAGGTAGTGAGCAGATTGGTCTTCCTGTGCCAAAGTATTTATCCGGAGTGGGTTCAGTTGGAGATCAGGGTGGGGCTGTGGCCCCCATGACGGGGACAATAGAAAAGGTAATTCTGGAGGGATCTGTGTGTGGGTGTGGCAGAGCTTTTTCTCTTTGTAAACTGCTTTACAGGTTTTTAAAAACAATTGGCGTATGGATTTTATGAAATAAATAAATATGTGAGGCGCATTGCCCTATTGTACCAAAGGTGATGCATTGATGTGTCCTACGGGTTTCACTCCTGGTTACTTATCATCCTTCCTTACTGTAGAGTGTGGTTGCCTTCAGTAGATTGCTACTTACATTGCAACTAGCCGCTTCCTTTAAGCTCCTCTGCTGAAGAATCTTGAGGAATTGCAGCAAATTCTGGAGCATGTTCTCACTTCATGCAAGGCAATTAGCAGGTCTTTTGAGTCTCCTCCCCCCCTCCCCCATGTGAACTGAGAATATGGCCAGGAACACACCAGTCTCCCATGCTTGTATGGAAGACACGTAGGGGAACTGAAGACAAGATTACGTTCAAGGAAGCTTGTCCATTGCTATGGATCTTCTCACTGAAGCTCATTGAGTTCCTCAAGTAAATTTCCTGGGACTCCCTTGAAAAGGATTTCTCAGCTGTCTTCCTTCTTCATTGCCATCTGACTGTAATCTCTTTGTCCTCACAACTAGCTGTTGGTCCACATCATCTGCTGTCAAACATTATAAACCCTTTAGGCTGCATTGCTGTTCTGTGCTGCTGCTTTGTTCATCAGTTTGCTTTGTGGCTTTAGTTTATGATATTATTATTATTATTATTATTATTATTTGTACTTGTTTTAATAGTGGCATTTTTGTAACTTGCCCTGGGACTATTCCATGAAGGGCCAGGCATTAAGTACGACTCATAAACAAAGATGGCAGGTCATTTCATGTTCTCTAATTCTTACAGCCCGTTTACTCATGGTGTGGATTTACTTGCAACTGGGGGCTCCTCTGGACTTTTTTTTTAATTGCACATGCATGATGATATGCACTCACGATGCTGTCAGGGTGGTCATACATGATCCCAATTTTCAATATTTTGGGATGCTCATACAGCTTCATGTCCAGTCAGTGCATATACTGTAGTGTCATGCTGAAATCCTGTAACCACAATAATTCCGGGGGTGTTTTTTTGTCCCACTTTCATTGCACTATTGCCCCTCCAGACAGCGATGATGTGGTCGCATTGGCGAAGCAAAGCAGAACAACTAAAGCAGAATAAATCCATCAGCAATACACTCTTACTATGTCAAGAATATATTGCAGAACACACCTGCAATAAAACACCAGTCTGGAACATACATATATAGCAAGAGCCATGACCGGTCATCCCTCCCTAGTCCATGTGCCTCTATAATACATACGTGGTGATAAATGTTCACATGAACAAATTATATTTTTGGGCGCACATTTTCATAGGTGCACTTTTAAAATGTCACTGTGTTGAAGAAACCAGCTGCAAAGGTAAACCTAGAAAAAGATTGCCATTCTTCATCCTCACACAAGGAATCTTTTGTGCTCTTTATTGCTTTCTGTAAACTTGGAGAGAAACTCTATATTTGTATAGGAGGAACGTGACACCTGGTTTCTCACTCGCTTTTCAATTTGTTAGGTGTTTGTGAAAGCTGGTGATAAAGTCCAAGTCGGAGACCCGCTGATGGTTATGATAGCTATGAAAATGGAGGTGAGTATCATAACATTTTAATCATGGAGAAGACAAGAGGGATTTGGTTTTGGTTTATTAGCACATCATATAAAGTGTGCCTTAAATGTTGCAGGCATAGTATGTTAACTGACTAGTTGTTTAAGGATTGTGCTGGTTTTATTGGCATGACAGATTTCTAGCTGTAACAAACTGTCCTAATGTTTCCCAGGAGCAAATCTTCCATTGCGTTTGCATGCTGGAATATTCTGTATAGTTTAGAAAAATGATCCCTCCCCCCCCCCTGCCATTTAAGCATTTCTATTCTATCCAAGGCTTGGTGCTATACAAATTCCAACAAGCAAAGAATCTCTCTAAAAACCACTGCATTTTTTCTTCATAATGCTCCTAGTAATTAATCTAAACCGTTGCAGGGTATGCATTTATAACTGTGTTTTGGCCTTGCTGGGTTCCTTAATAATAACCTCAAACAAACTGGCTCAGTTTGCCTTATTAATTGGATTCCACCTTGCGCACTGAACTATTGTTAGGCACTGTTGTAGAGCAGTGTGTAAACAAAAGTGGTGCCGTGTCAGAAATGGTAGAAATCGTAACTTGATGCTAAGTGACCCTTTTCCTCAAGCATTATATCATGTGCGAGCTTTTGACCCATCATTTTGATATAGCCTTGCATGACACACACTTAATTTCTAAAGCCAAAACCCAAAATTATCCTCTTAAGCACTCAGTCTAGCCTTAAAGGTTTGGAGCAGGGGAGAAAAAGACAAAATCTAGGGCAGGTAGACGCAACTCATGGAGGGCCAGGTGATAGAACCTTCAGCATCCTACCAGAACTTTGGCCAATGTCCCAGCCACCTCTGCCAAAGTAATTGAAATGTGGTCTTCAATAGAATATAATTCGTAATACGCTTTTACAGGTATAAATCTGTGAAATTTGTAGGACAGCGATCAGTGCTGTGATAAAAGTGCCCTGGGAGCAGTGCTATCATGGCACCGGTCTGTTTGGGAAAAACGAGATCCTCGGCTGAGTCTGGGTACCACTTCCTCCCCAGCAGACAGTGTGATCACCTGATTGGCTGATGGGAGGATGCCCCATAGCTCTGATGCACCACAGTGCAATAGATAACCATCGTTCGCACGGAAAGGGTTAACTTCCCACTTTGCCCCATCCTACTCTGCAGATAATTGTTGCTGTGATTGTTGTTGTTTAGTGGTTTGGTCATGTCTGACTATTCATGACCCCATGGACCAGAGCACGCCAGGACTCCTGTCTTCCACTGCTTCCCGCAGTTTGGTCAAACTCATGTTGGTAGCTTCGAGATCACTGTCCAACCATCTCGTCCTCTGTCGTCCCCTTCTCCTTGTGCCCTCCATCTTTCCCAGAATCAGGGTCTTTTCCAGGGAGTCTTCTCTTCTCATGAGGTGGCCAAAGTATTGGAGCCTCAGCTTCAGGATCTGTCCTTGCAGTGAGCACTCAGGGCTGATTTCCTTAAGAATGGATAGGTTTGATCTTTCAAGAGTCTCCTCCAGCACCATAATTCAAAAGCATCAATTTTTCAGCGATCAGCCTTCTTTATGGTCCAGCTCTCACTTCCATACATTACTACTGGGAAAGCTTTAACTGTTGCTGTGATAAGGTTACCTAAAAGCAAAGTGATATGTTCTTATCTGTTGGGATGGAATAGAGGAATCCAATACTGACGCTAGGTAGCTCTCCCTGCCCCCCTACCTTAACATTTCTGCATCCATTGTTGTACTTGGATATATATCTGTATCGATAAAAATTAAAATTTCTGTTCAGTAAATCAGCATTCTTTCGTTTGAGCCCTGAACCATGGGTTTTGGGTATAATGTCTGCACAGGAATCCTGTACAGTAGTACCTCAGGTTACATACGCTTCAGGTTACATACGCTTCAGGTTACAGACTCCGCTAACCCAGAAATAGTACCTTGGGTTAAGAACTTTGCTTCAGGATGAGAACAGAAATCGTGCTCCGGCGGCGCGGCAGCAGCAGGAGGCACCATTAGCTAAAGTGGTGCTTCAGGTTAAGAACAGTTTCAGGTTAAAACGGACCTCTGGAACGAATTAAGTACATAACCAGAGATACCACTGTATTGGCTTATAGATGATCCGCATATTTTAAATGAGGTGCCCTAATATATTGCTCTTATTTGTACAACTGATGGTGCCAACTTGAAGTTTTAAATAGAGAAACAGTGATTGTTTAGCTAATGTATATTTCTTTCTCTGCAGCATACCATACGGGCTCCAAAGGCGGGAATAATTAAGAAGGTTCATTACCAGGAAGGATCACAGGCCAACAGACATGCTCCACTAGTTGAGTTAGTGGAAGAAGACTCTGAATCTGAATAATCCCTGGTGAATGTCGGTGATGCCTTTTGATTTTTTCCTGATTCTTTTTTATTCCTCAAGAAAACATCTTTATATTTTATTAATTTAATTATTACTAATAAAATTAATTACTAATTATTTGAATAGTTTCTCATCACAACTTTAGACTGCCTCCAAATTCTGTGCTTCACTCGATTATTCAACAACTGATGCAGAAACGGCAGAGTTTTGTGGCCCCTTAAAGACTTAACACATTTATCACTTTCATGGGCTGCAGCCCATTTCACCAGGCACAGGAAGCGTTATTCTGAGTTGTGGGCGCTTTGCGCCTGGTTGGGATGGAATCATAAGCAGTGAGGTCACTAAATTGGAGAGAAGTACAGACAGTGATGATTACCAGCCAGATAGGCGGGGTATAAATAATAATTATATAAATTATTATTGCATATTTCATAAATTATTGCATAAATTATTATTGCATATTCAAATATATAAAAGGATGTCACATAGAGGAGGGAGAAAGGTTGTTTTCTGCTGCTCCAGAGAAGCAGACACGGAGCAATGGATTCAAACTACAAGAAAGAAGATTCCACCTAAACATTAGGAAGAACTTCCTGACAGTAAGAGCTGTTTGACAGTGGAATTTGCTGCCAAGGAGTGTGGTGGAGTCTCCTTCTTTGGAGGTCTTTAAGCAGAGGCTTGACAACCATGTCAGGAGTGCTCTGATGGGGTTTCCTGCTTGGCAGGGGGTTGGACTCGATGGCCCTTGTGGTCTATTCCAACTCTATGATTCTATGATATTTAACCGTGGTCATTCAGACACACACACAGAGTTGGAGTGATTACACACCTGAAGGGGGGGGGGCAGAACTGCCTCCAAGTTGACAATGGGTGATGTGAAAGTTCTGGCTGTTGAAGGAATTTGTAATGGCTCATTCAGATGAGCAAGGCATCACGGGATGCTGTAGTCAATGAGTGGTAAGGATGCATCATTGGGAGATTGTGGACTCTCCTTCATTGGAGGTTTTAAAGCAGAGGTTAGATGGCCATCTGCCATGGATGCTTAAGTTGAGATTCCTGCATTGCTGGGGGTTGGACTGGATGATCCTCGGGGTCCCTGCCAACTCTACGATTTTATTATTCCATGGTACATGCCCCGTAATGGCTAGCTGGTTGTGATGTACACTGACAGAGCACTCCGAACACATAGGTCGAAAGAAAGACACTTGTTAGTAAATGTGCAGTCTTTTCACTGTTTGCACAGCTGAATGTGTTCCATGTAAATGCAGTTTAATTTAGCTAGGCTAGCTTGTACAAAACTTCTGTTACAGGAAAGTTTCATTTTGGACAGTTGGCCAAGTGTGCTCCATCAGTTCCAAAGTGCACTTAGTACAGAATGCTCCACTCCATCTGAAGGAAGCCCTGAATTGGGAAGTTTTTAATGTTTGATGCTTTATTATGTTTTATATACTCTGTAAGCCGCCCAGAGTGCTTAGGGAAACCCAGCCAGATGGGTGGGGTATAAAATTATTATTATTATTATTATTATTATTATTATTATTATTATTATTATTATATAGTTGCTCCAGCTTACAGTTGCACTATTCAGTTTCTTTTCTAAACTCAGTGTTTAAAAAATGCATATAGAAAGACATAGGTTGAAGTTGACCTCTATCAAAAGGGGTTTTGATGCTTCTCCAATGCATTGAAAAAATGCATAGGAGGGGCTCTGTGAGCTGTCATGTCGTCCTCACAGTTGGATCAACATATGTACTAAAATACAGTGTGTACCTAGAGCTCTTCCAATGAGTCCTTCCTTGTTTGAATCTCTTAGCACATTATTATCTTATGGTTCTGTATTTATTTATACTCAATCTTTCCCCCTGTTGGGACTCAAGGCAGCTTGCATATAAAAATGAGAAGATGGTGATGATAGATAGATGATATAGTGTCTGTTAAAACCATACAAATAATTACAATAGAAGCATCACAACACCAGCCCTTTCATTTGTTTAGTCGTTTAGTCGTGTCCGACTCTTTGTGACCCCATGGACCAGAGCACGCCAGGCACTCCTGTCTTCCACTGCCTCCCGCAGTTTGGTCAGGCTCATGTTTGTAGCTTCGAGAACGCTGTCCAACCATCTCGTCCTCTGTCGTCCCCTTCTCCTTGTGCCCTCCATCTTTCCCAGCATCAGGGTCTTTTCCAGGGAGTCTTCTCTTCTCATGAGGTGGCCAAAGTATTGGAGTCTCAGCTTCAGGATCTGTCCTTCCAGTGAGCACTCAGGGCTGATTTCCTTAAGAACGGATACGTTTGATCTTCTTGCAGTCCATGGGACTCTCAAGAGTTTCCTCCAGCACCATAATTCAAAACTCCATGGACAAAGACAACAGGCCCTTTCATTAAAAGCAGTCAATTCCCAAAAGCCTGTTGCAACAACAACAAAAAAGTCTTCCCCTGCTGGCGTAAAGAGGAGCGAGCCAGTCTAGCTTCTCTAGGGAGGGAATTCCAAAGTCTGGGAGCAGCTGCTAAGAAGGCCCACATGGAGCCCCTTAATCCACCAATCACATGTGGAGTGTAGTTAGCACCCCACAACAAACCATAGTTAAGATTGATCACAATTTGTTGGGTTGGCTGTCCAACAAGCTGTGCTTAAATCAAAAATGGAAGTGAATGCTTCCATAGGTCTCGTGGCAATGTGGGAGTAAGAGAGGGGAGTGTGTGATGGTAACATAATTTATTCTCATCATGCCAAACTTGTTCAGCACAGGCGGGAATCTATGGCCCTCCAGATGTGGCCAGACTCTGGTTACTACCAGGACCAACCCTTATAGCCAATGATCAGGGGTGATGGGAGTTGTTCAGCTACAGCTGGAGGACTAAAGTTTCCCCAGCCCTGTTTTAGTGTGAACAGGCCACTGCTTCTGCCTCTGTTTACACCTGAAGGATAATTAGGTAGCAATGCCTTGAAGCACTCAGGAAGAATTGGGTCAGAGATTCAGGCAACACAGCTGGGACACCCTTGACCTGTAACCTCAAAACCCTGATATGTGTGCCGTAAACTAATTGCCACTTCAAAGTCCTCATACTATTAGGCGTAAACAGGAAGAGAAAAGTTGCATCAGCCTTTTCCTACATTGTTTTGTAGGTTTGTAAGCTTTGAACAATTTAATTATCCATCAACTAAAGCTGCAATCGTAGATTTGCCGTATGATGAATCGGTGAACCAGTGAAACTCGGAAGCAGGGCTTGAAGGTTAGCAGTATTTTCTGCTGCCCCTCTTTGGCAAGTGGTACCCAGCTGTGCATTGCCTCTGAACTTGTCACTTCTGTATTGCTGTTGTGGCTAATAGCCACTGACAGAACTATCATGCGTGAATTTGTCTCATGCCGTTTCCAGGCCAGTGGGTGAATTTCACAAATTAATTGCACGTTGTGGGAAGAAGTACTTTATTTGGCTTCTACCCAAATCTATTCCCAATCAATTTCATAGCACAACCACCCTGAGTTCCAGTTACCTTTGTCTGCTTTCTCAACACATTGGAGACTGTGCCTTGGAAGGATAAATCAGATCAAAAAACAAACAAAACAATTTTGCGTGCTGAGTAGTTTATCAGAAATGACAATTTACAGTAATGCCAGGCAGGGGACTGGCAAGATCAGCGAAAGCTTCAATGAAGTCTGATTAAGTACAGTAGTAGGTTCTGCACTAATTGTTCTTGTTTATTGAGTCATAGAGGTACCAGGAACCACACACATCCAAGCCAAGATCCTTCAGGCTCCCCAGTAGCTGACACAATCCACGTTGTGTCACAAGCAGGACTTGCCAGGAAAAATAGGGCATTAATCCAGACTTATTGCCTGATCGTGTGTAATGTTAGGTGTGCCTTGTTAAAAAAGCTGCAGTAGCATCTCTCCATGCTGGCTGCATAGCTGGAGAAATCTCACTCACAACCAATACGGAAGTGCAAGGTACTAGCCCCTTAGCAGGTTTATAAATATATACTGTATTTTTTGCACCATAACACTCACTGTTTTCCTCCTAGAAAGTAAGGGGAAATGTCTGCGTGTTATGGAGGGAATGCGTACGGGTGGCATGCCTACGGATTTTGCTCCTCTAAAAACTATGTGCGTGTTATGGTCGGGTGCGTGTTATAGAGCGAAAAATACGGTATATATGGATAGGCCCATCAGTCACCTGTGTGAAATTCCTAGTTGCAAGATGGTGATTTGTTAAATACAATCTAGCCGAAGCTCATTGAAAACTGCAAAGGATTGGGCTGCATGATGCCTCCAGAGTAGAAACTATTTCTTTTTCCTAGTTGCCTGGCCAGTCCTGCATCTTTTCCCCTCCCTGGCTTTTGTGAAATGTATTTTTGGGAAATATAAAAATATGCAAATAGCCATGTTGGTTCATAGGAAAAGAAAACACATTCCAAAATATAGGGTATCACCTTTGTTAGAATTAACATTTGTGATTGTTTTTGAAAGCTTGGCTACTATTTGGGGGGAAATAGAGGCTTTGAACTGCATTGCCTGAAACACCTTGGAGGAGTTGGGAGACAAAGTTGGGAGTATGTGTAAATAATTCTTTTCTCTTGCTTTGGAGCTCCTATATCGCACTCTTGAGCAAAAGGAGATGGATACAAGAGGTGGGAAGAGTTGGACTTGCCAGGAAAACAGGGCACTAATCCAGATAGTTGGATTCAGGAATTATCACCCCAACATAATATACATGTATTTTTGAAAGATCATCAAATAAAGAGAATTGGAAAGGGTCTCAGGGGACACCAAACAACAGCATACATCATTTTGCAAATGTTGGGAGGTTATAGCACTGCGAGCAACCTACAACTTCAAGGATGATGATGGTGATGATGATGATAATACAGTGGTACCTCGAAAGACAAATGCCTCTCAAGACGAAAAACTCTCAAGACGAAAGAGTTTTTTGTTTTTTGAGTTGCTTCGCGAGACGAATTTCCCTATGGGCTTGCTTCGCAAGACGGAAACGTCTTTCAAGTTTGTTTCCTTTTTCTTAAAACCGTTACAGTAATACAGGGTGCATTGCTTGAAGAGGTGCAGTTGCGACTTGACTTCGGGGAGCAACTCATAGCATGCGGTGTGGTAGCCTTTTTTGAGGTTTTTGAAGATTTTTTTGAAAAAATTGAAACCGTGCTTCGCAAGACGAAAAAACTCGCAAGACGAAAAAACTCGCAGAACGAATTAATTTCGTCTTGCGAGGCACCACTGTAATAATAATAATTTATTATTTATATCCCGCCCATCTGGCTGGGTTTTCCCAGCCACTCTGGGCGGCTTCCAACCGAATATTAAAAACAATACAGCATCAAACATTTAAAACTTCCCTAAACAGGGCCACCTTCAGTTGTCTTTTAAAAGTAAAATAGTTGCTTATTGCCTTGACGTCTGCTGGGAGGGCGTTCCACAGGGCAGGCGCCACTACGGAGAAGGTCTCTTTCCCAGTAGGTGGTCAGTCACAGTGAACTGTGTGATTCTGTTGTTTACCCAATCCCCTTCTCTCTGCCCACTGGAGTTTGTGTGTGAAAGGCAATTGCAATTTTAGTCAATCTGGAGGGAGAGGAAGGTGAGATTTCCCCCCAGTACTATCTACCCCATGAGACATTCCTCTCCCCCACTGCTTTCTTCACACAATATAGGTGTTTTCACTCCCATCAAACCAGGATCTGCTGTGATCACTGCCATCACAGATCTATCCCAACCTTGGGAATTGTGGGGTGGGGGTACATTGGGGTTGCCCCGTTTTCTCTCCACGATGACCCTGTGATGTGGGTTAGGTGGGTCATATGCAACTATAGCCCAATACCATCTAGTGAGTTTCATGGCTAAGCAGGGATTTGATCCTGGATCTCCTGAGCCAAAGTCCAAAGCTCTCCTGCGTCCAAGGTTCTCCTCCTATTTCACTATGCTGGCTCTCTGGCGTTTATAAAAATCCTGTTTCGGCCACACCAAACAGGCGCACACCATACAAGCATATACACAAGGATACCAGTTTTCTTCCTTTTCCTTATGAACCACCTCATTAAAGCCCAAGTGTCTCAGTGCTCCCTACGGCAGGGGTAGGCAACCTAAGGCCCGTGGGCCGGATGCGGCCCAATCACTTTCTCACTCCAGCCTGCAGATGGTCCGGGAATCAGCATGTGTTTACATGAGTAGAATATGTCCTTTTATTTAAAATGCATCTCTGGGTTATTTGAGGGACGGTGGACCGGCCCACAACTGAAAAAGGTTGCTGACCCCTGCTCTACAGGATCATGATCCTCATTCACATGTCAGGGAAGGCATCATTAGCCAGAAGAGGGCTGTGAAAGAGTGACCCTGCTCACCTTTGCCCCTTAGGGGGTCTCCATCTCAGGTGTGGCCCATCCAAAGAAGGAGGGGGAGGAAAAGGACCAAATCTCTCCCCCCCCCCCATAAAGAGCCCCTGTGATAAGAGGCAAGACTCAAATTGGCTTGGGGGTTTTGCAGGGGCGTAGCCAAGATTTTTGTTAAGGGGGGAGGCAGCCAAAGCTGCTGCTTTTTTTGGGGGGGGGGGTTATTCTTTATAATCACACTTTCCTCCAGGGACATTGAATAACTTACAAAAAAAAATTAAGTGAAAATCTAACTATAAGATACATCAAAATCCTCCTCCTATTAGTTATGCACAACAGTATATTCTTTTATCTATCCTAATTTTCTTTTGTCCCTACTTAACTATCCTATTCCCCCCCTTCCTCCCTCCCCTTTAACTCCTCCCCCCCCAAATTGTTCTCTCTTGAAATCTTTAACCATGTGCACAGATTATTCATTCTAATTTGGATGCTTGGGTTGGCTTCCCCCTTTTTGGGGGGGGGGGGAGATTGCTCCCTAAAGTTGTTGGAACTTTTTTTTTTGGTTGGGGGGGAGAAATCACAGGTAAAAATACCCCCCCAAAAAGAGGCCATGGGGAGCAAGCTTTCGTGGGGGTTTACTTTCGATGTTTTTCGATCATTTTGAAAATGCTCCCCCCCACTGGGATTCGCCAGCCCCCCCGAAGACAGAGGGGCGAGCAGCTCCATCAGGCCTCCCTCTGCCCTTTCCCCACATAGGTCACCCCACTGAGCTCTCGCTGTCACCCCGGGAGACCCCAATCTCCGCCCACCTTATTTCAGGCCCCTAAATATATGGGGGTGGGGGTGTCATGATCTCTTGCCCCCCCCCAAAGAGCCTTCCTCAGAGGCGCCTCAGAGGCTTCCTCGCGCGTGAGGAGAAGAAGCCCCCACGGCCTATTCCCCCGCCCCCCCCCCTCGCGCCTCGCCTCGCCGGATCCCCGGCCGGCCGGGCGCCGTTCTCGCTCTCCTCACACCGGTCGGTCTCGGCCCGGGGCGGCCCCGCCGCAGTGCGCATGAGCGGGTCGGCGGCGGAAGGCAGGGCCCGCGAGGAGGAGCCCCGGGAGCCGCCGCCGCCGCCACCGACCCTCCTCCCGCCTCCTCAGTGTCCGCCTCAGCCGGCCCGGGAGGGGAGAGAGGCCCGCGCGCAGCCCCCACCATGGTGAGGCCCTTCGGCCCCGGCAGGGAGGGAGAGCGGGCGGAGGGAGGAAGCGCCGCCATCGCCTGGCAACGCGGGGCCTAGTCGGGGGTGGAGGGGGGGGGAGAGAGAGAGACAGTGGGGGGGGTGCAAGGGTTGGGGGGGCGGCCTCGGCGCCGGTGAGAAGCAGCCCGGCCCTCACCCAGTTCCCACAAGCCGCCTATGCTGAGAGGGTGGGGGGCTTTGAGATATAGTGGCTGGGGGTGGGCCCTTGTGTGGAAATCCACCCCCCACCCCCCTCAGGGAGCTGAAGTGGGGGTGGGTGGGGGGATTTGGGGGTGCCCCGTTGGGGTGTATGGAGGGGCTCCAAAGGGTTTGCGTGTGGCTGGGCTTCAGGGGTTTCTGTATATGATGTGTCAGGAAGGTTTAGGGTTATTTTTCTCTTCTCCCCCCCCCAAAAAAAAACACACCTTGGAGGACTGGTGGGGTAACTGGTAGGGGAAGAAAAACCCCCATGGCATATGGGTGCTGCTTGATCTTGGGTGCCTGGGCCTCCTCTTCCTTGTTTCGTTTTTTTCTTTTTCCTTTTCCCTCTATCTCTCTCTCCAAGCTGGGGGAAGCATCTCTCTCTCCCTCTCTCTCTTTGCATGCCTCACCTATCTCTGTTTGCAGTTGCGTTTTGTGCAGACACCTCTTTTGTTGTGGTGTGTGTGTGCACGTGTGCATGCAAGCAGGCGGGTACTCCAGAGAGGGTTAGCTGGGGTTAGCCTGGTTTCAGCAGAAGCTCCCCCAAGTGCCTCGTGGCGCCTCAAAAGACAGTTTTAAACCCTGCGAAAGCGTCCGTGGGCAGCAGCAGCAGCTGCATGGTGGTTGTCCTTAACTGGCAGTAGGGGTGGCATCCTGGCACTTTGTCCTCCAGCTCTGCCTTGTGGCAGGCATTGTTAAATCTGCAGCACGTCATGAAGCTGGTGCCCAGGAGTTGCCGCTCACTACAGGACAGGACCTGGAAGCGAAAGTGGAGGAAATGTGCATGTTGCCCTCTGCGGCCCCCAGCCAAAAACTGCTTCAGAGTGACATAAATGACCTATGGAAAGGCCCATTTTGCCAATGGACAGCTCCATAACCCAGCGGTTGCTCACTTGCAACAACTGGCTGCCTGATAGAAGCTCAGACAAAGGGGCTGAGCCCTGCTATGAACCCAGATGCCAACTCTGCTCCTGTATTGTGTCATGTGATGCTATTGCAGGACCTAGCGCCAGTAATTCCCCTTAGGGGCTTGGTTGCTTGCTTGCTCATCCTGCGATGTGAATGTGCCATCACCTCTCATTAATGCCTTTTTGTTATTCACGTCAAAGAAACAGGTAGATGCCAAAAAAGGGGGAAATAGAGACAGAAGGAAAAAACGATACTGAGAAATGGAAGTGTTCAGAAGGTAGTGGGAGAGAATCTATTGCTCACCTCAAAAGCGCCACATTTCAACAGAAGACTCCAAAGTGAGGCTCCGGTTTGAAATTGATGCACTACAGTTTATGAGCAAATTCGGTTCAGGTTGATTTAAGCTTGACTGGACTAGAGTTTTTCTTCCCACTCCAGATGTTAAATTAGCATAGTGCACCTCGAAAGATATTGAACAGTACCACCACTGACTGCTGTTGTGAACAGTTTGCAAACCTGTTGCTATGCTGTCACTTGGATAGCATGACTTTTTTACGTGTGTGTGTGTGTGTGTGTGTGTGTGTGTGTGAATGATTGCATCCCATGCTGTCCTTCTGTTCTTTGCAGTCCCCCTGTGCCAGTGTTCATGCTATTTAGAGGAATGGGATATGCAGAGGCAGCACAGGGAAGGGGGGATTCCCCCCATGCCTTCTTACCTCTTTCATTCACAGAAAGCTTTACTGAATCAAAAAGCTTTCCATGAATGGAAGGACAACATTGGATACATACTATATAATATATATATCTGAGGAATAATCTCAGGTAACTGCTGAGTAATCTTTTATGCATCTGTTGGAATGAGATCCAGTTCACAAAAGCTTAAGACCATAGAAATCTGTTAGTCTTTAAAATGCCACAAGACTGCTTGTGAATGCATATTTCATTTATGTTTCTCTGTGTTGCACATTTTTTCTTGCTTATGAGGCAAGGAAACCATATCAACCATATTTATTCAGATGTAATCCCCTCTTATTTCATGGGGAAAGCATTTTAAGATGACAATCATATGCACACTTACTTTAGGAGTCTGTCTCATTTAGATTGGTAGCTCTTACTTCCAGGTTGTTGTTGTTGCTGCTATTATTTATTAAATTTATATACTGCCGTTCATCCGAGGATCACAGGGCAGCTTCAGATCTGTTTGTTAGAATAGGGTTGTAAGGTGCAGTCATCCATATTTACCTTTTAGACTAGATTTTAAACATCATGCTGAAAGGCTTCAGTTTCCATACCTTTTTTTTGCCATTAGAAATCCTTACTAAAAGGCAAGCAGAAGAGGAATAGATTTTTAAAAAATGATTTTCTAGGTAAAATTATTTTTCAAATTTTTTTCAAGTTAATGGGATTGTTCCATAGTAAGTCGCTTGAAAATTGTAGCCACGGTAATTTAGTTTACATAAATTTAGTTGATTAGTGGGCTTCTGAGGTTCTTTCAGGTACTTTAGCCTGTTAAGCGGTTTGAGAACTTCTAACTACTGGCTTCCTCTGCCACATTGCACAGGCTTCAGGAAAACATCATGCAAGATTCTTCAGGAAATACAGTGAGTGTACCGAGGCTCCTGTACTACTCAAGGTGCTTTGAGTGCATTTAACTTTGGCCTCACAGCACACACACCCAGGATGTTTTCTCCTTAAAACTAATTTATTGCCTTTGCACAAATCAACACCCAACTTCCTGTGAGGAGGAGACTAACACAATGGAGCACTTATCCAGTCTAAATATAAGCTGTGTCAAGCCATATTTATACTGTAATAAGTTTCTCAAGAGGTGTGGGACACCTTCCTCTCTCTATAAATAGTTGGGCTAAAGAACTAGAAAATGATTGGATATGTCATGTGGACTTGAAATGTTTGGATATATAATTAGGTTCCAAGTTTGTTCTTGCTATCATAAGTTGGTGTTCTTCAGTAAATGTGGGCCAGTAAATTGAAGCTGAATCTTGAAAAAATAGAGGTGCTGTTCTGCGTTCCGAGTTCTTGAGTGTGGAAGATGGAAAGATGGCCTATTTTTGATGGGATTGCAGTCATCTGAAAGGTGCAGATCTGTAGCTTGGGGGTGTTCCTGGATCTAACACTGTCACTGGAGGCTCAGATGTGCCTTTTTCCAACTCTGACTGTTTTGCCCCTCATGGATAGAGATGACTTGGCCACTCTATTGCACCTTCTGGTAACCTGGATTATACTGTTGCAATGCATCTTACTTCAGACAGCCCTTGAAAACAATTTAGAAACTTTAGCTGGTTCAAAATGTGGCAACCAGATTACTGGCCAGGGTTCCTCTTAGATGTCATATAAACCCTATTTTAAAACAGCTGCACTGGTTGCCGGTGTGTGAATTAGGCCCGAGATATATGAATGAGAATACACACACACACACACACACAGTCATACCTTGGGATAAATACGCTTCAGGATAAGTATTTTCGGGTCGCGCTCCACGGTGACCCGGAAGTAACAGAGTACGTTACTTCCGGGTTTCGCCACTCGCGCATGCACAGATGGTCAAAATGATGTCACTCATGCGCAGAAGTGGCGACACGCACAGACGCGCTGTCGCGTCTTACGTTCCGTTCGGGATGCGAATGGGGCTCCGGAACAGATCCCGTTTGCATCCCAAGGTACCACTGTGTATATGTGTGTGTGTGTGTGTGTGTGTGTGTGTATACACACACACACACACACACACACACACACACACACTGCCTTCATCCAGAGGGGCTTTTCTTGGTAGTTTCACCGCCCTCAGGATTGAGAGGAATGGCAGCCCAGGGAAGGACTTTCTTTGTAGCAGCCCCCAAATTGGGGAACTCCTTTTGCACAGAGGTTATGTTCTGGGATTGGTGCATAGACATAAAAGCACATGAACAGTCTTACCTTCTGGAGCCAGTGTGTCAAATGGTCTTTGCCCTCAAGCAGGGCAGAGAGCTTTAAAACTCCCACTCTCTGGTTGGCTTTTACAAGATCTTGTGGGGCCGTTGGAGATCTTGCGTGAGCCTCCCAGAGCGTTGTAAGAAAACCAGAGAGCTTAAAAGTTCATTCTGGCATCAGCCCAGTGCCATATAGGCACATCAGCAACAGCCGTTTGGTCGCAGTATGGGGGCGATGATTACTGCTCTGTTGTCCTCAACACCTGCTCATGATACTGCGTTTTGGGATTGTTCACTGATATTTAAAGAAATGTAGCTCCATTGAAAGTGTTTCACAGGTACTGAAGTGCTGAGTGACATGGAGTTGCTGTTCAAAACGGCCCTGTCCTTTCTCCCTTGTAACCTGCCACATCATAATGTCGGCATGCAACACATTTCTCTGCCTGCGCTCCACCCCTTAAATGACAGGGATGGGGAAATACACAACAGTGACATCACAACATGGCTAAGTGCTGATGAACACTATTGTGGGGAGTGGAGTGGAGAGACTTTAACAGGGAGGTTCTTTCTTCCTTCCTTCTTTTTTCTTTTTTAAATAGCAACACACCTGTTATATGTAGTTCCACTCCAAGAAGTTTCCTTTAGCGTGTTGAGGTAGCACGCCAAAATGTCACTTCCTTAAAGCTGTGCTAAGGTGCCTTACGCCCACTGTTGAGGGCTGAGTTCCCAGCTTCACTGAACAGCCAGCAAGTGGGTTGTGCTCCTTTATCTTATCACATGTTTGTCAAAGGGAAAAAGTAAACAACCTGCCATTTTTAAAATTTGTGTAGACAGAATTATGGAATTGTATTTTTCAACTTCCTTTTTTTAAATTTGCTGTGGCTGGGATGCAAAGCTTGTTTGTTTGTTTATTAAACTTGTATACTTTGTTGTATGCATGTTTGTCTTGTTAGCCACCTTGAATATTTATTGATAAAAAAGCAAGGGAGAATCTCTTCAAATAAGCAAACAATACAAGATAGAAACACTGTAATTGTTTTTTATGTACAGAAGCAATTAAAATAGGCATGCCTATAAATAAACTTGTAATATAGCATCTTTGTATAAGCTGAGAGACATGAATAGAAATTCAGTGAAGCTATATTCTGTTTGTACCATTTGTGGCTTTTATACTTGCCTTCTTAAGCCAGGGGGAAATAGGTAACCATAGATAGATGTGGATTCTTATCACAGTCGTAATGTCTGAAACCACTTGCTTTATCATGTGACTGTTTGGTGTAGTTTCTCCATCAGATGATGCTATCGTATGGCCTTGTTTACTGGCTATGAATCTCCATTAGTCAGGAAGCCAAATTAATTGTTGTGTGATAATGGAGCAAATACACCAACAATTTGCAATACTGAAGATTGTGGCAGGCTGTTAGCAATAAGGCTTCAGGGAAGGTATAGGGCGGCTGTGATCTAAAGGGACATACGCATATGCCTCCTGCATGCTCCTGCATTTTTGCATTTTCATTGCAACCTCACATAGCTCTTATATAACACTTCTTCCCCAAGTTCAGCCAGTAGTTTGGGGGATTTGGTGTGAGAACAGTTTATAGGAAACCTGCCAGTAGTGTCTGCGTAGTGCTGAAACCTGTTGTGCAGGTTTCCCTTCTAACCGCTCTCCTGGAAACTGACATGTGTGTCTCTTTGTGTCACAGCTGTTGTCCCCTCCTAAGCCCTGTAATGTGCTTTCTGTGGAACATTTAGAGCCGTGGTTCTCAACCTGTGGGTCCCCTGATGTTGTCAGACTACAACTCCCATCATTCCTAGCCAGCATGACCAAGGGATTATGGGAGTTGTAGTACAACAACATCAGGAGACCCACAGGTTGAAAACCACTGGTTTAAAGGATCTGCCATGAGTGTTTCTGTGGCTGCTACATCCTCCCTATCACAAAAGAGCGGGACACATCCATGAGCCAAGTTGCTGGTTGTCTCAAGTAGAAAGGAGATGTTCTATCCTTGATTCTGTTGCATAGCTTGTTTGTTGAACTTGTGAGCTGCTTTGGGCACCATTGAGCTTGGAATTAAATTCTTAATTAGAAGGAGTTGAACACTACAGGTAGACTTTCTGTATGTCCACCTTAATTCTCTATTCACTTGAGGAAAGTGGCCCTTTTGAGCTACAGGTTGAAGTTGGATATTCCTCCTCAGGTAAGCACACGGGAGATCTCACTGTTCTTGTGTTTTCTGATACTTTTCTAGAACAAGCTGAAGTCATCACAGAAAGATAAAGTTCGACAGTTTATGATCTTCACACAGTCCAGCGAAAAGACCGCAGTGAACTGCCTGTCTCAGAATGACTGGAAGCTAGATGTTGCAACAGATAACTTTTTCCAAAATCCTGAACTGTATATACGAGAAAATGTTAAAGGATCATTGGACAGAAAGAAGTTAGAACAGCTATATAATAGATATAAAGGTAAGTATAGTGCAGTTTTTCTTTTTCTTTTAAAAAGGTGTGTTAAATGCATCATTTTGCTGGCAATAGATTCCATTTGGAATCCAGGCCAGAAACGTGAGTTTCAGCTGTGGCCAGAACAGACCAAGAACGCAGTGCCCTATGAGCATTACAACAAAGGCTACCCTTTATTTATGATATTTTTATCCTACCCTTCCTCTAGGCAGCTCAGGGTGGGAAACATTCCCCCACCATCCTACATTGTATCCTTGCAACAACCATGTGAGGTGGGTTAGACTGATAGACGGTTAAAGGGTCTTAAGGTGAGCGTCATGGCTGAAAGTAGATCTAGACCTGGGTCTTCCTTCCGATTGCTACACAGATGCTTGTTCTTGCCGTCATGCTGCTAGACTTACTGGCAGAGCATCTGGGTTGCCCAGTTCGTTCTCATCTTCCCAGGCAATCATTTGTCAAGCCATCTCATCAACCCCGAGACACAGGAAAGCCTTCCTTTTCCTTCTCCCGAGAATCTTTTGTCCTGGACTGCATTTTAACTCCTCTTCACAGAGGTAAAATCCAGTCCTTCAGGGAGCACATTGGGTTGAGTCATGCTCTCTTTCTTGAAACGGGAATAAGTGACCCACCTTCCAATGCAATTGTGATTGCAGGTAAGATGAGGTTTGCAGAGGGAACACACTTAAAACAGCGCATAAAAGTGAATGCTATGTAGCAGCTGACAGCATTTAATGGCCTTAGGAAGCGGGTTCTTGAATGAGTGCTTGGCCGCCATACCTTTTATTAGAAATGGTTTCAAAAAGACGAAGACTTCCATTCATTTTATTTTGTTTCCCTCTTATACTCCAAGATCCTCAAGATGAGAATAAAATTGGCATAGATGGCATACAGCAGTTTTGTGATGACCTTGCGCTTGACCCTGCCAGTATTAGTGTATTGATCATTGCCTGGAAGTTCAGAGCTGCGACGCAATGTGAATTTTTAAAAACGGAATTCATGGATGGGATGACAGAACTAGGGTAAGTGCTCAACAGCTCTATGAAAGTAGGCGGGCCATGCTATTCTGTGCATGGAAAGGTTTGTACTTCCATGCTTGAAGCAGAATCTTACATAACTCGGGAAGAGCCATTCAAACTCTTATCTGGTGGAGGAATGTGTATTATGTGTTTGTGCCTCTATGAATGAACACAATTTATTTCACACACACACACTTGATTTCCCAGTGCCAGCCTCAGGTGCAGCTTTGCCATAGCATCTCTGGGCTCCTTTCAGTGCCATGCAAAGGGCTCCTGGCAGCTCCCTCAGTCCCCATGAAGCTCCTAGGAAATCATACGTACTGCTACTTTCAACTCAGCAACAATATAGGTCAGGGCCATACGCTGAAATTTAAAACAAAATGCTCCATGCAAATCTTCAGCTACAAGGCATTCAGACGATCTGATACATACATTTGCTCAGTGTTTTGTCTTCTAAATGCCAATAAGCATGCCGATGCAAGGTTCGATTGAGGTATGAGGGAGCACAGATGGTGTATTTGAGCACGGCATTCTTTGCGCTCCTGATCATGCATTTCTTTGAGACCTTGCCTGTTCACAAGAACAACTCACCATCTGCCAGATTGTTGAGATTAAACAGCCTGTTTTCAAATGTTGCCCCTTCCCAGCTGTGGTATTTTGCTTGATTCTTCTTTGATGGTGTTTGCCGCTGGAATCGTATCCATAGATTTGAACAGAAGAGGAGCTGGTGCCCAAAGGGGGTTTCTTGTATTTCTTGGAGAGGTGGCCCCAGCCTCTGCCTCCCAGGAAAGTTCCACAAATGTGTTGGTGATAATGTATTTTCAGCACCGCTTAATAGAAAAGAGAGCTTCAGGAATGATCGGACTATATATATATGTGATGATTACTTTTTTTTTGTTAAAGCAACTATTTAGTAATGCCATTTTACAAAGTATTTAGAACATGATCCTAAACTAATGCACAGATAAACTTTTGTGTTTGTTTTTTAAACCAAACCAATAAACCCAACAACAGATGTGACAGCATAGAAAAACTAAAGGCCCAGCTTCCAAAAATGGAACAAGAATTGAAAGAGCCAGGAAGATTTAAGGATTTTTATCAGTTTACCTTCAACTTCGCAAAGAATCCGGGACAAAAAGGTTTAGGTATGTATGCCAATATTTCATTGTACAGAAGTGAGTGGTCCAAGTCAGGGTCCATATTGGGCTACAGCTGATTGTGATGAGAGAAAACACCCCTTGCCTCCAAAGTGGTGTTTACACATTGAGATTACCACAGTACGCTTCCCTAAGCAAACGTATCTTCTTGGAAAAGTGTCCTGATACTTTGGCATGCTTGCGCACTGGAGGACTGCCGATAAGTTTGGTTCTCTTTTCCCAAAAGCATTTTCAATTGACAGGGAATTGTAAGAATTATAACAAATAACCTGTATTTGAAACTTGGTATAGTTTAGGAGGGACACAGGTGGCGCTGTGGGTTAAACCACAGAGCCTAGGACTTGCCGATCAGAAGGTCGGCGGTTCGAATCCCCGTGACGGGGTGAGCTCCCATTGCTCGGTCCCTGCTCCTGCCAACCTAGCAGTTTGAAAGAACGTCAAAGTGCAAGTAGATAAATAGGTACTGCTCTGGCGGGAAGGTAAACGGCGTTTCTGTGCGCTGCTCTGGTTCGCCAGAAGCGGCTTAGTCATGCTGGCCACATGACCCGGAAGCTGTATGTTGGCTCCCTCAGCCAATAAAGCGCGATGAGCGCCGCAACCCCAGAGTCGGTCATGACTGGACCTAATGGTCTGGGGTCCCTTTACCCTTTATAGTTTAGGAAGCAATCTTAGTCACAGTGTGCAAAGCTGTCCAGGGGGAGGGAGGGAGAAGGTGATGCCGCATTGAACATGGGCAAACTCCTGCCTGCACGCTGCCTTTAATATCTTGAGGAAAGTGCGGATACCCAGGATCCGGATGTGGCTGGACTACGACTTCCATCATCCCTGACCATTGGCCAGGCTGGCTGGGACAAACAGGAATTGGAGCCCAACCACATCTGGAGAACCACTCATTCCCCAGCCCAAGATCCCGAAACACTCTTAAGTGTTACTGTACTAAGAGAGTGTTCTTTGCAACCCTCACTTTTACTGTGCAATTCCCAAACAGGTGTGTCTGGACAAGCGGGGAGGGGGAAAGCCTCAATTACTTATTTAATTACCCGTTTTCTTTAATGTTGCAGACTTAGAAATGGCCATCGCCTACTGGAATTTAGTACTTCATGGACGATTTAAATTCCTAGACTTGTGGAACAAATTTTTATTGGTAAGCGCAAGTATGGATTGCCTCATTAGGAATGACTAAGTGCCGAGTTCTGGGAGGTTCCGCGGCCTGACTCTTCCCTACGGGACCCAGATCAACAATCTTTGCCGCACGTGGCATTGGTCAGCAGCTAGTGGCCCACCACCCAAATCCACACTGTAGATAACCGGCAGCTTTCCTTGCCCCAAAACCTTGTTTGATTTTAAAACTTGAAGAAAGAGGGCAGATTTGAGGGTAAACCATATACAACACGGGTCTGCCCTTGTGGCTCGTTGGAAGTTGAAACTGCTCCACACGTACTATTACGTTGTCGTTTTTATGAGGATATATGTTTGACTTTTATTACACCTGTTTTGCAAAAGTCCAGGAAAGTATCGGAACTCCATAGTTTAAAACTACTGCTAGAGGACAAGAATCCCAAGACTACATTAAATGTAGCCAAATTCTGTGTGTCAGCAATCAATCGCAGGAAGCAAGTGGTATCCCATAATGACCAAACCCCTAAATGTTAACTACAGGGAGCACGCTAATAATTTTTAATGTTATATTTAAATCATATATATTTTAATGTTATATTTAAATCATCGTTATATTCATATTGTCCTTTGTATTTCTGATATTATTATTTTTTATGATCTGCGATATTGTGTGTGTTGCGGCTGGTCTGTGACCGTATTAATAAATTCATTCATTCATTCATTCATTCAAAGAGGGTGTTGGGATGACAACCAAAAGCAGAAATCCCAAATGGCATTCTTTTAAAAAAGGATTATTTTGGATATCTCTTACAGAATTATTTTGGGGGTTCCCCCCGACCCATCATGGTTCTAAAGCCTGTGGGACTTGCAGCTGTGTAAGGCACCTGACTGGCTTTGCTGCAAAAACGGGCCTGGTTGGTGGGCTGTGTTTGACTTCACAGGTCATATGTGAACATGCAGTGGTGCTGCAGGTTTTGTATCTTGAGCCACTAGCCCAGTCTGTTCTTATTGGCAGTAGCTCCCTATGAACAGGATTCATAGCCAGTCCTAAGGGCCTCTCAGCTGGAGATTGAAGCTGGGACATTCTGCACGCTCTTGCATTAGACAAAGCCTTTCCTCTGGCCCTTCCAGGGTTGTCATGTGTAGCTAATGCTTTTCACACTCTGGTTTCTCTCAAAACAGGAACATCATAAAAGATCTATACCAAAGGACACTTGGAACCTTCTTCTAGACTTCAGCGCGATGATCGCAGATGATATGTCGAATTATGACGAGGAAGGTAAAGTTGCTATTTGTTCCTCTTGTGGCCCTTTGGCCTGTGTGGAGTGCTCTGTCCCCAAGAAGCTTCTCTCCCTAAGCGCTCCTGCTTTTGCCCTGGACCTTCTGTATTTTCCTGTTGGCTTCCCCTCCTACTATAATTTTCAATTTGTTGGAAATCCCTGATATCATAAGGGGCACAGTGGGTATTAAAACAGTTTCTGGAAAAGTAAAGCCGCTCATTTCTTGCGTATACCGAGCTGAATCCAGGACTTGAACAATTCTAGTCATTGCCATCCTCATAGTGACCACGAATCTAATTCTGGCAAGCCAGCCTCTCCACAGCAAGGAACACCTGTTGTTGTTTCCACTATTGAGTTTCTTCTCTTACGCTGCTCAGTTGGGTTGCCAGGTTGGCCCCTGCACCACTGAATCTGCCACACCTCCGTGTCTGATTGGCTGAAGTAGCAACCATGTGTGACTTCCCTTTCTGCCTGCCCTTGAATGTTTTGCTCAGCTCCCCAGACTTGCTCTCTTCACGTCCCTTGGGTGCGAACGAGGAGCTGCCTGTTTCTGCATGAGGGAAAAACCAAGATAGTGGGGCGAAAGACAGTTCTTAGCTGTGTACAGCAGGGGTGGGGGATCTTGTTCAGTTTGAGGGCTGCCTTTCCTTCTTAGCCACCTTCCTTCCAGGGGCCATTTGGCAGTAGTGGGTGGGACCAGATGTAGATGCAGATGGAACAATGAAGGTGAACTGTACCTTCATATAGTGGGCAAGCTCCTGCACATGCTCTCCCCTCCGGCCAGGCAAACGAGGCATTTTCAGAACACAATCCAGCCAGGAGTAACACCCCATGAAAGAAGCAAAGTAGGACAATGGGTGGTGGTTCGGAGAGACTCTCATGGATCAGATAGAGAGGCTTGGAGCATCTCTATAAAGAGGAGTGCAGAAAACAAGGGGGGAACAAGCCTTGTAAACTTCTCTTTTGTGCTGTGCAGGGGTAAGGCTGCACTTGCATGGCGGGGAACAAAAGGCACTCTGCCCACGTTTCAAAGATTTTAAAATATAACCCTGCTGGCCCATTGCTTGATCCAAAGATCTCCTTCTGCAGCAGGGTGCTGTGTGTGGCTCTGTGAATGCTAATCTTTCTTTTCTTTTTTAAATTATATAAAAAAATCCCAAAATTAGCATATCCAAGAAAAAAACTTAGCATTCCATCTTATAGAACCTTGTATAAAGTTTTCTGACTAATTGCTCTCACTTTTTAAAAAGTTTGTGTCCAAAGAGTGGCTGTCCCAGGATTAAAAAAATTAAGATTCTTTAATTATTATTAAATGATGAAAGTAAAAATACTGGCGAAAATTGAAGGGCTGTTCTGAGGTCACAATGCACATGAAGAGCTTGGAACTCATAAAGTGCTAAATATTTTCTGGTGACATTTTCTTGTAGCAGCTAGGGGGGGCAAATTATAGTCCCCAACTCTTCAGATAAGGCATTCTGCAAGTTTAATAATTCCACCCCTCTCCCTCTTTTCTTCCAGGGGCATGGCCTGTTCTTATTGACGACTTCGTGGAATTTGCACGCCCTCAAATTGCTGGAATAAAAAGTACGACAGTGTAGTGCTAAATGAACCTTCTAGAATGTACATAGTCTGTACAAAATAAACAACATGGGGGAAAATTGCACAGTCAATTTCTGCTGACTGACTGAACAGGACTGAAGACCAATCCTCAAGAAATAAAGGCTGGGGGTTGAGTCAAACCTTTAAGGATCTACTTTGGACCATATCAGACGATGGGTGGTTTGGGCTTCTCATCTAGCCTGGGCCAGCCTTGCCCACTTGAAAACTCCAGCATTGTGGATATCATTCTTTTTCTTTTTTAAAAAATGAAGCACCCTAATCCTTTCCATAAATCTTAAAATGCTTTTTGGATTTTTTTTTTAATTTCTTGTTCCTCCTAAAGGCACATGCTGTCTTCACCAAGCAAAATCTTTTGACGTAATAATTTCACAGATCAGCATCGCAGTCTGTTTCAGAAAAGCTTCAAGTAGCACATCTTTGGGCTAGCTGCAAAGACTTTGCTGAGAATATCCTAAAAGAGTGATTCGTTGGATCTGGTTCCGTACGGTCCGTTCACAGCTATTGTCTATGTGAGTGGCAAGGGGTTTCTTTGCTTTGTCCTAAAGCAAATGTCAAAGATACCCTGGCAAAAGGTCTGGGCTTTTCTGCCCGCCAATATCGGGCTATCCATCTATGTAGGTGCTTGACTGAAGTTCTGTTGTGTGTAACAGTGAACGCTGCTGAAATGCAGGACAGATACGGCGCTCAACAGTATCCATATTTTAATAATCTAGTCGGAAACACTGGGTGCCTAATGTTGAAAGGTGAACCATCCTTTAGGGCCCCGATCCTCAGTAGCTGGGCCATGTGAATCTTGCTAAGTCTCTGCCTCTTGCTTCTTGCTGTCCCCCCTGCCAACACTTGGTGGCTTCCCTTGTCTGCCAGCACTCCAGCCTTGACCACCGCGTTTCTTTGCAATGCCATGCATGCAGAGAGAAAGAGGTAGGGCCTGGAATACCTGTGCCCAGCTAAATTAGTGATACCCTCTCCACCACCACGCCCTCAGTAGACTGTCTTGCAGCTAACTTGGATGACACCATTCCAGGGCGGCAGGGGTGTCCACCTTCTTCAGGGAATTGGGGCACTTACCATTACCCCTCAATCCTAGGGGCAAAGTATCATGGGCCATGTTATTTCTAACTTCCAAGAGTGGGGTCGGGTTTTCTGATAGAAAGACCAGCAGGATTCATCCTAGAATGTGGGTGATAAGTTGCTCACAACTGCTCTTAGTTACCCAATAAATTTTTTTGTAGCATCTCTTTGTCCAGGAAATCTTTCCCGCCCCCATTAACTTCTACTGAAATGTTAAAACTTGAATACAGTACTGAATTTATGATGTTTGCTACACAATACATAGAATCCTTGATTAGGGCCAACAGAGGTTTTTGATCGTGGGTATAACAATGAGTGTGATACGCATTTTCTTCTATACTTGATGGTTTGAGCCATTAATACAAAATTTTTATGATGTTAGCGGTACTGACATTATGGTCCACGTCCTTCATCGGTGACAGGCAACTTACCATATTAACCGCAAATCGCTGTGGTTGTCAAAACAGAGGGATCCCTACTCCGAGCAAAAGTTCTGCCAGGCTCTAGCACATAGACACCTTGAGCAAGCAGGAACGCCTCAATTCATTTTTGCAATCGTGGCCACAGAAATCCCTGCGCGAGGTTATTGCTAGCACAGGAGCTCTCCTGCTTAAGTGAAGCCTTTGTGTGAGCTCCAGACTTGCTGGGTTCACAAGTTTATCTTTCCCAAGCAAGTACATAGTATAACTAGCATAATCTGGCCAAATGGGTTAAGCACTATTAGTGGGAGAGTCTTAAGTGTATCGTTGACTCTTTAGTGGTGCTTAACTTTGGCTGGGTCAGGCGAAAGAAATGTTTTGCTTAACCATGGTGGAGAAACGGAGTGCGCTTTGGGCTCATGAACCCCTCTTCCCTTTTAGCCGTGTGTAGCAATCCCATCTCCCCAATGCTTTTAAGATAGAGTTTGAAACTTAAGTGAAGGAGCTAGTTTGCATACCTTGGTTAAAGTTGACTACAGTATTGATCTTGGTTCAAGTGCCACACTAAACATGGTTAATAAAAGGAATGGGGAGAGATCTGGCGTGGGAGAGAGTTAGTGGGAGCCCCTGGGATCTCCCAGTCTTCCCCAGTGCAACAGGGAAACTTTTGCATCTGAACTGGGCTCCACTGCACTTCATCTGCTTCTACACTTGTGTCCAGTTCACAGAGTTTGGCTTTTCCTTTTGAGCCATGGCTTTAGTCCTTGTGTTTTTACATGGCAAAAGCAGCACTTGAAACGCCTTCTGGCTATAATGTCATGTAACTTCATGAGCGATACTAAGCTGTTTTCTGGAAATCATTTTGCAGAGGAAACAGGAGTTGTTTTCCCATCCGATATTAGAAGTCCTTTTCTAACCTTTAAACAAGGAAAAGTTCAAGCTTGGCATATTGTGTCCTGTCTCATTTATCCATAAAATTAGAAAGAAAGAAAGAAAGAAAACACGTATGCACATGCTAAATAATTTTAGGGGAAATACTTGAGTATTAAATTGCTTTATCTTTTTTAAAACCTGTATGATGGTGTGAGAAAGGGGCTTCCCTTTTTCCCAGCTGTGCCCTTTTGGTAAAGCTCAGTCTTGTGTTAATTTAAGAAAACCATTAGATAAAAATTGGGAATCCCTTCTTCAGAAGCCAGAGTTGGCAAAGTCAAATATATTGCTTTACTGCTTGCATTCTTTCTTTTCTCTCTCTCGTGTAAATATCAGTGGAGACTTGAATTATGAAAACTACAAGGTGTGTGTGCTGTTTTCGGTCTTAAGAAAATTTGGGTACAGTTTTTTCAGAATGAGTCATTGATGTATGTATGCTGTGTATTTTTTGTGTTTTGGTGTTCTTTTTTTTTCTTCAAATGAGATGTACTTAACTCTGTCCCTGTGGAGAAGGTTGGGGCATAAATGCTGTGCTGTTTTTTGTTTCTTTTTAAAGATAATTCCTTTTGCAATGTTAAGGCCTTTTCAACAAAATGGATTTTGCCATCAGTTTGGTACTACACAATTTATAATTACTGTGTAATTATAAAACTGCATTACATAAAGCATTGCTGTCTTAAGTAGCAGAGAAACTAAGGTTATTTGTGTGATCGCCTCTCTGAATTTTAAGAAGAGTGTTCAGTTCAACAGGCACAAACTGGTCAAATTTTCTTTTCAGTGGGAAGTGTGCTATCAAATCAGCGCTTGGTTGGATTGTGTCCAGTGGCAAGAGATGTTTGGCTTATTGTTGGCTTGCTTCTGAATGTAAATGCCCAGCTCTTCGAGAGACTGAAAAATGCCCAAACTTTATGCCCATTTGTATGTGTGTGTTGATTTTTTTTTTAAAAAAATTAAAAGTTGTGAACCTTTTTGGGTTGATAGTATTCATAAAATCAACCCACTCTTCAACTTGGCAGTAATCTTCCCCTTCACAAATCACTTTCTTTTGCCAAATATTAGAAAAAGTGAATGCTTAAACAAAATTCAAACCCTCGTATTTGATTTTTTTATATATATATACCAATATGTAGAATTAGAAATACCTTGCTACATGAAAATATTTGGGAATCAAGGCTTTTATTTCAGTCACGTGATCAGAATCTGTAAGTTAAATTGTAACTACCTAGAAAAATCCCTCCGACAGACCAGAGGCAATAAAGTTCCGGCCCAGTTGTCATGGTGAAACTTTCTCATGAATTATTTTGTTTAAAAACAATCCCAAACTTGATGCATTCTAAAAAATTTTTTTAAAGCAAAAGCAACTCATGGCAAGGAATGAGAAAGCAGAACCTTGCTAACAGCCATGACATGCCACGACTTTCTGGTTGCACAGTGGAGGGGTTTTTATTCCCAGCCGTGGCACATTGCTTTGAGATTACTTGGGGCGGGTGGGGGAGAGACTGAGGAACCTCCATGTTTAATGTGGTTGGTCCAAAAGCTACAGCATTTGTCTCTTGAAGAACCTGTTAAATAAAGTAACTTATTTCTTAAAACTGTTCTCTGATGAAAATCCATTTGAGTAAGTTAAAAGACGATTCATATAGCTTTAAAAGCTTTAAGGTAACTTTTCTCACGGGTCTTGTTTTCAAGATGTGACGGGAATTTCCAGAGGGCTCTCTTGAGCAAGAGGAGCTGGTTAACTTAGGAACGTTTTACACATTACACAGAGGCAGATCTCGATTTTGCTCTCGATTGTGCCACGAGTGTAAACTCTACATGGCTTCTTAATGAATGTACCTACGTGCTACATGCATTTATATTTATATTTTGGGTGTACACCTAGAATTGACGCGGAGGTAAGGTTTCCACCCTATGCTCCAAACTCCATACCTCTGAATAAACACTTGTAGGAGTTGTTAAGATTCTTTACACGTTGTCTTTGCTGGAATCTAGTGAAAAATTGAGGTCCAGATCTCATCTGGGGGGAAAAACCTTTTATCAGCAGTGTAATGTTACAAAATCAGCAGCCCCAAAGTATGGTACACAAAGTTTCGATTTCTTGGCTTCCCCCAATTTGTGATTGCTATAATGATGCTTAGGTGCTTGTGAGCCAACTCTCCATTCACTAAATATTTAGAACACACACACCCCACCCTAATTTCATGTGGGTGGCAAGGAAGGGGGAAATGGAGACTGCATTGCAGAGCCCTACCCACTACCAGCTTTGTGTTAAACCACAGAGCCTAGGACTTGCCAGAAGGTTGGCGGTTCGAATCCCCGTGACGGGGTGAGCTCCCGTTGCTCGGTCCCTGCTCTTGCCAACCTAGCAGTTTGAAAGCACGTCAAAGTGCAAGTAGATAAATAGGTACCGCTCCAGTGGGAAGGTAAACGGCGTTTCCGTGCGCTGTTCTGGTTCACCAGAAGCGGCTTAGTCATGCTGGCCACATGACCCAGAAGCTCCCTCGGCCAATAAAGTGAGATGAGCGCCACAACCCCAGAGTCGGCCACAACTGGACCTAATGGTCAGGGGTCCCTTTACCTTTTACCCGCTGCCAGCTTTGTGTGCCAGCCACCAGCACTTGGCCCAAGAGCTTCCCTTGGAGGAAACGAAGGTTTTTATCCCTGCGCTTGAATATCCCAAGAGGTCACCTCAATCTCTTCCTAGCGCAGCGTGACGGCGGGTGCTCAGGAGTCCAAACTCAGTAATTCAAGAGCATCATTTGCAATGCTTGCTACACCTGCAGCTGCCTTTGTGGTTGTATAGCAATTTCTGATTTGGGCAGGCAGGTTGGTGTGTACTGGCCCTATTTTTCTTCTTCAATGAAAAGCACAATATGAGCCATGGCTATTTGCTGTGGTGGATTATTCGTGTAAATATAAAGCACTGTATAACAGGTTTAGGTTTTGGTTTTTTTTAGCTTGATATTTTAACTGTAGACCCGACAGTGTAGGGTAACAAACAAGAGATAATGGATTATTGTTCTATGAGTGAATGAGTGTGTGTTAACACTAGCTGCTATTGTGATGCATCCTAAAGAAAGCTTGCAAGTATTGCAGCCCTGCTTTTAATGGGACTAAACAAGAATCTAAACCAATGCGCTAAAATCTGCAGAGTAAGGATGGGGAGCTGTGGCCCTCCAGGTGTTAGAATCAAAAAGTTTGAAGGGCCCTTGGATTCAAGTGAGAGGCTACTGAAGCCTCATCCCTACTGTGGAAGCGCAATGAAACACACAAAACACTGGAAAAAGCTGCCACCTTCTATTTGAACTCCTTGTTGTTGTTTTTTTTAAAAAATGGCAGGTGGATAGCAGAGTTGCTGAGCTGCAAACCTTTTTCCTTCCTCTACCTGTGCACAGACAATTTGCAGAATGCACTAAAACATGCAATTCCTCACCCTCGAATCCTTAAGCACCCATTCTTAAGCAGTGAAGACAAGACAAGTGGCATAAAAGTCAAAAGATTTATTCAATAAATATAATTTCCATAAACTTTTGTAGAACAACCTATTGACATAGCAGTACGGTCAGCACGCTATATTAAACTCTGTTTCCACAGAGGATCTAAAAATGATGGTAGAGGTGGCCACAGTGCCCGGGGTCAAGATTCCTTGGTACCTATTATTGCTCTGGTTCCCAACAGGCAATGCTGCTTTAATGTCCCTCTTGCACAGTTTCAAACAGCTAAGGTGGGGCTGCATTCGGTGCTCCTTCCAACAGCACCATGCAGGGGCCTTTTCAAACCCTGAGAGCAGTGCACCCCACCAGGCTTGTCCACAACTGAGAATCAAGAGGGCTTGCTGTGTCTTCATGAAGGAGGACCAATTTGCAGGACCTTGAATCAAGCATGTTTGATGAAGCGCAGTCTTTGGCATAGTAAGAATAATGTCTCATACCTGAAACCACCCTGGTTTTAAAAATAAAGTATTTCCCAGCTTCTTTAAAAAAACACAAGTCAGTAAATATTTAATCCTGCAGCTAAGTAACAAAATAGGCTTTCTCTGAAATGGCAATTCTTGTTGAAAATGGTGAGTACACACACAACAAGCACTATCTGTCGCACGGGATCTCATTGAAACCTAAATTCTGCCCCAAGACGGAGATTATAAGCTGTGCTTTACCCACCCCCCATTGATTTTAGTGAGACCGAATTATAGCACAATCCTATCCAAGTTCACTCTGCTACAAAAGTCCACCATGCACAGTGGAGCTAAGAGACAGGAGGTTTGAGCATGATCAACCATCCCTTTGCAGTGATTTTTCTCCAACTTGGTGGCCTCCAGCCACTGCATGTGGTACTTCAACAAGAGGACGCCAAGTGAAGGAAAGCACAGCCTGCATACTTCCTAATATGTCTCTGGGCCCTTCTCAGTCACTTATCATTCTACTGTCCATCAGCCGTTACAGAGGTTCAACGCATTTACATGACACATGGCAAAAAGGATAAAGATGGCCATAGTTGTGTCTGCCACCAAATTATTGTTGGCATTGCTCCATAATAAGCACACAGGCTCTACTTGTAGTCAGTCCTTCAACATTCCCAGGGTCCAGCGTTAGTCACATTTCTCAATGTGGGGCCCGGGTTTAACACAAGCGTCCCTCCTCAAGCCAGTCTACACTGCAGAAGTTTGGGTTTGCATTCCTTATCCCTGGGGAACCCTGGAAGTTCTGTAAGTGTTGACAAATGTGTAGTACCTGCACCCAATTGCAATCCCTGGGATTTTAGGGAGTGGAGCCACAGCAGGTTTCCGCAGCATCCTTATGACAATGGGTATGTGTTACAGGAAGCCACTATGCATCAACTTCCTAGCCCATCTAGCTCAGTAGTCTACATTGGTTGGCAGCTCTTCGGGGTTCAGTCCAAAGTGTTTCAAAGCCAGTTGACGCCAGGGCCTAAACTTAGAACCTTCTGCGTTCAAAACAAGGTCTCTACACTTGAGCTACCTGAACTCCAGCTCCTGGCTGCTTTCCCCCTGCTTTTCCTATTGGGCATTTAAGTCATTCCAGCATGATATATATAGAGATTTCAATATACAGTGGTGCCTCGCAAGACAAAATTAATTCGTTCCGCGAGTTTTTTCGTCTAGCGAATTTTTCGTCTTGCGAAGCACGGTGTCGGAAAAGTTTTGGAAAAGCTTCAAAATCGCCAAAAACCTCAAAAAAGGCTACCACACCGCGTTCTATGAGTTGCTCCTCAAAGTCAAGTCGCAACTGTATTAAGGGTGTTAAGAAAAAGGAAACAAACTTGCAAAAAACGCAAGACGTTTCCGTCATGCAAAGCAAGCCCATAGGGAAATTCGTCTTGCGAAGCAGCTCAAAAACCGCAAAACCCTTTCGTCTAGTGGGTTTTTCGTCTTGCGAGGCATTCGTCTTGCGGGGCACCACTGTACAAATGTTCTACTGATTGCATGTTAGATACACTTGGAAAGTGAAGTTCACAAAGCAATCAAATTTGGAATATTAAATTTTAAAGAGAGATTCTATTCAGCCTTAAAAACTTTTGGGGGGGGGGCAGGTCAAAAGAATGTTTCAGACTACCTTCTTTCAGGGACACAGGTGGCGCTGTGGGTAAAACCTCAGCGCCTAGGACTTGCCGATCGCATGGTCGGCGGTTCGAATCCCCGCGGCGGGGTGCGCTCCCATCGTTCGGTCCCCTGGGTGCAAGTAGATAAATAGGGACCGCTTACCAGCGGGAAGGTAAACGGCGTTCCGTGTGCTGCGCTGGCTCGCCAGATGCAGCTTGTCACGCTGGCCACGTGCCCCGGAAGTGTCTGCAGACAGCGCTGGCTCCCGGCCTCTAGAGTGAGATGAGCGCACAACCCTAGAGTCTGGCAAGACTGGCCCGTACGGGCAGGGGTACCTTTACCTTTACCTTACCTTCTTTCAATGGCTGAGTAATGTTTAGCACTACAAAATGCAGCTTCACACAGGGCGATACCGGTGAAACTTTACATGGGCAGAGGCTGTGCAGGCCCACTGAAGGCAATGGGACTTTGCAGGGAGTGTTTTTGGTACGATGCCCCCTCCCGCAAATCTCCAAACATCCTTAAATATGCATAGCATGTTTTAAGCAGACAAAACTCTATAGTATTTGGAAATAAGTAGACTCCTTGGGACTCTGCAGATACCCCCAAAGTATTGCAAATAGAGCTGCATGTAGGAGATGCCTGACCCACTGAGTCCCTGAGTCCCAAGCTTATTCCTTGTCTGTTGTCATTAGGAGTTTCTTTCTCCCAGCAGCAGAACTTCTGAGGATGGCCAAGTCCCCTTTTGTGGAAAAATCTGTAAAGTCTGAACTGGTTCTAAACAAGGGGACCTAAACACCTGATTTCCATGGGCATTTAAGTCTCCTCTCCACATTGTACTCTCCAAGCCATGGGTGAAGAACTCATGGCCTGCCCCATGTTAGTGAACTACAACCGCCATCATTCCAGACCACTGGCCATTTTGTATTGGGCACGAGGGAGCTGGACGTTCCTTACGCCTGTTCTCATGATAAACAAGGCCCAATTGTCAAAGGTTACTGTGAGAGGAGGATTCTCTTCTGTCCCTGTTGAGCCAGATACATCCCAATATTTTCTGTTGAGGGTAACATTTGGGGCAGCAGCAGAAAGCTTGTCAGCAATGCCAAAATACAACAGATGCAAGTCGCAAAAAGACAGCCGCAAAACTCTTCCCAGAACCACTCCCACACCAACACCAATGTGGAGAGCAGGGAACATGCTCCACAATCAAGGTGTGGCATTTAGAAAAGGCACACCCCACTATGAATGGGGATGCCACAAACTTGGCCATGTGCAGACTGGGGTTGGAAGAAAGAACGGACTTGGCTAACTTAAAGCAACACACAGAGCTGCCCGGAAGGTGGAGGACAATCCATGTTGGCTTGTTCTGGGCACGACTGTGCCAGACAGCATGAGGCTATATGCACAATGTCACACTCTGTAAGAGAGATGGCTTTCTGAGTCACTTGAGTACCTCCAGAAGCCCCATCTAGAAATCCTAAGGAGCAAAGTCAAGGGTTTAATGCAGATGCACTTCTCCGTTGCCAACGTTTTTGCAGAGTTCCTACCGTGGTGAAGGCTTCCACAGTGATATGAATGAAGAAGGCCCTGTTCGTACATCATGCCTCTTCGCAGGGTTTCAGACTGGGAATCTTGTATGAACATTTGACTGCTGAACTGCGATTTTGCAGTTCAGATTCTTCCAGGGAATCGGCAATACGCAACGCTAATTTGACACTAGGTTTCCTTGTGTGTATTCCGTGAACTAGAGAGACTTAACAGAACTTACCCCTTACCTAAAATCAGTAAAGCAGGAAAATGGGCCCACTCTACTTTTCCTGGCTGGTCTTAACAGGTACAAATATGTTATAATTCATTAATTTCACACTTGATTCATTTTGTTCGGCCTATGGCTGAACCTAGAACTAATCAGACCAAGAAACCAAAATGCACAAACATTATTTTTTTTTAAAAAAAGATAAAATTATAAAAGCATCTGTGGTCCAATACAAAATATATTAGCTCTGCTTCCATTTGCCCCAGGTCCTGTTTATCATGCACAAAACAAATGGTACAATGAAATAAATCTTCTCTGACTTTGCTTTTTCCCCTCAGAAAGAAAATTATACCTGGGCTTGGACAGATGGACTCTTATACGCTTCCTGAATTTGTTTAAATACATGCTTCTTCTGCGCCCTTACATACACTGAGGAGGGGAGGAGAGAGAGAGGAGGGAGAAATGGGAAGTTTTGAAAAAATGAAGTCAATCACTCTTCAAATTGCGCAACTGTGGACAAAAGTATTTAAAAATCTAACTCTTCAAACACTCTTTTTTTTAAAACTTAAGTTATACACTTCAATAAATGCTTGGAGCTGGATTATTTGTCAAGCCTGATGCCTTTTCTAACCTTTTGCCTGAAAAGATGAAATGAGAAGATGAAATGAAAAACCAGGAGGGCAACAGAATGTATGAATTAGTGGTTTATGTCACTGAGAAAATGGACTGAATAAGGAGAAAAAATGGAGACAAAATCATTTATGCAAACAGCAGCTATCTGATCACAAGGGGTGTCATCCACCGGGAACGCCTGCCTTCCTTTGCGCATCTGAACTGAAATGCACGGGAGCTGTGCCAGAGTGCTGCCGGCGTCTATTGAATACCCCGCCTTTCTAAGGAAAACATGAACTTGTGGCTAAAAACACTTGCAGACATTCCTAGAAATGACAGTATCTGCAAGCAGAGGACCCAACCCAGAGGTCAATGCAATGAGATCCAAACACGGAACGGGGTTCTTTGAGGCTTGCTGCATTTTTGGAAGCAGCCACCGACGCAGTTAGTTAAGGCTGCCTTCAAAAGCAGCGTGGTGGGAAAAGCAATGACACTTCCAAAGTGGACATTTATAGGGGCACGTGGCTGGTGAGAGCAGCAACCCCACTGGTGCCTGGCAAAAGATGAAGGGTGTCATGAGCTCATCGCACTCAATGCAGTTGAGCCCCGATACGGAAGCGAAACACAATGGCCTCATTTTACGCATTGTGTTTTTTTCCCCACCACCAGGAAGATGATGCTCTTCTCAGTGTCGCTCATGACCTGTTTGGCTCAAAAAGGAAACTGCAGTGAACATGCGAGCAATTTGCACAGGGGTGGCATTTTGAAATGTGAACTCCTGCACAGGGATGATACGGGATTCATAAAAGGGCTGCCACTAAGTCTGCAGTCCCTGCAAAAACCGGGAGAATAATTAACTGCTTAAAAGTGCTCTCCTATTAAGAGGATAATATTACTAAATAAATATATGGAGGGGGGGAATGTGTACAAAAAAGCAGCCCCCTGATCATGCATGCCTGGGGAACAAAACGATTATTCATTCAACAACACTTTGCTGTGATTTTCCATGTTCAAAACTTCCAGGTAGTCTAACAAGGGTATGACAAATATTGAGTTCTCAATAGTGCTAGCAACGTCCTATCTTGATTATCTTCTTAAGATTACGGATCTCTGGACAGCAAATCAAACTACATCTTTCCTTTTAAAGTAATTCCAACATATTGTTGTTGATTGACTCGATCATGGAAAACCAAGAGTATCCATCTGAAGAATGCCAATAGGCTTCAGCTCCATTAAATGGCATTTTCAACATGGTTCATTGCAAATGATAATCTGGAACCTTCAAAATCAATATTCTTATAGTAGGACAACCCATAACTGCTTTCCAGCGACATTCAAATGAAATACAAACTATTCCGCCCAGGCTGTTTGGAATGGAACCCAGAGGAAAATCTCCTTAAATCTTCTGCAACAATTTGGGGGGAAATAAGAGACATTCCAGGACAAAAATACTTTTCTTTAAAAAAAATTGGGGGTGAGGGGTGGGTAGCAGATTTACTAAACCAGTGGTATACTACTGAATCTGTCTGTAAGCTAGCAAACTTATGGATTTCCAAAAGACACTGAGAAAAGTCTCAACATATGATTGAGTCCATTGTGGACAACGTCAAGATGCTTCGGTCGTTGGTATAGAAGGGTTCCGTAGAGCTCCATGATCTAAAGTAACAATAAGAAAGAAGTTTTGCTGACTGGAAATGTGAATTTCTGTTTGGAAAAAAGTGGGGAGGGGGATTTTAAAAGGGTTAAAAAAATAAAAGCAAACGGAAGCGAGCCAAGGGCCTATGTTTCCCCCACTGGTGTGAATAGTTTAAAAACAGGGAGGCCTTCCAGAAGTTGCTGGACTCCAACTCCCATGAGCTCCAGCCAGCACGGCCAATGACCAGGGATGATCATGGGCATCATCTGGAAGGGCCCTGGGTTTCAAATCTGGGCTTTGTAACATTTTGGATGCGATCAACAGAGATGCAGAACATTCCCCCAGAAAAATGGAGAAAAGCTTCATGTTAGAAGCACCCCTATTACTAGCTCATATGGGGCTTGTTTTCATGTAGTGGCCATGATTCGGAACCCAACTCCTGTGGAGGATTCTCAGGATTGTCTACAGGGGAATTGCTGCTTATCATGCACTAGAGGTGGCTAACCTATGGCCCCCCAGAACAATATCCACCATCCCTGACAATTGGCCACGCTTGATGGGGCCAATGAGAACTGCAAGTCAACATATGGAAGGGGCCATAGGTTAGTCACTCGTGGCATGCAGTGAAGAGCAGGATCGTCTAGCCATTGTGGAATATTTTCCTCTCATTGGAACGAGCGCGAAACCTTTGTTAAAGATGCGTATTAGTGGCATGCAATTGTGCCACATGTATTTCGGGAGAAAGGTGTAAATGAGCACAGGTACTGATTGGGAAGTTTAAAAAAAAACACACACATTCGGAACAAAAACCAAAAATAAATAATAATGGAAACATCCATCTCCATCCCAGCTATCTGAAATATCTTGAGGAAGTAGCTGTGAACATGTATCATTAATAAAACCACACGATTCAGTATTAGCACTTGAGTGACTAATGCAATGACGAACAGTTTGATTGATGGAAGACAGACGAGCAACATATTTTGGCAACTTAGAAAAGTCATGCACAAATTCTTGTTTTGAAAAATCAATGAAAGCTCAGAATAGAAATCATATTTTAATTTTAAAGCATTAAAAGAGGATTTCATGTGCTGTACCCATTTCCCCTTCACTCCAAGCATTTAACACCATTAGATGAAACAAAAGCATTCCCATTCAGAATGTCACCAGGTACTGATTTCACATTCCAGTTCTCTTATTTGACAGAATATTCAGTGCTGGTAATCATGGGTGTCACACAATGTCTTCAAGCCAATAAACCAGGTAAATTGTTAGCATGGGTAAGTCAAGAGACTTGATGGATACTGTTGGCCAAGTGGAAAAATCGTAATACTGGAAGTGGATAACTGAAATGGCTGAAACAGACGTTCTACCTATACTACCAATCATATGGAAAACAGAGCCTGAAGACGTGTGTTTCATCTGACAACAGACAATCCTGGGACAGATAACTAGAAAGTTCTCAGCTCACACCCAAAGTGTTATCAGTCATAAGCACATGGCGAGTCTACTGTCACTAAGCTTACTTATTTCACCCTGGTCCAATGACTCAGGACAGACACTGAGGCCCCCCTGCTAAGAACAGGTTCCCCATTCATTCCCAGTGCAGCAGCTGATCTGAATACATGCTCTGCAGCCTTTCATGAAAGTGAATGAGGACTTCAGGTGCCCAAGAGTTTATTCTGGGTGCACATCTCAGTGCTCCGATAGATTCGGGGAAGAAATACTGAAGACTGATACTGTCCTGTCTGTCTCAGGATCACAGTGATTTGGGCAACATCTACTCCATGTCTAGAGCACAACTGCTCTAAATCCATGATTTTAGGGAATCAACTTTTACTCTACAATTGCTGCTTTATAATCTTGACGAAGAGACGAGCTACAATTCCAAACTGTCTGAGGAACGGTGCTGTGCAATTTACAAAGTAAAACTGGGCCAGGAAAATTATTAAGTCTCTTTCAAGTGATGGTCTAAAGCAGCGGCTCCCAACTTGTGGGTCCCCGGATGTTGTTGGACTACAACTCCCATCATCCCTGAGCTCTAGCCTTGTTAGCTAGGGTTGATGGGAGTTGTAGTTCAACAACATCTGGGGACCCACAGGTTGAGAAAGGCTGATCTAAAGGGAAACCAAATTATTTCAGCAGAATTTAAAACCAAAACAGAAAATGCTGCGGGGTGCGCTGCGATGCTGCCAAGTCATGTTCTCGGATTGCTTTTTAAGATGCATGGTAAGTTCGAGAGGGTACTATTCTGTCAAATAGGAGACTTTAGTCACACCATGCTGGCCATACACTTATAGATGATGCAGAAACAAAAGCAAAAACCATCAGAATTGTTAGCCAAAGTTGAACATGAAGCAGATTATACCTACCTTTTGTGAACACCAGGCATAGCCAGAACCTTTGTGATATTGGCCTGGTTTGCATATAACACTAAACCCAACGATGGCTTAGCGAGAACAAGAAAGCTTCGCTCCACCCCCCAGTCTTGCTGCTGCTGCTACTCAGAGCTAAACCACGGCTGCACACTCTTGCCTTGCATAGGAATCTGTGCTCATGGTTTGTCTCACTTCCAGAAAACCATGAGCTGCAACAGGCAATTTTTTCCCCCTTGAGTAGCCGCTCGTGGCATGTTGGCACGTGAGCCAGATTTGCACATAACTCTAGGTCTATCCATGGTTTAGCTCCGAGTAGTACGGTGGCCGCAGGGCCGGAGAGGGAGTGAAGTGGCTATGATTTTCCAGAACGTGGTTATCAATCAGAGGTGTTAGGAGAAACTCAGCTGCAACAGGTGATTTTCTACCCCACAAATATCTCTCTGTGTTTGTGTCACGCTGTTTCCTCCCGACTACCCTAGTTTCAACAGAAGGACGAAGTTGCAGACAAATTCTGCAGATTCTAAAATTTGCTGTTTTAAAATGGTTCCAAACATAATAGTGCTCGTCAAGGATATTTATATGGGCTCTATTGGATATACTGCTTTTTTAAAATAATAAAAAATAGGTATCTACAACTGAAAGGACATTTAGCACTGATTTCTGAATGGCATGTATTGCAGATAGAAGTAGAAAAGTCCCAAAAATTAAAAAACTGTTATATTGAGCTGCTTTGGCTCCGTCAAGTTTTGCTATTCAATTGTACGTATATAAAACTCCTGTTCCATATTGTTTTAAAAGTATTTTTTAAAAAAACAAAACACTGCCAATGAACAAATAAAAGCCCCAAAATAAAATAACACCCTCCCCAAAGCGTTCCTTTTACATTTGCAGAGGAAGTTATATTTCAGGGGAGAAAATGCAACCTTTGTATAACTAGAATCAGACACTGCAATATATGACTAGTGAGCAGACAGACACTGAACAAACAAGGGATTGCACAAACCGTTTTCTAATTTGCGAACACAAGGAAGAGCTAAATCAGGGGAATAAATCAGGACAGTGATCAGATTTTGAGGAAAAGGAAATACAAGGCAAGAGAGGAGGGAGGAAATCACATTGATATATGCACACAAGAAAAGGAGAAGCCAAAAACGGAGCTTTTTTTGGACTGCGGCACACGCACAAAGCTTGGCATGAGCAGAAGCTACTCTCTTCTGCTCCCTGGCAAATGCACTCGGATCACTTGTTGGTATTGCAGAGAGCAGGGGAGCCCCGGCTCATGTGCAGCTTCATGCGTATGTCAAAGCCGCTCTAGGCACACTGCAGCTGCTGGATCGGACGACGTCGCGGGGAAAATTCAGGAAGTTTTCGGAACAAAATACCAATACAAAGGCAGCTTCCTTTCTTGCGCTCCACTGAAAGGGCTTCCAGGAGAAGCAGAAACACTGATCTTTTGAGATCCAAAAATAAAAAAGGGGGGTGGGCCCTATGAGGAGCGCCGCCTGCCTTTCCTTAGACATCTACAGCTGCCGGCTCGTCGTGCTCCAGTTTATAAGAGAACCGTCGGCAGCAAAGGCAATTGAGAGAAATTCCACACCTGTTGATTCGCGTCGGGCTGCAGCTCCCCATCATTCGCTCCAGCATTCTTCTAAGAGGCGCACATGCTGTTTCTCCATCTGAGAAGCAGCACATGGAGTCCAAGCAGTTGATACCTGCACTTGTCTCAGTAAGCTGAGGGGGTGGGGAAGACAAAGGAGAGATCAGCGTATCAGATTCCTTTTCTTATTTCCTTTCTTTGCTATTACAGGTCACAAACCTCTTTAGAGAAAAAGGGGGGGGGAAGCAACACAAATCTTAGGAGCATGAAGGCAATACGTATGAGCTAGCCTACATGCATCCTTCTTGCAGATCCTGTAAACTTATGTTGGGCAATTCAGTATAATGGAGGTGCAGCAGTGATGGGGCACCATTTAAAACAGGGGTAGGCAACCTAAGGCCCGGGGGCCAGATGCAGCCCAATCACCTTCGTTTATTTATTTATATTCAAAATATAGTCCGGCCCACCACATGGTCTGAGGAATGGTGGACCGGCCCACGGCTGAAAAAGGTTGCTGACCCCTGATTTAAAACCTGGACACCTTGCCATTAATGAGAGCACTTTCTTTTGCACTAGATCCAAAATGGGAAACCAAAACAACAACATTAGCTACGAGGTCTGGGACCCAGGATACTCACCCCTCATCCCTGACCCATGGTGCCCCACTAGCTATTTCTGCTTTCTGTTTAGGTCTCATTGGCCTAACCCAGACCATACTTTTGCCCCTGTTGTTATTTCCCCCACTTTCCAGCAGTGCCCACAAGGTCAAAAGCAGCTTTGACTCAGCAACCTACTGACAAAGTCTCATTGACCTGCTGGGTTTGAACTCAACAAGTGGGAATCACTTCTGTGGCTGCGTAAATGGAGAGAAATAAAAGGAAACGACGAGGAAACCATTTTGAATTGGCATATGCCTGACATCCTGCCCACAGCTGCTGCTGCTGCTACCGTGACAGCAGGGATGATTTTTATCGAGAAACAAACGAAGGGGCATCCGTTTTCTTATGTGGCGTCAAGGTGCTAAACCTGAGAAGGCAGGTGATTGGAGCTCCTTGGAGGAAGTGTGTGGTACAAATGCCAATGAATAAAATTATTTCCACTTGAATTGGGGAGTTTGGGGAGACAGAGCTGGGCAAAGGAGGGGAAAAAACATGTTTAAAGCAGTAACATTAACAACCACCAATAGCACAAGCAGCAGGGCATTCAAGCTGAAATGAACAACAAAAAAGTAGGCTTGTCTTATTAGTTAGTATGAAACCAGCTAGCGGAAAGAAAGGCACTGAGGACCCCCCCAAAAAAAAAACCACCCCAAATGGTTAGTGAGGGGAAAAGCAACAATTACATACACGCTTGAACATCTTAGCTGAAACCCATGTCAGAAGTGTCACAACTTTTTGTACAACTTCAAAACCACATTTCAGAAATCTCACAAACGCTGCAATTGTCAATTGAATTGAAGCTTATCGCTGGCACTTAAACAGCCATTTTCTACTGTAAGACTCATAAGCCTAAAGTCTGCACACCCCTGCCCTAAACGGCCTCGGCCCAGTATACCTGAAGGAGTGTCTCCACCCTCATTGTTCTGCCCGGACGCTGAGGTCCAGCGCAGAGGGCCTTCTGGCAGTTCCCTCATTGCGAGAAGCAAAGCTACAGGGAACCAGGCAGAGGGCCTTCTCGGTAGTGGCACCCGCCCTGTGGAACGCCCTCCCATCAGATGTCAAGGAAATAAACAACTCTCTGACTTTTAGAAGACATCTGAAGGCAGCCCTGTTTAGGGAACCTTTTAATGTTTGACGCTTTATCGTGTTTTCAATTTTCTGTTGGGAGCCACCCAGAGTGGCTGGGGAAGCCCAGCCAGATGGGCGGGGTATAAATAATAAAATTATTATTATTATTATTAGACAGCTTAATGCCCTTCTCTCCTCTTTCTTCCATTCACTCCCACATCACCACAGTCCTGCCGAAATAAAATCCATCTTCTCCCAACTTCGACTTACCAAGACATATTTGACTACATTTGAGAACAGTGCCCCTGGACGCTTCAGGTTCCTTGCACATACCCACCCATCCCACCTCTCTGGTGGGTCCCCAACCCTCCAGTGGTGCTCAGAGAGGTCCAAGAGACTACAGGAAGAAGAGAAAACTAATGGGCCCTCCTATAGACAGATCTCTTTGGGTCCTACCCAGGAAGTCCTTTCCCAGAAAGGGAAAAATGTTCTATGGACACCAAGCAACAGACCAGACTACAGGCTACAAAAATAAGAGGAACTAGCTGAAGTCTGCTACATTTCTGAGGAGGATAGCCAACAAGTGGCCTTCCCATCATTCTTGAACACTGACCATATTACTTGGGGCTGATGGGACTTGGGAGTTCAAAAACATCCAGGAGGACTAGCCATCCCTACTTTAAATATAATCAGTGCTCTTAAAACGCTTTTTAAAAGACTGCAATGCAGCGCATCCCGTCCCACCCTATTAGTTCTTAATGGAATTAAGAAACCAAATTAAATCAATGTGACAATATTAGTGATCAAGGTTTGTTAGGAAAAACACAAAACCAGAGGCATGCCAAGATGTCAAAAGTGCTTCATGGTGAAAAGTGCAGGGCACAGGGCACCACAGATGAATCGATTCATGATGAGCTAGATTATTAGGATATAGAACTCGGGTACTACCTAGGGCACACGGTCACTCTCGCTGCCTAAGGGCATCTGCTAGCAGTTGCCTGCTGTCCTCCCCTCTGTGCCTGCCTTCAGTAAAATCACATGCTGGGGTGACTGAACCCCTTTCTTCTTCCATCTAAAAAAGGACACAAAAAGCAACAGACCTTATAAAGCACCCAGCCGTTCTACAGAAATAAAGACAGCCGTTACACTCAAGTAAACGAGGCGCTCAGGGCAACATTCTCGGTGCTAGTGTACGCAATTTGCTTACCCACAAGCTGAAATGCCAGCAAGCAGAAAACAAAAATTAAACAGAGAAGATGCAAATGTTTAATCAGCAATCTGTCGTGTTTTCTGAAGAGAGCTGGTTCTATCCTTGACCAATGCAGCAATTGTGGCACTTTAATCCACTGGGGGACGTAACCTGCAAAGCAGGGTGTCTTGAGTGCCACCCCCCGTGTTCTGTATAGCACCTTGCACAATAATGGCGAGTAACATGAAAAAGGCTACAGACGTTTGCTTTATTGGACCCAAGAGAAGCATACTGGCCCTTGAGCATGGCTGGTCTTGCAGTTTCCACAGCTGGTGGCTGTATAAATTGTGATAAATTGTGGGGGGAGATGCGTCAAAGGCTAATGGCTTAAGCAGCACACCCTGGTAGCTGAACTAGACCCAGGGACAGTGGCTACTTTAAGACAAAAAGGTGTAGAAACTCAAGCCTGTGATTAGTGTCAAGGTATAGTGATTAGTCTCGGGACAACGACTTGGGAGACCAGGTTTCAAGCCCCAGTCATCCATGAAGCTCACCGGGTGACCTTGGGCCAGTCACTGCCTCTCAGCCCAATCTACCGCACAGGGTTGTAGGGATTAAGTGAGGAGGGGAAGAACAATGCTTCCCATCTTGAGCTCTCTGGGGGGAAATGCAGGATATAAATGCAATTAATAATAATGATAATACAATCAACCTTTTCCCCCTGCTCCTACAACTTGCTCTGAGAACAGAATGAAAAATTCCAGGAGTTCTCTTGGTTTGCCAAGGTATCTCTGATGACCACAGAGGGAGTGGCTACCTTCTCTCTTTTCTCTCTCTCTCTCTACAGCAGCTTGCAATGACTTATGGTCAAGTTGCCAGAACGCTCCTGGATCCACCCCCTGCCTCAGTTGTGATTTCACAGAATATGCTCTTCCTTGCAGGGTAAATACGGACCTGAGCATTACTGAAGACAGTTGCTTTTCAGTAATGCAAGTGAGCTTCATTGAGAAAAGATGAAATGGGCGGGGATGAATTTTCATATCTTGTAACTATAATGCAAGAAATCCAATTCATGACGTACATAAACAAATTAGGGCTTTAAAACAAAATAAGGGGACCACTGGTCTGCTGTTCTGCATGTGCTTCTGCTAGAAAGGAGTTAATTCCTAAAAGCTGCTTCAGCATCCCTTTTCAATGTACTTCATGTACAATATCTAATAGCACTATTCTATCAACTGTTATAACTTTTACTAAAAGCATATTTAAACCACCTTACTATTGCTTTGGGTCAACATGCTCCTGGTTCCTGCCTGATTTACTTCACAACTTCAGAATGAGCAATGAGGGATTCATTCCTGGGGAAATAATGTCATTTACATGAGATATTTTCCAAGATTAGATCTGGATGCTCTGATGGCAGCAAGAAGTTGCACAATAATTATTTTATATTGGTAAAAGCAAAAAGCATGAGATCTAAACCAGGGTTTCCCAAAATTGTGTCTCCAACTGTTTTCGGACTACAGTTGCCAACATTCCTGACCCCTGGTCTTGCTAGCTAGGGATGAGGGGAGTTTGTCCAAAACCAGCTGGAGGAAACAAAACCAGTGCGGGAAACACTGATCTAATCAAATCTAAAGGTAATTACTATGCTCATTGTTTTTCAGTACAGTACTGATTTGCAATGGGCTTTGATAATTGGTATTTATTTTGCATTTGACAAGATTCACATACTACTTGATCAGTAAAAACCTCCAAGGGCTTTTTAAAGTAGCATACTCCCAAGTCAGCTTTCCATAAAAACCAGCAATTCATTTTTAACTGCAGTATCTGCAAGCTTCAAAATTAGAACTTCAGATTTCAGAGCGTCTTTTGTGAAGGCACTCTGGCCAATGCCCCGGGCTTGGAACACAACTTTCTCCTGGAAACAGGGAATTAGGCAGAATAGATTTAAATTTGAGGGGGCTTGCAGCCTGATCCTCAGAAGTAAATGCCACCAAGTCCAATGGTATTTACTCTCACGTGTGCAGCCTTAGTCCTGTAAGCTCAGTGGAACTACAGTCTATCAGACATTTATCCATTAAAGCGATCCATATCCTGCTTTACAAATTTGTTCACAAGCTTTAAAGATAGAAAGCCGTTGAGTTCAAGGCTTTATGCTTCTGTGGGCTCTGTAATATGGTGGCATGCTCATTCCTGCACCTCCAGGAAAGGAAGAACTGATATGACCTTAAACACTACACTGGTCCAATTGATTTTTTAGTATATCAACTCTTCCAGCAGTGGATAGTTAACAAAATAGCCAAACCACATGTCCTAGGCTCAATACATTTACCGATGAAGCTACAGTGCCATGTGGAGTCCTTTTTGGCCTTCCTTGTAAATGGTAATTAACATTTTACCTGGGAGGGGTCATTTATCAGTAAACCTGAAGAACTGTTAAAGCAGGCTGCCTCAAACTTGGCCCTCCAGATGTTTTTGGCCTACAACTCCCATGATCCTTACCTAGCAGGACCAGTGGTCAGGGATGATGGGAACTGTAGTCTCAAAACATCTGGAGGGCCAAGTTTGAGGAAGCCTGCGTTAAAAATGGGAGGTCATAAGCTAAATACTTTATCTTTTGCAGATTTAGCAGGGAAGCTGGGAAACACCCACAATTATGAGGTGCTGAATTAATGTTTCTGTCAAGTCTTAACTCCGTTCACAATCAACATTATCCTTAATGTTTCTGTTACTTGAAAGCTGCTATTCTGATGAAAGGTGCAGAAATGCTTGAGAGTTTATTGACAACAGAAGAAAAGCAGCATATAAACAGAGATACAGGGACCCATTTATTCATGTCTGCAAAACTAATGTCCGGAATGACTTACTCATGTCTGGAAAACAGCAGAATCCACCACTGCTTCCAGACTAAGGTTTTCTTCATTTCTATTGCTAATACATCATTAGAATTTGTTATTGTTGTTGAAGATCAAAAGAAAGATACTGGGTCATTGATTGCAGCAACCATGGAATCGGGTTTTTGATTCTGACATTTAGTAGCCGCCAGCGACTGACTAGGAAAGGGATTTTGGATCACAGTTGATAGCTCAATGTAAATGTTGCCCCTGCATGTGGTTGCTGAGAACGGGGCGAATTCCACGGAAAGAACCCAAAAAATAAAACCGGCAACATCATAATGTCTTTATACAAATTTATGGTCTGATGGCACTTGGAATATCATGTATGATTCTGGTTGCTGTACCCCATTATATTATTGCCAGGAAAGCTGAAGAAAAGGGAAACCAAAATCATGAAGTGGTTGGAACAAGTGCCCTATGAACAAAGGCTAAAATGTTTTGGAGAAAAACATGAGGAGGAGGGAACAAAAGAGAGGGACAAAAGAGAGGTATGTAAAATTATGCATGGCATGGAGACAGTGCAGAGAGGTTTCTCCCCCTCTCATAATGCCAGAACCTGAGACCATCTATTGCAAGATGGATGGCTGAGGATTCAGGACTGAAGGAAGCACTTCACACACTGAATAGCCAGACCAGGGTTTCCTGAATGTGGGTCTCCAGCTTTGCCGGACTACAACTCCCATCATCCCTAGCTGGCAGGACCAGTGGTCAGGGATAGTGGGAGCTGTAGTCCAAAAACAGCTGGGGACCCAAGTCTGGGAAACCCTGAGCTAGTTTATGGGATTTGCTGGCTAAAGCTGTACTACTACCAACTTCAAGAGGTTTAATAGGTTAACCATATTAATGGAGATTAAGGCTGTCAGTGGTTACCAACCATAGTGACTAGTAACCACTGTTGGAGGCAGTGTGGTTCTAAATACCTGCTTCTGGGGACCGCAAGTGGGTAGAATGCTATGGCATGTAAATCCTGGCTTGTGGGCATCCCATAGGAAACAGGATGCTGGGCTAGAACACGCCTTTATCAGATGGAGCAGAGTTCTTCTTGTGAGATTTAATGCCTTGGGAAACATCAATATTTACTATTAAATGACAGAAATCAAGCTGAAACTCAAGTCATTCGGATGATTTGTGTTTTCACTGTTCTGTGTCAGCTTTCTGACCTTTCCCACTACACTTCCACACCACCACCATAGCAGAAAGGCTGCTTACGACTTTTGAAAAGAAAGATAAATGGAATGAGCCACTTGTATGGTGTGGTATGGCTAGAAGAGGCACAAGTACTTCAGTGGCCAAGTTTCATTTCTCCCAGTTTCCTGCCTTCGAGCAACAGGTGATGCTAAACCCACTTGGGGGCATCAGCACCCAAGGCAGAAAGCAGAGGGCTGCCCACACAAAAAAATGCGGAAGGAGTAGTCAATCACGGTAAGATATGCTATCGGCTTAAAACTATGCGAACGGGGGAAATGTGCTTTGGATAGGCTGGAAACCACAAAAGCCCGTGTGATGCCCCAGGAGTACCTAAGACATCATATGAGTACTTCCAAATATCCAAGTAAATGCTGACACATTATTAGTACTTATTGTGATGACATTCTACCCGCCAGGGACAAGAAGTCTCGACAGTTCAAATTTTTGACAGGTCAGATCGGAACGTGTTTGCTTACATACTGCCAAGGAAACATCTGTATTGACTCCGCTGCAAAACCAATTCGGTTTTTTTTTCTTGTGCTGTCACACACCAGCCCAGTTCGGAGAAATGTATATTGACTTAATTCACTAAGGTATGCACGAGCCTTGTGTGCACATGCTCTGACCTTGAACAGCCCCTTTCTCGGCCCATCATGAAAGAATACTTCCAAGTTTAATTGACTGCAGCTCTCCATTATGTCTGAGCTGAAAAACTACAGTTACCACAGCCAGAACAGACCAGGACCTTAAAAGCAACTTCCAACTGTGTTTTAAAATTCCCCGATTCAGAAGCAACCTGGAACTATGGCAGATTGATCCAGGAAGTGAATCCAAAAGGCAGGAAAGGGCCAATACGAGGGCAGAGCACATGGGCAGAAGGCTTGTACATATCTTGGCATGTTAAGCTCAGAAAGGTAGGCATGTCTGAATTTGTAATTCACAGTTTAATTCAAGATGTCAGTTTTAAACCTTGGATGAGAAACACCACCTTATAACATGGATGAAGAGCAGAGCTGGAGGCCTAGAGGCCTTTAAACTGGGCCTTTATTTTTGTGCAAATTTCTCCTTTATTTGCTCTCTTTAAGTCCCTGTAGATCATCACCTGCTGTTCAAGTGAAGTATGTTTCGGCTGGTAATGCATTCACTCAGTCTAATCAACACCGTCCCATCAACCCCTTGCTTACAATAAACACATCCATAGGGCATTCCGGTGCAAAACACAATATAAAGCTGCACAAAATTTACACATATATACACAAACCACAAGGAAGTTGCCCATCACTTGTGCTTTTTTTGTTTTTTTAAATCAAATTAGCAAAAGTCAAAGGAGTCAAGAATGAACAGTTATGTTTGCTGCAGCTAAAACTGTCCGACATGCAAAAAGCAGTTAACATCATGGATGGTTAAGTTAAGCAGAAGCGCTGGGACCATGCTTGAAGGATTTTAGTTATTTTATACAGCAGAGCGGGGAGTAGACTTGGGATTCTGAACATTGATCGTCATGCTTGCAACCTCTCCCCCACCCGCCCAAGCCCCCCAAGAAGAACTATTTATGTTTTTAAAATGCATGCTGCGTTTCGGTCTGCAAACACAGAGCGAAGCTAAGGGCTGTGTGGGAGACAGGAAGGCACGAACGTGCGCTGCCACTACTGCGCTCTCAGTCCACACCACTGTCCATGCCTCTTGCCCCTTTCTCTCTCTCATTGCTGGTTAGCTGGCCTTCAGCATGCATAAAAGTGGGGAAGGAGCTGCTCCTCCTACTCTACCTAATTTTGCTCAGCTGACTCGGAGCCCTGGACAATGGCTGCAGTGCGATGCATTCCTCGCTTAAAGCAACTCTGCTGGAGTACATCTACAGGTGGACAAAGAAGGGATGGAACACACAGGTCAGTGAGAAGCAGTCACCTTTATATATATAAAAAAAGACAGACACAGGACAGGATCTTTAAAGGCAAAGATCTTTTTTCAAAACGCAGGGACTAATCTCATAGGCAGAGCACATAAGCGCAGGGACACTGGTTTCCGAATGGTTAACACGTGTCACCTAGCCCAATGTGGGCTGTATGTAATGGTTTGATAAAGGAAGAGGAAAAGCTTATGTTCGCAGTAAATTAAGAATGCACTGCGCTGAATTAACACACGGCTGTGTCAGTTACGGGGAACATATGCTCAGCTTGCACAGTGTGGCTTCCTGGCTGCGTTTGTCTTTTTGCATTTGTTGCAAACCAGTGTTCCTCCACACAGGGGATTTAATACAAGCAGGTCCATTTCTAACACCATCCATGTCATTTGGCCTTTGCCATCCCATTTTCTGATTCCCGTCATGTGGGTGGGCTGTGGAAAATAGGGATAGGCGAACCAAAAACCTGACTTACATCCCATCGTTTGTACCAATATTTTTAATTAAGAGGTTTCCTCCGTGGGTCATTTCTTCCCACAAAGTTTTACATAAGCTCTGGGACAAAAGCCAAGAGAAGGAGGTTGCACAGCAACCATGGACTGGTTTGCACATCATGGTAAGCCAGAATACAGTTTACTGTGACCACACAAATGCACTCTCTCTCTCTCTCCTGGAGGGGAGCTTGAATCCACTTTGCTCCTCCTTGGGGTTTTTCCGGCAAGTGTGGGATGGCAGCTAAGCAAAGGTTTGACTCAGCGTGTCGTCCAAACCAGGGATCATGGTTAAGGCACCTCTGTCTCCTTGACCATGATTTGTAATTAAAGGACAAACCCTGGCTACAGAACATGGTTAAGGAGGAGTGACTTTAAGCACAATCTTAGGTTCGGACAACATGTTAAGTCAAACTATGGCTTAGCTACAAGGTCAAGAAAGCCAGGGAAGGAGACAGTGGGCTCATGCTAAGCCACAGTTTGGCTTAATGACATCTGCAAACTTGGCCGCTGTGAACTGAAGCTGCGGCTTTGAGCCAAAAAGGAACATTTTACAGGCACACAAAACGGGAAACAGAAAAAAGCACACCCTTAGCAGACTCCCCACGAACTATTCTTCATTAATAGGAACTGGAGCACATAATTTTAATTTAAGGCTTTTTCAAATGCCATTGTTGGTGAGTGTTTCTATTAGTACATTAACAATGCACGCTGTAAGTGAGGGGACCTGTCTCTACAGAGGATGGATTTGAAGCCATTTATGATTAATGGAGCTACTATTTATTTCATATTTTCATCAGTTATTGGCATCGCTCACGCACAGCAAATCAACACTAAACACATTTAATGCTTTATTACTTAAGCATGAAAGCTGCAAGCTATAAAAATCGTCAGGGGATGTGTGGTTCAAGTACTCTTGTTGTGGCACAAGACTAATTATATAGTTAAATCACACAAGCAGCTGAACAGTAAACATTCACTTCAGCTGTTTTAGTGTCACTTCGGAACAGCTAGATGTCTACTTTCAGCTTTGACTCTCTAGCCATAAACTGACATGAAATTCATATTTTTTTTTTGAAAAAGACACAATGTGGGTCTCATTGCATTCTCCTTTACAGCTAAATGCTCAGTGCTCGGTTCCAAATATTTTTTTTTCTCCTTTTCTGAACTGAAAATAGCATCTTAAATGCCAGCTTTAGTCAGGTAAAATAAATCTAGCTTAACAACTGATGAACTTAAACAGGAATTTCAGATAATGCATTAAGTGGTGTGAATATCAGCAGAGAATTCTCTAATCTGCTCTCAAATGCAGGACTAGTTGTCACTTGAGTTATCAACTGTGTCTTGGCTATACCAATTCAGAAAACAGGTGGGGGCTGAGTTGATGGATATGCAAGATGTTTATATGGAAGACAGCTCAGACTAGCACATCAAACAGGAGGATTCTAGCCTAGCTGTCTTCTCCCTGATGTGTCAGTTTTCTAGGAATAGGGGTAAACCCCAGTCTAATGTGGTGTAGTCCAGATACAGGATTGTTGCCTCTGCGAGAGGCCCACTGTTGTCCATTCTGACCACAACGTTTGGATACTTTTTGTAGAAAGGTCATTTAGAAAATTTAACAATAAAGTTCAATAAAAACAATAAATAAAGATCAATTAAACTGAGATGTAACGAGTCACTTGCATGATGAGTTAAGTGGGGCCATGAAGTATGGCAGGCGTAAGACTGCCAGGAGAAACAGAAGTACTGCCCTAAAGTGACCATGTTTGATTTTCACTTCCTGAGAAAGTATTTTGTATTAGAGGGTTGCCTGCAAAAAAGTAGTTAGAGATACAATCCAAATGCATGGAATGAATTTTGCATCCCTTGCACTTAACTAAACTCACATTTATAACTGTTTTAAACATGTCTTAAGGCATGACTCAGTATGGTCGGGAAGGATGAGACTGATTCCAATAGGCTGTATGCAAACAACAAGGAAATATGACTGGTGTTTTCAGATGCAGCTCAAATGAGACATTCCATTAATGCACAAAATACAGATCACATTTTATTAACTGCACATCACAAATTGCTGGAGGACCATTAAATGTCTTGAAAGACCACTGATAATTATATGCAGATATTAGCTGCTGTGTTGGCAGTCGTGTTTAAGAAATACCTAGAACTGGACTTTCCTAGCAACTGCCCCTTGTACAGCATCACAGGTGGTTAATGGACCGCCTACCAAGTTTAAGCTGAGGAAAATAAACATCTAAATGGAACTGAATTCCTAAAGCACAAAACAATGATTCACACACCCTGGGCTGGATCCAGGCTTCCTGTGAACTGAGTTCTGCTTGTAGGGAATACCTGCTGGAGAGAAGCAATTTTCGCCAATTCTTCTTTCCTCCTGTAGCCCTGTGTCCTATGAAAAGCGGCCCCAGAGGGTTGGGAGCTCCCCCACAAACAACATGGAAGATGGTGCAGAGAGCTGCAGAGTGAACTGGGGTCTCCCTGCTTTTCCTACACTGGGAGCCCCTACAGTGGGTCTCCAGCTGTTTGGGGACTACAATTCCCATCGTCCCTGACTACTGGTCTTGCTAGCTAGGGGTGATGGGCTATGTAGTTGGAGACCCACGTTTGGGAAACACTGCTCTACGGGATCCAAGCCAATGATTCCCCCCCCCTGCTAGTTGCATATGGAGTCTACTTCCAAGACAAATAAGAAATGAATTACAGATATTGGAAGTGCTGGAGGAGGCTTCCTGTGGCTTACAGACCTACAATTCAAAGCAATAAACAAGTCACTCTGATTGGACAGAGTGTTATTCTGTGCCACAACATGCTCCGGTCTTAAGGCATTGTTTATAATGGGCTGTATTGTGGAAGTCAGAGTTGTTAAGTACAGATTCTGAATAGCCACTGGCGCAGTTTGAGACTTTGTGGCATCCTGAATGTAAGAAGAGGATTGTTCTGTTTATCAAATAATCACACACACAAAAACCAGGGATGGGGAAATACCAGCAGGAGACCAACCTTCACAAGCCTCACCCTAATACGAATCACCATGATGCTTCTCCATGCGTCATGCCTAGCAGGAGTAGTTTGTAAGAGGCCGAGGCAGGGCTCACAGAGACTGCCAAGCACAGAGTATTACAGCAGGTGATTTACTGCCTGCTCAAGGAGGAAGAAGCTACTGGGAAGGGGTTCTCTCATGTAACTCACTAGAAGACAGGACCTTCTACTGTTTGGCGGTACACAGAGGAAGCGCTGCCTCTACATCGTCTTCTCATACTTGGCTCTGCTTGTCTGGGAAAGGAAGAATCTACTGTGCATTCAGCTGCCATCCGCTGAATGCAGAATAGTGCATCTGTATAGTTAACGGGCAATATTAGCACACACGTGTGTGTGTATATATAGAAACGGCACATTTGTTGCCCAAATGGCTCCGGCCAAGAAGTTCCCTGAGCTTGAACCGAGACTCAGAATGCTTAGGATGCACATTTATAAGACATGCTACCATGTCAACAATGGCTGATCTCCCACTAGGACTTAAATGCTGGAATCCACGGAACATGACCCAGGAACTAGTGGCTACCGACAGAACTGAAACACAGCCCCCAAAAGACAGGAGCACTACAGGGGAGGCCGTTACAGAGTACTTTGGGCTGCCAAGGATCAAGAGGAAACCTGGTGTAGTATCTGGTGATCTGACAAATGCAGAGGGTTGGGTTCACAAACCAAATTTTAGACATTTTCCTATCTCCCCAGATCCATTGCAGATTATAGAGCTCAGGCTTCCCGGGGTCTGGCCTCATCCAAAACAGATCCATAATTGCCTCAGCTCTGTCATGGCGTTACTTGAGGAATTAAAATCACATACACATGCCCTTTCTGGACAATGTCCTAGAGGCAAGGGGAAAATAATGGGGGCAGATCCAGGCACAGGAATTATGATCCAAGGTGCTGTGCATGCAAGAGAAGCTGAGAACTGTGGGGAGAGTAGTTCCCCTGATGCTGTAATCATGTGGATTATCAAATCATCATCAGTGAGTAGTTGCAGTGATCCACTTGTGACTAAAAGTAAAGTGAGCTAGACTGTACCTGGAAGAATTCGTAAGATCTTAAGCAAGAATATTTATCACTGAAAATTTCCATCCCTGGCAATAGCCACACTTTCACTTCCATTCTAGTCAAGAGACTAACAAAAGAAAAAAAGCCATTTACAATCTTCCATTTCTATTTTACGCTCAGCAGCATCACAGTGATTCATCCAAGAACTGCAGGAAAGGTTTCATATGCAGAGAAAAGTTCATCAGACTTGCAGGGGGTCTCCCTGGTAAAGTCTCCTCTTTTAATGTTAGAAAAACCACATGTAGGTGCAAGTTACCTGGGCTTTTTCTGTACTTGTGGGCTGCAGGTGTCTGTACAGTACTTTTTTCACAATATCGAAAAACAAACAAGTGACAACTATGATGATTATGGCAAACCAAGCAGAGCCACTGGAGAGCAACTGGACAAATACGAAGTACATGTCTTGGGTGTGCAAAAATGGCCTGGAATAGTAAGAACAAGTTACAGGAAAACAGATGAATGAACAAGAACAAATCAATTTTTACCACTGGCTAAAACAGAAAAGCATGCAGAATCCCACACCCCACACCCCAGCTGCCCAGCAAGGCACCAGTAGCAGAAGACTCACATTTTATACTATTTTCTAGGGGTAGCTTAAAATTTCTGGTACCAGTCATCACTCCTTTTTTTGTCTTTTGAGCAGATTTTGGGAATGGCTATCTAACACGCTGTTGGGATGTATGCATGTTCACTGACTCAAGTCCTGGGATGCTCCTTGGTTCTAGAGCATCTAGATCAGAGGTTCTCAACCTGTGGATCCCCAGATGTTGTCAGACTACAACTCCCATCATCCCTGAGCTCTGGCCTTGCTAGCTAGGGGTGATGGGAGTTGTAGTTCAACAACATCAGGGGACCCACTGGTTGAGAAAGGCTGATCTAGATGATATACCACAGAAATACTACCTACCATTTTTTGATCCATGGGGCTGTGACTTGCCTGCTCAGGGGAGTACTTGAAAGAGCCAGTAACAGCAATCCAAGTTTCTTGGGCACATGCATATGTACGGTTATCCTGCATTCTGCTCACTGACCTTTTAAAACCTGTCACTTAACTTATTCCCATCAATCCACTTCACTGCATTCATGGCAAACGTTCCCCTCCCACCCCCTGCACATAGTACAGACCACAAGATACTGACTCTTCTGTTGGCACGCAAACACACACACACACACACTTACCAGATAATTCCCCCATAGAACAAGGAAAAGACAAAGTAAAAGACAATGGAACCCCAGGTAACAAAATGGTTTATCCAGGTCCAGAAATGAGTCTCTAAAGCCATCTGAAAGCAAAAGAACACAACAAAGTTGGCAAATAAAAATCACCAAATAGAAAATACATTTAATTAGTATAAAAGTGGTCCCCACTCTTTAATGGGGGTTCACCATAAGGCTGTGGAGTTGTTGGAAAAAAGCAACGCTGGGATTCTTTCCTAAGTTGACACCTTTTGGCCTAGGCTGGTGGCAGAACAGGTTCCCTTTAAAGAAGCCTTCCAGTACTTCCTCTTAGGGTTCACTGGGAACTACACCATTTTCCCAACTGGTGTATTCTTTTAAAGTTTCCCTGAGAACTCCAAAGCCAAGGACATCCCTTTGAAACAACCCAAATCCAAAAATGTATTTGACACAGGATGCCTACTTTCTTGGCCTCACTGAAAGGTGAAATTTTCAATGTGAAAGTGAAAAATGATGAAAAGTTAGATGACTAATTCAGTTCAGCCCTAGTTTACATCTAAATCTGGTCGTTCTTGAACATTCAAGAAAAAGCTAGAAAAGGAGCGTGAAAGCCTCACTTTCTAAACCGTTAGGGAAATCTAAGACAATTAAACGTGCACAGCAAAGTCACAACTGTGTTACTATACCTTCATTGTCACTGTTATAACCATAACCGTGAAAACCAGAGTACCAAATGTCCAGTTTCCAAACATCTGTGAAAGGAGAAAGAACAAGATCCAGTGTGTTTAAAGCAGATGAAAGTTACTTTAACTCCCCCCCTGCCCCCCGCCCCCATGAATGCAGCTACAAGTGATGCAACTACACTGGTCAAACTAATTCTACTGAAAGCACAAAAATGGAAAATGCTAACTATTTAGTAAGGCAAGAGGGGAAAGTGCAAAGCAAAACAGGGAAGAGGAGTATGAGTTACAACATTCAGATCCCCACCAGACAGCCAATTATACGTAAACACCCGGCTACTGAAAAATTCTACAGCGGTGGGAAAGCAAGTAGCCTTGAATTACTGGGGTTGGGATATTTTCCTTTCAATGCAGCATCGCATTTAGATTTTGCAAACCAGAGCCTGCAAAACTCAAAAATAATGGTGGGCACTTATTTCAAGGATCAACTGTACAACAATTTAGAGCAAGGCTGTGCAGACTTTTATGAAAGAAACAGTGTGAACTAAGAGAATTCAGGCACATGTCCATCAGTTGTGGTATCTGTATTCCTGCTACAATAAATGCAATCACTCCAAGTATGTACCGTATTTTTCGCCCTATAGGACGCACTTTTTCCCCTTCAAAAATGAAGGGGAAATGTGTGTGCATACTATGGGGCGAATACAGGCTTTCGCTGAAGCCTGGAAAGCAAGAGGGGTCGGTGCACACCGACCCCTCTTGCTCTCCAGGCTTCACAAAGCCCTGCGCAACCCTAGGGAGACCAGCGCGGCTCCCTAGGCTTGTGGTTAGCAGGCTGTTCTGGGGGCTGGGGTCAGGGGAAGCTCAGGCTTCCCCCACGCCAGCCTCGTGCCTGGGGGGGGGAATAAATTTTTTTTTATTCCCCCCCCCAAAAAAACTAGGTGTGTCCTATGGGGCGGTGCGTCCTATGGGGCGAGAAATACGGTAATCATTCACATCCTCCCATCTTAAATCTGATCCAGATAGCTTTGTTGATGTTTTTGTCAGAATTTGGGATATACTCCCTGGACTCTGCTATCAAAATCTGACCACATATTTTTAACTGCTACCCTTAATGACCATGACGTCTTAAAATATTGCTGTGTAGATTAGATGAAGGTGTGAGAAGATGCATTTCATCTCACGGGTCATTCCGAGGATTACCAGAATGGAGACAATGAAAGACTCTAGCCAGAAATGTACAAGGAAGGAAAGAATATTCTACTAAACTGTATTCAATGGAAACCTATAGAGGAGGAAGGGATCTTCACTTCACCCCTTAGCCACACACTGGAGGAAACCAAGTACATGAAAATTGCTGGCTGGGCATCTTCAGCCCCAGCACAATAGCTGCTTTAAAGAAAGAAACACACGGCAACTCTGAGGCCTATTTGTTGAGATGCTCAATATGAAGACACCATAGTCTCCTAAAGAGGAAATTTATCCCACACCCCATTTCTTGGTTTGCCCTTCCAATTTCTCCCTAAGAATTGTACAGCAAACCCTCTTGAGAGCTACCAAAAGCTGAAAACCAGGAGCACTGCTGGGCTCACTTAAAGTGTGGCCTGTGTCCTGCCCTCACCCAAAAACCACTTAATGGACGACTTGTCCACAAAGACTCCCCCTAGCAAGCAAGCAAGCAGGAGGCACTTCTGACCAACAGCTTGTGGCTATAATAATAATATAATATAATAATTTATTATTTGTACCCCGCCCATCTGGCTGGGCTTCCCCAGCCACTCTGGGCGGCTTCCACAGAAACCAAAAAAACACTAAAATATCATACATTAAAAACTTCCCTGAACAGGGCTGCCTTAAGATGTCTTCTGAATGTCAGGTAGTTGTTTATCATTTTGACATCTGATGGGAGGGCGTTCCACAGGGCGGGCGCCACTACCGAAAAGGCCCTCTGCCTGGTTCCCTGTAGCTTTGCTTCTTGCAATGAGGGAACCGCCAGAAGGCCCTCGGTGCTGGACCTCAGTGTCCGGGTTGAACAATGGGGGTGGAGACGCTCCTTCAGGTATACTGGGCCGAGGCCATTTAGGGCTTTGAAGGTCAGCACCAACACTTTGAATTGTGCTCGGAAACGTACTGGGAGCCAATGTAGGTCTTTCAAGACCGGTGTTATGTGGTCTCGGCGGCCGCCCCCAGTCACCAGTCTAGCTGCCGCATTCTGGATTAGCTGTAGTTTCCGAGTCACCTTCAAAGGTAGCCCCACGTAGAGCGCATTGCAGTAGTCCAAGCGGGAGATAACTAGAGCATGCACCACTCTGGCAAGACAGTCCGCGGGCAGGTAGGGTCTCAGCCTGCGTACCAGGTGGAGTTGGTAGACAGCTGCCCTGGATACAGAATTGACCTGCTGGTGATACTATTCCACGGAGAAGCGCTAAATGACGGTAAGCATCCGAAATCAGCAACAATTTTTTTGGATGGGGGAGATGAAGAGAAGCAGCCCACACTTGTGCAAGTAGTTATGCTCATCTGCTCTGTGCTCAGCATTGTAAGAAATACACTGTCAGTCTGTTTACACAGATAGTCCTTTAATACTGGGTTTAGTACAAGGGTTTCTTCATCTATTCCAGGATTATAATATAGAAGTACTTCTAGAGGAAAATTACACTTAACACATAAAGTGCCTATCCATCACACGGTGCCGCTGTCACCTGAAGTGAGACACAGACAGACAACTTCTTGCCACCATTTATTTTTGAATGTATTCATGGAGGATACATGCTGCATTCTTCACCACAGATACAAAGACACTGTATCTGCTGATTTCTGTATCGCTCTTCCTACAACACAGACTCTTACCATTTGCCTGTTAGATTTCAATATCTGATGACATGCACAGCGTGAAAAAAGGGGGGAAAGAAAACTAAAAGATCAAATTGAAGTACAGTATGACAGAGTAAGGCTATGAATTAGAAAGAGAGACAGAGGAGATAGATAGGAGAGAGAGCGAGAGAGAGGCAGAGACATTCACAGAAAAAACATTCTCTCTTAGCTTCAACCGTGACAAAATTCTTGGTTGAAACCACTGTGTCCCATTCTGCCGCAGATTTCAGGTTGGTTAAAATGATCTCATGGGGAGGGAAAAGAAACTCTGCCTGCAGTGCAACTATGACTGATAACAAATAAGCATTTAGCCACAGATGATGCATGGCCAAACTGCTCCTTATCGCTTGACAGGGTGAAGCCAAGCTGTACCCTGGAGTGATTTTTATTGTGGCAGACCTGGACCATCAAAACCCTCAGTCTCACTTTCAATGTGAACAGGCTACGAACGGCCTAGGAAGCAACCGAAAAAGGAGAGCCTGGAGGCTCAAACTGACTACTGAATTAGTTCAGCTATGGTACCAAGGTTGCTGGCAACTGCCAGCAATAGGTGAATTTTGCTGCAATGACATGGATAGCACAGAACCAAGTTGCTGAATTCTGTTGTGGGACGCCACCACTAATTGCCACTCCCCGATCCTATGCATGCACAGACAAGGAGGAAAGCAGACACAATCCTCCTTCACTGCTAAATGGAATAAATGTTGTGACTAAGTTATAAACCCAGAAGTCCTTGTTCTGATGGCACTTCCCCCATAAACTTGCCAGGTAGCCTTAATGTAATTCCCAACCTCTCAACCTGCCTACATCCAATTTGCAATACAGGAAAGAGTAATGCAATCACCCCGTAAGGATTAGAGAGAACATATGTCAGCCCAATTAACACAGTTAAGTGCTCTGTTAAAGTATTTTGAGTTATTCGCCACCATATCAAGGCACTGAGTGCATTGACATAGTGATCCTCAAGTTGGGCAAGCCAACAGCATTTTTAACATTTCCAAACAGCTGGAAGAGACTGGACTAACCACCACATGATAAACACAAAGACCATTATGCTCTGCTATGATCTGGGCAGCCCAAGAACAAGATCTCTGCATTATCCAAGTGGAGGTACCCTCACATTATTCTTGTTTAGAAGGCCACCATATGCTTTTGCACACTTATAACAATGGTTGCATGAGAGGTCAAAGCCTACAGAAAATCATATTTAAATAGCTTAAGACACCCATGGTTTAAATATGCCTAACAAGTGATTTTGCAGTCGATGGAACATAAACTTCCCAGGAACGTTACAGGTGAGTGTGATTTCTCTATCGTAAGTGTGCATTCTACCTTACCTGGCCATTTCCCAGCAATGAAGTGTCTTCTCCCATCAGAATATATGAGCCAAAGAAGAAAACAAAAGCATGAACGAATCCCAGGAAGGTCCAGTAAAGGAAAGGCTTAAAGCCCAAGTGGGAATTTTTACTGATGTCTCTGTAAAGGGAAAAGGATACAAGGCCTTTACTGCTACTTTCCAATTAACAGAAAGCCCATTTTACGTAATTCTGGATGCACTTGAGATACAATCACCATTGCATCAGAGAGCACCTCTTCTGGTAAAACCATAAAAACGTTCTCTAGCCACCTGAGATGCAATAGGATAAACATCTGATAGCGTCGCTGCAAAATTAAATGATGTACTGACCTTGCGGCCTCCAGGAACATTCCCCAATGAGCCAGTTTCCCCCATTTGTCAAAATACAATTGGCTTGATTGATGAATTTATGGGAGCCAGGACTTAAACAGATAAACTGACCTTTTAACAGATCAAGCAGTACATTTCAAGCTTTGAAACCAGAGGGCTTCACAGGTTCTTAGCTTTTGCAGCTCTGTGGTGATGTGGTTCAGGCCAGTCTCTCAAAAAAAATCTCTTGGCATTCTCGAGCAAAATTCTTAAATTAACAAAACCTAGGATTCAAATGTTAAGGGTAGCATCTCCGTAGTTTTCGGAGCGGAATGGAAACATCTGTGACTGACCTCCCTCAACAAATGAAGGCAGCCAGCTATCCATCCTGACATTTGATTTTGAAGTTTTACTCCGTACCCGATTTGAAGAATGAAAAGTACCATGGCAGGTTCAATAGTTTTCCAAGCAAAGAAAACTATTTTGCGTATTCTGAGTGTCATTCTGTCAAACAGATGAGAAGATGTTCTGTCATACTATCAGAGAAGGGAGAGGAGAGGACAGCTTTTTGGTGTTCCCTGCACCGACACAAACGTTCCTGAACGTTATTAAAAACTGACCTCGTGAACATGTGATTGCCTTATAGCAGGGGGTGGGGAACCTGTGACTCTTCCAGATGTTGCTGAAACTACAAATCCCATCATCTCTCACGGTTGGGACCAAGCTGATGTGGATGGGAGTTGCAGTCCAGCAATATCTGGAGCGCCAGGGGCTCCCTAGCCTCAGAGTTACAGCCTGACCCTTGGACTCATTTAGCCTAGTGTTGCCTCCCTTTCTTTGCAACAGTCTCAGCCCAGTCCTGCTGTCATAAACGGGAGATAGCTAGACTGAGCAAGGAATCTTCCATGTGCAAACTATATACAGTGGTACCTCGGGTTACAAACTTAATTCGTTCCGGAGGTCCGTTCTTAAGCTGAAACCATTCTTAACCTGAGGTACCACTTTAGCTAATGGGACCTCTGGCGCGTGATTTCCGTTCACATCCTGGGGCAAAGTTCACAACCAGGAGCAGCTACTTCGGAGTTAGCGGGTCTCATAACCTGAAGCATTCATAACCAGAGGTACCACTGTATTTGCTTTGACGACTGACTGTGGCTCATCCACTTTTCAGTTATTCAGTGTTCACAAGAAGAATATCTGCCAGTTACATGGAAACAAGCAGGCTGGGATCATCTAGTACTGGTGCTTTTAACAGCTTCTGGTGCCACTGTTTTTCTACCACTTGAGGTGGTGGTGGGGGGGGAATGCCCCATTACTCATTTATTAATCACAGCCCTCCCCCCAGCAGCGCATGCTTACCGATACAGCGTTGGCTTGCTGTGTAATACATGGGGATGCACGTGCTGTTCAAAAAGACTGTACATGAGGACTGGCAGGGAGGTGAAACAAATGTTGTACAAAGTCAGGTACACACTGTCGTACAGAGTCTGAAAAGCAGGAAAGGAGGGGAATTAGTGGTTCTGAAATGCAGAAACAGGAGACAGGACTTACGAGTCAAAAGTGCTCAGTTGCGAGCAATTCAAAAGCCAGGTTTTATTTCTATAAAACCAAAAGGCATCCAGTTCTATAACGTCAAAGATACACCACAAAACCAATATGCCCCCATTCCCTCACTGCAGCTTACTTACAGTGATGCTTCAAACCACAAGAACTAGTGAATGTTACGAGTTCATCATGCTTTAAATGTGTTTTCAGCTTCCTAGCACAAGGCTACCTCTTTTGAAGTTTCTCGTAGACCCTAACACCTCAGAGAAAGGAAAAAGGTTGGCACCCAACCAACTGGTACAAAGATGGGTATCACTTCACTTTGTGCATCTCTCATTCTGCAGGGCAAAGTCTTTAAATGACCCTTGAGGCTATTTTCACATTGAAAATAAAAATCTTCCCCACAGACACGGAAGAGTTCTTGTATATTTCTACGACTTTACAAATGATAATTTTAAAGGAAGATAGACAAAAAAAGGGGGGGATAGAGAAGAGAAGTGATACCAAGATGTTAAAGGTAAAGGTAAAGGACCCCTGACAGTCAAGTCCAATCGCGAATGACTCTGGGGTTGCGGCGCTCATCTCGCTTTACTGGCTGAGGGAGCCGGCGTTTGTCTGCAGACAGTTTTTCCATGGCATGTGGCCAGCATGACTAAGCCACTTCTGGCGAAACCAGAGCAGCGCACAGAAACGTTGTTTACCTTCCCACCAGAGCGGTACCTATTTATCTACTTGCACTTTGACGTGCTTTTGAACTGCTAGGTTGGCAGGAGCTGGGACTGAGCAATGGGAGCTCACTCCGTCAGGGACCAAGATGATACTTAAGGGTTATTTGGCTGTAGGAACAGTCATTCTGTTTTAGCTATCGTATAATATAAAATATTCTATTTTTCTTTCTCTCACTTCTCTATATCCACCCATAAATGCATTGCGGTGGGGTGTGGAACTGGAAGAAACATTCAAATGAATACTTACTTGTTGTGAAAACAAGCAAAAGAATTGATATAAAAACTGTGGTGTAATAAAGCACACATTCTGGAAAACAAAAAGTGGAGAAGAACCAGTTAAGCGACATCAGGCAAGTACAGCATATCACGGATATTAAAACGGGTCTAAGTTTATATAGGCCACTAGCCATAATATTTAATTAGGAATCCTAGGAGGAACAGAGCAAATCCCAACCTTACACAGATTTTTAATCCTGGACACTATCAAATTCAGGATCAGGGTAATAAGATACAGCTAGCTAGGACACACTGGCTGGACTAAAAAGGAAAGTTCTAATGTGGGTAATATTCATGATACACTAAAATGCTCTCCTGTATCTCAGATACCATCGTTTCCATTACCAAATAAAGAATCTCAGGTCCTAAGTCTACACTAGAGTGAAGACTTAACAGCTCTGACAATTATGGTTTACAAATAGAGAGCATGTGGACCCTGCCTCCCCCCCCCCCCGAGGGATCCCTCCTTCCTTGTCTATTGACCATGGTTTTTCATTATGTGTTCATTACATGGAAGCCACAGTTACCTTATAAAACTAGGTAAAGTATGATCACATCTTGTGCACAATGAACTTGCACAATTTCAACCTTGTGTGGTTGAAGGCTGGCTGGCTCAAATCCTAAAAATTAATTGCACATAAGGCAGAGAGCTAAAAAGCTCCTTTTGCACTGGGTTTTCCCAGCATGGAAAGAGATGTTAAGCTCTCATACTTAATTTCTGGGCTCCAGGATGCTCTTGTGAGATTTTACAGGAACTCAGATGGCCCCGTGAGATCTTGCGAGAGCATCCCAGAGCCTGGAAAGCAAGCTGGAAAGCTCTCTGCCTTGCTTGGAAGGTAAGGTTCACCATATGGGGGTGGTTCAAGTATATACACATTTTTTGTGTAGATGTGCCATCCCTGGAATGTAACCCCCGACCCATGACACAATACTACTGTACTGAAACTACCTGGTTTGCAAACCATGCTGTTTAAATGACAATCATTTTCAGCTTGAATCCCAAGTTAAGGGAAGGGAAGTTACCATACTCTTATCCCATCTGCAAACCCCAAAAGGCCTATCTGGAAGACCAGAGGGCGTTCTTGAGGAATGCAGGATGGAGCAAAAGAAGAAGAAGAAACAGGAAAATTTCCTTCTCTAATGTAAGAAAGTTCCAGACTGAGTCAGTTAAAGGTATCTCAGCTCTGCCAATAAATGTTAAGAATGCAAAGTACCATGCTGAAGACAATTCCATATTATAGCTTTGAATGATGTGTGTGGCAATGCAGAGTCCTTAAAAGACCCGCAGTGGATAACTTCTGAAGTTATGTGTTTGGTTAACTGAGGTCCTGTTTAGGCATTTCTGAATGTTCTTCCACCTGGTGCAGTTAACCTTAAGGAAGTACCATCAGAACAAAATGTTTCTAGCAACAGAAAGATGCAGTCATGATCTGCAGGAACTTACCTTGTAAAAAAAGTACTGTACAAGGGTTGCTATTCTAATATAATAAAGGTGGCCGTGGACCAAAAGTAATTTGGAAAGAAATTTAAATCTTGCAATTGCATAGTCACTGTTTCTTACAGCTTGTCTTCCTTCTTTACCCATAATACCTGTAATATATGGAGAAGAAAAGAAAAATTAAGGTGAATTTATCACCTGCCCCCAAGGCATGCAAAAATCAAAGGCAGTGGCCTGAAACACAGTAAAACTAACACAAGCAACTGGAAAAAATGACTAGAAGAGAGGTCTTGCACGTGTAAGGCTGTGTTATTGTTGTTGTTGTTGTCGTATAGTCTGGGGCTTTTAATAACAACAACAAGCCCAATAATGCTCAGTTCCGTACTGCAGGAATGAACTCAATTCATGTAGCACAAGTTTCTAAAAAAATCACTTGCCTGTTGGTTTGGATTAGAAATAAAAAGGCCACATGTAATTAGCATCACTGTGTGAGAGCAAGTAGGTGAATAAAAATGAAGGCTTCTAATTTTTGCAAGAAAATACTGGCGTAGTATTTTCCCTGTGTAAATGGTCTTCTAGAACAGATTCTGCCCAACTCTATACACTCTTACAGATGCTGTAGTGCTACAGAAAAGGGCTGGTGCTCAGCACCTCCTTCTGGCATTCTGAATTGTTGCGAGTGTGTATTGAATTGTATTAATTCATCAATGGTTTTTTTTGTTGCTTTATTTGTATGCTACTGCATTTTTGATACTATTATAGGGATTGTGATGTTTGCTAATTTTCAATGCCATTGCCATTACTGTGAGCTGCTTTGAGCACAATACAAAGGTTAAATCAATGGAGTGGAAAGCAAGCTAAGCGTCTACAAAGTAAGGACACACAAACTCAAGTCCCACGTATGCTCCCCCCCCCCGCTTCTTTACATAGGTATTTCCCCTATTTTCTTTTTGGCACCAGGTACTTGGAAGGTCAATGGAAGGGCTGCTTCTGCAGACTGGCATTTTCACCATCTGCTAGCCCTTTCCGTCATGTCCCTCTGGGAGAACCTGGACTGGGTCATATATTCCCAGCGGTCAGAAGTCACTGCCTCCCCCCCCAAGCATATCCTCCTTCCTCAGCTGGGTGCCCTCTGGATGTTTTGCGCTACAACTCCCATCAGCCCAAGCCAGGCACCAGGCTGAGGAAGGCTGTTCTATTTTTTTTAAAGTAATATTTATTAAAATTTTACAAACAATAAGAAGTTTCAAAGTTTAAACATAAAAAATAAGAACAAATAATAACCCTAATAAAAGAAAAAAGAGCTACAAGTATACAAAAACAAATCACGTGAAAAATGCAAAATAGAAAACAGTTAAAAAGAAGAATAAAAAAGAAAGAAATCAATATTTTCATATCTTATACTTCATTTACTAGTTTCCTGACCTCCTCACACCTCCCTTTTTGTATTCCAGTTCAGATATTTAGTTCAGCAAGTCCTTACCCTCTATCATTTGTCCTTGCTCAACATCTTAACCTATTTTAAATATATATTTTCCACCATTATCAATCCATATTTACATACTCTTGTTAATCTTTTTACCAATACCGCTTGTTTTCAATCCAACATCTCTTTAACATTCATTAATTTTACAGTATTTCTGCAAATAGTCTTTAATTTTTTTCCAATCTTCTTCTACCACCTCTTCTCCCTGATCTCGGATTCTGCCAGTCATTTCTGCCAATTCCATGTAGTCCATCATGAGGAAGGCTGTTCTAAACTATATCATACCTTTGCTTTAAAAATTGTAAGCCTCTTTAGAAGAAAACCTTGGCTAAAAGGGAGCTATAAATACATTTTTATATGTCATCCGTGTGCAGACAGAGTCTCTTGTTTATCCCCCAGGTCTTTCGTGCACAGAGCAGATACGTATCATAACTCCACTTATTGAATGCAAGGAGACTCTGAAGACTCCAAAACAAAAAAACCTAGATAGAACTGCACAACAAGAAGGCTCTTACCTATCCCAACATGAGCTTCCTGTATCATGCTCACATCATTAGCTCCATCTCCTATAGCTAACGTGATAGGCTTCTCTGGAGAGGTTTTCAACAGCCGCACAACCTGTACAGAAAAAAGGGTTTTAAAAAATGGAACCCCAAGTACTGCCTTTTGGGGTTGTTGTTTTTTTTGGAGCTGCTCAAATACAAAATGCCATTAGCAATGTCAGTACGCAGGACAGTGATTAAGAATCCACCAAAGCTTGCATACATTAAAAAAATACTTTAAGCTTCTTGGGGTAAGGACCTACCCCCTCTGTTCTCCAGACGCAGATTAAGGGAGTAATGTATTCTTGGATGGTAGCTGGAAGTCAAATTTTTGATGCCTAGAGTAAGAATGTGGACTGTAATGTTTTCGCAAGTTTCAGGCTTGCTCTATAACCATTCAAGTGCGACAGACTACATCAGTATAGAGTACTTGAATGGGAGATAGGAAGGGCGTGGCTATGCTGCTGTTTGGCTCTCAACCAGTCCATTAAAGGTAAAGGGACCCCTGACCATTAGGTCCAGTCGTGACCGACTGGGGTTGTGGCGCTCATCTCGCTTTATTGGCCGAGGGAGCCGGCGTACAGCTTCCGGGTCATGTGGCCAGCATGACTAAGCTGCTTCTGGCGAACCAGAGCAGCACACAGAAATGCTGTTTACTTTCCCTCCAGAGCTGTACCTATTTATCTACTTGCACATGCTTTCGAACTGCTAGGTTGGCAGGAGCAGGGACTGAGCAATGGGAGCTCACCTCGTCACCGGGATTCGAACTGCCGACCTTCTGATCAGCAAGTCCTAGGCTCTGTGGTTTAACCCACAGCGCCACCCGCGTCCCGAACCAGTCCATTAGCAAGGCATTAAATAAATAACAGAGGATGCTACAAGTGTTGAGGGCGCCTCCACAGCAGATCGTGGCTGCCAGATGACCCTGCAACCTAAGCAAATTACCTTTGCTTTCTGCAGAGGCGCCATGCGACAGCACAGGACGGCAGAGCAATTTCTGCAGACTTCCATGAAGAGCTTCTCGTGCTGCCTGAGTGCGAGGGAGAGGCTGGTCCCGTCCACCACCAGCCCATGCTGGATTACATGGTCCTCCTCTATTCTAACAAGGGAAGGAGGAAATGTTACTGCTTGCACTCCATTCCTCACCCCCACCCCCTTTTGCTGAAGACCAAATCCTCAAAAGAACCCGAAGGACAAAGATCCCCTCTCCTTTCTCAAAGCAACAGGCTTGGTAGCATCAGGTGAAGAGTCATGCCGGAAAGATGGGAGATGCAAAGCGACTGGCTTATTTATGTATCGAGAGAGTTCTGCATTAAGAGCTGTTAACGTTATCCACCCGGACACAGCACAGCATTTTACCTTCTGGCTAGCTGCCTCAGCTGCTCTGCACATGTACTGTCTGATTTGTGTTGCACAAGTTCCAGGATGTTCATGGTTCTATGGAAGTGTCCGCAAGATAAACTGACACTGACAGCGGTTTCGTGCTTGTCGCCAGTGAGCACCCACACTTTAATACCTGCCAGCCGGAGCGCTTCTATGGTTTCCTGGACTTTGTCTTGGAGTCTGAAAGTAAAACAAGCCATTCTCGTCAACAATGCTACAACTGATTTGTTTATGATTACAATGTGTCTCCCCGTGCTTGATTTAGTCTGGTTTTGCTAAAGAAGCCCTGTTCTCAAATCACCGGAAGAGTTATTCTAGAAATGCTCTGGCTTCTGAGATTATCCTATCCGCAGTCCGCACACTCTCAAGCATGCCTTTTCCAACCACAAATGTTTAAAAACCCTCCACAAATTCTCTGAATTCCAGTTTTAATACCAAGTTCAGTGTTTTGTTTCAGGCCCCAGTAGAGCGCAGGTGGCGCTGTGGTGTAAACCACTGAGCCTTGGGCTTGCCGATCGGAAGGTAGGCGGTTTGAATCCCCATGAAGGGGTGAGCTCCCATTGCTTAGTCCCAGCTCCTGCCAACCTAGCAGTTCGAAAGCACGTCAAAGTGCAAGTAGATACATAGGTACCTTATCCAGAGGGAAGGTAAACGGCATTTCCGTGCACTGCTCTGGTTTCACCAGAAGTGGCTTAGTCATGCTGGCCACATGACCCGGAAAAACTGTCTGTGGACAAACGCCGGCTCCCTCGGCCAGTAAAGCGAGATGAGTGCCGCAACCCCAGAGTCGTTTCCAACTGGATTTAACTGTCAGGGGTCCTTTACCTTTCACCGGTAGAGCTTATAATGCATATTATGTATGTATATTATGTATATAATACCTGCACTAGCTTCAAGAGGCACCCATTATCTTAGGTTACTACACCAAGCCTTTACACACCTCACTTTTAAACATTTGTATTTGGTAACATACTTCACCAAATTCAATGAATGCTCATGCCTGCTACCGAAGTGGTCAGAGGACAATCCCAAGGAGGACTATTGCCAGGCGTTTTTTCTAGTGTCAGGCTGGCTGGCATAAGGTATATAGCACAGCCACACAATTACGATTTTCCAGCCACTGAACACCCAAGGTTTTGATGCCGAGAGCATTGATTTCAGCCCAGTACGTAGAAACTGCATGCTGCCTATTCACTTCCCATGATAGTATGGAGTTCAGAGCGAAGTTACTGCACTTGCAACTACAGGTGCAATGGCCCTGACTGTACTCTCTTGCATTCTGAGAGGGTGAGAAGCATCACAGACTCTGGCTACTTCCACACAGCTTATCATGTGATTGAGGGGTGGGATATATGCTCAGACCACCCCCACAGGAAGGGAACCAATTCCCAATTTGCATGGAACAGATTAATTTGCAAGCTGCCCTGCAGTGGGCAGAAGTCCCACATCCGAATAATTAGTTCAGGTAGTACATACTTGTCTTCCACTCCTGTAGCTCCAAGTAGTTCCAGGTCATTTTCTATAAAGTTATACACCTCCGACAATCGCTCTTCCCGCTGTTGTAAAGCGGTTTTTGCCTCAAAAAGGCGTTTTTCGACTTCCTGATACTCCTTAGCGGTGAATTTTCTGTAAGCTACACACAGAGTTCTTAATCCTTTCTGTGAAAAGCAAAAAGGGTTACTCAGCATTAGATAGGTTCAGCTGACATCCATCAGATTTCTAAATGATTTACTGTTTATTTACAAGCTGGGTGGTGACCCATTCTCTACTTTACTCTCTTTCATGTATTTTGCTTTAGTTTCGTTTGCCATGTGGTGTTAAATGAGATCTTGTACGTGGCATATATTTTATATGCGTTTGTGGTACAGAAATAAATAAATGATTGACACCCAAAGGCCTGTTGTTGCCCCATATCTTGCAATAAACAAAATGAAGAGAAAGGGTAGGAAGAGCACCTGAAGGACAAAAGCAACGCAAAAACCAATTCCACAATACAACTGGTTGACCATAATCTGCAGGTGCTCAGGACAAGGCAGCTTTCATTCTATTATTATTCAGATTAAAAAAAGGGATAGCCCCCATCTCACTGCTCTGGCCTCTCGCAAGGGAGTGGCACTTTTTCAAGGCGTTCACATCACGGGAATGACAGTGGCCATAGAAGCCTATCAGCAGGGAGTAGCTGACACAAATTCAACTTTTACTCAACCCTGCCTGGGTGTCTGAGCTGACAAGCCCCTGAAGGAGACAGCAAGGGGCGGGGAATCCTCCATGTATGAATCAAGTTACAGGGAACCAGGCAGAGGGCCTTCTCGGTAGTGGCACCCTCCCTGTGGAACGCCCTCCCACCAGATGTCAAAGAGAACAACAACTACCAGCCTTTTAGAAGACATCTGAAGGCAGCCCTGTTTAGGGAAGCTTTTAATGTTTGATGTATTACAGTATTTTAATATTTTTTTGGAAGCCGCCCAGAGTGGCTGGGGAAGCCCAGCCAGATGGGTGGGGTATAAATAAATAAAACTATTATTATTATTATTATTATTATTATTATTATTAGCTCTTAGACCCACACTGAACAGTCATCAATCTTCTGTATCCATAAGTCATCTGTGTCAACCACAGCACTAACTGGTTCTCAACTTTGGCAGAAGTTTTACGTAGATCTACTAGCAAATTTGAAAGAAAAGCAAAAAAACCCCACTTCTACATACCAAAGCAAATTCATCCACATGAATTCTGGTTTTTTCTACCTCTCCACTTGTACTGCGAGGAAGAATAACGGATTCTGCACCTTTGGTGAATAAGAGCTTCTCACCTGCAAAGGATTTAAGTGTAAATCATGTTTACAGTTCATAGTAACCTGTTCAGCATCCAGAAGAGTCCCCAACAAGGAAGCTGATGCAGGAATTTTTGGTTTAAGAAGCAAGGTAAGGAGCAATAAAAATGCATGATGTTTCTTACCTGATGGGCTTTCTACAATTACGCTCATTCTTCTGCGATTTGCATCAAACTCCAAAACATGTAGTAATTTGTACCTTCAAAAGGGAAAGATCATGTTTACAGTATGTATTAAAAAACTGAAGGCAAAAATATCAATACAGTATTACTTGTAAAACCTAACGAAGAGTCTTGTAGCACCTTAAAGACTTAACAAATCTATTATGGCACAAGTTTTTACAGACCGTACCATAAGTTTGTTAGTTACTTAAGATACTCAAGACTCTTGCTGTTTGCTGCCCAAAACTAAGGCAGCTACTCCTCTAGAAATTGTTGAATCTAAAGAACCACAAGAGAGCTACATAAAACTACATGCCTGCTGCTGTACTGATGAGGCTGGAGAAAAGAAGCAGCATTCTCCCAGCTCAGACACTGGGTGGCTGCAGGAACAGGGAGCAGCTTTTAACCGAGACTCAAGGGGCATCTGAGACTCAAGTGGCAGGTGAAGAAAAAGGGAATACGTGTACAGAAACAAGCATGTTTCTAGATATAATCCTTCTACCAAAGCTCTTCCATTTATCTAGTCTACGTTCCTTGTGTTTTCAGAATTCCTTTCCTTTGGAGGAACTCAATTTAGGACCACACACTTCTCTTCATTGTATATTAGAATATACACTTTGAACAAACAGAATGCTCGCTACATATTTATCTGAACGTGTTTTAAAACACTAGAATGTTTTAAAGCTGTGACCTGCCAAGCGACAGTTAAAAGCAACAAGCTTCTCGTTCGTGGCTTATGAAGAGCCACTGCCAATCAGACAAGAATGTATCTGTGACCGACATACAGCTATCATATTTTCAAGCAAACATATTATATAATTGGCATTTCCCCCCCACCTCATGCAGTTGCAATGTATCATAGATAATGACTAAATAAGCTAACTATGGTGAAGATATTGCAATCAAATCTGCCTTCAGGCCTGCCTCCATTTGTCATTTATGAATAATATGACATAACTGGACAAACTGATCAATAGGCATAATAAGTCCAACCAATGGCCCATCTAACTAAGTCTTGTTTAACCTCCACCCTAATATATAAGAATCTATAACTGGAAATGCCAGAGACTGAACTTAGGAGCCCAATGAGTTTCCAGTTAAACTTGAAAATGGAAAGCGTATTGCTGGTGGTCAACAAAGACTCTCTCAAGGCAAATTAAAAAAAAAAGTAATATAAACATTGTCAACTGGGAAACACTGGCCTGCAAGCTCTCCAGTTGGAGAACAGCCTTTACCAAAGGTGTCATGGGCTTTGAAGATGCTCGAACTCAGGAAAGGGAGAAATGTGCTAATGCGGCGGCACGCTTGGCAAACCCTCACTGTGATCAACTCCCACCTGGAAACCTATGTCCCCACTGTGGAAGGATGTGTGGATCCAGAACTGGCCTCCACAGTCACTTACGGAATCACTGTTAAAACCGTGTTTATGGAAGACAATCTTACTCAGCTTCGAGTGATTGCCAAAGAGAGTTCTCCTCTGAGATTAAAGGCAAGCCAATTAAACTGCTTTTTGCTAAGAGGGCATAATGCAGATTGGTTTGATGTATCAACACTGATTGAGACACCTTACAGAATCTTAGCGGTCTGAGAAACATTATTACTGCTTAATTACTAACCTTTCTGGCTTTCCACAGCTTTTAAGCTCCATACTTTCTGCGCTTGCTCCAGTAAACACAACACCAACCCTTAAAAATTTGGAAGAAAGAAGTCAGTTTAAAAAAGTGTCCCCATGAAAACAATTTGCTTGGATAATACCAATAAGCATACTGCCCCGCTCCAGCAGGAAGAATTATCTTAGAAATAAAACAATATTTTAAAGAAGAATTAAAGTCATTGTACAAGCAATCGTGATTCCAGACATAGAGCTAATCGGTAATACTTCTTAATTTCCCCTTCTGTGTCACTGGCCACTAATCAAGCTCAGAGATCACTGAGCTGTTTGGGGTTGGTATTCTTTTTCTAACATTTCTCCTGCAAATCTTTTGGTTCCTCTAAATATCATGGTGCGTCTATTTCATTACTCAGGAGCTACATTTTGACTAAAAGCTGTAAGCTGCAATTTTTTTGTATTGGAAAATTATTGTTTTATTAAGTTTTATATTATTTCAATACAGTCCTTTGTCCTATCAATGAAATAGTCCGTGTAATAATTAAAAACCTCTAACAATAACCCCCTCTGTATATATTTGTATATACATCATACAAAAACAGTACTGGCGGCTGACGTTCCAGCTGACCTTGTCTCAAAAGCACCTTTTCATCAAAGGAAAGTTACCAGTGAGGAAGGGCTATAGCTTGAAGAGGAAAGGAAGGGGCTAAAAGTCACTGCTACCCTCCTGCCAGAGATCTGGCCTTGTGCAAAGTTCCTCTGCATGATGACCTTGAGTCACTACTTCATTATGCATAGCTGCTCCAGGGGCCCCATGAGATATTAAAGAAAGTTATACTCTGACTGACTGGCACTCCAATAGCTACGCTTGCTTTATGAGCTAAATCAAGGAAAGGCAAAAAGCTTGGTTCATCACTCTCCTTGCTCTTCTGGGCTCAACGGGACAAACGATGCAAGTTTCAACTTCTCCAGCGTTGCCATTTTTGCCTGCTAAATAATGCACAGAACCTTGGCTTCTAATCCTCACCTGCGGGCAGCTTCGACTAAAGCCTTTTCATCTGGGGAGGAGGCATAGTATTCCAGCTGAGAGGATATGCCATTGCTACGCCAAGGACTGTCACAAATGCCGTCAGTTTGGTCATTATTAATTTGTACCGTGTGACAGAGGCAAACCGCTTTCAGGAAGATTTCTTCCTCTTCCGTCTGTTTTTAAAACATGAAGGCAAAACATGGTATTAATACAAGTTAACACAAAATTGACAAGCAATGCTTTTTATTCTTCTCTAAAGAAAGGAGTTACTAAAACCTGCGGAACTTTCAGACCAAAAGGGAAGAGAAGCAACTTCTCAGCAAACAACATAATCACTGTCTTCTCCTGAACCCTAAGACTGTGACACTTGTCTACTGCCAAACCTTGGAAATATCCAACCTGACATCATAAAATATCCTAAGTGCTGCAGGGTTATAGTGGATCTGCATCTTACAGCAAACGTGGTGCTACCAATCCTTTGCAGCAGTGGTATTGTGAGCTTGGGCAATACACAAGGCCACATTTCACAAAATCTAGAAGTCTCTCTCACACAAAAATGAGCCAAGAGGATGCACAACATATATAGTCGCTCTTGCTAAAGGTTGCACTCCTATGCAGCACTCACTTGGGGTAAAGCCCCACTGCAAGAAATCAGATTCGCTTCCAAGCAAGAACATGGATAGGCTCAAGATGCATGACTCAATGCCTTATGAGGAACGGCTAAGGGAGCTGGGCATGTTTAGCCTGGAGAAGAGGAGGTTAAGGGGTGATATGATAGCCATGTTCAAATATATAAAAGGATGTCACATAGAGGAGGGAGAAAGGTTGTTTTCTGCTGCTCCAGAGAAGCGGACACGGAGCAATGGATCCAAACTACAAGAAAGAAGATTCCACCTAAACATTAGGAAGAACTTCCTGACAGTAAGAGCTGTTCGACAGTGGAATTTGCTGCCAAGGAGTGTGGTGGAGTCTCCTCCTTTGGAGGTCTTTAAGCAGAGGCTTGACAACCATATGTCAGGAGTGCTCTGATGGTGTTTCCTGCTTGGCAGGGGGTTGGACTCGATGGCCCTTGTGGTCTCTTCCAACTCTATGATTCTATGACTCCAATCCAATGAACGTTAACTTGGAAAATGTCCCATGGAACACTGTTCGAAGTAAGCGTGCACATCATCTGGCTGTTCTCTCCATATAAACAATTCACTGTCCCTCAAAAAAAAAGCACCTAAACCTCTGCTCAACGATCATTCAGTTCTCCTACTGAACACTTTTGCAACACAATCTTGAGGAGTGTTAAGCTACTTAACTGGAATATTACATGAGACATTAATCAATTGAAACTGGGAGAAAATCTTACCAGTCTAGGCTGTATTCCATCTGGAACATCCTCAATCAGCCCTTCTGGAACCAGTTTGCCATTGATCTCTTGGTACTTTATACCATTAATGGAACATTCCCGAAACTGCATCACATTTTCAGTTAATGTACCAGTTTTATCTGTAAACACATACTCCACCTATGGTAAGTTGAGAAGAGAGATAAGAAAAATAAGTTTAGAAGCAGTGAAACCATCTTTGCCTGTTCCCCCACCTGCACACAAAATGTTGATGTGATCTGTAGGACACAAGGCAGAACCGAGAGCAGTACTCAAATCCCATTACATAGCAAAACACTGGGGAAAAGCCACTCTCTCACCTTCAGTGCATAAAAGTACTTTCTTTTGTCTATCATGAATCGCTCAACACTGTTGACCTAACACACAAACACACATCAAGATAACACAGTTCTCTGGTTTCTGCAACCTGCATTATGGAAAGTTAGCATAAGTTTTGAATGTACAAAACTGTTTTACTCTGTGCTATACAATTTGTTCTACCGTCAGTGAGTAATAAAAAGGATCAAGGCACTATTGCATCGCATTGAAGCCCCAACCCACAGCAACTAAAAATCCCATTGAATTCTCTCTGGTCTCAGAGATTTCTACACATTTTCTAAGGGGTAGTAAGCGGCTTTTTAAAACTAAAGTTCTCAAGATAATGAATGTCAGTTCAAAATTCTGCAACTTTCCCATGCTTGTGTGAATTGTGCATCACTCTGCTTATAGGTAATGCAAAGTAAGTACACAAAATCACTGATCAATAACAACTTTAGAATGAATTCAGCAGATACTGGAATTATAGACTGTTCTGAACCTGGGTGGGGGAAATCATATTGAAACATCCATTCTATACCTGTCCCAGCTCTTCATTGAGGTCTGAAGTATTCACTTGGGCCTTCTCATTTGTTTCTTCATGATAGAGGTCAAGATCCCAACCAATAAAAAAAGATCCTAGAAATTTCTGCATCTCAACAGTCACGTACAGTGAAATGGGAATAATGAAGTTGTAAAGGACCAGGAAAGCAAGGAAGTCTGAAATAAATCTCAGAATCTGAATGAGAAAGAAAGAGAAATATTATTCACCAGACTGAAAGTGAAACATATTTATTTAAGAAGAAATAATAATCATTGCAAAATGCCCCACTGTCCTTTAGTCACTTGTTATCAAATGGACACTGCAACACCTCCTTCGAAAAGCTAACCTTTCTGTTTGGGTTTATATAAAAGCTTTGAACTGGGATGATTATTTTGTTTTTATTTTATTTAGGTTATAGTTGCATCCCACCTTCAGATAGCTTTGAGCGGCATCCATGGTTGCCCCCCCCCACTGCCATATTTTATCCACAAAGCAACCCTGTGAGGTCAGTTAATCTGAGAGACAGCAACAGAACCAAGATGACCCAGTATGCTTTGTTGTGGTTCAGTCAGGAACAGAACTCAACTCTCTGCAATGTAAGCCTAACCACCGTGCCACATCTTAAAATACACCTTTGCTATGAAATACTGGACCCTTTGCAAAGTGCCACCTAGGATGCAGTGCACCATTTTCCTAGGAAATCCTTTTGCAGTACTAACTTCATAGGCTAATGTGCCTCTGTAGACTTGGCTAGTGCATGCACAAACCAATGCCAGTATCAGTTACTCAATGTGCAAAATGGCTTGTAACAATGGACTGTCTCTCAAACTTGGGAAACTTACTTTCTTGCACTGCTCCCTAGAAGTGAAGAGAAGGAATCTCTGAGCAAGTAACTGTCTAACCAGTGTGACTACATCCCTCTAGTACTAGGCAAGGCAGCATGGGGGGGCGGGGGGCGGAAATCACCTAGAATGTGCACATAATTTTAAACTGTACCTTGCTGCTGTTTCTTTCATGATCAGTTTGCTGGTTATACCAAGGCTCATGCCACTTTTCTTCAGACTGCCAGGCATATTTCAATATTGTACTCAAGATTGCTTCAAAGAGGAGGATTATTAGATAGATAATCAAAAAGGAATTCATAGACCTAAGGAAACAAAATTGGTGGGTGCCCATTTAATGCACAAATATCCACAGGATGGCAATAACCCTGTGAAAAAAGCTTCATTAGCAAGCATGGAAGACTGGGCACAATTCAAACACAACCATACATTGCTGCAAAAACACATCCTCATGCATGTTTGTGGATGGAGATAAAAAGCAACTCCAGTTAAAAAATAAGAGGGTGATTCGGTCTTTGCGTGAATATGACCTTCTAGTTTGTAGCCAGAGGTCAAAATTGCCCACAGTAGAGGAAGATTATCTTGCTCAGGACAGAAGAAAGGAAGAACTGTTCAGTCTTACGTTCCCCTCCTGTTTCTAACCATCTCTGGTTGCGCAAGAAGAACGCTGCTCTTCCCTATGAGGAACAGGGGATGCAAAGTCAGGAGGAGAAATCCTCTGTTCCCAACCTAGGGAGAAAAGGGACTGGAAAGACAATATGGCTATGGGGGAGTTTGGAAGGACAGGCTCATTAAGCAGAAAGTGCAGCAAAGCAAATCCTTGGAGAGTGAAGGGCAAGTAGACACGGCTGATCAGTCCTAAAATACTCTGGACTACGTCAAATATTGTTTTTGTTTTTGTTGTTGTTTAGTCGTGTCCGACTCTTCGTGACCCCATGGACCAGAGCAGGCCAGGCACTCCTGTCTTCACATCAAATATAGAAGGCCCAATTCTTATGTCATTTTCCAGCACAACACCTCAGTTCTCTTCAAAAACATAAGAGATTACAATAGGATTCTTTTTCCATTCCCCCGAAAATTAGCACTTAAAACTTCCAGTTTTGCAGCTTACAATACCCTATGAGAACTTCTAAAGCATTACAATTTTCCAGTCAGTGAAAATCTGCAGGACACATACTTTTCTACTGCTGATCGTTTCTGTGATTTACTCTTGTAATTTAATGCCATCTTCGTCTCCATTCCTGTATACACTGCAACACCTACAACAAACAAAATCGATGTTTAGACTTGGTATCTGCAGCATGAGCTGATTAAAAAAGAAAAAAAGCAGAGTGCTATTTTTATCGTTGCGACTGCAAAGCCATACAAGAAACATTAGATTTGTAGCAATACTCTGTTATGAGAAACTGTGGGCTTGTTCAGATACAAAGCTAAATCCCAGCTTGGCGTCATGAGAACTAGCTGCAGTGCACACTCCCTGCCACCACCGCTGCCTCCGGCAACAGCTGTAAGGAGGCGTCTGAGAGTTATTGCTTCTGTTTTAATTTAACTGCAGCTTGTTTTGCCATCCCAAACTATGGACTAACTGTTGCTCACTATGGTTAGGGGAAAACCAACTGCTAACCATTGTTTATGAAGCTGTTTTATTTCAACTAATTGTTGTTAATCTTAACTATAATCTGGATTAACCATTGCTTATGCTGAACTGTGATGCATCTAAATGGAGGAAGCAGCCTCTTCTCTTCTCATGGTCATGCCAGAAGGGGGGAACAGGCCTGCCTTGTACAAAGTTATGTCCAAACACAGCCAATTTAAGTCCTATTGTGAGCTTGTTCTGAAGTCTGTGCTAATAGCCATTATACAAGGGGTATGTGAAACCCGTCAGCCATAAAGTTTTCATTTGTGGAATTTCCTCCCCGAAGAGTTGTGTCTAGCATTTTCATTAAGCAGTTTGCGTTGCACACTGAAGATGGACTTCTTTACTCAGGCTTTTGACCCCAGAGAGAGAGATTTTTAGGACCCAGACTACTCTTGTGACTGCCATTTGTTTTCAACTGTTTTCAATATTGTATTTTAAATTGCTGCAACCCACCCCAAGACCTTACGGTGAAGGGCAGGCAATACATCAAAGTATTAATTATCATTATTATTACATTTCATCTAATATACTGCAGTTGCACATGAAATTTGCTTTGAAAGTAACAGCCACCCAAGTCAAATGCTCCACAAAACTGCATCAGCTTTTTCACTCTTTGAAACATGCTTGGGAAACAGCTGGTCAGGCATATAACCACCAGGGTATTAATTAAGGCATTCCAAATGTAGATATGCTGGTTTTGCAACATCTTCATTGACTTTCAGTTGGTTTCAGAGTCCAATTCAAAGTGCTGCTTTTGCCCTTTAAAAGCCCTGTATTGTTTGTGTCCAGAATATGGCAAACTCTTATCTTTTCCTAAGGGGCTCTGCTCTGTGTTCACCCAGAGTCAAAGTATGGTTGGCAGAACGGTGGTACCTGGGACAAGGCCATCTCTGGAATGGCAGGAAGTCGGTGAAACTCCTTTCCCAAGGGACCAACTCCAACCTTTCTGTTAGTTTTTAGAAGCCAGACAGACATTTTATTCTAAAAGGAGGCTTTGCGGGGCTGGTAACTGCATTTCTGGTTGATGGGTCTGTTGGGTTTCTGCAGCACATTTAGTCTGTGACTATTTTAGCAGTCTGTAGAAACTGTACATTAATAATTATGGGTGTGGGCCCTTAAGCCACCCTGATTACTCAGGCTATGCTGGCGAATGGCAATGCCAGTGGCCTACTCAAAGGGAGAGTGGGAAGATGATTCAAGGTACACCAAAGTGTTCCCCTCTGACTGATGCTCAAGAGATAACTACATTCTGGGGAACCTGCCTCAAGAATCTTTGAGCAATTTGTGAAATACTTATGTGGTTACAAACCAAAAATTTCTTTGGTGTTTTTCAATCTTGCTCCACGAAGTAAGAGACTTTCAGGTCCAAGAGGTCTGAAAAAGAAAGAGCTCAATTTTTATGTTGACAGAACACAGTATATCAACAGCCATTTGCTTAGATGTCCACTCCACCAATTCCAAAATGCAACTTGCACCATATGAGAATAAACAACAGGGATAAAACTAAGGTTCATTCAAGGTGAAGAAAGCTATGCGTAACATTTCATCCTTGGTAACAGTCAAGAGCCAAACAGAACAGGTAACATTCCTATTTTGCCTAAAGCAACTCAAAACAGAAGATGAAATGGGGAGGGAGAGGAAGGAGGTATACACTGCAGTTAAGATAGCTTGTTCATAAAAGGGGCTACAACAAGTTAATGGAAGACTGCCCTTGATAGACGTCTTAACACTATATGGACTCTCGCTGGTGTGGAGGCTACTAAATACCAGCTGATGGGGGGTGGCAGTCTCCTACTGCTGTTGATCCTCAAATCTAGTTTCTGAGTATCCTGCAGGCATCTGACTGGCCACTGGAGGAAAAAAAATGCTAAACTAAAATGGACTTATGGCATGATCCCGAAGGACTTTTAATTCTCCTGTGCACGTCTAAGAACTAAAGAACATTTGGTTTCAATAAATTCATCCAACATTAATTAGCTGCACATTTCCTGCAGTAACTCCAGGATTATTTGTACCTGTAGCAAGTGTAGCATCTGCATGTAATGCTCACAGCACTGAACAGTGGCTGTATTAGCTTGTGTTTCTTTTAGAACGTCATTATTATCCTACCATTTAACAAGACGCAAACCTTGGGCTACTCACAATTTCATTTCCCTTTGCAAACAGGGGGTTGAACTTGTAAAATTACAGTTCTGTGTTATTTTTTACTGCAAGGAGTAACAACTCCAACTCCTGCAGTTACTCTTAACAGATACCCCTGGGTGCTTGAAACTCCTGCTGTTCCAGTAACTACTGTACCAGTATTTAAGGATGTGTTTATGACTCCAGGAGAGTTAAGTCAGTAAATGGAGGCCCTCGGTCAAATAAGGCCGCTACCCAGATGAGTGTTGTCAGTCTCTTTCCCACAGCTATCACGCCAGAGAGGAAAGATATGGGGAATGTTGGTGCAATGACTTGTTTGTAAGCTGCTTTAGGAGAGAAGCATGGCGCACACCAGAAACTTCTCTGATTGACTGTCCACAGAAACCAAGTCGTTTAGGCATAAATGGGGGAACAATCATCAATTGCATTAGGTCACATTTCATCTAGTGGTGGGGCAGTCTACTTAGGGAAAAACAGTTTCTATAAGACATTTGTAAATTCAGGATTGGTATATATGTGAGAGATACATCTTCTTAAAGGATTGACATGATTAATGGATCTTATCAGCAAGAAATAAAAACTGGCTTTGCAAGTTAGTTCACTCCAAACTGGTCAAGCTGGGATGCAGCAGTTCATGGCATTGCTAAGTGCAGAAAGAAGTCACAACCTGTAGCCACCTCTTCACAGTTTCTGCCACAAAGAAAGCCTAATTAGCTGTCCAAGATTATGTAAGAAGCACTGGAACTGAAGTTGGCACACTCCCTAAAAGTATTTATGTGCTAGCAAAACAAGCTCTGGAATAAGGAAGCAAATTCTTTACTAACTACCTGAACGTTCTCTGCTACACAATTAAAATGGTCATTTTCTCATAAAAATGCTATCAAAATACTGAGGAAGTAGGATGCTAGACTAAAATAGACCTACGGCCTGATCCAGGAGATTTTTTGTGGGTTTTAATTCTGTTATGAATACCTGTCAAAGAAGATTGGTGGTTTCAATAAATACACCAAATTTTTCAAGTAGCACAAAAGAAGGAAATTAGGGGGCAATCCTAAATGTGGGAAGCCAGCATAAGTTACAATGGGTTAAATAATGCTAGCGTAAAGTATGCCAGAGCCAAACTCCATTCAGGAGTTTGGCCTAAGTCCGGAAGAGGAAAAACAAGTCTTTAAAACAGAGTTGCAACACACTTTTTGCAAGCTTAACTTACACGAGATTGCCAGTTCATGTAATCAAACTGAATGGGCTTAGCATAAATTAGAGGGTGGTTTTTTTTTTAATTTAACTCAACTCAGTTAAGGAACTGCAGCTCATGCCTCCATGATCCAGCAGCCACACCTATGTCTGATCTGGGCAGTCCCAGGCAGGCAGCAAAAACACAAAATTGTCCCATACAGAGCCAGGTCCTCGGCTCATTTTGCACAGTATTTTGTACTGGCAGCATTTCACCAAGGCTTCAGGAAGATGCCTTTACAAAGCATTTCTATGAACTGGAGATGCGAGGCACTGAATCTGGAAAAGTCTTATGTGCAAATTATGTGCTCTATCACTGAGCTTCAAGCCATTTACTGAGTCCCTGGTGGCTGATGGATTGCCCCCAGCTTGGTGGTTCACAAGCTGTGGAGCCCTGCTGTAAACACATGCTGTTTAAATTCAAGGCAAATCACATGACCTTTACCAACGCTTGGCTTACCGTACTATTTCCTCAATTTGTTGACTTATTGTTATTCGTCCAACAAATCTGCAAAAGAGATTAATGTGTCAGAAAGACATATTTCTTCTATTCCAGCTCTGCGAGTTAGCAAAAACTATGCAATAGAAGGAAGAGAATGTTTATTTATTTATAAAATTTGTCTACCACCCTTCATCCGAAGAGCATAGGGCAGCTGACCAAAAAAGAAAATAAATACGAAACGAACACACAAAATACATAATAAAACAAAAGCAAAACAAACCAATAAACCCCCTCCTGTGATCTGACAAAGAAATCCTCCTGGTTTGTGAAGGATTCTAGAATGTTGCAGAGATCTGTTCCAAATGCTGAAGAAACTACACAGATCTCCAGAGTTTTTGAAAATTATGGGACAGTTGTTCTCATTCTGCAGCTGCTCAGAGTGATGCAGATGAATGTTCAAATCAATTGACCCATTAAGTCAGGCATTGTCAACCTGGTCCCTACCGCCCACTAGTGGGCGTTTCAGGATTCTAGGTGGGTGGTAGGGGGTTCTGCGGCACAAGCTGAATCCTCCTTCCATTGAGCACTGATGGGCGGTAAGAAAATTTTACCATCTAGAAAGACGCATTAGTGGGCAGTAGGTATAAAAATGTTGACTACCCCACATTAAGTACAGTGGTGCCCCGCAAGACGAATGCCTCGCAAGACGGAAAACTCGCTAGACGAAAGAGTTTTCCGTTTTGGAGGTGCTTCGCAAAACGAATTTCCTATGGGCTTGCTTCGCAAGACGACAATGTCTTGCGAGTTCCTGCTGGTTTTTTCCCCTTTCCCCCTTTTTCTAAGCCGCTAAGCCGCCTATCAGCTGATCCAATCAGCAGATAAGCCGCTAAAAGCCGCTAATAGCGCTAATCTGCTAATCCGTCAATGGGCTTGCTTCGCAAGACGAAAAAACCACTAGACGAAGAGAATCACAGAACTGATTCTTTTCGTCTTGCGAGGCACCACTGTAATCTGGTCCTTGCCAGGCCTTGCAACCAGGTTTATCATTTAAAAAGTGGATGTTTAAGTCAGGAATGTTATGTATGCACTGTCACTGCAAGATTCTCTACTTGTACTTACAGATTTAAGTAGCTCATGCATTCACATAAAGATGAGAATTTCTAGAAGAGTTTCCTGCAAAATCATCTAATCCTTAGAACACTATAAACATTGCTTTCCAAATCCTCTTTGGGGGGGGGAATATATTATAAAAAATGACACCTGTATAGATCTGCTTCTGGTTGCTGACATTCTATAACAGCTACAAGTTTGTCCAGATTGGCAACTGACTGCAATACTGCTGTTTCGGGGACCGCGACATGCGTCTGAAATAAAAAGAAATAACCACTCAGGTTCCATTAGACAACAATGAGCAGCACATTGTGCAAATGCTATAAAGACATAGGCTTGCAACTTACACACACATATATATACACACATTAAACAGAGCTGTCTGGTTAAGATACCAACTAAGCCTCCAAACCGCATATTAAATTTTCCAGTACATCATCAGCTCCCAAAGCAACACTGAGTGAACATAAACACCGATTTGTCAAGTGCTAACTTGCCAAAATGTGCATATTACCTTTTGAAAAATCAGTCAGCTGTACTGTGCTGCATCTGTTCAGAAATCCAAAGTGTTTAGATTTCTCATCATTTAGCAGAGCAATGCAGATGACAGGCTTATCAGGTGATTTACATGCACACCACTTGATAAAACTGTTGCAGGCTTTTGACTGATGAGCAAACACGGAATATCAATCTTGGGTGGGGCAGCCATCCCCTCAAGTTACTGACCCCTATGTGTACAGAATGCACACATCATCACATGCACATAAGCCTTGCATCTCTGGTACGCCAGTAGTACACACACAGTTTTGTTCATAGCACAGCACATGCTTTTCTTACAGATTCTTCCATCTATAGAGAGTTATAAAATTATTTTCAAGGGCAGACGGTAGTAACTATTTCAGAATCAGAATACCGTAAACGCATACATCAATTGCAGTTCTGTCACATGCTATTTTAACTGTGTACAGGTATAACTGAAATTAGGTTCATTTTTCTCCAGGTCATGTCACTACTGATGCAGACCTTGTTTAAACAACATGCTTTGAGATTCTGATATTCTGAGGTGCACCAAGGGGAATTCAACATTCTCCTTTTCTGTAAGAGGGATTTGGAATATATCAATCTTAGTTATCAGGAAACAAAACCTAATTGTGTTTCTAACTTAAGGTATACAAAAGGTGATGAAAACAGACCTTAAGATTGGTTTCTCCATCCAAGCTTGCAGTAGTAACGTAGCAAGAGCCATCTGCTCTGTCAGATGATAGAAGTACGAGATCAACAGGGAAAGTTTCATCTTTGGCTACTCTGACAATATCTCCCACCTGAGAAGACAGGCAAAAAAATCTGTTCAAATACAACTTCACAAAAATATTTTTGTAACTTTCATTAACACACGCTATGTAAAGCAATGGCCCTTTAAATTGCCTTTTTAATTTGCATGTATATACACACAAAAACACACACACATATATAAACATACACGCACACTTTTGAAATGTTCAAAATCATTTTGCACCACTCACACACATACCCGAATGTTCTTTGATCTTGTTTTTACAAGGCCACCACTGCGAACAACATACACTGGAGCTCCATTCACTTCATTGTCTGCTTTATGGCGTAACCAATCTTCATAGCCCTGGAAAAGATGCAAAGAAGCATTTTGGGGGGGAGGGGAAAGCCAACAATACACATAACTGCCTAAGAAAAAGCACCTATGCAACCGATTTGCTGAAAACTACAGGCAGCTTCCAATTTATGCACATTCTATTTGCTCGCAACCGTGCACACGAGCAGTGCTGGGGAACTGGAAATGGGGAGCATCCTAGAGAGTCTGCCTGGCTCACAAACAGACCCTCCCCGAAGAGGAAGTCCTCTCTGGGCTCCAGGCAGGTTGTTCTCACAAGCTGGAGAGGCAGCAGGGTTTTATTGAGCTGCTCAGCCTAAGAGCTGACATTTGGGGTAGCGCAGCAACAGCTGTGGCTTCCCTGTGTGTCAGCTGAGAAGTCCCGCTGCCCCTCCAAGCTCACGTGGAGGCTGTCACCAGAGCCCGAAGAGGAGCTCCTCTTCAGACTCTGGGGAGTGAGCCTGAGGCTTGTTGAGGTTGCTCAGCTGAAAGTTTATTTCCTGCATGTCAGCTAGGCTGGTTGACAAAGCTCTGCTGTCCCTCTGGCTCACGTGAGATGAACTGTGGCGCTTGTTTGTGCAATATGGAGGGGCAGCAGTGCTTGGTTGACCAGTCCAGCTAACGCACGGCGAAGGTTCCTGCACATCAAGCTGAGCGAGCTGGGGTGGGGAAGCGGGGCTTCCTCAGCTGACACGCAGGGAAGCTGCTGCTGCTGCTATTGCACTACCCTGCACATCAGCTGTAAGGCAAGGAAGCTGAGCAGTTCAACAAAGCCCCACTGCCCCTCCTTGAAGACTCTTCCGGGGGTGCTCCCCATTTTACACAACTTTATGCACAAAGGAGTCCAGACTGTAACCCCCAAATAAATGGGGAGTCACCTGTATAACATTATCAAGTCAAGAACAAGGATCAGCAACTGGCAGCCCAGTTGGCTCTAGGTAGGGTGTTGCTTCCACTTTAAATTGTGTTCCATGACCAGAAACGTAACTTTTTAGATGGCTTTGTGATAGTTGGGCTGAGAAAAAAATGCCTTAGGATAGAAAAAGAAGGGAAAAATAAGCAGTATTTTGTATTGTTGATATGCAACTCAAATTCACTAGGCAAGAGGTGACACAGATAGCCTCAGAAACTTATTAGAATTTCCATCACAGCACCTGCCTGCAGACATGCTATGACACATGTCCTCTACAAATGGGACAGGTCACGTCCACTAATGGGATAATCTGCTAGGTGTTGCAGTTCAGCTCATGTGGAATCTCCCACTACATTGTCAAATACAGTTAATGCCGCCTTCAAGACACACTCAAGTGATTTTGCCTTATTTATGGCCAGCATGTGTATTACAGAAATGTTCCCAAAGAAGACAGAGCTGGTGTGAGAAATTCTGTAGGCATGCCTGGAGAAGGGTCATGAGAGTCTAGAGGAAGCCACAGATGTCTGGTCTTCCCTTAGTTACCACTAACTTGACTGAATGCAAGGCAGTGACAGGCTGTGACAAGGCAATTACAATAGGCCTGGAGACTGGGAAGAACAAAAACAAAAACAAAATGTGTACAGCTTTCAAATACAGCATAGCCTCTCTCAGTACATAAGCTATTGTTATGCAAGAACTTACTCCTCTGGGTAAGTGTGAGGCTGCTGGAAATAAGAATTTATGATGCACACTGACATACAAAGTCCTCGCACAAAAACTGGGGGTGAGTCTGTCACTGCCCACTTAGGGGTGTTGATATGAGTCACTGACTGCATGGCAGCGAGACAAAAATAACCCTAGGCTGACCTGCTTGATTGGCAACATAAAACATATTTACTTGTTTTCAGCTAGAAGCTAGAGTCTAGTAGAATGCTGCTCAAATTTCATGAAGGTCCAAACAGATTCAACAGCAGCAGACATGCCCAGACCTTGGCTGGCTGAGCTCCATTACATACAAAGCTTCTCCCATTCTATCTCAGATGAACTGACAAATCCATAGAACATGTACGACAAACTCATATCTAGACTCTGCTCCACAACTGTCCATTTCTGCCCAAGATTCTCCACTCACTGGTGCATAGAAATGATGAATTTGACATGTTTCAGGTCAGAATTGCAGGTCACATAAGCCATTCTTGTAGCAGGTTTATCCTCTGCAACATACAGGATTGCATAGGGTGGCATCATGACATCATGTTAAGCACTGCTTTGCAGTGTGATGATGCCACAACACAAGGGAAGCAGCCCTACACATTCTGGAAGACAGGGAAGTAACCTGAACACAGGGATGTTCTGTTCTGTATTACACAAAGCATGTCCATCTGCCCTAAGCGAGTACCTTCTAAAGCACCTGTGTTTCCTTACCTGCTTTATGGCAGTCACAGTTATTACAAAAAACAATGGCAATCCACTGGTTATTGGACTTGTAGGTGTATCTATCATAAGCTGGAGAGGAAAACAAAGATGAAGACAGCATCAGCACATGCCACAATAGTACACTGAACGCAGGGCTCTACAAGTCTTAGCTGGGCTTGGTAGCTAGCCAATGTTTGTGACTGGCACTGACTCTGCCCCATCCCCAACTCTTCTCCTCTACCACATGAACTTTTGGGAATGGTATGCTGGTTCCAAGTGGCTGCAAAGCCTGGTTGAACGTTAGGCATGTACCAATCAAAATGCAGGGCTCATCCCCAATGCCATGTTGGGCTTTAGAAGCATTTAGGACAACAGCAAGTGAGAATGAAGAAAACGTGGTGTCCATCAGTCTAGGGTGAGCACAAGGAGTGGACACAGGTCTGAAAAGTGGCTTCCTAGATTTCCACTCTCAGCACAGAGAGGACTGCTCACAGAGCTGCTGGGAGAAGGGCACATGTGAAACAAGATTTCAGCATGACAGAGAGACTGAAGTTGCACAATGCCTAGCAATGTACCTTAATCCTAACTAACAGGTTCCCTTTGCTCTTATTGCAAAATAGGCAATCACAACCTGCCCTATTAACACTGTTGTGCTAACTGCAGCAGAAAATATCAACAAGCTCTGCTTTTATTGTTTTCATGTTGCTGGAAAGAAAACGCCATCTTGCAGGATATGATGCATGTCTTCAAGAAAATAAATGAATGGAACAGCAATTATTCAGAAACTAACATTAATCCAAGAGACTTCCTACCTCTAAGGAGGATTTAACACATCTCTAGGAAGCTAGAATAAGAGATTTTGTGCAAACAATCACGAAGGAATTTCAAGGATTAGCATCCTATATGCCAATCTTTATTGAAAAACAGTTTAGGGCAACGTAGTGACAATCTGTCATCCACTTTGAACACTGAAGTTTCACTTAAAGGAGCCAATATGGGGGGGGGGGTTAGTAGTCCAAATTGCTTTGTTTGTAGAGAACTAGTTTTAAGGCTTGCCTACTTATTAGGTATCAGTTTGCAGCTAAGTACCACTTGGTATTTGTTTTGACAACAAGCTTAGTCACACTTTCATGCAGCGGCATGGGAGGTGCTGCCTTGTGGTCAATCTAAACCATCTGGAAGACTGTGTGGTGCATGCAGCAGATAATGTTAGCAAGTGAGTGAAGTAACCACACAGTGACACCAGTTAAGTTCTTTCCCACCCACTCACTGAGGCAAATGGCACCGACCAATTCAAGCATGCACCTAAGTAGTATGGCACTGAACAAGAGGCGAGCATAGCCCTGTGTAGGAGAGAATACAGTGAACACAGAAACAGGGCTCACACAGCACAGATTTGACTAATGGCTTGTAGCTTTTTACAATCCCAGGTGCTAATGCTAACCACCATAAGTGCAGCACCACAAACATGCGGGAAAGGATATCTTTGAAACTGTTGGCTAGCAATGCATTTATCAGGACATGTTGTTTCCAACTCTACACCAAGAGTCCTAGATTCTGCACTCATTAGTTACAAATTCATTTACATCCATTTTGCATGCTCCAAAGGCACCTTTTCCAGCATCCTTTATGTTCCGTAAGGACTTGTATTTTTTAAATTTGTAAGTAGCATTTGACATCAAAAGGCATCTAAGGCATCTCTAATGAAAACAAAGGCTATACCAACAGCCAGGTTGAAAGAGCCTGGGCTGCAGATTCCAGTGTGCGTGATAAGCCATGAAACCTGTATGCTATCTACAGAGCTCTAAAGCTCTACAAAGAGTGAAATGTCTCCAGTTCTCATAAACTGCAGCCGGTATGTCCAGTAATCAGGGATGGGAGCTGTAGTCCTGCAACATCTGGAAAGCCACACAGTCTGCCTTTTCCAACTTTAGCATCATGCATGAATGTGGCCTATGGGACTTCCCTTTTGCAACCATGAAGTCAGTCAGCACTCTACTGGAATGAGGTACAATCGTTTGAAGAGCATTTAGGTCGGTCTTTTGTTTCCTGGGTTTGTTTTGTTTGTTAACTGTATGCTAGATGGCTTCTTGCTTTGTTTTGTGTTTTCATTGTAAATCCAGTCTGAACTCCTTTGTGGAAGAGGTATAAAAAAATGAAATATGCTAGTTCAAGCCAATTTCATTGGGGGCGGGGTGAGGAGAGTGTGTGTGTGTGTGTGTGTGTGTGTGTGTGTATGCATGCACTGAAATCCGTTAATATTATCCCAGTACTGATTCTAACCTTATTTGCAAACAGAACAAGTGTTGCAAATTAAATTGCGTTTTTCAATTTGTTTCCCTGACAGAAATTGAAAGCATTCAAGTACCAACTAGGAAATACACCGGTACGGAAAAGTGAGACAAATGAGCCAAAGTAGTTCATATTGACAATACAGTTCAATAGAACTCGCTGCTCAAACATTAACATTTGTGTGTTTTCTTATGAACCAGCTTTTCCTGGATGTCAGGATTCCTTTCTTTCTCAGATCTATTTTTAGAGGGGCAGAGGCTTCAACAGAACTTGTGAAATAAGTTATAAAAAGTGTAAAGGAAAGCCTGTTCCCGATGACTCACAACTAGATGACATCACTATATGCCAACCTGCACAGACAGGATGAATGCCTACCCAGAAGAGAGAAAAGAACCTTTAAACACGTTTATTGAGAACCTGAGGTTTCATGGTTTCCCGCCCTCTTTGCCCTCACTTTTTAAAAAATTATTAAATGGCTACAAATGGATTTTTAATGTACTATTTTTATGCAGAAATCCCAGCGAGTATTCTGAAATCACCCAGTATAGAACTGGCCAATGATACAAAATGAAACAAACAAATGAAACCAAACCAAGCCCAGGGGTGTGCATGTGCACAAGATGGAAGCAAAGGTTGTGTCAACACTTGTGTCCTGTTGTTAGGGGCCAGTTACTGCTACCACACAGCTCATGCTGCACTGAATCCAACAGGCTGGTCCTAGTTGTTCCTGGTTGTGACACATCAAGGGGACATGTTTAGTGCCAGGCTGAAGCTGAAGAGCCCATGCCATGAGGAAGTACTTTTGTTAAGACCCTCCTAACACAGCTGGGGCAAGGAAGCAGTTCTAATACCTTTAGAAAGGGTTGCCTTGTCATGGACTGCAATGACAATATCATGACCCAATATTACAACTGGAGGAAAGGTGCATTAGACCAAAGGTAGAAGGGGTGGGTTGAGGTTTACACTGCACATTTATTATCTATCACTGAGAGACATCAAGGTTGTGAAGGAACACTTCAGTAATGCTCTCTTAGGAAATTATGCTCTCTCATATACATTTCTAGAAGGGTGCTTTATGACTTTGCAGTCTAAAGTGCGCTTTGAAATTACTTAGCAGTTTTGGACAATATTCAAACTTTAGGTTGCCTGATAGGTGTTGCACCTGTTATTGCAAAGCAATTTAGAGGCATTTTAATACTCTGCTACAGCACTGCAGCAAAACAGCCAATATAACTCCAAGCACAGGCAGCCCAAAGGCCAGCTCAACCGAGTAAGAGGGCTGATCAGGTCGCCAGGGAGAAATCTACCCTGCCATCTGACTGGTTATTAAATAAATAGCAGAGGAGAAAGAGATGATTTAACTCTCAAGCTCTCCTTCATATGTTATAGAGGATGCTCCTTATTGACAGGGGTTTGAGAAACTACTTATCAGATTACCAAAACAAGGAAAAAGGATGTCCTTTCTTATTTTGACAGTGATGGAATACATGCCACCATGCATTTATGCTCCAAAGCTAATGCCTGAGTATTCTAACTTTCCTGAATTCTTTTCTATTCATGGTAGGTGGGTAGTGAGAATATGCAAAGTGTATCACATCAAGCAAGTTACCTGGTCATTTTCTGGCTTAGCGAGAAATGAATATAGATTACCTCTCCCACTCCACCTCAGAGCAAATCCATTATTACTGACTATCTCACTCTTACCAGCAACATTTGACTATAAATTTCTTTCAAGGTTTTAACTCTTCCTTCTAAATTATTCAGGTAGGTAGCCATGTTAGTCCTACGAAGTTGGTCTCTAAGGTGCTACTGGACAATTTTTTAATTCTAAATTATTGTATTAAAAATCAAATTCACTGGAAACCAACCCCCCATATTTGCAAAATGTCAAGGCTTAATTCTATGCATTAAGAGTTTCTAAACCAAACCCTCATACACTAGCATCCTTATATTCAACAATCAACAACCATAACAATCAATTCCCGTATGTGAGAGTCCACATCTGTTATATATCCTAAAGCAATGCTAGATTACCCAATCACTTAGAAGCCTATAAATTACTTAAAGCTTATTTTGGTATTAAGCGGAATATAAATTACTTACCTGAACCAAAAATATAATAAGAAAATAAAAGTTGGCTACCCTTCTGAACTGCTCAAATAAATTTTTGGGAACAAAATTCCATACAGTATACTGTAAGAGAAAGAAATATCAACAGTTACAAGCAGAGTCACAAGCCACACTGCAGAAGATAAAACAATTTTCAGCTTTAAATATTAGGGAGTTTCCCCAAGAAATTTATTAAGTGGATCTAAAATAAGATAACCCTCTTCCTAAAATCTCATGTCAAATTTTTTTTTACCATTAGTTTAACACCACACCAAGGAAAAGACTTGAGAGATAGCAATTAGTGACTGAAAAACTTATTTTCCAAGTTCAGCTTTTGACCACCTAAAATCTGGCAGAGGGATGGCAACCTCCAGCCCAGAGACCTAATTTGGCCTGGTTTGGATTCTACTTTGGACCATAAAATCATTTCCCCCAAATCACAGTCACCTTCCCCACACTTGACATCACATGTGGTGCGTCTTATACATGGAAAAATACGGTAGATTATATTATACCTAATAAAGGAGTGTGCATGCACACGAAAGCTCATACCAAGAACTAACTTAGTTGGTCTTTAAGGTGCTACTGGAAGGAATTTTTTTATAAAGGATTTACATGTTTCTGAACTTACACCAATGCATTATAAATGTACTTTCCCCCCACAAAATGGCCATAAAATTGTTTGACCTCTCTGACTTTGAATACATTAGTCACTTTGATTGTTTATACGTTTTACGAAGTCAAACTGGACTGGATAAAATGTCTTTCTTTTGTTACAATCCTCTATAGAATTGAACTTTTGGGGTTAGCTTTTCAGACATGGCCAGCAACCAGACTTTATCATACCATGTTTACATCGTGGCTTTTCCCTATTATTTCCAAATGCATGTGATGGGCAGTCTTGCTGTAACCTGTAAATAACCAGTTAATCCCCTCCCCCCTTACAAAACACATATACACAATATAATACACAGAGTGGGAACTGGAGATACTACATCTCCAGTACCTCTGAGAAAATGATGGTGAGGTGGAAGGCAATTTAATAGGCATGAAGTTCCAACAGAAAATGTTTTTATGCATTGCTTGCTTTCCTTACATTGACACAGAATGCACTGACTTCTTACTCCATAATTTTGTCCATGCAGCGTTGCCTATTGCAACTATTGCCTATTTTCGTATTGCAAAGCATAAAGTCCCATTCCCAACATTCTTTCAGCCTTTGCAGCGTTCTCATTTCTAAAAAGTTATCTAAAAGAATAAACTGACAGTGAGTTTTAGAAATCTGCCCTGTAGAATCTACGGTTGCCGCCAGCACCATTCATTTAAATTCCACTCAGATTTCTCACCAGCCAAGTTTCACCAAAATATTGTGCTAATAGCCATTCACACTCTGCTATTCTTTTTCAGCATCCACTGTCATGACATCTGGCCAGCACTTGGGGGAGTTTAACTTCTTATTCTTTTATGGACACAGACACGGTCCCTAACAAATTCTCTTTTAAGCAGTGAGCAGAAAATCAGTGTACTGACCAAGAATAGGCAGTTTGGGGAATATACTGTACTTTGGTTTAATGGATTAATTGGAAAGGTCAATCATACATTAAGTATTAATTTTAAAGAAGCCCCGATCTCTATGCGGGATTGCTTTGTAAACATTTCCTACTTAATCATCCTCACACCCTAGATGTGCTGGTGTATGTCAAACCATTCCCCAAAACTCAGAATTAGGACCAACCCAATGATTTTCTTGTACATGATACAAATGGAGACGTCAACGCATATTCAGCAGGTGGATGAATGGTTTTGCATTATTTGATAATGCTGTAACAGCAGTTTTAGACTTTATAGGAAAACAAGGCATTCAGAAGTTAAGTGTGCTACAATCAATGTGAAAATACACTAATATGTAGGTACATATTATTGCTGGTATGAAATCTGAGCTTTTGGACATATGTTTTTGCTGCTGGTTGGTTATTTTTTGTATTCTGACATGACCTGAATAGACAAAGTCAAAACCTACCTTTATCCAGCATGCGGGACAAAGCAAAAATTCAGGTAGGTAAAGGTTTCCCTTACCTTAGAGGAGATTATTCTGTTTTCTGCAAACTTCTGAGGAACATAATGACCATGCTGAGGAAAACGATTGGCTATATAAATAGTTCGGTTATCACTCTGATGTGGTGGGTCAAAACCCTGAAAGAAGAAAAGTGATTCCACTTATATCCACAAATAATTTCTACAGCATTTACAATACTTGATATCAAGTAAGCCTGGCTTTTATCCTCAGACGATAGTGGGTGGTACTCAGCCAAGTTTTACTCAGAGTAGATCCATTGAAATTAATGATCCTAACTATGTTACGGCACTATCTTCAATAGAACTACTCCAATACCACCAAATGACTCCTTGCCCAAGAACAACCAGTTGACCTCAGTGATAAGCATGTATTGGAACTAGCATTCAACATCTAACCCAAAGATTATGTTTACTGCTATAGAAATCCCCAACAGTTTAAACAATTAATTTCCACAATTAAAAAACCTCTGCTGAATTCAACATATGGTAGAAAGAAGGAACATCTGCTATTCATTCCTGGAGTGCTCTTTAATATAATTTAAATACATTGATTAATGGTATTATTTTAACCTTTGTAGTGTTTCCCAAGAGTTTTGGACAAGTGCCATGAAAACAAGTATGAATTTAGGCAAGTGTCAAAAAGTATACAAGTGTCAGAAGAAATTAGCACCTGCAGGTAGTGCAAGTTAAGGGAAAATTACTGGTTTTCTGCCAGAGCATATAAAAAGAAGGAACTGGGGTGATGGTGCAGAATGAATACATCAAAGCGAAGTGGAAACAGATACCAAAAGGCAGAAGACATTTGTACAGAAAGTAGCAAGTGAGGTGGCAAAGGTTTGATACAGAGCAAAACCCACAAGAGTTAGTCACCGAATAGGAGACCCACACATCCGTTGCCCAAATTTCACACTCTGAGAAGTGGGGGAGGGAAGGAGGGAGGGAGAAGAGCACCCACCCCACCCTTTGCCTCTCCCAGCCATTGTTCATGAACGCAAAACTAAGCACATATCTCCTCACCCTACAGAGTGGAAGGAAATACAGGCACTTGGCCATGCAGCAGAACTAGCTACTGACCAGGGATGTGAAGACTACCTCCTCCTCTTCCCCAAGTCCTCTGACTTGTACAGAGAAACCTGTGGGACTGGCATATCACTTTGCTGGAACACACTCTCAAGTGGCAAGAGTCAGAGAATTTAGGGCAGGCACAGGCAAACTCGGCCCTCTAGATGTTTTGGGACTACAACTCCAGCTTCGGATGGCTTTCCTGAAGACTTGGGGTGGGAGGAGGGTTTTCCTTCCCACCGCCAACATTCAGAATGCTGTTCTGAATGTTGGCGGTGCGGAGGAAAAACCCTCCTCCCACGCTGCGCGCCTTCCCCTCTGTTCCCGTACCTGTCCTGAAGGCTTGCGGTGGGGAGAAAAGCCCTTCTCCGCACCGCCAGCCTGGCAAGCGGTTTCCCTAGGAACGCATTAATTGATTTTCAATGCATTCCTATGGGAAACCGTGCTTCGCAAGACGAAAAACTTGCAAGAAGAAAAAACTTGCGGAACCAATTAATTTCGTCTTGCGAGGCACCACTGTATATAGTGAGAAGGTGGGGAGGGGTATTACTCAGAAGGGTGGTGGGAATGGGTGATTGGCAGATAGCTGAGATGAGCCTGTTGACGACTCTTAACGACTGCAATAGGTCTTACAGGAAAAGGCAAGGGGTGAGAAGGTGAAAAATAGCTAGTCATGTATAATGAGATAAGAATCCAATGTCTCTGTTGAGACCAGGTCTCTCCATGGTTTTAAGTTTGGTAATGAGTTGCAATTCAGCAGCTTCTCTTTCCAGTCTATTTCTGAAACTCCTTTGTAGTAAAACAGCTACTTTGAGATCTTGTATAGAATGTCCTGGGAGATTGAAGTGTTCTCCTACTGGTTTCTCTGTTTTGTGATTCTTGATGTCTGATTTATGTCCGTTTATTCTTTGGCGTAAGGTTTGGCCTGTATATATATAGAACTTCTGCACAAATTTGGGTTCAGTACTTCCAGGCTAGGGGATTCTCCTCAAATTAGCTTAAAGGGGTAGGACTTCCTTTCACTGATGGGCATTTCAGACTGGAAAGCAAACACACCAGCGATCCATCATTTCAAGAGGTATTATACCAAAGGCTATACCCCTTTCTAAAAAATCTACAGAAGTAGAGACAGAAAACATTTAGAACTCACTTGTAAATACAGGTTTAACTGTGGGCCAACATCACTAAGTCTGAAGCATCTGGCCATTAAACAAAATTTCCTCTAATGGTTCATCCCATTCCCTAGTAAGCATTATAAAGCCAAAATAGAGCAAGAAAACTCATCAATACAGAGAACAGAAAAAAAACACTACTTGCAATCAAAATGACGTATAAAGGACAAGAAGTAGAGTAACATGTGCAACTGAAGGTCAATAGAGAATTAAAACCATCTGACCTGAAAGATAAATGTGTGTGGTGCCAAACTATGGTCTGGGCCCAAAAAGTGATTTTGTGCCATGACCAAGGAATTGACTGTGACCAGTGGCTTTCTTTTTAACAAAATTCTGAGATTTTTATATATTAAAAGCAGTTTAAAGCCTTTATAAACAATAAACTCTCTTTTAAAACTCCCCTGGGCTTCAAAGATGTTTGTTATGGGGCAAAATGAACTGAAGATCCCTTGGGGCTATGGTTTTATGAGCCAGATTTGGGAATTAGAAGATTTTATACCTTTTCTGAGTATCCTATACAACTCAGCAGTTATTAAACAAATTGTAGTTGCAACACTGGCAAGTTATTAGGCAGGACGGACCTGAAAAAAGTTGGAAACTATCTTTTCAGTCAAAATTACTTAAGATGCAAAATTCTTTGCCAATGTTCCACACAGCACTGGCAAAATACCATGTTATTATCTTAACTGGAAGGGGTAAGTCCATTACTAGCTGTTTTATTATTTAAGAATGAGTCAGTGGCAATGAGTTTGAGATTTTTTAAAAAATTGCTGGTGCACAAGAATTTTGCAAAGTTATTTTCCTGCTATATTTTCCTCTCCAAATGCACTAATTCAACGGCTGGTATTTGGTCCTGTGTAGATAAAATGTTTGTTGTCAAATTTTTCAACTGAAGGCCATGGCCAACTGCTCCTAGTTAGAAAAGACTTGGAACTGGACTTTCCTGATGTGGGAAATTGCTACGAAGAGCCTTCAACTGTTCAGTTTCGATCAGCCTTCTCCAGAGCATTTGGAGAGCACGATTTCCATCTTTCCTACCTACACATTGGCCATGTGACTGAGGCTGATGGTTGCTGCAGACCGAAATAGTAGAGAACACCAAGTACATGAAGGCCAGTTTAGACAGGTTCTTACACTCAGAAGCAATTATTGTCCACCGAACTGTTCATTATTAAGGTAATTTCTCCCTTATCTTACATCAACTCACACATGCTGTGACCTAGTAGACCAGGCATAGGCAGACTCGGCCCTCCAGATGTTTTGGGACTACAACTCCCATTATCCCTAGCTAACAGGACCAGTGGTCATGAATGATGGGAACTGTGGTCCCAAAACATCTGGAGGGCCGAGTTTGCCTATGCTTGTAGTAGACGAAACTAGAACACATGATCAGCTAAGAGGAAGTAAGACAACCTCAAAGGTAAATCAAGTTATGAAGAAGCAATGTAAGTTGTCTCTGAAGAGGTTTGTTCAAGATCACGGAATGCCATTTTCTTCTCTCAGCTGCTGTATCTTCCAAAAACAAAAGCAAAACACCCCCTCTCTTTTGTTAATAAACAGTAGCAATAAATAAAAAGTATTATTAAAAGAAAACTGTGTACATCTCATTCACTAGTACAAAGACAAGAATGCTTGTCATCCATAGGTAGATCAGATTATAGCCAAGTACGCTCCCCACTGAAATCAATGTACTTAAATTATTCACCCACTGATTTTAATAGGTCTACTCTAAGTAGCTCAATTGGCTACAACTAATCGTAACCAAACCCTTTCCCTGATGTATTTTGCATGTTAATTACAAGACAAAGACTAATTGTTGGGAGCTTGTTCACATTACGAACAGACTCCATGACAAAATGTTTCATGTAAACAAGCCATGAAGTGACAAAAATGTCATCTGGCTCTTATCTAACAGAGGCATATTTTTGAACATTACTTATTAAAATTCAGCTCTCTCATATCCTCTAAGGATCTCAAGGCAGTGTAGATGCTGCTCCTCAATTTATCCTCATAGCCACCTTGTGATGTAGGTGAGGCTGAGGCACAGTTACACTCTGCTATAACAACACTGGCTCCCAAAACGTAAGTTTTTCCATTCTTTTAAGCAGGGCACTCGGTTCACTGCAGCCTGATGCTTACTCTACAGCAATGCTTCTGCATAAAAACTGCAGTGTTTAATATTTCAGTTTCCAAGCCATAAAGTAAACGAGAGCCGTTCCCAGTTTCCTAAGTTTCAGCATGAAAACGTTGCCACTATGGCACATAAATCCTCCTCAGAGCCCCTGAATTCTGTAATATAGAAAGTTGTGTAATATAGTTCTATACTAAAGTTCTATAATCTAGAAAGCTCTCGCTGAATTGCTGCATTTCAAAAATCTGACAAGGCTGTGGGTTTTAATTAGGTTTAGACTGGGATTCATGCTTCCATTCCTTTTTCAAGCATAAACGCATTTCATTTACTAAATTGTTTCTCTCAAAAATCTTTTCACAGGGAAGGAGACATTTACATAAAACAGAGCTTAGCTGCAACCGTGCCACCTGCATTCTGCCAGGCAGAGATGACCTTGTGTTTCAGGAAGTGCTTTGTCAGATCAAATCCAGCTACTGATATTTGCTGGCTCTCAAAACTTTCATGCAAGCAATTAAACGGCTCTTGTGCTTTTTTTCCTAAAAGGCATGGCTATAGAAGGAGGGTTAGAAGGAGTTGTGAGTGCTGGGCCATAAGCTACAGGGGACCATTGAAAATCAGGTCAATGAAGTAACTACTGAACGCTACAGACAAGATGCTATGCTTTTAAATGAACTTTTTTTAAAAAAGCAATTCTATTCCTCTGTCGAGTTACAGCTCGGCATCCAAAGAAAAATCAGTCTCACACCATGATAGGTTCCGAAATATGGCTGCTCCTAGGGAAATATGGCTGCTCCTAGGGCTAATGCAGCACAGCTTTTATTGTGTGAAATAGAAAGATACAAAAAATACAAGCCAAGCAATTTGTTCTAGCCAGCAGATAAAGACCTTCGTACGAGCATCAGGCCATGCCACGTTAGCCAATCATATAGGACAGCACGAGCTGTTCACGCGCTATTCATGCTCCAAGGATGCTTCTAGCTATGAGATCACCCTGTAACAATAAGAACTTTGCTCATGCTCTCATGTACAAGCAATCATTTTCCCACATGTCCCCTTTTCTTGTTTATATTATTAGAGGAAAAGAGGGACCATTAGTCCAAATCGTACACTTCATTGCCTAAGCGTCTACACTTTGCAACATAAATTCCTCTTGTAACCCCTGTGGTGGGCCGTGGTCGGTACCACCATGCAGTGCATTGGGAAATCAAAGAGGGTATGCATTGAATGCAACAACACACCATAATGAAGCCAGCAATACATGCAATTACAATCAATAATATTTTTCTTAACCATAATCCATTAGGTAACCAAGAAGACAACCACTCCCATGGATCAAAACCTTCAGGTGGATTCAAAGGATTATGGGCTATCATTTGTTCCATATGATCAATAGTAGCTGAGATATTGGTCGATTGATCAGTTATATACATGCAGCAATGAGAATGAATTAAGGCACAAATTCCACCTTTAGAAGCAAGGATCACATCTAAAGCATAATGATGTTGAAGAACTACATTTCTTATTTCTGATATTTCTTTGTTAATCATTTTTAAAGCCAAAATAGTAGAATTAAACAAGACTTCGGTCGAATTTGCCAATCTATGCAAATCACGGTAATTCATGGCTGCACCTAAAGAAGGCAGAAGGGACCTAGAGATGGCTGAACCAAACATAAAAGTCTCTACACGCAGCTTGTTGTTCATAGGTCATGTAAGTTGTGACATTATTAATTAAAACCTTTGGTCTGCCACTCATGGTTGTAACATTAAGAAAACAAGAAGATCCGTTAATGTATACATATGTCCAATTACAATATGGATAATGACCTAAAATTTTTTTGCTATTGTGATTAAAATGAAAACAATAAGGAGCCAATTCTACGAGCGATAGAAATACAGGAGGTAAACTTATGCGATTGTCCTTCATATTATTGCTAATCTTATATGAAGCATTTACTGGAATGCTAGAATACCATCACCAAAAAAGAGGTTCAAAGCTTTGAGAAGCTTTTTAAAATCATTTTTCTCAGCAGCTAAAAGGGCACTAGCCAAGCATATTCTTTTCGCTTCAAGCATATTCCACTTGCTGTAACTAAAAAGATTGCAACAAGGTCGAGAACAGAGCCCATTGTCTTCGTGGGCCGTGTTAAAAAACCATATTGCAAGTTGCTTTCTGTCCGGGAACCATGCCAAAGCACAAAAATGAAACAACTGGAACACACTGAAATCCCTTCACCCCCTCCCTTGCCAAGAGTCCACAATAGTTTCAAGACAGCCCTCTGTACATGCTCAGAGGAACACATCATAGGGCAGGACTCCTGAGGGAGGAGAAAAAAAGATCTGGGGGGTAAAATCCAAGTGATGCCAATAAAGATGAGAATGGTAAATTAGTCCAATGGCCACTTCCAAGCAACCTGTGTGATATTTCATGGCTCGATTATTGGCATGTAAAAACCACAATCCAGGAGAAGCCACACAGCCATTTCTGCAGATACAGGAGCCCATTTGCTGTAAATAAGTCTGATGTATTGCTCCTTGTACTGCTGAGTCAAAAGTCCAAGCCCAATGAAACGTGGTGACACAGATGGGATGATCGCTATTAGGAGGCAGCAAAACTGTAATGATGTTTGGTGGTTGAAGTGGCTTCCCAGGGAAAAGGGGGGCCAATGCAGTAGGGGTGAAGATGGCCTTTCAGCGTGCCAGGAAACACTGGAACAGCTGTGGAAGAGCCTCTTCCATTGCAGAGGTGATTGTGATCTTGTCCGCTGGATTCTTGTGTTCTTTAAGGGCAGAAAATAGTGGAGACAAAGTAGAGGTGGGCAGGTCCAAATAACTCTTTATCCAATTCAGCTGTCCAAGAATTTGTTGTAAATCCACCAGTCTAAAATCAGGAAACTGTAGTTGAGGCGTGACTGGAATGGCTGCAGATGCTGTCAGCTTGTGTCCCAGGCACGTAATAGGTAAGGTCCGCTGGATTTTCTCCTTAGCCACTGTCAATCCAACAGGTTGTAGCCTTTGCAGGATTTTGGGACACGGCGGAGGATAAGGCCGTGGCTAGCAGGCCGTGGCTAGCAGTGCCCACTGACTGGCAGGCTTTAAGCATATCAGCAATGGCTATATTTGATGTTGCCATTAGAGGGCGCAGTGCTTGCTTACAGTCCTCATTTCCATCATCAAACACAAGCTGGCGTACAATCAGTTCTTGTGCTGCCAGGTCCTGAACTTGCCGCTTGAAGGTATTATACAAGCGATCAACAAATTGTCCATAGGGCTTTGCAGGACCCTGTCTGATGCTTCCCCATCGGCCATCTCGCTCATTCCTGTCATCAGGGACAGAGGCCAGAGCCTCTTGGGCTGAGGCTGTGGTGGCTGCCCAATACATAGGATCAAGGGCCAACTGTTGGGCAATAGGAAGAAAATTGCCTCCTCCTGTCAGCCCATCGAGAACATCGGTTTGGGTCAGCATGACGGGGGCTGGGGGTGCAGGAGCAATCACAGGAAAGTGATTTGGAGTATCAGAATCAAAAGGCAACAACGGAGCAGTGGTACAAAGAGTCTCTTCTTGGAGAGGAATAGTAGGAGCGGTGCCAAATGCCTTGGGCGGAGGAGGTGGAAGAACGGGGGGTGCTGCAGAATTTGAAGAATGCAGGGGAGTGACAGGAGGAGCCGGAGAGAGAATGTCCGGCGGTTTAGGAGGTAGGTTTGAGGCAGGCAAAGCGGGAACCGGGGGGGCGTTTGAAGAAGCTGTTGCAGCAGCCAGAAGAATGTTTGAAGGAGTTAAGCACGACATAGCTTTGTAGACGTTACCCCAGGCATGCAAAACCTTTACATCAATCTGAGGATGATTTTGAAAGAAGTGTCCAATTTTTTTCCAATCGTCTAACCCCCAATTTCCGTCCTGGGGGAACCACGGGCAGTGAGTGTCCAGGGCTTTTATAAGGGACTTAAGGTCAGCTTTCCGAACAGCAAGGTTGTTACTGGCCAAAAGGAATTTAAGGTCTTTAAAAAAATTTTTCTGTGGTGCAGAGAGAGATTTTCCCATGATTGCAAGAGTTGCAAAAAGAGCAGGGAGCACTTACCGAGGGATCCTTAGGAGGATGAGGGAGGCGCCTTTTTGCCCTGTCCGGGCGGAGATAAGTGCTGATAAGTCCGTAACGTAGTCCAGAATCACATTCACACGGGAGCTCTCACCGGGGATCCACTACGTGGATGAACGACGCGTCTGCAGCCCTTGCGGGGCGAGGTGAGAGCTGAACGTTGTAAAACAGCATGAAGTCCGAAAGAAATCACACGGGAGCACTCACCAGGGATCCACTACGTGGATGAACGACGTGTTGGTGAGTGCTGAATAATGAAAAACAACGTGAAGTCCGAAGGCCTCACACGGGGCACCAATTGTCGAGTTACAGCTCGGCATCCAAAGAAAAATCAGTCTCACACCATGATAGGTTCCGAAATATGGCTGCTCCTAGGGAAATATGGCTGCTCCTAGGGCTAATGCAGCACAGCTTTTATTGTGTGAAATAGAAAGATACAAAAAATACAAGCCAAGCAATTTGTTCTAGCCAGCAGATAAAGACCTTCGTACGAGCATCAGGCCATGCCACGTTAGCCAATCATATAGGACAGCACGAGCTGTTCACGCGCTATTCATGCTCCAAGGATGCTTCTAGCTATGAGATCACCCTGTAACAATAAGAACTTTGCTCATGCTCTCATGTACAAGCAATCATTTTCCCACATTCCTCCTCCAGGCTTCTGGGGTCAGCATCCTCCTCCCAGCCAAAACAGAGATAAAAGGTTAGCAAACACAATTTCTAACTGCAAGCACAATCAAGGAGTGGAACAAAGGATGTTTTATTGTTAACTTACTAGAAACCTTCCAAAGCACTTTTCAGCAACGTTCAGTTTCTTGCTAAGAGCTCTCACATCCCCTGGTTTCATTTTAATTATAGTCCTAACCCTTATTGATTGAAAAGATGTGTTCGTAAACAGGATAGTAAAGGTGCAGAACTGCTAACAAGAATAGAACCAGGCATGATTCCACTACTTAAGAGAACTAGATAAAATCAATATTGTAGCATGTGAAAAGTGTGTTGTTTATGATTATTTATTGCATTTATATACCACTTTTCTAACAAAGCTCCCAAGGTGGTTTACAATTTTAAATATTATTACAATCTCCTTAAAGAGAGAAGTAGTTCACATTCAATAAAGATTTCATACATAGAATTGTAGAGATGGAAGTGACCCCAAGTCCAATCCTCAGCAATGTAGCAATCACAGCTAAATAATCCCTGATGGATGCCTACATGGAAATCCATCAAGGAACAGTATATGAGCTGCTCAGTGTGCAAGGACAGTGTATGTCCACTGAGAATAGTATATAAGCAGAAGCAGAGCAGTGTTAGAAACTGGGATAGAAAAGCTAGGAGTCAAATGGCTTCTGGGACCTGGTCTCAGGCACCAAAACAGAATGTCTAGTGACCGGGGGGGGGGGGGGTCCAGCAACACTTTTTATTTCTTATTTTGATAAGCATGAATTAATACACAATTCACATAAGTGACACATTATTAATATCACATTTTTAGCAGAAATTGATAATGCATGTTTAATTTTGTGTTTACAATAAAAATATTGCTACCATACTTGCTTTCAAAACACTCTACTCTTTATTGTTAAACTCTTTAACATATTGTCTATCTTTAACATATACTTTGAAGCTTCAAAGCGCATGCATTTCAGTAATCCTTGAGTGTCAGCCAGGTGCTCGCAAATGGAGAATCTTTAGATGTAAAATGCGCCTGGTGCCCTGCTAATTTTGAGCCCTGAGAAGCAGGTGTATATACCATATTTTTCGTCCTATAGGGCGCACCGGCCCATAGGACTCACCTCATTTTTTGGGGGGGTGGGAATGAATTAAAAAAAATTATTCCCCTCCCCAGCCACGGCTGCCGCCCCAAGCCTGGCACACCCGGCGGGACCTCCCGCCGGGCGCGTGAGGCTTGCGGACACCTGCCCGAAGCACGGGGAGCCCTCCGGAGGGCGCCCCGTGCTTCAGGCTGCAGGCTGCTGCCCGCAAGCCCTGTGAGCCCGCAGGAACTCCCGCCGGGCTTGCAAGGCTTGTGGATAGCTTCCTGAAGCCTGGAAAGCGAGAGGGGTCGGTGCGCACCGATGCCTCTCGCTCTCCAGGCTTCAGCGAAAGCCTGCATTCGCCCCATAGGACGCACACACATTTCCCCTTCATTTTTGGAGGGGGAAAAGTGCGTCCTATGGGGCGAAAAATACGGTAGTTCCCCTAAAGTCAGTCAATCTTGTCAGCTTTTATTACAAATTTTTATCTTATGAAGAGAGGAAAGTAAACCCCACCCACAAAGAACAAGTTTACTGAACTTAGTATGTCCTGGAAGGGGGTGGGGAGAGAGGGAGTTGGGATTTTGTTTTAGTATTCTTTCTTATCTTTTTTGTAATTGTTATATATTGGAAATCTATCTATCTGAACTTTGCATGTCTATAGCAAAATAATCCACCAAGCGTATACGCAAAACTATTGGTCTGCCATCCACACCAAGGGAGCCCCATTAGTGCAAACATTCCTAGATCAGAGCCACCACCAGTCCATAGTTAACTGTGATACGAAAGAAAACAATTCCATAACTAACAAAGATAAGCACTGATCTTTAAGCTTTACTCCACCTTAAACAGAGTTATGATTCCATAATATTCACTCACACCCTGAAGTGACCTTACAAATGTGCTGGGCCATGTTTAGAAAGAAAGACACATTTTTTTTGGGGGGGGGGGGTTTAAAGCAGTAATTGTCTGCGGCCCACAGGACTCTTTGATTGCACACTGCTTGAGGTGAACACTTTGCCCTTCAATTTGATTGATAAAAAATGTAAACTGTGCACTTGGCAAGATGAGCTGGCATATCACCTCACACACAAGCATACAGATGGGGCAGGGTGGGCAGCACAGGATCTTGGAAATTACTCTTATGCAGACGTTCCCGAGAAATATTCCTACACTCCCAAGTGTGTAGCACTGGACAGCACTGGCTGACAGTATTCATATTGCAGGTGGAAACTCTATGCACATGGAAGTTTCCAAAAGGTTCAGGAGACACTTTCACAAATCCTAGATGGAATAGTTAAGTCCCATGGAGAGAACTGGGCCTACTCAATAGTTCATTTGCAAAGTTGCATTCATATAGTGAAAGATTCAAAATACCATTGTAAATAATCTAGGCTACAGAAACTGGGCAGGTATCAAATCAAATATCTTTATAGCGGTCCATAGACCCACAAAACAGTTTCCAAACAAGATACAGTTAAAACAACCAAACAATAGGCGAAAGAGACCAAGGTAGTCATTTTGTTATGTCTAGAGCATGATGGTCTTTTGTTTATTGTGACCTCCGAAAGAAACTTTGCCACGGTCAGTGTATTATCATTTGACCTAAAGGCATTTAATATGGGAGACTTCAGATTTCCCCGCCAAATTTGCTAGTAAGGGTATCTGAAAGCCTTCCTATTTGCCCAGACATTTCAGAATATAGATGATTCTCCTTGGAATTGTTTTATATTGTTCTTAGCTTTTAATTTTTTTTGTCTGGTTGCATTTTTATTTGTTAAGTTTTAAACTGTATATATACGCTGTCTTGAATATTTTAATGAAAAACAGCTAAGAATTTTTTTAAAATATACACAATGAATAAATCATCACCAATGGGAGAATTTTGCAGGTACCATACATAGACGTTGTGAACATCCCTTTCAAATGTAGCACACTCTCTCAGTCAAACTAATTTTCATGACGATGTGGGATAAACAAGTTGATATCTGTATTGACTTTTAAAGTTATTTTCACATTCTGTGTGTGCACACATTGTTTTTCATATTGGTTATATATGAACTGCATTTAAACATGCAGGTGTTTTAGCTGCTTTCATATATTTAAGTTCTGTGTGTGTGTGTGTGTGTGTGTGTGTATAAATAAATAATGGTATCTGAAAAAGTGTGCATGCACACGAAAGCTCATACGAAGAACAAACTTAGTTGGTCTCTAAGGTGCTACTGGACAACTGTTTTTTGTTATTATTTTTATATATATTTCTACCACGTCAGACCAACACAGCTACCTACCTGTATGTTTTTACTTCAGGATGCCTCATGGGAAACAATTTATTCATTAAATGATTAATAAAAGTAACTTTTTAAGGAACATTTGCAGTAATCTCTGCATATCCATATGCATTGCCAACTCACCCCTGCAAAGAGGATGCTGCCCAGTTGTTTGTGCCAGCGTGGCGAAAGATACAAATAACAAGTTGGCTATATTGAAAATTGGCACACAAAAGAGGTTTGAGTGCAGAAAAGCAGCTGGCTGACAAATAACACTTGGAAAATTCTCAGCTGTATCTGTTCCCAGATGCAGCCTAAGTGATGCTTATTTTATACATTTATTTTCCAAATGTATGCCTAGTCTTGCGGAACAAGCAGGACTATCTGACCTGCACATTGCTACTGTGTGGCAGGAAGGTAAACAGTGTTTCCATGTGCTCCGGCTTCCATCACAGTGTTCTACTGCGCCAGAAGCGGCATAGTCATGCTGGCCACATGACCCGGAAAGCTTTCTATGGACAAATGCCGGCTCCCTTGGCCTGAAGCGAGATGAGCGCTGCAACCCCATAGTCACCTTTGACTGGACTTAACCATCCAGGGGTCCTTTACCTTTTACCTTACTGCTTTTTTAAAGGGGAGTTCTTACATTAAACAGGAAGCCAACGAAAGGCAAGCTAAATGTTTCTAGAACAGAATGTCCACTTCAGGGAGAAAGACAACAGCAGTAGCTGGGACCAATAACAAAAGGACAAGTAAAATGAGAAGAGATTTATGAATGGAACATCTGTAAAATGATTACAGCAAAGGCAATGCTTGTGCGCAATATCAGAGGGGAAAAACAGCTTCTCCATCCTTCATGACACAAATGAAGACACTTGTTCTTATACACACAGAGTCAACTCAGTACAGGATGAGTGTGAAGCACGGCAATACGTTTCAGGTGTTGTTATAAACCAGACTGATTCTCAAATGACTCTAGCTTTATGTGATGCTCCAATTACATGTTATTGTGAAGCTCAAGGGACCACAGACCACTGAGAATTCATGGAGCCAAGCCAGGGATATCCTTTATTCAGCCACTGTCGCCGCCAGAACCCTCACCATCTGTTCCACATAAATGATGTAACAATGCCAGAATCCCCAACAGAAAGGCTGACCTATTAGGATTACTGCACATTATCAGGAACTAGCTAGTTGCTTCAAAAGGAAGCTCAATAGCAGTTTAAAAATCCACCCTTCTTTCAGACTCAGAGATGCCTTCGGTTAGGTTAAGTTAAATCAAGCTTCAGGGGATGCTCAGACGTAAGTGCTTCTAAATGCTTTCCCTTGCAAGTGCAGCAAGTTCTGTCTCCTTCAGGCTACTTTTAACAGCTGCAACCTGTGATCTCTGTATTTATTTCAGTTCAACACCTGGCTCAGGGCTCATCTGCACTTACCTTTTGCCTTGTGATTTCTAAGCCCAGATCTGCACTCTCCTGGTCAATGTCCAAGCACTTTCGGTTTTGATTTTTTTTGCCCCACTGCTTACCACTTTCCACACGAAAACCCACTCTTTACTGCTGAATTGGAGCAAAAGTCAATTCAGGTTTTCTGCAGATTGCTGTTTGCTCCGATTCAGTGGTAAAGAATGGGTTTTCGTGGGGAAAGAGCCAGTGCAAACCACCACCACCAGACCTGGACCTGGAAAACTCAGACATGGGCCTAGAAATGCAGAGCAAAGGGAAGTGTGGATGAGCACTCAGCTTTCCCCATTCTCCAGGCTGCATGGAGGCAGCTATTTTCCCAGCTTTGCCTTAAGCTTAAGGAAAGCTGGAGAACTAAAGCAGATGCCCAATCAACAGCCAGGGATGAGCCAGGCTCTCTCCACCCGGGGTCAAATAAAGTTCATTTTTAAAATAATAATAATAGTAATATGAGATTTCAATAAGGCTAAGCCTTACTTAAACCACATTAAGACTAAATCCTTAGAACACAAAAACCCACCTTCCTCATACACATATTTAAAATTAAAGGCTGCTTTTCTATGGAAACACCCATAAAGAAACAGACATGAAGTACTCTTGAATGACACAATGAATTGCAGGTTGTTTTTATACCGGGCTTCCTAATGAACTTGTTGAATAGCAAGTTAGCACAGGTGATTTCACCAGGATCATATAGAGCAAGTGTCATCAAACTCTTCAGACCCAGGACAAACATTCATTTGGGTACCAATACTTTAAACTTTTACTATATAATGGCATGGACCAGGCCACAACCCACTAGTGGTTCCTAAGCTCCTGGCCCACCAGCTGAAGACTAGTGTTCTAGAGCAGTGTTTCCCAACCTTTTTTGGGCAAAGGCACACTTGTTTCATGAAAAAAATCTCGAGGCACACCACCATGCCAGATGGGGAAAGGTCACTTTTTACTTATGTAAAAAAAATAAAAAAATAGTAACAGCATAGAAGGTAATGGTTAGGCTAGCATCCCTCTTCCAAATATGCTAGGTTTTTATTTGCAGGGACTGTTCTACATGGGAAAGCATTCAGCACTGTCATTCTCCCATCTGCCATCTGAATTGGTACTATTCTGGGTCAACTTACTCTGCTGCATGTGTAGATGAAAATGGCACCAAGTGTGGGGGAGGGGGCAGAACAGGTTTCAGATACAGGATATTAAGCATACACATACTTCACATTGAACTGGTTGCTTGCTTTGCAAGTTTTCATTTCCCAAATGACTGCCTTGGCAAGCGCAATACCTACCAGGCTCAACGCCGGTCTCGCGCTGCCGCTTCCTGCGCTCTCAAGGACCCGGGAGGAGGAAGGCGTGAAGGGAATCCCGAAGGCGCGAAAACCTCGCGCATGCGCAGGCCTTCCGCCTGCGACAGCCCAGTAGGCCGGCCGAAGCGAGCGACGATGGGATGTGGGAGGGAGCTCGCTCGCCGCCCCGCGTGTGCCTATGTGGGGCACGTTACAGCCTCGTGACGTCAGTGCCACGCAGGCAGCCAGGCAGGCAGACGGCGAGAGCCCCGCGCTGGGCGGCCTCTCCTTGCCTCCGCCGCCCCGCCTCTCGCCGCCCGACTCGCCCGCCTCCCTCCCACGGCACACCAGGCAACGTCTCGCGGCACACTAGTGTGCCGCGGAACACCGGTTGGGAAACACTGTTCTAGAGAACTTACAGAGATGAAATTTTGTACTCATTTCATGTCCTTCCAAACACCTCTGCAATCTATTCAGTTCTCAAATTTGTGGATATTTATGACGCTTCCAAACACACTCTTGGATCTTGCTCAATTTAGCTCCTAACCAATATGCTTTTTGTTACAGCAACCATTTAGTATGCATGCCTGCTCAAGAAATATAAGAATTTCAAAATGGGTAAAACTTGGTTGCCTTGAGGAATCCACCCTTTCTCCACCACTTTGCTTCCAACGTCCCGCACAACACTGCAGGAGCTTATCCAGGGCTCATGCTTCAAAACCAATGTCTATTAACACAGTATTTATTACTGAATCAGTGCAGCTGGCTTGCTAACTGCTTCTTTCCAATTTGGCTGGGCCTTTCTGCACAAATAGCTGCACCTAGCATGTTATGCAACTTTCCGCAAATTCACTCAGGCTAGAGAAGGTTACTGGCTCCTTCACTGCCGATAAGCAGCACTGAATTTCATTTACATAGCACTCCTTATCTCTTCGTACTCCTCACAATAGTCCAGTTAAGTCACTATTATTCCTACTGGGAAAAGGTGAACTATGGCCGAGACTTTCTTATCTGCATTCACCGCAAAGGCAGCATGTGAAACCAAGAACCTGAAGCCCATGCCTAGTATTCCATTTACTGCATCCATATCAGCTTTCGGAAAGGTTTCTCCCAGTGACACCAATGTTTTTACAATATTCAAAATCTTTTTTACCACAAGGTCTGTTTGCAATACAAGAATAACCCAGCTGGCTCACTCCTAGCCATTCCACTAATACTTCAGTGCTAGAAATGGGACTTGAAATGACTCCAACAACTGCTGTAGGATCTTGAACTTCTGGAATTCATCTATTTCCTCCTTTTCTTATTCTAGTACCAGCTCTGTATCTCCATTACACTATTAGATTTTTAAAAATTCCATTACGTTGCTCTTATGTACTGCGTTATATATTTTTTTTTGTAAACTGTCACAGAATCAATTTAAATGAAAAGTAATACAAAAATATTTTGAAAAAGTAATGCCTACAGATACTTTTGCTTTTTGATGATTAGAATTGTAGAGCAAAGATTAATCCTGGCGAAAAGTAGATTTAGACTCATATAGTGACAAATTTGTTTGTATCCTGATGTTTTCTCTCAAATTTCTACACATATCATGAGGATGTGAAAAGCTTTCTCAGTGTATAACTGAATAATGCCATTTTGGACCAGACAGATTTGGTGGTGGTGGTGGTGGGGACTTAATCCAAATGAGATGGAGGTACTGTTGACTGGGAAATTTGATGACCTCTGGAGTGGTGTACAACTTATCCTGAATGGGGTTATATTTCCTCTAAAGCAAGAGATTTGCCATTTCAGAGTACTCCTAGATACTCAGGTGTGGGGTAGAATTGTCTCTAATCAGGTTGATCTGGAAAGACAGCTGCATTCTTCTGAGCAGGAACCAAACTTAGTTTAGTCATTCATTCATACTCTAGTCTCCTCTAAGTTGGACTACTGTGGGTTCCCAGGGTTTGGGAAGGGACTATGAACTATGAGATCAGAGCATATTACTCCAATCCTTTACTAACTGCGCTGACAGCCAATTTGTTCCTGGACTGGATTTAAGGCACTAAAATCATCTCCTTGCATATGAACAAGCCTGAGAACTCTGTCCCTCTATGGGGACTGTCCTCTGTGTGCCCTTGCCATCTGAGATGTTATGGATGGGCAGAAAGGAGGGGCCTTCCCAGTTGTGGCAGCCATGTACACTTGGCCCCTGTCACTGCATGCCACAGTGTTATATTATCATTTTGCTATACCAGTCCTTTTTTCTATGGTGAGATGCCTCATGTACACTTGGTGGAGAAAGGCAGGATATACAGTAAACATATGTAAGGAACACATAGAATCAAAAAAATCATAGACACAAGATTAAACTGTGTATATAGAAACTGTAGTGCTCATTGCCATATAGAAGTGCTAGATGTAGGCGTTTAACAGCTGTACAATAAATTGTGATTATCATTCTCCTTTATTATATAAATTAGGAGGAGTAAAAGAACACTGTAAAGAAAAACTCCTACTTCCTAACCGAACTCTATAGCAAAGCATTTGCAGATCTTGGTGCCTGTTTGCAAAGCTGTGCAATTGTTATTCTGTTTGGACATTCTGACACCACGGTTGTACATGTTTATGCATTATAATGAAAGCAAACAACTCTTTCAATTATTATTTCAGAGAACAGTGAGACACTAGAATTGGCTTCTTTGCAAGACAGTAAATGCTAATAAGCCAGAGGTACATGATAGAACACTCTGGCAAAAATCAGTGACCATTTTCCTTAGAAAATAAAATAATTTTGGGATTCTATATCCTTCCAAGTTGCTTGGGAAGGTGCTTTTGACCCCTGATTTTCCTCACCCCAATCATAAGTGTTCTGTAGCTGGAATCTCATTAATAATAATACAAGTGGGACCAGCAACAAATGTTAGGAGTTCTGTTCAGGGTTCCAACCAACCATGTTCTCCACTAGGAGACTCAATTCTACTCCACCTGCTTTTCAATTCACCTCCCACCCTCAACAAACATACAATATGCTTATTACACAGCATTTTGCTGGGCATGCTCATTGGGCTCTTAAGGTGGGTACGGGTTTTTAAATATATTTTTAATGTACTTCTTGTAACTATCAGGATTCCCACAAGAATGCAGATTTTTCCCCGCTGGCTTCTCAGTGACCCCATTTTGGCTCCATTTTTACGGTATTCACCATCAGAGTTCAGAATTAAAAGGGAGCAATAGGAAAGAACCACCATTCCATTTCTCAAGGAATGAAAATGCAAATAGGTAAATGGTATTATCTGGATGCTACAAAAACAATCCGGTTAAATAAATGAAATAATTAAGTTATCAAACCTTCCTCTTTGCTATGGTTGCTCAAAATTTTATTCATGCTCTCATCACTAAATCTGACCTAACTTCTACACTCTTGGCAACTGCATTAAGCCTTGGATTTTAATCCAATTTCAGAACAATCGACTGTGCCGACTCTTCTACTTTGCACTGCAGATAGCCAATCTTTGGCAAGTGCACACACACAAGCTCCCTATATAGCCATTGCAAGTGCTATTGTGACAAGCTGGAGGAGTGGAACAGCTATTGGTTTCAACGGGGCACACTGATCTTACAATTCAAGACCCTATGCCATGAAGTATCCCATCCATCACATTAAATTGTTCACCATGTGGGGTCTAGTCGGGACCCCAGGGATGTCTGAAGTTCGATGAGGCTAAAGGATCTAATTGCCTTTAACTTTAAATTCCCTGCCTCATTGTACTGAAACACTAATTTTAATAAATTTTAATAAATCCTCCTTATGAACTGCTGCTTCCAACACACAAATTCAACTTTTGCTCAGCTTACATCTGTTTTTCAAATCCAAAGTAAACATTCTTCCCACTGTGTTTTTAACAAGTATGCTACCCACACCTTGTCTCTACTGACAGGTATCTCTTCCCTATTCAATGAACATTCATCTCCACACCTTGATGAGTTATTCTTCTTCCCTGCTATTCAGGAAGTGTTACGTACCTTGCTGCTACTGCAGCAGCAGCAGCAGCAGCAGCAGCAGCAGCAGCAGCAGCAGCAGCAGCAGCAGCAACCACCACCACCACCACCACCACCAAAAACAGAGGAAGAGAACAACCTGGCTTTGAAGGAATAGCCCTGTGGGATATCACAGGTAATAAGTGCTGCAATGTGAAAGCTAAGAAAATTGACTATCCTAACGAAGGAGCTCTCCCATGAGGGTAGAGGTCTGCAAAAAAACCAAGTCAATCAAACATGCGTTTATTACATGCAAAACCCCCAGCTTTTGAGCTTGCAGATAAAGCATTGTCTCAGCATCACATTTAGCTTATTATACAGTGGTACCTCGGGTTACAGAAGCTTCAGGTTACAGACTCTGCTAACCCAGAAATATTACCTCGGGTTAAGAACTTTGCTTCAGGACGAGAACAGAAATCGTGCTCCGGCGGCGCAGCAGCAGCTGGAGGCCCCATTAGCTAAAGTGGTGCTTCTGGTTAAGAACAGTTTTAGGTTAAGAATGGACCTCCAGAACAAATTAAGTACTTAACCCGAGGTACCACTGTAGTATCTGGTAATATCATAATAATGAATGAATAAAGTTAGCCCCATATAAAAATTACTCATTGTAATGTTAAAAGGAAAAGATATCTGGTTGTTCATATGCAAGTGACCAAAATGCACAACCAAAGATTATTTGTTGTTTTTTTAAAAGGCAAAAATTAAAAACCAAGTTCCCTCTACCAAACACACATAAAACTTTTGGTCATAAAATTGACATAGTACAGTTAAATATAATGGCCAGGGAGCCAAAATGTGAACTATTAGAATGCAACTAAAAATAATTATCTTTCTCTGCTCCCTGTTTAGAGCAGGGTTCGCACTGCTGAGATGTACAACTTTATGCCTGCCTTTCCACAGAGAGTGCCCAGTGTAGCTAATATTATTTAAAACTCAGGGTTTGCTTTTCTGAATTAAAATGAGAGACACACTGCACTCAGATGCAAAAAAGCTTAAACTGAGTTACACTAGAGGAGTCTAACACATATTTTTTCTAAGAGGGTCACTGTTCTGAGCATGACAGCTGACTTGGAAGAAGGAAAAGCCAGAGGAGTGAACTGTACAGTACAGAGAAGCATCTGGTTGGGTGCTTTCGACTCACATGAGTCTTTAAGCTATTTCTCACACCCATTAGCAGATCTATCATAGCATGCTAGTGCCACCCTACACACATACCATAGTTTCAAGATTGCTGTGTTAGGAAGCTATTAGTTAGCTGAACCCATAAATAAAAACAGCTATATGTAAGTGAAATACAAGACCAAGTATCAGTCATATCTAAAATATTAAGGCAGCCAAGATAAACCAAAAAATCTGAAAAACCTTTCCCAACAGCTGTAGTATAATAAACACGAATCCATCCTAGACAACAGATTAGCAAACTGCACAGGGACAAAAATAACCCCTTCATAAAGAATTGTTCCTAGTATCGTCTCAATGCGATAAAGTATCATTGGACTGACAACCAATATAAACTGAAGCTCCAACTGAAAATGCATCACTATATGGGCAGTTTGCAAAAAGCTGCCTCTCTCAAATTCTTTTAGAACAATTATAAAGATTCCTAGGATATTTATAAATAAACCACATGCTACTTTAACCATGGTATAAAAGCTAAGGCATGCAGTAAATGCAAATATAATCAATTGCAAAACAAATAGGATCTAAGCAAATATAAGATACTGTACTTGAAACGTTTTTATTCATTTAGTATAGCGTTCTATAAATTTAAGTACATTGTTGTGGTTTACTTCCTAGATGACTTATATGAGCAGACAGCTGATATCCTAACCCTAACCCTTGTAAACAAGCTGCAGATGTACTGTCTGTTACCATATCACGTCACTGTTGTGTAGGCGTGTAACGCATTAGGACGCAACTCCCCTTAAGTCATTACTATCAATCCAACACTTTGTTCCAAAAAGCAGGAAGTTGTTGCATTTTGAATTACATTTATTACTTTAATTATTTTGTTGTAACAGTTTTCAAGAGCCTGAGTATTGAGAAATGAAGCTGAAGCGGCTGTTAGAAGATAATCTTCTCTCTCTCTTGTTCTGAAGGCATCCCTGTCTAGGGAAGTTTTTAATGTTTGATGTTTTATTCTGTTTTTAATCTGTTGGGAGTCGCCCAGAGTGGTTGGGGGAAAACCAGCCAGGTGGGCGGGGTATAAATAATAAAATTCTTCTTCTTCTAAGAGGGAAATAGGCAAGAGGCAACAGTCCTGACCCTCTGTACCAGAGCTTTCTAAAACTTTTTGAAGTTGGCTTGCAGCCTGTAGCAGCCAAAAGAATCTTCTTCAAATACAGTATTTACAAACTTCCAATAGGCTTAAACTTTTGCCATTGCACAAAAGTGATCCTAAACCCTGGTCAAGCAATCAGGGAAGGCTCCAACAATGACTTCCCGGTCAAATATCACTGCCATTTATCATAGTTGCATTCTTGGATCAGATACAAATTATTTTGAATCGTAACATCTTGGTTAAAAAGCCAGAACTTGCTGGCAATTGCAAGCTGTTATCATCAGCCCAAGAACTGCAGACCTCACCCCATGATTCATTCAAGAAACAACGGGATCCTAACTGTCTACTCTCTAGAAGGAATAATGGAAAATAAAATATTACATTCAATATTAAATAAAGTTATAGGTCCCGTTGTAGAGTAAAAATCTTGCCCCCACAAACACCTTCAGGCTTGTGAGTACCCCCAGGCTACTTCCTTCTCCACCTGGCCCCCAACCTAACTTTCCCTATATCTGTTTCCTTCACCTACTGCTACTAAACTGACTCAACCAAAATGCTTAAATTTGAAAGTAGGAAATTGCACCTGTGGGGAGACAACAGCGAGCAGAAAGAGAAAAAAGAAGAAGATTCAGCCGCCACAAACCACAAGGAAGCATTTTTTAACACACTAGGCTGGGCAAACTCAGATTTGTCACCCAGCAGGAAGCTAGCTACAAGATGTCCCACATCTCCCCAGAGAGCACACATGCATGTGCAAACTGGCACACCCTTAAGAAAAGCCATTTCAGGCTTAGTCCTAAAAACTTAAAGGGAACAGGGAGCAAAAAGCTGGGTGAGGTGGGCGGAAAGAGGACCCACTTAGCAGGTGCTGAAGTTGAAAGCAGGCAGGTTTTATTGGGGGGGGGGAGTAGTTAGCCCCCCCCCCCAATTCACCACTCGAAAAGTAACAAGTGGGGCGGGGAGAGAAAAGAAGCAAGAAACTAATGGAGGCAAGAAGAAAGGAGGGGGGAGAGAAAATACAGTATATTATTTGAGGAGAGGGAGTGAGGAGAGGACATCCCCCCACAAAAAAAGGACGGGAACTGGACCAGGTGTGACACCCGCCTCAGAAAAAGAGGGAGGGGGCGAAGTAAGAGAGAAAGTTGCAGGGAACCCCCCCCCCACAAAAAAGGTTGGGAACGGGACCAGGTGTGACACAGAAAAAGAGGGAGGGGCGAAGTAAGAGAGAAGAGAAAGTTGAAGAGGACCCCCCCTATACACACTTTCCTCAGGGGGGGCCAAAAGCGAGCCCCCTTTTCCTGAGGAGAGACCCCTCCCCACCCCAACGCCCCACCTACCAGCTGCTGCCGGATCCACCGCCACATCCCCTCGACGGGCCTCTTCGGTGGCTCCCAGCCCCCGCTTCTCCGCGGGCGAGGCTTCCCCTCCCGAAACCCCCCCCCACCCGCTTAAAATACAAAAACGGAAGCCGCCGCCCCTCAGTCCGGCACTAGCGGTGCTGCTGCTGCTGCTGCTACTGCTCGTGCTGCTGCTGCTGCTGCTGCGGTCGCCTCCTCCTCCGCCTCCTCCGCCGTCGTCGTCTTTTTCTTCGTCTTCTTTCGCAACCGCCGCTCCCGCTCCCCATCAGCGCAGGGGCCGGGCGCTTCCCTTCAGCGGCAAGGCGGAAGCCCAGCGGCGGCCGCCGCCGGCAGCAGCGGGGGCCCGGAGGAGGTGCGCGAGGCGCAGGTGCCGCTGCCGACGCCGCGGCCCCATCCCGGCCGCCATCCCCGAGCACCCGCTCGACGCCGCCTTGCGCCCGTCACCAAAAAGGGTCTCCCCGCGCGCCGGGACCCGCCTCGCGGAAGTGACGGCGCGCCGGGGGAAGCGGGGCGGGGCCCGGCCGAGCGCGCGGCGGGGAGAGAGGCCCAGTCGGGAGAGAAGCGGCTGAGGTAAATTCCAGTCCCTTCCAAGCGCCGCCTTTCAAACTCCTCGCAGGCGTGTTTTGAAAAGTAAGGTTGTGGGCTTTCCTCACGCCCCGTCGTTTTGTTTTTTTTTGTAAAAATGGTAATGGTGATGATAGTTTTTGTTATTATTTTAAATATATAATATAAAAATAATAAGTTTTGTTTTCTGTAGAAATAATAAAGATAATTGTTGTTGTTTTAAAGATCTAATATAATCAGTTTTTCTGTAAAAATGGTAATGATAATGTGTTATTATTTTTAAAATATAAAATAATAAGTCTTTTTCTGTAAAAATAATAGTGATAATGATAAGCGTATAAGACTCCCCCATGTAAAAGACGGCCCCTATTTTGGGGGACTCCAAGTTAAGAAAACACACCTCAGCACTACACATGTATAAGACAACCCCCAATTTTAAACCTAATTTTTGGGTAAAAAAACCCTAGCCTTATACACGGGAAAATACGGTAAGTGGTGTTGTTATTTTAAAAAATCTTGTGTGAGTTGGAAATGTTTTGACGACTTTTAATTATTATTAAACAGCACCATGATCAGTAGCCTCCAACCTTTCCTCTGATGAAAATAGGGACGTCCTACTCAATAATAATAATATTTTTTACTATTTATACCCCTCCCATCTAACTGGGTTGCCCCAGCCACTCTTAGCAGCTTCAAACACATATAAAACATAATAAAATATCAAACATTAAAAAGTTCCCCAAATAATAATAATAATTGCAAACCACTTTGAGTTGCTTTTTTAATAGTCAAGGGGTGCACAATTTTTAATGAAACAGAGCAATGAATGAGACAAAATTAGGCAGCTGCTCTATGCCAAGTCAGGTTTGCCTAGCTCAGGGCTGCCTACACTGACTGGCAGCGGCTCTCCAGGGTTTGTTTGTTTTTAAGGTGGAGGAGTGGGGCATTACTTTCCCTGTCTTACTTGGAGATGCCCTCCGAGGGATTAAACCTGGGACCTTCAGCTATGTAAGGTTTTGCCACTTAGTGGAAAGTCGCCTGGCTTACAAATATGTGGTAGAATTATTAGTATTATTGCACACAGGGTCTGCTCTCTGGACACAGTGTGTTCCTAGGAAATTATTTGCTGGGCGATTGTTCGCATGATGAGTCTAGGTTTCCCATTGATTCCTATGGGGAAATTTCTAATGTGTTCCCAACCATGGGATTTTGAGACATACACACATACACACCCACCCCAGAATGATGAGAAAACCCAGGAAAACCCTTTGAAACCTTGCAAAAGGAAAACAAGGGAAAATTTGCTCTCTTATTTGTCCGATCTCTTCCCTCCTTCCCACATGGATCCTGGCAAAATGGCTATAGCAGACTAGGAAAACACACAAAAAAGCAATACTTTTTAAAGGTTGCTTACTCGTTTACAGTGCTACACTCAGGTCTGTGGAGTGTATAGTGAGGTTTGGGTACTAATTCATTGTGTTTGGGTAAGTGAAATTTTCATGTAACGAGCTTTTGGAACATGGGATCTGCTTGTCTTATTCTTTATTGAGTTTGTTAGTCACTTTATCTTGCCCAGTGCAACCCACAGCAATTTACGACCAGACAAACAAACAGACAGTAGAACCCAACCCAACACAGATACATTAAAACCAAGAGGAGAGAGAAATCCTGCCAACTTCTAAAGGTCTCAGATAGTTACGAGATTAAAGGCCTGGTTATAGAGGAATGTTTTTGCCAGGCACATAAAGATATGCAATAATGGTGCCAGCTGAGCCTTCCTGGGGTGAGCATTCCACAAATGAGGAACCACTGCGTTTTACATACAGAAGGGGGGGGGCAGAAAATTATGGGCCCTCCAGAAGATGTCGTACTACAACTCCCATCAGCCCCCTGCCCCAGCTTGTAAGGCCAGTGCTGGAGGATGATAGGATTTGTAGTCCAACAACATCTGGAGGGCCACTGGTTCCCCTTTCCTTCTGTATGTAGTAGTTCAGGCAGCAGTTTAGGAGGTGGTGTTGTATTTGAATGCCCCTACCTGCCAATGTGTAAAAAACAATTTTAAAATAACATCCTGCAAGTAAAATATTAACATTTCAGAGCAAGAGCTCTACCCCACCCTGTTCTTTGCTAGTTTTCTGCCTGTAGGGAGTTGTAGGTTTTGTTCTGTTTTACTTTGGTGAGCACTCAGCAATTAAACACTGGGAAAGTTTTCTGACAGTTGGTGAGTTAGGAATCAGTGCAGCTTTGAAAGGTTTAGTCATTCATCTTGATTCAAAATGGCATTTAATTGCAGCCAAAGCAAAACCTCCATCTCTATGTCAGGAACCACCATGCAAATTTTTGTGACGATATCTTAAGAAGCACCCATACCTGTTCAGTTTTGAAAGGTTCAGTCTGCCCTCTTGAGTCATCATGTCTTTCAATTATAGGGAAACATAAACTTACTTCTTGATCTTGGGAACCATAATGCAAAATTTGGTAAGAGGTGTCCAAATGCATGCAATTTGGAATGACTTAGTCCACCACACTGATTCCAAATGACATTCAGTGGTGTTCAAACATAGTAAAAAAAAACCTCAGTTTCAGGAACCATCATATTTTTATGAGGCGTCCAATGTATGGAGAACAGATGGAAAGTGAACAACTTTCCAAAATCTAAATATAGTATATGTACTTGAAAATGTTTTCTTTATGCTACGGTTGCAGCAAGAATACTTATTATGACAAATTGGAAAAGTGCTAAAGTCCCTTCTAGATTAGAGTGGAATTAGATAATTTATCAGAAAGAATAAAAAATAAATAAAAGGAAGTATTTATCTCAAACTGGGAAGTTTTTAAACTTTATTTGAAAAACAGTAATGACAGTTTAAAGTCTGTAGCAGCATTTGAATAACTTCAGTAGGAGTTTTAAGTTTGTTTTATATTTCTTTTTTGTGATGTATTAAAGTGAAACAATTATAATAAAAAAAGAAAGAAAATGTTTCTGTGTCATGTCAGTGAATCTATGCTTGTGAGACTTGGAGTGAGACAATCACTACGGACTTGCATTGAGTACATTTCCTATTTTTCAAAAATGTTGTTTTGAGCAGTATTTTGAACATTAGAGAAAAATACTTTATCTCTGTGTGACCTGGGTCATGCCTTAATCTCAGTTCAATTTATTTTATCATAGTCAAAGCATCAAACTGAGTAAACCCTAAATCCCTATTCAGATGACCTGTTCAAACAAATAGTAATTCCTGTTTAAAATCTACTTTCCAGGGACTCGTTTTGAAGCTATGGGAGACCAGTGCCATTACAAACTTGAAGTTAGCATACTACTGTGATGAGTACCTTAATTTCAGAACAGAGGTGGTTGGTGGAGGAGAAAGTGTTTTAACTGCAGTGGGAGAAACATCTTACAAACTACTGAGTTGTGTATGTAGAGAGGGAGGTAATTACAAGTTGTTCCTTTTTAAAATTTATATTCCAGTCCATTAAATTTATCTCTCATGCTTAAGTTACATCCCTGAAGTACAGTCCTAATGCCCTAGCTGTAATGCTACACTGATTTGGGTCCATTATCCTAGGGATATAGAGCATGACACAGCAGCCCACAAACCTGCACCAATTAGACCTAGTTCACCCAACAGCACCTAGGAAATATTTAGAATATTTCTGGGCTGCACCACTTCGTTCTTCAGGTGTGGAAAATCACATGACCTAAATGCTTTTTCCTATTAACACATACAAAAATGTAGAAACGTAGACACTGGGGATGTGAATTTCTAGCCTGTACTTCTAAACTGATATATGAACATTTGGGATTCAACCATGCATTTCCAGAATTTACCACCTTTAAACAGGACCTTAGTTCCTTCGGAGTCCCATTAAAGGTAATGGAATTGGAGGATATTGGTGCTATGACTAACTTGAGACCCACTGATTTGATTTTAGAGGGAGGGGCACTGTCCAATTGCACTTGGGCTGAAATCCCTTAGTGGGGCTTAAAGGTAAAGGGACCCCTGACCATTAGGTCCAGTCACGGACGACTCTGGGGTTGCGGTGCTCATCTCGCTCTATTGGCCGAGGGAGCCGGCGTACAGCTTCCAGGTCATGTGGCCAGCATCACTAAGCCACTTCTGGCGAACCAGAGTAGTGCACAGAAACACTGTTTACCTTCCCATCTATTTATCTACTTGCACTTTGACGTGCTTTCAAACTGCTAGTTTGGCTGCTGAGTAAATCATACCATAGGATCAGGCTGCACAGTTTCCAGACTAAGCAGACTTGCTAGTAGTAAATACAGGATGCTTCTAGACAGTGTTTATTGAGCATTCATCCTGCAGCAACTGATGTGAGGCAATAGTTGAGGAATCTGACACAATAAATAGCAAACTGCTCTGACTCAGTGTAAAGTGGAGATACAAAATTAGAAAGGGCACACAACATAAGCATGTGTGTGTGCTGTCCAGCACTGGATATCATTTTTAAATCAGCATAAAAAAGGGCTACCCAAGCCTCAGTGTGATACCTTTCTCAGAATATATCATTAACCAATAAGTAAGCATCCTTATATGGGTATTACTGTGTGAAAGCAAGCCTGTGGTTGCCATGTGTTTATCATAAAACATTGCACAATGAACCTGAAATAAAATGCACAAATTAAAATGCTCTATTTGGCAATTAAATAAGCTGCACTGAGCCATTGTGGAATTTACTTGGAAGTTTACGCAGCAAAGGTAGCCGGACTGCTGTCAAAAAAGAAACACACGCCACACACATGGCCAGACCATCCATGTAAAAAGGTAAAGGGACGCCTGACCGTTAGGTCCAGTCGTGACCGACTCTGGGGTTGCGGCACTCAACTTGCTTTATTGGCCGAGGGAGCCGGCGTACAGCTTCCGGGTCATGTGGCCAGCATGACTAAGCCGCTTCTGGTGAACCAGAGCAGCGCACGGAAACACCGTTTACCTTCCCGCTGGAGCGGTTGTGGGAAAATGATTGCTTGTACATGAGAGCATGAGCAAAGTTCTTATTGTTACAGGGTGATCTCATAGCTAGAAGCATCCTTGGAGCATGAATAGCGCGTGAACAGCTCGTGCTGTCCTATATGATTGGCTAACGTAGCATGGCCTGATCGCTCGCATGGTCTAGTACCAAGGTCTTTATCTGCTGGCTAGAACAAATTGCTTGATTTGTATTTTTTGTATCTTTCTATTTCACACATTTCACACAATAAAAGCTGTGCTGCATTAGCCCTAGGAGCTGCCATATTTCCCTAGGAGCAGCCATATTTCGGAACCCCTCTTGGTGTGAGACTGATTTTTCTTTGGATGCCGAGCTGCAACTCGACAATTGGTGCCCCGTGTGACTGCCTTCGGACTTCACGTTGTTTTTCATTATTCAGCACTCACCTACACGTCGTTCATCCACGTAGTGGATCCCTGGTGAGTGCTCCCGTGTGACTGCCTGTTTTTCATTATTCAGCACTCACCAACACGTCGTTCATCCACGTAGTGGATCCCTGGTGAGTGCTCCCGTGTGTACAACGTTCAGCTCTCACCTCGCCCCGCAAGGGCTGCAGACGCGTCGTTCATCCACGTAGTGGATCCCCGGTGAGAGCTCCCGTGTGAATGTGATTCTGGACTACGTTACGGACTTATCAGCACTTATCTCCGCCCGGACAGGGCAAAAGGCGCCTCTCACTCATCCTCCTACGGATCCCTCCGGTAAGTGCTCCCTGCTCTTTTTGCAACTCTTGCAATCAAAGAAAAATCAGTCTCACACCACCTCCTCCGCCCAAGGCATCTGGCACCGCTTCTACTACTCCTCTCCAAGAATCTCTCCGTGCCGCCGCTCCGTTGCTGCCTTTTGATTCTGATACTCCAAATCACTTTCCTGTGATTGCTCCTGCACCCCCAGCCCCCGTCATGCTGACCCAAACCGATGTTCTTGATGGGCTGACGGGAGGAGGCAATTTTCTTACCATTGCCCAACAGTTGGCCCTTGATCCTATGTATTGGGCAGCCACCACAGCCTCTGCCCAAGAGACTTTGGCCTCTGTCCCTGATGACAGGAATGAGCACGATGGCCAATTGGGGAGCATCAGACAGGGTCCTGCAAAGCCCTACGGACAATTTGTTGATCGCTTGTATAATACCTTCAAGCGGCAAGTTCAGGACCTGGCAGCACAAGAACTGACTGTACGCCAGCTTGCAAATGAGGACTGTAAGCAAGCGCTGCGCCCTCTAATGGCAACATCAAATATAGCCATTGCTGATATGCTTAAAGCCTGCCAGTCAGTGGGCACTGCTAGCCACGGCCTGCTAGCCACGGCCTTATCCTCCGCCGTGTCCCAAAATCCTGCAAAGGCTACAACCTGTTGGATTGACAGTGGCTAAGGAAAAAATCCAGTGGACTTTACCCATTACGTAAACTGGTGGATTTACAACAAATTCTTGGACAGCTGAATTGGATAAAGAGTTATTTGGACCTGCCCACCTCTACCTTATCTCCACTATTTTCTGCCCTTAAAGGACACAAGAATCCAGCGGACAAGATCACAATCACCTCTGCAATGGAAGAGGCTCTTCCACAGCTGTTCCAGTGTTTCCTGGCACGCTGAAAGGCCATCTTCAACCCTATCGCGTTGGCCCCCCTTCCCCCTGGGAAGCCACCGTTTCTACCACTTATCGTTACAGTTTTGCCGCCTCTTGTCTGGGAAATGAACCTGGCTTTGAAGGATGCCCTCGTCAGACCGGCATCGCCTGGGTTTTGCCCCCCAATAGCGACCATCCCATCTGTGTCACCACGTTTCGTTGGGCTTGGATTTTTGGCTCAGCAGTGCACGGAGCAGTACATGAGGCCTATTTACAGCAAATGGGCTCCTGTATCTGCAGAAATGGCTGTGTGGCTTCTCCTGGATTGTGGTTTTTACATGCCAATAATCGAGCCACGAAATATCACGCAGGTTGCTCGGAAACAGCTATTGGAATAATTGACCATTCTCACCCCTATTGCCCCCCCGAGCAACCAATATGGCATCGTCCTGAGTGGCCCCACAATTCCACTTCACACGGGTGGAGCCTCTCCGGGAACTTTGTAAAACGCCGCTTTCGTCGTGCTGCTCTTTTGCAGAAGGCCAGGAGGCCTGAACTTTATCATCAGATTTGGACTAACAATACTTACGTTAGAGACATTAATCATTTTGCTTCTATGCTTAACCTTTCTGATTGTTGGATGTGTATGCATATCCCTCCTCAATCAAAAAGATCTGGCATTTTATTACATGGTATTCCTATAAATGCTTCATATAAGATTAGCAATAATATGAAAGACAATCGCATAAGTTTACCTCCTGTATCTCTATCGCTTGTAGAATTAGCTCCGTATTGTTTTCATTTTAATCACAATAGCAAAAAAATTTTAGGTCATTATCCATATTGTAATTGGACATATGAATACATTAATGGATCTTCTTGTTTTCTTAATGTTACAACCATGAGTGGTAGGCCAAAGGTCTTAATTAATAATGTCACAACCTACATGACCTATGAACAACAAGCTGCGTGTAGAGACTTTTATGTTTGGTTCGACTGGATGAGAAAGAGCAGCAGAACTACATGTTTGCTTCAATCTGACTTATGGTTATTTTGTGGCACACATGCCTACAAAGAAATCCCCTCTGCCTTTTCTGGTACCTGCACGTTAGGCATAGTGGTACCCTTGGTGTATAAAATAGATAAGCTCCCAGCGGTCCGTTTGCGTAACAGAAGGGAAGTACAATCACCTATTTCTCAATATACAGGGACAGCCATTTCTAGGTCCCTTCTGCCTTCTTTAGGTGCAGCCATGAATTACCGTGATTTGCATAAATTGGCAAACTGGACAGAAAATTTGTTTAATTCCACCATTTTGGCTTTAAAAATGATTAACAAAGAAATATCAGAAATAAGAAATGTAGTTCTTCAACATCATTATGCTTTAGATGTGATCCTTGCTTCTAAAGGTGGAATTTGTGCCTTAATTCATTCTCATTGCTGCATGTATATAACTGATCAATCGACCAATATCTCTGCTACTATTGATCATATGGAACAAATGATAGCCCATAATCCTTTGAATCCACCTGAAGGTTTTGATCCATGGGAGTGGTTGTCTTCTTGGTTACCTAATGGATTATGGTTAAGAAAAATATTATTGATTGTAATTGCATGTATTGCTGGCTTCATCATGGTGTGTTGTTGCATTCAATGCATACCCTCTTTGATTTCCCAATGCACTGCATGGTGGTACCGACCACGGCCCACCACAGGGGTTACAAGAGGAATTTATGTTGCAAAGTGTAGACGCTTAGGCAATGAAGTGTACGATTTGGACTAATGGTCCCTCTTTTTTCCTCTAACAATATAAACAAGAAAAGAGGACATGTGGGAAAATGATTGCTTGTACATGAGAGCATGAGCAAAGTTCTTATTGTTACAGGGTGATCTCATAGCTAGAAGCATCCTTGGAGCATGAATAGCGCGTGAACAGCTCGTGCTGTCCTATATGATTGGCTAACGTAGCATGGCCTGATCGCTCGCATGGTCTAGTACCAAGGTCTTTATCTGCTGGCTAGAACAAATTGCTTGATTTGTATTTTTTGTATCTTTCTATTTCACACATTTCACACAATAAAAGCTGTGCTGCATTAGCCCTAGGAGCTGCCATATTTCCCTAGGAGCAGCCATATTTCGGAACCTATCATGGTGTGAGACTGATTTTTCTTTGGATGCCGAGCTGCAACTCGACAAGCGGTACCTATTTATCTACTTGCACTTTGACGTGCTTTCGAACTGCTAGGTTGGCAGGAGCAGGGACCGAGAAACGGGAGCTCATCCTGTCGCGGGGATTCGAACCGCCGACCTTCTGATCAGCAAGTCCTAGGCTCTGTGGTTTAACCCACAGCACCACCCGTGTCCCTTTAGACCATCCATGTAGCCCAGTCTTATATATGCTTGACAGGCAGAAACCCTCCAGTGTCTCAGGTAGAGGGTCTTTCCCCATCCTTTTTAATTGGAAGTGACCTTTGAATTTTAGATCTATTGTGCCTTGGATATGAAGTGGGTTTGGGGGAGAAATTTGGTTTCGTTCAAATTTTAGTACAAACCTGCCTAATTTGCACTTCCCAAAGCAATATGTGAACCGAATTGCAGCAGTCTTTCGAAATCCACACTTCTCCCTATTTTGTGATGTAGTTCTGCAGCCAAAGAATGCTAAGGGGAAAGTGTGCATGTATTTGTAGAAAGAACATAGTATCATTATGGTAGGGGAAATTACTTGTGCAAATGTGCACTGAAATCATGGGACATTTTCATAAGTACATCCCCACCCCCCCAGTGCAAACTGATGTGGAAAGGTGGATAACTGACCTTAAGACTGGAAAAATGAGAAGAAGAAGAAGAAAAAAGACTTTGTCCATCCCTAATGGAGAGTAGTAGTGGTAGTGGTGGGTTTGGGGAGATGGGAAGTCCAGATAATGACCTATGAGAAACCATCCAGTTTTGTGATTCAAAGGCATAAATATGAAAAAAAAGGTTTTGATTGAGATTTTATTTATTTAAGAATGTGGATCCTTTGTCCTTCTAATAAATATTTACTGATATTTTAAATTAATTTTTAAAGGGTGCTTTTATTGCTTCTATTGTGTATATACCGCCTGGATTTACACTGCTTCAATATATTTTATGGAAATGTGGATTGTGGATATTTCAATACATAAATAAATAATGAAACACTCAAGTAGGCCAACTTAAGCTAAAAACAAACATTAACAGACTAGTTATTATTATTAAAAAAACAACACTATAGCAATTCATGGTTGGGTGGTAAACCAAATAAAGAGCACCTAAAAACTGCAAAGCAATTTCTGGAGAGAGCAAAATGCAAAGTTACGGCTGGTTAAGACAGAAGAGCGTAAAAAGGTGGCAGTACATTGACAAAGAAGGGGCAAGCAAGTCTGATTTCTAGGGCAGTGAATCCCACATCCATGATCAGTTATGCTCTTTCTTTTGTTCCCAGGTGATGCTACTTCTGATAGTGATGGGAAATGTGTCCGAGCCTTTCTGATCACAGTGGACAAGGAGGTTCATATGGGAGAGATGGTCCTTTAGGTATTCTGGACCTTAGCCATGTAGAGCAGTCAGTGCAATTGGTGTAAGAGAGGAGTCACATACTGGCATCCAGCACAGACTAAGATTATTGCTGCAAAACACACCCACACAAAATCCTGTCCTCCTCCAACCCCATCTTTCACTACATGACAATGTGATGTGCCTTTTATCTTTACGTTGCCTCACTACCAAGATGTGATTTACGGTTGGGAGGGGGCAGCAAAGAAATTTCAGCAGTCATGGCAAGGACTTTGCTTTAATACAGCAAAGGCTATATTAAAAGAGTTAAATAAAAATTCAGCATTCTGTTCTAAGAGCATTTGCTGTGATAACTTTTTATTCCTAACTGATTGCCGTATCTGGCAACTGTTTGAAATCTTCAGGATATGACCATTGTTGGCCTAAGAGTGGGTCATGTCCGGGGCTGCAGCACAGTTCGTAGCAACTGCTGCAGAACATCCTTCTGGATCAGCCATGGCAAACGCCACTACAGCTGACAATCTAAAGCTATAAGGAAGAGGGTGAACCATACAGAACTGTTGGTAGGCATGTTTAATGTTTGTGCTTTGGGGAGCGGCAACTTCTCCTAGCACATTGCAAGATTTAATATGCTATTTACCCAGGATTTCCGGCATGTTTTATGCCTGGCTTTAGGATTGCTTTATAGCTCTGCTGGATTTTATAGTTGATTTTTGGCTCCTCCCCCTCCTCCTTTTGATGTTTTATATGGCATTTCTATTCTATTTCTCATTTTTTAATTTGATAGTGCCCTATAAATTTGTCAGGGAATGAAAGGTCTTAGGCAAGCTGAACTGAAAAATAAAATTTAAGGAATATTACAAGACAGACCGGAAAGGTTTGTGGTTGCAAACTGGAAAGTTAATAGATGCACATTTAATAAAATCATCATCATCATAACTACTATTTAATATTTATTAAGGGCCTGTACATAGAACAATGATAATACTGTTCCTGCCTTTACACTGGGATGGGAAACCTGTGCCCCTTTACCTTCTGTTGGGCTCTCATCATCCCTGACATTTCACCATTCTGGCCAGGCCTGATGGGAGCTGTAGTCTAAAAGCAGGGATGGGGAACCTATGAGCTTCTGGGTGTTGCTGGAATAAAACTACCATCATCTTTGGCCATTGGCAACACTAGCTGGAGCAGATGGGGGCTGGAGTCTAAACAACATTTGGAGGACTATGGGTTTCCCAACCCTGGTCTGCATGCATGAACCCTGAGGACAGTAATGAAGGTAAGGAGATGGAAATGGGAGATGGGAGGCTAAGCTAAAGTAGGGAGGAGAGAAGGATAGGCGGGTAGGGAAACCCAGCCAGATGGGTGGGGTATAAATAATAAATTATTATTATTAAAGAAAAGTCAAGTTTTAAAGATTTTGAATATTGTAAGCTGAAGTGCCCTTAGGAGCAATGGTTGAATTCTAATTTGGTTTGCAGTAGTGGCACTGCATTGTCTTGTTTGTGCTTCTAGTATGGATTTGTCACACACAATACAGGATAAATCTGGCTATCCCACTGAGAATGCAGTAGACACAGAGCTGCAGCCAGTGTTGGCTTCATGATGATGTTTTCGTTCGTGAATTTTTATCCATGTTCACATTTCTTCAAGTGTGCACTTAAAATGCCTTAAGTGTATACCTTAAAAAAAACAACTAATATGTAAATCAGACAGACCTAAAAGTGGTCATGCAAGTATTAGCTGCCCTGGGCTTTATAGCCCTTGAAGAGAAGTTTGGCTGATGCTTTAATTATTGAAGTTTAAGCAATAAGAATTGAAGACTATACTAGGTACATACAGGGCATAACCCATCTGTTATTTATCTCAATAGCAAAGTCCTCCAGTCCAGTGCATCAGAATTACATCCACCGTGTACATGTGTAGCAAAATGAAATAAAGTTTAAGCATGCACGTTTTATTGTTTTAAAATAACTTTTACCTAAGCAAACAGTAATTGCCATCTTTGGGACACATTTATGTTTGTAGAAGGCAACATTTCATTTTGCTCACAACATGCTGCAGAGTTGAATTTCAGATGGTATTACAATCAGAACTATTGATCCTGGGAGATCAGTCAACTTCTAAAACATCAGAATGACTTCATAGCAGTGGCACTTCGCCCAGACACGCAACCTTTGGAAAAATTCCTGGCCAAAGATTTTAACCGATCCGATCAGCATTCTCATGCTTGCCTTTCAGATGCAATGGAATCAAAGGCAGAAGTCAGGCTCTCTCCCAATAGGACAACCATTGCTTCTTATACTTTGGCCATAAAAGCTGCATTCTGTCAGCCTGGCTAAAGAAGTCTCCCTGCCACACCCATCTGCAGATGTTCATTGTAATGTATTGTGAACAAAAGCACCTTATAAACATCAAAAATAAGATTTGCAAGACTATTTTTAAAGGTTTTATTTGGTAAGCAGTGCTAGGATCAAATAAAGTTAATGGCTTCATTGTAAGTTGAGGGCAGTAGCCAGGATAGTCCAGGCATGCCCAAGGGCATGGACATGCTTAGGGGTTTTCCTGACTTTTTATCTTTAACACCAATTCCATATGACAAACTGCTTAACTTGAAGGTCCCCTCAAGTCACTTCCAGGACACCTGGACGGTTAAGTCCAGTCAAAGGCGACTGTGGGGTATGGCGCTCAACTCACTTTTCAGGCCAAAGGAGCCTGCGTTTGTCCACAGACAGCTTTTTTGGATCATGTGTCCGCATGACTAAACTGCTTCTGGCACAATATAACATTGTGACGAATGCCAGTGCGCACGGATATGCCATTTACCTTCCTCACCACAGCGGTACCTATTTATCTACTTGCACTGGTGTGCTTTCGAACAGCTATGTTGGCAGAAGCTGGGACAGAGCAAAGGGAGCTCACTCCATTGCACAGATTCGAACCTCCGACCTTCTGATTGGCAAGCCCAAACGGCTCAGTAGTTTAGACCACAGCGCCAGCTGTGTCCCTTCTGGAGGAATGTGCTTTGCATGAGAGGATAACTGCTCATCACCCAAAGAATGGGCCCCTTCTAAGGGATCACTTCCCCCTTCCTCAGAGTGACCACCTCATTCCCTGCTTTAACCCTCATTCGCCATGACAGCAAGGAGTGGAACACACAGCTATAACATCCCTGAAGTCCTCATCCACCAACCACTCTTCCTTGCTCAGCTTCTCCAGGTTGACCACCATGGCTTCAATGGACGAACATCTCCACTCAGGGCCAGAAGCTCATTGTATCCAAGTGTCACATCCTGGTTCACGGGCGATCGAATTCCCGGCAGGGGACGTCAGGACCGGGGGTAAGATGGCAGGATGGGAGCAGGAACGGGGGTCCAGAAGCCAGGAGTCAGGAGCAAGAGTCTGAGGGTCAGAGAGCCGGGAGTCAAGAAGCCAAGGGTCCGAGGAAGCAAGGAGTCACGAAGTCAAGGGTCCAAGGATCATGAAGCAGGGAGTCAAGAAGCTGAGGTTCAAGGATCAGGAAGCAAGAAGCCAAACACAGCAAGGCAGGAAGTGTGTTGCTGTGGCAAAGAGCCGAAGGGAAATGCTGACCTTATAGCCCTTCCCGGCTCTTGCCACCAGGTGCTGTGAGTTACCAATTGGCCTCACCTGTGAGGCCGTGCCTTGCCTCTTCAGAACAAACTTAGGAAGGCCCCAGTCCTGCAAAGTCCTATTGGTCACAGGACCTGGCTCCTGCACACACACACACACCGGACACCAAGATACACCCACAACTTTTGTCCAGAAAGCAGATAGTTGTACGTGTGACAGACAGCGCAAAACACTGGAAAGCGCTTTCTACCTGCATAACTTTTTTTCTTTTCTTTATTGAGGAACTTAGGTTGTGTTTAGGCCAAAGAGCAAAGAGGCTTCCTCGCTCTGCTGCTTAACTTGCTTTGACTCTTTTAGCTGGGGTAGAGAGACCCTTCATCAGCTGGGGCTCCCTGTCGCTCATGGAACTGACTGCTGATGGGTTCTGGCTCCTTCTCAGGACTAGTGTGACAAAGGCCTGGAAACGATGCCTTATGAGGAACGGCTAAGGGAGCTGGGCATGTTTAGCCTGGAGAAGAGGAGGTTAAGGGGTGATATGATAGCCATGTTCAAATATATAAAAGGATGTCACATAGAGGAGGGAGAAAGGTTGTTTTCTGCTGCTCCAGAGAAGCGGACACGGAGCAATGGATCCAAACTACAAGAAAGAAGATTCCACCTAAACATTAGGAAGAACATCCTGACAGTGAGAGCTGTTTGACAGTGGAATTTGCTGCCAAGGAGTGTGGTGGAGTCTCCTACTTTGGAGGTCTTTAAGCAGAGGCTTGACAACCATATGTCAGGAGTGCTCTGATGGTGTTTCCTGCTTGGCAGGGGGTTGGACTCGATGGCCCTTGTGGTCTCTTCCAACTCTATGATTCTATGATTCTATATAGCTACTTGAGACTACACAGGCTCTCAAATATCTGATTGGGACGATGCATCTTAACTCTGGTAGCGTACCTCTAGATAAAGCCATATGCATCAACACTAAGGCAGTGTGTGTGTGTGTGTATGCCTTTAAAATGGCTTTTTAATGAATGGAGACTCAGATGTATTTAGAGTAAATGCAGCAGCTGAAAAAGAGGCTCCAAGTACTGGTGACAGAAAAACTCACAATTTTTTGTTGCAGGAAGAGAGACATCAGAAGCATGGTCTTCTCTTCCCCCATAAAATGATTAGTGTGTGTTTTTTGCTATATGTCATATGATTTCAGAAAAAAAGAAGAACTTGGTTGTCTTTGTAATAATCCAGAATATGATGCTCATGCGACCAGAGAGGAGATGTATGCAGTTATTGTCTTGCTGCAGTGGAAACGTTTGTGGAATAGACATGCTTTTGTAAGCTCAAGGAATTAACTGAGAAAAAGTTGAAATATGGGTCTTATTTTGAGGTTACTTTAAACTGCCTGTAGGTAGGTAACATAGGAACAGAGGAAGCCTTATACTGAGTCCAAATACCTGAGTAATGTCTACACTGACTGGCAGCCGCTCTTCAGGGAGCTTTCTTAGCCCTTTTTGGAGACACCAGGGATTGGACCTCTGGACTATTTGCATGTAAAGTTTGTGCCCCTCCACTGAATTATGGCCCTCTCCAAATGTACCTACTCATCCAGCCTTCTTTACACAAGAAGTTACTTTCTTCAAAAAATGAAACTCAAAGTGACTTACACAAAATTAGTAGTCTGTAGCTTTTCCAGACATAACGTAAGTTAGCCTTCGTAATTGCCACCTGCATTGGACGACATGGATGATATAACTGTAACTTTATTCGTAATCATAATGAAAACTGTTGCTTTTTTAAAAAAAAGTCTGATATAAACTAATAATAATAATAAATAAATTATTATTTATTCCCCAGCCACTCTGGGTGGCTTCCAACAGAACACTAAAATACTATTTGTCAGGGGTTTAGGAGCAGAGGCAAGGGCAAGGGAGGAAACAGAGAGCGAAGGGGAGGAGGCAGAAGAAAAGATGAGTGATGACGACGACCCGAGATCTCCGAGTCTTTCCAGTGAATCAGAGGATTCACAGAAAGGAGCACCAGTGGCCAGGGCAAGGGGGGAGTCTAGGGGGGCACCCCAGGAAGATAGAGCCAGAGGGGACTCAGAGGAGAGCAGTTGGAAATCGGGACCAGCGTCACCGCCAGAGAGCAGGGAAGAGGAAGGGAGCCAGGGGGCAAGCGCTGGCAGCTCACCACAGGAGGGAGGGCACGAGTCAGGAGTGGCCACACCTCCATCGGGGAGCGAAGAAATGGTTAAGCGGAAAGTGGAAGGTTGGGCGCGCGCGCCAAGTTCAAATGCAGAGGAAGGCGGCGCAGTAAGCAGCCCGGAAAGGGAGCCAGGTCCTAAAGCCCGGCGCAAGGAGACAGGAGGGTCCGGGGGGTCAGCGTCAGAAGAATCCCGGAAGGAAGAGACCCCGGGGGGTAGAGGGACCCAGAGGAGGACAGTCAGGCGGAAAAGGTGGAGCCGGGCTAGGATATTAAGTTGGTGCACACGGGGCGGAGACTCAGACGGAGCTTCGCCGATCTAGCTACTAGACGTAGAGTTGCACGCAGCAGCTTGAGAATGGAAACTGTAACTCAATAAAGACTTTTACTAAATGATCGCTGGCTAGCGTGATCCTCTGTGAGCTAGGATCTTCAAGCAGCTCTGACACTATTAAACATTAAAATTTCCCTAAACAGGGCTGTCTTCAGATGTCTTCTAAAAGTCAGATAGTTGTTTTTCTCTTTGACATCTGGTGGAAGGGCGTTCCACAGGGCGGGTGCCACTACCAAGAAGGCCTTCTGCCTGGTTCCCTGTAACTTGGCTTCTCACAGTGAGGGAACCGCCAGAAGGCCCTCGGCGCTGGACCTCAGTGTCCAGGTAGAACGATGGGGATGGAGACGCTCCTTCAGGTATACTGGACCGAGGCCGTTTAAAGGTCAGCACCAACACTTTGAATTGTGCTCGGAAATGTACTGGGAGCCAATGTAGGTCTTTCAAGACCGGTGGTTATATGGTCTCAGTGGCCGCTCCCAGTCCCCAGTCTAGCTGCCGCATTCTGGATTAGTTGTAGTTTCCGGGTCACCTTCAAAGGTAACCCCACATAGAGCACATTGCAGTAGTCTAAGCAAGAGATAACTAGAGCATGCACCACTCTGGTGAGGCAGTCTGCGGGCAGGTAGGGTCTCAGCCTGTGTACCAGATGGAGCTGATGTATATGAGATGCGGGCAATGACTGTTTTGCGCGTGTTCAATATGTAAACAACTGCACACACGCACATTGCCGCAACCTAGAAGTGGCTGGAAAAGGGGGGGGGCAGGCTTATGTGCACTCTTCCAACGGGCCTGGGTGTCAGGAACGTAACCCCCACACAAAACAGTTGTTGCCTCTATAGAAAAATAGTGATGGTAGTATGAGATATGCGTGAAAAAGTTCACCCAAGAGATACAGACTTAATGCATTCTTGTTCCCCAGGCATCCAATTACTGAACAGGAGCATCAATTACATGGAAAATAAGCAGCTGGTTTCCCATCACAAGACCCAGTGTTTACACAGGCCAGACCTGTCTAACTTGTGATCCACCAGTGCTTGCTCAACCCTCTAGCCATACATTCTGACTTTCCTAGGACTGAATGAACCTCCTGTTTGTACCATCTACCAGGAACTGTTCAAGAGGATCAGAATTGCACAGGTCTATTTATCTCTTATTTGGACAAAGGTGTGCTTGCAAGATTCTATGACCTTTGGCTAAACTTGGATCAGAACCAGGATACATATATGAGAAAATGGGTGTGAGAAGTGGGTGGGGGAAGCATATCTCCTACTATATTTAGGTCCAGGGCTTTTTTTAAAGCCGATACTCACCGGAACTCAGTTCCAGTACCTTTCAGGTGGGCGCCATTGCCATTATAAGAAAACAAGGGAGGTGATCAGGGTGAATTCTGGCACATCTTCTTCTAGAAAAAGAGCACTGATCGTAACTCCGATTCAGCTTACTTATTATAAAGTAATATATATATAAACCAGCTTAACAGGTTTATGGAAAAATATGTATTTCTTACAACATTTTAGAACAGCAAGTTCAGTGATAATGGACAGCCTTACACTGCTTTCAACCTGCGGTAACGGTATTTCTTTATGCTCTTTTTTTCTTTCGTTTCTTTTGTTTATTAATAAAATATAATTATTTGGTTTTTTTTAAAAAATAGCACAGGTCTGAGTCAGATCGCCCAATTTCATTCTGTTTTGACAATCCTAGAACGTCTTGTGGATGTTCAAAAATTCAGAGGTACTGGGAACTATGACAGTCACAAAAGGTAGCTCTGTCGATCCATCCTTCCATCCATCCAGATATTCATAAAAAGTTAACTAGACAACCTTTCTGGTGTAAATATCAACATTCATGAAACTTTGGATATTCACTGTAGCAGTAACTCAGTGCCAGACTTTTAGTGTGTTTGCCCCTGTTCTGTGGAACAGTATTTCTGTCGAGATTCAACAAGTGCCCACTATCTACACTCTCCAGAAACAACTGAAAACATTTTTGTTCCAAAGAGCTTTCCCAGTTGGAAGGTCTTTGCTGTGGGCGTCTACCTTGCAGTGTTTTAAAATTCATCTGCTGTTGATGGTTGTGTTGTTGTCAACTGTTTCTCTTAGCTTTATTGTACATGCTAAAGGTAAAGGTAAAGGGACCCCTGACCATTAGGTCCAGTTGTGACCCACTCTGGGGTTGCGGCGCTCATCTCACTTTATTGGCCGAGGGAACCGGTGTACAGCTTCCAGGTCATGTGGCCAGCATGACTAAGCTGCTTCTGGCGAACCAGAGCAGCGCACGGAAACGCCGTTTACCTTCCCACCGGAGCGGTACCTATTTATCTACTCGCACTTTGATGTGCTTTCGAACTGCTAGGTTGGCAGGAGCTGGGACCGAGCAACGGGAGCTCACCCTTCTGATCATCAAGTCCTAGGCTCTGTGGTTTAACCCACAGTGCCACCCGCATCCCTATTGTACATGGTACATCACAATATAACAACAACTTCAGGCACCTCTACCTGAATAGAAGCTGTGTCACCAATACATAGCCACATAATGTACCTGAAGTTTTTATTTTAAAAAATAAGAAGAAAGGTTGTTACAGAAATTTTACAATATACACATAAGTATATGGAACAGAAGTTCAGTCATGTTCCATAAACATCTGCAGTAGCTTTCCCCCTAAGTAATCAATAGTACACCTAATCCCCCCCCAAATGATACTGTTACAGGTTTTGAGTACCAGTCTGTCAGTGCAGGTCACCCATAAATAATAAATAATATAATTATTATTAACACCAAACCCTTGTTAAGTGCTAAGAAATAATTAATAAATAATAATAATAATAATAATAATAATAATAATAATAATAATAATAATAATTTAATTATTATGAACCCTTGACACTTGTGCACCACTCGGCAGAGACTAGGGTGGCCAGTAACATTGCATATACTGATTGGCACTTTCCTCCCCATGTGTACAGCAAGTCGTGAGACTCCTGGACCAGACTTGAGTCTACAGTGGGGACAGACCCTCCCCATTGTCTGGATTCAGATGCGCTCTGGTGCTTGCTTTTTACTATATCAAAAGGTTCAGGGGAATGCTGATTGCATTAATGATGTTACATGAAAATTGGCGCACACATCGAAGACTGGTATGCACTGTGTACCCATTTAAAACGTAGCACGGGAAGTATTCCTCAAGCTAGCCCCATTCTGCTTTCATGGCTTCAGATCCCAGATAACAGAGTCCTAATGTTTTGTCCTCCTAAATCATTTTTGTTTACTGCAGGCAACACTGAACTAGACAAACCATTCTTCTTTTTAAGCACTCCACTCATTATCTCAGAGTTTACTTTTGCTTTTCCTCTAAAGACTGAAAGCTCTGAGTCATAATCAACATGTATATTTAGATACTGGGCCTTATGATGGGAAATCAGCTGTTGACTCTGTGTGACCGGTGTTCCTGCCTAGTAATTGAATATCTGGGGAATAAGAATGCCTTAAGTTAACTATTTATATCTTAAGCAAACATTCATTTATGGGTCTTGGCAGGCCAATCATTAGTTTCCTATAGATGAACAAACACAGAAAATATATTATCATTTCCTTCTTTGGCGATCACTCATAGCCAAGATTGTCTTCCATGAATATGGTCTTAACAGTTGTGTCTGTAAGTGACTGTGGAGGCCAATTTTGGATCCGTACATCCTTCCACAGTAGGGACATAGGTTTCCTGGCAGGAGTTGGTCATGGTGAGGATTTGCCAAACGTGCCTTCCTCTTAGCTCGTTTCTCCCTTTCGTCCTGAGTTTGAACGTCTTCAAAGTCCATGATGCCTTTGGTAAGGCTGTTCTCCAGTCGGAGCACTCACAGGCCAATCAGTTGGAGCGCTCATCTTGGCAGGCCAATCATTAGTTTCCTGTGGATGAACACAGCCACATGGAACCCTGGTTATCAGTAAAAAAATTCCGAAGGGATGAGTTGAACCATACCTCTGCCAAAAATTACCATACTTTTCGCTCTATAAGACGCACCAGACCACAAGACGCACCTAGTTTTGGGAGGAGGAAAACAAGAAAAAAAATATTCTGAATCTCAGAAGCCTGAACAGCAAGAGGGATCGCTGCGCAGTGAAAGCAGCAATCCCTCTTGCTGTTCTGGCTTCTGGGATAGCTGCGCAGCCTGCATTGACTCCATAAGACGCACACACATTTCCCCTTACTTTTTAGGAGGGGAAAAGTGAGTCTTATAGAGCAAAAAATACGGTATTTTTTAAAAATTGAGGGAACCAAAGAAGGGGGAGTGCTTGAGGGAATGTGGTGCCCACAGGTGCCACATTGGGGATCCCAGCTTTGGACCATGTTCTGGGATCAAATCTTATCAGGGGTATCCATCGACTGACACCACCAATTCTATACAGTTGAAAAATTCAATCTGTTTAAAGGTAAAGGTACCCCTGCCCGTATGGGCCAGTCTTGCCAGACTCTAGGGTTGTGCGCTCATCTCACTCTATAGGCCGGGAGCCAGCGCTGTCCGCAGACACTTCCGGGTCACGTGGCCAGCGTGACAAGCTGCATCTGGCGAGCCAGCGCAGCACACGAAAACGCCGTTTACCTTCCCGCTGGTAAGCGGTTCCTATTTATCTACTTGCACGCAGGGGTGCTTTCGAACTGCTAGGTTGGCAGGCGCTGGGACCGAACGATGGGAGCGCACCCCGCCACAGGGATTCGAACCGCCGACCATGCGATCGGCAAGTCCTAGGCGCTGAGGTTTTACCCACAGCGCCACCCGTGTCCCATTCAATCTGTTTACCTACACACAAAGGAATAGTCGCTTGAGTGGAACAGACAAGGTAATGAAATATATGCTTCGCAGAAAGGGAGGCCATTCCTAGACGAGAGGGTAGTAAGCCTTACACCGCTTCATTTGCTTCATTGCATGATGATCGCTTTGTGCGGCGCTTAATTAAAATACGTGCCATTTGTAGCTATTAAGATCGATTTTCCTCCTCTGTGATTGCAGCTGCATTGTGCTCATTGACCTGTTCGCTGAGTGGGTTGTTTGTGTTGTTTTTGTGAGCCAGCCCGATGCCAATGCATTGCTGCTAATGTGCTGTTTAATTTCGTCCTGCATCAATCATGCACATTGTCTCTTTTGTTTTTGACGTTTCAAAGCCAATAAAGGAAGCCAATACTGATTAATGGGGCCCAGAAATCTTGACAGTGGTTGTTTATTTGTTGAGGAGAAAGCATAGGCAAAAGATTTTCATGTAGAGGAAGTGGATAGAAAAAAGTTTTTCTCCCTCTCTCTAGAACTCGAACTCAGGAGCACCTGATGAAGCTGGATGTTGGAAGATTCAATACACACACACACATACCTACCTTCTCCACTACTCTGCGCTACAAAGGTATCTGCAAGCGTGACATGAAGGCTGGCAATGTCCAACACCCATCCTTGCAGACGACTGCAGTGCCTGGAGACAGACAGTCAGGCCCTGCATATATAGCAGAGACCAGAGGAGGAATGACTGCTTGGGACGCCAAAATCCCGCACCCCTCCACTTCTCACGCTCCTTTCTATTATGTAATCATTTTTATTGGTTTTACAAATACAAAGTACAAATAAACACAAGCGAGTAAAAACATATTGACAACATTTTGGAGGTCCCAAGTCACAAGGTGGTTAGGTTGGTCTTAACTCGGGCCAGGGCCTTTTCAGTACTGGCCCCAACTTGGTGGAACGCTCTGTCACAAGAGACTAGGGCTCTGTGGTACTTGACATCTTTCTGCAGGGCTGCAAGACAGAGCTGTTCTGCCTGGCCTTTGGTCTGATCCTTATGTTTCCCTCACCTTTATGGTTTTGACTTTTAAAATGAGGCTGCATTTTAAATTGCATTTAAACTTGTATTTTAAATTGTTCTTTTTATTTTTTATTTTTATGTTTTTACTGAAATTTTATTGGTGTTAGCCGCCCTGAACTGGGCAGGGCGGGGTATAAATAAAATTATTATTATTATTATTATTATTATTATTATTATTATTATTATTATTATTATTATTATTATTATATCGGTATACAGAGATTCTCCAAATCTCAAGACATCCCCTCCACGGGGTCTCATTTTAAACATCTACAACTGCATATTCATCCGTACTCCGTTTTTTATATCAAACCATATTGTCCATAATAATTTTTACACTACAAGTGAGTCAAAATCCTGCCCTTGTTTCCATCTGCTTACAGTGGTCTCCTAAATAACCTTTTCCCCATTCTTTTATAAAGTATCCTCTTGGTTTTTGAGTCCTTTCTAAATCACAGTTGGGGCTTCCCTGAGGCTCCCTGCTCAGTATAGCCGAAGCAGACTCACTCCTATAAATCCGCCTCTGCTGGGTGGAGAGCAGTGAGAAGAAACACCATGGCGCATCTGCAGCAGCACAACCAGATGCCTTCCTCTGCCCCAGCTGCAACAAAACATGTCTCTCCCATATCGCTCTCTACAGCCACTGCAGGCGCTTCCAACAGTTTGACTTCATCCCCAAAAGGTGCGGTCCTCCATTGTCTCCGGTTGTCAACCAACCAACCACACCACTTTGGCAGTTGTTGCTTCCCCCACCCCCCACCAAAATCATGGGAACTGTAGGTCGTTAAGGATTCTGAGAGTTGTCAGGAGACGCCACTCATAGAACTACAATTCCCAACATCCTTTGCAAACAACGGTTCCCAAGATTCTTTTGGAGGGGGGAGCCATGACTGTTAAAGTGATATAAGAGTGCTTTAAATATGTGGTGTGACTCTTGATATTAGTGGCATCGTACGCTGCAGAGTTTCACACACAGCAGTTGAAGTGCTAGCTGAAAGGTGTGGAGAAGTTCATTTGAGCATCACTGAAATGTGGGTTCAACATTAGGTTTTCTGCAACAGGTTAACCCGGAAGGAAGAGGTCTCCATCTCGTGTCATGCAGCAGAACAGCTCCAAGTGAAAGTGCCCTGCTCTCTCCCCTCCAACCTCCCCCCCCCCAACCTCCGCGTGACATCTGTACAAGCTTTAAATGAACAAAGAGAGCATTAGCAGCAGTTACAAAAGCCAATTCTAGGCTAATTTTTAGCACTGACATAATTACGTTCCTCCCAGAAATACAAACGGACCTCTTGAGGGCGGGGCGGCGGAAGTATCCGATTTCTGCAAATATTGCCCTGCAGCAATTGCTGTGGCCGCACATGCTGGATAATGAATTGGTGTTGCTTGGAAGTCAAATTTAGGCCAAATATTACATAAGTGCATAAGCAATGCTAATCTTAATCCCTTCCCGGGCATCTCCCTTGCTCCATCTAGGCCTGCTGCTGCTGCTCTTAAGCTAAAAAGCTCTTCTCCCATTTGTGAATTGCCCAGGGCACTTTCATTTCCATGGCCAGATTTGTTTCTTGGGGGGCAGAGGGGGTGGGGGATTTGTGGGCGTTAGAAGGAGAAGCCACCAGGGCGTTGCTAAAGACAGATAATTGCTAGATAAATGTCTGCAGTCGGGACGTGTGAGCCATGTGCAGAATGCAGAGGAGAAGGATCTGTATATTGCAGAGACCCTTGGAGGGGGACCAATGGCACCGTGGGCAATTCTGGAGTGTAGGCACTCTTAATCTATTCATTATTAAATTTATATCCTGCCTTTTCTCCCAAAGGAGCCCAAGACAGCAAGACAGCAGCCCATCCATCCCACCATGTACCCCTCTACTGCCACCACATATTGTTTGGCTGAACTGTATTATTATTATTATTATTATTATTATTATTATTATTATTAGTACCCCGCCCACTGGCTGGGTTTCCCCAGCCACTCTGGTTGGCTTCCACAGAGTCCAAAAATACACTAAAATGTCACACATTAAAACTTCCCTGAACAGGGCTGCCTTAAGATGTCTTCAGAATGTCAGGTAGTTGTTTATCGCTTTGACATCTGATGGGAGGGAGTTCCACAGGGCGGGCACCACTACTGTACTTCTTGAGACATTTTTTTTTTTTTTTTTGCCAAGAAACAAACAAACCAGCCATATTCCTTCTCAGGCTATACAGCAAAATGATTTATTATTATTTTTTGACCCACACAGACCTGACGGCTTCAACACACTGCCTAACACTGCTTCAATACTCAGTCTAAACCAGCCTGCTTGCTATTTGGTGACATTTTACTTGGTCATAATAGAGTATCTACCAGTGCTGGGCCCGGGGGTAACCCGTGAAACACGGTCCAGGTCCGGTCCAGAATCCAAAGGTTCCACTGGGAGTCAGTCCGACAGGGCCAAGGAAGGACATGAGGCAAGAAACCAGGCAAGGACAGGTATGGGATCTCAGGCAGGATCTAGCATACAGCAATGTTGCTCCCGCAACCTGGAGCGGGGTTCGACAGCCTTTTATCTTTGTCGGGGTAGCGGCCGGTCCTGATCCCCCAGAGACTCACCTCCCTGTTTCACCCAAAGGCAAGCACTCCTCCTGCGAGTACCCAGGTCTCTCCTTCTCTCAGACCTTAGTCTTTGCAGCTCCGGAGATGTTGGTGGGTGACTAGACCCAGGGGCCACCTCAGCCTCCCCTGACCCAGCCGGTAGTGGAGCAGCTGTAAGTGAAGGCCCAGCTGAAAGCAAAGAGGTAATCCCCACATCTGGAGCCAGGGAAGGCTCAGGCCCCTGACTCGGCCCAGCTGGTGCTTGTTGCAGGGGAACCTGTGCAGACTGGGACTCTTCAGGATCAGACCCTAGACCTAGTTCAGATGAGGCAAAGGATCCAGTGCAGAGTGGGTCTCCTCTGGTTCAGAGTGAGTCCGAGTCCCAGGCCATCACATCCCCCCAAAATAATGGCAGCCATGCATACTACCCATTCCATTCCTTTGCTTAGCATATACAGTGTGTTCCCCTCTGAGAAAACTCATTAATTGGGCACGTGGAGGATTGACATACTGCACCCCAAGAAATGACATCATTCGCCTTTCTGTGATCGGGGCCATCTTTATCTGGGGGTGCAAGGGGTGCGGGCACCCAGGCGCCGAATTCTGGGGGGCACCAAATGTATACCTACTGTATACCGGTCCCTCTCGATTGGCGGCAGTGAAAAGCAATGGATCGAAAGTCCCCGCCCACCACCACCATCCCTCTGTTACTCCGTAGCATCAAATATTCCTACCGAGTCAGGAAACAAAAATCGTCGTTGTTACAGGTGAGTGATTCCCCCCCCCCCAAAAAAAAGCTCAACAACTTTGGCTCCCCCCCCCACAAAAAAGCTCAATAAAAGTTAATTTTGGGGCAGCTAAACTAAATTAGGGGGCACTGGGCGGATCTTTGCACATATGCTAAAGACGGCCGTGTCTGTGATATAAGCATTCGTGCTTTGTCCCTGGAGTGTTTCTGCTCCACTACACGACTGGAAGCTATGTAGTCACCCACTATGTTTCTGTGCAGAGTAGGAATGTGCCCATTTTGGTTCTCTCCATTTCCCAGTTCTCCGTATTTTGCAGCAACTTATGGAGGTGTTTTTTTAAAAAAAATCCTCATGAAAACTCATCAGCATGTTAGTGTGAACTTTTCCCAATGAACACTTTTATACACAGCTTTGACTAATGTACACATTCTTGCAAACGACTTCCCCTTTTTACAATGCATTCTTATATGCCGTTTTCACTAAAATCTTCACTCTTATGCACCCTTTCCCCCCCAACATTTGCATTTTTGTAAACATTGGTTGGAGAACTGCATTGCAAAATTTGGATAGATACGGATAGCTGTGTTTTGGTTTGCATAGTGTTTTGGAATGTGCAAATTGGCAAGATTCGGCTTTAAATGAATAGAGTTTCTCCTGCATCCCTAGTGCAGAGACATGGTGCTGTTAGATATGGAGCTCTTGCATTGGAGGCTGGGTCACCAAGGGATCTCAGGAAGATCAAAGCTCGCCTGGATGACTTGTGTCCACTTCTGGACATAGCTGTCGACTTACAGATTTGAAAATAAGGGACCAGCAGCCTCGAAAATAAGGGATCAGCAGCCAAAATAAGGGATTTTCCAGGCACAGGTATGTTCAACTTCTAAGCCCCTCTGAGCCAAAGGCAGAAAGCCCAGCCAGCAGCCAAACGAAGCCTCAAGCGGTGGTTCCCACAGTGCAGCAACCTGGCAAAGGGGATGCAGCAAGGAAAACCACCGTCACCTCTCTGCTGGGAAGCGCTGAGCAAAGGCGAGTCCCGAGGCAACGCAGCTGATTTGATCAGCACAAAGCATGCAAGCTCCACCCCCCAGTTGTTCTTAGACTCCTTACTGGGTGAGCAACGCAGCCATGCAACACAGTTGGAGCCTCCCTCCTCTCTGGCCGGCAGGGAGGGAGGGAGGGAGAGGAGCTGCTTCCTTTGAAACCCGGGAAATTTAAGGGACATCATCAATAAGGGACAGCAGCGGGACACAGCGCTGGGATAAGGGACTTAACCGCCAAATAAAGGACGGTTGACAGCTATGCTTCTGGATGATGCAGTTTTTTTAAAAAAAAATATTAAAAGTTTAAGAATTAAAGAAAAAAAGTAAAAAGGAAGAGAAAAAATAAACAGTACAAATCAACACATTACAACCCATATATAAAAAACAAAAAAACACACGATACATCAAAACAAAAGCAAAAACAGTTAAAAACATATCCAATATTTCCATATCTTTATCTTTCCTTAGCTTGTTTCATCAACCTCCTCACACCTCTCTTTTTGTGTTCTAGTTGTTAATTGTTTCAGCAAATCCTTTCCTTCTTTCACTGTTTTCTGTCATTTGATTATCTTAATTTATTTTAACCTTATCTTACCATTAAAACCCTAAAACTTATTTATACTTAACTCCTTATAACATTTCTACTAAAACCATATAATTTCATTCCAACATTTTTCTATCACTCATTAATTTTGCAACATTTCTCTAAATAATTTTTTAAAAACTTTTTCCCCCAATCTTCTTCCACCGTCTCTTCTCCCTGGTCTCGGATTCTGTCAGTCCTTTCTATCAATACCATATAGTCCATTAACCTGGTGACCTTCTGTCCGAGGCTCTTAACTCTCTTCCATGTCCCTTCTGCAGATCTTCTTCATATATATCCATGCACATTACTTTGTCTTCTGCTGATCTTGTTCTTAATTTCCTTCCTTTGGCACTGAGGAGTAGATCTCGGGGGAGCTCCAACCTAGCAATGTCTTTATTCCTTCTCAACAGGTCAGCCCATTCTCCATAGTCAGAACTAAAGTCCAAAAGATATTTCAGAGCGCCACTCTCCCCCTGACCCAAATCCAGATCCCAAAGGCCAGAGCATCCCTGCATAGGAGGATCTATCCAACTTCCCTTCTCCAATCCAAGCAGGGCTCCATCCCACCAAATCTGGCTTTCTCTAGATTCAATCATAAAGGGCAACAGCTTATGTTCATCAAATTGCCTCTGGGAGGCCGGGGCGCTCTCCACTTGAATTACTTGAGGTTCAACAACAACTTTCTCCTTCGTCTTCTCCACAGCTTGCCATGTCAAAACAGATTCCTGGGTCAATTCCTGAGTAATTTCTGTATAGGTATTCCCTTTTTGTCCCAACTCGGTCATTTTTTGTCCCAAATTGTCAATTTTAATAATCCTCACATCCATCTTCTCATGAAGCTGTTCCAATAAAGCACTTGTCTTGCAAAATGCAATCACTAGGGCTTCTTCTGTCAACATTCTTGTCCAAGGTCAAACTCTGATTCTCACGCTCTTTAATCTCTGCAGCTGGAAAATTCCCCAGCTCCACTCCTGCAACAGTTCCAAAAGCTCCCTCTAGGGGAAACAATTTCTATTTGTATCCATCCTTTTAAACACAGATTCAGCAACAGAGCTAGTTTTGATTTTCAGTTACTTTTTTCCCTCCTTTTAAAGTGTAAAAGGAAACAATGGAAACAATGTATTACTCTTATTTAACTATCTGTCAACATCGTTTTATTCACAGTCAATGAACTTTCCCAAAATGTCAATCTTACTGGCAGTCTGTTCCCAGGTTCGAAACGGTGGTGATTTAGCTTTCTTCACTCTCTCTCCTGCAGGCTTAAACGATAGAATTTCCCCCCTCTTCTCCTGCTTCCAAGGGGGGTTTAGTTATTTTAACCGATGGAGATTTATTCCTTTACAAAAGACTTTCCAGGCTTTAGCTTGCAATGTCTTTGCTTCACTCTATTTACAAAAGAGGAAGGCAGACTTCCTGTTTGAAACCTTCCCGTTTCGATGCCAAATTAAGAAGTTTAGAAATCCAATTTTCCGTTCTACTCACGGGTAGTTGTTTAGAGTCCAAATGTCCACAGGAAAAAGTCAGCGCTCTCCGGCAACAGCAATGCGGCTTCACTCCGTGAAAGAAGCAGTCGATTCGAAGCACCGCGCTGCTCACCCCATGTCGCTCCGGATCCCCGAAACCGGGTTTCCCCGTGAGTAGGGGAGGCGCAAAAGGTGCCAGCCGAATCCCACGTCCACAGGCTTCTCCCGTCTGTGGTTTTTAGTGGGTCTCCGCCTCGCCGTGGCGGTCAGACCCTGATTTCCACGGAGCGGATTCCTCCCGATCAGAGGAAATCCACCATTGCCAGAGGCGCTAATCCGGAAGTCCTGGATGATGCAGTTTAAGGAGGATCTCAAGAAACGAATGCTTCCGGAGAAGTGTGATAATGATGACGAGGGGCCTGGAGTCAAAATCCTATGAGGAAAAGTTGAAGAAGTTGAGTATGTTTACTGTGGGGACAAGAGAAATTAAGATGACATATGAAAGATAACTTTGAATATATGAAGGGTTGTCATGCAGAAGATGGAGCAGACATGCCCTCTGTTGCTCCAGAGGGTAGGACCTGAACCAGCAAGTTCAAATTAAAAGGGTGTAGAGCATGGGTAGGCAAACTAAGGCCCGGGGGCCGGATCCGGCCCGATCGCCTTCTAAATCCAGCCCGCGGGCGGTCCAGGAATCAGCATGTTTTTACATGAGTAGAATATGTGCTTTTATTTAAAATGCATCTCTGGGTTATTGGGGGGCATAGGAATTTGTTCATTTCCACACACCCCAAAACAATATAGTCTGGCCCCCCACAAGGACTGAGGGACAGTGGACCAGCCCCCTGCTGAAAAAGTTTGCAGACTGAACAAGACTAAACAAGAGGAAGAACTTCTTGGTGGTGTGAGCTGTGGAACAGGCAAGCTCTGACGTAGCCTCCATGTCAAAGCTTGCATTGCTCTGGGAAGAGATCAACTGATGTGGTCAAATCCAGTTGCAACCCAAAGACCACTCCTGAAATTGGCCCACTCTGACTTGAACCAACTAGAAAGCAATGACCAATAGCTCCATATTTCCTTTTATGCTTCAGTATTGAGCTCTATTAAGTTCTTGCTGTTAGCACTGGGCTGTTAGCTTAAATTTTGTAGCTTCTGGCTGTCCACAAATTGAATTCTCAGGGTAAAGGAAGAATCTTAGGCAGAAGATACAAACAGCTGCTTTTATCACTGAACTGTGTCAGCCCTTTGGAGCACGGCTGGAAATGTTCCATCTGAAACTAATGGCACTTGAAACTGATACAGTCAAAATGCATTCTTTGACTTGCATATATTTTTAATGAGGTGCTTTCAGCTTTCAATTAGGTGGTGCCAGCAGAGGTAGCCCTTATTCAAATATCCCCCCACCCCAGTACCTTGGGGTGACCTATGGTGTACATAAACTGCTGCCCAAAACTTTTAGGTTGCATATACCATGGCAGAGATCTGAATCAATGTAATTAAAAGGTTTCTCTCTAAATAGATCTGGGCTTTCCCTCTTTTCCGGCTCATTGTTTTATTTCAGCGAGAACCACAAAGCTCAACAGCATATGTGACGTCTCCTTAGATATGGTTTTGGTGTGCTGTTTGATTAACTTGTTTCCTAAGAATGTAAGAAAAGTCCTGTTGGATCAGAACGTTGGCCCATTTCATTCAGCAGCCTGCCCCTGGGAAGCCCACAAACAACACCCAGGTCTCTGCTGGCATTCTCTTACCAAAGACTACCTGCCCCAAACCTGGCTCTTAGCATCTAGGAATTCTCCTTTCTGTGGGGGATTTTTTTCCCCACTAACACAAAGCAGGTGGGAGGAGGCAGGCTGAGAGTAAGTGCGCTATTGTGTTAATTCACAAAACTGGGCCTGAATTACCTTAAAGGCCACCTGATTCATATCTTTCTCCTTGGTCACTGAGGTCTTCTGATGGGGAATGGTGGCCTCACATGCCCCTGAGGTTCAACCAGCCTTTACCAGGGACTAAGGCTTTAGTGTGACAGGCCCTATCCTTTGGAACTCCTTGGCAGTAGAAGTTCGGCAGGAGACATCCTTGCTCACTTTTAAAACTTGTAGATCCTGAAGCTGAGGCTCCAATACTTTGGCCACCTCATGAGAAGAGAAAACTCCCTGGAAAAGACCCTGATGTTGGGAAAGATGGAGGGCACAAGGAGAAGGGGACGACAGAGGATGAGATGGTTGGACAGTGTTCTCGAAGCTACTAGCATGAGTTTGACCAAATTGCGGGAGGCAGCGGAAGACAGGAGTGCCTGGCGTGCTCTGGTCCATGGGGTCATGAAGAGTCCGACACGACTAAACAACAACAATTATTCAGACAGGTTCTTCAAACTTGTTAGGCTTTGCCACCTAGCCTTGACTGATGTGTTTGACATTTTTAAATTCTTTTTACTGTATTACTGTGTTTTTGTTTGTTTGTACACCACCTTGTGATATTTTTACATGAAAGTGAAGTTTAGAAATGCCTAAACAAATAAAACATGCTGCATTTTGATTTAATGCAATTACTGCTAACACTGAATCTATACATATAAATTAAAAAGGTAAAGGTAAAGGATCCCTGACAGTTAAGTCCAGTCGTGAACGACTCTGGGGTTGCGGTGCTCATCTCACTTTACTGGCCGAGGGCGCTAGCGTTTGTCCGCAGTTTTCCTGGATCATGTGGCCAGCATGACTAAGCCGCTTCTGGCAAAACCAGAGCAGCGCACGGAAACGCTGTTTACCTTCCCACTGGAGTGGTACCTATTTATCTACTTGCACTGGCATGCTCTCAAACTGCTAGGTTGGCAGAAGCCGGAACTGAGCAACGGGAGCTCATCCCGTTGCGGGGGTTCGAACCACGACCTTCTGATCAGCAAGCCCAAGAGGCTCAGTGGTTTCGATCACAGCGCCACCCGCATCACACATATAAAATAGGACCTGCAAATTTCATGTATACTTGTGCCCTTTTCAGAGGGGATGCATTTATGTGTTTTCCTTTTGGAGATAATCACCTTTTTTATAATAAGCTCAATAGCCCCTACTGTTCAGCATAAGACGGGTTGTGGGAGGCAAGTTGTCTTCCAGAAAACCTGCCTGCCGTGACTCATCTCCTTACTGATGAACCTTTCCTAAGCTTGGGGGGAAGCTTAAGGGTCCTTCGAACATTGTTTGAAAATGTCTGTCTTTGATATAACACCCATCCTTCAAGCTGATGAAGTTGCATTGGAAGTGAAGCTTCAGAATTTGCCTGCATTGTAACACATGATTGACGTTTAGTGCCATAGAAGATGCATTTTTAAAAAGTTGTTAGTGGCTGTTTTTAAAAAAAATGTTGCTGAGATTGGGAAAGGTAAAACTGCTGCTTAGACTTTAATTTGGCTCTCAGGTTTACTCCCTCTCTCTCAATGCCAAAATATATTATATTTCAGCGTTCTAGTGTTGACTACCAACCTATTTAAATATTCACCAGGAGCCCATTGCCAAGATAGATTAATTCATGGCATCGTGTCCTAGGCAAGCTGTCAAATTGTCAGAATTATTTGAATTGTCAGTGCCCTTTGTGACAATGTCGTAGGGGAAGAAGCAAAGACTCCCTTGCAGTTTGATGCATCTCCAGGAATATATTTGTCCCTTGTTTATTTAGCATCCCCAGCCCCTGACTCAAAAGAAAACTGAATGTGTTAAGTGATGCCACAAAAAGGTCAAAGCATACTCTGAGTTGAAGCCTATTTACAAACATCCCTACAAGTAGAGGTGTTGAGGGATACTTAAAATCCACAGGGCACAGGCCCATGGCACAAGTTTGCATAAAATCAGCCTTCTGAGCAGATTAAGACATTGAGGCTGAGGTCTCACCTGCACTGCGCTCTGCAGTCTTGTGTTAAGTCAGCAGGTCGAGAGACTGTTCTTAGCTATGGCCCCACCGATCAATTTGAAATAGGTCCCTAGTGAAAAATGAGTTTGAAGGGATGCGTTCCCCACTCCCCTTTTAGCGTTATTCTTAGAGGCGGCATGCTCAGATTTCTAGCATTTGTAGAAATGAATTGTAAACAGGCGAGTTGGTGACGGGGGAAACATGAGGCCACCTTTTGAAGGGTAGATTATATTTCAACACAGGCTCACACTTTCAGTAAACAAACAGTAGCATTTTGCATCTCATTTCTTCTGTTGAGAAGTATTTCCCCTGATGGGCCCGACTTTTGCATTCATCTTAAGCAGACTTCTCAATGAAAGATCATTATCCCTCTTTCTTTCTTTCTTTCTTTCTTTCTTTCTTTCTTTCTTTCTTTCTTTCTTTCTTTCTTTCTTTCTTTCTCCTTCCCACTTCTCTCTCTCTCTCCCCCCCCAACCTCACAATGCATATGGCAGCAAAGTCTCACATTGAATGTGCTGACATGTAGAAAGGACTCTGAACTGAAAACGTTGATACCCTCCAACATTTCTCCAATGAAACTAGCGGCATCCTAAGGAAAAGTGGGACATTCCAGGATCAAATCAGAAACCAGGACGGCTTCTGTAAATATGGGACTCTTCCTGGAAAATATGGACATTTGGAGGGTCTGGACTTTATATGTACCTTTGTCATCCATTAAAATCTTTTTTAAAAAAGAAAGAAAAACAACAACACAAACCTTAGGAGTGCAAAGACACCATTTGAACTTCCTACAAATGAAGTTCCTTGCCACCTCCTCACATTTCTCCCATTAGAGTTAATTGCTTAACATCTTCAGGTGATTAGCACCTCCTCAAGGGGGTTATATGAAAGAGACCATGGAGACAAGAGTGGGATGGATGTCTTAGGGAAGCAAGATAGCTAGAGATGGTTAGGCCAGGTCAAACGCTGAGTGTTGAATCATTTCCTGGGGTATCAGGTGGTGGTTGACTTGCCCACATCTCCAGAGGCATTCTATGTTGCTGTGTTGAAAGCAACCATCTTACTTGGTACTGGAGCTTGAAGTGAAAAGTAGTTTAGCAATAAAATAAAATCAGAATTTACCTGTCAGGGATCAGGAGTCAGATGTCTCTTCAGCGGGTGATGGAGGTGAGGGCTCCACACCTGAGGGGGAAAGGGCACTATCCTCTGGCTCACAGGTCTCTGCTTGCAATGTTCTCTGTTTAACAATGGTTCTAGTTACAGGTAGGTAGCCATGTTGGTCTGCCGTAGTCGAAACAAAATAAAATTAAAATAAAAACATAAAAAAATTCCTTCCAGTAGCACCCCAGAGACCAACTAAGTTAGTTATTGGTATGAGCTTTCGTGTGCATGCACACAAAAGCTCATACCAATAACTAACTTAAGGTAAAGGTAAAGGGATCCCTGACCATTAGGTCCAGTCGTGACCGACTCTGGGGTTGCGGCACTCATCTCGCTTTATTGGCCGAGGGAGCCAGCATACAGCTTCCGGGTCATGTGGCTAGCATGACTAAACCGCTTCTGGCGAACTAGAGCAGCGCACAGAAACGCAGTTGTGATGGCCTGGGATTCCGATTCGGAGGATGAAACAGAGGAATCCCAGCCTGCACAAGAGTCCCCGCCTCCAGGGCCGGCTGAACTGGGGCAAGGCCTAGATGCTGAAGAACCTGCACCTGTGGCAGTGCATCAGGAGCTGGCCCCAGGTGAAACCCTTCTGGCCCCAGAGAGGCTTGACGACTCAGTGGCCACAGGTGAGCCTCCTCCAGGGCCCAGTAACCCTTCGGCCTCTCCTGATCTGCAGAGGCTTAGGGCAGAGAGGCGAAGGGAACTGGTTGCCCCCAGGAGGAGTGCTCGCCTTAAGGCCAGAGGAGGTGGGGCTCCTGGGGGCCAGGACCACCCCTGGCCTTAGAAGAGGATAAAGCCCAGTCAGCCCGGCCCCAGGTTGCGGGAGCAACGTCGTTGTTGGCTTCGGACCTTCCTGTGTTCCTGATCCCTGCTCGGCCTCCTGTTCCTGACTATCCGGTACTCCTGTTCCCTGCTCGGCTTCCTGTTCCTGACTATCCGGTACTCCTGTTCCCTGCTCGGCCTCCTGTTCCCGACCATCCGGTGTTCCTGTTCCCTGCACAGCCTCCTGTTCCAGCGTACCTGTTCCCCGCCCGGCTCTCTGCCTCGGACCTTGCCCCTCTTCGTGTGGACTCTGCTACGCCCAAGGTACCTTACCCCCGGGACCAGCACAGCAGTTTACCTTCCCACCAGAGCGGTACCTATTCATCTACTTGCACTTTGATGTGCTTTCAAACTGCTAGGTTGGCAGGAGCAGGGACCGAGCAACAGGAGCTCACCCCGTCGCGGGAATTCAAACCGCCGACCTTCTAATTGGCAAGTCCTAGGCTCTCTGGTTTAACCCACAGCGCCACCCGCGTCCCTTAGTTGGTCTCTAAGGTGCTACTGGAAGGAATTTTTTAATATATTTTTTAATGTTGGTCAGGTCAGAGAAGTTGAACAATAAAGAGTTTTATTAAACAACTATGTACATCTTGCCTTTTCTCCCTCTGCTACTTTCTCCTCTGCTTCCCACCCTTGCTTGGTCCTTATCTCCTGAACTAACTCATACCCTCCCACATCTTGAAGCCAAATCCCACTATGCCATCTTTCCAGCTGCCATCTTCCACGTCACGGTCCCACCGCCCAAAAAGCGTTTTCTTTAGGTATGGTGCACAAAATGTGTGTTTTGTGGCACCGCATGAGACTGCAGCCCTGAAAAAGCGCTTTTTCCATGGGGAAATTGCACAAGATCACAGCAACAAAAATGGCTGCCATTCTCTCACAAAAAAAGGGATGTTCTGGAAAAAAAACCTTGCAGGATATGCTAACTGTGTGAGATGCCCCTAAAGGTATAGACTGCTGCAGAAGACCTGAGGGTTCTCAGAAAAAACATAATAAAGCATTTTCTCAAGAAAAAACATAATAAAGCCTTAAAAAATATTTTTGTGTCATGCACTGTTAACGAAATACACCTGTTTGTGTATTAAATTTGCTTACTAATTAAATATATTAAATCTATTTTTAAAATTATATTCTATTAAGTTTCAATCTTTTTAACATGTACAATCAAAACATATAAATACATTAAATCTCTTAATTGTGCAGCTAACAGTATATATTAAATATATCAATTGTATATGAAATAATAGTAAATATATTGCAAACACTTTACAATATGGAAATTCAGTTCAGTGTGTGGCCTGCAGGTTCTGTGGTGAAGTACTCTTGCAGCCCACTTGGCATGAAAAACGTTGGCCTGCCCTGTAACATCTTATAGCTCAGGTGATGTTAACCATCAGCCTGCACCTGGTGCTATTACTATGTAAGGTCTCAGTTTCAGCTTCTTGCTAGAGCAGCTTGTGATTCCTACAGGACAGCCTTAACTTCACCTGGCCCTGTGCCTCAGTTGAGGCTTGCCACAGAACAGCACATTAGCCCGATTCAGAATTTCATCCTTCTGACTTTTGACTATGAAATCCTGAATTTGAAATTCAAGGTGGCTGGGGCTGGTGGGAATTATTGTGTGGAACATCTGGAGAATGCCAGGTTGACTGACTTAGACCAGGTGTCCTCAATCTTGACCCTCCAGATGTTTTGAGACTACAACTCCCATTATCCCTACCTAGCTAAGGATCACGGGAGTTGTAGGCCAAGTGTAACAGAAGGTCCAAGGCCTGCCTTGGACCTTCTGTTACACTTGATTTTTAGTATGGTTATTTTGCACTGGTTTTAGGACAGTTTGTTCTGTTTGAAATGCAATGAAATAGCTAGTTTTATTGGGTTTTACAGCAGCGTTATGATTGATTTGTTGATATTGTATATATTGTTGTAAAGTGCTGTGGGAAATATGCACTGGAAAGCAGTCTATATAAATTACTTAATTTTTATTTATTTTTAAGAATGTGAAATTTTGTCCCAAAAGATCAGTGCTGGCATCTCTTTGTTGTTTTGCATTTGGCAGGGAATCTCATGAACTGTCACTTGTCAGATACTGTCAAATATTGAAATCAACTGTCTACCACAGCTCCCAGACTGTTGCTATATTTTGGGGTGGGATTTGATCACATACCAGCAAATTCAGGTTGTGCAATTGAAGTTCCTTTGACACTCTTGTACAGCAAACTGACACACACACACACACACACACACACACACACACACACAGAGAGAGAGAGAGAGAGAGAGAGAGAGAGAGAGAGAGAGAGAGATACTTCCCTTGGCCCAACATCATCTAACCTCCCTGCAGACAAATCAGAATGAATGCTGAATAAATAGCAGTCATCATCTAAGCTCCCTGCAAACTTTGTGCAAGCGAATAAGGGTGAATGCTTAATAAGCAGGTTGTCTGGAAGTGACCTAAATTACCGGTTTATTTTCTTCCTTACCAAGGGGATGGGTAAAGATATAGCTGGGGAATGAAGCAAGGAAGGGAAAAAATACAGAAATGCAGTGAAAACCCTCTGGCTGCATGAATCTCTGCCCTGTTTATGTCAGTAGCTGCACCAAATTAAGGCTATAATCATTCATTCCTGTTATATTGCCCCAGTTTTATCATCTGGCATTTTCTTCTTAGGTAACCCTACTAAACCGGTTTTGCATTAAAACTCTGCTTCTTTGTGATAACTTCCATCACTATAAGGCTCTCTAGCAACAAAATCTAAACCTGAACGATGTTATTTACCATCCTAAAGAAAGCATTTTATTTATTTGTTTCACTTATACTTCACTTTTCCTCTAAGAAACTCATAAGGCAAATCTCCAAGTAAGTTGTTCTCAGAGTAAACCCATTGATTTTAGTGGTTCTACTCTGAATATGGCTAACATTGAATCTCACCCAAGGTGGTCCCTGCTCCAAGTGGATTATAGAGCCAGATCTCCTTAGCATCTTGATATGCACATGTTTAAAGAAGATGAGCACATGTTGGGGATGGGATTCACAGGTCAGCAGAGACAAATTAGGCCACTCACTTTTAAAGAACTGGGGTCTGGATAAGGGCTAGCAAGCTAAATGGACCAGTGGCCTGGCTCCAATATTCGGGCCTGGCAACCATGGCAGTGATTTTTTAAATTATAAAAGCTATTGCCTTCTTTTGTCCCTCACCCTTCTTCCCTCAGGACCCTTGTTATTCTAACAACAGCTGTTTAAAATGGTTGCTTTCGTGATTGCTATTAGCACTTCAGACTTGCAGGTCTTGAGTCCTTGTATTAGTTTCTGAACCGGTTACAGGTTTGGAAGCTGAATCAGGACTCAGATCTTGGATTGTTCCTCTTTTGTGATGGAATAACGCTGCCCACGAAAGCCCACTTTGCTGAGTTCCTGAGGTGGTCTGCATCTCTCCCTCCTGAAACTAGATTGATTCTGCAACGCCTGAAATAGCGAACTTGCATTTGTCAGCAATGGCGAGAAGCTAGGACACTTGGAGATCAGATCTCTTTGCTAAGGAGGAACGATTTTTGAACAGGCACTTTTCCCATCTGGCAGGAGCATCCTCCCTTCTTCTTCCCGCCGCCCTCCCAGATCGCAATTCTCCCCTGCCCTGTTTTGCATCTCAAGTGCCATAATGCAGAAGAATGCATCTGAAAGTGACAAGGGAGCCTGTATGCTGGAACGCCGCCTTCCACGCAAGGAATCTATTATAAATGGCCTGCAGTGACTCTAAATGGATTACGGAGCCCACTTCCAAAGCGCCGAGCTGTCCCGCAAGCTGCTCTTGCGCTATTGCATATGATGTTACTTTTATGGATTACACTGTGTAATTGCTCATCTGATTGAATTACTTTTATCAAAGCACTCTGTGCCGAACAATGCGGCTAGGTCAGGGGAGGCTAAAAATAGATTGGGAGAGCAGAGAGTTAATTAGATTCTATGAATGCGAGAAGAAGGGAGTCAATCCTACAGCCTTTAAGGCGGGGGTAGACAACCTAAGGCCCGGGGGCCGGATGCGGCCCAATCGCCTTCTCAGTCCGGCCCACGGACGGTCCAGGAATCAGTGTGTTTTACATGAGTAGAATGTGTGCTTTTATTTAAAATGCATCTCTGGGTTATTTGTGGGGCATAGGATTTTGTTCATTCCCCCCCCCCCAAAAAAAATAGTCTGGCCCACCACATGGTCCGAGGGACAGTGGCCCACGGCTGAAAAAAGTTGCTGACCCCTGCTTTAAGGGGAAGGCCGTGGCTCAGTGGCAGAGCAGAAGACCCTAGGTTCAATCCCTGCCATTTCCAGTTAAAAAGGGACCCCTGACCATTAGGTCCAGTCGTGACCGACTCTGGGGTTGCGGCGCTCATCTCGCTTTATTGGCCGAGGGAGCCAGCGTACAGCTTCCGGGTCATGTGGCCAGCATGACTAAACCACTTCTGGCAAACCAGAGCAGCACACGGAAACGCCGTTTACCTTCCCGCCAGAGTGGTACCTATTTATCTACTTGCACTTTGACGTGCTTTCGAACTGCTAGGTGGGCAGGAGCAGGGACCGAGCAACGGGAGCTCACCCCGGCACGGGGATTCGAACTGCCGACCTTCTGATCGGCAAGCCCTAGGCTCTGTGGTTTAACCCACAGCGCCACCCGCGTCATTTCCAGTTAGGGTTGGGAAAAACTTCTGCCTGAAACCCTGGATAGTTGCTATATTGAACTATCACTGTAAGTTATACTGAGCTTGATGAATCAATGGTCCATCTCAGCAGAAGGCAGCTTCCTATATTCCTTTGTTAGTACAGTGGTACCTCGGGTCACATATGCTTCAGGTTACAGACTCCGCTAACCCAGAAATAGTACCTTGGGTTAAGAACTTTGCTTTAGGATGAGAACAGAAATCGTGCAGCAGCGGCGCGGCGGCAGCAGGAGGCCCCATTAGCTAAAGTGGTGTTTCAGGTTAAGAACAGTTTCAAGTTAAGAACGGATCTCTGGAATGAATTAAGTCGTTAACCCGAGGTACTACTGAACCTCATGAAGATGCCATAGAAATAGCCACAGAGCAGATGGGAGCCTATACTCTGAATGATGTGGTGGTTACACTACGGTTGTCACCTCATGAAAGAAATGTTGGTCTGTTCATCAATTTTGCTGTAATCAAAATCCACACACATTCAAATGTCTCAACCTACAGTTTTGAAGGGAAACCGAATCTTTCTTGTAAATGGTTAAAGTTGTTGGGTATTCTCTCTGTGTGAGAGAGAATCATTTGTTTCAGAAACGGAGAAGAACAGAGAAGCAGCAGAAGGCTGAGATTGTTTTGTCTATGCAAGGACGTTTTTTGTGGGAACTGTTCTTTGGACATGGTCAGTGTGACAGGAAGTACTGATAACAATGTGATAACTTGTGAGTCTCTTGCTTGTGCCTTGCGGTGAGAGAAGCAGAGTCTTGGACTCTAAGCAATGCTTTGACCACGGCAGTGGTGAATGTCTGCATATATTTGCTACCAATATGCTTTTATGCCTGTCAAGTCAGCTTCTACGCTTGACTGAATCGTTATGGCGTCCAGGAGTGTTTATTGCATACTGTGTGTACCTTCAACCCTGAAGACACTCCCAAGGAAGGAGCTACGTTGAGATGTAACTCCGGTGAGTATGGATACTGGCACACACACAGAGCGAAAGTGATGCTGGACCCAATCCTTCTAAATCATCCATCAGAGGTTGATGGATTGATCCAGCACAAGTTTGTGGCAGCGGATGCCATCTTCTTCTTGTGTGAGAGAATGAAAGCAAGGCAGCACGTGGGGATTCCTCTTCTAAAATGGTGGCTGTCACCTGCAGTTTCTAGAAGTGCTTTTATGAGAAGTAATTTCTGGGTGGTTTCTTTCTTCTTTCTTTTACAAACCAGGTTGCCCCATACAGGTACCTCAGGTTAAGTACTTAATTCGTTCCGGAGATCCGTTCTTAACCTGAAACTGTTCTTAACCTGAGGTACCACTTTAGCTAATGGGGCCTCCCGCTGCCGCCGCACGATTTCTGTTCTCACCCTGAAGCAAAGTTCTTAACCCGAGGTACTATTTCTGGGTTAGTGGAGTCTGTAACCTGAAGCGTCTGTAACCTGAAGCATCTGTAACCCAAGGTACCACTGTATATGCATTCCTTTTCTGTGCTGTTAAATTTACACACTTTACAGTCATACCTCGTGTTACGTTTGCTTCATGTTGCAGCTTTTCAGGTTACAAATGTGGCAAACCCAGAAGTGTTTACTTCTAGATTCGCCGCATGCGCAGAAGCTCTCTTTCGCCCTTCACGCATGCACAGTGGCGGCACTTTACTTATGGACTTTTCGGGGTGCGAACGGCACCCCGAAACGGATTGCATTCATAAGTAGAGGCACCACATAAACAGAACCAGGAGATGGAAATGCGCACAATCCTAATTGTCATCATTATGTAATTCTCATTATTATAATTGCATTTATAGAATTGCTTTGATTTTTCTGTTGTATAGATATTCTGCTATGGAGTAGCATTTGTGTTCTAAGTTGCAAACCACCCTGTGATCTTTTGACAAAGGAGTTCTGAGCCAATTCTGATGTGGTTGTGGCATCTATCCAGCTGTCAGCACAATAAGGATGGTGTCAGCCTTTGCACTGAGCTTCCTTTGCCACTTTGGTTCATGACCTGAGTGTTACTTAAACTTGAGAAGTGAAGCTATTACCAGGCTCTGTAAGGTAAGCCAAGGAGACAGTGTGCATTACCCCCTAATATTTAATGAAGTCTCAGTCCGTTTACATACCACACCTGCTATATCCTTCTTTGTCAGTTTAACCATTATGGCCTCCATGTCGGCAGGTACCCCATTAGGCACATAAATTTCCACACCTCCTCTCCTGACTCGTATTGGTCCTCCCCACCCAACTCTCATGATAAGCCAGTGTATCAACCTGCCTGTTAATTGCTATCAACAGATGAGGCTCTCTTGATGGTCCCTGCTCTGAGTGAGGTGTGCAGTGTGAGGGACCTATAGAAGAGTCTTTTCAGTGTTGGCCCCACAGCTGTGGAACAATCTCCCCACTGACATGGACCTTGTTTCTATAGTGTATTTGTTTTGGCACCAAGTGAATATTGCAGATATTAATATTGTGCAGCTCGAAGCAATAAGATGAATTAAAACTGACTCCTCTTGGAATAAAAATGGTCCAGACCCATAAATATGATTCAAAAGCTTTACTAACACAACTTGTTCCAAAAACAGATACAAAAAGAAATAATGATACATCTACCTATTTATATAATGTCATGTGCATGTCCAGCACAGTTTCGTCTTCTTACAAATTTGAAGTAACTCCTAGCAGACCTAAAATTAGAGGCCTCTCTGTCCCCACAGCCTCCATTAACCTGGAACTATTATCTCTCCAGGAGAGACCTCATTACCACATCCTTTGTTCTCTGTAGCTTCCAGAGAAAAAAAGGCAACTCCCTTCAAAATGATGATTTGAAACTGAATAACCCTCTCACATGATCTAAAGTTAAACACCATGTGAGACAGCAGAGAACATCAACCGCTAATTATCAACCAGTCAGGTGCCCAGAGAGCTCATGTTAGTCTTAGTATAGCCCAATTGAATTTACCATGGCAAACCTTCAGCAACACTTATTCAAACACACACAGGGTTATTTGCCATTTCATTGTCAATTAAACAATTATACTTAACAGTGAAGACACACCTCTCTCACCAATTAGCAGTGGAAAGGTGTGATGGGTGAAGTCAGTTTTAAGTATGACGCTGCTACTTTAATAGTTATGGAGGTATTTTATGTGACTCTGTTCTAACAATTGTATTATGCATTGTGTTTTGTTGCATTTACTTTACAGTGCTTTGCGGCTCCTGTTGTGAAAAGCAATATAAAATATCAGAATAAATAAATGTTGTACTTTCCACCCCCCACAAATATCTACAATTCACTGTCATAACACATCAGTTGAAGTCATTTGGATCAGTTTTCCATATGAAGGTCACCACCATCCTTCTTAGACTTATTAAATTACAGTAATCATTACAGTGGTGCCCCGCAAGATGAATGCCTCGCAAGACGGAAAACTCGCTAGACGAAAGGGTTTTCCGTTTTGGAGGTGCTTCACTAGACGAATTTCCTATGGGCTTGCTTCGCAAGACGACAATGTCTTGCGAGTTCCTGCGGGTTTTTCCCCCTTTCCCCCCTTTTTTCTAAGCCGCTAAGCCGCTTATCAGCTGATCCAATCAGCTGATAAGCCGCTAAAAGCCGCTAATAGCGATAATCCGATAATCCGTCAATGGGCTTGCTTCGCAAGGCGAAAAAACCGCTAGACGAAGAGAATCACAGAACGGATTGTTTTCATCTTGCGAGGCACCACTGTACTGTTTTTGAATTGGCATAGGAAAATTTTATGCAAATCTCTGCCAACTTTTTTCCTGCTGGCCTGTTAAGTGGGCACCCTGTATGCAATCATACCCATGTCTACTCAGAAGTAAGATAGAGTAGATCAGGCCTTGCTCCCCTGGTACTGGTCCATGCAGCTGGAATAACACTGCAATGAAATGCTCTGATGCCAATTTTTGTTAAATGTATGCTTTGAAAAAAAAGTTCATTGGTAAGATATATATTTTCTTCTATTTCTTAGGCATATAATCAACTCCCTCTCTATTTAGAGCATCCAGTTATAAAATGCTCTTATTTTAGTATTTTAGATCTCTTTTCCAGATGTTCTGTTTTATTGACACAACTTTCAGCCATAGAACAGGGTCTTGGATCCAGAGAAGCTTGTGTGCATGTCAGGGACTGATCAGAGGAGACCACATCCCCAGCCTGACCCTTCTGGAGAAGAAGAAGACGACAGTTCAGAATTACAACAGGGGTTTGAGGGAGGTCACAGCTCAGAGGCAGAAGAGGGAAAAGCTGGGAAATAATGGGAGAAGAGGAATCACTAGGAGTGCAACAGCCGACAGACACAGTGTCTTTAGAAAGCATTCCAGACCCCCCTCCTCCCAGAACCCGGAGAGCCTTGAAAGTAGTAGAGCATAGAGCTCAGAAGCCGAGGGCCCTCAGCGTCACCCGTAGGGGAGATGATGACAAATGAAGAAGTGGGAGAAAAGGGGGCTGGAGAGTCACCGGGACAACGCCGTTATCCCAAGAGGCTGAGTTCCAAGCCTCTCTCCATAAATATTGAATGAAAAGCAGATGGAAAGAACTTTTCCTTGTATTGTATGTTCCCGGCACCCAGCCGTGGGAGTTGCTTACTGTCGCCTGACAATGCATGTGCGAAGTGCTGTTGGCCAGTTTTACCACATGAGGTCCTGTTCCAGAGGGCCTTGAATCTTTGGGGGAAGACTTTCCATGGGGCTGCCACTAGAAGTTAAAATCTGAAAAGCTTCCATATACCAGCAGAAGTAACCTTGTGTTTTTCTGGAACTAAATCAGCATTTCCAGCTCTGAGATTTTAAAAAACAGCAGCTACGAAGCAGCGAGGCATTCAGCGACATATATGCTACCTTTGGGAAGAGCTGACCTACATCAGAGGAGGACCTTGCATCTGAGCTGTAAAGCTGCTAAGCCACATTCTGTTCTAAGACGCACATTTAATAGTCTTGGCAGTGACCTTGCCGCAGGACAATGGCTAGTTCCGATATTTTCTCACTGCCATCCTCAAAAAGCACAATTGCCTTTGCTTAGTTTGCTTTTGTGAAATTGCAAATCCACCCCACTAGGCTACCAGCAAATAGGGCACTTTCCCCCTGCATATGGTGTCATTGTGCAAATTGTTCAGTGCCAAGTCGGTTTGCTTATTTATTTTTAAATTTATATCCCACCCTTTCTCAAAAGACCACAGGGTGGTTTGCAACACAGAACGCAAATGCCACTATATAGCATCATATCTATATAACATGGAAACCATGCACTGGAGAAGGTGAAATTCCCAAATAAAGTAACAAGCTTTCTGCTATGGAACGGCTATGTAAGTAAAGTGGTTTGTATATATATCCCTTTCAAGGTTGAAACAGTGATACGTTTGTGTCATCTCCTTCGTACAGCGCTTTTTCCGGCGTATGAGCTGACTCCTCAATAACTTTGTTCTGGGCACAATCCAATCATTGGTCAGATCATTACAGTGGCTTCAACCTCCAAATCCAGTCCTCTACTGAATGGGCACAGTGTTCCCTTCGAAAACTAGATTGCTTGCCTTTCAAGGAAACCAAAGTGTAAATGGGATTTGCCCTCTTTTTTTTATAAATATTTTATTAAGTTTTCACAAATAAAAAACAAAGAAAATACAAAATCACAAAAAAACAATACAATACAAAAATACAGACATTAAACACATCAAGAAAAAATGGAAAAAAGACATAAAAAAGCATTAGAGGGGGAAAAAAGTTCACTTTCTTAGATGTTATTTCCATAACCCTCTTTCTTGACTCCCTCGCATCTCCCTTTTCTGTATTCCCATTTACAAAATCTTATTCAGCAATATTTCACCTTCTCTCAAAACTTATTTTAAGTTATACGTTTCAACTATTTATGTCTCCAATTTTTCCAGGGATTTGCCCTCTTTTGAGACCCCTAGGCGAAATTCACTGGCCAAATTAAAAACTGAAGATCAGGCCAGCATGGCCCTCATTTGGGCCCCCAAGGCTGTTCCACCCCCCCAACCCTCCCCCACCCACCTGTATCATACTTGACATCATATTGGCTACAAAGGACCAACTGGGAACTTAAAGTGAGCCCCAAGTTGTTCCGATCAGCGAACCCCACTGGGACTGGCTGCACTAAGGAGTTCCCCATGGGAAACTCCCTGTTGCAGCTGAAAGAGTTGCCTGTTAATGCTGATCTGCTGATTGGTGCAGTCACCAAGCCTTCCTTTGTCCATTTACAGGCATGGTTGGAATCCAAACTGCACCTGCAAATGGACTTCAGGACAGCTCCCTGTGACTCTCAGTAGGCAAAAACATCTGGAGGGCCGTGGTTGAGGAAGCCTGGGCTAGACACCCCGTCCAACTCTAAAAAGCTTAAGATGAAAAGCAGTGCACATGCAGGGAAGTGTAGCAGCGCTTTCAGACTCCGAAGGGTTCTTGCGGTTTTAAGGATTGTGTGTGTGTTTGTTGCACATTTCATGCACAGTGGTACCTCGGGTTACAGACGCTTCAGGTTATAGATGCTTCAGGTTACAGACTCCGCTAACCTCAGGTTACCAGATGTCCCCATTTCCTGAGAACAGAAATCGCATGGCAGCGGGAGGCCCCATTAGCTAAAGTGGTACCTCAGGTTAAGAACAGTTTCAGGTTAAGAACAGACCTCCAGAATGAATTAATTTCTTAACCTGAGGTTATAATTATATAATTATAACCTGTTTCCCATTTCTGACCTGCTAACGGCAACCGTTGCTTGCTTGGAGATCTTTTGGATTTCTCTTCAGAGCTTTTAAAACGAAGATTGAAATTGCAGTGCCACCTTGTGGAAAGCAGTGCAAGGCAAGTGGTCCTTGCTGCAGCGAAATTCCTTTGCTTCCTTGGTCCTTGTGTTAACTCCTAAACTTTTCCCCCCTCCCCAATCCCTGGCCATTAGCTATGCTGGCCAGGGTTGATGGGAGCTGAAGTCCAGCAACTACCAGCTAGGGGACTACAGGTTTCCATTTCTGCTCTAAACACTTGTAAAGATGCTTCAGTTACAGATAGGTAGCCGTGTTGGTCTGCCATAGTCAAAATAAAAAATTCCTTCCAGTAGCACCTTTAAGACCAACTAAGTTAGTTCTTGGTATGAGCTTTCGTGTGCATGCACACTTCTTCAGATACCTGAAGATGCTTCAGTTTTTGGAGACATGATAACACAAAGGTAATTCTTTTGCTCGGAGTGGAGAATATAGACATTTGCTTTCCAAGTTACACTACTGGAAAAACCCCATTTTCTGTTACTTGCCCTAGATCAGTGGTTCTCAAACTGTTTCCTCTGGGCCACACTTTCAGAATAACAATTTACTCACACCACACCATTTCTTGTTTTGTTTTATTGGTAAGAAACACATTGGAAAACAAAAAGAAAGAACTTTTGCCAGTGCTTGAATTGTAACACAGAACATAGAATATGACCATGGGACATCAAGGCAGTATAAAACAATGTCGCTATATAAGAACACGAATCATTCCCGAAATATATTTATAAACGAGTCTCTTACATATGTACCTTAAGTATGCATGCAGACTCAGTGAGAGGTGTGAGCTTGCTTTTGCTGGGCAATCTCATTTATATGGGGTCTAATTTGAGACAGACAAACTCTCATCTCCTCATCAGGTTGTTATTATTGGAAACTCATCAGCATTTGAGAAATTCATTTTTGTCAGAGTTGACAATCCTTGATCAGAACAATACAGGGTACCTCAGGTTACAGATGCTTCAGGTTACAGATGCTTCAGGTTACAGACTCCGCTAACCTAAGGATGAGAACAGAAATCGCACGGCGGCGGCAGTGGGAGACCCCATTAGCTAAAGTGGTACCTCAGCTTAAGAACAGTTTCAGGTTAAGAACGGACCTCCAGAACGAATTAAGTTCTTAACCCGGGGTACCACTGTATGTCACAGAGAACTGCAGAAGAATAGCAAATGCTCTTGAATATCTATCCATATTCAGCAAGTAAATAAATAAAATACTTTGATACTATACCAGGGGCCAGCAACATTTTTCAGCCATGGGCCGGTCCACCGCCCCTCAGACCTTTTGGTGGGCCAGACTATATTTTTTGGGGGTGAAATGAACAAATTCCTATGCCCCGCAAATAACTGAGAGATGCACTTTAAATAAAAGCACATATTCCACTCATGCAAAAACAGCAGGCAGGCCCCACAAATAACCCAGAGATGCATTTTAAATAAAAGGACACATTCTACTCATGTAAAAACACGCTGATTCCCGGACCGTCCTCTGGCTGGATTTAGAAGGCGACTGAGCCGGATCCGGCCCTCAGGCCTTAGGTTGCTTACCCCTGTACTATACTATACCATTCAATACAATATTAAAAGTTGCTTTCATTGTCCTTGAATTTTCCTGCCACACCAATGTAGCATGCCTGCTCAAAAATTGTTTTGATGTTAGGGATGGGGGGTGAAATTTGATTCATTTTGCACCTAAAAGCAAACCTATCTAATTCACGTTTTCTGAAACAATACTAGAACTGAAACATGGCCATCCTGGGCAGTTTTCTGAATTTTGCAGTGCAGTTCTCCAGGCAAGTAACGTGTGCAAAAATGCACACAGGAAGGAGGGTAAAGTGTGAGGTGGGGGGGGGAGCATACAAACATGGATTATATTAAGGTAAATTGGATTTCAAAAACATTTGTGTTAGGCAATTTGCATACAAATGTGTTTATATTACGAGAAATTTGCACTCAAATGCTGATGAGTTTCCAATAATAACAACCTGAAAACTGGTGTGGGAATGATGTGAAGCTAAGATTGGAAAAAAGAGAAACTGAGAAAAACTGAAACAAACAGGTTTCCCTATCCCTAGTTGATGGAAAATTTTGTGTAAAAAGGAAAAGGAATTAATCTATTTGGGTCGGAATATTGGGGAAATATCGCTTAACGGAAAGTAGACCAGTTGTGTGTCGTTCCAGAGTGAGTATTTTAAATAATTTCTTTTGTGTAACTGACAGAAAATCAGAAGTCCTTTTTATTTTTCTTCTATTTTCTTCTACTTTTCTGATTTGCCTTTGGTGCTTTCTCTTTCTCTCTTTCTGTATATCAGGCTTCTGTTAAAAGCACAGGAGCAGAGGCAGCTAAAGAAGAAAGAAAGGTGGCAATGGCAGGCTAATCAGAGTGCAGCCATGTGCCACCAAGTGCATAGCCTGGTGCCATGGAAGAGTTAGCACCCGTGCTTTATTGAGGAACATCTACATCTCTTATGCCTTTGCTTTTCCATCACCTATAATTCTCTAAAGAGAACCGCAGGCTGGCGCATGGCCTGTGGTTTGAGCGAAGGTGAATAGAGAGAAATCAAGCATTTCATAGATTAGGTGGTACAGTTTCAAAGCTGTTTAGGGAGCTGCTGTGGATTTTACAAGGAGGTTGCCCCTGTTCCTCTGGAACTTTCTGATTTTTTGACAAATTCCCTATAGCAACAAAGGGCTCACCCACACTTCCACTTGTCCCACGCTTTCTATTTTTTCTTTTGTCCCACCACTTACCCCTGGAAAACCCGCTGTTTACCTCTGAATCATAAACATCAGTTGGGATTTCTGCGGATTGACGTTTGTTCTGATTCAGTGGCAAATGGCGTGTTTCCCTGGAGAACGCAGCAGAGCAGGAAAAAAAACCTCTCCGACCCATGCCTAGAAAACACAGGACACTTGGAAGAAAACATGGGATAAAAAGAATTGTGGATGAGTCTAAGGCAGGGGTCGGCAAGTTTACCTCACCTGGGCCAGTTCACTCCAGCGGAGATCCCTCCGTGGGCCAGAGCACACGTGTGTGTGAGTGCGCACGACTGTGATTTCTGGCATCTGCACAGACACAATTTCCAGAGCCACGGAAGTGAGTCCCCATGCCATGCCGGTTTAGTGCAGCGCGCAGGGACTCACGAAGTGGGCAGCTCGGTTATGGGGCGGCTCATGGGCTGCTTGTGGCCCATGGGTCTTAGGCTGCTGACCCCTGGTCTAAGGTAAGGTTACCAGACGTCCCTGTTTCCCGGGGAGAGTCCCCAGATTTACAAATCTGTCCCCTGACAAAATCCACTGAATTCGACTGAAGTTGAAAAGTATCCCCGGATTCATTGGAAAAAAATCTGGTAACCTTAGTCTAAGGAATATCCTGCTTTACAGCAAAGCGATATGAAAACTGGCAGGAAGGTTGCCACATCTTATATGCCCAGAAGTGCAAAACACAAACCCCCAACCCAAAGTGCTGTGAATCAGATTTCCTAAAGTTATTCATGTGTTAACGCTCCACTTGGAGGGCTAATGTACGGTGAGGAGAGTGGGACTGTGTCTCCTGGCCTCACCCCTGATGCCAAGTGTCCCTCTACCCACACCCCAATTTCCATACACCCTCCCTGCTCCACCGTGTGACCGCCATGATTGGCAAAAGCACGTAGGGCAGGTTGGCTCTATTCATTAAGTTTCCTCCACATGTTCTGGAGACCCTGCCATGCCTCAGCCGAAGGATTCCTCATCAGGGGACAACCTGTAGCCCCTGCTACATAGTGAAGCCACAGACACAAGTTGATCTGGCGATAAGGATGAGTTAGGACTCTCGGACAAGCTTGCCAGGCAGTTGTTGGTGCAGCAGGAGAGTTCAACATGGGCCCTGAGCCAGTGTGAGCAACAGCACCTTAAATGGCAGGTGGAAACCTGCCCCATGAGGAGAAGGTCAAGACTTTAAGGAATGACTCATAGTTGAAAGGAATCCTAAGGGAATCTCAACTAAAGCATCCAAGGCAGATGGCCATCCAACCTCTGCTTAAATTCCTTGAGAGTCAAGGTCCTCCTCGTGGGTAAGGTCCTCCTTTTTGACAATTTTGTTGTTGTTGTTTAGTCATTTAGTTGTGTCCGACTCTTCGTGACCCCATGGACCAGAGCATGCCAGGCACTCCTGTCTTCCACTGTCTCCCGCAGTTTGGTCAAACTCATGCTGGTAGCTTCGTGAACACTGTCCAACCATCTTGTCCTCTGTCTCCCCCTTCTCCTTGTGCCCTCCATCTTTCCCAACATCAGGGTCTTTTCCAGGGAGTCTTCTCTTCTCATGAGGTGGCCAAAGTCTTGGAGCCTCAGCTTCAGGACCTGTCCTTCCAGTGAGCACTCAGGACTGATTTCCTTAAGAATGGATCCGTTTGATCTTCTTGCAGTCCATAGCTGATGGAATTCAGGTGGACCCTGGGTGGGGTTCCAAACTTTTTTTTTTTTTAGTTCTGTCAAGCACACATTTTCACAGCTGAGGCCAATTTCTAATGAGCAGGCTCTGACTCTGACCTTGAGTACCCAAGAGAACACAGGTATTGGTTCTTGTGATCTCATCCCTGCTTGAAGAGAAAGAATATTTTCTCAGAGGACTAACTTTTGTGCCTGAGTTGGGAAACTATTTTCTAGCACACACAAAAACCACTTTTCTTTCAAATAAGATTTTGTTAAAGCTTTTTCATAATACAGTAAGATAAAAGAAACTAATATAAACAAAAATAAAAACGGAGAGAGAGAGAGAGAGAGAGAAAAGAAAAAACAGGGTCCTCTCTCAAACATAACTTGTCTCACACAGGAAGTGGTGGATCCAACTCTCACCTGTGAATTTTCCTTTCTTCTCCCAGTCTCTCACCTTGGGAGGTCTTCCCTGTGTGTGTGTGTGTGTGTGTGTGTGTGTGTGTGTAATACTTGCACCCCTAAAAGGGCCCAGAGCAGAGGACACCAAAAGAAAAAAAAGGGGGGCAGAAATTAAAGAGAAAGGAAGAAAAATAAAAAGGATTTTTTGTCTGTCAGTTACTTATAAGAAATTGCTCCAAATATTCACTCTAGAATTACATCCAACAGATCTACTTTTTGTTAGGCAATATTTTCCCAGTCTTCTGACCCAAATGTCTCAGATTAAATCATTTTTCTTTTCATGCAAAAAGTCCAAAAGGGGTTCTCTAATTCTTGTCATTAATAAATGCCACCAATGGTTTCTCTCTAGCTTTCTTGACAAGTGTCAGGCTGAAAGAGTTTCTGGAACAATGCATTAAAAAAATTATAATATGCCTTCTGCCTCATCCTCTGCTTGCCTGGAATTTATGTGCCTTTTTATCGGGGTCCATAGCTTCCCATTAGATTCTCCAAGGTGTTTGCGACCCAAAAAAGGTTGTAACACCCACTTGTCCTAATCCAACAGGGACAGCTTTTCTACCCTGACTTTTCTTCATGGTTTTTCAGAGCTGAAGTGTCAAGATTTCAGCTTACTATTCCAAGTATCTATCGGCTGAAAATTCAAAATGTTTGCCATTTTTGGTGAGGTATTTACATTTCCGTGTGCTTTGACAGGAACCTCTTTCAACAAAGAAATAAAAGTTCACACTTCATTGCGGATTCCAAGAACTGGCAGAATACAGCTGGCTGCGGGGTGGGCTTTGTGTCAGGTGTCAAGTGCTGTGAAGCTGGCGACGTGTTTCAGTCCATAATTATAAGGTTCTGAAAAAGAGCGGGGGAACTGCAAAAATTGTGTGAAAAGAGCGGGAAAATGACTAGCAATCCCAGGAGCCTTTGCAACTACAGTTCCACAGCCTAGAACTTTGGAGTACCAGGCATGCCGGTCTGGTAAGTGCTGCTGGTTTTTAAAAAGGGTTTTCCTGGATTTTCCAGAGGGTATTTGCAGGCTTTTTCTATGGTTTTCCCCATTATGCATGACTTCCCATGTATGCACAGTAACCTCCAAATATGCGGGGAGATGCCTGTATTATTATTATTATTATTATTATTATTATTATTATTATTATTATTAACAACAACAACAACAACTTATTTATACCCAGCCCATCTGGCTGGGCATCCCCAGCCACTCTGGGTGGCTTCCAACAAAATATTAAAATACAGTAATGCATCAAATATTAAAAGCTTCCCTAAACAGGGCTGCCTTCAGATGTCTTCTAAAAGTCTGGTAGTTGTTGTTCTCTTTGACATCTGGTGGGAGGGTGTTCCACAGGGTACCACTACCGAGAAGGCCCTCTGCCTGGTTCCCTGTAACCTGGCTTCTTGCAGTGAGGAAACTGTCAGAAGGCCCTCGGCGCTGGACCTCAGTGTCCGGGCAAAATGATGGGGGTGGAGACACTCCTTCAGGTATACTGGGCCGAGGCAGAGGCAAAACAAGGCAGAGACCCAGTTATCCAGCTAGAAAAGCCTATTGGAACAAAAATGTCTTCAGTTAGTTCTGGGGAAAATGTGGATATTGTAGAGGGGCTTGGAAGGGTAGAATTGATCCCTGGACTTGATGTTCTGTGTCCCTGCCTTACAGGGTCACTGTAGGAGTACAGCTGCAATAATATATGTGAAGTTTTCGACAGCACAATATAAATGTCAAATATTATTTCACCCTGAAGAACGGCTTTCCCCCTCCCCTCGATGCAGCAAGCAACCACCATCTAAACTTTAGGAAGGCCAATTGGTGTTCAGAATTGTGGGATCAGCTGGCAACTCATTTCTCCACCTAGGCTATTTGCATGCCAATGAGATACTCGACAAACAGACAAAAGTATGTATAACTCAACGGTAGCTATGAACGAGGGGCTACCTTTAAAGGAGGAAGGAGAGGAGGAGGAGGGAGGGAGGAAGGAAAGATACCATCTCAGCAATATTGGTACTTTTGATAAACTTGTTTTATTTAATTCCACAGTCTGAACATATGTTCTATCAGCCCTTCGCGAGCGTCGAAATTGCATTTTTCACAGCGATGCTAAGGGGTGCGTGATTAATGCAGGATGTGGGAGGTGTGCTCACAAATCCTGTTATCAGATAATGGGATTAGCACGCATACCTCCCGAGCGCTGCCGCCGCTTTGAAAAATTTATTTCCGAATCTACATATTCAGCTACACAGAACCAGCCACATTATGGGCATAACAAATAAAAGTGCTGGGGATGCAGTTTGAAGAGCCTCTATCGCGATTACGTTTGCCGCCGCGGCTGCAGGAATGAAAGACTAAAATCGGAGGCTAGACACAGCACTGTCTCTCTTTCTCTCTCTTTTAGGGCTGCTTCATGTTATTGCTAATGCAGAAGACAAGTTTGCCAATTGTCTGCGATACCTTGCCTTGCGAATACCATAGGGTTGGAAGGGGCGGGTGGGGTGGAATGTGCATCCGAACTCCAAAAACAAACAGCAGACACACACCAGAGAATTCAGAGCAGGGCATCGCTGCCTGTTTTGGTCATGGCTCAGTAGAATAGAGCTCTCAGCCTCCTTCATATTCCTCCAAGAAGCTTGGGGGGGTTGTGCATCATTCTCCTACTCGCCACTTTGTCCTCAAAATAAAGTAGGATAGGCACAGTGACAGACACAAAGTCACCCAGGCCACGTTCGCACCGTACATTTAAAGTGCTGTGATACCACTTTAAACAGTTGTAAAGGTAAAGGGACCCCTGACCGTTAGGTAAAGTCGTGGCCGGCTCTGAGGTTGCAGCGCTCATCTTGCCTTACTGGCCGAGGGAGTCGGCATACAGCTCATGTGGCCAGCATGACTAAGCCGCTTGTGGCGAACCAGAGCAGTGCACAGAAACGCCGTTTACCTTCCTGCCGGAGCGGTACCTATTTATCTACTTGCACTTTGACGTGCTTTCGAACTGCTAGGTTGGCAGGAGCAGGGACTGAAAAATGGGAGCTCACCCCGTCACGGGGATTTGAACCGCCGACCTTCTGATCGGCAAGTCCTAGGCTCTGTGGTTTAACCCACAGCGCCACCCGCGTCCCCTTTAAACAGTTGTGGCTTCTCTCAAAGAATTCTGGGATCTGTAGTTTATTAAGGGTGCGGATAGTTGTTAGAAGACCTCTCTCCCTCCCAGAATTACAGTTTGCAGAGTGGTTTAAGCAGGAAGGCAAGGTGTGGAAGGGTTGCCAGAAAGTAAAGTGAGGCATTGCCATCCAAAGGTTCAGGCTGCAATCCTATATACCAGTGGTTCCCAATTAGCTAAGTGCTATAGACCCCTGTTTTTCAAATCCAAGCCAGAGACCCTCTACTTTCGAAATAATCATAATCATAATCATAATATTTTTTTATATCCCGCCCTTCCAGGTTCAAAAACTGGGCTTAGGGAAGCTAACAACAATTTTAAAACACTTAATTGTAAAAGCAGCATAAAATACAGTATAAAAACATGAATAACAATAAAATTCAAAATTCAGAAATCAGTTTAGGGGAAATAAGCATTAGATAATCCCCAGGGCTGGCTGGCTGAATTGGTCCTACTTGGGCCAGCGAGGAGGCCAGGGGAGAATTAGCTGTGGGGTCTCAGAGCAGGTAATCTTCATAAAAGGGGAGGGGGAGGGAAGAGAAGGGAAGGGAAATAAAAGAAGATATATTTGTGGTAGTTTTTGCTGTGTGCCACGGACCCCTGGGTGGACCCCCCAAGGGGTCCATGGACCACCAATTGTGGGCAATGGCTATATTCTTTTGCATGCCACCTCGATTTCCAGGCTGTATGAGCTTCCAGGGGTTTCAGGTGCTCGTGCAGGGTTCAGTTTCCTTGCAAATAGGGACAGCAGTGACTGTGATGCCTTTATGATACAGCATACAGGCGGTGACCATTTCAGGCGTGTCAAATTGTGTGATGCTCCAGTGTGATAACTGCCAAGAAAACTTCTTTGTTTTGTTTGAATCTGTATGTTAAAATGAGTTTAGAGACTAAGGGAGCTTCCAGGCTATTGCATACCCCACAACTGTCCTGTTTTAAGCGGGACACCCCCAATCACAGAAGTCCATCCCGGCTTCTGTTTGGATCCCAGAATGTCCCATTTAAGACAGGCACCCTGGCGTGACCCAGGTGATGAGCGCCAGGGCGCCTTCCGGGATCGCTTTGGCAACTATGAAAGGGTCACGCCAAAGCACCTCTGGGAGGCTGCAGGCTTGGGGGGGGGAGGTGGGGGAGGGGAGAGAGAGAGAGAGAGCGCAGGCAAGGGAGTAGGTGAGTTTGTAGGTGGCAGTGACGAGTGTGAGCAGGAGAACGGCAGTAGGATGGTGTGTGTGTGTGTGTGTTTGTGTGTCCCGATTTGCCCTCACTAAATGTTGGGAATTGGGGTGTGGGATTCAATCACATACTGGAAAATTCAGGCTGCACAATTAAACCTGATGTGGAGCTCTTGTGCAACAAACCAAAATACTGGTCTGTTTGCAGGGAAAATGCACCAGAAAGTACAAGATAGATTGATGCTATGTTGTCTAACCTCTCCAGAAACAAATCAGATTGTAAATAGCTGGTGTCACCACATCTCTCTGCAAACAAGCCAGAATGAGTGCTCCATAAAGAGCAGGGGTCAGCGAACTTTTTCAACAGAGGTCCACTGTCCCTCAGACCTTGTGGTGGGCCGGACTATATTTTGAAAAAGAAATATGAACGAATTCCTTTGCCCCACAAATAACCCGGAGGATGCATTTTAAATAAAAGGACACATTCTACTCATGTAAAAACACACTGATTCCTGGACCGTCTGCGGGCCGGATTTAGAAGGCGATTGGGCTGGATCCGGCCCCCAGGCCTTAGTTTGCCTACCCATGATATAGAGGCTGTATGGAAGTCACCTCACAACTGGGCCTTGAGAAGGAGATGGCTTCTATAATTTTTGCTACCATAGCTTTTCTTTTTGGCTAGCTTCCGTAGGCTAAAGATGTACTGAATATCTACCTCCACTAAGAGGAGCCCTAGGCCTGGAACTCAACCTTCTCTTCGTCCTTTTAAATAGAAGACAGTAGGGCAGATGGAAGTGGAAGAAGCCCTTTTTTAATTTTCCGACTGCAGCATTAATAGAATTAATGAGTTGCTTGTGAGTGCAAGTGATTTTGCATGCTTTTTTTTTTTTTTTTTACAGGGGCTTGCGGTGTGGCCATGAAGAGTGCCTGGGCACTTAAAGGCAGAGGAAAGATATAGAAGCAAATGCAATTTTGAATCTTACTAGCAAATGTAATTGGACATCTTCCTAGCTTTGGTACTCAGCGAAGCCTATTTTCAGAAAGGCTCTTCTGTACTCAGTCTTAGATGAAAGGAAAGACAGACAGGCCTGAACTATCTAAAATATTATCTGCAAACGGAATGTAGACTTCCAGACAATAGATTTCGCCAAGAACTTGTTGACATGAGAAAATATTGGTCTGCAATTTATTTTGAAAGTTGCTCTTAGTAACAGGGTGGAAATAGCTAATGGAAAGTACAAACGAGCCTGAGCTTATAAACTTTGGTATACTTCTGCATTGTAATTGTTGTCTGTTAAAACTGAATAATGTGCCCCTTATAGTAGGTGGAAGGGCACTCTAGCCAATTCTGGGATTCCAAACATTTTGTGTCTCCCCGTATCACTGAAATGTCCCACCCTTTGAGACTGAGATCAGGATGATAGAAGCTCTGCAAAGGGAAATGGGAGGGATTCACCAGCAAAATTTTCTGCTCTGTTACCATCCTTTTCTGCCTTTCCTCCCCAAACTTCACCCCTGTTGCCGTCTTCCTGATTGCTCCCAAGCTCAGACCTTATGCCTATTGTAGATATTAATATTGTGCAGTTTCAAGCAACTGGAATCAAAAGAACTGACTCCTCCTTCTGGAATAAATCACTGTCCAGTCCCATAAAAATTATTCAAACTTTTACTTGCAGAACTCTTCAAAAACAGAACATAAGCATCAAAGATGCATCCAAAATGTCCCTACAATGTCTTCTGCTGTCCAGCAGAGGCTCCACATCTTAGAAAATATGAAATAATTCAAACAGACCTAAAGAAGCAGAGGCCTGTCTCTCCCCACAACATCCATTTTCCCTGGATCTGTTTTCTCTCACACTCATAGAGGGTCATTTACATGTCCTTACTTCCACAGAGTTTGGGACAAAATATTTAAAGGCAACTCCCTGCAAAATGGATACTTGCAACTCAATACCTTTGTCACTTGATCTAAGGTTACAACACTCACCTGTTAGCCAGCAGAAAACAACAGTTAGTTAATTATCAACTCAGCGAGAGCTCAGAGTCCACTTAGAAAACTACTGTGGAAAAACCCTAATGTTGGCAATACACATTTAGCCATTTTCCTTTTTAAACCTTCATTAATATACAGGCATTATTATTTCAGTGTCAACTAAATCAACTAATACTTAACAATGCCCAGCACAGATTTATTTAAGAGCCAGTTTACAAAGTCATAGGTCCAAGTACATTGATTAAACAAGTAACCTAATGCTCCCAGTTAGGTCAGCTCCTGCCTTGCAGTTGTCTGTTTTATCAATGTACTTGGACTGACCTGAAGAACGGAGACAAAACAGAGATTTTACCCAGATGTCTCACTGTCTGAGTCCTCCTCAAACACAGCTTCTTATCTACAAGATTTAGCACAGAGAATCTGCACTCTGGCCTTCAGTACATTGCAGCTGAACCCTTGAACCCGATGACATTGAACAATAATTTGTACTATTGTATATCTCTTTATTTGAGACTGCGTATATACACGACTTCTGATTGGCTGCGGGAGTTTTCTGCAGCCAATCAGAAGCCATGATTTGGTTTTCGAATGTTTTGGAAGTCGAACAGACTTTTGGAACGGATTTCGTTTGACTTCCAAGGTATGACTGTACAGTGGTACCTCAGGTTACAAATACCTCAGGTTACAAACACTTCGGGTTACAGACTCCGCTAACCCAGAAGTAGTACCTCGGGTTAAGAACTTTGCCCCAGGATGAGAACAGAAATCACACGGTGGCAGCGAGTGGCCTTGTTAGCTAAAGTGGTACCTTGTGTTAAGAACAGTTTCAGGTTAAGAACGGACCTCCGGAATGAATTAAGTTCGTAACCAGAGGTACAACTGTATATTCATTGAGCCTGCATTATTTTGAGTTTTACCACATGTTGCACTGAGGTATTTAGTTGACAATGTACTCTTATTCTGCATACAGAGTTGTGCTTGATGAGATTCTACTTTCTGCATTCCTTCTTTATTTGATACTGAACTTGTGCATAGCTAGTGCAGCCAGCCCAGCGCTCGATAACCAGGTAAACAGTAAAAGCAGGGGATGTTTGCCTGCTCCTTGGTGATCTGCCTACCCTGGTCGAATGGCCTGCAGCTGCATGTCAGCTTGGCGGGTTCCACAATTTTCCAGGCCTGTGACGGAGAGCTTTTACATTTGCATCTGCAGAACTGACCTCTTTCCTTCCAATTCTCTGATTCTATATGCATAGCTGTCAACCGTCCCTTATTTGGTGGGAAAGTCCCTTATCCCAGCGCTGTGTCCCGCTGCTGTCCCTTATTGATGATGTCCCTTAAATTTCCCGGGTTTCAAAGGAAGCAGCTCCTTTCCCTCCCTCCCTGCCGGCCAGTATTGCTTGGCTGCGTTGCTCACCCAATAAGGAGTCTAAGAACGACTGGGGGGTGGAGCTTGCATGCCTTGTGCCGATCAAAGTGGCCGCGTTGCCCGGGGACTCGCTTTTGCTCAGCGCTTCCCAGCGGAGAGGTGATGGTGGCTTTCCTTGCTGCACCCCCTATGCTGGTTTGCTGCACTGTGGGAACCACCACATGAGGCTTCGTTTGGCTGCTGGGCTTTCTGCCTTTGGCTCAGGAGCTGGTTGACTAAAATCCCTTATTTTGGCTGCTGGTCCCTTATTTTCGAGGCTGCTGGCCCCTTATTTTCAAATCTGTAAGTTGACAGCTATGTCTATATGTATGGTCTAGTTGAGATTCCTGCGTGGCCAAGGGTCGGACTAGAAGCTCGTTGGGTAATCTTGGACCAGTCACTGCTTCTCAGCCTAGCCTACTTCCCAGGGTTGTTGTCCATATAAATTGGAGGGGTAGGGAACAAAGTACACCGCCTTGTGGTCCTTGGAGGAGAGGTGGGATAAAAAATGATGAATAATGTTCAGATTCAAACTGAGTCATTGTGTGACCGCCATTTTCCCATCCCCCCAAACAGGAATGTATATAGAAGACATTTCTCTAAGCTGCGCACTGCACATCCTTTGTGATAGCTTTTCTTGTTGTTGTTGTTGTTTTTATAAATATTTTATTGGGTTTTCAAATATAAAACATGAAACACATATTAAACACACATATACATCTACATTATACATCGAGAAAAGAAAGTAAAAAAAGAAAAGAAAACAAAACTTTCATGACTTTTTTGTATAACTTATTGGACTTCCTCACATCTCCCTTACCCTGCGTTCTCAACAATAAAGATTTTCAGCAAATTATTACCTTGGGTCATACCTTATTTGTACTTCTCAAATGTTACATTTCTTATCTTAAAATAATTATTATCAATTAATTATAACTTAAATTTACTTTAAATTTACTGGAACCATATTTTTCTAAATCGTGCAATTTCTTAAGATTCATACAACTTAAACTGTTTTTGTAAATAGTCTTTAAACTTTTTCCAGTCCTCTTCCATTGTTTCTTCTCCCAAATCTCGGATTCTGCCAGTCATTTCCGCCAGTTCCATGTAGTCCATCAATTGCATCTGCCATTCTTCCAGTGTGGGCAAATCTTGTGTCTTCCAATCTTGTTGTTGTTGTTTAGTCGTTTAGTCGTGTCCGACTCTTCGTGACCCCATGGACCAGAGCACGCCAGGCACTCCTGTCTTCCACTGCCTCCCACAGTTTGGTCAAACTCATGCTGGTAGCTTCGAGAACACTGTCCAACCATCTCGTCCTCTGTCGTCCCCTTCTCCTTGTGCCCTCCGTCTTTCCCAACATCAGGGTCTTTTCCAGGGAGTCTTCTCTTCTCATGAGGTGGCCAAAGTATTGGAGCCTCAGCTTCAGGCTCTGTCCTTCCAGTGAGCACTCAGGACTGATTTCCTTAAGAATGGATCCGTTTGATCTTCTTGCAGTCCATGGGACTCTCAAGAGTCTCCTCCAGCACCAGAATTCAAAAGCATCAATTCTCCAGCGATCAGCCTTCTTTATGGTCCAGCTCTCACTTCCATACATCACTACTGGGAAAACCATAGCTTTTACTATACGGACATTTGTTGGCATAGGAATGTCTCTGATAGCTTTTCTACTAGCCCAGAATTACCGTATTTTTCGCTCTATAACACGCACCCGACCATAACACGCACATAGTTTTTAGAGGAGGAAAATCCGTAGGCATGCCACCCATAGGCATTCCCTCCATAACACGCACAGACATTTCCCCTTACTTTTTAGGAGGAAAAAAGTGAGTGTTATGGTGCAAAAAATACAGTACATTATTGAAGGCCCTTTGTGTATCTAGATGGCCACTAGAGGGCAGGGTTGAATTTGGATAAGGAAAGAAAGAAAGAAGACTGTAGAAAGAACGAGTATTGAGTATTAGAGAATCCTGCTTGACCAGGAAGATAGAAATAAAAGCTCTAATTGATTTTCAACAGGTAAAATCTCTAGAAAGCAGCTGTCTGTGATAAAAGGCAGGTAGAACCTGTGGCTTTCTGTGTTCTCGGCATATCCAGTGAAGTTCTGGATCACAGATCTGTTGCTGGGTGAGCCATTGGTTATGATCTGGGCTATAGCACCATTGGATATAACAGAGGCAGAGCTTGATTCCGGTTTACAATGTGGTGCACATTGTGAACAAAGAGGAGGCAGTCTTGATTCCAAGCTGAAATGAACTTTAAAGGCAAATTTCTATTTTTCCACGTAGAAATCCAGTTTTTAAAATTCAGAATCTCAACTTCTCAGATACTGAAATTTAAATTCGGAATTCTGAGTACATTAATGGATGTATTTGTGTGGATGGCCATATATCAGTGGCAAATGGCATACGTTTTCGGGTGCTCAATTTTGATTCGTCTGACCATGTGAAACCACACTTTCAAATGTTGAAAATGGGGAGGGGGGGAAGGGAGCCTAGGCTGCAATCCTAAAGACATTTTCCCAGGATTAAAACCCAGCGAATTCAATGGTCTTGTTTCCAAGTAAACATGAAATTGTGTCCATTGATGTCAATAGCTCTACTCTGAGTATGGCTGCTACCACCCATAATTTATGAAACAAAAAATAATATGATAAATATGATTTAGTGACATCTGGAGGGCTGAAGGTTCCCCTAATAATTGATCTTCCATTGCAAACTTTATCTTTGACATCATTTAGTAATGTTTTATTTTGATATCTTTAATATAATACTTTATTTTCCTGTTAATTATGTTGCTTTCTATTTGACCTCCTCCTACAATGTTTTATTTTGGATTGTTTTATTTGATGTTTTAATGTAGGCTAAGGTAACCAGATGTCCCCGTTTCCCAGGAACAATCCCTGGATTTACAAATCAGTCCCCATACAAAATCCTATCATTCCTACTGAAGTTGAAAAGTGTCCCCGGATTCATTGAAAAAAATCTGGTAACCTTAATGTAGGCTGTAAAACATTTTGAGCCCCCCCCTTAAAAATGTGAAGCAGTATAAGAATGAAATGGATAAATGAAAAATGAATGCAATGGGCTCAAAACTATTACGTCAACATACTAACTGTATTTACACAAATAAGTAAATAGTAATTAGGACGGGGATTCTTAAAGGGTGCATCCATATCACAGTGTATTGTGAATTCAATGCTGCTCATGCCTGCATGAATGTTGGTGGTTCAGTCCCATCCAGGGACAGCTGTGGGCAAGATTTCTGAATTGCAGGGGGTTGGGATAGATGACCCTTGGGTCCCTTCCAACTCTACAATTCTATGCAGTGGTGTAGCGTGGGGGGTGCAGGGGGGCCGGACGCACCGGGCGCAACATCTGGGGGTTAGGGTTAGGGGGCGCAAATCCACGGGTTAGGGGGCGCAAATCCACGGGTTAGGGGGCGCAAATTACTTGCCTTGCCCCGGGTGCTGACAACCCACGCTACGCCACTGATTCTATGAGTCTATGTTTTTCCTCAGCCTCTATGCAACGTCCTCATCAAAATGCCGTTCCACATCGCTCCTCCCTAGTTTAACTCAGATTTACTGCTTCAACATTATTATTTTTTTACTTACTGGATTTTCAGCAGAAGCTCTAAATCCGGATTAAAATGGGGAAATGATACAGGCATTTGGTTGAGGACAACAATGTGTGGATGCGCCATAAACCTTGAATACATGAGCAGGCAGCACCACGTCCGCAATAAACTGCCTTCCGGAAGTACCCCAAAACTGCAGGGCGAGAGGACTATTTCCTACCCTACCCAGAAAAATACTCTAATCATAACCCCCCAAAGTCTAGACGAACGAGTCTTTGCTTGGTGCTGAAATGACAAAAAGTGTCATTGTGGCTTCTGTAATTTCCACGGCGGAATTTCTTCCTCGGTGAAAGCTGTTAAATTTCACCACCCATTTTTTTCCCCAGCCGCGGAAGGAGCTTCAAGGACCACAGACAACAGTGTGGCCTTGCTGTGTGTAATTGCCTGTAATTGCATCGAAGGCACTGAACATTACAGTCTCGGAAACTCAGGCGTATCTGTTGTTATTGACACATATTGATCGCATGGGCTGGAGCCCCGCAGGCTGCTGGGAGGGGGGGGGCGGTCTCTTAACTCTGCTCTGTTGCCTACACACCTCACACACCTCAGGCCTACTTTGACAATTTTCAGAGACTGCGGCAAGCCACATATGCTGCTCCCCGGGGATTTCCATCTCTTGCGCAGCAGTTGCGAATACTTTACAGTGTCGCGCAGTCTCCATTTTCCCCAAAGGGTGAGAAATTTTCAGGGGTGGTGTTACTCAGGTTTCCTTTCCTGTGAACATGAGAGAGAGAGTGCACAAGGATCATGTCGTTTTTGTAGAATTTATTTATTCACAACTATAAACAAGAATAAAGATGTTTGGTGAGCATTCATACTGATTTGTTTTCAGCGAGGTTAGACGACACTTGCTGCTCACTCGAGTGTTCATTCTGATTTAAAAGCAGGGAGGTTACATGACATTGGGTCAAGCAATTGTTACCTCTCGCTTTCTAGTGCATTTTCACATCACTTTCCTGAACTGCAAAAAGTCTTATCTTTGGGGGGAGGTGGGTTTGCTGCCCAAGACGTACCCATAAACTGTAATGGCACAACCTGAACTTGCCAGTATGTGACTGAATCCCACCTGAAAACAGCGGCAGTCTGTTGTTGTTGTTAAAATATGTATACCACTGTTCATCTGAAGATCATAGGGTGCTTCACAACATAAAAAGACAAAATGAGAACACAAAATACATTAAAAAAAACAAAAGCATAACACCCCTTCCCACATACAATTAGCATATGCAGATGAGACCCAAATCTTATCCTCTTTATTGAGGGACACAGTTCCTCTTTTTCTTGCAGCTGTTTCAAGTGGCAAGTGGCTATCCTTCTGCAGTCCACTGAGCATTTTCATAACACTGTAGTTGTAAATTCCCTGCTAAGATTTTTTTTTTGCCACATTTTGCATCTTTCAGCAAGTCATCAAGGGGAGCATTTGTTGTTGTTGTTTAGTCATTTAGTCCTCTTCATGACCCCATGGACCAGAGCACACCAGGCACTCCTATCTTCCACTGCCTCCCGCAGTTTGGTCAAACTCATGCTGGTAGCTTCGAGAACACTATCCAAACACCTCGTCCTCTGTCGTCCCCTTCTCCTTGTGCCCTCCATCTTTCCCAACATCAGGGTCTTTTCCAGGGAGTCTTCTCTTCTCATGAGGTGGCCAAAGTATTGGAGCCTCAGCTTCAGGATCTGTCCTTCCAGTGAGCACTCAGGGCGGATTTCCTTCAGAATGGATAGGTTTGATCTTCTTGCAGTCCATGGGACTCTCAAGAGTCTCCTCCAGCACCATAATTCAAAAGCATCAATTCTTTGGTGATCAGCCTTCTTTATGGTCCAGCTCTCACTTCCATACATCACTACTGGGAAAACCATAGCTTTTACTATACGGGCCTTTGTTGGCAAGATGCTGTCTAGGCTGGTCATTGAGGGGAGCATTAGGGAAGTACATATTGCAGAGCTGTAGGCATCATGACCCTGGAGTCAGATTCTTCATCTTCAGGGGATGGGAGCAAGGACTCTGAAGCAAAAACATGCCCATCGGAGGAGCCATCAGTGCTTGTGTCCTGGGCCTGACGGTACAGCATTGTAATCCTCAGACTTTGGACTCAGCTACATCAGTCAAATTACAATTTTATAAATGTGTTATAATACCGTGGCACCAGATGGCGCTGTAGAGCTGAAATTGCAAGTCAATGATATTTTCCATTGTGAGCTTTACAATGGTTTTTTTCTCAGAGTGCTTTTAAAGCATCTTTTTTCTAGCTGTGTAGATCTAGAAGACTCCAGTGTCAAAGGCCCAGTCAGACCAGAGTTTCTCCTGCCCCGTCACAGTAGGTGATAGGACCCTAAGTTGGGGACAAACAGCAGACATTCTTACAAAGCAGCAGGAATACATATCATGGCTTCGGACAGAGGATGTAGCTCAGTGGTGGAGCATCTTAAAACAGGTGTGGTGAAATTGAGAATGTCCCCATCAGCTTTCATTGCCATATTTCCATCTCTAGGTCACTGTGGTCCTGGGGAAAGATATCTGCTTGGATTCAAACATGAAACATAGAATTGCATGTTAAATATACACACAGACACACGATATTCCATGTTTCTTTTTTAAAAATAAAATAATTTATCAAATTTCAGAAACATAGAAACACAGGAAAACCTCTTTGAAGGCAAAACACAAAATGTATTAAAGGGCACCCATGTAGAGAGAAGGGATGGGGACAAAGGGAACGCCAGACACATATATTTTATGGTCTGCATGGACTTATTAACATCTTCCTTTCCTTTTCCTTTTTTAACAGCGGAACTACCATATCCCATGCTTCTGATACCTCACTGCAAAAGAGAAATTTCAAACAAACAAATTTGTAAATTGAGAATGCCAAACCGTTGAGTTAAACCAAAGGCCTCGTTTAGCTTGGCCAAAATATCTCCAGGGTGTTCACAACACATAAAAGTATCTTGATTGGGGAAGGGATAGTCGAGGATCTCTAGACAAACTGCCATGTCAACAACTCCTCCTGCTTCTCCCTCTCCTCCTTCCAGCACCATCCTGGCATTCGTGGCACAAACTACAGATTCCTGCAGGCTGTTGCACAGAACCCTGAAATCCATCCAGAGACTTCTGCTGATATGGAGCAAGGTCAGGACAAGAAATGGCACCCCTGATTTGCACTGAGCTTCCACACACCCAAAATTCTGCTGAGCATCACATAGGGAGTTGCTTCTGCCCTTGCAAAACCTTCCATACTTTCACTTCTCGTTCTGCACAAAACTTCATCCAGGCCTCAACTCCCAAAGTTCATAAAAAATGGCATCTTCTTAGCAGGTGGACAAATACAGTCAGAAATGCTGGTAAGGACTGTCAGTAAGAAACCCTTTAGATAAGCAAAAGAGACGTTTTCTAAATACTTAAATCTGCTGCCTTGGGTATTCCAGAAACCTTTGATAAATATTGTTGTTCATGTGGGCAAAAAAGAGAGAAAAAGACGAGCAAAATCATTTTTTTTTTCATTTTGTATCTCAGACATCCGTGCTGAGTGCTACATAATCTTTGGATTCATGTGTCGGACAATTACTGTCTAATTAATTAATCATCTGATAATTAAAATGACCTCCTTTGGGCTGATACCCGATCTGCGCGAGGTTCAAAGGAAACTTGACACATCGTGTTGTGTCCTGTTCCAGCATGACCTACAGGCATGTTATCGTGTTATGTCAAATCTGGTTTTCCACAAGGAAAGCAAGCCAAGGTACAAATTAAAGGAGGCAGGGGAGGAAGGGCACAGCTGCACGGGATTAGAAACTGTGCAACTGGTCCTTCTACCTGGCAGAACGCATACATCAGGAAACTCCCAAGAGCATCCGTGCACAAAGCGTGGGATGGTAATGGCTGAGAGTGATTGTTATGCTACGGCTATTGTACCATTGTAGGTAAAGTAGATTTTGCATGCCAATTAAATTAGCTAAGCCACTGTTATGGACTACAGCCACCATAGGTGGTGTTTCAATGGGGCAAGTGGAAGTTGCAGATTGTTGGCGCTTGCAAAGGCAAAGAGGGAGCATCACACAGGTGTTCGCGAGAGCCACAGGTGATGCCCAGCCACATCTTTACCTGCCCTGTGCCTGACGTCAAATATGACATCAGAGGTGGGTTGTGGGCCAAATGGAAAGGAAAACCCAGGCTTAATAGGCTCACAGGTTGACTTAGGCCAATAGTCTTCAGCTTTCCTAGATCCACTTTCGACTTTGACCGATAAGGGACTAACTTCTAATTCACATCACCTACACATTTTAACCCTTTATCTGGGCTCCTCCCATCCTTCCACATGGTTCTAATGCAAACTGCCTGAGGTTGGTTCAGACCAGGCAAAGACAATCTTGGCCCTCCAGATGTTTTGGGACTACAACTCCCATCATCCCTGACCACTGGTCCTGTTAGCTAGGGATGATGGGAGTTGTAGTCCCAAAACATCTGGAGGGCCGAGTTTGCCTATGCTCGGTTCAGACCATTGTAAATCTCAGCTCCCTGGGAGACATGTGCTGAGGGTTGCCATATTTCAAAAAGTAAAAACCAGGACAACCCTAAAGTTGTTGGGTTGGTTTTTTTAAAAAAACCGAAAGTTGATGAGCTTTCTTTTAGACAAACCCCAAAGCACTGCCTTTTGGAAATCCCCCCCCCCCCGGGCGTCAATTCCGTCTTTGAAATCCCAGTAATGTGCTGTCATGTGTTGATAGAATACAACAGCCTTCCCCAAGCAGGTGCCCTGAAGATATTTTTTTGGCTTAATAATAATAATAATAATATTTATATCCCGCCCTCCCCAGCCGAAGCCGGGCTCAGAGTGGCTAACAACATTAAAATGATACAACATTATAAAATAATTTCATTATAGAATCTATTCAAATCAGATTAACGGCAACCATTGGGCTAGAGTTCTGTGAGGATTGCCAAGGAGGGAATCAGGCTGTGCCTTGGCCAAAGGCCTGGTGGAACAGCTCTGTCTTGCAGGCCCTGCGGAAAGATGTCAAGTCCCTCAGGGCTCTAGTCTCTTGTGACAGAGCGTTCCACCAGATCGGAGCCACAGCCGAAAAAGCCCTGGCTCTGGTTGAGGCCAGCCTAACCTCTCTGTGGCCCGGGACCTCCAAGATGTTTTTCTTTGAAGACCGTAAGGTCCTCCGTAGGACATACCAGGAGAGGCGGTCCCATGGGTACGAGGGTCCTAGGCCGTATAGGGCTTTAAAGGTTAAAACCAGCACCTTAAACCTGATCCTGTACTCCACCAGGAGCTGGTATAGCACTGGGTGAATGTGATCCCACGGCGAGGACCTCGTAAGGAGTCTCGCCGCGGCATTCTGCACCCGCTGGAGTTTCTGGGTCAGTCTCAAGGGCAGCCCCACGTAGAGTAAGTTACAATAATCCAGTCTGGAGGTGACCGTCGTGTGGATCACAGTGGCTAGGTCAGGGTGAGAGAGGTAAGGAGTCAACTGCTTAGCTTGAAGCTCCCATCACTCTTGACCATTGGCCACGCTGACTGGGGCTGATGGGATTAGCAGTGCAAAACATCTGAAGTGCACCACATTGGAAACAGTTGCTCCAGGAAGCCAACAACCAGAGTGGCTGGGGAAGCCCAGCCAGATGGGCGGGGTATAAATAATAAATTATTATTATTATTATTATTATTAACGTTTATAGAGAGGCATGGTTAGATTGGAACTGCGGATCGGATGGACATTTGGACTTCCAGCCCATACCAGCTGAATATAGGTGGAGACCACAAACCTCAACTCACCGTGTCAGCACTGAGGTTTTGTTCTGTGCAGCCAAGGTTTTGTTAGGCTTTTTCATTTTTGCAAGGCAAAACTGAATCTTTTTGGATCTAAGGTGCTAAAAAGACACATCAAACTCTGCTCTCCTGCTGGCAGGATAGTAGCTAAGAGATTGAGCTGTGAATCCAGGAGTCTCCAGTTTAAAAAATCTCAAGTCTTGTCACTAACTCGTTTGGCAGTCTTGGGGACCTTCAGAATCTTTTGAACCTTTCTGCTGACTGTATTGCAGATATCAATATGGTATTTTTGCTTTGGCTAAGAGAGTCAGTTCCAGGGAAGGCAATTGCTGCGAAGACAACTAAGACAAAGAATTTTAGGCATTTCACAAATTTTAGAAGTGTCATATAAATTATTGATAATCATAGGTGATAAGTGTTATGCAGACATGGGGAGAAAAAAAGATAAATCCTTTAAAAATGTAATTGCAAAAACAGAACAACTGCTCTACAAGTAGAGAGACTAATTTACAATCCTTGTATTTGGAGCCATCAGTTTTTTGGACTATTTTCAAACTATTTGGGAAAATTTCTATTTGAGACTATTTGTATATTTTCTGCAGATCCCATTTTGAATATTAGTGTGCCTTGAGCTTACATGCTATTTCCCTAGAAGAGCGCTTACCTTATTATACTGCTCCTGTTTCCTTTTCTCTTTCATTGTTTTGTACTTTAAATATATAGATTCCGAAATAGGCTTCCGTACAAAATGTGCACATGTTTTGGGTGGTTGTATTGAATTCTCGCGACCAGCGTAGATGATCTGACCTTTGAAACCCTGGAAACAAAACCGAGAAATGGATTTGCAAGAAAGCCGAGCTGTTCCAGTTTAGCGGCAACGGATTTGCCCAACTACATCAGATATTCTGACTCTTTCAGAAGTTGTGGGTGATGCTGGCCTCATCTCCAGGGGATATTAGTTTTCTGTATATAATTAATAACAAGAAAACTGTATCCTGACTTGAGGGCCTGCATGAGCATACTGGAACAAAAAGGGCCATAAATTAACATCAATTATGTATTAAAGTTCCAATTAACCTGGCTGATACTGATATACTTTAACAAGGTACACTTAGATAAAAGAAGCCAACTCTCTAATTACTTGGAATGGGACCTTCTGACCCCCTCCTCCCTTTTATGCCAACACCACCCTAATGAGGAAGGAAGTGAGAGGTAGGGGACCCTTACAGAAGGTGAGGTTCTGAGCACCACCAGATGCCCCCCTGGGACATGCCTCTACCTTCTTCTTAAAACTGTCAATGATGAATATTTCATTGCTCTTGAAGCCTTTTAACCCTTGGAGGAGGCAGATGGTTCAAGCTCAAAGGGGCTAGGAGCATCCTTCAAGCGCTTGAACGTTGAGCGCTCCATCTACTTTACATATTCACTTCCCCAACCTTTTATGAGCTTCCTCGTTCTCTACTCATAAGACGTACGTGTTGGATTTGTTTCTAAACTTCACCGCTGTTTTGCTATTTAGATATCTTTTCTGCCTTAACCCAAGAACGGGTCAGTGTGACCTGTTCCAGCAAGTATCATCTACTAACTTAGCTCCTGTCTCTTCCTCTCCTTTCTCTTTGTCCCCACCTCTCCTCTCTTTTCATCATCATCATCATCAATCATCATCTTTATTACGGTCCAGAGACCCAACAAATCGTTACAAAGCAATACACAATTCATACAGCCTACCTCCAGGTTAAGCAAGCATTTTGGTCAGAATATAGGGATCATTGGTTCTTACAACCACTGATAAAAACTTGGCCACTGCTAATGTTCTAGCGTTTGTCCGATCTTCCAATAGGAACCTGACATAGTGAGCCTCTGATTTTCCTGGGAAAGGTACCAGCAAGGTTAATATCAGTTCAGCGCTGACTGGCTCATATTTTGCACAGTGCAACAAAATATGTTTTATGGAATCGATGTCTTGAGCGCATGAGCAAAGTCTGTCCTGGTAGGGAACTCCTCTCAACCTGCCATCCAACACTGCAGAAAGAAAGACGTTTAGTCTGGTTTTGGTGACTCTTTTTAAAAGATGGTCCTAGTGCCACTGATATAACCTACGTTAGCTAACACGGTCTACTTGAAGACCAGGGAGTCATAGCCAGTTTTTAACCTCTCGGGATCCCTGCGAAGACGATTTAAGGATGCTTCCAATTGGGGGCTTCCATGTCAACAGGTCATTGAGATGTTGCAAAATGGGTCATTGGTCATTGGCAGCTATATTTTTATTTTATCAGATCTCCACAGAATTAAATGGGGGAAAATACTGGCTGGCATTTTCATGCTAGTGATGTCATGTGGACACCGAAAAGAAGAACACAACTTGCATGCGTGAGCAGCGCCTTTGGAAGTATCCAAATTCCTCAATCCTACACGCACTTCCGCAATCCTATTTACATTGGCGTAAACCCCACTGAAAACAGTAGGATTTACCTCTGAGTAAAAAGGCAACTTGAGAGAGGTGGTAGCATGAATTTCTTTGGACCACTCATGAATCCCACCCCCTTGAATAACAGGACTCCCTGCAAATAGAAAACTAGCTCAGTGGAACAAAGTTTCAGCACCGTCTTTTTTCTTTTTTTTTACTGATGCACAAGTTTTATATTTGCAAATGTTGTTGTTTACATAGGGGAGCATCCAAACATCTCTGTGTGCATAGGGTTCCTCTATGCAAGTCCCCCCTCCTCCATGCTTAGAGAAGTTCCACCTCCTAACTCTCCAAGTGTCTCTCAGAAAGAAGGCTATAAAAACTCCCTACATCTTTGTGTGAGTAGAGAGTGTGGTGTGGTGTAGTGGTTAAGAGCGGTAGACTCGTAATCTGGGGAACCAGGTTCGCATCTCCGCTCCTCCACATGCAGCTGCTGGGTGACCTTGGGCTAGTCACACTTCTGTGAAGTCTCTCAGCCCCACTCACCTCACAGAGTGTTTGTTGTGGGGGAGGAAAGGAAAGGAGATTGTTAGCCACTTTGAGACTCCTTCGGGTAGTGATAAAGCAGGATATCAAATCCAAACTCTTCTTTCAAATCCAAACTCTTCTATCAAATCCAAACTCTTCTGGGGTTGCAGGAAGAGAGGCAGGACCATTGAATTCTTACCTGAAATGCTCTTGGTCGGTATCCTGTCCCGCCCCAGTTTCAAAGCTCTGCTTTCAAAGTGGTATTGCAGAGTTTGTGTGATTTTTTAAATAACTCTGACCCAGTCTTCAAAGTAATATTTTTAACTACTTAGAGTTGTGGGTGCGGGGGGGGGGAGAGAAGAAAGATAAAATATAAGCACTTTGACACAGAATTTCCTGTTATCTGGCTACACGGGGGCCTTTCCAGATCTATGATGCGTTGCCCACATACTTCTCCTTTTCACCAGGAATAAATTTATAAATAATCTTGCCCACTCAGGAAGCCCCATTCTCTTTAGAAAGACCAGGGATTTGGCCAGAAAGAGGATTATTGATAACACGGAATATCTTTATTATAGTGGTGTCCGCAAGCATGGCTGTACTTAAAGGTCTGTCAGCATTTTGATTTTATATATATTTCTTCAGAGGTTTATAAACTCGCACGCAGGGGAGAAAAATTAAATGCAAAAAAGTACTCAACCCTAAAACTTGGCATGCAAAGGATTTAGCTGCCAGAAAGTTGGGTTTTATCAGTGTTATTTTTATTTTCAATTAAAACGAAATTGGGTTTGCCATGACTTATCGCAGATTAAATAACTAGCTCTGCCTATTGAGCTGCATAGCTTAACCCCTTTGCTCCTGCTGAGTCTGGACTGAAGAAGTGGCAGAAGTGTGTGTACAACGTCTCCTGACCGTGCTGGGACCTCTCACAACAGCCCTGTAAGGGAGAGCAGATGATGTGCCTCAGACGGGCAATGGCTAGGACACCATTTAGGGAAGGAAGGAGAAAGGGTGCCCTTGATTCCCTGATGTTTCACATGAGAAGCAATGCAGTACAGTGGTGTGAAAAAATATATCAGCTTCCTTCCTCTTTTTGGGCTTCTGCAACCTATTTGATTTGCTTCCACCAAGCTTCCACCAAGGTTAAAGGTGAAGGTAAAGGGACAACTGACCATTAGGTCCAGTCGTAGCCGACTCTGGGGTTGTGGCGCTCATCTCACTTTATTGGCCAAGGGAGCCGGCGTACAGCTTCCGGGTCATGTGACCAGCATGACTAAGCCGCTTCTGGCGAACCAGAGCAGCGCACGGAAACGCCGTTTATCTTCCCGCCGGAGTGGTACCTATTTATCTACTTGCACTTTTGACGTGCTTTCGAACTGCTAGGTTGGCAGGAGCAGGGCCTGAGCAACGGGAGCTAACCCCTTCGCGGGGATTCGAACCGCCGACCTTCTGATCGGCAAGTCCTAGGCTCAGTGGTTTAACCCACAGCGGCGTCCACCAAGGTTAAATTAGCTTTATTGAGAATTCGTTCTGTTGTTGTTGTTGTTTTTGTGGGAAAGTTATACGACAACAAGCATCCACACTGCATCCTGATGTGGGTGTGGGGTGTTTATGCATTCTCCCATTAATCATTTGTCCGTTCCACACATATTACTTTCTTAACTCCCAACTATTCCATTTTTTAAAAAAAATTAAAAGGTGGCTTCAGCGTGCTACCACTTTATCTATTTTAATTGTGCAAATGCAAATTGCCTAGTGCATTGCTTGAATTCATTCTGCAGAATGCTGACTGCATGGGGGTTCCCTTTGATAACACCTTCCGTGAGACCTCTCTGGACAAAGTTTTGCCCAGCTATCTGTGGGCCCTAAAATCTGCATTGTTCCACATCTACAGATAATTTCCCTGCTTCATCCTGCCCTCCTAACTGCATGGCTCACCAAAATGCTAACTGAGGTACTTGCAGGAAACTCCTGAAAGATGCACATTTGCTTTCTGCTACCCTATTGGACTCCTGCTAACCTAGTAGTTTGAAAGCATGTCAAAGTGCAAGTAGATAAATAGGTACCGCTCCAGTGGGAAGGTAAATGGCGTTTCCATGCACTGCTCTGGTTCGCCAGAAGCGGCTTAGTCATGCTGGCCACATGACCTGGAAGCTGTACGCCGGCTCCCTCGGCCAATAAAGCGAGATGAGTGCCGCAACCCCAGAGTCGGTCACGACTGGACCTAATGGTCAGGGGTACCTTTACCTTTACCTTTACCCTATTGGAGCCCTTGAAATCCCTACCCTTCTTGGCGAGTTTCCTGCCCCCCCCTAAACAAGCATCTTTGCCTGATTTTCTTTGTTCTTCACGCTCATGGCTAGGAGTCAAGTTCCTGACTCCTCAGCCCCAGGAGCTCAGGTGAGTTTCTTTGCCTCCTGCCTCTAAGCTGGTTTAGAAACACGAGTTGCTCCATTTAAAGTTTGCTGTTATTGCAAGTGTAGAATATCCCCGAGTTAAGAATCAGGAAGATGTTCCTGGCTTGAATTTTGCACCTGCTATCAATTTATTATCTGCTTGCTTGCTTGTTTTTTACTTTTATTCTGCTTTTCCTCAATGAGCTGGGCCCAAAGCAAATTACAACAAACATTCAAAACATCAAAACAGAGAACACTGGAAGTAAAAATATACAAAATGCAGAACGTGTAAGCAAGTTCAAAATAACAAAAGCTAACAATTTAGCAAACACAGAATGAGCTCAATCAAAGAATCACAGAACTGGAAGGGAATTTGGGGGGTCATCTAGTCCAACCCCCTGCAATGCAAGGATCTCAACTAAAGCATCAATGACAAATGATCACCCAACCTCTGCTTAAAAACCTCCAAGGAATCTTGTAACTTGAATCCATTGGTTTGCATCCTAGCCTCCGGAGTAGGAGAAAACAAGCTTGCTCCATCTTCCATGTATCAGCACTTTAGATGTTTGAAGATGGCTGTCATATCTCCTCTTGGTCTCCTCTTTTCCAGGATAAACATACCCAACTGTCTCAACCATTCCTCATAAGGTTTGGTTTCCAGACCCTTTATCATCATGTTAACCAACCAACCAACAAATCTAGGATCTAGAAGCCTGGCTTAGATACATTTCAGATGATGTTCAGCTGGTGCTCACATCTCTCCTCCAGAGAAGGCGGACAGTGGCAAAATGCAAATGTCAGGGAAAGCGATGATGGCAAGACTCTTCCACAGCCTCCTGGAAGTACCAGCTGCTGGTGCAGGTCTTATTGGCCTAATCCAAGTCACTCTACTCCATTCTCCCCATCTGTAGACTGAAGGTAACAATACCATTCCATACCTCGCTAGTGTCCTAGAAAAAACGGGGCATTCTGTTTTTTCTCGTGAGAGAACAGCGGCTCTTTTGGACACTGTGATCTTGCACAATTTTGCACTGAGATTCCCCCCCAACCCAACCCCCCGCTTTTTCTGGGGCCACAATCTCACTCAAAATGCACAGAGGGTAGGAATTAGGGCTGCTGAGATGGGTCCCAAAGGGCCACATTTGACTCCTGGAACTGAGTCTACATAGCCCAGCTATATTGGGACAAAACAGCATTTCTTCTTGGGTGGTGAGATGCTGCTCTTATACAACAGAGATTATATGCATACACACCATGATAGGGTGGCACAGTTAAAAAACGCCATTGCCATCCTGCTTTCCTCTTGACGGCTAGAGCAAAGACCCATATCATGTTCGCCAAACATACACAGGGTTTTTTATGTGCTTTAAGCACAGTTAAGTTATTTAAAGCCCTTTCTTCTCACTGTACAATTTATTCTTTCCTTCATGTCTCTCAGCATTTCCTATTTGTGGTCAGCGGAATTGTATCTTTCCTGTACTGAATCGTACACAAAGGATAATACTGTTCTGTTTTGTCTGTTGACAAGATCTTCAAATCCTACTGCCCCACGGACGCATAATCGAAATTTAAAGGAAAATGTTTCCATCTATTTCCCCACCACAACCACCCCAATATATACACATATATATGTAGGGATTTAGCTAAGACTTTGACACCATGGAAACTAGGCCCTAGGCGATGATCCTGTTCCTTCGAAATATTATCCCCTGACTTTCAATTTTGCTTGAGGTGTGTGTGTGTGTGTGTGTGTGTGTGTGTGTGATGAAAGAGCTCTTTCACAGAAACTTACTTTGCCCTTTAGCTCACATGCCCCCCAAACATCTAACTGCAGCCGATGTGTTGGTGCCTATGTACAAACGTTGGTATTCATTTAGAGCACAAGCCATAAGGGCATCGTTTTGACATGTGAGATGTTTGTGAAGGGAAGGCGTTCACTGCAAGGACTCCCATGCTGCATGTATGCACACTCACATGTACACACCAGTGGCGTAGCGTGGGTTGTCAGCACCCGGGGCAAGGCAAGTAATTTGCGCCCCCTAACCCGTGGATTTGCGCCCCCTAACCCATGGATTTGCGCCCCCTAACCCTAACCCCCAGATGTTGCGCCCGGTGTGGCCAGCCCCCCCTGCACCCCCCACGCTACGCCACTGGTACACACATACTTGGGATCCTGTCAAGGACAACTGGGGCACCTAGCATCAGAGGTGATAGGTAGCATCTGCTCTTGTCTTGTGCTGTGTACTGTTCAGGCCCCCGATGGCCCTGCAGTGTATGGGGAGTTCAGCATTAGAAATAAACTCCCCCTTAGCTCCAATGATAGTCTCCACCAGTAACATACCCTCCAACATCTCTCCAATGAAAATAGGGACATCCTGTTCCATAACGATAATTTTACTGTTTATACCCATCTTACTGGGTTGCCCCAGCCACTCTGGGCAGCTTCCAACACACATAAAACCATAACAAAACATTAAACATTAAAAAAAACCCCTTCCTTATACAGGATTGCCTTGGAGCGGATAACTCCATATCCTCCAACATTTCTCCATTGGAAATAGGGGCATTCTAAGGGAAAGTGGGACATTCCAGGATCAAATCAGAAACAGGGATGGCTTCCCTGGAACATCCCTAGAATAAGGGACATCCCTGGAAAATAGGAGCACTTGGAGGGTGTTGCTGGAGTGTATTTTTACTGAGTTTGCAGCTGTGGAAGGCGTACATCTCCTCACCCCGTGAAGCCCTCTTCCCTCTCTCTCTCTCACACACACCTTGTGACTTTAAATTTTTTAAAAACCTACACGATCAGTCCTTAAGAGGAGATTTGTTATGTCTGAACAAAACGTGAAGAATTTGTTTCCATTGCTCACATCTCCCATAATGTATGTTGGTGGAATGTCTGCACCCTTAGTGGGTAAGATGAACAATGATTGCCATTCTTCTTTCTTTCAGAAATCGTCGTCAGTATTTTGAATTATTTTGGGGGGGAACGCTTGGCATTTTAACCTTCTCTTATCCCAATCACATTATTTCTCTCTCTTTCTCCCAAGTGGGCTCTGATCTTTCTTCTCCTTCTGCAAACCTGTTTTCTGGCAGCAACCTTATCAGACCTAAGGCCTACCTTTAATCCAAGGGGGCAGCATGGGAACCCAATTTAAATGGTCCATCTTTCTCCGTTTCCCTCTTTAGGATGGCCAGATGTGACAGATGATGGCAGGGCTCTTGCACCATTAATACTTGCACAGAAGAAGGAATTTTAGCAAGAGCAGTTTCACATGGAGAGTTGAGAAAAGGGACACATCCTGGAATCACCTATGCTACCCAATTATTGGAGTCACAGGAATCCACATCCTCCTTTGTTTAAATCTGGCAAGTTTCTTTCTCTTTCTCTTGTTTATATTTTTTTAAAGCTAAGTTGGATTGAAAATAAAAAAGATGCTGATTCTACTAGTAAGACCCATGAAGTTAGGTTGTGACCCACTTGTGCCCCCAGCTGTAGACCAATGCTATATAGAATGAAAGTGATGCATATTTTCACTGGATCAGTGTATGAACATGATATTTGAGAGTATGGGACCTTAAAAGGTTGTCTTGAAAATGATTGTCCATGTTACATGCCATTCCATTCAATATTGCATTATTCTGTTCAATTATTGAATGAACGGAACTGGAGAAGGGAAGGGTTGACTCATACCGGTGTAGGGATGAAATGTGAATATTCACAAAGTTTCTACATTTTGTCCACATTCTGAAGAAAAATAAAGCCCTTTCTTCCATCTCCTCCTGCCTCACATCTGATGGGGGGCAGCCTGAGAAGAGCTCTAGACCCTCTAGAAGGACTCTAGAGGGTCTGCTCTGGAGAGCCCCATACCATCTGATTGTGGGAGCTGGAGGGGACAGGAGTTGAAGAGGAAGCTCTGTTGCACACACGGTAGTTGGCTGCACCAGCGCAGCTGCAACCTTGGAGACAACCCATATTTCCGAACGTCTTTTCTTTCAAAATACGCATTTCTAAACATACTGGGTGATATTCAGCTGGGTCATATTAGAGACCCATTAGAAGTCTTGGATTTAAGTCACTTAAGTCCATTGGTTTCAATGGGTCTGCTCTATGACTGTTGGATAGCTCCCATTTTCTCTCGAAATAGCATTTGCCACTTATCTTGAGCTGGAAACTCAACGTTCGATCGGCGGCTACATTTCAACCCACACGTTAATCTTGAAGGTGCGGATCAGGTCAGTCAGCACTGGAACCCACAAAGATGGATTTCCCCAAACACAAACCCTGAAGGCTCAAATGAAGAAGGAAAGAAAGACGACCTCAGGACACTTATATTTCTCTCCCTTCATACATTATTCTCTCTCCTAGACACAGGAGGAGAACAAGAGACTCACGCATGGGTCAGCTTGCTAATTCTAACCAGCTTGTTTTTATTTTTAAGTGCCAATCAACGAGAGTTATTTCTTGCCTGCTCAAGACAACAGAGTTTAAAGCTTAACGAAGAAAAGAGGAGACACACAGGAGGGTCTGGTGCTAATGTCCTCTGTTCTCTGAACCTGTCTGTTCTACCAGTGACCCATAGAGGAGCTGTGTCAGCTTATCAGTTAACCAGCCATCGCTGACAGACAAATACCTTAAGACCGAGGTTGGGCAAAACTGCTACAAATGTGCCAACCATTACAGAGCCGGCAAAAACCCCTTCATTCAGGCTTTTCAACCATGGCTAGAGATAACCACATCTGCAATAATAGGCTACATGCTTTCAGGAGTATTAGACTCAATTTTTTAAACCACGAGATGGGCTTTGTATTATTATTATTTTTTTGTTTTGTTGTGGTATTGATGGCACTGAAATCACAATGGGAGGTTTCCATTTCATGGTTTCAATTAAAATGATGAATAGTGATATGCCTTTCCAAGCCCGAGAGTCGTATGGGTTTAAGCAGGCCTCAGTTCAGTTTGCCTACCTAGTCTGAGCATTCCAAAACTACTTCAGCCAAGACGCAGCCATCCTTCCAAATGCACACTTTTCCAGATTTTGTGAGGGAGTCCTCCAGCCCAAGTAATGTGCACAGAAATGCATTCACTAGGTTAAAGTGTAAAATATACAATACAAAAATGCATTGCATTAGGTGAAATTGCTTTTTGAACAAGAAGTTTGCATTAGATGAATTTTCAGGAGGACTTAAATTGCAAACGTGTGGGAATGTGGAGAACTGAACTTAATATTGGGAAAACGGCCTAGAGAAACAAAAAGTGACAGATGAGCCTCTGTTTGGATCTGCCCCCATAATCTGCTGGTGGCTGGTTGATCATGGGGGCAGGGCTGGGTTGCAGGGTCCTGGACTTTGGATTTTGGGGTCCAGCCATCTCTGCAATGTATGTGCAATTCAGCTCCTTCACTGCACAAAAGATGCCTTTTTAAAATTAGGCCAATCATCCCTTCATTATCTAGCTATCTAGGTGCCAGATTTTTTTTCCCTGAGCCAAATGTCTTGTCTTGTTTTTTTTATAAATTATTCGGCAACCCAGGGGGTACAGTTTTTAGGCTCTAGGCATTACTGATTTCTGTACCCCAGAATATATTTAGACTGAGCCATCTTTTAAATATATAGAGCAGACATCACTTGGACAGGAGTTTAATTCTTGGGTGCCAACACTGAAAAAGCCCTGCTTTGCATTCCAAATGTCATTCATAGGAATGATCCATGTTTTTTCATGCGTGTCTGCCTTTCCTTACATAATTTTTACAATGACCCTCATTTCAGATGACGTCCACACTTAAAACTACGGTGTTAAAAAATAAAAATCATTTGCACTAATAATATCTCAGTCCCCACTCCTCAGATGCTTTATAGTTTTAAGAGAAAAATGCAAGGGCACTGCGAAGAAAGGAAGGAGGAGGGAGAAAGGTTGTGCGGCTGAAGTGTGCTCAGAGAAAGCTGATCTCATAGTTGGAAATGCCAGCGGGTTCCTAGTCCTGAAACCCAAATGCTTGTTGATTTTGGCTGAATGCATCTGTTGAGTACCGAGTGACATTTACCTGTGCAGGCAGCATCTTGGATTTCAACACAAACTAATCTAGCCATCCTTTTGGCATCCATCATTCCCAGTGACCCAAGCTAAAGAGCTGCATGCAACACCTTGTATGCTCTTGCTTTCAGGCGGGGTATCAGCTAGCAATTATGGCTAGCCATTTGTCCAAGCGCTTTTGGAGGAAAGGGGTGACCTGCTAGGGTCTGCAGGTATTGTCAAACAAAGAGAGGCTTGGATCATGACAAGAATGCCTTCACAAGTTCCCACCCAGCCAGCAATCAAGTTCTATCTTGAAAAAATAACAGGGAAGGCAGAACACACAACGTTATCTCCCTTTCCTATCCCTTTGTCCATTTCTGCATCACTTAAGAAAACACATTCGGTATGGGGTCTGGCTTCTTAATGTGACAAGCTGGCTTTATTTTTGCAGGGAGGGGTTCATATTAACAGCCAGCTGATGGCAGTAGACATGGAGGCTGAATGACAGGACCCATGCCAAGGGGATAGGAGACAAAGGGTTTCTTCCTGAAAGAGAGTGAGTGTGTGCAACAGAACACATCTCCCCCCAAATACCTTTGTTTTGCTGTTCTGCTTTCCTAGAATATCTAGGTTCGGTTAAGTATGCAAGTAGAAGACACTGTTGTTTTTACTTTAGGAGTGACACAGGAATTCCCATCAGGACAGCGTAACATTGCTAACTTTCAATCTGTGGCAACATGGAGGCAGCCCCAGAAAATGGGAAAAAGCAAACAGAGAGATTGGTACCGTGCTGAAAGGTTTAGTCATGCAAATAAAATAAAGTCATATCAACCCCAAACACATGCTGAATGCAACCTTTCTCAATGACAAAAGAGCCTATTGTTCCTAAGGAAGTTAGATTGGCTTCAACCAGAGCCAGGGCCTTTTCAACACTGGCTCCTGCCTGGTGGAACGCTCTGCCTCATGAGACCAGGGCCCTGCAGGATCTGATTTCTTTCCGCAGGGCCTGTAAGACAGAGTTGTTCCGCCTGGCCTTTGGCTTGGAGCCAGTTTGATTCCCTCCCTCCCTCTCTTTCTTTTTTCTTTTCCTTCTCCTCCTGCGATGAGGCTACATTTTAATGTTCCATTATTTTAATGTTGTATTATACTTTTGTTTTTAAGTTGTAATCATTCATCTTGTTTTTATTATTGCTTGTAAGCCGCTCTGAGCCCGGCTTGGCTGGGGAGGGCGGGGTATAAATAAAAAATTATTATTATTATTATTTCTTTTCTCAGTCAGTGTTCCCTTGGGAGCCTTTTTTCTAGAAGGATGCCTAGATCACTCGTGAGGGGTCCCCTGCTCTTCATATATCTAGAAAGCCTCTAGGAATGCAGAACCTGTTACTCTCCAGAGGTTATGAAACTTCCAATGCCTGCCAACCCTGGCCAGCATGGCTAGTGGTCAAGGAAGATGAAGGACACTGTCCATCTAGAGAGCCACAGTTTCCTCAGCCCCGTTCTAAAATCTAAAGTGAGGATGGCTTTCCAGGTATTGTTTGACTCCAGCATCCATCAATCCCAGCCAGCTTCAGGCCCATCACTGTTCATCCTTGGTTAGGTATGATATTGACTAAACATCAGGAAGAACTTTCTTGTGGCGAGAGCTACTTGGCAGTGTAATGAACTCCCTCGGGAGGTGGTGAACTCTTCTTCCTTGGAGGTTTTTAAGAAGAGTTGGGTGGCCATCTGCCATGGATACTTTAGTTGAGCAGGCTGGACTAGATCATCCTCGGGATGCCTTCCAACTCTACAGTTCTGTGATGGGAACTATAACCCTCATCTCTCACCTGGAGCAAGATTGCAAACTCTATGAAATGCAGCATGGGAGCTATCTAATGTGCCTATGACTGTATTTCAGTTGGTTTTTATAGTTGTAAGCTGCCCCGAGAACTTGCTTATAGGATGGCAAAGGAATGCTTAATATAACAGAACATCCAAAACAGTTGCATCTATATTTAATCACTTGATGTGTGTCTGCTTCTAGCTCTTTATCATCCAAATCCCCTTTGTTCTGTTCTGTTTGTTTTTGGTTGTTTAATTACCTATTACACATGAATATCCCTTTTGTTCTTTATGGGGCACTGTATTGTTCTAAGTAATTGTTATATAAATGAAAATTTCTTGAAATAAAGGGTATGTACTTAAAACAAACAAGGAAATGACGGCCTCACCAAAACAAACTCTCCCACATCTGTTGCAGCTCTCCTGGCCATGCTTCTGGGTGAGAGCCCTGCAAAGCTATTGCCTGTTCTTAGAACAGTGGTTTTTAGATTTTGAGAGCCAGCATGTTGGCATCCATCTGTCTCAAGAGGCAATGGAGTGCGCCTCCGGGGGTGAAGTCAAACCGCTGGAGCTCACGCCGCCTGCTGTGACTGCAGAATCCAAAGCCATAGCTATGGGGGAAGCAAGACCCTCTTGGGGTGTTTATGCTGTGAATACCTTCATTGTAAAGTTCAGATCTGTGTAAGTAAACACAGGTTGAATCCCGACAAGACAGAAGTACTGTTTTGGGGGGACAGGAGGAGGGCGGGTGTGGAGGACTCCCTGGTCCTGAATGGGGTAACTGTGCCCCTGAAGGACCAGGTGCACAGCCTGGGAGTCATTTTGGACTCACAGCTGTCCATGGAGGTACAGGTCAATTCTGTGTCCAGGGCAGCTGTTTACCAGCTCCATCTGGTATGCAGGCTGAGACCCTACCTGCCTACAGACTGTCTCACCAGAGTGTTGCATGCTCTGGTTATCTCCTGCTAGGACTACTGCAATACGCTCTACGTGGGGCTACCTTTGAAGGTGTCCCGGAAACTACAACTAATCCAGAATGCAGCAGCTAGACTGGTGACTGGGAGCAGCCACCGACACCGGTCTTGAAAGACCTACATTGGCTCCCAGTACGTTTCCGAGCCCAATTCAAAGTGTTGGTGCTGACCTTTAAAGCCCTAAATGGCCTCGGCCCAGTATACCTGAAGGAATGTCTCCACCCCATCGTTCTGCCCGGACGCTGAGGTCCAGCTCTGAGGGCCTTCTGGCGGTTCCCTCACTGTGAGAAGCCAAGTTACAGGGAACCAGGCAGAGGGCCTTCTCGGTAGTGGCGCCCGCCCTGCTGAACACCCTCCCACTAGATGTCAAAGAGATAAACAGCTACCTGACATTTAGAAGACATCTGAAGGCAGCCCTGTTAAGGGAAGTTTTTAATGTGTGACATTTTAATGTATTTTTAATCTTTGTTGGAAGCCGCCCAGAGCAGGGTACAAATTAATAATAATAATAATAATAATAATAATAATAATAATAATAATAATATTCTAAAGCAAACACAAACCCTGGGTGAACACCTGGAATCTTGCACCACTTGAATATTGGGGTGGCGTACACAGTGGCGTAGCGTGGGGGGTGCCAGGGGTGCCGGCGGCACCGGGCGCAACATTTTGGGGGGCGCGTTTGGCCAGCCCCCCTCGAGGAAGCGGGAACCTCTCCAAGGCGCAGCGCGCCGTCGGTGGAGGAAAAGAGCCGCGCAGCAGCAGCAGCAGCAAAGCCGGGAGGAGGAGGAGGTTTTTTGCTCCTAGAAAGGAAGGGAAAATGCCTGTGCGTGTTACAGAGCGAATGCACTCATGCTTGCTTTACAGCCAGGAGGAGGGGGTGGAGCTGAGGAGGAGGGAGGGAAGGAGAGCCATGCCAGCAAAGCGGGCAGCAGCCGCTTACACGCGAGGAGGGACAGACGGGAGCCATAGCGAGCCGGAAAAAGTGCTGCGTAGCCAGCAACAGCTGCTGCAGCCTCAGCTAGCAAAGGTCCGTGCGCTCTCTAAACGGAGCAGTGAGGCTGCAGAGGGACGGCAGGGCACAGGAGGGCTCTGAGCCACGAGCGCAGTGAAAACCAGTAAAAAAGTTTTTAAAAAGGCTGCTGGGGACAGGCGGGCACGGGATGAGGGAGAGGGGGAAATTACGATTCTCCAGCGTCTCAGCTGATCCGCTGAGCAGGACTTGGGCCATTAGCTGTGTAAAGCAGCAAAGAGGGAGAGAAGGAGCAAAGCGGGAGAGGAAAGGAGCTGCTTACACTGCTGTAAGTGGCTGCTGTCCGGTTGGCTCCTTTAAAGCAACAGTGCTCTTTCCCTCCCCCCTCCCCCCTCAGCTCTCCGAAAAGCTCCTTCTCCACCCACCCCATGCGAGCTCCTTTTCCCCTTAGACCCCCATCCTGCATTATTAGCCACATCCTTCTCCACCCACCCCACGCGTGTTCCTTGCCCCCTTAGCAGTGGCATAGCGTGGGGGGTGCAGGGGGGGGCGGCTGTACTGGGCACAACATCTGGGGGTTAGGGTTAGGGGGCGCAAATCCACGGGTTAGGGGGCGCAAATTACTTGCCTTGCCCCGGGTGCTGACAACCCACGCTACGCCACTGTCCGTGATTCATGAGAAACCCTTCTAGAGGTGAAGCGCTGTGAAATCGGATGGAAGCTTTGTTGTTGCTTAGTCATTTAGTCATGTCCAACTCTTCGTGACCCCATGGACCAGAGCACGCCAGGCACTCCTGTCTTCCACTGCCTCCCGCAGTTTGGTCAGACTCTGGCTGGTAGCTTCGAGAACACTATCCAACCATCTCGTCCTCTGTTGCCCCCTTCTCCTTGTGCCCTCCATCTTTCCCAGCATCAGGGTTTTTTCTGGGGAGTCTTCTCTTCTCATGAGGTGGCCAAAGTATTGGAGTCTCAGCTTCAGGATCTGTCCTTCCAGTGAGAACTCAGGGCTGATTTCCTTCAGAATGGATAGGTTTGATCTTCTTGCAGTCCATGGGACTCTCAAGAGTCTCCTCCAGCACCATAATTCAAAAGCATCAATTCTTCAATGATCAGCCTTCTTTATGGTCCAGCTCTCACTTCCATACATCACTACTGGGAAAACCATAGCTTTAACTATACAGACCTTTGTTGGCAAGGTGATGTCTCTGCTTTTAAAGATGCTGTCTAGGTTTGTCATTGCTTTTCTCCCAAGAAGCAGGCGTCTTTTAATTTCGTGGATGGAAGCACAAATGAGTTAATTCCTGGTTTCCAAACTTAGGCCAAGGGGGTGGGACACTGATGTCATCCCATGATATCGGGGGGGGGGAGATATTTCAGCCTAGGTGCGAGCATGGAATGGGAATGTTGGTGGGTAGTTTATACAACAAAGCAACAACACCACAAACTGGCTTATAAATATAAAACCAAATTTACTAGAATAATAGCTAGAATAGAGATAGACTTATAACCATTCAAACAACAAACATACCAAGGTGCCATGTGCAAGACAAAGCCTGGAGATACTGTAAACATGGAGTGGATAAATGTACAACTCCTATCTTAACAAGTTACATGTACAGTAAACGTTATACAGACTGCATAAATGAACCATTCAACAAGTAGCGTCAGTCCAATCACGGAACGGCAACCCCGTGCTGCCACAACGGCAAGGGTAGCACACTGGAGAATATGGAAAAGTTTTTCCAAGACAAATTAAAAAATAAGGTGCGAGACTGGTTACATTATGCTCAAATGCAAGAGGTCTTCAAAACGGATAAAAAAGTTGGTTTCCAGGTGGAGAAATCGAAACTAGAGATGGTGTTATTAGAACCCAGAACTAAGGTACTTTCGAGAATGTATAACTTGCTGCTCAAATGGAATACACAGGATGAGACAGTTAAATCTGCTATGATAAAATGGGCACAGGATGTAGGACATAACATTATGTCCGCGGACTGGGAAAGGTTATGGAACACCGGTATGAAATTCACGGCATGTAGTGCCTTAAAAGAAAACATTATGAAAATGGTATACCGTGGTACATGACCCCAGTCAAGTTGGCCAAAATATACCACCTGTCTGATAATAAGTGTTGGAAATGTAAGGAGGCAGAAGGGACATTCTTTCACCTCTGGTGGACCTGCCCGAAAGTAAAGGCCTTCTGGGAAATGATATACAATGAGTTGAAAAAGGTATTTAAATATACCTTTCTCAAGAAACCAGAGGCCTTTCTGTTGGGCATGGTGGACCGGAAGGTGCCAAAGAAGGACAGAACCTTCTTTATGTATGCAACAACAGCAGCAAGGATACTTATCGCAAAGTACTGGAAGACACCAGATTTACCCACACTGGAGGATTGGCAGACACAGCTGTTGGACTACATGGAATTGGCAGAAATGACTGGCAGAATCCGAGATCTGACCGAGGAAACAATAGAGGAGGACTGGAAAAAATTTAAGGTCTATTTGCAAAAATATTATAAGTTGTTTGAATGTTAAGATTGTGCATGATTAGAAAACGTCACCTTTCCGCAACCTATCTAAGCAAGTGATAAAGTAAGCTCAGATAAAAAAGAAAAGGAAACAAATTTGAGACAATATATTATGTTTATTGTAAAGGTATTAAAAGTAAACTACAAACTTTTGAAATTGGTAACATAATAAATTTAAAGATATAATAAGTGGTGAAACAAGGTAACAAATTGCTGACCAGGCTAGAACAATGAATGCAATGTTGGGAAGATGTGGGGAGGTCCAAAAGAAAGTAAATTTATGAAAGATGATGTGTAACATATTCAATCTTTTCTTCTTTTTTTATTTTTTTTTCTTTTTTCTATATTAAAAAAAAATGTTTCTTGCATGTTGCTATGTAAATGAACTTCTGAACCTATGAAAAGAAACGCAATAAAAAATTTATAAAAAAAAAAAAGAGAATATGGAAAAGTTTTTCAAAGCTGTTTTTCAAAGATTGAACTGGATGAGATGTTCTTCAATGGGTCTTGAGTTGGAAACAAAAAGCCGTATGCATGGATCGATCACGGGAAGGCAAATCAAAGCCACCACCCTGGTGAGAATAACGCAAGTGAGCAAAAGGAGACCTGTTCTCCGGATATATTACAGGTTTCGCTACACGCTTCACCAGTCCGAAAAGCTGCATGATACAAAACAGCACGCCAATTACAATGTGTGGTAAACCATAAAAATTAGAAAATATCAGTCTCATACTATACCTTACCCAATCATACAGAATAGTTTGCTCAGGATAAAGAAAGTATTCACAGGCACAGCTAGTGTTCAGACTAGTTTATGTCATCTGCAGTGGGACATGATCCTGACCCACCCAGAAATGCAGGAAATACACAGGCATTGATATTGGGGGTGCTGCTGCTGCTGCTGCTAATGGTGGCCACAAACACACCATACATTAAAAACATATCGCTCCCCCATCCCCAAATCCAGCCAACTATAGTTACCTTCACAGAACTACAGTTTCCAGCATCCTTAACAAACTTTATTTGGGGGAAATCGTGTGCTTTGAATGTGTTTAAAATGCATGGAGTTTAAGAGACCTGTACGTAAACACATTTTAATACTGCAAATTCATGGGGCTGGTCCACATGACCAATTGGGTGTGCTGAGCTTCTCCCCTACTTAGAAGCCACCCCCCCATCCCACATGACATTTTTAACCTTTTGTAGATGTGATTTACCAACAACTAGACGTGCCATAGGGCGTTACCATAAGGGTGTATTTAACAAGTTCCCTTTGTAAAATGGTTTCTAATCTTTAAATCGTGCACAGTTAAGACCCGTCATTGCTTCTAAAGTTTGAGTTGCAGAGCTTTGCAGGAGGTTTATAAAGGGCAAATATATAGCAGAACAAGAGATGAAATAATGCATGCACGGTTCAGAAATACTCTGAAAAAAAGGATTGAAACTGACAATAAATTAGCCATTTTTACCTCAAATGAAAAGGGACATGGGTGGTGCTGTGGGTTAAACCACAGAGCCTAGGACTTGCCAATCAGAAGGTCGGTGGTTCAAATCCCCGCGATGGGGTGAGCTCCCGTTGCTCGGTCCCAGCTCCTGCCAACCTAGCAGTTCGAAAGCACGTCAAAGTGCAAGTAGATAAATAGGTACCGCTCCGGCGGGAAGGTAAATGGCGTTTCTGTGTGCTGCTCTGGTTCGCCAGAAGTGGCTTGGTCATGCTGACCACATGACCCGGAAGCTGTATGCTGGCTCCCTCAGCCAATAAAGCGAGATGAGCGCCACAACCCCAGAGTCGGTCTTGACTGGACCTAATGGTCAGGGGTCCCTTTACCTTTAACTCAAATGAACACAAATCCCTGTGGCTGTGTTTTGTTCTTGTTGTTTTTAATGCTGACATCAGATTCCATTCTCAACACACTACAGCGGCTCCTAAGACCAAGAGAGCAGTGCAAGAAATTTCAAATATTCTTGGCCTAAGGAACAGAATAAAAATATGTATATGTGCAACAGGTAAGGATGGATATGGGACTTTCTGTGCAGTCTAATGTTCAACTGGAAATGTGTTACAGAAGTATTATAAATACACTCTATTCCCTGGAGTGGTTAAATTATGTCTGTCCAGTCCCACTTCAGATCGTAGATGAGGCCTCACATGAATAGATGTTCCTCTTAGAGCCAAAATGATGAGTTGCTGAGGTCTGTTACACAAGCTGCAAAACTCTGCGGATCCCTAAGTGTGCCGATGTCTGTTGGCATCGGTCGCTGTGATGTTCGGGCTGAAGAAAGCTTATGCGGTGTAGTGGTTAAGAGCGGTGGACTCATAATCTGGTGAACCGGGTTCATGTCTCCGCTCCTCCACATGCAGCTGCTGGGTGACCTTGGGCCAGTCACACTTCTCTGAAGTCTCTCAGCCTCAGTCACCTCAGAGAGTGTTTGTTGTGGGGGAGGAAGGGAAAGGAGAATGTTGGCCACTTTGATACTCCTTCGGGTAGTGATAAAGTGGGATATCAAATCCGAACTCTTCTTCTTCTTCCATATAAAACAACAGCAATGAACCCTCCCAACCCATAGAAAGTTAGCATGCATGTCAGGGTTCCACATCCCTTGATGATGCTTGGTTTCCATGCAGAAGGAGCGTTTTCATGTGGAGGAGCATCAGTGAGCTCCCACACTGAGGTCTAAAATGACCCAGTCCAGACATGGATTCAAGGCCCTCAATGACAACCATAGTCTAGTCCTCTTGTCTATCATTACAAGCCTGGGATGACCCTCACAGCTGAGGGAAGATGCTCTAGGGAGAGGAATACTTTTTCCTTAAAGATGTTCTTCTCACCTTCCACAGGAGCCACCTTGTTTAGTGGGACTACCTCCCTGCAAAGTTCAGGTGTGTTTTGGACCCTTCTCGTTGTCACACTCGATGTGAAAGCTACCTGCTTCCACGAAATAATGAAGTAGCAAACTGGAACGCTTTGAAGTCAGGTGTTTGTGTTGGGACTTGGAACGAACAGCCTGCTTAAAACAACAACCCACCTTTCTCTTTTCTCTAGGCCTCGCGGGCCAAAAGAGAGGCTTGTCAGAAGACTTTGTTGTAAAATTTCCGCCCATGAGTGCAGAGGGATTATGTGGGTTCTGCTTTTGTTTCTGTGCCCGTTCGTGAGACCAAACAAGAAAGGGAAGGTTCCCTCTAACTGGAAAGAGAGAGAGAGAAGCCAAGCAAGGAATTTTCGCACACAAAACCAACTGGGTGTGCTGGGCCTTTCTGTGGACTCATCCAACAAGCCTCCTTAACCACACAGCTCAGTTTTTAGAGTACATCACTCTACACCGGTGATTGTTCCTGGTACACCTGCTTTGGTAGTTCACCTACCTCAAGCAACTGATTTTTTATTTTATTTTTATTTTATCTTTTTAAGTTCAGGGAATGGTTTGGTGTGGTGGGTTACTTTTTTTTTTTAACTTTCAGGAGAAGGGATTTCCTAGTTCACAAATAAAAAATGTGCAGCGGAGCGCTCGCTAAATAAACAGAAAACATGGGCAGCTGAGAGAAATCAATTTAGCTGAACAAACAATGTCCCATGTAATGAACTACTAATTATCCTTTTATGGCATGTCAGTCTGAGTGATTACAGAGCTGTGCAGTTTAATTTGACGTTTGAGCATTGCCTTGCTCCATTAGCCGCATATAAAGCTACAACACAAGAGGGGGAGAGGGAAGGGTGTGTGTGTGTGTGTGAGAGAGAGAGAGAGAGAGAGAGAGAGAGAGAGAGAGAGAGAGAGCGCACATGTACTAGTGAGTCGGCTGCGTTCATCTAGAACTAAGTGAACAGCTGTAAATAAAGGATGCATGTATTGGGGGGAGTTCGGGTGTCTGTCTTAGATTGGTGTGTGTGTGTGTGTGTGTGTGTGTGTGTGTGTGTGTGTGTGTGTGTGTTGTTAAATGTTCCTCAGCAACCAAATAAATATGCCTGATCAGCCCCGTGTCACATTGCGCAGGCTTCTCATTCACATCAGTTTCCCCACTGTGATTGATTATTCTTATCTTCAATATCTTGATCTTATTATTAAATATTCAAAGTAAGCTAGAACAAAAGAGAGCCGGGGGGGGGGGAGAGAGAGAGAGAAAGTCAAAACTATGAACATCACATATTGTTCGAAAGACTCACATTCCCCATTGTTTTTTCACATAATTGTTTTACCACCCCCCTCCAAAAAAAAAAAAAAAAGAGGTTTGGTAGACTGTGGTGGATTGGGCTCAAACTTTTTTCAGGCAGCTCGTAGAAATGTATCTGCAGGTGCTTTGCATAAATTCGGAAGTTGTAAAAAGAGAAGAAGTTTTTTACTAAATGACCCTTTGGGCTGAAGTGGGGCAAACTGGCTTCACACCATTTTAATTATCATGCCATCAGCACCACCACTTCAAGAATTCTGGGCTATGTAGCTTCCTGAGATGCTGTGCATTCTCTCCATTAGATCTTAGTTCACCTTGATGGGTGAATGGTTGGTCAACTGATAAATGCATGGCTTATGGGGGATAAGAAGAAGAAGAAGAGTTTGGATTTGATATCCCGCTTTATCACTACCTGAAGGAGTCTCAAAGCGGCTAACATTCTCCCTTCCCTTCTTCCCCCACAACAAACATTCTGTGAGGAGAGTGGGGCTGAGAGACTTCAGAGAAGTGTGACTCGCCCACAGTCACCCAGCAGCTGCATTTGGAGGAGCGGGGAAGCGAACCCGGTTCACCAGATTACAAGTCTACCGCTCTTAACCACTACACCACACTGGTGTAGTGTGGGTGTCGATAAGGTAAAAAAAAAAAAGGCATTTGATTGGCCACTGTGGGAATAGGACTAGATGGGCCACCGATCTGATATAGCCAGTGTGAGAGGCAGTGTGACCCCCTGGTTAGAGGGCTGGACTAGGACCTGGGAGGGCAGGGTTCAAATTCCCACTTAGCCGTGAGGCTCACTGGTTGGCCTTGGGTCAGTCATGCCTCCTAGCCAAACCTACATCACAGGGTTTTTGTGGGGATTAAATGAGGACAGCGAAAGCCATGTGCCCCACTCTGAGTTCCTAGGAGAGAGAAAAAACAAATGGTGGGATATAGAATCGTAGAAAGTGAGGAGGAATTAAAGAACCTTTTAATGAGGGTGAAAGAGGAGAGCACAAAATATGGTCTGAAGCTCAACGTCAAAAAAACGAAGATCATGGCCACTGGGCCCATCACCTCCTGGCAAGTAGAAGGGGAAGAAATGGAGGCAGTGAGGGATTTTACTTTCTTGGGCTCCATGATCACTGCAGATGGTGACAGCAGTCACGAAATTAAAAGACGCCTGCTTCTTGGGAGAAAAGCAATGACAAACCTAGACAGCATCTTAAAAAGTAGAGACATCACCTTGCCAACAAAGGTCCGTATAGTGAAAGCTATGGTTTTCCCAGTAGTGATGTATGGAAGTCAGAGCTGGGCCATAAAGAAGGCTGATCGCCAAAGAATTGATGTTTTTGAATTATGGTGCTGGAGGAGACTCTTGAGAGTCCCATGGACTGCAAGAAGATCAAACCTCTCCATTTTGAAGGAAATCAGCCCTGAGTGCTCACTGGAAGGACAGATCCTGAAGCTGAGGCTCCAAGACTTTGGCCACCTCATGAGAAGAGAAGACTCCTTGGAAAAGACCCTGATGTTGGGAAAGATTGAGGGCACAAGGAGAAGGGGACGACAGAGGACGAGATGGTTGGACAGTGTTCTCAAAGCTACCAGCATGAGTCAGACCAAACTGCGGGAGGCAGTGGAAGACAGGAGTGCCTGGCGTGCTCTGGTCCATGGGGTCACAAAGAGTCGGACACGACTAAACAAAGAATCGTAGAACTGTAGAGTTGGAAGGTACCCCAGAGGTCATCTAGTCCAACTCTCGGCAATGCAGGAATCTCAACTGAAGCATCTATGGCAGCCCCGTCCTGTACAAATGTGAACTTCCTGAAGGCTTCTTTGCCAATTCAATTCCAGTTTACTTTGGAGTGACCACCATCAGGTTAGCACAATCTTTCCCCGCATTCTGGAATGGGTCACAGGTTATTTTCCTGCCACGTTGGACAGAGGCCAGTTAAGAAAAAAGAACGAAGGAGCAAGGTTAATTTTACAAAACCCTGCAAGTGCTGATCTAGCAGTGCCTTATGAAACAATAGTCTGGACCAATAAATCGCAATGGGTCTAGTTTATCTTAAAATATTATTTGGCATAGGAAAAGAGCAGACTACACTTACTTGCTGGCTAACTGGCCCTCCGTTCCTCTTCTTCCTGTCTCTGCCAGTCTTTCCCTCTACGCTCTTTGGCGGGGCGCATACTTGACTCCCATTGATACTAATGGCTATGACATCCATGTACCAGGAAGAGAAAGGAGCCCTTTGACCACGGGCTTCGGGGATGCTGGAGGCTCAAATAATTAAGCTAAATGGAAGAGACAAGTTTGGGGGGGGGGGAGTGATTAGTTGTCCTATCCGCAGGAGGAAACAATCTTCTTTTAAAAAACAAACCTGAAGAATTTATACTGAATGGGTTCCAAATATATACAGTGATACCTCAGGTTAAGAACTTAATTTGTTCTGGAGGTCCGTTCTTAACCTGAAACTGTTCTTAACCTGAAGCACCACTTTAGCTAATGGGGCCTCCTGCTGCTGCCACGCCGCCGGAGCACAATTTCTGTTCTCATCCTGGGACAAAGTTCTTAACCCGAGGTACTATTTCTGGGTTAGCGGAGTCTGTAACCTGAAGTGTCTGTAACCTGAAGCGTCTGTAACCCGAGGTACCACTGTACACAGGATAGATATTATCCTCCCTCATTGACGTACGAAACGGAATCCCAGCAAAATGTGTTCAGCACTGCGTGCATTGATTGAAGGTATATGAAATGAGACTGAGAGAGATGAAGGACCCCATCTGCATTATAGCATCATACAGAATCACAGAATTGTAGAGTTGGGAGGGGAGCCCAGTGGTCATCTAGTCCAACCCCCTGCAATTCAGGAATTTCAACTAGATGAGATTCCAGCGACTGAACTTAGGACCTTCTGCTTGCAAGGCAGAGACACTCTGCTACTGGCCCTTCCTCGGTTATTGCTGCTGCTGCTGCTAACCTTTCCCAAGCCACTCCAGCTTCCTGCTTCTTTCGAACTATTTAAGTAAAGAGCTGCTAAGAATAAAATTAACAGTGGGAGAAAGACATCAGTTTGATGTCTAAATTTAGAGAACTTGATGAATAAATCTATTAACTCGGTTGCGGGGAAACAAAAGAGGGAGGGGGGAAATCTTGTTTAAACGGTGAGAAACAACTATGGAATAGGAGTGCATGTCTCCATATTGCTACGTGGAACGACGCAATTGAAAAAAGCTTTTTTCATGGGGCAGGTGAAGTCTCTGGCTGCAGCTGCATATTAAGCAGCAGGTACGCATTCCCAAATCCATGCTTGCCAAGTAATGGTAACATGAGAGCTTTCCTAAGAGGTGAGAGGTGGGGGGTTTAACCTTTCTCTTGCCTGCTAAGGATTTTCCTGCACAAGCCCCGCCTCTTATGTGGATCATTTTTGAACTTGTAGATCACCTGGGAAGAAATGACGAGCGGACAGAGATGTCCTTTTCCATATAATCATTATTTGCATACGCTGTTCCTTATTTCTCCTTTCCTCAAGAGTCATTTGTGTATAAAGTGCTGATGACTTCCGTTTTTTATTATTATGCTCATATCTTTCATGATCTGAAAGGCATTCATTGGCCTTCTGCTGATTTCTCTATAAAATAAATTATTATTATTATTATTATTATTATTATTATTATTATTATTATTATTTTATAAAATATTTATTAAAGTTTCACAAATTATACAGACAAACACAACAATGCAAACAAACACAAACAAAAAAGAACAAGTATAATTTCAAACCCTTATTTTCTTATAACGTACTTCTCCGACCTCCTCATACCTCCCCTTTCTGCATTCCAATTTCAAACTTTAATTTAGCAAATCCTCACCCTTAAATTTATCTAATTTTTAACCTTTCTTTTCTCTTAACTTAATCCTTACAACTGTAATCCACTTAATTTCTAAACCAGCATCATTCTAACATTCATTAATTTTGCAATGTTTCTTAAGATATTATTATTATTATTATTATTATTATTATTATTATTATTATTATTATTATTTTATTTATTTGTACCCCACCCATCTGGCTGGCTTTCCCCAGCCACTCTGGGTGGCTTCCACAGAGACCAAAAATACACTAAAATGTCACACGTTAAAAACTTCCCTGAACAGGGCTGCCTTAAGATGTCTTCTGAATGTCAGGTAGTTGTTTATTTTAAAAAGTTGGATTATTTTGCCTCTCAGGCCCTGCCTGGTCAGCACACTGTGGGGAGAAGATATGTAGGGAGAAGTTTAGCACCCCAATACACTGTGCTGCCTGAGGCACACAATAAGATGGCATCTCCCGTCCCTCTCATTCCTCATACAGAAGCCAACAGGACTGACAGCTGAATCTCACTTTGCAGCTAGTGACAGGGCAGCATATATTCTGCCACACCAACACTCTTTTCTTTGTGGTCTGTGATGCATCAATTCTAGCATGTTTCAGAACAGGAGCAGGGAACCTCAGGTCCAGAAATCAAATATGGGCCCCCAAAACTCTCTGTGTGGCTCTCAGGACTCTCCCCAGGTGAAAAGGCAAGATCCCCCGACTTCAGCTAGAATACACCCTTTATCAAAGTCTTCTATTGTCACAGAGCGAACCAGAAGCAAATCACACCATTCAAAGTTTGAGTTAACTATTGGCAAAAACCACTGGTGCCAACTATAGGGGGCCCTGGGGTCCTGAGCACCCAAAAAATATTGTTGCAGGTGCTCAGTACCCATACCGTGAATTATTATTATTATTATTATTATTATTATTATTATTATTATTATTATTATTATTATACCCCACCCATCTGGTCTGGGTTTCCCCAGCCACTCTGGGCGGCTTCCAACTCAATATTAAAATACAGTAATGCATCAAACATTAAAAGTTTCCCTAAACAGGGCTGCCTTCAGATGTCTTCTAAAAGTCTGGTAGTTGTTGTTCTCTTTGACATCTGGTGGGAGGGCGTTCCACAAGGAGGGTGCCACTACCGAGAAGGCCCTCTGCCTGGTTCCCTGTAACTTCTTCTTGCAGTGAGGGAACCGCCAGAAGGCCCTCGGTTCTGGATCTCAGTGTCCGGGTAGAACGATGGGGGTGGAGACGCTCCTTCAGGTATACTTGGCCGAGGCCGTTTAGGGCTTTAAAGGTCAGCACAACACTTTGAATTGTGCTCAGAAACGTACTGGAAGCCAATGTAGGTCTTTCAAGACTGGTGTTATGTTGTTTGGGTGGCCGCTCCCAGTCACCAGTCTAGCTGCCGCATTCTGGATTAGTTGTAGATTCCAGATCACCTTCAAAGGTAGCCCAACATAGAGCGCATTGCAGTAGTCCAAGCGGGAGAGAACCAGACCATGCACCCAGTGGCGTAGCGTGGGGGGTGCCAAGGGTGCCGGCCGCACCGGGCGCAACATCTGGGGGGGCGCGAGTCCAGAGGGAAGGGACAAGTTCCTTCCTCCGCCGGGCTCCCCGCCGCCGCCGCCAGCCTTGCGCCCTAGCGCGCACGCGCCCCCCGCCGCCGCTGCGGCTGTGCTCCACTCACTGCTCGCAGGAGGAGCAGCCGCTGCAGCAGCGCTGATGCCGCCACCGACGCCTGGCCGGCACGGGCAGCCTCCGCACCCCGACGCGCTGCCGGGCCTCACCGCGCCCTGCGCTCCCCAAAAACCTCCGAGAGGAAGCCGGTGGGCGGGCGAGGCCCGGCTAAGCCTCTCGCCAGCGGGTTAAGGGGCTTTCGGTTTTAAATGGATTAGCTTGGGAAGGGGCGGGGGGGGCTGCTCGCCGGCAAGCTCCTGCTCCGCGTTTCCGAGGGACAGGGAGCGCTTGCAAGGAACGGGCTCCGTGGAGCAGGAGTTAGGAAGAGATCCCTTCCCTGGCAGGCCGCCGGCTTCGCCAGCTGTTTCCCATTCACGATCAGAAGGAACTTCAGGCTGCTTTCAGCTTTGGTAGAGGGAATCTAAGCAAGGGGATGGACCCGGTGCCCTGAGGAAAGGCGGCAGCATTGGGTTTGTTTTTAGTTCAGAGAAAAGGCAAGCAAGAGGCGACAGGAGAGAAGCCTGCAAAACTAAGGCATGGCAAGGAGAGAGTGGACAGAGAGGAAAGTTTTTATCCCTCTCTCTGTACAATATAACTCGTGGGCATCCAGTGAAGCTGAACGTTGGAACAGTGGCGTAGCGTGGGGGGTGCCAAGGGTGCCGGCCGCACCGGGTGCAACATCGGGGGGGGGGGGCGCACGCTCGCACTCGGGTGCTAAAATCCACGGGTTAGGGGGCGCAAATTACTTGCCTTGCCCCGGGTGCTGACAACCCACGCTACGCCACTGGGCGTACAACAATGTGTAATGCATTTTCCATCCTCGGGAAATACTTTCCACGATGACTTGAGTATGTTGCAGATGATTATTGGACACATTCAAGGGCCAGGCATCAGCCATGCCTACTGAGGGCATGACTTGGAAGATATCCCACAAGCTGCTATTGCTGCACATTGCAGAGGAAGATTGGTGGTGATGGACGAGCTCTCATTCAGGGAAGCTTGTTTCACCCATCTTTTCAGTGAGGACACCCCCTCTCCCAATAAACTTCTAAGGAACAACGTGGTTCCACAGGAAGATACTGCCTGAAAAAAGATGGACCTAGAAACCTGTAATGGAAGCACTTTATGAACACAGGGAAAGAAGACCCCACCACCATTGTTTAGCAGCAAGGAGGCCTCAGTCCATTGCTACTTCCAGCTTCTTCATCTGTTGTTGTCACATATATCGCCATGATGAATCTAGGTACTAACATGTCCCTGAAATGGAGCAAATGGTTTTGACTCAGGCTTCTTATGTGAATTTATGATGGCTTAAAGAAGAGACGGTGGTCCTAATAATCCAGGATTAGAAACAGAAAATGTAGAAAACCATGGGGTCGCAACTGGAAGGAAGATCATTCATTTCAGCTGAAGACAGGGAATAAATGCAAAAGACTTCTTTTTCTCGTGTATGGAAAGCAGGCCTCAGATAAACAACGTAGTCCAGAAAACACACGTTTGTGTGCTAACTCTGTTATACACACAGAGCTCAAGGCGAGACGCGTCTATAAATAAAAAACGCCCCACCCACCCTTCGTCGAAATCTGTGGGGAATTTAGTGAGTGTGTGTTTTTGTAAGATATTTCTGTTCAATTAGGCCACACCATACAGTGGCTTTATATGAAAGGCGACCTAGAGACAGAGCGAGCGCAGGGTGGCTCTGTGGAAGTGAGAGTACATTGTAATGATAGCAGCCGTGCTCGGGTTGCGAGTGTCATTCACCTCTTATTCTTAATCAAAAGGCTTCCAATCCCTTCTTGAGGCACGTCCTCTGGAAATGAAGGGACTGCCAGAGGAATCATTTGAATGTGGCAGCCCTTGATAATGATGAAATGAATAAAAGGTTCACTTTTTTATTTTATTTTATTTGGTTTGGGTGAGGAGGAATTCAGCTCACGGCTCATGAAAAGGCCGCGGTTTAATAGCGGCCGACGGCAGCCGCCAGGGCTTCTAGTTATCTGCCGTGCGGCCTCCTTTGCAGAGATAATGGCTGCAACAAGGGCTTCCCCTCAGCCTACTCTCAAGGACTGACGGAGCAGAGGGAAGCAGCCTGAGAGGAATGGAGAGCCTGGTTCACACAATCGCTCCTTGGAAATGTGCGCCATGTCATACCCGTGAGAGCATGGCAGCCATTTTGGGCGCCGTGCTCTCGTGTGTGTGTATGTTGTTTTTTTGGGGGGTGAGATCTTGTGATCTGATTAGTGTTGGGCAGCCCCTAGTGGAAACTGCCATTTAAATTTCCCACAATGCCTCAGTGCAACTCCATATTATGGGCATCCTAAGAAATGGTGGCTAGGCAAAAACAACAGCAACAACCATTTTGTGGATTGGGTGTTGGGCAGGTAATTGCAGGTATCTCTGCTGGTCTCTGAGAGCATGCTGGGATCCTGATAGCTTCCTGAGGCTGCTGAGTGCAGATGTCAGGCCAGCCTGGTCCTAAATTGCCCTAATAGTTATACAGTGGACCCTCAGGTTATGTATACTTCCGGGTTTCACCACACGTGCATGCGCAGAAGTGCTGTGCACACCACAGACATGCGCAGAAGCGTTCTATCGCGCTGCGTGTGCGTGCGCAGAAGCAGCACCTCTAGATGCAGATTTTTCGGGGAATGTACGGACCCCCAGAATGAATTAAGTTTGTATCCAGAGGGTCCACTGTAGTAGGGTTTGGTGTTGCCAATTTGATGCAATCTGAAGTGTTGTTCAGTGACTCTCTCTCTCTCTCTCTCTCTCTCTCTCTCTCTCTCTCTCTGTGTGTGTGTGTGCGTGTGTGTGCACGTATGCAATACAATATTTGTGAAAATTGTATGTTTGCACGTGTATATTTATTTATAACATCACTGGGTATACGCCTATGAATAACTTCAGGGCGGGGTACTTGCATGTTTTCCTTTGCAGAGCTCAACATTCTATTTGAAATGGCATCAAAGGACAACCCTTTCTTTGCAGGAGTCCCCTTATGAAAGTCCCCTTCTGGTCCAAGTCAAGAAGGGAGAGCAGCAGGGGCGCCTGGGTAGCAGATGGAGCAGACACACACCTTAAAAAAAAATATTATTGGTTTTTCGCAGCTTTTATAAACACAAACATAACACAATACAAACAGACAAACACACAAACAAACATGTATAATTTCATATCCCTTTTTCATAAACCTTACTTCGCCGACTTCCCCATACCTCCCCTTTCTACATCCCAATTTCCAAGATTATTTCAGCAAATCCTAACCCTTGGTTTTAACAATTTTCCCCTTATTCTTTTCTTTTACTTGATCTTTTACAGCTGTAATCTCCTTTTTCTCTCCTAGAACCACGACATTTTAACATTCATTAATTTTGCAATATTTCTTAAGATAAACTTTAAATTTCTTCCAACCTTCTTCTGCCGTCTCTTTCCCCTGATCACGGATTCTGCCAGTCATTTCAGCCAGTCCCATATAATCTATCACCTTCATCTGCCATTCTGCCAAAGTGGGTAGACCTTGAGTCTTCCAGTGCTTTGCGATGAGTACTCTTGCTGCTGTAGTGGCGTACATAAAAAAGATTCTGTCCTTCTTTGGCACCAATTGGCCGACAATGCCCAAGAGAAAGGCCTCTGGTTTCTTAAGGAAAGTACATTTAAGTACCTTTTTCATTTCGTTATATATCATTTCCCAGAAAGCCTTAATCTTCGGGCACGTCCACCAAAGGTGATAAAAGGTACCTTCAGTTTCTTTACATTTCCAACACTTATTATCAGGCAAATGGTAGATTTTTGCTAGCTTGACTGGGGTCATGTACCACCTATAAATCATTTTCATAATATTTTCCTTTAAGGCATTACATGCTGTAAATTTCAAACCGGTGGTCCACAACTGTTCCCAGTCAGCAAACATAATGTTATGACCAATGTCCTGTGCCCACTTAATCATAGCTGATTTAACTGTTTCATCTTGTGTATTCCATTTCAGCAACAAGTTATACATTCTAGACAAATTCTTAGCATTGGGTTCTAACAATTCTGTTTCTAATTTTGATTTCTCCACCTGGAAGCCAATTTTCCTGTCTTGTTTATAAACCTCCATTATTTGATAATAATGGAGCCAATCTCGTACTTTGGTCTTCAATTTCTCATGACTCTGTAATTTCAATTTATCACCCTCTTGTTCCAAAATTTCCCAATATTTTGGCCATTTAGCCTCCATATTGAGTTTTTTCACAGCCTTAGCCTCCATTGGCGACAGCCATCTAGGAGTTTTATTTTCCAACAAGTCTTTATATCTGGTCCAGACATTATATAATGCTTTCCTAACAATGTGTTTTTTAAAAGTTTTGTGCGCTAATATGCATGCCATCCAAATACATTATTAAAACCTTCCAAGTCCAAGATATCTGTATTCTCGAGGAGCATCCACTCTTTCAACCAGCAAAAAGCTGCTGATTCATAGTAAAGCCTTAAGTCCGGCAGGGCGAATCCCCCTCTTTCCTTTGCATCCGTTAAAATCTTAAATTTTATTCTGGGTTTTTTGCCCTGCCAGACAAATTTCAAAATGTCTCTCTGCCACCTCTTAAAACAGTCCATCTTGTCAAGGATTTGCAATGCTTGAAACAAAAATAACATTCTAGGCAATACATTCATCTTTATGACTACAATTCGGCCTAACAAGGAAAGCTTCAAATTTGACCATATTTCTAAATCTTTTTTAACTTCTGACCAACATTTCTCATAATTATCTTTAAACAAATTCACATTCTTAGCTGTCATATTGACCCCTAGATATTTCACCTTCTTAACCACTGTCAAACCTGTTTCATTCTGAAACCTCTCCCTTTCCATGGCTGTTAAGTTTTTTTCCAAGACTTTAGTTTTTTGTTTATTCAACTTGAATCCTGCAACTCTTGAATTAGCTCTAAAACTCTTTTCGTACTAGTGTCTGGCTCTTGTAAAGTAAGTACTAAGTCATCTGCAAAGGCCCTTAACTTATACTGTTTAGCTCCGACGGAGCAGACACACACCTGGCCACAGCCTTTCCTGTTATGGTGAGATGTATTGTCGTTCTCTTTAAATAGTTGTCATTAATAATAAATGTGCCCACGTTTATACAGAAATTAGCACAGGCAAATTTCACACAAACCTGTATCCTTTTTTCTCCTCGTTTTTATGATGCCTAAGTTGCTGCCTTACAGCGGGGTCTAGCTAAACTAATAAAAACTTTTGGCAACTGACTTAAGAGCTGCCCCTCACTCCACTGCCCCCTTCAGACTGTCTAAAGTAATTTGATATCTCCAGGCTGATTGTACGTCTCAGATGCACAGAAATAGGAATTCATGACACAGTTGTGTACAAAGGAGACCTTTTTTTTTAAACAGTTTACTTGTTTATAACATCTATCGGTTTCACTCTCAGTCCTAAGGCACACATTTTAAAGATATGAAATGATAATCTTGTGTACTGTTATTTCTTTTGTAGGGCTGGCAATTAGGGGGTTTGGAGACTCAATTTAGCAGCCAAGATTGACACACACACACACACACCCTGTCTCCAACAGGACCATCCTAAAGATGCCCCTCAGCTGCTTGGTATTAATTAATTAGTTAATTAAAATAATGTAAATGCCTATTTAAAAGATAACTAAGTTTCAAAGCAGCTCGCAACTGAACTTAGAGAATAAAAACAGAACACAACAAAATAGCAAAATAATGACAAGCAAAGGTCAAATGCAAATCACACACACGCACACACGTTTGGAAAATAGAATATTCTCTTGAACATGAAGACATCGCAGAGAAAAATCAAATGCAAAAATATAGCAAAACTTCACAAAACAGCATCATTAGCTGAGATAGAAGCTGCACCCCAACTTCCCCCCATAGCAACCTGTCCCAGATACATTCCTAGCAGTCTTCCCCATACAAAATTCTCTCTTTAGCATTCCCACCAGCCACACAGCTAACACAGATAATCCCCCAGCCAACCGCTTGTTACAAGGCTAACGTCTGGACTACAAAAAAATACCTGGCAGCTTTGAGCATAATTTGCAGCCAGCTCATTCACCCAGCTCCATCTAGGGCAATACAGACCCACCACGCCCTCCTTGTCTGCCACCCAGGTGGGGCCATACTCCCTACCGGTTCAGTCTTTCACACTGAGCAGTATTAAGCAACTTTGAAACGCACAAAAACATTGTGAGCCAGACCCTTTTGTACAAGCTGAGACACAGTTTGCAGAGGTTTTTTTTCTTTTCAGAGTTAAGTTACTGAAAAAGAATTCTGGTGATCAGTCCAAAGGTCCGTCTAGAATTCTGCATTCTTGTTTCTCCCAGTCTGATGCCTCTAGGCTGTGAATGTGCAGTTGTTCCTTATGCTGTGATCCTTTCTAACAACTGATATTCACTGGCACGCTGACACTGTGGGATAGTGGTTAGAGCAGTGTTTCTCAAACATGGGTCTGCAGCTGTTGTTGGACTACAACTCCCATCATCCTTGACCATACCAGTTAGGGATGATGGGAGTTGTAGTCCAACAACAGCTTCAGACCCATGTTTGAGAAACACTGGGTTAGCATATCAAACCAGGACCTGGGAGACCAGGTTCAAATTCCCACTTGGCCATGAAACTCACTGGGTGACCTTGGGCCAGTCACTAACTTTGAGGCCATCCTACCTCCCAGGAATGTTGTGACAGTAATGTGGAGAGGCAGGGAGTCCAACACCTTGAGCTTCTTGGGTGGAAGGTGGGACATGAACGCAATAATAAATACTGCACCCAAAAGCATTTTACAGTAGAACAACACATATAAAACAGTTAAAAGCAATATTAAAAAATGCATTTTTTTAAAACAACCACAGTGCATACTTGATATCAATGCCTCTAAAGCCAAAACCTATTAATTACTACAATCACAATAACAGGAAAAGCAAAATGGCAGGACTGAAAGAAGAAAAACAGCCAATATCATTGAACAATGTAGGGTCAGAGCAGAATAATCCATTAAGGAGGATGTTTGTTAAAGTTTACTTAACTCTTCCATATATTGAGAAGGTTTCTAGTCCTCACGGGAAAGGCTGAAAAGCCTTGAGGTGAAATTTAATTTATCTAACTCCATTTAATTCATCTGACTCAATAGTTATTGTAACGAACAAACAATATTCACTCAATATAATGTCAATTTCAACTCCAGTTTTTAATACCTAATGTTATTGCCTTCGAATTCATCAAGAGGACAAGATTTAGAGTACTGCTTGCTGCTTCTTTTTTTTAAGGATCCATCCAAGTCAAATGTCAAGAGCAGAACTGGAATAGTTTCAACATTCTTCCCCACGGAAGCCTGCCAATGCGTTGAGTAATGAACTGGGAGCAGCAGGCAACAGGAAATGGGTGCTCATGAGTCGAACGCAGAGTCTGCAGGGCCTAGGAAATCTCCCAAAGAATACAGATGCTATTCCCACAAGAGCCAGGGCTCGACTGAGACTTAAGTATCAGCACACACTGGATACCGGTCGGTTGTCTTCTGACTACCGTTGATGGTGAGAGAAGAACAGTTGTGGGTCTAGGATAGCAAACTTACTTTTTGCAACAGGAAGAAGGCAGTTGTCTCTGAATAGCAATTGCAGGGAATTGCAAGTGGGAAGAGGGCTGTTGGACCCAGGTCTTACTTGCAGGCACCCTATGGACACCTGGTTGGTTACTGTGAGAACAGATATGCTGGATTTGATGGGCTTTTGGCCTGATCCAGCAGGACACTCAGGTTCTCATTCCTATAGCATCCTCCCTGTAACTTGGTCCCTGCTTTTATGATGGACACTTCTCAGACGCCTTTAGACATTTTTTTGTGTGGATTATCAGGATCCCTCCTAATCTCATGATGTGGAACAGCACTTAGATTGAAGAATGTCACACCTAATGCCTTAAATAAATAACCTTGGACAGCATGTCAGAAATTTAGCTGCTGAGATCCTTCATTCTTGCTTGCCCTTCCCCTCAATCTCCCTCCCTTTCTGCTGCGTGCCAAACCTGTTTGCCAAGTACGGCCATTTTGCTAGGTCACAAAATTCTTTGTGACTGCAAAGGAAGGTGATTTGCTTTGGGCAATCGGATGTCTTAAGAAGATTAGGACAAAGGAAGAGCGGAATGAAATTAATGGAGTACTAGGGTGGCGCTGTGGGTTAAACCACAGAGCCTAGGACTTGCCGATCAGAAGGTTGGCGGTTGGAATCCCTGCAATGGGGTGAGCTCCCGTTGCTTGGTCCCTGCTCCTGCCAACCTAGCAGTTCGAAAGCACGTCAAAGTGCAAGTAGATAAATAGGTACCACTCCGGTGGGAAGGTAAACGGCATCTCCGTGCGCTGCTCTGGTTCGCCAGAAGCGGCTTAGTCATGCTGGCCACATGACCCGGAAGCTGTACGCTGGCTCCCTCGACCAATAAAGCGAGATGAGTGCCGCAACCCCAGAGTCACTCATGACTGGACCCAATGGTCAGGGGTCCGTTTACCTTTACCTAGGCAAGACCAAGGGGGCAAAGACTGGAAATAGAGAGAGAAGCAGAGGGTGGTTAGATGGTTGGTTAATAGGTTACTTGCGTCAGCTGGGGAAACTGATGGTGCTGGAGATAACTGGGAGGAGGAAGTAGTAGATAGGTAGCCGTGTTGGTCTGCCATAGTCAAAATAAAAAAAATCCTTCCAGTAGCACCTTAAAGACCAACTAAGTTAGTTCTTGGTATGAGCTTTCGTGCTGGAGATAACTGGGAGGAGGAACTGATGGTGCTGGAGATAACTGGGAGGAGGAAGTTGACATAAATTAAGATGGGAACAAGATTTAAAGGCTGGAGGTAGGGATGTGGAAGGAATTTGATTCATTTAAAGGAGAACCTATCTAATTTGCACTTCCTGGGGGAAAAACAATTAAATGAAACACAGCCAGTGTTTGAAATAATTGCTTCACCAAATTTTGCAAAGCGGTTCTCCAGACAAGTAATGTTTGCAAAAATGCATATATTCGGCTAAAGGGTGCATAAAAACCACAAACGGATGTGCAAATGTGGGAAACCGGAATTAAGATTGGAGAAAGAGGAACGCCTTTCCCTAGGTGGAGGTGGCCCAGGCAGGTTAGAAGACAATGTAGTTCAGGGCCAGATTGGCTGACTGACAGGTGGAAGGGGATGCAGCCGAGCTGGATGTCGTGGACAGCAGTAACAATAGTGGTTCGCAGTTGTTGCAACCTGCGGCTAGAACAGTCGACGCCTCTTCCAAGCGTTATTGTGTCTTGACACAATATGGTGATACAGGGGGAGTTTCTGTAGGAAGGAAGCGCTCAGCTACCAGAGGACCACCGTCACTAGGCTCAACGAAGCAGGTAACATTGCCAAGGAAAGTGTGAAAAGGGGTGTCTAGTTTTACTCTCGGCTGGAAGTTCTCAGAGAACATTCGACCTAAGGTGTGCAGCCTGGGAGTCATTCTGGACTCACAGCTGTCCATGGAGGCACAGGTCAATTCTATGTCCGGGGCAGCTGTTTGTCAGCTCCATCTGGTACGCAGGCTGAGACCCTACCTGCCCGCCGACTGTCTCGCCAGAGTGGTGCTTGCTCTGGTTATCTCCCGCTTGGATTACTGCAATGCGCTCTACGTGGGGTTACCTTTGAAGGTGACCCAGAAACTACAACTAATCCAGAATGCGCCAGCTAGACTGGTGACTGGGAGCGGCCACCGAGACCATATAACACCGGTCTTGAAAGACCTACACTGGCTCCCAGTACGTTTCTGAGCACAACTCAAAGTGTTGGTGCTGACCTTTAAAGCCCTAAACGGCATCAGTCCAGTATACCTGAAGGAGCGTCTCCACCTCCATCGTTCTACCCGGACACTGAGGTCCAGCGCTGAGGGCCTTCTGGCAGTTCCCTCGCTGCGAGAAGCCAAGTTACAGGGAACCAGGCAGAGGGCCTTCTCTCTAATGAGAGCCAGTGTGGTGTAGTGATTAAGAGCGGTAGACACATAATCTGGGGAACTGGGTTCGCGTCTCCGCTCCTCCACATGCAGCTGCTGGGTGACCTTGGGCCAGTCACACTTCTTTGAAGTCTCTCAACCCCACTCACCTCACAGAGTGTTTGTTGTGGGGGAGGAAGGGAAAGGAGAATGTTAGCCGCTTTGAAACTCCATATCAAGTCCAAACTCTTCTTCTTCTTCTTCGGTAGTGGCGCCCACCCTGTGGAACGCCCTCCCACCAGATGTCAAAGAGAAAAATAACTACCAAACTTTTAGAAGACATCTAAAGGCAGCCCTGTTTAAAGGTAAAGGTAAAGGCACCCCTGACCATTAGGTCGAGTCGTGACCGACTCTGGGGTTGCGGCGCTCATCTTGCTTTATTGGCCGAGGGAGCTGGCGTACAGCTTCCGAGTCATGTGGCCAGCATGACAAAGCTGCTTCTGGCGAACCAGAGCAGTGCATGGAAATGCCGTTTACCTTTCTGCTGGAGCAGTACCTATTTATCTACTTGCACTTTGACGTGCTTTCGAACTGCTAGGTTGGCAGGAGCAGGGACCGAGCAGCGGGAGCTCACCCCGTCGCGGCTATTCGAACTGCTGATCTTCTGATCGGCAAGCCCTAGGCTCTGTGGTTTAACCCACAGTGCCACCCGCGTCCCTGCAGCCCTGTTTAGGGAAGCTTTTAATGTTTAATAGGTTATTGCATTTTAGTGTTTTGTTGGAAGCCGCCCAGAGTGGCTGGGGGGACCCAGCCAGATGGGCGGGGTATAAATAAATTATTATTATTATTATTATTATTATTATTATTATTATTATTATTATTATTAGAGTGGGATGACTGTATTCTCACATGGCGAAACTCTGAATTACAGGCACTGAAAATGATAAAGGTGTTAAAAAGGATGGTTGCACCTTTCTTTCACCACTTGGGGGCGCACTTGCACAACCATTAACGATGGAAGACTAGCAGGTTTTTCTGACCTCATAGTTTCGAAAACCTGCGAAAAACACACACGGGGGTGGGGGGGGAACAAACAACATGTAAAGCTCACCCTTTCTCACGCAGATTTCAAAACCCTGCTATTCAGCTTGAGCAACTGAAGAAAGGGTAAATTTAGCTGAGGAAATAGTTTTTGTCATGCTTGCGCATAGTGTAATTAGCTTAATAAGAGAAGCTATTTTTAAACGTTCGCTCCGGTGAAGTGGTCTTGGCTTCCCTCCATGCACGTTAATTCACACGGCGAAAGGGTACCAGCCCAGTAGGTCTGGTTAGGCCTGTGGCTCCAGCCTGGAAGACAGAAGAGGGTCCCATCAGAACTGTCACTCACTTTGACAACTTGATTTGCCACACAGCATTCGATGCCATGGCAACAGGAAAATCCCAAATTGAGCAATGATTTGCCGAACATTACAGGCAAGGAAGGGGCTCTCCAATTCTACTTTACAAAAACAGATCTCAGAGTTACTAAGATTGAAAAAAAAGAAATACGTGCTTCAGGATGAGAGTTTCACAATAAAAATAGCATCACAAACCAAAGCCACAGCACACCCATTTGCAGTTGCCCCTTCTGCTTCTGGCCCGCTGTTTAAAAATAAAATAAAATCCAGACTTCATTTCCTCTTCTCTGGCTATATGCAAGTACCTCAAAACTGCCTCAGACCTTTTTTAAAAAAAAAACATTTTGGATTTTAGCCTCCAACTCTGACAAGTTCCTGTGACATATGCTTCAGCTTTAAAGAACATTAAATTCATGGCTCTGAAATCTGCACCATTCGCTAGGGAACTATAGAGAAGCCTTCAGGAACTACAATATCTTGACTTTGAAAAGTGAAGAGTGCAGCCCTGGACACACTTGTGAGGAAGGACGGGTTATAAATTGAACAACAACAACAGCAACAATTTATGGCTGCAATCATGGCAGGATTCAGATAAGCCCTTCACATGCTCAAAGATGGAATAATCTAAGCTCTGCCACCTACTCTGTGTGTCTCATGACTAGGTTGCAGATTTGAACCCAAGTCTCCCAGGTCAACATTTGACATTCTAAGCACCACAACACTCTGGCTCTCCCTAATGAGAGTAATGTGCCCCCAAGACATTTCAACTGGAGATACCACCCCTACTGATAATGCTGGCATCCTCCTGAAAGTTCATCTTATAAGAATGCACACCCCCACCATAAAATCTTGACATAGCCAATGTTAGTCAGAGTCCCTGACATCTGGATCTCCCCTCCACCTTTGAAGATGGAGACAACATTTGCCCTCCTCCAGTCTGCAGGGACCTCACCTGTTCTTCAAGATTTCTCAAAGATTATAGACAGAGGCTCTGAGATCACACCTGCAAGCTCCTTTAGTACCCTTGGGTGCAACTAATCAGGCTCTGAAGATTTGAATTCATTTAAAGTAGCTAGGTTGGGCGATGCATTCCTTTGGGTGAAGACAGTGACAAAGTAGGTGTTGAACTGTTCCACCTTCCCTCTGCACCCAATAGCATTTCTCCATCTTCTCCACATAGAGAACCTACTATTTGCGTGTTCTTCTTCTCAACCCACCAGGTTTCAGTAATGCCCAATAGGTCATATTTGCCATCCTGTATTAAAAGCTCCAATTCGTTTTGCTTGTTTCCCATACTCTGTGCATTAGTATAGAGACAGCTGAAACAACGAGCCATTTCATCCAGCTGCTTCCTTCTTGTAGTTTCCTGCCCTTTAGCAAGTTTGTTTATTCATCTCAAGTTTGGAACAGAACTCAATCCAGTGAATTAGCATTTGCAGTTGTTGCTTTTGGTCTATAAATGATACATTTTCCCTGGATTTGCATTGTGTTTCCTATGCCTTGAAACGAATGGATCGGAATAACATAACAACCATGTAACTTACTGACATTATTTCTCTACAGCAGCCAGTGAGGCAAATAATGTAATTTTTGATGGAAGGAGAGATGCAGTGGAATAGAAACAACGCTGTATGCAACTAGTAGATGGCGGGATGGAACGATGCCTTCTTACATCCCTCCTTCCCAGTAACTCTTATCTATTTCATTGCAAGTATATTGTAAGCAGCCTCAATAACTAGTAGGTGGGATGTAAATACTAATTAATAAATATTGCTTTGGAGATCCCTTCCCTTTTCTGCTTGGAAGGACGCCAGAAACTTTCTAATCTCTTGCATGTTTGTTCTGCCCACACACCTTGATCATATAACCTTAAAGGGGGGTGGGGGAAGCCAAGTGCACATGAGGCTGCTTGTGTGCTTTCTGTGGCATTAGCATCTGCCAGGGGTGCTGCAAGTCCCTGTAAGAGAAATCCTCCCCGCGGGATTTGCTTAGTGCGAGAGAATGATTAGCAATTGCTAGCGATTAGTAATTTTCTCCCACAGATGGCTTTTCTGCATTCCTGTAGAGCTCCACATACACGGTGGCTCTGCCAATGCCCTGCAAAAGCAGAAATCACTATGTGGCAGGAAAGGAAGAAATATCTGGCAGGCTTCTCCCCCCCCCTCCCTTTTGTGTTATTGTTATAAACAAGCAGCCTAATCACACTGGCAAATAAGCAAGAAGGGGAACAAATGAGCTGGGTTCTGAATTATTTTGTACACATGGGGTGAGAATCATTCCATGTAAATCAAAGTTCTCCAGGGGATCAGGGCTACATTAAAGTGCATGTTGGGGTGGGGGGAGGTAGACGCATGGTGAACCAGGCAGCTTAGAAGTTGAACTGCACACTTCCCATAAGTTTAGGAATCTATCGTTCTACAATAATAATAATAATAATAATAATAATAATAATAATAATGATAATGATGATATATTTATACCCCGCCCTCCCCGGCCAGAGCCAGGCTCAGGGCAGCTAACACCAATAAAATTACAATAAAATATAACAGAGGAAACAAACAAAAACAAAACCAGTTTATTAAAATACGGGTTAAAATACAATTTAAAATGCAGCCTCATTTTCATAGCAGCCCATAGATCAAAACCATAAGGGGAGGGAAACATAAGGGTCAGACTGAGTCCAAACCAAAGGCCAGGCGGAACAGCTCTGTCTTGCAGGTCCTGCAGAAAGATGTCAAATCCTGCAGGGCCCTAGTCTCTTGTGACAGAGCGTTCCACCAAGTCGGGGCCAGTACTGAAAAGGCCCTGGCCCTAGTTGAGACCAATGTAACCACATTGCTGCTTGGGACCTCCAAAATGTTGTTATTTGTGGACCTTAAGGTCATCCACGGGGCATACCAGGAGAGGCAGTCCCGTAGGTACACTCTCCCCAAATCTGCTCCTGAGGCTTAGGGAAAACCCTAAAACAGATTTAGGGAGGTGCAGGGGAGGAGAGGCAGAAAGTTCCATTGTGTGCTTTGGCTATACCCCCACATGTCTTAGTTTTAACCGGGGCCTAATCCTGCGGCCACCACCACATCTGGTAGCAATGAGTTCCAAAGGATAAGTGCACAAAGTGTGTAGAGAGGAAAGGACTTCCTTTTTGTCAGGCCTCAAGCTCTTGTCTTACTCATTATTTTTTGTTTGCATATTTTGCAAAGAGCGTTTATTAAGCCAACAGTTTTAAGGCCAGAAGCAGCAGCCACAACAAAAAGGATTGTCATCGTATCCCTTAGAGACGGTGGATGATTCAGGAAGAGACTTGCCAAGGCCACACAGGTAGACATTCTCCCGTCTAAACAGGTGTAATGACTGAGGGGACGGAGAAAAGGAGAGAAAGTAAGAGATTTTTTCACAGTACAGGAAAAAGAGTGATTCCAAGTAAAATGAATACTTGGTGGAACTCCTCCACCTGAATGGGACTGAAATATACTCAGAGTCGAGAGTGGATTTCATGCTCTTTATTCAGCTCATAGTGGTGAGGAGGAATGAAAGTTCCTCCAGAATGCATGCTTTATATACATTATTTACACAATGGGCCCCACGTGATTGGCTAATTCCGGGATTCTCCTGTAGGCCAATCAGGTTGCGGATTCACTTACACCTGGAGCTGGATTGGGTGGCTCCTGTGGACCAATCAGACTGCTGCATTCTGGATCCTATTGTTCTAGGACCAATCAGACTGCTGCATTCTGAATCCTATTGTTCTAGACCAATCAGACTGCTGTATTTTGGATCCAATTCAACTCAGTACATAACAGGGACGTTTCCATTAACAAATATGGCCTTCATGTTGTTTACTTTTGAGAGTGTGTGCGTAGGGGGGAGATTAATACATCCCTGCAGCTTGAGCTACTGGGGATTTAATTAAAACCACCTCTAACCCACATTTAAAAAGTCTTTTGATTTTGCTCTGTACAATGAGATGGACGTTGGAAACAAACCACAGTGAAATAATTCCCACGTGCCCAGTGAGTCGCGAGATGGGGAGGGGGGCGAAATTGCACAGGTTTCACCCAGAGTCTTCGTTGATCTCTGCTGTGGGCAGAAAGGGCCTTCAGCATTTCTCTGAGGACAAAATGTTGGAGGGCAGCTTGAGCTCTTGCTGCGATAGCCTTGCTATCCACCTTTCTGCCTTAGCTCCAGTGGGAGCTGCATGCAACATTTAGCCAACTTATCGGTTAGTTGCTCACCTGGTGCCCCTCCAGATGTTGGGGTGACTACTCCCATCATCCCCAAGCAATGTGCATGTTATTTCTGTTGCACATATAGGTAGCTGCTTCTGCTGCTGCTGTTCATCAATGTACATGTTATTTCACAGAGTCAACTAATGTGCAGTAGGGGAATAGCATAGGACTAGGGCCAGGCAGACCAGGGTTCAAATTCCCACTTCAACGGGTGACCTTGGGCCTGTCACATAGAAGATGAAGCAAGCTTATTGGCCATGATCAAATGGGCACAAGATATAGGACAATTTCAGGACTGGGAAAAATTGTGGAAAGTAAAATTGAAATTTACAGACTGTTCTCTTTTGAAAGAAAATTAAACGGAAATGATGTATAGATGGTATATTAAACCAGTACAGATAGCAAAAATGTATAAAACCGGGTCAAACATATGTTGGAAATGTAAAGAAAAAGAAGGGACTTTTTTCATATGTGGTGGGAATGTAGAGAAATTAATTTTTGGGGGGAAAAGATATACAATGAATTGAAAAAAATGTTTAAAATGACATTTGTAAAAAAAAAACACAGAAGCATTTTATTAGGGATTGTAGGACAAGACCTGCCAAGAAAAACAAAGAACTTATTTATGTATGCTACAACAGCAGCAAGAGTCTTGATAGCGCAAGGATGGAAGAATGAGGAAATCCCAACGAAAGAACAGTGGCAAGAAAAATTGATGAGTTATGCAGAACGGGCTAAATTGACATACAAACTGTGGAATAAGGACAACTGTGACTTTAAGGAAGAATGGGAGCTTTTTACAAATTATCTAAAAAGACAACAAAATGAACTGGACTCCTTGGCAGGTTTTGAATAAACATACACAAATTTATTGGTTGACAACATGACAGATAGACAACGCAAGGACATGTATAATTCTATAACATGCAGAGAATAATATGTGCAGAGAAATCAGAGAGAGGAGCTGAGGGAAGTCTTTGGTGGGGAGGGGGGAGTGATGGAAGGGGGTGGGGAAAAAGGGGGAAAATAATGTATGTGATTATACGGTTTGATAATTTGTTATGTTGAAATTGCTCAATAAAAATATTTTTTAAAAAGAAGAAGATGGAGCAAGCTTGCTTTCTCCTGCCCTGGAGGGTAGGACTCAAACCAGTGGCTTCAAGTTACAAGAAAGGAGATTCCAACTACAGTAAAAGGAAGAACTTTCTGAGAGCAAGAGCTGCTTAATAGTGGGAAGGACCCAGACACAAGATTTACCCACTCTGGAAGAATGGCAGATGAAGGTGATCGACTACATGGAATTGGCAGAAATGACTGGCAGAATCCGAGACCAGGGAGAAGAGTTGGTGAAAGAAGACTGGAAGAAATTTAAAGACTATTTACAGAAATATTGTAAAATTAATGAATGTTAGAAGGATGTTGGATAGAAACTAAGGGGTTTCCAGCTGTAATGCTTTAGGAGATACAAAAAAAAAAAAGGTTTATAAATGGGTAAAAGCTTAATGGTAAGGATTTGCTGAACTAACAAATTGAAGTGGAATACAAAGAAGGGAGGTATGAGGAGGTCTGGGGAAATAAGTGTAAGGAAGATATGGTATGGAAAATTATTTGTTTTTTAACTGTTTTTATGTTGTATTTTGTTTCTTTTTATTTTTTTATTTTTTTCATTGTTATATTTTAAAAAAAACTTTAATAAATATCTTTTGAAAGAAAAAAAAAAATAGTGGAAAGGACCCCCTCAGGAGGTGGTGGACACTTGGAGTTTTTAAGCAGAGGTTGGATGGCCATCTGTCATGGCTGCTTTCATTGCACTGCTGGGGGTTGGACTAGATGCAGGTATAAATGCAGGAATCTTTGTGCGAATTAATAGAAGCATGGTGTTCAGATCGTGAGAAGCATAGTATCTCTAGCACTGCTATCACTTGATGTGGAAAACTGTTATGGTTCCTGGTCGGGTGAGTGGCGTATATGGACAAAACTCAGTAGACGTTGGGTGTGTGTGGTTTTGGTGGTGGTGGTGGTGGGGAAGAAGTCATTCTCTCAAGTGACAAGTTGACATGCCTGCTTAGGTGATGCATTGGCTTGCAGTGCACAGCAGAATCTCATGTTAAAGTCTGCACAGACTGCATGTAGGAGATGTCGTCTCCCTTGCAATGCTCCCCTTTTGAAATTTATAGAAAATTAGCATGCCAGAGAGAATGAATCCCAAACTGCGGTCCACAGACCATCCGTGAACCTGGATGTTCATGCAGGTGGTCTGTAAAGACAGAAATAAAAATGAGGCAGCGTCTAGGATAGCACTTTACAATAGCGACAAGTGGCAGAAAAAACACACATTAAGGAGTCCTCGAGAACCACTGGCCTAGCCTTTGCCCTGTTGTGTTGTTTTTCTACATGCAAGGGGATTTTTCTGTACATTAAACAAAACAAAACAAAAGAAAACAAAACAAAAGAAAACAAAACACAACACAACACAACACAACACCAAAACAAAACACCCTCCTTGTGCAGCCTGTAGTGGTATAGACCAGGGGTCTGCAACCTTTAAGACAAAAAGAGCCACTTGGCCCCGTTTCCAAAGGAAAAAAATAACTGGGAGCCGCAAAACCATTGCGACATTTAAAACAAATATAACATGCCTTTATCCGTGGCTGGCCTACCGGGGGTCCAAAACAGGGACGTCATCTTCCTCCTCGCAGTCGTAGACCTGCATGCGCGCCGCTGCCCTCTGATCTGACAGCAGGCGGGAAGGTGACGTCGGGACGGTGCGTGACTGATGCACGCACTGCCCCCATGCGACGTCACAGCCAGTACAGCACCCGCCACAGTGGGGAGTGTCGGGGCACACAAATCACCTCCTTCCCTCGCTAGTATCCGCCCCGGAGCCGCGGCAAAGGTGTAAAAGAGCCACATGCGGCTCCGGAGCCGCGGGTTGCAGACCCCTGGTATAGACTGAGGAAAAGTTTACCACTTCCCTGCTGGTTGTATAACCTGGCCCAGAGTATCCAGTCCTTACACTGCCTCCTGAAGCCTAAATGTGAAAATGGATCCTCTGTGCTCAGCACAGGCCCTGGCATGTGGAACTGGAGACCAGGGTTCAAATCCCCATCAGTGGGTGACATTGGGCCAGTCATTGCCTCGGTTTACCTCACAGGGTTGTTGCGAGGATAAAATGAGGTGGAGCTATGTATACTAGTTGAGCTCCTCATAGGAAGCATGAGATATAAATCTAACAACAGCATAGAACAAAGGTACATCTTTGGTACCCAAACTCTGCTGAGGACGAGAATTTCTCCAGCATCAGGTTTTCTTGAACTGGGAAGCATGTTTCTCAGCCCTGCCTGCCTGTTCACTCCTGTCAGACATTCCTGGGTTGAGTTGAGGGCCAAAACTGAAGGACCGACCAGCTGTGTTTGTTCTCCTTAATCCTCTGTACAACTACAATCAGGTGCCAGGTGACGGGCATCTCCCCCCGCTTTCTGCCAAGGCTTATTTCCGCATGCGTTTTTATATTTACCTCATACGGGGCGGGGGGGGGGGAGAAGTCAAGGGGAGAGAACTGGAAATCCTAGTTTATTTTGGGACTTTTGTAAAGTCCACAAAACAGGCATTTGGGGGCAAAGTCCTGACAAGGGGTGGAAATGAGACCGAAGCCATGTTTAAAAAGGTAAAGGGACCCCTGACCTTTAGGTCCAGTCGTGGCCGACTCTGGGGTTGCGGCGCTGATCGCGCTTTATTGGCTGAGGGAGCCGGCGTACAGCTTCCAGGTCATGTGGCCAGCATGACTAAGCTTCTTCTGGCGAACCAGAGCAGTGCACGGAAACGCCGTTTACCTTCCCGCCGGAGCGGTACCTATTTATCTACTTGCCCTTTGACGTGCTTTCAAACTGCTAGGTTGGCAGGAGCAGGGACCGAGCAATGGGATCTCACCCCGTTGCGGGGATTCGAACCACCGACCTTCTGATCAGCAAGTCCTAGGCTCTGTGGTTTAACCCACAGCACCACCTGCATCCCTCTAAAGCCATGTTTAGAGAAGCCCTATTGAAATTCAGTTACTAAACATCATGACTCCAGGCCCAATGGCTCCCGACTTTGGCCTTCCCCTCATTCTTCATACTGTAACCGTCTGCGTGGCCCTTGCAAGGATTTCAGCTGCTCAGCCCCATGGCTGGAGGAGACATTTAGTTTGAGGACTGCTAAGCCGCTGGTGTCTAGAGGACTTCCTGGCCGCACAGAGCACCTCAGGCAGCAAAGCTACCCCTTGTCAGGTGCTTTGTCACCATCACAAACAAAATTCCTTGTGTTCAATAGCGTGCATAGGACTGCAGCCTCGGTGCATGGCAATGTGTGGCTTGATAAGGGCCTACAATAACCATTACACCATTAGCGATCTGTTACAACCTGTGGTGTTGCAAGAAGCCCTTTGGTGCTGTATTAATTTTGCTCCACCAGTGCTGAATGGTTGAGCTTGTTCATAATTCAACAGCTTACAAAGGGCTGTTTTAATGCTTAATCTGCTGGTAGTCGGCAACCCTAAAATTTACTACCAAGGCAACGTGATTTGGTTTGCAGCCTCAGCCTCCCCTTTGCAAGATCTCCTTTTCCCAAAGAGCAGGTACAGCCTTGCATCTCGGGAGCCGGGCATTTCTTTTTTAAAAAAACCAACACTTCCGATTTCTTTCTCCTTTGTAGCCTGGCCCGCGGCTGTTGTATTTCAGAGTGCCCTCTTTGTTCCTCAGGCCTGCTGTCCTTAAACAGAGAAGTGGCTATTTAAGGAAGAATGCAAAATGCTTTAAAATAAAAATATTCACACACACCCTTAGAACTCCCCCCTCCTAGGGTATGGGGTAAATCAGCAACAACAACAACTAAAAGATGTGGATAAGGCTTGGCCTATATTTCCAGCCCCCCCCCCACATGAAGTAAAATGTTGGCCACCTGGTGCCGCTGTTTACTTACGTTTTGGCTGGATTTTGGAGGCTTGAGCCGTTCTGTTTGATACTTACAAAAGAGCCAGAAACAGAGAAGCTGTGAGTTTGAACTGAATTGCAATTGGCAAAGCTTTGAGGTTCAGCTAAGGATAAATTTGTCACCTACGGTCTCTCTGGAGCATCCTAACTTTGTGTGCAAAGAAGATAACAATTGAACATCTTCTTGACCCTCAAACAGCAATATTCATTTGCAGGGGAAAGCAATTCTCTGCTCTGGCCCCCCAGCTAGAAATCCACTGCAATTTTGAGTCCAGCGTGGAATGTACAAGCGCGAGAGTTACTGGATATGTGTGCGTCTATGAATGTAAGAAGGCACAGAACTCTTTGCATGCCATGCAGAGCTATTTCTGTTCCGCTGCAGATTGGCTTCCCACGAAAAGCAGTACTTGCCTCGCTGTCTGCTCTGGTGGAATTTTACAAGATTAATTACATTACTCCACACCATTCATTTCAGTGCAAAGGAAACACAATGGTGGGTGGGAAGTAATCAATTACGTATTGTCTGCGGACAGGGAATAGCAACAGGGCAGACCCACTGCATTCGCTGGATTGATTTCCGTTCTAGTCATGGAACGGATATGTGGGCACCCGCAGCTTCTGCTCCCATTTCCATCAGAATTCTCCAAAAGCCCTTAGTAGTAGTAGTAATAATAATAATAATAATAATAATAATAATAATAATAATAATATCTTTATTGTCATTGCCCCCTCTCGGGGACAACGAAATTACTTAGTATTACTATTATTTACCTGGCCTTCACCCTAAAGTCCCTGGGTGGGCATAGTATTAAAAGCAGAGTACAGTGGTGCCTCACAAGACGAAATTAATCCGTTCCGTGAGTCTCTTCGTCTAGCGGTTTTTTTGTCTTGCGAAGCAACCCTATTAGCGGCTTAGCGGCTTAGCGCTATTAGTGGTTTAGCGGCTATTAAAGGCTTAGCGGCTTAGCTGCTAAAAGGCTATTAGCGGCTTAGCGGCTTAGAAAAAGGGGGGGAGCGGAAAAAAATCGGAACACTCGCAAGACGTTTTCGTCTTGCAAAGCAAGCCCATAGGGAAAATCGTCTTGCGAAGCAGCTCAAAAACGGAAAACCCTTTCGTCTAGCGGGTTTTCCGTCTTGCGAGGCATTCGTCTTGCGGGGCACCACTGTATTAAAAGCAGTTTTAAATGACTTAGAACCTTAGAAATAAGTTGGGTCCTAAAAGAGTACAAATGTCGAAAGCCAGGATAAAGAGGTACACCTCCTATATTTGCCGAAAGCTGTATAATATGAATCATCGAAATGTAGAGTTGGAAGGGATCCCTGAGGGTCATCTAGTCCAACCCCCTGCATTGATGGAATCTCAGCTAAAGCATCCATGACAGACGGCCATCCAACCTCTGCTTGAAAACCTCCAAGGAAGGAGAGCTCACCACCTCCCGAGGGAGACTTTCACCGTCAATCAGCTCTTGCTCCCTTAAAGTTCTTCCTGATGTTTAGTCGGAATCCCCTTTCTTGTTACTTGAAGCGGTTGGCGGAGTGTAGCCATCATGTCTAGTAGGAATGGATAGCCCCAATGAAGGTGTCAGATGCACATCTAAGCAGGAGGGAGAGGCATGGAGAATGCCCACTCCTAGGCCACCCTGCGTGGTGGAATAACCAACACCCAAGAGGATCTGTAAGGAAGGAGGCAGTCTTACAGGTATTTGAGACCCAGGTTGTTTAGGGTAGTGCTGTGGTCTAAACCAGTGTTCCCTAACCTTGGGCCTACAGCTGTTTTTGGACTACAATTCCCATCATCCTTGACCACTGGTCTTGCTAGCGAGGGATGATGGGAGTTATAGTCCAAAAACAGCTGGAGGCCCAAGGTTGGGGAACACTGGTCTAAACCACAGAGACTAGGGCTTGTCGATCAGAAGGTCAGCGGTTCGAATCCCCGCGACGGGGTGAGATCCCGTTGACTGGTCCCAGCTCCTGCCAACCTAACAGTTTGAAAGCACGTCAAAATGCAAGAACAGTGGTACCGCGGGTTACAGACACTTCAGGTTACAGACTCTGCTAACCCAGAAATAGTACCTCAGGTTAAGAACTTTGCTTCAGGATGAGAACAGAAATCGTGCTCTGGCGGTGCGGCAGCAGCAGGAGGCCCCATTAGCTAAAGTGGTATCTCAGGTTAAGAACAGTTTCAGGTTAAGAATGGACCTCCAGAACGAATTAAGTTCTTTATCCGAGGTACCACTGTAGATAGATAGGTACCACTCCAGCAGGATGGTAAACGGCGTTTCCATGCGCTGCTCTGGTTCGCCAGAAGCAGCTTAGTCATGCTGGCCACATGACCCGGAAAAACTGTCTGCGGACAAACGCCGGCTCCCTCGGCCAGTAAAGCGAGATGAGCGCCACAACCCCAGAGTCATCTGTGACTGGACTTAACGGTCACGGGTCCTTTTACCTTTACCTTAATTTGGCCTGGAAATGAACGGGCATCCAGTTGTAGCAGACCGTGTCCACTAGTGATGGGCAATGTGCCTTTTCTGCTCTGACATTTTGTGTGTTTATATTTTATATATATTATTATTTTATTAAATTTTCTGTTTTGCAATTTAAAATACTCATTTTACATCCTTAAGAAATCAACGACTTCCCTTCTTCTCTTTCCATGGTTCATTTTACATATCATAAATCCCTGCATATTTTACAAAAAACTGTACCATTCAGTATTCCATTATTGCATCCATCAAAACTTATTCACGCTGTTGAATTTATCTGAATGCTGCCAGCGTTTTCAGCTGTACACAATTATTTCCCATATATTCAATAAAAGTTTTCCAATCTTCTTTAAACGTATGTTCTTATTCTCTTATTCTATATGTTAAGTCTATATGGTTGTGTGTTTTTAAAGCCCCCTGTGTCCTACACTTAGATACAGTGAATTAACTGTGCTGATCCAATCTCTAGCCTTCTCCCCCCCCCCCCACTTTCCTCTCTTCCCTTGGCCTGGGCAAAACTCTGTCCAGACTTGTGTTAACAGCTCTGTGTGTGACCCTAGTTGATAAACCGACAAAATTAGCAGCAGCTATGCAGAGCCTGAACCCCAAAGTCAAGATTCAGCAGGCAACAAAGACCCAAGCTTTGCAGTGCAAATGTCTGGATGTTTCTTCAGAAATAAATCCCATTGATTTCAATCAGTAGGACTTATTTCCCCAGTAAGTGCAGGCTTATTTGGTAGGCCAATAGACTAAAGCTTTAAATAATTTATTGCATAAAATGTATACGCCACTTGATTATTATTATTTTAAAAAACCTTCAAAGTGGTTTACAAAAAGAATACAACAAAATTATCATGAAAAACAGCTAAAAACGTACTTAAAACATTTTTTTTAAAGTGATAAACTAAAAATCACACTGGCATTCTACATAAACATGGACTCAGCCATACAGCTGCAAATATAACATTTTAAGCGAGTTTTAAGTGCATTATACAAATGTGGCACTAGATGGCAATGGTGAGCTAATGGCAAATTCAATATATATTTCAAAACTTTTTAAACAAGTATTTTCACTGGGTTGTTTTTTTTTATATGCTTGTATTCAGCCACGTTCTATGTTAATTCATGATCATATTCTTGGTTTTCTTCCCCATAGTCACTGAGGGTCCATTTAAATATGAGTTGCTGCAGCAATCTTGCTTGAGGCTGGAATCTTAATCCCATTTATGTGAGAGTAAGCCCCACTGAATTCACTCGAACTGACTTCTGAGTAGACATGGTTAGGATTGCACTGTGAAGCCACATTTGATAATGATCTCTTCAGCTGAAACTTTTGAGGCATTTTGAGGGAAGCCAAAAAGGCACTTCGGATAAGTGTGGTGAAATCCGCCAATTTCGTTTGGTTGCTGGTTGCCTAAAGCAAAATTTGAAGCAATTGTGTGTGTGTGTGGGGGGGGGGGTGTTGGTCACAGAGGGAAGCCAAAGGATTTTGAGAAGACTAAAGAGGTTTCTCAAAGGGTGCATGGATCTTGAAAATCCCTAGTTTTTCATGACGGGGCCTGAACTTAACAACCCACCTTGATCTTTTTAAGACTGATTTGGTGCTGATCTGTTAATGAACGGTAGATTTTGTTCATTGAATTAGAATTCATCCATAACTTCCACCAGTGCTTCATAAATATTGATGTTTTATCAAATGCACATTGTAATTCATTGATTGGTTGGTTGAAAGGCAGATGGGTTAATCGAATAAGAATTCTTGAATCATTTGGTGGCTCTGCTTTTTTGTTTATTAAAATGATGTCATTTTATTGGGGCACGATCCAGTCAAAGGTAAGCAAATCCAAGTCCCCTTGAGCTCAGTGGGAAAATTAATCGGGCCTACATAGAAATCAGTTTAATTGCATCAAACAGCTTCCAAGGCTGTGCACTCCCCATCTCTATGGTTGGATAAAATATCTGATGATATATATTTTTAAAAATTGCAAGCAGTCTCCACAAAACTACCCCATACCACCTGACTTTTGCGGTGGTTCCTGTTTTGCAGGGGGTTGGACTAGATGACCCTCAAAGCTCCCTTCCAGTCCTATAATTCTATGATTAAAAAGGCAAAGGGACCCCTGACTGTTAAGTCCAGTCACAGATGACTCTGGGGTTGCGCGCTCATCTCGCTCTATAGGCCGAGGGAGCCGGCGTTTGTCCGCAGACAGCTTCCGGGTCACGTAGCCAGCATGACTAAGCTGCTTCTGGCGAACCAGAGCAGCGCACGGAAACACCGTATACCTTCCCGCTGGAGTGGTACCTATTTATCTACTTGCACTTTGACGTGCTTTCAAACTGCTAGGTTGGCAGGAGCAGGGACTGAGCAATGGGAGCTCACCCTGTCGTGGGGATTCAAACCGCCGACCTTCTGATCGGGAAGCCCTAGGCTCCGTGGTTTAACCCACAGCGCCACCCGTGTCCCTATAATTCTATGATTACTGTGCTGGTCCCGGGGTGAGGTTTGTTAGGGTGTGAAACCTAAGACGCTGGCAAGTTAGCAATGTCATGTAACTTTAAGTAGTCAAGCTCGTTAAGTTGTTAAGTTGCTCAGTATATAAAGAGTGTTTGTTTTCTCTGTGTGTGGGGCGTGAAGCAAAAATGTCTGAAAGCTCCGGAGGTGTTTCTGTTATCTTTCTGCAATAAACCTGTCTTTGGAAAGACAGGCTTCCCTGTGTCGTTATTTCTTTGCTGCTGAGACTCTGAAGCTTGTACTGCAACAAGAATCTCTGCACTGGACTTAATTAATGCTCTGCAAAGAGAGCTGTTGCTGGTGGCGCAGCGGAAGCGTTTACTGGACCAGTACAAACTCTCTTAAGGTTACCGTGAGGCATGGTCAGAGTTCGGACAAGGGTCTGGAGACTGTCCACCAAGGGTGAAGCGGGGTCCAAAGCGAGAAGCCGGGCGTGGTTGGGAACTCTGGAAGAACAGGTCTGGGTGCTGGCAGAAACATGTTTCCAACGACGTTGCTCCCGCAACCTGGGACTGGGCTGACTGGCCTTTATTTCCTCTGAGGCCAGGGGAGGTCCTGGCCCACAGGTGACCCGCCTCTCCTGGCCTTAAGGCGAGCACTCCTCCTGCAGGAACTTAGTTCCCTCCGCCTCTCTGCCCTGAGCCTCTGCAGCTCAGGAGAGGCTGGAGGGTTACTGGACCCAGGGGGATGCTCACCGTCCCCTGACAGGGCTGGGAGAGGCGCACCTGTAGACAATGGGCCCTCAATCACCTCCGGAGCCAGAGTGGATACATCTGGTGTCTGCTCCTGAGGATCCAGCACAGGTGCAGGCCCTTCAGATTCAAGCCCCTGCCCCGGCTCAGCCGGCCCTGGAGGTGGGGACTCCTGTGCAGGCTGGGACTCCTCAAGTTCAGCTTCTGAATCAGACTCCCAGGCCATCACAATTACATGGTTTTAAATTGCATGCTGGGTGAAGCATTGCATTAGATCGGGGCAAGCATCAGTAAAGCTGTATAAAACAAAACTGGGTTTTTAATTTTGTCATCTGGAAAAGTCCAAGTACCAAGAGGACCTGAATGCTCAGTATCAGCTGTTCTAAACAGAAGCATGGGGGAGTTTCATACACTATTATAATATTATTGTTTTACTGTATGGATTTGGCAATTTCCTCACAAATGGCTTACAAAAATAATATGAGTTATATCAAACGAAACCAATAAAATCCACATCGCGTCTGCATAGAGAAAATACAGGCCTTACAGATCCTACCCCACTAAAAGAGGCCACAAACGACTGAAACTCTTCAAATTAAGGACCAAAAGCCTGGGTAAAAAAAAAAGTGTTTGCCTGGCACCTAAAAATAGATAAGGATGGGGCTGGGCATGCCTCCTTGGGGAGACCATCCCACAAGTAGGGAGCCAACACTGAAAAGGCCCTGTCTCATGCTACTTTCCAAACCTCTCATGGAGGAGAACACATGGAGAAGGGCCTCAGGTGATGATTGCAGGATGTTGGTTGGTTCATGTGGGAAAAGACCCTTGAGGTATTGAGCTCCTCAGCCTCATAATGCTTTCTTTTGATAATAATTTTTATTAGTTTTCAATTACAATCTAATAATATCCTCATTATATTAATACCAATTTATAATACAGTTATTAATACCAACCGTTCAAATACCGAATTATATAATTTAGATAAGGTGGGGGCCCCCGACGCGCTAGAATTGATGGCTTCAATATTTGCTTTATTTCTGCGTTCTAAAATCATACTAATTTCCATTGCATTCCGGTCATAATAATAATAGTCCCTTATACAACAAATGCAGTATTAATAACTTCTTTTCATGTTGACACATTAAATGATTTATAAAACTACAAGTGAGGCACTCAAACTATATCCTTGTTCTTCCTGTGTGTGGCAATTATTCTGTCCGTGGTGTTTCTTTCTGTCCTTGTAAGATGTTATGTCTTTCTTTCCCCCGGTTGTTGCTGTTATCCATCATGCCTTGGGTGTAGCTAATATCCCATTGTTGTTCCATAAACTTCTCCATTGCTCTGTCCCGTGCTTCGTTATTTTGCAACTTTAACAACAGCTGCAAAAATCACTCTGTCCCAATAAATAACCTGTTTTCACAATTTTTCCTCTCATCCTGGGAAGAAGAGTGGTCTGTCGAACTGCAGATGACTCAGTAATGAACCTTATCAGTTCCTTGGCAAGTTCATAGACTCCTTTCATCCTTCCGTCCAACAGATAATAAATGAGCAATTATACTTCCAATTGTGGGCACTTCCAGTGCTCCCAGGTCATGCAATGTAACGCGACATCATGTCACATTATGTTACGGGTGCCGTTGGGCACCCACAATCTGGGGCCCAAGTTGGTGTCCCTGCATTAAATATTTAAAAATATACACAATGCTTTCTCTGGAAATGGTTTGTTAGGCGAGTATTCGCATAATGAGCCCACGATTTCCATTGATTTCTATGGAAACCTTTCTAATCCAGGATTTTCCCAGTCTCTCCCTCCTTTTTCCTCCAATGGGTTGTTCCTGAAATGACTGCAGCCAACCAGCAAAAGAGAGACACGGCAAACTTATTTGTCCAATCTTTCTCGCTCCCTGATTTGTCCGATCTCACTTGGTTTCTGCATGGTTTGTGCCTGAAAATGTCTGCTACCTACCAGCAAAGCTTGAACAAGCAAGGAATTATCTAGACCCATTTCAATCTGGTTTCAGGCCTGGCCACAGTGATCCATGCGATGGTCACCTCCAGGCTTGATTATTGTAACTCGCTCTACGTGGGGCTGCCCTTGAAGCTGACCCAGAAACTCCAGCGGGTGCAGAGTGCTGCGGCAAGGCTCCTTTAGGGGTCCTTGCCACGGGATCACATTCATCCAGTGCTTTACCAACTGCACTGGCTCCCAGTGAAGTACAGGATCAGGTTTAAGGTGCCGGCTTTGACCTTTAAAGCCCTATGCGGCCTAGGACCCACGTACCTACGGGACTGCCTCTCCTAGTATGCCCCACGGAGGACCTTAAGGTCCACAAATGACAACATTTTGGAGGTCCCAAATCACAAGGTGGTTCAATTGATCTCAACTAGGGCCAGGGGCTTTTCAGTACTGGCCCCAACGTGGTGGAACGCTCTGTCACAATACACCAGGGCGCTGCGGGACTTGACATCTTTGCGCATGGCTGCAAGACAGAGCTGTTCCGCCTGGCCTTTGGTTTGGACTCAGTCTGACCCTTATGTTTCCTTCCCCTTATGGTTTTGATCTATGGGCTACTATTAAAATGAGGCTGCATTTTAAATTGTATTTTAACCTGTATTTTAAATTGGGGTCCCCCCCATTATGTTTTTATTGTACCTTTACTGGTGTTAGCTGCCTTGAGCCCGGCTCTGTTGAATGGTTCCTTTAAATGTAAAGGTTCATCATTGTTCCACCCGATGTGTATGTCTTTAAGGGGCCAGAGCAAGGGCCGGAGCAAAATAACGAGACCCAGCTTTACAGCTGTGAAACATAGCAGGTGCTGCTGAGTTGTACTGATTAAGCTGTGTCAGCATTTGGGTGTAGTATATAAGGAGCAGTACCTAGCTCTCCCATTACCCTGGAGGATGGGTTGGTGGTTGGGTCTGGTTTGTTGTTGATGTATTTAGTGTATAAGGAGTTTTTGTTTTTGTAATTAAAACCTTGTTTAAGTTATTTTTGAGTCCCTTTTTAATGTATGGTCTCCCCAGCAAGCTCTCTGCAGCGTTACTATACTGCAAATAGCCAACAGGCTCTAGCCAGGGAGGGCGGGGTAGAAATAAATTATTATTATTATTATTATTTATTTATTTATTTATTTATTTATTTATTTATTTATTGTTATTAGACGGAAGCAGTTTTGTTCACCTTGGGGGGGATGACTTACACCAGGAATTGGACAGGGGAAGTGTGTCCCTGTTGGTTCTACTGGACGTCTCGGCAGCTTTCACTACTGTCCATCACGGTATCCCTTCTGGGCTGTCTTCCTGGGATGGGACTTTGAGGCACTGTTTTACTGAGGCTCTGTTCCTTCTTGGGGGGACGAACCCAGAAGGTGGTCTGGGTGTTTACAGTCTGGGCTCCCCAGCACACGGCATCAGCAGGGGTTGCTAATGCCAGCCTTGCTCCTGTGGTTTCTTCCTAAAGATCTTACTGGAGAAGTATGAAATCCAGCCACATATGCAAGTCCCTGCCCTTTTTTGGCCATCCTCTCTCTGCCTGCCTCACTGCTTTCCTAGTCCTGGGCAGACCTCCTGCAAGATTGCCCTCCCTGGGCTCCTTTGGCAGAAAGGGAAGAATACTGTATAAGTTTAATAGACAAATTAAAAGATAGATACAGTGGTGCCTCGCAAGACGAAAAGAATCCGTTCCGCGAGTCTCTTCGTCTTGCGGTTTTTTCGTCTTGCGAAGCAAGCCCATTAGCGGATTAGCGCTATTAGCGGCTTAGCAGGCTTAGGAGATCAGCTGATAAGCGGTTTAGCGGCTTAGTGGATCAGCTGATAAGCGGCTTAGCGGCTTGGGAAAAAGGGGGGGGAGGAAAAAACCCTGCAGGAACTCGCAAGACATTTTCATCTTGCGAAGCAAGCCCATAGGAAATTTGTTTTGCGAAGCACCTCCAAAACAGAAAACCCTTTCATCTAGCGGGTTTTCCGTCTTGCGAGGCATTCGTCTTGCGGGGCACCACTGTAAATAAATAAGATCTGCCAGTGCATTTCATTTCAAATGACTGGGATTCCTGCCTTTAGCACCTTCTATGGGTGGCTGCCGGAATCCCACCAACTGGGGCTCACTCAGGGCTGGCACAGCCACTAGACAGAGTGAGGCCATATCCTCAGGTGGTTTCACCCCCTGGCAGCTCCCACACAAGCACCCCGCCTGCACTGCCACCTCCACTGCCAGCATCGGCACTAATTTTGGGCGAGACTGTGATGGTTCAGGGCATGGTCTTACCGAAATGGTGCAAGCTACTGCCACAGCACGTGAGATCTCGTGCGATTTTGGCGCTACCTCACCTGAAATCGGCGCGATCTCGCCCAAAATCAGCGCCAATGCCAGCAGCACTCCTCCCCCCGACGGCAGAGGTGGTAGAGTGAGCGGTACAGCCAATGGCAGTGGCTGCTGGGAGCACTGCCCCTGGGGCCACTAAATAGGGGGAAGGGGCCTTTCCGGGTCACTCTTTGGCCATCGTTGTCCTAGGCTTACAAGAGCCCTTAAGTTTCAATGGCAGAGTACATACTTTCCAGGCAGCAAACCTCAGTCCTCCCAATTGGGAAAAGCTGTTGTCTGGCATTCTGGAGAGCTGGTACCAGTCTTTGCAGACAATGTTGAGCTGCAGAGAGCAAAGGTAGCTCCACATGTTGGCTACGTCGCGCCATTTCTGAAGTAAAATGTGCCAGGGAGCATCCCTGCAGAGAGAACTACCTCTTATCAGGAGACCACTGGGTAATCTAATTATCAGCGGAAGCAGGAACCACACCTCCTCTCCCCATCCCTGCAGATGTTTCCACCATATTTTCCTCAAGGCCCAGTTTTGTTTTAAGTAATAAAGGAATGAATGACTACCAGCAGACGTATTATTCAATATTGAGCATTCTTCTTTGAAATGTGGCCTCTCTGTGTTTCACATTCTGTGGGTTGCGCTTTTTTTTTATAAAAAAAATCCACACGGCATAATTGATAATTGCATGAAAAGCTTTGGGAGGTTGGACAAGATAATAGCAGTTTTGCAAGAACCCAGGAGACACTGCAAACTTTTGCAGGATTTTCTTTTTAAATGTATAATTATTATTTTCCCCCCATTTCCCCCCCTCATACTTAACAGTTGTTCCTGGCATAGTTTTAAATGGTTGGGTGGACAGTGTGTTTAATGTGGTACTTCTGTAAGATGGATTTGGGTTCTGCCTCTGAAGTGTGGGGTATACCATGAACCCACCCCTATATGAAAAAGGGGTGGTTACCGATAACTGGTCTTGTAGCAAAGTACTGAATGGTGTTTAAACCGCAGCCATGAATTAAGATGACAAACCTGCTGTCGACCAATATCTAACTGAAATGAATGTAATAATTGCAGCATTAGACCAAACTCAGCTTCAGAATGAATCACTCTGCCGTATCTGGAACATTTTGTCTGAGAACTGCAATACTATACGGTATGTAGCAGTCAGAGCTGGTGGTCACAAGGCAAAGAAGAACCGAAGAGACAGTGTGACTTAGTGGTTAGATTGTTGGACTAGGACCTGGGATTCCAGGGTTCGAATCCCCACTCAGCCAGGAAGCTCACTGGGATGACCTTGGGCCAGTTACCATCTCCCAGCCTAATAGGGTAGAAATCTTGACTTTCATGTAAAGAAAAAGAAGGAACATTTTATCATATGTGGTGGGAATGCAAAAAGGTGAAAAACTTCTGGGAGATGATATATAATGAGATGAAAAAAATGTTGAAATATACATTTATAAAGAAACCAGAAGGATTTTTACTGGGTATTTTTGGAAGTGATATAAATAGAAAGGAATGTAAGCTCTTTTTATATGCAACAATGGCAGCAAGAATATTACTGGCCCAAAAATGGGAGCAAGAAGAATTACCAACAAAAGAAGAATGGAGGACGAAACTAATGGACTATGCAGAACTGGATAAACTAACAGGAAGGATTCGAAATCGGCGGGACCAGAAATTCACAGAAGGCTGGAGTAAATTTACAGATTATTTGAAAAGTATTTATGAAGATCAGATGACGTTTGTAGGTTTGCAAGACGTTTTGTGAGGAGTATTATTGGAATTATTGCTAAAATGGATAGGGGGAGGATGATAAGTTAAGATATTTAAAGGTAATATAAATTTAAGAAATGCATAAGAAGTGGTTAAAACGGTGGATCATCAGAGGTGCTGATGGAAGTCAAAAAGATTGTATAAGTGATAAAGTTTTGCGGTACGTATTATAATTTATATGTTAAAATTAATAAAAATTATTATTATATAAAAAAATCTTGACTTTCGCTTAAGCTGCTTAACTGAGGAGCAGTGTTCATAGATTACCAGATTTCCCTTCAGATTGCGGAAGAAACTTCCTCCAGATTTAAGCCAAGGTGAACTTAACACACACCTGCACGAGGTGGGATATTTTAAATTTCTCTACACCGCCCCCCAGCATTTTGGATGAAAAAAAAAATTAAATGTCCAATTTGGACTTAGTTTAGTTAATGCTGATACTTTGGACTTTGACTATGGAAAGTGTTCCATATGCATTATGTCAGCGGTTCGTGCAACAACCCTGTAAGGCGGGAGAGCATCATTATGCCCAAACTGCAGGTGGGGAAAGAAACTGAGGCAGAGAGATTGTTAGCTGACAAAATGTCCAAATATCTCCCCCTGCTTGCCCTCTGCATCACTATAATTATTTATATAATATATATTTATTATACTGTCCTCCTGACTTGAGCTCTGGGGAAATTATTTATGAAGTGTGTTGTCTGCCAACCTTCAAGCAAAGCAAGTGTGTGTGTGTGTGTGTGTAGATTATGGTGTCTGAAATCCTATCTATTTTCTTTTATCTTAGTAGACTTCTTCTAGATTCTTGAAGAAGAAGAAGAAGAAGAAGAAGAAGAAGAAGAAGAAGAAGAAGAAGAAGAAATATCCAGACATTTTATTAGCAATAAAATGACTTGTTGGTGTTTTTTTTTTTTTTTTAAGGGCTAACACCGTTCTTCACGAAAACAGTATTTCTCATTACATTAATCTACAGCCTTTCAGGAAAGCTACTGTTGTAGCAGCCCATTATGTCCTGCTGCGATGACGCCACGGGTTTCTCTTTCTTTTTTTTAAAGACAAAGATTTCAGGGCCTTATTTCTCTTTCTTGCACTCTCTTTCCCACTCCCCCCCCCTTTCTTCCTTTAAAGAAGGGAGCTGCAGCACAGCACACCGAACACAGAAAATATTACCCTGCCAAAGCTCTTTTGGGGAGAGGCTTTCATCTCCACCCTCTGCTTCCTCCTCATATTGTAAAGTGTGGTGTAAATTCCTTTTGTGTTCCTTATTCCTCGTTTCTTATATCCTTGCCAAACCACGGAGGTCTTTGTGGGAGTCACTGGAGTGACCTTCCATGGCTGGGAGGGATGTCAAATTGCCAGGTCTCTCCAGGTGATGTCCGGGGGAGGGGGGCAAGACCTAGTGATGTCACAGGGGACAGACCCCGGTGATGTCATTACTCACGACACATTGAGATGACTGAGAGCATGCCATTCAAATAATAATAAAAACCCCACGAAGTATAACAAACGACCAAATGTGTCACCGGTTGGAAACTAAGAGAGATGCCACAGAATAGTTGGACGCAGAGGAATTGTGGGGGGAGGCACCAGTTGGGGAACCACCAAGGGAAGAAGTCCTGGGAGTGGGACAATGGTGAGTGGTCCGAGGGAGAAGACTGGGAAGAGGAGGTGTCGGAAACTGAAGAGGTATCAGGGCTCAGTGAGCAGGGGGAGTCTGTGGCAGAGAGAAATCCAGAATCGGGTGCAGAAGCTGAAGCAGGCAAGTGGGAGGAGGCAGAGATAAGTCAGGGAACAAGTCACAGGGGTCTCTCCCTCCTACTGCGACAAGCTCCCCTCCCTAGAACCAGAAGAGGGCTGAAAACGGCAGAGCACACACAGGCACAGTCTCTGATTATTTGAAAAAAGCCCTGCAGAGGAGCTGACTTAGACGGCTGTGGGGAGATGGGAACTTTCAGTCTCGGCAACTGATCCATGGGGGAAGACCTACATGTGCAGGTTGTGTTTTAGCCAGGGGCGCTGACTTGGGCCCCAGATTGTGGGTTCCCAGCGGTGTGCAATACCACACAAGGCCTCAGACTTGAGTTTTGTCTCACAGTGCCTCGGACAACGCCCTCTGAGGCCTTCCAAGGCTTCAGCCTCCACCTCCAAGGCCCCTCGAGGTCTCAGATGTGACTTCCTGTGGTTTGTGAGACACTGGAAGTTGCACCAGAAGCCTTGTGAGGCCTCGGACGTGACTTTCACTCCTTCATGAGGCACCAGAAAATGTGTAGGAGGTTGAATCCTGACAAGACAGAAGTCCTGTTTTGGGGGGACAGGAGGCGGGTGGGTGTCGAGGACTCCCTGGTCCTGAATGGGGTAACCGTGCCCCTGAAGGACCAGGTGCGCAGCCTGGGAGTCATTTTGGACTCACAGCTGTCCATGGAGGCACAGGTCAATTCTGTGTACAGGGCAGCTGTTTACCAGCTCCATCTGGTACACAGGCTGAGACCCTACCTGCCCGCGGACTATCTTGCCAGAGTGGTGCATGCTCTGGTTATCTCCCGCTTGGACTACTGCAATGCGCTCTATGTTGGGCTACCTTTGAAGGTGACCTGGAATCTACAACTAATCCAGAATGCGGCAGCTAGACTGGTGACTGGGAGCGGCCACCGAAACAACATAACACCAGTCTTGAAAGACCTACATTGGCTTCCAGTACGTTTCTGAGCACAATTCAAAGTGTTGTGCTGACCTTTAAAGCCCTAAACGGCCTCGGCTCCTGAAGGAACGTCTCCACCCCCATCGTTCTACCCGGACACTGAGGTCCAGCACCGAGGGCCTTCTGGCGGTTCCCTCACTGCGAGAAGCCAAGTTACAGGGAACCAGGCAGAGGGCCTTCTCGGTAGTGGCGCCCTCCCTGTGGAACGCCCTCCCACTAGATGTCAAAGAGAACAACAACTACCAGACTTTTAGAAGACATCTGAAGGCAGCCCTCTTTAGGGAAGCTTTTAATGTTTGATGCATTACTGTATTTTAATATTGAGTTGGAAGCCACCCAATGTGGCTGGGGAAACCCAGCCCAGATGGGCGGGGTATAAAAATTATTATTATTATTATTATTATTATTATTATTATTATTATTATTATTCACGGTATGGGTACTGAGCACCTGCAACAATATTTTTGGGGTGCTCAGGACCCCAGGGCCCCCTATAGTTGGCACCAGTGGTTTTTGCCAATAGTTAACTCAAACTTTGAATGGTGTGATTTGCTTCTGGTTCGCTCTGTGACATTAGAAGACTTTGATAAAGGGTGTATTCTAGCTGAAGTCAGGGGATCTTGCCTTTTCACCTGGGGAGAGTCCCGAGAGCCACACAGAGAGTTTTGGGGGCCCATATTTGATTTCTGGACCTGAGGTTCCCTGCTCCTGTTCTGAAACATGCTAGAATTGATGCATCACAGATCACAAAGAAAAGAGTGTTGGTGTGGCAGAATATACGCTGCCCTGTCACTAGCTGCAAAGTGAGATTCAGCTGTCAGTCCTGTTGGCTTCTGTATGAGGAATGAGAGGGACGGGAGATGCCATCTTATTGTATGCCTCAGGCAGCACAGTGTATTGGGGTGCTAAACTTATCCCTACATATCTTCTCCCCACAGTGTGCTGACCAGGCAGGGCCTGAGAGGCAAAATAATCCAACTTTTTAAAATAAACAACTACCTGACATTCAGAAGACATCTTAAGGCAGCCCTGTTCAAGGAAGTTTTTAATGTGTGACATTTTAGTGTATTTTTGGTCTCTGTGGAAGCTGCCCAGAGTGGCTGGGGAAAGCCAGCCAGATGGGTGGGGTACAAATGATAAATTATTATTATTATTATTATTATTATTATTATTATTATTATTATTATTATTGTTGTTGTTGTTGTTGTTGTTGTTGTTGTTGTTGTTGTTGTTATTATTATTATTTATTTTATAGAGAAATCAGCAGAAGGCCAATGAATGCCTTTCAGATCATGAAAGATATGAGCATAATAATAACAAACGGAAGTCATCAGCACTTTATACACAAATGACTCTTGAGGAAAGGAGAAATAAGGAACAGCGTATGCAAATAATGATTATATGGAAAAGGACATCTCTGTCCGCTCGTCATTTCTTCCCAGGTGATCTACAAGTTCAAAAATGATCCACATAAGAGGCGGGGCTTGTGCAGGAAAATCCTTAGCAGGCAAGAGAAAGGTTAAGCACCCCACCTCGCACCTCTTAGGAAAGCTCTCATGTTACCATTACTTGGCAAGCATGGATTTGGGAATGCGTACCTGCTGCTTAATATGCAGCTGCAGCCAGAAACTTCACCTGCCCCATGAAAAAAGCTTTTTTCAAATGCGTCGTTCCACGTAGCAATATGGAGACATGCACTGCTCTTCCATAGTTGTTTCTCACCGTTTAAACAAGATTTTCCCCCTCCCTCTTTTGTTTCCCCGCAACCGAGTTAATAGATTTATTCATCAAGTTCTCTAAATTTAGACATCAAACTGATGTCTTTCTCCCACTGTTAATTTTATTCTTAGCAGCTCTTTCCAGGGCCTTTTCCAACTGGCCCAGGGGGCGTGGCCCAGGCCCTTTCTCCCGGCTATAAAGAGACTCCTGCTGCAGGGAAGCCTCGGACCATCGGCTGGGTGAGGACTGCAGGGCCTGCTCCCTTCCAGGGCCTTCTCCAACTGGCCCAGGGGGCGTGGCCCAGGCCCTTAGTTGGAACAAACTTTTGGGGAAGCTGGGAAGTGTTCTGCAATTGCTTCCCTGTTCCAATGTGTTTTAAAATGTCCTCAAGCAGTCGGTGGCAATTTAAATTTGTATTTCTTTTTTTCCTTTTTTCTCTTGCTGGGGGTGGGTGGGTGTAATGGATATTTGGTTGGGGATTAATTTTAGTGTAATTGTTCTGTTTTTGTTTTCTGTTGTTTTATTGGTTCTGTATAGTTTGTGTTTTGTTTTTAAGGGGTGGGATCAGGGCTGCCTGGGAGTGAGGCCCCAGCCAACACGATGGCTGGGACAAGTTCCACAGGGGGGGAAGCACTGGGACATCCGATCTCGGTGATCATGGGCAGGAGGCGGAGTTACGCTAAGACCAGACCATGTCATTACCGAGGAGGCAGGTTTAGTCGTTGTTTGAAGACTATCCCTGCCTCCGGGTCTGGCCTTGACCAGATGGATACTGGAATCAACAGGGGAAACCCACATAACCTGAAGGTGTTGCTGTGTAATGCCAGGTCAATGGTGAATAAAACCACTGCCATCCACGACCTGATTGTGGATGGAGGATTTGACCTGGCTTGTGTGACAGAGACCTGGTTGAATGAGACAGATGGGCCCGTCCTTGCTGCCGCATGCCCACCAGGTTTCTCTTACGCACAGCAACCCAGGTCATGTGGGCGGGGAGGGGGGGTTGCAGTGATTTTTAGGAAGTCATTAGTCTGCACCAGGCGTCCTACTGGGAAGACCCAGTTTTCTGAGTGCATGTTCTGGAAGTTGGGCAATAGGGGCAGTACAGGATTCCTTTTGGTGTACCGACCTCCCCGCTGCACCAAGGATTCCCTGTCCGAGCTGCTTCAGGTCGTGGCGGATGTTCTCCTGGAGACACCTAGTTTGGTTGTCCTAGGGGATTTTAACATCCACGCCGACACGACCTTACAAGGGGCCGCTCGGGACTTCGTGGAAAGCATGGCCTCCATGGGGCTGTCCCTGAATAAGTTGGGCCCAACTCATAGTCATGGACATGCCTTAGACCTGGTATTCACCTCTAGCGACGTGGGTGATCTGACACTAAGTAAAAATGAAACCAAAGAAGTGCCATGGTCAGATCACTTCCTGGTGCAACTGGACTTCTCCGCGACCCTTCCCCTCTGCAGGGAGGTGGGACCAATTCGGATGGTCCGCCCCCGCCACTTAATGGATCCAAATGGTTTCCAGAGAGTGGTAGGGGATGCTTTATCCCATGTTGATGGCCTTTCAGCTGATTCCCTGGTGGCCCGCTGGAATGCGGAGTTAACCAGGGCTATCGACTGTCTGGCTCCGAAGCGCCCTCTCCGATTGCATGGAGCCCGGATAGCCCCGTGGTTTTCTTCGGAGCTGAGGGCGATGAAACAATCGCTGAGACGGCTAGAGCGTCGGTGGCAGAAAACTCACTCCGAATCTGACCGGACACAGGTTAGAGCTCAACGTCGAGCCTACCAAGTGGCGATAGCGACGGCGAAGAAGACTTTCTTCACCGCCTCTATTGCATCTGCAGAAAATAGTAGCAGGAGACTCTTTCAGGTGGTCCGCAATTTAACGGAACCACCTTTACCATCGGGGCCTTGTAAAGACCCCAAGATCTCCTGCAACGATTTTGCAAAGTTTTTTGCAGATAAAATCACTCATATTCGGAAGGAGCTAGACACCACCGTGGGAGCAGGGCTGGGGCGGGAGAGTGCTAGAGCCCTGTCTGGTCAAGTTGCATGGAATCAATTTCAATCCGTTACCCCCGAGGATGTGGACAGGCTGCTTGGACGAGTGAAACCAACCACCTGTCTCCTTGATCCTTGCCCATCCTGGCTTATAAAAGCTAGCCGGGAAGGGCTGGGCGATGGGCTCTGCGGGGTGGTGAATGCTTCCCTCTGTGAGGGAACATTCCCAGATCCGCTGAAAGAGGCGGTCATTAAACCGCTTCTTAAAAAACCATCTTTAGACCCGGCCAGTATGGCCAACTATCGCCCAGTCTCAAATCTTCCATTCTTGGGCAAGGTGATTGAGCGTGTGGTTGCTGAACAACTCCAGGCACGCCTGGAGGATGCGGACCATTTGGATCCCTTCCAATCAGGGTTCAGGCCTCATCATGGGACTGAAACTGCCTTGGTCGCACTGGTTGATGATCTCCGGCGAGCTAGGGACAAAGGTGAGAGTTGTTTCCTAGTTCTGCTGGATCTCTCAGCGGCCTTTGATACAATCGACCATAACATCCTTCTGGACCGTCTAGAGGGGTTGGGAGCTGGGGGCACTGTTATACAGTGGTTTCGCTCCTTTCTCCTGGGCCGTGTTCAGAAAGTGGTGGTGGGGGATGAGTGTTCAGACCCTTGGGCCCTCACTTGTGGGGTGCCTCAGGGTTCCGTCCTCTCCCCCATGCTTTTTAACATCTATATGAAGCCGCTGGGAGAGATCATCAGGGGGTTTGGACTGGGTGTCCATCAATATGCAGATGATACCCAGCTCTACCTTTCTTTCAAATCAGAACCAATGAAGGCGGTGAAGGTCCTGTGTGAGTGCCTGGAGGCGGTTGGAGGATGGATGGCGGCTAATGGATTGAAGTTGAATCCTGACAAGACAGAAGTACTGTTTTTGGGGGACAGGGGGCGGGCTGGTGTGGAGGACTCCCTGGTCCTGAATGGGGTAACTGTGCCCCTGAAGGACCAGGTGCGTAGCCTGGGAGTCATTTTGGACTCACAGCTGTCCATGGAGGCACAGGTCAATTCTGTATCCAGGGCAGCTGTTTACCAACTCCACCTGGTACGCAGGCTGAGACCCTACCTGCCCGCTGACTGTCTGGCCAGAGTGGTGCATGCTCTAGTTATCTCCCGCTTGGACGGGAGCAATGCGCTCTACGTGGGGCTACCTTTGAAGGTGACTCGGAAACTACAGCTAATCCAGAATGCGGCAGCTAGACTGGTGACTGGGGGCGGCCGCCGAGACCACATAACACCGGTCTTGAAAGACCTACATTGGCTCCCAGTACGTTTCCGAGCACAATTCAAAGTGTTGGTGTTGACCTTTAAAGCCCTAAACGGCTTCGGCCCAGTATACCTGAAGGAGCGTCTCCACCCCCATCGTTCTGCCCGGACACTGAGGTCCAGCGCCGAGGGCCTTCTGGCGGTTCCCTCATTGCGAGAAGCGAAGCTACAGGGAACCAGGCAGAGGGCCTTTTCGGTGGTGGCGCCCGCCCTGTGGAATGCCCTCCCATCGGATGTCAAGGTGATGGACAACTACCTGACATTCAGAAAACATCTTAAGGCGGCCCTATTCAGGGAAGCTTTTAATGTATGATATTTTAGTGTTTTTTGGTTTCTGTGGAAGCCGCCCAGAGTGGCTGGGGAAACCCAGCCAGATGGGCGGGGTACAAATAATAAATTATTATTATTATTATTATTATTAAATAGTTCGAAAGAAGCAGGTAGCTGGAGTGGCTTGGGAAAGGTTAGCAGCAGCAGCAGCAGCAATAACTGAGGAAGGGCCAGTAGCAGAGTGTCTCTGCCATGCAAGCAGAAGGTCCTAGGTTCAGTCGCTGGAATCTCATCTAGTTGAAATTCCTGAATTGCAGGGGGTTGGACTAGATGACCACTGGGCTCCCCTCCCAACTCTACAATTCTGTGATTCTGTATGATGCTATAATGCAGATGGGGTCCTTCATCTCTCTCAGTCTCATTTTATATACCTTCAATCAATGCACGCAGTGCTGAACACATTTTGCTGGGATTCCGTTTCGTACGTCAATGAGGGAGGATAATATCTATCCTGTGTACAGTGGTACCTCGGGTTACAGACGCTTCAGGTTACAGACGCTTCAGGTTACAGACTCCGCTAACCCAGAAATAGTACCTCGGGTTAAGAACTTTGTCCCAGGATGAGGACAGAAATTGTGCTCCGGCGGCGCGGCAGCAGCAGGAGGCCCCATTAGCTAAAGTGGTGCTTCAGGTTAAGAACAGTTTCAGGTTAAGAACGGACCTCCAGAACAAATTAAGTTCTTAACCTGAGGTATCACTGTATATATTTGGAACCCATTCAGTATAAATTCTTCAGGTTTGTTTTTTAAAAGAAGATTGTTTCCTCCTGCGGATAGGACAACTAATCACTCCCCCCCCCCCAAACTTGTCTCTTCCATTTAGCTTAATTATTTGAGCCTCCAGCATCCCCGAAGCCCGTGGTCAAAGGGCTCCTTTCTCTTCCTGGTACATGGATGTCATAGCCATTAGTATCAATGGGAGTCAAGTATGCGCCCCGACAAAGAGCGTAGAGGGAAAGACTGGCAGAGACAGGAAGAAGAGGAACGGAGGGCCAGTTAGCTAGCAAGTAAGTGTAGTCTGCTCTTTTCCTATGCCAAATAATATTTTAAGATAAACTAGACCCATTGCGATTTATTGGTCCAGACTATTGTTTCATAAGGCACTGCTAGGTGCATGATCAGCACACGCATGGCTTTGTAAAATTAACCTTGCTCCTTCGTTCTTTTTTCTTAACTGGCCTCTGTCCAACGTGGCAGAAAAATAACCTGTGGCCCATTCCAGAACGTGGGGAAAGATTGTGCTAACGAGATGGTGGTCGCTCCAAAGTAAACTGGAATAGAATTGGCAAAGAAGCCTTCAGGAAGTTCACATTTGTACAGGACGGGGCTGCCATAGATGCTTCAGTTGAGATTCCTGCATTGCCGAGAGTTGGACTAGATGACCTCTGGGGTACCTTCCAACTCTACAGTTCTACGATTCTTTGTTTAGTCGTGTCCGACTCTTTGTGACCCCATGGACCAGAGCACGCCAGGCACTCCTGTCTTCCACTGCCTCCCGCAGTTTGGTCTGACTCATGCTGGTAGCTTTGAGAACACTGTTCAACCATCTCGTCCTCTGTCGTCCCCTTCTCCTTGTGCCCTCCATCTTTCCCAACATCAGGATCTTTTCCAAGGAGTCTTCTCTTCTCAAGAGGTGGCCAAAGTATTGGAGCCTCAGCTTCAGGATCTGTCCTTCCAGTGAGCACTCAGGGCTGATTTCCTTAAGAATGGAGAGGTTTGATCTTCTTGCAGTCCATGGGACTCTCAAGAGTCTCCTCCAGCACCATAATTCAAAAGCATCAATTCTTTGGTGATCAGCCTTCTTTATGGTCCAGCTCTGACTTCCATACATCACTACTGGGAAAACAATGGCTTTAACTATATGGACCTGTGTTGGCAAGGTGATGTCTCTGGTTTTTAAGATGCTGTCTAGGTTTGTCATTGCTTTTCTCCCAATAAGCAGCCGTCTTTTAATTTCATGACTGCTGTCACCATCTGCAGTGATCATGGAGCCCAAGAAAGTAAAATCTCTCACTGCCTCCATTTCTTCCCCTTCTATTTGCCAGGAGGTGATGGGACCAGTGGCCATGATATTCGTTTTTTTGATGTTGAGCTTCAGACCATATTTTGTGCTCTCCTCTTTCACCCTCATTAAAAGGTTCTTTAATTCCTCCTCACTTTCTACGATTCTATATCCCACCATTTGTTTTTTTTTCTCTCCTAGGAACTCAGAGTGGGGCACATGGCTCTTGCTGTCCTCATTTAATCCCCACAAAACCCTGCGATGTAGGTTTGGCTAGGAGGCATGACTGACCTAAAGTCAACCAGTGAGCCTCATGGCTAAGTGGACATTTGAACCCTGGCCTCCCAGGTCCTAGTCCAGCGCTCTAACCAGGGGGCCACACTGCCTCTCACACTAGCTATATCAGATCGGTGGCCCATCTAGTCCAGCATCCTATTCCCACAGTGGCCAGTCAAATGCCTTTCTCCTGGGCATTGTCGGCCAATTGGTGCCAAAGAAGGATAGAACTTTTTTCATGTATGCTACAACAGCAGCAAGAATTCTCGTTGCAAAGCACTGGAAGACACAAGATCTACCCACCCTGGAAGAATGGCTGATGAAGGTGATGGATTACATGGAATTGGTAGAAATGACTGGCAGAATCCGAGATCAGGGAGAAGAGGCGGTGGAAGAAGAATGTAAAAAATTTAAAGACTACTTGCAGAAATACTGTAAAATTAATGAATGTTAAAGGGATGTTGGATTGAAAACAAGCAGTATTGGTAAAAAGATTAACAAGAATATGTAAATATGGATTGATAATGGTGGAAAATATATATTTATAATAGGTTAAGATGCTGAGCAAGGACAAATGATAGAGGGTAAGGACTTGCTGAATTAAATATCGGAACTGGAATACAAAAAGGGAGGTGTGAGGAGGTCAGGAAACTAGTAAATGAAGTATAAGATATGAAAATATTGATTTCTTTCTTTTTTCCCCCTTCTTGTTAACTGTTTTCTATTTTGCATTTTTCATGTGTTTTGTTTTTGTATTTTTGTAGTTCTTTTTTCTTTTATTAGGGTTATTCTTTGTTCTTATTTTTTATGTTTAAACTTTGAAACTTTTTATTGTTTGTAAAATTTCAATAAATATTACTTAAAACAAAAACAAAAACAAATGCCTTTTTTTTACCTTATTGACACCCACACTACACCAGAACAGAATAAATAAATGTATATGTGTAACAGGTAAGGATGGATATGGGACTTTCTGTGCAGTCTAATGTTCAACTGGAAATGTGTTACTCTATTCCCTGAAGTGGTTAAATTATGTCTGTCCAGTTCCACTTCAGATCGTAGGTGAGGCCTCACATGATTAGATGTTCCTCTTAGAGCCAGTGTGGTGTAGTGGTTAAGAGCGGTGGACTCGTAATCTGGTGAACCGGGTTCGCGTCTCCACTCCTCCACATGCAGCTTCTGGGTGACCTTGGGCTAGTCACACTTCTCTGAAGTCTCTCAGCCCCACTCACCTCACAGAGTGTTTGTTGTGGGGCAGGAAGGGAAAAGGAGATTGTTAGCCTCTTTGAAACTCCTTAGGGTAGTGATAAAGCGGGATATCAAATCCAAACTCTTCTTCTTCTTACATATAAAACAACAGCAACGAACCCTCCCAACCCATAGAAAGTTAGCATGTCAGGGTTCCACATCCCTTGATGATGCTTGGTTTCCATGTGGAAGGAATGTTTTCGTGTGGAGGAGCATCGGTGAGCTCCCACATTGAGGTCTAAAATGACCCAGCCCAGACATGGATTTAAGGCTCTCAATGACAACCACAGTCTAGTCCTCTTTGTCTATCATTACAAGCCTGGGATGACCCTCACAGCTGGGGGAAGATGCTCTGGGGAGAGGAATACTTTTTCCTCAACGATGTTCTTCTCACCTTTCACAGGAGCCACCATGTTTAGTGGGACTACCTCTCTGCAAAGTTCAGGTGTGTTTTGGACCCTTCTCGTTGTCACACTTGCTGTGAAAGCTACCTGCTTCCACGAAATAATGAAGCAGCAAAGCTGGAATGCTTTGAAGTCAGGTGTTTGTGTTGGGACTTGGAACGAACAGCCTGCTTAAAACAACAACCCACCTTTCTCTTTTCTCTAGGCCTCGCGGGGCAAGAGAGAGGCTTGTCAGAAGACTTTGTTGTAAAATTTCCGCCCCTGAGTGCAGAGAGATTATGTGGGTTCTGCTTTTGTTTCTGTGCCCGTTCGTGAGACCAAACAAGAAAGAGAAGGTTCCTTCTAACTGGAAAGAGAGAGAAAAAAGCCAAGCAAGGAATTTTCGCACACAAAACCAACTGGGTGTGCTGGGCCTTTTCGTGGGATCATCCAACAAGCCTCCTTAACCACACAGCTCAGTTTTTAGAGTACATCACTCTACACCGGTGATTGTTCCTTGTACACCTGCTTTGGTAGTTCACCTACCTCAAGCAACTGATTTTCTATTTTATTTTTATTTTATCTTTTTAAGTTCAGGGACCAAAATGGGGGAGAGGGGAATGGTTTGGTGTGGTGGGTTACTTTTTAAAAAAACTTTCAGGAGAAGGGATTTCCTAGTTCACAAATAAAAAATGTGCAGCGGAGCGCTCGCTAAATAAACAGAAAACATGGGCAGCTGAGAGAAATCAATTTAGCTGAACAAACAATGTCCCATGTAATGAACTACTAATTATCCTTTTATGGCATGTCAGTCTGAGTGATTACAGAGCTGTGCAGTTTAATTTGACGTTTGAGCATTGCCTTGCTCCATTAGCCGCATATAAAGCTACAACACAAGAGGGGGAGAGGGAAGGATATGTGTGTGTGTGTGTGTGTGTGTGTGTGTGTGAGAGAGAGAGAGAGAGAGAGAGAGAGAGAGTGCACATGACTAGTGAGTCGGCTGCGTTCATCTAGAACTAAGTGAACAGCTGTAAATAAAGGATGCATGTATTGGGGGGAGTTCGGGTGTCTGTCTTAGATTGGTGTGTGTGTGTGTGTGTTGTTAAATGTTCCTCAGCAACCAAATAAATATGCCTGATCAGCCCCGTGTCACATTGCGCAGCCTTCTCATTCACATCAGTTTCCCCACTGTGATTGATTATTCTTATCTTCAATATCTTGATCTTATTATTAAATATTCAAAGTAAGCTAGAACAAAAGAGAGCCGGGGGGGGGGGAGCCAAAACTATGAACATCACACATTGTTCGAAAGACTCACATTCCCCATTGTTTTTCACATAATTGTTTTACCACCCCCCTCAAAAAAAAAAGGGGGAAAAAAGAGGTTTGGTAGACTGCGGTGGACTGGGCTCAAACTTTTTCAGGCAGCTCGTAGAAATGTATCTGCAGGTGCTTTGCATAAATTCAGAAGTTGTAAAAAAGAAGAGGTTTTTTACTAAACGACCCTTTGGACTGAAGAAGAAGAGGAGGAGGAGGAGGAGTTTGGATTTGATATCCCGCTTTATCACTACCCAAAGGAGTCTCAAAGCGGCTAACATTCTCCTTTCCCTTCCTTCCCCACAACAAACACTCTGTGAGGCGAATGGGGCTGAGAGACTTCAGAGGAGTGTGACTGGCCCAAGGTCACCCAGCAGCTACATGTGGAGGAGGGGAGACACGAACCCGGTTCACCAGATTACGAGTCCACCGCTCTTAATCACTACACAACGCTGGCTCTAAGAGGAACATCTATTCATGTGAGGCCTCACCTACGATCTGAAGTGGAACTGGACAGACATAATTTAACCACTTCAGGGAATAGAGTGTATATATAATACTTCTGTAACACATTTCCAGTTGAACATTAGACTGCACAGAAAGTCCCATATCCATCCTTACCTGTTGCACATATACATATATTTATTCTGTTCCTTAGGCCAAGAATATTTGAAATTTCTTGCACTGCTCTCTTGGTCTTAGGAGCCGCTATAGTGTGTTGAGAACTGAATCTGATGTCAGCATTAAAAACAACAACAACAAAACACAGCCACAGGGATTTGTGTTCATTTGAGGTAAAGGTAAAGAGACCCCTGACCATTAGGTCCAGTCGTCACCGACTCTGGGGTTGTGGCACTCATCTCGCTTTATTGGCCGAGGGAGCCGGTGTACAGCTTCTGGGTCAGCTTCTGGGCCAGCATGAGTAAGCCGCTTTTGGTGAACCAGAGCAGCGCACGGAAACGCCGTTTACCTTCCTGCCGGAGTGGTACCTATTTATCTACTTGCACTTTGATGTGCTTTTGAACTGCTAGGTTGGCAGGAGCAGGGACCAAGCAACAGGCGCTCACCCCATCATGGGGATTCGAACTGGCGACCTTGTGATCGGCAGGTCCTAGGCTCTGTGGTTTAACCCACAGTGCCACCCACATCCCTTTTCATTTGAGGTGAAAATGGCTAATTTCTTGTCAGTTTCAATCCTTTTTTCAGAGTATTTCTGGACGGTGCATGCATTATTTCATCTCTTGTTCTGCTATATATTTGCCCTTTATAAACCTCCTGCAAAGCTCTGCAACTCAAACTTTAGAAGCAATGACGGGTCTTAACTGTGCACGATTTAAAGATTAGAAACCATTTTACGAAGGGAACTTGCTAAATACACCCTTATGGTAACGCCCTATGGCATGTCTAGTTGGTAAATCACATCTACAAAAGGTTAAAAATGACATGTGGGATGGGGGGGTGGCTTCTAAGGAGGGGAGGAGCTCAGCACACCCAATTGGTCATGTGGACCAGCCCCATGAATTTGCTGTATTAAAATGCGTTTACGTAGAGGTCTCTTAAACACCATGCATTTTAAACACATTCAAAGCACACGATTTCCCCCAAATAAAGTTTTTTAAGGAAGCTGGAAACTGTAGTTCTGTGAAGGTAACTACAGTTGTCTGGATTTGGGGCTGGGGGAGCAATAGGTTTTTAATGTATTGTGTGTTTGTGGCCACCATTAGCAGCAGCAACACCCCCCCCCCCCAATATCAATACCTGTGTATTTCCTGTATTTCTGGGCGGGTCAGGATCATGTCCCACTGCAGATGACACAAACTAGTCTGAACACTAGCTGTGCCTGTGAATACCTTCTTTATCCTTAGCAAACCTTTTTGTATGACTGGGTAAGATATAGTATGAGACTGATATTTTATAATTTTTATGGTTTACCACACATTGTAATTGGAGTGCTGTTTTGTATCATGCAGCTTTTCGGACTGGTGAAGTGTGTAGCGAAACCTGTAATATATCCGGAGAACAGGTCTCCTTTTGCCCACTTGCGTTATTCTCACCAGGGTGGTGGCTTTGATTTGCCTTCCCGTGTTGATCCATGTACACGGCTTTGTGTTTCCAACTCAAGACCCATTGAAGAAGATCTCATCCAGTTCAATCTTTGAAAAACAGCTTTGGAAAAACTTTTTCATATTCTCCAGTGTGCTACCCTTGCCGTTGTGGCAGCACGGGGTTGCCGTTCCGTGACTGGACTGACGCTACTTGTTGAATGGTTCATTTATCCAGTCTGTATAATGTTTACTGTACATGTAACTTGTTAAGATAGGAGTTGTACATTTATCTACTCTATGTTTACAGTATCTCCAGGCTTTGTCTTGCACATGGCACCTTGGTATGTTTGTTGTTTGAATGGTTATAAGTCTATCTCTATTCTTGCTATTATTCTAGTAAATTTGGTTTTATACTTATAAGCCAGTTTGTGGTGTTGTTGTTTTGTTGTATAAACTACCCACCAACATTCCCATTCCATTCTGGCACCTAGGCTGAAATATGTCTTGCCCCCCACCCATTGATATCAAACCTAACCATGGGATGACATCAGTGTCCCACCCCCTTGGCCTAAGTTTGGAAACAGACCAGGAATTAACTCATTTGTGCTTCCATCCATGAAATTAAAAGACGCCTGCTTCTTGGGAGAAAAGCAATGACAAACCTAGACAGCATCTTAAAAAGCAGAGACACCACCTTGCCAACAAAGGTCTGTATAGTTAAAGCTATGGTTTTCCCAATAGTGATGTATTGAAGTGAGAGCTGGACCATAAAGAAGGCTGATCACCGAAGAATTGATGCTTTTGAATTAAAACAAGTGCTTAAAACAGCGTCCAATCTTATGAGTTAGGCAAAACCTGAGCAATATATGTCCTTTGAAGACATCTGAAGCAAATGGTGGTTGCTGCATCATCATCACCATCATCATCAACTACCTGTTGATGATCAACTACCTGTTAAACTACCTGACATTCAGAAGACATCTTAAGGCAGCCCTGTTCAGGGAAGTTTTTAATGTGTGACATTTTAGTGTATTTTTGGTCTCTGTGGAAGCCGTCCAGAGTGGCTGGGGAAACCCAGCCACATGGGCGGGATACAAATAATAAATTATTATTATTATTATTATTATTATTATTATTATTATTATTATCATCATCATCATCATCATCATCATCATCACCATCATCATCATCAGACCATCATTATTATTTACATTTATATACCACCTGGTTCTCCTCCTCCCCATTTCATCCTCACAACAACCCTGTGAGGTAGGTTAGGCTAAGAGATGGTGACTGGCCCCAGGTCACCCAGTGAGCTTCGTGGCTGAGTGGGGATTCGAACCCTGCTCTCCCAGTTCCTAGCCCAACACTCTAACCATTATGCCACGCCGGCTCTATGTATGGCAGAGGGAAGGGCCTTCCATAGCATATGTGCAACAGCAGAAGGTGCCTGGTTTTCATGTTCCCGGACAGTGCCCGTCTAGACCTAGACCTGCTCAGCCTCAGCAACACGGTGACCTCATATGTCTTCGGATCACACCCTGTGACTGGCAGATGTTGGGGATTGACTAAGAGGGGAAGCTATTTCCATTGCTTTGGAACTTCTTCTGGAAGAATCCCAGTAGGAATTCTACAAGCCACCTCCTTCTCCTCCTCCTTTCCCCTCTAAGGACTCGGCTGGGGACCACAGTAGATTGCTGGATGCATTGCAATATGCCTTTCTGATAACATGGGACCCTTTGCCTCATGTATAGCTCACAATCTTTCTTGATCTGCTCTCTGGAGAGCTGGAATGCAGATGACTTGAGGATACCCTTCCATTTTTTTAATTTTACATATATATATTTAAAATAATTTAATATACTTTTTTTTTAAAAAAGCCACAAGTTATCTGCAGGTATAGCAAAGTTTCCAAGTGATTGCCTAGCAACAAAGCCCACAAATCCATTTGCAAAACATTTTTGCATTCTTCTTCTGACAGATGTAGATTCAACATACCTTACTGATGGAGGCTGCTTTTTCGGTGCCTGTGTGTGTGTGTGTGTGTGTGTGTGTGTGTGTACAGAGGAGAAGAGACATGCTTCTTACCCATGGCCGTTTCCCTGACATTTCCCTAACCATCAATTTCTGCATTATACTTGGGTTTTTGCACAAAGTCAAAGTCACTTCTGGAAATTTAGTGGGATATGGTGGAAATTTAATGCTTATTTCCCTGCTAATGGCTTCCAGAAAAAAATAATCCTTCTGCAACCCCATTAAGCTGGCAGAATGACGAAATTTGGGGTGATTTACTGACATATGGTTCTTTCCTGCTGTTTTCATGGATGAATCTTGGGGGAACAGAAGCACACAAGTCGCGGGAAGGGTATGGGAGCAACAACATTGTCTGATAGGTAAAGGTAAAGGGACCCCTGACCATTAGGTCCAGTCATGACCAACTCTGGGGTTGCGGCGCTCATCTCACTTTATTGGCTGAGGGAGCCGGCGTACAGCTTCCAGGTCATGTGGCCAGCATGACCAAGCCGCTTCTGGCGAACCAGAGCAGTGCACGGAAACACTGTTTACCTTCCCGCCGGAGTGGTACCTATTTATCTACTTGCACTTTGACATGCTTTCGAACTGCTAGGTTGGCAGGGACTGAGCAATGGGAGCTCACCCCATCACGGGGATTTGAACGGCCAACCTTCTGATCAGCAAGTCCTAGGCTCTGTGGTTTAACCCACAGCACCACCCGCTTCCCTACGTTGTCTGATGGTCTGTGTCAAATACCACCCTCTGGTGAAATTAAGTGTGACAGGCATGTATATTGGTCAAAAACCATTGACGTGACATAATGCAACATAGCGTCTCAGAGCTATATATCACAGTATGGTATATATCTCTATATAATGATAAAATAATAGATATCAACCAATTGTACACGTGGAACATTCACATATGTACAAATAATTTCAAATACCAACTTGGAAGGCTTGTTGAAAGAGGAACATTTCCAACAGGCACCGTACAAAAGAGAGGTGGTACCTGACTGACATGCTGATTTCCACAAAGTAGAATATTCACAAATATTTGACATTCATTAAATTTTCTAGTTTCGTGAAATTGTGGATTCAGCATCTAAACTTTGGGTGCCTTAGGCTGCTGGCTGCAATTCTAAACACACTTATAATAGTAGAATGGTAGAGTTGGAAGGGACCCCAAGGGTCATCTAGTCCAACCCCCTGCAATGGAGGAATTTCAACTAAAGCATCCATGACGGATGGCCATCCAATCTCTGCTTTAAAATATCCAAGGAAGGAGTCTGTTCTACCGTCAAACAGCTCTCACTGTCAGAAAATTCTTCCTGATGCTCTGGCAGATTCTCCTTCCATGTAACTTGAAGCCACGGGTTCGAGTCCTACCCTCCAGAGCAGGAGAAAACAAGCTTGTTCCCTCTTCCATGTGACAGTCCTTGAGATATTTAATGACTCTCAGTCTCCTCTTTTCCAGGCTAAACATTCCAAGCTCCTTCCACCATTCCTCATAAGGCATGGTTTCCAGACTCTTGATCATCTTGGTTGCCCTCCTCTGCACATCTTCCAGCTTGTCAATATCCATCTTAAAATGTGGTGCCCAGAACTGGACCCGCTACTTGGGACCCGCTACTTGCTGGACCCAAGTTATTCTAACAAACAGGACCAGGCTTGGTTCCTCAGTGTTATCGGTTGGGGAACGGGGTGACACAATGTTTCTCTAGTGACATCTTTTCATTTACATGTAAAATACGGTGTTGGGAAACTGATAATTAATTCCTTGGGATGGAAGAGAAATCTGGCTTTATTCAGTTTTCAGTGTGAACCAACCTAAGTTGAACTTCCTCAAAACAATGCGCAAACCGAAACACAGCTACGCTTCATAATTCACACGTCTCTGAATTTTGTGATGCAGTTCTCCAAGCAAATAATTTGCACAAATGTGCGTGTGTTAGGGGAATGTGTACATACAAATGCATATATTAGAGAGCATAACCTAAAAATGCATTGTAATGGAAACTTGTTGGCCAAACTGTTTATCGGGGGGGGCATACAAAAATATGTATACAGTTATATCTCGGGATGAATACGCTTCAGGTTGAGCGTTTTTGGTTTGCGCTCCGCGGCGACCTGGAAGTAACGGAATGCATTACTTCTGGGTTTCGCCGCTCGCGCGTGCGCAGACACTCAAAATGACATCACGCGCGTGCACGGAAGCGGCGAAACACGACCCGCGCACACGCAGACGCACAGTCGCGTCTTACATTCACTTCAGGATGCGAACGGGGCTCCGGAATGGATCCCGTTTGCATCCAGAGGTACCACTGTATTAGGAAAAATTGCACTAAAATGCTAGTGAATTTTCTTGAATCACAGACTGGTGAAGAAATGTGGAGAGCTGAACTCGAGACTCGAAAATGAGACCAGGGATTTCCAAACCTGTGGTCTGTGAACTACCACTACCCAGAGAACACTTCCCAGCACTGAGGCTCCACGATTCAGCATAGGAGAATGGACACTGTAGGTCACATAGGAAGGTTCTATGGGCTACATATGTCTGTGGGTCTGCATTTCTCCATTGCTGGGACCAGGAGCACCAAGTGGGGGACCAGGGCACCCCCAAAATTTCAAATCAAAGGGCTGGGGCCCCCCAAACTTGGATAGTGTTCTCGAAGCTACCAGCGTGAGTTTGACCAAACTGCGGGAGGCAGTGGAAGACAGGAGTGCCTGGCGTGCTCTGGTCCATGGGGTCACGAAGAGTCGGACACGACTAAACAACAACAACAATGTATTTGCAATGGAATACAGGGTTCCTACTTCCCTCTCTCTTTCCCCCTCCATTTAATTACATTATAGATGTTGGAGTGGGCTGTTGGTACAGAAATAAAAAATTCATTGCATTATCCTTTTTTAAAACAAACCAGGCAAGGTTATTGTTTCGTCTCAGTGTATCGCAGTGAAGGGGAAATGATGACCTAAATATCCTCTTGTGCTGGTGGGGAGGGCGGAACTGTGGCACTCCATCTGTTTGAAACGAGTGCTTCTTAGGAATTTAGAATTTTCAAGTAAGCATGGCAGAGCTTTGTAGTTCTCTGTAAAGGAGATGATGTGCTTCAAATACCACAGCACATCTTTGTAATTAGTTTTAGAGTCACAAAGAAGTGAAGCAGATTTTCGACAATTACTCATTTTTTTTAAATTAAAAAACCCCACAAAATAAAAAAAAACCCCCAAAGGTTAACGGTATGAATTTGGTTTCTCCCACAGACAGCTTTATATAACCGCTGTACAAAATGGAGTAATTCAACCACCAACATAATGGCATATCTTAAATGCAAAATTGCTTTCGAAGGGTTGACGCGACGGCCTCCCCTCTCCATTTTACCTTGGACTCTCTTTAAAAACAAGGCCCTCAAAGCAAGGCTTGCTATCCCACCTAAGGCTGAGTAATCTGTTGTATTGCATATTGATCCTGGCTCCTTCCAGACAGGTGGCTCGTAACTCTCGTAATAATTGCTACTCCACTGTAAGCAGCAAAAAGAATTGCCATTGATTTCCCACGCATTCAGTTTTTCCCAGCTATGCAAAGTCACTAAAGGAGGGTACAGAGCAGGATGAGTGAGGGGCGTGGCCTCAATAGGGGCGTGGCCACAAGCTTAGGCTTGTGCTTCCCCACCCCTGGAAAAAAATTGGGACAAGTGCAACTCTTTGTTAGCAAAAACGGAATCTGCACAGGAGTGTCAGGCTTTAGGAGCACAGAAACTCATCTCCAGCAGATCTTCTCCCCATGAAGCAGTTGCTGGCAGGGGCGTACGAAGTGGGGGGCAGTGGGGGCAGGTCGCCCCGGGTGCCACTCGTGGGGGGTGGCAAGATGACCCCTGCCTCCCCCAGCTGTAGAGCTCTTGCATGCCATGTCCATATATACTATTGCATACTATGTCCATACTGGCGTCCGTACGGGCTGCCTCTTGCATGGCGACTGTACGGGCTGCCACGCGTGCGCACTCCATACGGGATGCCACACATGTGCACTCCATACGGGCTGCCCCGCCCCAGGTGCTGGAGAGGGTTCCTTCACCACTGGTTGCTGGGACTGAAGGTCCCTACCTCCCCACAGCTGCCTAGGGCCCCTCTTCTCCATGGTTCCCCCCCAAGCAATTGTAGACTGTTTTCATGTATCTTCTGGTTCTGGAAGACAAGCGGGAAAGGGAGCTTGTCACAACAGGAAGGGGAGACACCTGTGCGTCTTCACCAGCCTGACTCATCTCTGTCTCTTGGCCTCTCTCCTCCCACCCTCCTGCTCCAGCTTCTGCCTCTGATTCTGGACTCCTCTCTGCCACAGACTCTCCCAGCTCACTAAGCCCTGTTAGCTCCTGACACCTCCTCCACCCAGTCTTCTCCCTCTGACCACTCATCATCACTCACCACCACACCTCAGGCTCTGAACCTTCTTCCCTTCCCTCAGCTGGTTCCTCCCGCCATTCCTCTGCATCCAGCCAGTCTATGGGAGCATGTGTGCGTGAAAGATAGAAATACATACCTGTGAAATATACAGGATTTTTTTTGGGGGGGGCAGGTTTAGCTGTGCAGTGTTGTTGTTGTTTAGTCATTTAGTCGTTTAGTCGTGTCCGACTCTTCGTGACCCCATGGACCAGAGCACGCCAGGCTCTCCTGTCTTCCACTGCCTCCTGCAGTTTGGTCAAACTCATGCTGGTAGCTTCGAGAACACTATCCAACCATCCGGTCCTCTGTCGTCCCCTTCTCCTTGTGCCCTCCATCTTTCCCAACATCAGGGTCTTTTCCAGGGAGTCTTCTCTTCTCATGAGGTGGCCAAAGTCTTGGAGCCTCAGCTTCACGATCTGTCCTTCCAGTGAGCACTCAGGGCTGATTTCCTTCAGAATGGAGAGGTTTGATCTTCTTGCAGTCCATGGGACTCTCAAGAGTCTCCTCCAGCACCATAATTCAAAAGCATCCATTCTTCAGCGATCAGCTTTCTTTTATGGTCCAGCTCTCACTTCCATACATCACTACTGGGAAAACCACAGCTTTAACTATACGGACCTTTGTTGGCAAGGTGATGTCTCTGCTTTTTAAGATGCTGTCTAGGTTTGTCATTGCTTTTCTCCCAAGATAGCTGTGCAGCAGTCACCTCTAAATCTGTCAGTCACTTCCCTTTAGAAGCCCACATTGTTGCCCTTTCTTTGGGAGGCCCAATCTCCTCCTTCCTGCTAGTCTTATCTGAAAAGCCCCGTTGGCTGCATGTCGAGAAGAACGCTCTCAGAAGTCATTTAAGGCTCTCCCAACTCTTGAAACCATAACAAGATTCAGATGGAAGGGACTGGGATGAGAAAGGTCTGAGCTCAGGCATCTGTGGCTCTTGGAGGAGATGTGAAAACCAATGCTTTAAACACAAATTTCTCCTTCCTGAGCTCTGGGTGCTGCCAATTTCTGCTCAAGTTCAGCTTGTTATCATCAAGATGCTGACTTTCAGCTCCCTTCTTGTAGGGATGCTCTCTCTAACATCACAGATCCTTCCCAGACAAAGAAATGCTTCCAAAGACTTGTCATTTGCCTATTAAAAAATAAATAAATTACCAACAGAGGCTGTCATTCAAAGTCTTCTCTTAGTTTTAGACTGGACAGCTCTTCTGTTTTAAAAGTAAAGAATCCTAAGAAGGGCAAACGAGACATCTTACTAGAGACCCATTAAGCCTCTTGCTTATCAATACTTTTAAGATAATGGTCTTTAAAATGATTGCAGCCAGCAGTGAGGCAGAAGTTGAGATTCACGATAAAGCAATCAAGCCCCTGTTCAACTCCTATCAGACAAAGGTATGGTTCTATGGGGTTTTTAACTGCAGCAATTTGTATTTTACAGCAGCAGAACTTTATCAGTATTAAGGGATTTCCTTTCAAGTTTTTTTTAAACTAAAGGACAACAACATACATTGTTCTTCCAGTGAAGGCTGGAAATTGCACAGCAATTTTGAGGATGTGGATTCAGATGCACTTTTTGGCCATGATTTATTGGCTGTAAATTCAGATATTGCCCTACTGTGTGTTGTGTGTATGAATTGTGTACAATTCTTTGCAAATAGGAATGTAGATTTCATAGTGCTTTATTATATCGGCCAGGGCTATACTGAATGCCATTGTACATTAAGCAGAGGAGTTCTCTACAGCTCGGGCCACAAACACACACATATGGCCAACGTTAGCTATGGGGCCAGGCATTTGCCCAGGTACAGTTGCCAGGCCTGTATTAGGGAGGGTGTGTGAAAGTGTCAGTACCATAACAAACAAAAAAAGTCCATGTGTGTCTGTTCCTCTACCTGTCTGCATCAGAGAAAGATGACAGTGAGACCATCCCCCCCTTGGCCGAGCTGGGCAAACCTGTTGATTTCAGTTTCTCCCTTTTCCAATCAGTTATGAGAAGAAAAATACCAATGAAAATTCACCTGCACTTTATTGAGAATTTATCTTGATGCATTTATTTATGTCTGCTATTTTCCTTAAAGGAACCTATTTTTGCACGTTGTTTTCACCAACACACATGCACACTTTATGTGCAAATTTGCACTTTTGTCTGCATCGCTTGCCCTGGAGAACCGCATCGCAAAATTCGGAGAAGGGAGGATTTTGAGAGGCGGCTGCGTTTCGGTTTGCCTGTCCTTTTGGAAAGCGTGGATTGAGCAGGTTCTCCTTTAAACATGAGCTGGACCGAATTTCTCCCCCGCTCCCCAATTCAGAATTGAAAAGCTGAAATAGGGCTGGGGAGGGAGGGATATGTCTGCAATGGAACAAATGACCCCAAGGCAGGGGGAGGAGATGGCCTGGATGGAGATATGATGTCACAGATCCCTTGGTGTATGTATCCCTTTATCTGCCAATTAGATTAATCCCTCCCGAGTGCAATTTGTTGCTGAGGGGGCATTGGGTTTCATGCAACAAGGCCGATGACTTTCCTTTTTTGTTGGCCTCGGAACATACAGTATCCCTATCTGGAGATCAAAGCCCCCTGGAAAGTTGGTAAATAGAATATTCTACCTTTGATGCGTGCATAACTTTCCTTGAACACATACACCTCCAGAGGACAACGTATCCTTTCGGCGACACAGTAATGTACGCCCAGCTCTGTCCACTTAACAGTTGCTGGCAAAGAGGAACAGATTTCAGGGAAGACTTAACAAAAATATTTCCCCTTTGTTCTTTCTTGGAGCTATTACAGTGCCTTTTCTGTGGGTGATGAAGGATCTCTGCTCCCCCCTCCCCCTGCACCCTCGGCATCTTCTAAACCAGCTCAATAGCTTTCCAGAGCAGGTAATATATAAGCAGGTTCATTGTGATGCTAAAGAGTTCTATTTAGCTGTATTTAAACTGGATATCATGACTCCACACGATGACCTTTCACTCCTGGGAAGTAGTTTTAAATTCAATCCGCGATAAAGGGAAAAATCCTTCCAATTCATTGGCTCTCAAAGGTCACAAGTGAACTGTGTTTTGATGCTATCTGCTGCTTTGTGGCTTCGGTTCTCAATATACATGAGCATCGCAGCGGCTTGAATTGCCTCTTTGTCTCGCTGGACGGAGCTGCAAGGAGCCTGAGAAAACACGGAGCCAGGGCAAGGATACCTGGCGAAAAGGGCCAAGCTGGAGGGGCCAGAGCTGAACTGGGCCCAGCACGTGCCCCTAGGAGGTCTTGGGTTCAACAAAGGACAGCCCATTAAGAAGGATTTGGTGTTACTGCGCTGGGAAAGTCCATTTTGAAGTTTGGGAGTTTGTGATAGTAGCCAAAACCCCTAGACGGATCTATAGCAGGAGCAAGTAGTGGGGTTGGAGAGCTGAAAGTAATTTCACATCTGGCAACCAATGTGCCTCTTGGGTTTCAGATAATACATGGGTAGACAAGTCTAAAAAGCCTGGGACACAAATTTTCACAGCCCTCTAGCGGCTATGGTGGGTCATTTACCATAAGTAATGTATTTAGTCTTAATTCTGAAAGTGTGTATTAGATTCTGACCAAACTAAACTTCCTGATGAATATTGTGCTTTACTTTGGTCAGAATCGAGTACACTCTTCCAGAGTTAACACTAAATGCATTACTTCTGGTAAATGTAAATAGAACCTTAGCCACTAGAGGGCCATGAAAATTTGTGTCCCAGACTTTTTAAACTCGTCTACCCATGTTCTGTCTGAAACCAAAGGGGCACATTGGTTGCCAGATGTGAAATATATTGGCATTATTTTCAGCTCTCCACCACCACTAAATGGACCATTCCACAGCCCAAGGGCCACATTCCCTTCTGAGTAAGCTTCCGAGGGCCAAATGCTGGTGATGTGCGGGTCCAGAGGCAAAAGTTGCTGCAGCAAGAAATGTGAATTTTACCTTTGCACCGTAGACTAGTTTCTACACACACAGCCCTCCAGCCTCCATCCAGGGGCATCACCAGTGCTGAAGGACGCATTCTAGTCAGGGACGGGCAATTGTCAATTTTCCTTTCGAAAAGGCCTGCATGGCAACCACTATTGTTTTAATTTCTTGGGGAGTCCCAGGGTGCCGGGAGGCCTGCTTTACAGAAAACCTGGCCTTGTGCACAGCCTTGCCTTTTGTAAACTTTTAGGGTCCTTCCAGCTCCTGAGACTAGTGTCGAGAGCAGGGATAGCCAATATAGAGTCCTCCAAATGTCTGCTGACGGACAGCTCCCATTACCCCTGACTATTGCCTGTCAGGGCTGGATCAGAGACAAGCAGTAAAGTTGATTCCTTATTCAAGGAAACAGAATACAAGCAGGGGAAACCCCTGGAGAGACTGGCCGCTGGTAAAGCAGTTGCCAGAACCGACACATTGGGCCTCCTACTTCCCCTTAAGTCTCCCCATCCAGCTGTTTCCCCATAGAACCAGCAGGCTCCTGTGAATCTGTTCCAGCCCCAGCTCCCACCTCTTTCTCAGCTGCCTGTCCTGCGTCTGCAGTCTTTTCTGCCTCTTCTTCCTCTCTCTCACCCAAGCCTGCCGCTTGTTCATCATCCAACCACTTTGCCCCTCCTTCATCCTCTGACCCGTCTTTCACGTCCCATCCCACCCACCCGGCTCGGAGTCTTCCTCCTCTGAAGTTCCCCTAGGGGGTTCTACAGCTGGAACCTCCGACCATTCCTCATAGTCCAGCCAGTCCCTGACATTGCCCATGTTGGCTGAGGCTAATGGGGCTGGGGCTAATGGAGCTAATGGTTAATGGAGTTGAACAATGTCCAGAGGCCACCACACTAGTCCAGAAAATAGAGAGCATCTCAGAATGGCAGAAGTGGGCCATCCCTGTTGTGTAACATCTCAGAAGCCTGCTTCCCTGCCCCCAATTTGGTTCCATTGGCCCTACGGAGCAGAAAATATAGTGTCAGAAATTCCCATGTCCACTCTGTAGGTCAGGTCAGAAGGTCATTGCTTGAGTAGGAGATGGCGAGCCAATTTCACCCTATGGGATATCCCACGATTCCATGTAAATTCCTTTTGCGCTCCACTCTGACATAAAGATCACCCTTGTAAGCCCACCATGCTCAGCGAGGGCCTCGGACGATGGCTGCCTGCGGCTAGTTTAAACTTGTGCATTCAAAGTCAAGACTAAATAAATGGTACTGTAAGTTTAGCATTCATAAATTAACGTTCCCTTTGGTTTTCCTCCTCTGCCCTTCGTGACTTCTGCCCTCCTCTCCCAGATACCCGAAGAAAGTCCCATTGTGTTTAAAAATAATGCCTGACACTCCACATAGATTAACTAGAAATGACACTTCCAGACACTTACAGGCTAACACTCTGTTATATGTCAAAAGTACGCAGGCAAATCTCTTTAGCTCGCAACATGAACAAGTCTCCTTACATACCAAGTCCCACAAAAAGCAGCGGCAGCCTCTTTTGAGGTTTGGGTTTCCTCCAATCTTGGGGTGCAATAGGTTGAAAAACTATAAATGGTTATGCTTTAGTGTGTTTACGTCCTCCATTTTCTCAAAGGAGCTCAAGATGGAGGCTATCCCACTTGACTGTCACAAGAACTCTGTGAGGTGGGTTTAGCTGAGGGAAGGTGGTAGGCCTCAAGTTGCCCAATGAGCTTAATAACTGTATGGAGATCTGAACATGAGCTTCTCTGCCCTATTCCAACATGCTCATAACCACAGCAAACCGGCTCTCCAAATGGTTACAGGTGCAAGTCTTCTCCTTGTCCCCCTCATTAGTTCTCATTTTGCAATAGATTTAATAGTATTGTTTTCCCTCTCGGTTTCTTTTTTTAAAACACACACAGTTTATTTCATCATTATTTCATTAATTAATATGTTCATACAAATAACACTTGATTTCTCCCACACGTGACACTGGATTCTTAGTAGCTGGATGTGTGAGCTGGAAAAACATTACAAGGAACAACCAATTAGCATGTGCCCAGTTGACTTCAAAAATGGCCCTGAAAAAGCTCAGAAATGGTGTGAAAAAAAGTGTGAAAAAGTGTGAAAACAGCGGTTAGCAATCCCAGGAGCCCTTGCACTGACCATTGAAGCCTGTGGAGAGTTGGTGTTTGAGCAAGAAGGATTGAAGGGAGTGATTGCATAGACATCTCACTCTTTGGGCTCCTCCAAACACTCACTCACTCACTCTCTCTCTCTCTCTCTCTCTCTATATATATATATTTATATATATATTTAAACGTGCCATTGATGTCATAATAGTGCAGTTGTGGTGGATTTATACTGGACTGTCCACACATCATCCCGCTTTAGTCATTGTTCTGCAATGCTCCCCCAGTGTCAATGCGTGAGTGTGAGTGTCTGGAGGCAGTTGGAGGATGGATGGCGGCTAACAGATTGAGGTTGAATCCTGACAAGACAGAAGTACTGTTTTTGGGGGACAGGAGATGGGCAGGTGTGGAGGACTCCCTGGTCCTGAATGGGGTAACTGTGCCCCTGAAGGACCAGGTGTGCAGCCTGGGAGTCATTTTGGACTCACAGCTGTCCATGGCGGCGCAGGTCAATTCTGTGTCCAGGGAAGCTGTTTACCAGCTCCATCTGGTGCACAGGCTGAGACCCTATCTGCCCGCGGACTGTCTCGCCAGAGTGGTGCATGCTCTGGTCATCTCTCGCTTGGACTACTGCAACGCGCTATACGTGGGGCTACCTTTGAAGGTGACCCGGAAACTACAACTAATCCAGAATGCAGCAGTTAGACTGGTGACTGGGAGCAGCTGCTGAGACTACATAACATCGCTCTTGAGAGACCTACATTGTCCCCCAGTACATTTCTGAGCACAATTCAAAGTGTTGGTGCTGACCTTTAAAGCCCTAAATGGCCTCGGTCCAGTATATCTGAAGGAGCGTCTCCACCCCCATAGTTCAGCCCGGACACTGAGGTCCAGTGCTGAGGGCCTTCTGGCAGTTCCCTCACTGCGAGAAGCAAAGCTGCAGGGAACCAGGCAGAGGGCCTTCTCAGTAGTGGCACCTGCCCTGTGGAACGCCATCCCACCAGATGTCAAAAAGAAAAACAACAACCAGACTTTTAGAAGACATCTGAAGGCAGCCCTGTTTAGGGAAGCTTTTAATGTTTGATGCATTACTGTATTTTAATATTTTAATATTTTGTTGGAAGCCGCCCAGAGTGACTGGGGAAACTCAGCCAGATGGGCAGGGTATAAATAATCAATTATTATATAATATTATTATTGTTGTTGTTGTTGTTGTTGTTGTTGTTGTTTTGTTATATTACTGCATTATTGCCATCTGGAGGGACACTCTGACACTATAGCACAACAAAAGTGGACAAAAAAAATATAAACAAATAAACCGGATCATTTGTGGTCTGAAAAGTTACAGGATTTCAGCAGGAAATTACAGGACAGGCAGTGATTGGAAACAAAGCAGTATATTTGTCCTGAAACTTTCATCCATCTTTGTAACAAGAGCAGCCCCAAGAAAAGAATCAGAGGACCTCTGTAACCTTGTGCACTCACTCATAGACTCCAAGATTTGACAGGTGATGCTTGTGCATTTGTTACTGGGGCTACGCAAAAACTATTCACTTCTTTGCAGAAACGGAGGTTTGGGGGTTTTTTTGCACTGCCAATTTCCCCCAGCCTTTTTGAAGATTGATTGGCCATGCCTATGAAGTATTCACCTGTTTATTTGCATCGCCTTCTCTTGCTGTGTCTCCCCACTGGTTTTGTTTGCTTTCAGTGATGTCATCACATCGCACAATCTGATTGTGCAGCGTTGTCATTACAATGGTGCCTTGGTTCTCAAACTTAATCCGTTCTGGAAGCCTTTTCCAAAACCAAAGCGTTCCAAAACCAAGGCGTGCTTTCCCATAGAAAGTAATGCAAAATGGATTAATCCATTCCAGACTTTTAAAAACAATGCCTAAAACAGCTACCTAATGAGACCACTGGTCCATAAAATGAAAGCAATAATCAGTGTACTGTACTATAAAATATATAAGACAGTGTTGTAGATGATAAAAATTAGCATCCACACAGTCACAAAAACAAATTAACCGAAAAAGCCTCAGAAACAAAAACGCAAAATAAACAGCAAAAACAAAAGTACCAAACTTAATCCATTCCGGAAGTCCGTTTGACTTCTGAAATGTTTGAAAACCAAAGCGCAGCTTCTAATTGGTACAGGCGCCCCGGAAACAATAGCTGACAACTGTATCGGACATTCAGTTTCCGAAAAACGTTCGAAAACTGGAACACGTCCGGGTTTTTGGCGTTTGGGAACCAAGGCGTTTGAGAACCAAGGTTGCATTTGTTGCGTGGTTGCTGATTGGTGAGTATCAACCTTGTGACTAATGTGGCCTAACTTACTTTACTCGCCCTCTTCCGAAGCTATCCTTCTCTCTGTGATCTCTGATTGCTGGGGATCATTCACGCGACTAATTCAGGAAGAAACAAAGAGCGCCAGCAAGGAGGTGGCAGCGGTGGAAGAGTCACAGAACCGCCATCGCCAGGTTGCAGGAGGAACAACAGCACACCTGTACGAGCTACATTCATTTACTCAGCAATACCGTAACTTGTACTGCTTTAAAAGCAACGTGGGTGTTTGTTATTTTAGTTAAATCTGCCGGAATAACATAATTGTGTTATAATGTGTTGTCAGCAGTTGCGTGGTGTGAATGGCTGGCTGTGCACTGCATGGTGGCTAAATATCATGTGAATGTGCTAATCTGCATGTGTACTATAGACATGTCTTCCCTGTGCACAGTAACTTACAGAGATCTAGGAGAGGTGGCTAAAAATCAGAAAAACGACAATTATAGCAAGGAGCAGGTCAGAGTAACTCTGTTTTTAAGGCACCCCTTGCTCAAATCTCCCCCAAATACACAAAACTGGGAAAGCAAGTCAGAGATACACCAAAAATAATCAGCATCGTTCCTGACCGTTAGAGTGTATACAAACCACTTTCTAAGCAGCCAAGACTCTCTTCTTCTTCTTTCGACTTTTATTTAACACGTGGACGTCCTCCTCAGAATTTGTGGCTATGTGTTTTTAATACTGTCAATAAATGTCTTTCCTGGAGACTCACGATGGCAATAATGGAAGCTGTTAACAAAGTGTGAAAAGCAGAGGGCCAGCAAAGGTTAATCATATGGCTGTCCGCTAATGACCTCTCCAGCCCCTGGTTTTAAACCCTCCGCTACTTGTAAAGACCAATCACGTGAGCAATTTCCTGTCTGAGGTTGCCTTTATGGAGAAGAATAAAAGGCTGGTTTTATTGTGAAAAAAGAGAGCTCCCAGCAGGGGTGGAGGTTATTATTTTTAAGCTGATCTAAACACCTGGGCTTCCCAGTAGAGCCTATTAAACGTCCTCCATTATGTCTAAATATTTCACTAATTCCCAACCCCATAGTAGATTAGAGTATTATTGCTTAAAGCAGAGAAGGCACAGAGATTCTGGATACATGGGGGCAAAAGGTTGTACCCTGCATAAGCCAACGGCGGGAGGCAGCTGAGATAGCATTGGGCATTTCATTTTGTTCACGTGAATGTGCAATAGACAGTTGTGAATTCTTATTCAGCTGGCAGCCAGCAGGGAAATTATTGGGTTTTAAGGGTGGGGAGTTCAGACCCCACCTCTGCCTTGTCCTCACCCTGTTGGCCTCAGTCAGTCACTTATCACTTATCAATAATTTGTGTTGTCTCTATGATGTTAGCCGCTCTGAGCCCAGCCTTGGCCGGGGAGGGCAGGATACAAATAAAATTCATCATCATCATCATCATCACCATAGAATTGCAAAGTCGGAAGGGGTCCCGAGGGTCATCTAGTCCAACCCCCCTGCAATGCAGGAATCTCAGCTAAAGCATCCATGACATACGATACGATAATCTTTATTGTTATTGTCCCATACAGAACAACGAAACTGAAAAAATCTACATCAGACATTCAAAAACCAACAAGCCTGCGATCCCAGCTATCCCAGCCTGGTTAACCCCCTAAAAACTCTGATACCCCATAATTAAATACAATATATTCCCACAGAGACTACCTTACACTGCGTTTAAAACCAAAATCGCATTTGGCGGCTAGTCCTAGTCTTTGTAATCCTGTACCTTCTTCCAGAAGGCAGAAGCTGAAAGAGATCATTTCCGGGGTGCGCACTATCCTGCACTATCTCTGCAGCTTTCTTATGACACCTGGAAGCATAGATTTGATCCAAGGTGGGAAGAGTGCACCCAATTATTCTCTCCGCAGTCTTTACAGCCCTGGACAGCATTGGTTTTCCCCTGACCGTGCAGCTCCCAAACCACACACACAGACCATAAGTTAATACGCTCTCAACAGTACAAGGGTAAAATGCCATCAACAGGTCCTTTGCGATATTATTTTTCCGGAGGATTCTCAGGAAATATGACAGATGGTCACCCGGCCTTTGCTTTCAAACCTCCAAGGAGAGAGAGCCCACCACCTCCCGAAGGAGTCGGTTCTGCTATCAAGCAGCTCTTACTGCCAGCCTCAGTACTTTGCCTTCTGTAATGTGGACACTGTGGCAGCTAATATGGGGTCTATAGCAGTTAAATGAGTTGCATGATATTGGGGGCTTCAATGCCACCTTTGCAAGGTTTGTGGTCTTGGGCAAAGAATTTGACTCCACCTAGTCCAGAATTAACCAATTTAACCATGGTTAAAGCCATGGTTTTCTCTGTAGTAATGTATGCAAGTAAGAGCTGGACCATAAAGAAGGCTGATCGCCAAAGAACTGATGCTTTTGAATTCTGGTGCTGGAGGAGACTCTTGAGAGTCCCATGGACTGCAAGAAGAACAAATCTATCCATTCTTAGGGAAATCAGCCCTGAGTGCTCACTGGAAGGACAGATCCTGAAGCTGAGGCTCCAATACTTTGGCCACCTCATGAGAAGAGAAGACTCCCTGGAAAAGACCCTGATGTTGAGAAAGATTGAGGGCACAAGGAGAAGGGGACGGTGGAGGACGAGATGGTGGGATGGTGTTCTCAAAGATACAAACATGAGTTTGACCAAACTGCAGGAGGCAGTGGAAGACAGGAGTTCCTGGCGTGCTCTGGTCCATGGGGTCACGAAGAGTCGGACACGACTAAACGACTAAACAACAAGAAGTCCAGAATTCTGCTTCCAGTAGAGGCCATTCAAATGCCTGGGAGAAGGTCTCCCTGTTGCTTGTCCAAAGCCTACACTGTTTAGAGACATGGGACCCTTTCACATTGTACAGCGGTACCTCTGAATACACACACCTCCGGTTGCATATCCTTCAGGATGCGAACGTGGCAAACCTGGAAGTATTTTCCTGGGTTTATTGCCCCACGCGCATGCGCAGAAACGCTCTACCGCACCGCACGCATGCATAGAAGCAGTCCCTCCGGTTGTGGAAACCTCAGGATCCAACCAGAGCTCCGGAACAGAGCCCGTCCGCAACCGGAGGTACCACTGTACTTTATTGGGGACTCAGTGCTGCTAATGCATGCCTTTATTTATTTATTTATTTATTGCTTTTTTATTTATTTTACAGCATCTACACCACGTCATCCTAATCAAAGTCCCGTCCCATTTTATTTGCCTGCATTTAATCTGGATTTACTGTTTCCACTGAAAATCTGACACAGCCCTGCCCTTGTGAAAAGAGCAAATCCAGAGAAAATTGGGAGATCAGACCCAAAGACCCACCTTGTTCAGCATTACATACTCTCCAACATTTCTCCAACGAAAAACCGGACATCCTATTCCACAATAATAATAATTTTATTATTTATACCTTGCTCATCTAGGCAGCTTCCAACATATATAAAACACAGTAAAAACATTAAACATTTAAAAAAGAAAATCTCCCCTATATAGGGCGGCCTTCAGATGTCTTCTAAAGGTTGTATAATTACTTATCTCCTTGGCTCAGGGGTCACATAACTCCATACACTCCAGGGAAAATAGGGAGGTCCTACCATACCCTCCAACATTTCTCTGATGAAAATAGGGGTGTCTTAAGGCAAAGTGGGACTTTCTGGGATCAAACCAGAAATTGGGATGACTTCTGTAAATCTGTCATTGTCCCTGGAAAATAGGGACACCTGGAGGGTCTGGAATTCTCACAGTGGTCAACCAGAAGAAGCCTGCCAGAGGACCATGGGAACCCCACAAACTGGACATGAGTGCAACAGCACACTTCTGACCATGACCTCCGGCAACTGTGTTCAGAGATACGAATGTACGAAGAGCCCTGCTGGATCAGGCCAGCAGAAAATCTTTGTCCACTGGCACCAATTATAGGGTGCCCCTGATGCCCAAGCATCCACAAAAAATCGTTGTGGGGACTCGGCACCCACACTGCAGGGCATTCGATGTGACTTACGGTACCTCATGAAGAACCGACACCGGAAGTCATGTCTGAGACCTCACAGGTTCTCAGAGGTGGTGTCCGAGGCCTCACGGGGCCTCGGACATGACTTCCAGGGACTCCAGGTGCTGCTGCAGGGCACACAACGTCAAGACCTCATGTTGTTGTTGTTGTTATTATTATTATTATTATTATTATTATTATTATTATTATTATTATTATTATTTATACCCTGCCCATCTGGCTGGGTTTCCCCAGCCACTATGGGAGGCTTCCAACCGAATATTAAAAACAATACAGCATCAGACATTAAAAACTTCCCTAAACAGGGCCACCTTCAGTTGTCTTTTAAAAATAAAATAGTTGTTTATTGCCTTGACATCTGCTGGGAGGCATTCCACAGGGCAGGCACCACTACTGAGAAGGCCCTCTGCCTGGTTCCCTGTAACCTCACTTCTCGCAGGGAGGGAACCGCCAGAAGACCCTTGGCACTGGACCTCATTGTACACCACTGGTCACCCACAACCTGGGGCCCTGTCCACTGGTGGAGGAAGAGGAGTGCGGGGGGAGTGCACTGCCCCCGGCAGCGCGATCCCGGTGGGGTGCCATCGCAGCTGCCCCCCTGCCCGCGCTGGGCGCCGCACCCCAGGACATGTGCCATGCCCCTGCAGGTGGCACGCCACACCCCCAGGATGCACGCCACGCCCCTGGGACATGCACTAGCCCCAGTGGCGTAGCGTGGGGGGTGCAGGGGGGGCCGGCCGCACCGGGTGCAACATCTGAGGGTTAGGGTTAGGGGGCGCAAATCCATGGGTTAGGGGGCGCAAATCCACGGGTTAGGGGGCGCAAATTACTTGCCTTGCCCCGGGTACTGACAACCCACGCTACGCCACTGACCAGCCCCGCCCCCACCTGTTCTCCGCCCCCTCCCCGGTGCCGGATCATGAAGCTCTGCCACTGGCCCTGTCTCGGATGGAGGGGAAGTTGTAGTCTCTGCCTGCCCTTCCAAAAGAGGGCAGTCAAGAGATGGTGAGGGTGCGGCTGCAGAGCCTAGTCATGTAACGCTTCATTTGTTCCTGCTCGCTGCTTCCTGCTACTTAACCATTTCCTGGCCCATGAGAGCACCTCTCCTGCTAAGCTTACTCAGCAGTCTTTGGTGGGGTACCTTGCTGAAAGCTTTTTGGAAGTCCAAGCACATTATGTCACCTCTAACTACATGCTTGTTGACATCCACGAAGACCTGCAATAGGTTTGTGAGACAGGAGTTGCTCATGTTGACTTTACTTTAGCAAGGCATGTTCTTCTATTCTTATGGGAAGCCCATGAACAGGACTTCTATTCTTATGGGAAGCCCATGAACAGGACATGAGCTGGAAAGTCTCCTCCTCCTTGTGTTCCCCAAAGGCAGAGCCTTGTTGTCCGCGGACTTATCTAATCCACTTTTCTAAATTGGTGGCTGCCACCACATCTTGAAACAGCAAATTCCATAGTTTAACTATGTGCTGGTTGCCAACCAATTATGGATTGTCTGGAACAGTTCAGAAATTGGACCATGCTGTTGACAAAACATTTGGCCTTTCTAGAGGATGTCCAATGTCTAGAATGTAGCACAACAATATGACGCTAAATATATTTTCGCTTTTAATGTACGAACAGATTGTGAGAGGCTGGCTTTGCGTTGCACACTTGTAACTATGGCTGCCACCGTTTAACCTGATAAATTGCGGACAAACCTGATGTACGCCCTATCTGTGGGGCAAAATGAACGTGACATCAAGGGCCTTAATGAGGACATGGTATAATCATTGGCATCTAGTCACATTGTTTTAATTATTTTAATTGTTAAGCACAGAGTGGGAAATCAGGTTCCTAATGCCTAATGATCATTATATAGCCTCTTATTATCCTACACAGCAATTTCCCCCGCTATTTTTTCAGAGCAGGTCTAGCATACAAAATAACGCTATTATGCATTATTTTCTTACAGAAACAACTCACAGTAGTTGTTGTTTTTTCAAAGAAGAAAACTTATCTTTTGTTGCTCTTTGACTCATAGAATCATAGAGTTGGAAGAGACCACAAGGGCCATCGAGTCCAACCCCCTGCCAAGCAGGAAACACCATCAGAGCACTCCTGACATATGGTTGTCAAGCCTCTGCTTAAAGACCTCCAAAGAAGGAGACTCCACCACCCTCCTTGGCAGCAAATTCCACTGTCGAACAGCTCTTACTGTCAGGAAGTTCTTCCCAATGTTTAGGTGGAATCTTCTTTCTTGTAGTTTGGATCCATTGCTCTTGAAGTTACATCTTTGTTTCAGGTATGGATACAATGTCTTTTTATTGCATGTTAATGAAAATGAGCTCCAGCATTTCAACCTTCTAATGCCTGCTCAGAAGTAAGCCCCATTCAGTTCAATGGGACTTACTTCCAGGTTAGGATTTCGGCAAATGGCACAGCCTGCCAGTTCAGACCTGCAGCCACGCACATCTCTACAGAACAGTAGTTAGCCTACTTTAGGCGCATGAAGTTTTTTCAAATATCTGTTTCACCAGAAGAAGATGCACCCTTCCGACTTTCAGTTTGAAGGAAGAGGAGCAATTGCAGAGTAAATGAATGGAGAACGGGTCTTTCAAGGTGACTGGGGGCTTTGGCAGTGGTCTAGGGTTATAAGAAATGTACAGTATTTCTGTTTTGAACTGCAAAAATTTGAGGGTGCAAATGCACCCACCCACCCAGAATTATAGCATTTCTTACTGGCATAGCTGGCAACCTTAGAATATACTTTCCTCAATTTTACTCCATAGAAGGATCCTGGTGAAGTACACTCTTCAATTTATAATAATAATAATAATAATAATAATAATAATAATAATAATAATAATAGTTTATTTATACCCTGTCCATCTGGTTGGGTTTCCCCAGCCACTCTGGGCAGCCCAAAAGAATACTAAAAACATGATAAAACTTCAAACATTAAAAACTGCCCTAAACAGGGCTGCCTTCAGATGTCTTCTAAAAGTCAGATAGTTGTTTATTTCCTTGACATCTGATAGGAGGGCATTCCACAGGGCGGACACCAATACCAAAAAGGCCCTCTGCCTGGTTCCCTGTAACTTTGCTTCTCGCTGTGAGGGAACCGCCAGAAGGCCCTTGGTGCTGGACCGCAGCGTTCAGTTTGAACAATGGGGGTGGAGATGCTCCTTCAGGTTTACTGGGTTGAGGCCATTTAGGGCTTTAAAGGTCATCAACAACACTTTGAATTGTGCTCAGAAACATACTGGGAGTCAATGTAGGTCTTTCAGGACCAGTGTTATATGGTCTCAGCAGCAATCAACTCCATCACATATATAGATAACCTGCTATTGCATCTACTTAATAGTTACAGCTACAAACCGTATAACCACCTTCAAAGCCCTCTTCTTAAGCCACTACATACTTTGTCTTAAGAATATGTAATTTTCTTAATTTCCATATATAATTTAGAGGTAAATTGCATACGTCGCCTGGCTTGGCACAGTCTAGCGGTGCACCATGTGCTTTAGAGACGTGTAGTTTATGAGCATGTTCAAGAGAAAGTCAGAACCGGTTTTTTAGGTTCTCCCTTTCCGAACCATTCCGCACCTAGCTTTAGACCAAAGGCACCTATCATTATTTATTTTTAAAAAACTGCTTGCAATTGGACTAATTAAAAACTCTCATTGGTCTCTCCCAACCCTGTACTTATTCCCTGCCCACTTTAATTGAGCTCCTACTTTTGCAGGCTAGTGGAGATGCAAGAAAGGTTTCTGGATCTTCAAACAAGTTTTTTTTAAGTGTGTTTTGATTGTTGTGGGAGCCTCATTGCTATTCCCAGAATGTCGAGTTGAGCTTATGCTGATCGGCAGGATTTAGAAGCGTGAAACAGAAAAAAAAGGAGAGGGAAAAAGGGTCCTTTCTTCTCTTCTCACTCCTTCATGGTTCCCCCCTCCCCCCTTCCCCATTTACATTGAAAGTTGGCCAAGATCAGATCACGCTCTGTCTGTGGCCTCTGAATTAAAATGGGGCTAGTTGCCCCCCCCTTAACTTAATAGTTCCTGCAGAACTTCTTCTTGAGTTTAGTCCTTCTTGAGAGAAGTGTTCTTCTCCACCCCACCCCCTTCAAATGAACTTCTTTTGCTTTTTTATTATTATTTAAAGAGGTTGGAGTTTGGGTTTTGTTTTTTAAACTCCCCCTTTTTCTGTCCCCAGATCGAGAGTTTGCATTAAAAGAAGGGAGGGAAAAGAAAGAATGCACTGTTTGCGTCTCGAGGTAAAAAACAGTCTGCTCACCAGCAGGTGCAGGGGTCCACAAACAGCTGTTTTACTGCTCTTGAGTTGAAGCCTATCACGTCCCCCCCTCCAAGCCAAGAGCTCTTCATTTAATCCTCTCCTGCAATTCACACTGTAATTGCCGGAGATCCAGACAGCCGGGGTGGGGTGGGGGGCCTCGTTTTATTAGTTGTATTCCACCCCCTCTCCACAAATAACAAGATCCTTAGCAAATAAGGGACAAGGCCTTTTAATTAGTTTTCGAGACTTTGAGCACAATCTCGTGGGGGTGTCCACAGTGCGGGCTTTGTTGACAATGAACGGGAGTTTGCACACGCCCAGTTCAGCAGGGCTGGGGCAAGAGACGTACCTCGTGGATTGTGGCCCTGCGCAACTGTAGCCAAAGTAAGCCACATGAAGCCAAATGGGCATCCCAATATCTTGTTGTTGTTTAGTCATTTAGTCATGTCCGACTCTTTGTGACCCCATGGACCAGAGCATGCCAGGCACTCCTGTCTTCCACTGCCTCCCGCAGTTTGGTCAAACTCATGCTGGTAGCTTTGAGAACACCGTCCAACCATCTCCTCCTCTGTTGTCCCCTTCTCCTTGTGTCCTCCATCTTTCCCAATGTCAGGGTCTTTTCCAGGGAGTCTTCTCTTCTCATGAGGTGGCCAAAGTATTGGAGCCTCAGCTTCAGGATCTGTCCTTCCAGTGAGCACTCAGGGCTGATTTCCTTCAGAATGGAGAGGTTTGATCTTCTTGCAGTCCATGGGACTCTCAAGAGTCTCCTCCAGCACCATAATTCAAACGCATCAATTCTTCAGCAATCAGCCTTCTTTATGGTCCAGCTCTCACTTCCATACATCGCTACTGGGAAAACTATAGCTTTAACTATACGGACCTTTGTTGGCAAGGTGATGTCTCTGCTTTTTAAGATGCTGTCTAGGTTTGTCATTGCTTTTCTCCCAAGAAGCAGGTGTCTTTTAATTTCGTGGCTGCTGTCACTATCTGCAGTGATCATGGAGCCCAAGAAAGTAAAATCTCTCACTGCCTCCATTTCTTTCCCTTCTACTGGGCTCCAAAAACCTGAGAGACCTTCTCCTTCCCTACAGGTGCTTCAGATCAGCGGCGGGGGCCATCTTGACAGTTACGCCACCCTCAGAAGTTCAGGGTTGGTGGCCTGGGAGAGGCTATACTCTGTGGCTGCCCTTAAGTGATAACCACCAAGTTGTATGGCTTTCATGTACACATTTTTGTATGCGTTTTCCCCTGATATGTGTGCATACTTTGGTTGGAGAAGCCTTTATTCACACTGCCAAACAAACTCTACTTTTCAAGGCAATTTGTAGTACAGATTTTACAGAATTTTCTCAGATAGTTGCCTGTCTTTTATATATGAGTTACATAATGAACATACGACACACAGAAAATTTACAAAACAGAGACACAAGAGATATAAAAAGGAGGAGCTACATTGATAAGAAATATGTCAATATTTGGCTGAAACAGAACACTGCAATATAAGTATTCTGGCATGCTTAAATGAGAAGAGTTAATTTTCCTTCTGTTTATTATTTTGCAAGCTACCTCATGCTTTCTCAAGTTTGCTAGATGCATATATGTCAGAGTTTTGCTAACATGCAGATCCATTTAAATTTAGATGGTAATAGTATACCTGTCTACTCAGAAGTTGTAGATCAATAGGACTTGCCTCCTCTTAGAAGTGTGAACCCATTAATTGGTTGAAAGGCAAGTAATCAAATTTAAATGATCTTGAATAGGTCGAAAATTTTAACAAAACCACAAGTTAACAAAAGTCTAGAAGACCCTCCATATCTTCTGGTACTCTAACTGCCATTAGTCCTAGTTGTGAGCATAGCCAGTGGTCAGAGGTGATGGGAGATGAGGTTCACTGTGGATTAGTCACCCCTGTCCTAGAATCACGATTATGGGACATCTGAAATATCTGCCTTTTGGTATATGGAGATGTTGATAATTTTATAAAGTACATAAGAGTACGTAAAATAAGTTTAATTTGGCTGGATTTGCCATGCTGACTTTACTTTATCACATTACTGATTATTTACTCTGCTACGTATTTTGGAAAGTGATTTGTGTGTCTATCTGTCGGTTCTTTACACAACCAGATGCCTTTTGAGCTCCTGTTGTCCAGTTTGTCACAAAGGTTCCCAAAGTAGTGGTGGTGGTCTTCATCCATGTTTGGACACCGGACACAATTTTTGAATCAAAGTGGTGGACCAAAATGTTGCAAGCTGCACTGATTTGGCCACCTCCTGAGATATTTGGTATGACTTCCAGAGAATGAGGAGCGGGTTTTGACCTACATTTAGAGACTGCCAGACATCGTTTTGCATTCAGATTGAGAACTGAGACACTTCAAAAAGTGCCAGTTTAGGTGCCTCTAAAGATACCGTCACCCAATCCGGCATGACTTTGCCCAGTTTGGTGTGATGGCTCCAAACTCAATTGATTTGGATGCCTCTGACGATACTGTTGCCCAGTTTGTCGTGACATGTCCAAGCTGTGGTGATTTGGGCGTATCTGAAAATATTGTTTCACGATTTGAAACGACAGTTTCCAAGAGCAAGGAGCAGGTTTTAATCTATGTTCAATACCTTTGGATGCCATTTTGAATTAACATGACAGACTGAACCTTCCAATCTGGACTGCCAATTTGGACACCTCTGAAGATATTGTCACCCAATGTGGCAAGACACCACCCAATTTAGTGCAACGGTTCCAAACGGCGTTAATCTGGACACGTCTGAAAATATCAAGGATATCTAAAGATATCGCAAAATAGTTCAGTGGCCAGCCCACATCATACATCTTTCTTCCTTCCCCAACCAAAATACATCCACGGAATTCTGTCACACAAACATGGGTGAGGCCCAACTCCGACTTGCTTGAATGATATTAGCTTGTTTTGGTTTTGGAATCCATCTAATTTTTTAAACCTTCTTCTGTTGTTGTCTTCTTCTGATTTAGTCCATTATTTTTTACAGATGCTATGTTGTTTTAACATTTTGGAAACTGCTTGAAAAGTGGTGTATAAGAGTTTAAAGCAAAGAAACAAATTCCCAATGGGTGGTGCTATGAGCAGTACTCTGGAATACTTACTCTGAAATTACTTCTGTTAATCTCTCTCTCTCTCTCTCTCTCTCTCTCTCTCTCTCTCTCACACACCCACCCACCCACCCACCCACCCACACCCACACCCCACCCACACACCCACCCACCCACACCCACACACACCAGTGCCATCTGCAAATCTCATGTTGCTTCCAAAGCTCTTTGCCAATCCAACACGCCCCCCTCCTGGCGCAGTGGTACTTTCTTCAGCAAAACTTTAGGTCTCCCCCACCATCAACAGCCCCTGTCAGTTCTCAGGCAACCCTCTTCCTTTCTAGATTTGACGGGGAGTGAGCCAACCAAGAGGAGGGGAGCAGAGTGGGAAAGACTGGCATTTGTAGATCCCGAGGGCAGCTTTTCACCCCCTGAGGGAAACGGGCAGTTGGCTCCCAGACACTTCCCTTTTATGAGCCAAAAGGGACATATTTGCCAGAGTTGTTCTCTGCTCCCATTTCATTCCTCTCTTCGTTTAATTTTCGGAGTGGGGCACCTTCACCATTTCATAGCCCTTCTGCTCCCCGCTGTCTGTCATCCCTTGTCTCCCCCTTTTCTTTTCTTCCTTTCCCTGCACTCCCCCCTCCCCATTTCTGCCCCTTTCTGAAGCCCCCAAGATGACATGGCTCATTGATGCATCTCCCTCATTAGCATTTCAGCAGCTTGGCCCTGGAGTTTCAGAGACTATCCATCATGAGAAAACCGAAGAATGTGCCCCATTTGCATGTTTCTGTGCCAGAACGAAACCCTTCCCTCCCTCTCAGCTGGTCATTGTGCGAGCTTTCCCATGAAGTCTCAGAAACCATATTTGAGATTTTGCAGCGCCCCTGTGAAAATGCTTGGCTAGTTTTCTTAGAAGTGCTTCTTTAAAAGGGGGAAAAAAGAGAGTAACTTGCATGCACCCCAGCTTCGCAGTTAATTGCGTCAGTAGATTAATCCGTAATAATATGTTTATGCTGGTCTGTTGCTGTCAAAAAGCTTTGCCTAAGATGAGACGAATCAATGATTTTGAAGCAGCGATGGGGGGAGAAAGTGGGAGAGATTGATAGCAGTGAAAATGAGTGGTCAGGCACAAAAGACAACCGTAAGTTAGCTATCCTTCCCTCTAATAGCAAACTTGGGTGGTTGAGTGCTGATCAATTTGGAAACAAACTAAGGCCACCTACAAGCAAAGCAAAAGTTTCAGCACTCCCAGGGGAGCCTCAAGGTTTCTAGAAGCACATACACACACGCTCAAACACACACATTTAAACATAGCCTGTGCAAAAAGGAGCTTGTTGGCATCCATCTGTCTCAAGTGGGTGAAGTCAAATCGCTGGAGAATCACAGCGCCTGCTGTGGCTGCAGAAACAGGTAGCTCACAACTGCTGCCTCTTGTGTTGTTTCTGCTGTGTTAGCAGCACCAAAGTGACTTCTCTGGGGTGCAAACCTGGGCAGTGTCTATGGAGGCCCTGGGCTGCCCAGACGGCGAGACCCCACTCTCCGCTTTGCCAATGTGGTCCAAAGGAAAGCAGATCAATACGTTTGGCGACAGCTTGGTGTCTGTGGATGTTGTGTGCAGCCTCACTCTGCATTTTAATCCCTCACTGTTCCTTCTGCTCTGTGCCGGAGGCCTGTGTGCCCATGTCATTGTTGGTGTTTTCAAAAAGGCCCGCAGTGGGTGGGATCACGTCAGAAGAGATGCTTGTCGGCCATCAACTCTCCACCTGTGCTCACTGATCTGGAGGCTGGGCTCAGCTGACTCACAGCAGGAGAATCCTGCATCACATTGGAGGTGGGTGGAGCAGTTCAGACTCAGCGGGCAGCTTGGGATTTGGAGACCTTTTACTCATTTCGGGGTGGGGGGGTGGGGACCGTGACAAAAAACCCAAATAAATAAAGGGGGTCCATGGCATTGGGGTGTTGGGGAGATATGTGCAGCAATGGAAGTTACTGTGTATGTGGAAGGAGTGTGGTAGGGGGCCTTGACCAACTTTGTATGTAGCCTGGGAGGAGGGTTGGGGAATAAATTCAACTCAGTTCGCAGTTAAAGGTGAACCTAACTTGTACTTCCCGAAACAATATGAAAACTGAACAGCAGCCAGCCTTTGAAATTCCTAATTTTGCAGTGCAGTGCTCCAGCCACATAATTTATACACTTACATTAGTGAAACTTGCATACAACGAAGCATTATATTAAGAGAAATTGCATACATAAATGAGTATATTAGGAAAAATTCACACAAAAATGCTGGTGAATTTTCACCAGGCCTTAAAAAATTGCAAGCTGATATGAAAGTGTGGAGAACGGAATTTAGGGCTGGAAAAATGAGAAAGGGAGTCAGATTGACATATTTACACGTCCCTAGTTGGGGCAGACATGGGTGTCAGTGAACAGGATAATCATAACCATCTCTAGTATTCCATGTGTCTGGACCATTATTGAGCCCAATTCCTTGTGCCCAATATTTCACTGTTTGTGTTGTCCCCTGTGAAAATCCTTGTTATAGTAAACTGAGAATCAGTCCAGTGCAACAAACTCACCCGGCCCTCAGCCAGAGAAGGTCAGAGTGACCCAACCAGGATATCTCAACAAGTAGCAATTTCTAAAAGCCAGTACATAGAAAATTGCTCCCTGTTAGATTTGGTTGCCTATGGATGAGTGGAGCAGATAATCACCCATGTGATTTTTTTTTGGACAAGCAGTCTTCCACGCCAATCACTATGGTTTAAAGATACCTGTTGATTATGGTAAGATCCCTTGACAAGGAGACATAGCTCACTATCAGGCTGCTCAGATGAGGGGCAGATGGGGAGACAGTGGACTAAGTCAGAAATCCTGACAGCAAGTTAGTAATTTCTGGTCTAAAATCATTAGCTGGGGCCCTTAGTTGATAGCAAGGAAGTAGATAGCTGTTGAGGTGAAAGATTTTGACAAGTAGCCACTCTTATCAATCAGAGTGAAATCACACATTATAGGGAGAGATGTGAGTGGAATTGATCCATGTATTCCCCCATGAGACGCGATGGCATCTTGTCAGCGTTTTCCAATGTTCTGCTCTCTTTTACTGCTTAGTGATTAGGTAGTTAACATTATGTATCATTTTCATATATTACATGTTACCGGGGAGACACGGGTCAGCAAGCCCAAGTCTCTGTTTTTCATAGAATCATAGATTTGTAGAGTTGGAAGGGACCCTGAGGGTCATCTAGTCCAAACCCCTACAATGCAGGGATCTCAACTAAAGCATCTCAACTTGGATTTCAGGGGGTTGGACTAGATGACCCTTGAGGATCCAATTCTGATGATTCTATGACAGATGGCCACCCAACCTCTGCTTAAAAACCTCCCAATGAAAGAGAGTCCACAACCTCCAGAGAGACTCCGTTCCACAGTCGAACAGCTCTTACCGTTAGAAGGTTCTTCCTGGTGCTTAGTTGAAATCTTCTTTCTTTTAACTTGAATCCATTGGTGTGGGTCCTACCCTCCAAAGCAGAAGAAAACAAGCTTGCTCCATCTTCCATCTGACAGCTCTTTAGATATCTGACTCATATCTCCCCTCAGTCTCCTCTTTTCCAGGCTAAACATACCCAGCTCCTTCAAGCACTCCTCAAAAAGCTTGGTTTCCAGATCTTTGATCATCTTGGTCGCCCTCCTCTGCACATGTTCCAGCTTGTCAACGTCCTTCTTAAATCGTGGTGCCCAGAACTGGCCACAGTATTCCAGGTTTGGTCTGACCAAGGCAGAATACAGTGGTACCTCAGGTTACAGACGCTTCAGGTTACAGACTCCGCTAACCCAGAAATAGTACCTCAGGTTAAGAACTTTGCTTCAGGGTGAGAACACAAATTGTGCAGTGGTGGTGTGGCAGCAGCAGCGGGAGGCTCCATTAGCTAAAGTGGTACCTCAGGTTAAGAACAGTTTCAGGTTAAGAAAGGACCTCCAGAAAGAATTAAGTTCTTAACCTGAGGTACCACTGTAGACCAGTACTGTGACTTCCCGGGATGAGGACACTATACTTTTGTTAATCTATCCTAGAGTAGCATGAGATTATTATTTTTTGCTACTGCATCACACCATTGACTCATGTTAAGCTTGTGGTCTACTAAGACCCCTAGATCCTTTTCACATGTACTACTGGCAATCCAAGCGTCCCCCATCTTGTATTTGTGGAGCTGGTTCTTCCTGCCTAATTGCAGAACCTTACATTTGTCCCTGTTGACAATTATTTTGTTAGTTTTGACTCAGTTTTCCATTCTGTTAAGGTCCTCTTGAATCATCATTCTGTCTTCTGTGGCATTAGCTACTCCTCCTAGTTTGGTGCCATCTTCAAATGGGATGAGCATCCCCTCACATCATGGGGCACTTGGTGGAGGATAACAAAATGATATGGTGTGTCTTATGCCACATAGGAAGCAGGTCAGATTGTTTGTCCATCTAGCCCAGGGATGGGGAACCAGTGGTCCTCCAGAGGTTGCTGATCTCCAACTCCTTTCAGCCCCATTCAGTATTGACAGTAGCAAGCAATGATGGGAGTTTAACCAGCAACATCTGTAGGGCCACAGGTTCCCCAACCCCTGATCTAGCTCAATATTGTCTGGGTCCCTAGTCCAGGATCTCAAGATGACATGGCCTGCTATCTGCTCCAGATGTCAGGGCCTGGACCTAGAACCTTCTGAATACAAACAATGCACTGAACCACAGCGCTATTTTCTCTGGACCTTTGAGAGGCTGCTTCTGTTATTTTTTCAGAGTGGAATGAAACTGGAGAGATGACATTTGGAGTTTTGTTTATTCCGTATTATGTGACTGGGTTTATAAGTACTCTAATGAAACCTACCTCTACACTCCCAGAGCTCTTGGGAACTGGGTTAGGCTGTGCTCTAGAACAAATAATGAGAGGGTTTTTGGGTTGTTGTTTTTTAAAAAATAGTAATCTGTTGCCATAGAAGTTGAAGGTCTGACAAAGATTGCTTGTAACTGGCTAGTCAGTGGAAATATATCAGCTGAAACTAAAGCTACTTTATTACACAAAATCGGGATGCTTTCAGTTCTTTTACCTGATATGTCAAAAAGAATTGGTGGAGAGAGAGAGAGAGAAACCCAGCCCTCTGTATGGAAGCTCATTGAGATTCCTACATTGCAGGGGGTTGGACTAGATAACCCTTGGGGTCCCTTCCGACGCTACAATTCTATGATTCTATGATCTGAACCATGCCAAATTTTGCTTTCATGCAGGATTTTTTTTAAAAAAGAACTCTGTAGTCTATAGTTGAAGTTTTCTTGATACCGCAGACTACCATTGCAAAAGGTTTGATTGTTTGTTTTTTGAAGGTTTTTTCTGTGTTTGAATTGTTTAATCAGGTGTGCGTTTGCTACCCTGGGCACGTTTGGGAAGGAGGACGGAATATAAATTTAATGAGTAAGTACCGGTAAGTATGTAAGTAAGTAAGTAAGTAAGTAAGTAATTAATTTCCATACAAGCCAAAATAAATTGCCGACCAGTATTGCTTGGGGAGAAAAAGATCTATACAGAATTAGCCTATTTCGTCTCCCCCCCCCAGAGCATAACAATGAAACAGATCTGGTATTCTATTTTTTTTTTAAACGGTGGGACAGGGTCATCCTAAACGCATTGCTAGATGCTGGAACACTTTTGTGATCTGAACTGGGTTTGGTGGGCTGAGAATAAAACTGAGGGTTGTTGAATTTTTAAGCATCAGTTAATGCTCGCCTCCGTTTTAGAAGCTCTGTTTTTTAACATCTGGATGCATGTTTAAGTAAAATAATAATAATAAGATTCCTCTCCCACTCAATCCTTTCAACCAGGCTGTGGATTTGAATGAATAAGATGTGTTTACAGATGTCCACGCTAGATTCATGCCAAATGAAAGAGGAACGAGGGAGCAAAAACCTTTACGTAGCCTCTTTTGAGGGGGGGGGGATTTTGTCAAAATAATAATAGAAAACCAAGTTTTTCTCTACCTCCCCCCCCCCAGCTGCATCTTCACCTTGGAGTTATTTTGGGGGAGAAGGAAAGTAGGGTGGGCGGGGGACGAGGGTGGAAGAGAGAGAGAGAGAGAGAGAGAGAGGGAGAGAGAGAGAGAGAGAGAGAGAGAGAGACATTGGAGAGGGCCAAAACTGCTGACCTTAATTAATAGAAGATCTACTAGAGCCAAAGAAAAAAGATTTGGCTCTCAGGCTCGGGCTCCCCTGATCCTCTCCTGGGTGTAATGAGAGCGTTCAACTTCATTATTGGCAGCTGAGGCAAAGGGTCACTGGCGATGGATTTGTAAGGCCTGCATTGAGAGACTCGCTCCATGCTGAGAGGAGCTGGCCATGTTCTTGGACACCTGGTCATTAACATTGCTAATTAGTAGCCATTAATCAGGGCTCTCGTTCTTTCCCTCCCACCCCCTCCCCTCTGTTGTGTGGCACCGGCTCAGAGGAGCCCAGCGAACAACAGGACTGTTTCATTACCTCCACAAGAGGTGGAATAAAAGCCGTTCCCATCAACTCAAGTTGAGATGGATTAAGGGAAAGGTTAGACAACAGTTTAAGATGAGCTAGAGCTCCGGGAGGAGAGGAGAGGCAAGGGAGGAGGGGAGGGGGAGCCTGGGGTGGGGGGGGGACCTGAGCTGTCCTCGGAGGGGAAAGCCAGTCACCTATAATTAATGACATCTTCCGTGACCTAATTCTAATCACCGTGTGAGCTTTCCACCAACAACTGAACCTCTGTAGCTTAGAAAGGGCTCCAATTTATCTGTTTGCACATGAAATTAGCCAGCAGTCAAAGTAGCTCCTTGTTTAAATTTTGCGCATGGAGTGCCACAGGTTTCAGCGAGATGTCAATCCATAGATATGCCATAAAAGTGTGTACATGAGGAAGAAACAGCAGCACTGTTACCTCACCCTAAGAGGTTATGCTTTTCCATCATCATGCAATACACAGTTATTTCTATAATTAAGCAAGCCCCACATTTGTCTCTCTGTGTGTGTGCGCGCACACACACACACACATGCACGCGCGCACACAAAATTGTGCATTGCGGTTCCATGTTAAGAATTAACAGGAGAGAAGGGGAAAAAGAGGAAACTCAATAACCTATAAGAGAGGTTAGAAAACGACAAAAAAAAGATATTTAGGTAGCTTGTAAACGTATTGCGTTAACCTGTAAAAATATTTAGCTAACTTGTCACAAGTATAAGGATATTTCTCTTGCAATGCTTCCCTCTAAACCTGAATGTTGGGGTAAGTAAAAAAAACGTCCACAATGCAGGGGTAAATTATATCCAGGTTTTAGTAAGCATTTGTTCTTATTGTTCTGAGATATGTGCAAGCAAGTCAGGTAGACTCAAGAAATAGGAAGGCATGGCCCCTGGATCTCATCTTTTCATTTATGCTGTGGTTGTAAGGAACAACTAAAGTGACAATCCCATGGTTAATAATAATAATAATAATAATAATAATAATTTATTATTTGTTGGACATTAACCAGGCAATGCTGATAATCACATGGAGGTGATTGCAAACACTCACAGATATAACAACAACAACAACAACAACAACAACAACAACAATAATAATAATAATAATAATAATAATAATTTATTATTTTTAGCCTGCCCATCTGGCTGGGTTTCCCCAGCCTCTCTGGGCAGCTTCCAACAAAATATTAAAATACAATAGTCCTTCAGATATTAAAAGCTCTCCTAAACAGGGCTGCCTTCAGATGTCTGGTAGTTGTTTTTTCCTTTGACATCTGGTGGGAGGGTGTTCCACAGGGCGGGCGCCACTACCAAGAAGGCCCTCTGCCTGGTTCCCTGTAACTTGGCTTCTCGTAGTGAGGGAACCACCAGAAGGCCTTTGGAGCTGGACCTCAGTGTCCGGGCAGAATGATACGGGTGGAGACGCTCCTTCAGGGATACTGGGCCAAGGCTGTTTAAGGTTTAAAGGTCAACACCAACACTTTGAATTGTGCTCGGAAACATACTGGGAGCCAATGTAGGTCTTTCAAGACCGGCGTTATGCGGTCCCGGCGGCCACTCCCAGTCACCAGTCTAGCTGCCGCATTCTGGATTAATTGCAGTTTCCGGGTCACCTTCAAAGGTAGCCCCACATAAAACGCATTGCAGTAGTCTAAGTGGGAGATAACTAGAGCATGCACCACTCTGGCGAGACGGTTTGCGGGCAGACATTCATGACATATCTTCTGGGAGTTCTATCAAATCTTATGCCATATTTGCTGTGACATATGGCGAAAACTAAGGACAGCCAAAGAAATTCTAGTTGATAAATGGTCAAGATTCTTCAAGCAATTAATTACAATTTTGCAGAAATCTGCGTGCAATTGAATCCTAGATTTATAATAAAGATTGACATTTTAAAAACCCAATAGGCTACTTTGCAGGCCCTCCTCCTATTAGTCCACTGGCTTCTGTGAAGAAGGAGGAGGTTTGCTTTGGCAGGACACACTCCCTCTCTCACACCATGTAATAATGCCTGGATAATGTATGTTTTTAAACCACGTTGATCTGGAGGATATTAATGTGGTGGTAACTACACCTGCAGGATACGGAGCCTAGCACACATATATAAAAGCTGTTATTAGTTGCATAACCTTTCACTAGCGCTAATGGCCATTTTGTCCGGACATATGGAAATATGAAAACAAGCCCTTGCTGGACTTAAAAAGCACTCAGTACACAGTTGTCCATAAACCCATCATATAAATATAAGCTCCGTACAAAAAAACGTGTCAAAGACATCAGCACACATTACATTACAGAATAACAATATCCCATAACACCTGTTTCCCCTTCGTTCTCGGCAAAATTGCTTTAACAGCCCTAACGGTGTGTTCAGTTTTGTGTCGCTGCTGAGGGATCTCAGTTGCCTGCGTGTGGCAACTGCCTTCCTTCTCCATCTCTGAAACTCAGTGCTTGTTTCATATAACACAGGGAGTTGGCGGTGTGTGCTGAAGCGCTGCCTCCTGTCGTGTGCATTCTCTGCACCACAGTAGCCCAGGTCATAGGATCACAGAATCGTAGAGTCATCTAGTCCAACCCCCTGCAATGCAGGGATCTCAACCAAAGCAGCCATGACAGATGGCCATCAAACCTCTGCTTAAAAACCTCCATGGAAGGAGAGTCCACCACCTCCCAAGGGAGACCATTCCACTGTCGAACAGCTCTTACTTCAGAAGGTTTTTGCCATATGTTTAGTCGGATCTCCTTTCTTGTAACTTGTAGCCATGGGTTCGAGTCCTACCCTCCAAGGCAGGAGAAAACAAGCTTGTTCCCTCTTCCATGTGACAGTCCTTGAGATATTTAAAGATGACTCTCAGTCTCCTCTTTTCCAGGCTGAACATACCCAGCTCCTTCAACCATTCCTCATAAGGCTTGGTTTACAGACCCTTGATCATCTTGGTCGCCCTCCTCTGCACATCTTCCAGCTTGTTGACATCCTTCTTAATATGTGGTGCCCAGAACTGGACACAGTATTCCAGGTGTGGTCTGACCAAGACAGAACAGAGTGGTACTCTGACTTCCCTTGATCTGGACACTATGGGCAGGGTATAATAAACAAACAAATTATTATACGTCTGTTGATCCAGCCTAGAATAGCATTAGCTTGTTTTGCTACTGCATCACATTAATTAATTAATTAATTAATTAATTAATAATAATAATAATAATAATATTTGTTATTATTTATACCCCGCCCATCTGTCCGGGCCTCCCCAGCCACTCTGGGCGGCCTCCAGCAAAATATCAAAATACCGTAATACATAAAACATTAAAAGCTTCCCTAAAAAGGGCTGCCTTCAGATGTCTTCTAAAAGTCTGGTAGTTGTTGTTCTCTTTGACATCTGGTGGGAGGGCGTTCCACAGGGCGGGTGCCACTACCGAGAAGGCCCTCTGCCTGGTTCCCTGTAACTTGGCTTCTCGCAGTGAGGGAACTGCCAGAAGGCCCTCGGCGCTGGACCTCAGTGTCCGGGCAGAAAGATGGGGGTGGAGATGCTCCTTCAGGAACTCCCGCCGGGCTCCGAAGGCTTGCAGATAGCTGCCTGCAGCCTGAAGCCCGGAGAGTGCAGTGCCAACTCCCACTGCACTCCCCGGGCTTCAGGGAGCTATCTGCAAACCTTCGGAGTGCTCCCCTAGCCCGCAAGCTCCGGGAGCGGCGGCAAGGCTGCGCACCCTTGCCTCTGCTCCCGGACCTGTTCTGGGGGCTGGGGTCAGGGGAAGCTTCCCCCACCCCAGCCCCGTGGCTAAAAATGAAGCCGCATGCAGCCTCTCCCGGCTGGAGAGGTTGCACACGGCTAAAGAGGAAGCCAAGACAGCCAGCGGGATGGATCCCGCTACCTGTCTTGGCTTCTTTGCTCTTTGGGGATCGGGGGGGGGGGATAATTTTCCCCCTTTATTTCCTCCCCTAAAAACTACATGCACCCTATGGTCCGGTGCACCCTATGGGGCGAAAAATATGGTATGACGCAAGCTGCAGCTATGAAACCAGCCGCTTTGGAGTGTGGGTAGAACCTCAAGCTTTCCCACATACTATACATGAACGGCTGTGACTCAAATGTTGGCTCCGTATGTTGCAGCCACACCCATACCTCCCACCTGGAACATGCAATGCATCTATCTGCTTGTGCATGCTCAATATTTCCTTCTTTTGAAACATTGCCCAGAGACACAGAATGTTTGCTTTAATAATTGGGACATTAGCTTACACGCTGGCATTTCTCCTCGGAGTGGAATGGGCCTTCTTCCCCACAGGACTTTCAACTTTAATTTTATTTTTTTTTATCCCCCTGCCCCAGCTTGATGATTTTATCCACTTCTGACAACAAAGCAATCAGATAGATTTCCTCCCCTCCTCCCCCTCCCCCTCCCCCTCCCCTCCTGTTTTTCTTTTTTAAAAAACACACAAATGCACCTGGAATCAAATTTTCTTCTGCCAAAAACTCAAGTGCGCACCTGGAAGCACTAAATCTTTCTTTCTTTTTTTTTTTAAAAAATAGCTGATATTTTAGTAGGAACCTGCATCTCCTTAAGCCTGACTTTTATGAGCGCAAGTGTATTGTGAAATAACTATGTTCTGGTCGCAGTGCGTAATTTGCAAAAAGATGTTCCTGGGGTTTGGAAACTGCACTCTTGTGACCTAGGGATTCTTCACCCTAATCCTTCAGGCCTGTGAGAGCGAGCTGCGATGACTCAGTGTTGAGAGACAAATTCTTCAACTAGGGAGAGCGACTCTGCCACCCAGCCAACTTGTAGAGAAGAAACTGGAAGTGAAGATGGAAGGAGGTATCACTTTCAGTTTGCTCAGTTTTTCATTTTTCCAACCTTAAATTCACTTCTCCAAATTTTGCGGCAATTTCTGATTTTTATTTATTTTTTGATCACCAGCATTTTAGTTTGAATTTCCCCTCATCAACACACCTGGCATGCAGTTTTGACTACTGTACACATTTTTCAAACAGATTCCCATAAAATAATGCCTTTCTGTATGTCCCTTTTCACGAATATCTTTATTCTTATGCATGATTTCACCGCAATCGAAGTGCTCTCCAAGTACCTAAAACGCGGCAGAAATCTCCAAATCAAACCCAATATACATAAAATAATTGTCATTAAAACACCGATGAGAATCAGTTAAACTTTTAAAACAGGTAATTAACTTTGGGGTCTGGAAAGACGTGCTGAAATTGACAAGAAAGGCGATTTCAGCAGGCATCTAAAACAACATTAACAAGGGTGCTTGCCTAGCAGCAATAGGCAAGGAGTCCCAAGGTTCCTTCTCAGTCATGTTCCAGGTGACTCTCTCTCTTAGCATTTCTCCCTTAATTCCCTCCCTTTCTACTTCCCAACCTTTATGCTGGTTTCCCTGTCTGCTAAGCCGTTCTGTCTGCTTGCTCCCTAGCTTGGAAACCTAGAGGCAAGCCAGGCCCCCTTAGGCCAAACAGCACACGATGTCAATCACGTTGTAATTGCAATTGCTTCTAAAAGAAAATATGTTGTACATGTTTATTAGGTTGTTATATGCTGTAACCTGCCCTGTGGTCCATTGGCAAAGAGCGCTACATTAGCATTGCTCAAGAAATGAAAGCAAACTATTTATTTATCTAGAAATGTACATATGAGCTTCTTTTTCATAAATTGCCAGGATGGGGACGCTGACGCAGATCAGGACCCTGGCAAACCGGACTTTAAACCAATTGCTCCCCTGCTTTCTGCACTGAAGTTAGCATCTGGAGTGGACTGCCTGGGCCTACAATTTGCATTGGGAAAGAGAGCTTCCACTGGAGCAAATGGCAGCTCCACCCCCGCCCAAAAAAGCAAATGCAAATTGCAGGTGTTAAGGGACCTAATTAGAAACAAAGGGTTAAACCTTCTGATGTCTCAGCCAGGCTCTGAATCTGCTCCCCTCCTGCACTACATCACAAATTTCACATGCTGTTTGGCCCAAGAAGGTGAAGCCTGACAGCAAATTGGCAATCCTTTGGCGATCACTCATATCTGAGTAAGATTGCCTTCCATAAACACGGTTTTAACTGTAAGTGACTGTGGAGGCTGATTCTGGATCCACACGTCCTTCCACAGTGGGGACATAGGTTTCCGGGCGGGAGTTGATCATGGTGAGGATTTGTCAAGCATGCCTTCCTCTTAGCACATTTCTCCCTTTTGTCCTGAGTTTGAGCGTCTTCAAAGCCCATGACACCTTTGGGAAAGGCTGTTCTCCAATTGGAGCACTTGCAGACGAGTGTTTCCCAGTTGTCGGTTTTTATACTACATTTTTAAAGATTTGCCTTGAGACAATCTTTAAACCTCTTTCGTTGACCACCAGCATTACGCTTTCCATTTTTAAGTTTGGAATAGAGTACAGTGGTACCTCGGGTTACAGACACTTCAGGTTACAGATGCTTCAGGTTACAGACTCCGCTAACACAGAAATAGTACCTCGGTTTAAGACCTTTGCTTCAGGATGAGAACAGAAACCGCGTGGCAGCAGCAGGAGGCCCCATTAGCTAAAGTGGTGCTTCAGGTTAAGAACAGTTTCAGGTTAAGAACGGACCTCCAGGATGAATTAAGTTCTTAACCCGGGGTACCACTGTACAGTGGTACCCCGGGTTACAAACACCTTGGGTTACAAACACTTCAGGTTATAAACTCCGCTAACCCGGAAGTAGTACCTCAGGTTAAGAACTTTACTTCAGGATGAGAACAGAAATCACATGCTGGCAGCGCAGCGGCAGTGGGAGGCCCCATTAGCTAAAGTGGTACCTCGGGTTAAGAATGGTTTCAGGTTAAGAACAGACCTCCGGAACAAATTACTGTAAGTTCATAACCCGAGGTACCACTGTAGTTGCTTTGGAAGACGATAATCAGGCACCCGCACAACATGACCAGTCCAACAAAACTGATGTTGAAGAATCATGATTTTGACACTGGTGATCTTTGCTTCTTCCAGTACACTGGCATTAGTTCGTTTGTCTTCCCAATACATTAGGGGGTGGAGCTGGGTGAGAGAGGGGGGAGCAGTGGCAGACTTGGGCAATATGGCGCCCTGTGCAAGGCCCCCTTCCTCAGCCCTCGCACTGCCTTCCCAAAGCCAGATAAGAGAGGCACAGGGCTTTGGGAAGGAGACATGAGGCCCCGACAGGGTCCCAGAGCCCTCCCACCTCCTTCCCAAAGATGGGAAAGCACTAAGTAGGTCTTGGGAAGGCCTTGGGAAGGAGGTGGCAGGCCTCTGGGAATGTGTCAGAACCTTGCATTTCCTTCTGAAAACCTGGAATCTTGTTTACCGGGCTTTGAGGAGGCGCCCCCTGACTGGCAGCTTCTCTTCAGGGTTTCAGGCAGTGTCTTTCGGATCTACTTGGAGATGCCAGGAACTGAACCTGCAAGGCAAATGTCCTACCACTGAGGTATGCTCCTCCACAGGCTGCTATTTACCTCAAGGGCACTGGAGGCAAATTCCTTGCAGGGCAAATTGCAACCGGAGAAGACCAGGATGGGTGAATCTGTCAGTATTGGTTTCTCTTAGTTTCACCAGTCTTTTCCAGTCTTCAGGTCAGTTATTCACATTTTCACATTAGGTAAAGGTAAGGGGACCCCTGACCATTAGGTCCGGTCGTGACCGACTCTGGGGTTGCGGCACTCATCTCGCTTTATTGGCCGAGGGAGCCGGCGTACAGCTTCCGGGTCATGTGGCCAGCATGACTAAGCTGCTTCTGGCGAACCAGAGTAGCACACGGAAACGCCGTTCACCTTCCCACCGGAGCGGTACCTATTTATCTACTTGTACTTTGATGTGCTTTCGAACTGCTAGGTTGGCAGGAGCAGGGACCGAAAAACGGGAGCTCACCCCGTCGCAGGGATTCGAACCGCCAACCTTCTGATCGGCAAGTCCTAGGCTCTGTGGTTTAACCCACAGCACCACCCGCGCCCCTATTTTCACATTAGTTTGCATTAAAATTCATCTGCATTTTTGTGTGAATTTTCACCAATATCCAAGTATTTGTATACAATTTGACCTAATATAATATGTTTGCAAAACAACGTTTCCCAATAAAATGCATTTCTGGATGTTATTTTCAACGATACATGCATTTTTATGCACACTTTACCCCCACTATAGGCATTTTGGTATGCATGACTTGGCCGGAGAACTGCCTTGCAAAATTCAGAGATGGGCTGTGCATCGGTTTGCATAGCATGACTTAGGTAAAGGTAAAGGACCCCTGACAGGTAAGTCCAGTCACAAATGACTCTGGGGGTGCGGTGCTCATCTCGCTTTACTGGCCGAGGGAGCCGATGTTTGCCTGCAGACAGTTTTTCCGGGTCATGTGGCCAGCGTGACTAAGCCGCTTCTGGCAAAACCAGAGCAGGGCATGGAAGCACCGTTTACCTTCCCGCTGGAGTGGTACCTATTTATCTACTTGCACTTTGACATGCTTTCAAACTGCTAGGTTGGCAGGAGCAGGGACCGAGCAACAGGAACTAACCCCATTGCGGGGATTCGAACCACAACCTTCCGATTGGCAAGCCCTAGGCTCAGTGGTTTAGACCACAGCGCCACCCGCATTCCTCTATGACTTAGGTAAGTTCACCTTTAAATGTGAACTGAATTGAGTTTCTCCACCAACCCCTGGGGGGAGACACAATTGGACACACACACACTTCTGAATGACCCTCATGGCTGCTATTTAAACTCACCGCAACATAAGGTATATTAAATGTATTCATACATTTGACACATCATCCAACTTGGCCCTAAGTTAAAGATATCAACCATAACCCAAAAGCCTGGTTACACATGATTTTATTTATTTATTTTTAAAAATACTTGCATACCACAATTCCATTTAAAAAGAAAAATCAGTGCAGTTGGAAGAGCATTCCACAGGACTGGATCAATGTTGATCTTAAAATGAGCCTTACCAGCTTGAGGAATGACCAATGAGGCCTCTACAAATGATCTTGGTGATTGAGCTCGGATATAAGGGTTCAGGCATTCCCTAACACACTCTGGACCTAAGTTGCTTGAGGCTTTTTCAATTAACACAAGGACCTAGGACCTGGCGTGGTTGTTAAGGCTCCACTGTGTGCATGGACCTCTATGTATTGTGGCCTAGATGCCTAGTGGTGCTGGAGCTTGCTGCCACCATCGCAACCCCCCCTGCTCCACCCGGGTCCACGTGTAGGCAGAGATTGACACTCTAGATGATTGTCTCGTGTTTGGTGGATCCCCTTACCTTGATCCCGTGTAGAAATGTGAGCTTACCTTTATAACTAATAGGCTGCTTGCTGTGTTTACACCGTGCCTGGTAATTGGAGTAGAAGATGCTAGCAGGGGGCTGAAAGATTGCCCTTCTTCCACAGGAGGTGCCAAGGCTGATGCATGAAAGTTCACATGTTCCTCGGTCAACACCAGTGCCTGCCTTAAATTAACCTGTCCTGTGGAATTTGCTCCTGGCCAACTACAGTATCAAGGGAGGAAAACAACAACGACCCTCTGCCTCTCTTGTCCTCCTCCTCCTCCTCCTCCTCCTCCTCCTCCTCCTCCTCCATGGCTCCGCTTACCTCCATAACATATGGAAATGTGAGCACCATACCCTTGTGGCAGCAGATTGTTTGCAGTGTTTACACCACTTCTAACACTAATCCCCATTAATGTTTGATATCGCTCCCAAGGAGTTGAAATAGATGTCAAGCTCCAGATCTATTGCATATTTGTCAGGCATCATAGCTACCGCAAAAAAACCCCCAGTGAAAAACACCAAACCCATCATCATCATATTTACTCAATGGATTAGCTACTTTGTGCATATGCAAACCTCTGCTATGTGGCTTCCCCCGTCCCCTTTCTGCCAGCTCTTAACTTAAAGGGTCTTATTTGCAGTAGAAACACAACACACGAGCCCACACACTGCTTCAGAAGGCCATTTCACCTGCCCCATGGTAGTTTTCTCTTATCAGTGGTTTGGAGACACCCCCTTCTTAAATATACTTGCACGACCTGTGACCACCCAAATAAAATCCAAGCCAGAAGCCATGCTTTTGTGTGGCCTGCTCAGAGCTCGACTGTCTTGGCTTGTTTCTGCATACCCAGAGAGGTAGCAAAAGTAGGGGATTTTTTACTGAGCCTGTCGGTGGGTTGCATTTCGCATGGTGGGTCACAATTTATGCACACCAGATACCAGGATCACAGCTGCATCTTTTCTAAGCCCTCTAGACAGGGCTGCCAACTTGAATAAAATATTGGGGGGGGGGCAGGTAAGTCCTGTCCCGCATAATCGATCGCATGATGCAGTGCACACACGCCATATGAATGGCAATGCTCAACAACTTGGGGGGGGGGTTTGCCCCCACATATATTATATTGGGGGAGGGGCAAAGACCCCTCGGCCCCTAGGAGTTGGCTCCTATGTCTCTAGATGTGCCTCTTGGTTCATCTGCATTCTTGGGGATTTAAAGCATGGAAGCAGGAAGAGAAAGACGAGTCCTGAATGTAATAATATAGTTTATAGAATCATAGAATCATAGAATCATAGAATCATAGAATCATAGAGTTGGAAGAGACCACAAGGGCCATCGAGTCCAACCCCCTGCCAAGCAGGAAACACCATCAGAGCACTCCTGACGTATGGTTGTCAAGCCTCTGCTTAAAGACCTCCAAAGTAGGAGACTCCACCACACTCCTGGGCAGCAAATTCCACTGTCGAACAGCTCTTACTGTCAGGAAGTTCTTCCTAATGTTTAGGTGGAATCTTCTTTCTTGTAGCTTGGATCCATTGCTCCGTGTGCAGGGTTGCTCCATTATCAGGGTTGCCAACTTGAATAAATTATCAGGGGGCAGGTAAGCCTCATTCTGCATAATCAATCACATGACACGGCGGACACATACACCATTTGAATGGCAATACTGATCAGCTTTGGGCGGTGACCCTCAAATATTTTATTGGGGGACCTAAAGGGACCTCTCTGCCTAGGAGTTGGCTCCTGTGTTGCTTATTATGACCTTGTTGTTGTTTAGTCGTGTCCGACTCTTCGTGCCCCCGTAGATCAGGCACTCCTGTCTTCCACTGCCTCCCGCAGTTTGGTCAAACTCATGCTGGTAGCTTCAAGAACACTGTCCAATGGGAAAGTATATAACTTTATAGACAACTTAGTGGAGGTTAAGGCTGTCCATGGCTACTAAACCTGATGGATATGTTTTATATCTGTGGTTGGAGGGGATATGCTTCTGAGTACCAGTTGCTGGAAGCCAGAGGGGAGAGTGCTGTGATGCTCAGATGCCAGTTATGGGCTTCTCAAGGGCATCTGGTTGGCCACCATGATAGTAATAATAATAATAATAATAATAATAATAATAATAATAATAATAATAATAATATTTATACCCCGCCCTCCCCAGCCAAGACCGGGCTCAGGGCAGCTAACACCAGGTATAAAACAACTGATTAAAATATAACTTAAAAACAAGATTAAAATACAACATTAAAATGCAGCCTCATTTCTGTAGAAACTCAAATCAAGAACCTTTTGGGGATGAAAACGTCAAATCTTCACCAAGGCCAACTATCCAGACTGGTCCTACGTGGGCCAGAAAAAAAGCCAAATGACGTCCCCAAATTGGAGTTCCATCACAGAAGGAGAAAGGAAAAAGGATAGAGGGGAGGGGGATCAAGTTGATTCCAACCCAAAGGCTAGGTGGAACAACTCTGTCTTACAGGCCCTGCAGAAAGAAATCAGATCCTGCAGGGCCCTGGTCTCATGAGACAGAGCTTTCCACCAGGCCGGAGCCATCACTGAGAAGGCCCTGGCTCTGGTTGAGGCTAATCTGACTTCCTTAGGGCCCAGGACCTCTAGGGTGTTGCTATTTATGGACCTTAAGATCCTCCACGGGGCATACCGAGAGAACAGGACGCTGGACTAGATGGGCCTTTCGTAAGTCTGTTCTTACGTTCTTTTGCAGTTCCCAGTAACTGCCTCCAATGTTGGGGGCAGTGCATAGACATCATGACTATTAGCCACTGAAAGCTTCCTCCGTCAGTTTGCCTAATCCCTTTATAAAACCATCCAGGTTGATGATCATCACTACATTCTGTGGTAGCTCAATTCCATAGTTCAACTGTTCTTTGTGTGGAGAAAAAGGAGGCATGGCTTTGGGAGTTGCCATAAAGAAGAACTGCACTACAGTATTTACCGCTATAAGTGACTTTGGAAAGCTGACGTTACACAGCTCAAAATCACACACCGTTCTAGTTGTGGATGGGACAAAGCAAAAAAGCGGGGAAATTGACTTCAAACACAGATGCACCAGACACCAGGTCACGCTCCTCACACTCTTACATAGGCTCTTGCACACCAGGAACACATGACGTCAGCCCATAGGATCTCAAATTGGCTATCCCCAGGTGGATTCGGCTATCCAGAGCAGGTTACTATGAGCTCCCATCCACGAAAAATTGATACTGCAAAATCCCCGCTCCCCGTCTCTCCGCAACACACACACACATGTGCGCGCACACACACACACACACACAATCACCTCCCTCTGTTTTATTTTTAGTGTAGCAAGGCTATGTTGGCTGCAAACATAAGGCAATTTTTCATTAATTGCGGGAGTGAGATTGTCAGTAGTCAATATTGCGCGCTAATGGATTGATTGGGTTTTGATGAGCCCAGCAATTGATTGACTCTGTGAGCTTAATGGGTTGTTGTGCATAATGTTTGCAAGGATCGTTGAAAGATTGCTGATGAACTGTTTATTAACTTGTAATCAACTTTATATGGCTTTTTATTTTTATTTTTAATCATGGGTGAGAAGCGGAGAGCGAGAAGAGGTATTGTTACCGGGGAGAAATGAATGCGTGTTGTTTTGAAGGATCTCTCTAGGGAAGACCAAGCCATGTTGGCAGGAGGGGGGTTGGGGTTCTTCATCACAGCGCCATCTGTTCTACTCTGACATAGCCCATAACTTTTGCCAAAGGCATGTAAAGTCTTCCCCAACCTGGTTTCCTCCAGATATTTTGGACTGCAACTCTCAAAATCTCTGGCCAACATGACTGGGCTGCGCATGAGCATCAGCTCATGTGGCAGGACCAGTCCATGGAGAATAAAACTACAGTGGTGCCTCGCAAGACGAAAAGAATCCGTTCCGCGAGTCTCTTCGTCTTGCGGTTTTTTTCATCTTGCGAAGCAAGCCCATTAGCGGCTTAGCGGCTTAGCGCTATTAGCGGCTTAGCGGGCTTAGCGGATCAGCTGATAAGCGGTTTAGCGGCTTAGCGGATCAGCTGATAAGTGGCTTAGCGGATCAGCTGATAAGCAGCTTAGCGGATCAGCTGATAAGTGGCTTAGCGGGTCAGCTGTTAAGCGGCTTAGCGGCTTAGGATCAGCTGATAAGCGGCTTAGCGGCTTGGGAAAAAGGGGGGGGGGGAGGAAAAAACCCCCGCAGGAACTCGCAAGACATTTTCGTCTTGCTAAGCAAGCCCATAGGAAATTCGTTTTGCGAAGCACCTCCAAAACGGAAAACCCTTTCGTCTAGCGGGTTTTCCGTCTTGCGAGGCATTCGTCTTGCGGGGCACCACTGTATCAAAGGTTAACAGCCACAATGACTGTGCTCTACTTCTGCTGCTGGAACCAGTATAGCCCTGAATACCAGTTGCATGGAACTGCAGGTGGTGAGGGTGCTACTGTGCCCAGGTCCTGGTTGCTGACTTCCCGCAGGCATTCGGTTGACCACAGTTGGAAGGAGTTGTTAGGGACACAACCTCGAAAGTCCCCTTCTGCTGTATAGACCAGCCCATGTGCAGAGATCTACAGATAAGGCACTCTTGATAGTGCCATAGCTTGCTGGGGCCTATTATGCAAGAACTCAGATCTGAGATAGCTCATTTGATAGAGCATGAGACTCTTAATCACAGGCCCCACACTGGGAAAAATATTCCGACATTACAGGAGGTTGGATCAGAGCAGGCACATCCAACAGGTAGATCCACCAGTAGTTCACTGGACGTCTGCGGTAGATCACTAGTAGATTAGTGGCTCCCCTAAAAAAAACCACACATTTTTTTGCCCTGCACCCCCCCAAAAAAAGCACAACAACTGTGACCTGAACGCCCCCAAAACAGGGCTTTCCTTCATAAAAAAAGCTCAACAAGTTTGACCCCCAGGGGGTAGATCACTGCCAGTTTTTAACTCTGTGAGTAGATCGTAGTCTCTTGGGTGTTGGCCAAGAGGATGCTAGCAGTCTCTTCTAACTCTACAATTCTGTAAGTTGGGACTTCTCCATTGTGGAACAGCCCCCTCCTAGAATTAAGACAGGCACAGATTCAGATGCGATTTTGGTGCTGTTTATTCATGAGAGCATTTACTGGTTATTAATTCAGAACATAAGGTTAAAATTCAACTGGTTACAGTGGGTGGCGATGGATCGGATTTGTGCAGTGATTCTCATCTGTATTGGAGTTCGCTGCTCTGGAATCGTAGCGATGATGCAGGAAGTACCAACGAATGCACGAGCCAGTGTGGTGTAATGGTTAGAGGGTGGGGCTAGGAGCTTGGAGAGCAGGGTTCGAATCTCCACTCAGCCATGAAAATCCCTGGGTGATCTTGGGCCAGTCACCATCTCTTAGCCTAAACGACCTCACAGGGTTGTTGTGTGGATTAAACAGGGGAGGAGAAGAACCATGTACATCACTTTTGAGGATAAAGGTGACATATAAATGAATGAATGAATGAATAAATAAATAAATAAATAAATTAATAAGGAAGATACCCCACCGGTGCAAGGATTTATGCTTGTGCAACACAAAGTCCCCTCTCCCCCAAAGCACTCCCATTGCCCTCCCAAGATCTGCTTCAGGGGAGGGGGAACCCCTAGAACAGATTTGGGGGGGGGGGTTGCAAGGGAAGGAGAGGGGGAGAAAGTTGAATTGCACCAATTCTTGATGGGACATTTTAGTTGGATACCACCCATGGAAATGTTACGTGGTTACTGCCATAAACTTGTAGGCACCAGGACATCCTGATTCCACAATAAACACCATAAAGAAGGCTGATCGCCAAAGAATTGATGCTTTTGAATTATGGTGTTGGAGGAGACTCTTGAGAGTCCCATGGACTGCAAGAAGATCAAACCTATCCATTCTGAAGGAAATCAGCCCTGAGTGCTCACTGGAAGGACAGATCGTGAAGCTGAGGCTCCAATACTTTGGCCACCTCATGAGAAGAGAAGACTCCCTGGAAAAGACCCTGATGTTGGGAAAGATGGAGGGCACAAGGAGAAGGGGACGACAGAGGACAAGATGGTTGGACAGTGTTCTCGAAGCTACCAGCATGAGTTTGATCAAACTGCGGGAGGCAGTGGAAGACAGGAGTGCCTGGCGTGCTCTGGTCCATGGGGCACGAAGAGTCGGACACGACTACACGACTGAACAACATCAACAGCAAAGGAGAATGGCATTATGTGTTGGAGAATGACATTAAGAACTACAAGTACAACACTTTTAATAAATGCGCGTGGAGTTGCACCTCTTTCCTCATTAGCCTCCTGAAGTAGAAGGAGGCGAGCTCTTTGGCCCCATCCACTTGCATTAAAAGGACACTGCCCCTTGCAGATTTTAATTACCAAATAATTCGATCTGCGCAAAGAAACACATTCTGCATCAAGTCTGCTCCCCCTCTGCTCCCCCCGCCCAGCTTTCATTCGTGTGACCGAGTTCAGCTTGGGTATAGCTGGCCTCATTATGTCCTTAAAGGAGTTCAAATTTCCTGATAGCCAGCAGGAGAACCAGGTAAAGCAGGCAGAATTAGCATCCAAGCCTAATAAATGACTGGGAAAAATTGTATCTGTCACATTGCACTGGTTCCCACACACTCTGGTTACATCATTACTTAGTCTGTAAACTAAGAGACCAATTAAACGAGGGAGCTGCCGTCACGTGACCAAAACTTAAAAACGCACACGAAATTCTACCTGAAAGATGGGATTTCAGAAGGGGCCCTCGGATAGTTGACTCCTCACCAGCAGCTCTGCAATTTTCGTATTCTGTTACACCTTTGCTTTCAGGCTGAGCGCTTAGGTACCACAGATTGATAGTTCCAGCAAGCCTTGTTGATATCTCTCTCCCTCTCTCTTTCTCCCTCTCTCTCTCTCTCTCTCTCTCTCTCTCGCCTCTCCCTGCTCAACCACCCTGCAGGTGCATTGGGCAAAGTTATTTCCTGCATCAAAAAGTTCAGTAATTGGATTCCCCCCCCACCTCTTTTTCCCTGTGAAATTTCCAATGCCCCGAACTTTTACGGAGATCCCTCTTCCCCTTTCTTCTCTTCGTCAAAGATTAGTGAATTATAGCACTGTTCTGGCACCCAAATTCCCTTCTGGATCAGCAACCTTGGGTTCATCTGAAAGGGATGAGAGTAACGATGCCACATGGCGAAGATTTCAGAGCAAGAGTAGTATTAAAAAGGAAAGCAAGGATTCCCAGTTTTCAGCAGAGGTTTGCAGGCTTTCCCCCTTTACACACAGCAATTGGCATAAGAATGATGGTTGGATTGTAGAATTGTGGAGCTGGAGGGGACCACAAGGGTCATTTAGTCCAACCCCCTGAAATGCAGGAATATTTTTTCCAGTGTGGAACTTGGATCCATGACTCTAAGAGTCTCATGCTCTACCAATTGGGTAAGATGGTAAGTTATATTCATAGAGCGTGGAAATCTGCCAGCAGGGAAATGGTTCAGTGTTTGCTATGGAATTACTTAAAGGTAAAGGGACCCCTGACCCTTAGGTCCAGTCGTGACTGACTCTGGGGTTGCGGTGCTCATCTCGCTTTTTTGGCCGAGGGAGCCGGCGTACAACTTCCGGGTCATGTAGCCAGCATGACTAAGCCACTTCTGGCGAACCAGAGCAGTGCACGGAAACGCCGTTTACCTTCCCGCTGGAGCGGTACCTATTTATCTACTTGCACTTTGGCGTGCTTTTGAACTGCTAGGTTGGCAGGAGCAGGGACCGAGCAACGGGAGCTCACCCCATCGCGGGGATTCGAACTGCCGACCTTCTGATCAGCAAGTCCTAGGCTCTGTGGTTTAACCCACAGAGCCACCTGCGTCCCTCTTATGGAATTACTTAGGCCTGGGTTAAAAGACACAGGGGCCCTAAACTGAAATATATTTTTAAAAATAAAATAAAGATTTCTTTTTGTGGGGAGATGAATCTGTCAATTCTGATTTCTGATTTTCCAAGTCTTTGGTTCAGTTCCCCTTAACTCTTCATCATGTGCCACATTTTTAAAAAAAATACCCATGAAAACCCAGCATTTTAGCATATTTTCTTTCTTTGTGTACACATTTTGCAAGCATTTTCATCTGCATTATGTCATTTCCATGAATATATGTATTTCCCACACACTTTTTGTTTGCTCAACCACTTATAGATATGCATTTTTTTGCATTACTCCCCAAATATACATATCTTTCTACACATTGTTTAGTTGGAGAAGTGCGTCACAAAATCCGGGTAAGTGTGGGTTGTGAAAGATGCCTATGTTTCAGTCTGTGCGTTGTTCTGGAAACCACAGATTAGGTAGGTTCACATTAGAATACTTTAGCCCATTGCTGGGGCAGGGGTTGGAGAGACAGGTTATATATCTGAATTACAAGGCAGCTTTTCCAAACTCAGTGCCCTTCACATGTTTGGATCTTCACAGCTATCATCCCTGACCATTGGCTATGCTGGCAGATGGAGTACTTACAACAACATCTTCTGCAGGGAAGGCTGCCATGAGTCATATATTTTCTCCTTTCAGAGGGACGCAGGTGGCGCTGTGGTCTAAACCACTGAGCCTCTTGGGCTTGCCGATCGGAAGGTTGGCGGTTCAAATCCCTCCGACGGGGTGAGCTCCTGTTGCTCTGTCCCAGCTCCTGCCAACCTAGCAGTCTGAAAGCACACCAGCACAAGTAGATAAATAGGTACCGCTATGGCAGGAAGGTAAACGGTGTTTCCATGTGCTCTGGTTTCTGTCATGGTGTTCCGTTACACCAGTAGCAGTTTAGTCATGCTGGCCACATGACCCAGAAAACTGTCTCTGGACAAATGCCGGCTCCCTCGGCCTGAAAGTAAGATGAGCGCCGCAGCCCCATAGTCTCCTTTGACTGGACTTTAAATGAGTCAAGGGCTTGGAGAGGCTTCCCCGAAAAAGTATCACCTGCAGGTCACTGGTTCACCACATGGGGGAGCTGCACAGAGACGAAAAATGCCCCAACATCTGGGCGGAACTCCTCCTTGTGGTCACTTGAGAGCTGCTCTCTCTCTCTCTTTCTCTCTCTCTCTCTTTTTCTTTCTTTCTTTCTTTCTTTCTTTCTTTCTTTCTTTCTTTCTTTCTTTTCCTTTTTGTATAATATTTTTAATTAGTTTTCACAAAAATAAAAACATTACCGGGGGGGGGGGAGCAGAAAATAAAACATTTAAAACAACTATATATACAATCCATATTAAATCCACATTATGGGATTATTTGAATCCTCTGAGTTCCCTCCACCTCCTCCCCTGGTTCCTTTATAATATTTTCATTCACGCATGTCAATAAAGTCTTTATCTCCAATTACAGTGGTACCTCTACTTACATTCACCTCCGGTTATGTATCCTTCAGGATACGTGCATGGAAAACCCAGAATGCGCCGCGAACATGTGCAGAAGCAGCACCTCTGGATACGTACACCTCAGGATCCAACCGGAGCTCCGGAACGGATCCTGTGCGCAACCGGAAGTACCACTGTACTTCCAATTTTTGTACATTGTCTATAGTATTACAAGTGTTTTTTTAAACCCTGCTAATATATTAACTTGTGTACATTGTTTTTGTAAATATGCAATAAACATTTCCTGTTTTGTTATATTTGTTATCATCTTGATTTCTAAGTTTCCCAGCTAATTTAGCCATTTCAGCATAGTCCATTAACTTAATTTGCTAATCTTCCTTGGTGGGAACTTCTTCTTTCCAGTGTTGGGCTAGCAATATCTGGGCGGCCGCAGTCACATACATAAATAAATTCTTATATTCTTTAGGTAGATCCGTTCCTGTAAAGGTAAAGGGACCCCTGACTATTATGTCCAGTCGCAGACAACTCTGGGGTTGCGGTGCTCATCTCGCTTTACAGGCCAAGGGAGCCAGCGCACAGCTTCCGGGTCATGTGGCCAGCATGACTACGCCGCTTCTGGTGAACCAGAGCAGCGCACGAAAATGCCGTTTACCTTCCCGCCGGAGCAGTACCTATTTATCTACTTGCACGTGCTCTCGAACTGCTAGGTTGGCAGGAGCAGGGACCAAGCAACGGGAGCTCACCCTGTCACAGGGATTCAAACCGCTGACCTTCTGATTGGCAAGTCCTAGGCTCTGTGGTTTTAACCCACGGTGCCACCTGCATCCCTATCTGTTCCTGTAATACCTAATAAGTAGGCTTCTGTTGTTATGTTTACCAAAGGTTTTTCTTAACATTTCCCCCCATTCATTATATATCATTTCCCAGTATTTTTTAATACTGAGATCTGCTCTTTCTTGCCCTTTGTTGATTTCTGAGATCTTCATTAGCCCCGGTCAGCAATCTGATGGCTGCATCACTTTGAGTCAGCTGAAGTTTCTGAGCACTTTTCAAAGGCAGCCCCATGTAGAGCACGTTACAGTCATCCAAAAGGGATGTAACTAAAGTGTGGGTGTCCCATTGTGTTGCATGATTAAGATGAAATTTTTGAATGGGTGGCAGGGTACTTCCTAAACTGGTACCCTCAATACCTCGGTCTTTGCCTTGGACCTTTTTTTGGGGCGGGGTGTGTGTGTGTTTCTTAAAGCACCCATATCTGAGCACCTCCTTTCATATCCCTAGGAGAGATTTGACTGCTCTGAAACTTTAGATTGTGACTCTCTCTCTCTCCCCCCCCCGTTCACTGTGCCTTTGTTCATTAATTTTGGCCGATGACCGTCGGAGGGAAGAGCCGAATCAGAAACTCTTTTGTTTCCCGGGTCTTTAGTGGAACGGGAGTTTCGTCCCTGTGCAAGGATGAGCAAACCACAGTCTGGCCGGACGGCTGCCAACGTCGTGTGTCTCTTCCATGACAAGCGCCTCTTTATTAATTCATGGTCCAGATCCCCTCTGTACATGCTGTTACTAATATTAGGTTTCGGCAGAAGTAGCAAGGGACACCAGAAGCTCAGGGAAGGGAGTCAGTGGGAGGGGGAAAGGGAAGCTAAATGCCTCATGCTGTTTCAGAGAATTAAAATGCGGGGGGGGGGGGGGAGGAGAGCAAAGCAAATTCCTTCTTGAGTTTTAATTGGGCTTAAATATTTGTCGATCCAGAGACCTCACACCCACACCATCACGCTGCTCTGGAAGCAATACAGAAATTGTGTGGGTGTTCCTAGGGGAAAAGATTTCTTCCTTGTAGCCCAAATCTATTAACTTTTACAAGGAATATGTTCAGGGGTGCTTGAGGTGGGTCTGAGGCCCTATTTTTTTTGTGGCGGGTCCTATATTTCCAGAACATTTCCCTCCCTTAATCCCACCCCCCAAAACCTCAATTGTTCCAAAATTTGTTTACTACCCACCATCTGATTAGGGGGTAGGCCACACCACAATGAAAGAACACCTGTCTTGAAGGTAAAAGGTCTCAGATTTGATTTCCTGCATCTCCGGGTAAGGCTGGGAGAGACTCCCTGCCTGAAACTGTGGAGAACTGGTGCCAGTCGGTGTACACAATACTAAGCTATATGGACCAGTGATGTGACTCAGTATAAGACAGCTTTTTTTCTTATACACAGTCTATACATTTAAATTAGTATATGCAGATTTGCACAAATATAAGGAGGGGGACAGCTGACTTGCCAGCAGAACATGTGAAAAGGATCTAGGGGTCTTGGTGGACCACAAGTTTAACATGAGTCAACAGTGTGATGCAGCAGCAAAAAAAGTTAATGCTATTCTTGGCAGGATCAACAGAAGTATCATTATAATAATCTGTCTGTCTGTCTGTCTGTCTGTCTGTTACTTCCCTTGATCAGGATACTGTGGATGGAGTATAAGAGCACCATTCTATTCTGCCTTGTTCAGACCACACCTGGAGTACTGTATCCAGTTCTGGGCACCACATTTTAAGGAGGATATTGACAAGCTGGAAGGTGTGCAGAGGAGGGCAACCAAGATGATCAAGGGTCTGGAAACCAGGTCTATGAGGAATGGTTGAGAAAGCTGGGTATGTTTAGCCTGGACAAGAGGAGACTGAGAGGAGACATGACAGCCATCTTCAAATATCTCAAAGGCTATCACATGGAAGATGGAGCAAGCTTGTTTTCCTCCTGCTCTGGAGGGTAGGACTTGAACCAATGGATTCAAGTTGCAAGAAGTGAGATCCCAACTAAAAACCAATAAGAACTTTCTGAAAGTAAGAATTGTTTAAGAGTGGAATGGACTTTCTTGGGAGGTTGTGAACTCTCCTTCCTTGGAGGTTTTTAAGCAGAGGTTGGATGACCATGTGTCATGGATGCTTTAGGTGAAATTCCTGCAGTGCGGGGGCTGGACTAGATGTCCTTTGGGGATCCCTTCTTCCCTTCTGTGATTTTCTGATTCTATGCATAGGTATATGCCCTGGAGATTGTGTAGAAACCAAAGCATCAGTATGAGAAGGAAACTCATCTCCTTTTCTCTGCAAATATCATCTGTGGGGGTGGACGGACCCAACCTTCAGATAGGGAATCAGTTCCTCAAGGCCTTCCAGATCTATGATTTTAGGCAAGTATACAGCTGCTTGATATGGTTGTAACTTTCTGTTTACAATAATGCTGCCAAATAGGACTGAGAACCTCTGAGCAGGTGAGAAGTTCCTTTCCGTTTTTTTAAAGAGTTTATGGGCAAAGTGACTATGATCATGTGCAGAGTGTCCTTCCTTTATGAAAGGAGCACTTCCTTACTACGCTCAGAGAACGATGACGCCGACAGCTATTTCCCCCACAACATTTTCAGATGCTTCTGGTCTTCCTGAGAAGACACAGCTGATGGGGAACGGCATCATCAATTCCCCATCTATGCTCCAAGGTAAGTCAAAGCTGGAAATGCAAAAGTATGTGAACTGGGGGAATGGGGGCCTTGATGCCCCACCTAAGGCTTCAGCACATCTGCGACGGCAATATGCACAGACTTTCCAGAGTCAAAGGATTAGTTTTATTGTGCTTTTGCTTGGCAGATCTGGTAACACAATGGATACCTTCTAAAAGCACAGATTCTTCCCCAAAGAATGCATGCTATATCCTCCACTTAGCTCCTCCACTTAGAGAAAAACGTTGATTTCTTGTAATCCCCCCGAAGATCCAACAAATGTAAAAAACAGCCGTGTCATTGGCCAGGCGGGTGCTGTTCTTCTTGAGGTTCCCTGTGATACTCCAAAAGACAGTAATAATTCCTACATGCAACTATATATTTACACATTTATATTAAACAGATGCCAGGCTCACTTATAATGAAAGCACTAAGCATTCTTTCTGGACGCTTGTAAAACAAATGGCCCAAAGCAGTACATTGCAGGCCTTATTTGAAAAGGCATCTAAGCTTGCAAATGACACACAAAATGCATTCTATTCGGGGAAAGTGCGTGCAAAAAAAATATTAGTCAGAGCTGCATATAAAAATGGACATATTCATGGCCTAGGACCCTCGTACCTACGGGACCGCCTCTCCCAGTATGCCCCACGGAGAGCCTCTGGGTCCATAAATAGCAACACCCTAGTGGTCCCGGGTCCTAAGGAAGTTAGATTAGCTTCAACCAGAGCCAGGGCCTTTTCAACACTGGCTCCGGCCTGGTGGAATGCTCTGTCTCATGAGACCAGGGCCCTGCAGGATCTGATTTCTTTCTGCAGGACCTGTAAGACAGAGTTGTTCCACCTGGCCTTTGGCTTGGAGCCAATTTGATTCCCTCCCCCTCTTTCTTTTTTCCTTTTCCTTTCTCCTCCTGTGATGAGGCTGCATTTAAATATTTTAATGTTTCAATATTTTAATGTTGTTTTTAAGTTGTATTCATTCAACTTGTTTTAATTATTGCTTGTTAGCCATCCTGAGCCTGGCCTTGGCTGGGGAGGGCGGGGTATAAATAAAAATTATTATTATTATTATTATTATTATTATTATTATTATTATTATTAGGGGGAAATGCATGAAAATTGAATATTGCTACAGAAATGTGGAGAACTGGATTTAAGAGGATCTTTTCACTATTTTCACCCAATATATGGATTTTTGTAGATATTTGTTTGTTGGAGAGTTGCGCTGCAAAATTCAGAAATGTACAATTTTCAAAGGATAGCTGTGCTTCAGTTCACATATGGGTTTGAAATATGTAATTGAGTTTATTTCCCATTAAAGTGCAAACAAAATCAATCCCCCCCCCCCCAGATTCCCAACCCACTTCCTTCCTTCACTGTACAGCTGACCCGGGTTAATCCTGACATTTTAGAAAAGCAATAAGAGCACACAGAGAGCAGCTCCAGCACTGCTGAATTCAAGCTACTGTATGTATGAACCTCAGCAGTGCTGAAGCCTAGGAAAGGAAAGGAATTATCTTAATACGTGATGAGGTTGCAAGGCTGGAATGAAAACTTCCTTTCAGTGGTAGTTGAATGGTGGTCATCATCAGCTCCCCCCAAAATAGCCCAGATTTTTGTGCCTTTGGCTGGCCATGGTGAATCTAGAGCTAAATGATTTTTTTTAAAAAAAATATGGCCCAGTTTCTCAAAATGTGATTGACAGCTCTTACAGCAATTTGCTCGCTAATCAGATAGCGGTCTTCTCCCATAACCCTGCTCTGCACATTCAGTTGACCTTAATTGTGGATCTGCCTGACCTTTGACCTGACAAGAAAACGAGACTCAATCATCTTCCTTCTTCTTCTTCTTCTTTTTTAAAATGGGGGTACAGTTCAGGTTGCTGCTGCTCTATGTGTGCAGTACAGAAGTTAGGGATGGGGAAAGAATTCAGTGCTGATTCACTTTTAATGAGAAGCCAACTCATTTGCATGTCTCAGACCAATATGCAAAGCGAAAGACAGCTATCCTTGGAAACCCACATGTCTGCAAATTTTGCAATGCGGTTTTCCACCAAGCAAACAATGTGTATGTAGATGCATACGAAGAGGAATTTTTGTTACCCGCTTTGAGGTTTTTCTACAATCAAGTGGTATATACATTTAAACAAACAAACAAACAAACAAATAATAAGTGGAAGCATCATAAAATGCATCATATTAGGGGGAGATGCTTGAAGAAATGCGCATATCAGTGAAAAACTACCTACAAAATGTGTTTATGGGAAAGGGTTATTGGTTTGTTATTGTTTCGTTATGTATTTTGTATCCTCATTTTGTGTTCTTCCGTTTGTGAACTGCCCTGGGATCTCCGGATGAAGGGCAGTATACAAATTTAACAAATAAATAAATAATCTGGTAAAAACCTGAACAAAGCAGCAGGCATCTTGAGGGTTTTGTCTTTCTTAGTTCAAGCCTTGTACGTAGCAAGGAAACATTCAATCAAACATATAGAGGTGGAAATTTCCCTCAGAACTACACAGCCAATCAGCGGGTGTGCTGCCTCAGCAAAGACCATCCCGCTCTGACTGGTTGCTAAGCAACACCTCCACCCATCGCATTCTCGGCTAGTTGACTTTAACGCTAACAGAATTATTAAAGTGGCGTTGTGCTGAGCTACAGAGCATTTTGGGTAAGTCGTCGCTGTGTTTCAAACCAGAGAGAAAGTCAATTGCCACAGTTTCCTGGCAAGGCACTCCATGGTTGGTGGCATTTGACTAGGCCAGCTCCAGACCAGGCAGGGGCCACTGTCAGATCAAGTTGGTGCAATTAGTTTTGCCAGTTAAAGAAAGTGGAGCAAAGTTGACTGCGGTTGTACTTATATTCATGCTATCAATTTATGTTCTGAATTACTATTTTAAATATGAAATTTCATATAGAGGACAACATTGGCCTTTAGTTGGAACATGAAGGAGCGTTTCATGTAGACCTTGAGCATTATTTTTAGGTACAATTAAAAAAGAAATGTGTTTGATTTGACTTCTCCACTGAATTTTGACATCAGTTTCCTGTTTTGGAGGAGTAATTGATCCACTCTATCTTTTATAGGGCTCATCTACCGCTTCCCTTCTCATTTAAGAGCCCTTTGTTCATTCACCCTTCCTTGCTTCCTGGCTACGCATTGAAAATAAACTTATGATGCCATACTCAATTGTGTAGCATCCAAACTGATGTCAAAACAAGGGATTTAGACTTTGCCGCAGGATCAAGGTGGAGATATTGTCTGCAAAACCAAAGCCGATTAAAAACAACAACGCAAAACTCAAATGTCTTCAAGGGTGCCCAAGCAGCTTTGTCAAATGTTAAATTAATTTGCACATATGTATTCCTTAGATGTAGTTGCAATGAAAAGTTTTCTTGACATGAGACGATTCCCATGAGACCAGCTTTCACCAACAGTTTTCACCTGATTTGGACTGCAAATTGTGGGAATGTTAAGGATAGTAGGAGAGGATATGTTGATTAAATATTATCCTTCCTTCACTCATGCTAGTGAGTCATGTAGCAGAGCAGATTCGCCTCAGTACAGCAGGAAGCTAGTCTGCAGATTTGTTTGAATCTCTTTAGTTAAGCAAACTAGTCTGGCTTGATCAAAGGTGTCCCCTTTGATCCTTCTTAAAAGAATAAAGACACAAGAGTCTTTCCTTAAAAGTAACAACAAGTTTAAAGGTAAAGGTAAAGGGACCCCGGACCATTAGGTCCAGTCGTGGCCAACTCTGGGGTTGCAGCGCTCATCTTGCTTTATTAGCCGAGGGAGCTGGCATACAGCTTCCGGGTCATGTGGCCAGCAGGACTAAGCTGCTTCTGGCGAACCAGAGCAGCGCACGGAAACGTTGTTTACCTTCCCGCTGAAGCTGTACCTATTTATCTGCTTGCACTTTGACGTGCTTTCGAACTGCTAGGTTGGCAGGAGCAGGGACTGAGCAACGGGAGCTCACTCCGTCGCGGGGATTCGAACCGCCGACCTTCTGATCGGCAAGTCCTAGGCTCTGTGGTTTAACCCACAGCGCCACCTGCGTCCCTAACAAGAAGTTTACTCACGTTCAGTTCACAGTGTGATTCCTGAAGGCAGGCTTTAGAGCTGGTAGTTACAGATACATAGTGTGAGTTCATCCCTTATGGGGCTTGAGCCCATGTTCTGCTGGCTGAGACCCAGCAGACAGCAAAATACATTAAGAGAACAGCACCAAGAGAACAAAATGGATGCATGAGAGCAGCAGGGCATCAAGAGAAAGATGGCTGAGTGACTCGGCTATTTTATGGAGTCAGCCAGGATCACACCCGTCTCCCTGGTCACATGCAGGGGGAAGATGCTCCAGACCAGTGGAACAGGAAGTTATATGAGTAAAGTCCCACTCTAGGGAAACAAGGAATGTTGTATTTGGCTGCTCCAATGGATCACATCCCACACAAATCGCATCAGCCCCAGTCAGGACAGCTGGTCAATGGGAGTCATCATCCAAAACAGCTGGAGGGCACCAGATTGGTGCAGCAGACGCTCTGCCCTCCCTCCATTTACATATTTGAGAACTATGGGATCATGAAACCATACTACTCATTGCAACCTTTCCCACTATTTGGTAGGCCTCTCGTTATTTGGTATGATAATGTTGCCTTTTAGCACCAGCACTTGACTGTTGTATGAGTTGCATTTCGACAACTGCAAACCAGCTGCCCCCAGGGTCTCTCGGTTTGGCTGCCTTTCCCATCTGTTTTACCTGCCTCCCATTTCTGAATAATTTATTTTTACCATCTGCATAAATTGAACACCTGGCCTAGGGGTAACTTATTCGCTTAAATTATTTAGGGCTTTAAAAATTACTCCCCGGTACCTCTTCCATTTGTAGGCAGGCAACATAATTGACAGGAGGAGACCACCCCCCTCACTGTTTGCCTTTTGGGGTGGATAGAACTTAGTGAGTGTTCTCCTTCTTTCTGAATACATATTCAGAAAATGGGACCAAAATTGTAAGGGTACGGAAATCCCTTTGATAATAGGTGTTTTCAGTTCTGGCCCTTTAAAGGAATCTGATGCTCTTAGCAGAATACAGTGGTACCTCTGGTTACATACGCTTCAGGTTATACACTCTGCTAACCCAGAAATAGTGCTTCAGGTTAAGAACTTTGCTTCAGGATGAGAACAGAAATTGTGTTCCGGCAGCATGGCAGCAGCAGGAGGCCCCATTAGCTAAAGTGGTGCTTCAGGTTAAGAACAGTTTCAGGTTAAGAATGGACCTCTGGAACAAATTAAGTACTTAACCTGAGGTACCACTGTATAGGGAAAGTGGGAGATCGGGAATTGCCCTATTAGTTTGTTCGTTTCATGCTTTCGTGTAGTTGTAAGATTGGTTTCAGGGTTCCCAACTGCTCAATTTCTTACAGCTGGTTTCAATTTTAGGTACGCCTGTTTTCCTCCAATATGTGGTCATTCTCAGTGGAAGCATCTGTCCAAAGTAGATGTGCACCTGACTGCTGCATAGCTGTCAACGTTTCCCTTTTTTAAAGGGAAATTCCATTATTCTGAATAGGATTCCTCTCAAGAAAAGGGAAAAATTGACAGCTATGGACTGGTGCCTGGGTGGGAGCAGCTAGTACACCGGTAGCAGCTACTATTGGTAGTAATATAGCTGCTGCTACAACCTGCAGCAAAGTGCCACACCGAGCTGATACTTCCCACACGTCAGTTGCAGCAACTTCTGCGGCCCACAGTGATCAAAAGTATGTCTCTCAGATCGCAGAACTTTCTGTGGCTGAAAGAACTTTCTGTTGTGGACATCTGTGACCCTCCAGAATGGTTGGAGTGCCTGTAGAGTAGCTGACAGCTTCGGGCATGGCTAACCCAATCCCTTTTGCTTCGTGATGCTTCCTGCTTTAAGCTTTTGCACCAAGGACTCTGGATCACATCTCTCAAACAGGCCACTTTGTGCAGTTGCAGGTGAAGCGAGAGGGAACACGAGAGAGCAGCCATAATCTCATCGTGGCATTTTGGCTCGCTGCCTTTTATTTTTACAATGAGGGGCAGGAGGGGAGAGCCCCAAAGGTTCAACTCGAATCCCTGTTGGGGTTTCCTTTCCTGTCTTCGATGTGTCTAGCCAGAAACGCAAGACTGACAGGATGATAAAACGCTGATGCCAGGTTCGCTTGCCCATTCAAAGACCCTACCTCAGGTATCAGATACCTGGGCTCTACTTTGAGGTCAACCGGACACCTCCCCTGAGGCCTTCCTGGGCTGAAGGATATATCGACTCAAAAATTCTCTCAGGTATAGCAGCTGTTATCTGAGCTAAGATCAAAGTGCCCCTCTGTATGTATGTATATATATATATATATATATATATATATATATATATATATATATATGTTTTCGTAGATTTTCACGGGTACAGGAATGCAGGTTTTGGTGTCCTCGGGTGTCTTCCCGTGTAAAAGTTGGGGTGTCTAGGCGACGTTTCGACGATGACGAGTGAGACCTCGTCGAAACGTCGCCTAGACACCCCAACTTTTACACGGGAAGACACCCGAGGACACCAAAACCTGCATATATATATATATATATATATATATATATATATAATTGCACACATCTTCCAAGTTGATCTCTTTTCTCCAAAATTCAAATGCATGTTGATCGAGCCTCATGGGGAAACAGTTGCTTTGCTGAAGAACAAGCTGGCAGAATTTCTGTGTTGTGAAATTCTAGTTTTGTTAGAAAACTAAAGAAGAATGAAAGAAAAACCCTAATGCAAATTAAACACAGAAGGTATTTACTGTACCAGAAGTAAATAACATTTCATAAATAGCAGAACTCTTACGTGGTCTGATTACTTCAACCAGTGTTTCCAGGGTGCTGCTAGGATTCTGTGCTCAGAGGGTGGGCCATTGTAGCCTTACAGAGAAAGGCTTGAAATATTTTATATTTTTTTTTAAATTGTACTTATTTTGAAATCCTCGTTTCTGATTACCGGACCACAGAACAGTCTACCACATCTCGAAGCACGTAACAAAATGCAAGTGCTAGTATAGGATGCCAGTGAAATTTCAGGTAAAAGTAAATTCCACGTTAATTTGAGAATTTGACAAACCCACAGGTAAATTTTGAGGAAAGCGAAGTAAGAGTTTTGATAGGATGTGCAGCATTTCTTAGGCAAGTTCAGCACATCTAGCATTGTAAAGCATTAGTAAAACTTCCCTATATTGGATTGCCTTCAGATGGCTCGGGGGTTGGATAACTCCATACCCTCCAACATTTCTCCAGTGAAAATAGGAACGTCCTAAGGAAAAGCAGGACATTCTGGGATCAAATCAGAAACTGGGACAGCTTCTCTAAATCAGGGAGATCCCTGGAAAATCCCTGTGGCCTGGTAGAGGTGGAAACCGTCTCTTATGTCTTGCTACAACGTCATTTTTATGAGGATATACGCTCAGTATATCACTGAGAGCCAGTGTGGTGTAGTGGTTAAGAGTGGTAGTCTCGTATTCTGGGGAACCGGGTTCGCGTCTCCACTCCTCCACATGCAGCTGCTGGGTGACCTTGGGCTAGTCACACTTCTCTGAAGTCTCTCAGCCCCACTCACCTCACAGAGTGTTTGTTGTGGGGGAGGAAGGGAAAGGAGAATGTTAGCTGCTTTGAGACTCCTGAAGGGGAGTGATAAAGCGGGATATCAAATCCAAACTCTTCTTCTCTTCTTCTTCTTCTCCAGTCTTTATCACCCCTGTTATACAGAAAATTCCAAGTGGGTCTGAACCTCAATGTTTAAATCCCTGATAGAGGATAAGGATCCAGAGATCACGTTAAGGGTGGCCAAATTTTGCGCAGCTGCCATAAAACTCAGGGAACAAGCTGTGCTATTACAAAGACTAAGGCCTCAGATGCAAGCTCTAGATAGTATTTCAGAGACTAAGACCTAAACCACATTTCTAATGGCTCTCATATTTCTATTGTTTATTGTTATATTCGATTGTAAATTCAAAATTAATTCTATTGTGTTTTATGTTCGCTTAGTACGGTATGTGAATCTGGTCTGGGACCGTAATAAAGTTCATTTCGTTTCATTTCCCTGGAAAATAGGGACACTTGGAGGGTCTGATATTTGGGTAATTTTGTGGGACATCGCAAGGAGGGCAGATTTTTCAGGATGGAGGTCCTATATTGAGCTTTTAAAAAAAGTATAACATTTTTATTAAGTGTTTTGGATATGTGGAGATAAACAGGCATGAAGAGGGTACCCTCGCAACGGCCGCAGGCATCTTAGAGCAGGGGTCAGCAAACTTACCACGCCTCAGGCCAGTGTCTCCAGCGCCAATCGTGTGGCAGGCCGGAGGGCAGGGGAGCGCATTCCCATACACGTGCGCACACGCCATTTCCGGTCCACTTCTGGGTCGGAGGAGCACCAGAAATAGCTTGTGTGCATGTGCACGGGCCTCCTCCGACCCAGATGTGCACCGGAAATAACGCTTGCACATGCACAAATAACGCTTGCGCATGCACAAATAACGCTTGCGCTTGCGCAAGCTATTTCTGGTGCTCCTCCGACACGGAAATGTGCAGCGCGGCACCAGTAAGAGCGGCCGGCGGCAATGGGCGGTGGGGGTTGCCGCGGGCCAGATAAATGAGTCCCTTGGGCCTTATCCGGCCTGTGGGCCTTAGTTTGGGGACCTCTGCCTTAGAGAAACCAACAAATCCAAGAAGCAGAGGTCATATTTATGAAGGAGTTGGTCAGTAGGACAGAGTTAAATTATTGAATTATAGACTGTCTTAATATTGTCTTTCCGGGAGCTCCAGAGCTGGTGAGAGCAACTGCAGAAATATTGATATAAAGAGGAATCGCAACAATCAGGTTCATAGGGGAGCGAATGCTAAAGGCAGTGAGAGGCCACAATCACATTGCATATGAAACGAATTGAACCATTTTGTGCTTGCGCTCCTCAGGTTTTTGTGGTTTAACTTTTTCTTAAAATGTGATTTGCCACACTTTGTGATAGCATAACTCTCAATATACCCCCGTAGAATCTTTCCAGTTACAGGCAATAATGATTTTAAGCTACTGACAACAAGCGGCTGATCAGTTCCTTCTGTTTCAGGTCGTGATCAGAGCCAATAAGGAGGTTAAATAAGGCCAACTACAGGAAAGTGTGCTCCCAATGTCCTGTAATGGAACTGATTTCTTGAAACACCTGCCCCCAGACAACTGCCACCCTCCCACAGGTCCACTACCTATGGATCTACAACCAAGGTTTCACCGAAAGTGAATTTCAAGTAAAATTGGGGGTTTTCTCCCCAGCAAAACATGTTGGGACACTTTTATCACTTCCAGTACTGAACTTCTGTCCTCTTCCTGAACTCCTGCCACTGAACCTGTGCCATTACTTGCCTGAATAAATATCTCTTTCTTACTTACAAGTAAGAGCCTCTATCTCTGTGTTTTGGGTGGGAGCCTGGACAAGACCTCCAAAATAGATCAGAGGCATAAACACCAGTCATCACCTAAAGAGGAACTTTTCATGTGCCTTCCCTAAGTTGCCAAATTCATTAAACGAAGGAGATGATTCACAACAAGGAGATAATCAGTTCATTCAGACAAAGCATGCGCTACTCCACATCTCAAAAACAACTTTCTGATACACTGAGGAGCAGATATTACTTAAAGGATGTCATGCTACAGTAAGTTCGTACAGTAGATGCTGCAGTAGCATATACTGTATGTAGAATTTCATTCAAATAATGTAAGCAATTGTGCTTGGATTGCCATTGGTAGTGGACTAATCAAGAAAAAGAGCAGAAAGGGAAAATGCTTCTCAATGCAGTCCGAGGGCGATGTTTTCTTTTTCTTGGATAAACATCTGAGATTAGATTATTTGGATTGTAGTCGGCACTGTTTGAAATCTGTTCCGGTGTATATTGTCTGCCCTGTTGCAAAAGCAGAGGTATGTTGTGCCAGTTGGGATTAATATGGGCTACATGAAAGGGTTCTGGGTGGTATCGTTTTCCATGGCCGTTGCGTTCATTGACATAAGAATTTCAAGTTGTGTTGCCTTGCAAGTCATTTCTTGCCCAGGATGGTAGAGATCAAGGTCGTGTGTGTATTGTGCTACAAATTCGTGACAATGCCACCTCATTCTTCCTCCAGAGAGTTCAGAGTGCCATCTTTAGTCTCTCAACAGTCTTCGTCGAAGCCTTTAAGCTGAGAGGTGGTGACTCACTCAAGTCCCAGGCCACCCATTGAGCCTCCTTGCTGACTAGGGTTTTGAGTGATCTTCAGAGCCTGAAACTTCTCCAGCATCCCAGACTCTTATCAATCCCTCTTATGGGAAATGTCTGTGGGTCAGTCATAGACTGCACACCTTGTATGCAGAAGGTTTGAGCCCTGGGATCTCCAGGTAGGGCTGGGGAGGAATGAAACCCTGGAGTCATTGCCAGTCATTGTGTCACGGTCCGGTCTACAGGCAATCAAAGTCCTGGCTGAGGACATCGGGGCCAGGGGAAAGATGGTGGGGTGGGAGCCGGAACGAGAGTCCAGAAGCCAGGGGTCTGAGGGTCAGGAAGCAGGGAGCCACAAAGTCAAGGGTCTGAGGGTCAAGAAGCAAGGAGTCAAGAAGCCAAAGTCCGAGGCTCAGAAAGCAAGAAGCCAAACACAGGAAGGCAGGAAATGAGTTGCTGTGGCAAAGAACCGAAGGGAAATGCTGACCTTATATCCCTTCCTGGCTCTTGCCACCAGGTGCAGTGAGTTACCAAGCAGCCTCACCTGTGCGGCCGCACCTTGCCTCTCCAGAACAAACTTAGGAAGGCCCCAGTCCTGCAAAGCCCTACTGGTCACAGGGCCTTGCTCCTGCACGCACTCCTGACACATTGTTGGTAGAGAATACTGAGCTAAGTGGAGCATTCATCTGACTTGGTATAAAGTACCTTTCTAGGTTTCTGTCTAAACCACGTGCTCCATTTTTACCATTAACTATCAGCAGTAGCAACAGGAGGAGAGAAAACCAGCCACCTCTGGATCATTATCATTCTTATATCTGCAATAACCATAGGGTATTGCTTTGGCCCAAGTGCTTTGTGCAGTTTCATTTTAAGCTGAGGTCAGATGACCGTCTGTCATGGATGCTTCAGTTGAGATTCCTGTATTGCAAGGGGTTGAACTAGTTGGCCCTTGGGGTCCCTTCCAATTCTACAATTCTATGATTTTGCAATTCTAATTTTGTTACTCCACCTTCAGCATGCGAATGAAAATTCAGGATGCAAGTAAGATAGATGACAGGGTGGATTTCAAAGGCCATAAAAACCCAAAATATTCTGATTTGTTGTAGGTATATGATGCTTCTCGCACATTGCAATGAGCTTGTGAAGTTGCCTTTTTCGTTGGCATCTGTTTTTCTGAGAGAGACAATGGAGTGTGCTTCTAGGGGTGAAGTCAAGCTGCTGTGCTAGCAGCACTGAAGTGACCTCTCCATGGCTCAAGCCTGGACAGTGTGTATGGCGGTCCTGGGCTGCCCAGATGCCAAGATCTCCCTCTTGGCCTTGCTGATATGGTCCAAAGGAAAGGAGAGCAGGAGTTGCCGGAAGGAGGTGCAAGAGGTGCCACCTAACCTTCTTAGAGACTCAGCTCTGGATTTATGTCGGGTATACACCTTATCCTTTTCTTCTCCTGAAGATATCCCGCAAGGCAGCAGAGGTTCAGGATAAGAGTTATCTGGATGGAGTTTTCTGGATGGAGACCCTCAAAGCTCCTACTTGCCCAGAAAACAGTCAAAGGAAGAAAGGATTTAGCCTTCTTCTTTGCACCATAGTTCAGATCTGGACCACCTCCCTCCAGCTGTTTTTCCCCCTGAAGAAGTAGACACAGCCAGTTCTATGCAGTTTAAAATGCTTCTAACGCAATGTGCAGTTTTGCTCTCAAAGCAACTCTTGTTCCAAGAACTAGGAAGGCTCAGTGGATGGAGAGAGACTTGCTCAGTCGTAGATTTGTGGACAATGGCCCCAGTCAGGCCATTGTCACGTTTTTTTAGATCCCTGACCCGTGTTAAAAAAAAAGAAAAGAAGGAAGCTGTGTTGATTTATCAAAGTAAGGCAATTCCAGAGCCTTAGGAATCTGTGCACTTTTGCACATTTCTTGCCAGCTCCTAAAAGCCTGCTTCACACATTAACATCTTTACACCTAGGATGTTCTGTGCTGCACGCCTAAACATGCCATAACAAATACATGCTTGCAAACACATACATTGCACAGATCTATACATGTCAAGGAGCCAGGACTGGTGGTGGCCCCAGCTAAGGCTATGCTAGGTGGCAATTCTAGGTTTGCCTCTGTGTAAATGTGTGAAATCAGGAAAAGAGCTGTTCTACAGTGGAACAGTCTCCCTTGGGAGGTGGTGGACTCTCCTTCCTTGTAGGTTTTTAAGCAGAGGTTGGATGGCCATCTGTCATGGAGGCTTTAGCTGAGATTCCTGCATTGCAGGGGGTTGGACTAGATGACCCTTGGTGTCCCTTCCAACTCTACAATTCTATGATTTTATGAAATGGCCCTAAGAGAGCCAGCGCAATGTGGTGGTTAAGAGCGGTAGTCTCATAATCTGGGGAACCGGGTTCGCGTCTCCACTCCTCCACATGCAGCTGCTGGGTGACCTTGGGCTAGTCACACTTCTCTGAAGTCTCTCAGCCTCGCTCACCTCACAGAGTATTTGTTGTGGGGGAGGAAGGGAAAGGAGATTGTTAGCCGCTTTGAGACTCCTTAAAGGTAAAGGGACCCCTGACCATTAGGTCCAGTCGTGGCCGAATCTGGGGTTGCGGCGCTCATCTCGCTTTACTGGCCGAGGGAGCCGCATACAGCTTCCGGGTCATGTGGCCAGCATGACTAAGCTGCTTCTGGAGAACCTTCCCGCCGGAGCGGTACCTATTTATCTACTTGCACTTTGACGTGCTTTCGAACTGCTAGGTTGGCAGGAGCTGGGACCGAGCAACGGGAGCTCACCCTGTTGCGGGGATTCGAACCGCCGACCTTCTGATCAGCAAGTTCCAGACTCTTTGGCTTAACCCACAGCGGGATATCAAATCCAAACTCTTCTTCTTCTTCTTTGGATAAAACATATATACTCTGGCTCTCCTCTGTTGCTGATCATCTGGTGGACTCGTTTTTAAGAAGTTGAGGTGGGAATCTCCCAAGAGGGCCTTTCCACCTGAGTGTATATCAGCACTTGGCAAGGGATTCCAAAATGATTTGAAAAGAGAGAGAGAGAGAATAGCTGAAACGATGACATGGGGACATCAAAGAGCTCTTTGCGAGTGTAAACAATGATCCCTTGAAATGCGAGTCCTCCAGCCCTGCCCGGAGGAGTGTCCCTGGCCCCCTCCCCACCAAAGCTCCATATATTTGCTCTCATTTTAAGAACTCGGTGAGTCAGTGTTTGCCTTTGCTGATCTTTCCCCCGCATAAATCATCCCATTATGGGAGCATCGTCATTGATGTAGCTGCGAAAGCATTCACTCCCTTATTCCACCTGTCATCTCTGTGAGCCGGGCTCCTTTTACACTGGCCTCCCATTCCCACTCATAACAATATAAAGGGAGGAAGCGGCGTTATGCTGAGTCATGACAGAGGGCCATGCTGTCGAGTCATGTCTGCTCCCAAGGGAACATGGGAAGCTACCTTAGTCAGGCCATTGGTCCATCAACCTCAACCTTGTCTTGTTGGACTTGTCTTGTTGGACTACAACTCCCATCAACGCCACCCAGATTAGCTAATGGGGAAGGGTGATGGGAGTTGTGGTCCAACAAATGTCTGGAGACCCAAGGCCGAAAAACACTGCTCTAGACTGACTGGCACCAGCTTTCCAGGGTTTCATGTAGATTGCTTCCTAGCCTTCCAGATTTTGAACCTGGGAAAGTTTGCAGCTAAAGCACTCGCTCCATGCCCCCCCAACATGTTGGGTCCCCAAACCAGGATGTGCATCTTTCCGGCTGTGCTCCCATGCAAGTCATGTGACCCACATGAGATCATAGAGTCCAAAAGGCACACTTTGGGAGGTACCAAAAAATGTGTGCATTGGGGTGCCATGTGAGATCATGGCCCCGGAAAAGTGCTTTTTCACTGTGAGATCTCAGCACGAAATCATGTGAGATCATGGTGCACAAAATAGGTGCCATCCTTTCATGGGGAAGAAAGGGGTGTCCTGGCTTACCCAGGACATTTGCAGGGTACAGTGGTACCTCTGGTTATGAACTTAATTCGTTCGGGAGGTCTGTTCTTATCTTGAGGCGCGCTTTCGTTAATGGGGCTTCCCAGTGCGTGACTTCCGCTCACATCCTGGGGCAAAGTTTGCTACCGGGAGCAGCTAGTTCCAGGTTAGTGGACCTCATTACCAGAAGTGTTCATAAGGGGGACAGTACGTAACCAGAGGTTCCACTGTATGTTGCTCTGTCGCTGAGCCATAGCCCCTCAGAACCTAAAACTGTGGCTTAGAGGACGTTGTCTTAGACCAGGCTTCTCAACCATCCTAACCATGCTGGCTGGGGCTATTAGAGTTGTATTCCAAAAGAGGGCAAAGGCATCATTTTGGGTAGGGCTACCTTTTACAGATTCACAGCAATAGTCCATCTGCTTAATATTGTCTATAGTGACTGGCAGGGGCTCTCCAGAGTTTTGGGTCAGAGTCATTCCCAGCCCTACCTGAAAATACAAAGGATTAACCAGTGAGTACCTTTCTGTATGCAAAGCCTGTGCCCGCTGCTGCTGGTGGATCACTGAGGCCTGCTCGTGTGTCTTTGTTGTTGTTTAGTCATTTAGTCGTGTCTGACTCTTCATGACCCCATGGACCAGAGCACGCCAGGCACTCCTGTCTTCCACCTCCCGCAGTTTGGTCGAACTCATGCTGGTAGCTTTGAGAACACTGTCCAACCATCTCATCCTCTGTTGTCCCCTTCTCCTTGTGCCCTCCATCTTTCCCAATGTCAGGGTCTTTTCCAGGGAGTTTCCCTTCTCATGAGGTGGCCAAAGTATTGGAGTCTCAGCTTCAGGATCTGTCCTTCCAGTGAGCACTGAGGACTGATTTCCTTAAGAATGGAGAGGTTTGATCTTCTTGCAGTCCATGGGACTCTCAAGAGTCTCCTCCAGCACCATAATTCAAAAGCATCAATTCTTTGGCTAGCAGCCTTCTTTATGGTCCAGCTCTCACTTCCATACATCACTACTGGGAAAACCATAGCTTTAACTATACGGACCTTTGTTGGCAAGGTGATGTCTCTGCTTTTTAAGATGCTGTCTAGGTTTGCCATTGCTTTTCTCCCAAGAAGCAGGCGTATTTTAATTTCGTGGCTGCTGTCACCATCTGCAGTGATCATGGAGCCCAAGAAAGTAAAATCTCTCACTGCCTCCATTTCTTCCCCTTCTATTTGCCAGGAGGTGATGGGACCAGTGGCCGTGACCATCATTTTTTGATGTTGAGCTTCAAACCATATTTTGCGCTCTCCTCTTTCACCCTCAATAAAAGGTTCTTTAATTCCTCCTCACTTTCTGCCATCAAGGTTGTGTCCTTTGCATATCTGAGGTTGTTGATATTTCTTCCGGCAATCTTAATTCCAGCTAGGGATTCATCCAGCCCAGCCTTTTGCATGATGAATTCTGCATATATGTCTCTTTAGCACAAGCTTAAACACACGCTGCAAGAGTCCTGGAAAAATCAGGAATCCTGTTTTTCCCCGCGAGAGTGCAGCGGCTATTTTGGTCACCATGATCTGGTGCGATTTCGCACTGAAATCTCGCTCTGAAAAGAGCGCTTTTGGGGAGCTGCGATCTTTGCAGCCTGGGCATTATCATCTGCTAGCGATTCCAGCCCACAGGAAACCATTGTTAAAGGCACAGGTAAATAGGCTGGTTGAGATGTTGGCATTCTTAGGCACTTTTCAAGCTATATCAGTGGATAAATGAAACCCATGCAGCCACAACTAGTGCCCGGGAAAAGAATTAAATCTGAAACTTTGGCTAAGTAAAGAAACAAACAAAATGAGGCAACTGGAGTGGGGGGAGTAAAAAGCAATTGTTCGGTTGCCTAGGTAACGGGAAGTGGGTGCAGCCAATCAGCGAAGTTGATATACTGTTTTGACATCCATGCACATATTCCTAACATAAATAGCAACAGAGACCTAATAACAATAGGTTTTAAAGCTAGAAACTGATGTCATTTCAAATGTGTCAGTCAACGGGAGCCTATGAAAGTGTTTCTTCTATCAAACTGACGTTAAGTACATGCTGTAATGGCTTCATAAGTGATAGCAGACTCCTGACAGGCCATAAAGGAGATGAAACATCTATAATTACCTTGTAGCATGTTCGGTGTCCTTTGGCATATTTAAAAGAAAGGGGGGGGGTTTGAAAGAAATAAAATAAAACTTGAGCATTATGATCAAAGCTGTCCAAAAGTAAGCTGCCTATGCGAAAAGGATAACTTTCGGCAGAGTAGATTTTAGTCTGTACAGGCCTTTAAACGGGAGCTTCATTTTATGTAAGGCAAGGAGTAGGGCGGGGGTCAGCAATTTTTTTGTGGCTTGGGCTGGTTCATGGTCCTGCAGACACTGCGGCGGGCCAGGTATGCGCACGCACGCACGTGCAAATGCGATTTCTGGCACTCCTTCTGGTGCAGAGGAGGCGTGCGCAGCTTCCCATTGGCTGCAGGAGCTTCCCGCAGCCAATGGGAAGCTAGCCAGTGTAGTCGAAGGCGGTCCCCACTCCGCTCCGCTCCAGTTTAGCATGCCACACGGGAGCCGACTGAGTGGGCAGTGGTGGTCCCCAAGCGGGCGGCAGGGGTCCATGGGCTGGTTAAACAACCCCCATTGGCCGCTTGTGGCCCATGGGCCTTAGGTTGCCAACCCCTGCGGTAGGGAACTTGGGGTCTGAGGGCCAAATATGGCCCTCAAAGCTCCCCTCAGGCCACACCCCTCACAGACCCTGCTTCCTGCATTGTGCCTGCCTGGAATATGTCTTTGTGTTTTGCTTGCCTGGATGGATAGAGAAGGGTCCATGAGTGTGGGCAGAGACTAGCCTACGGTTACCAGATTTTTCTCAGTGAATCCGGGGACACTTTTAAATATATATATATACATGCTTTATTATCCCTAATTACATCTATACATCAGCTGTTTTCTGTCTTGAGAAGTCTGGAGGAGGAGAGAAACCTGGGGGGTGGGATTGGAAGCAGAGTTTGAGAATACGACTGTGGGGTGGTCACAGAACCACAGATTTGGAAAGGACCTCTGAGGGGCATCTAGGCAATGGAGGTACCTCAACTCAAGCAGCCTCAACTTAAAAGAACATAAGGCGTCCCGGCTCCAGTTTGACTCCTGCAGTTCCTGGCCGTCGGGGACACACTCTTGTTCACGCTCTTTCTCAAGCTCAGCTGCCCGGCTCCGTGCCAGCTCCGCCGCTGCTCCAGTTGGCTGAGGGGATCGGAGTCCTCTCACCCCTCCATGCCTTGCCCAGCAGAGAAACTGTGCCCCTTGCGCCCCTCCTGGGCAACTGCGTGCCACCCACCTGTGACTCCCGAGACTCCCCTGATCTCCTGCCCCCTTCCCCCTTCCTTTTGACAGATTTTGGGAGGCTCGGGAGTCACAGGCGGGCGGCCATTTCCTGGAAGGGGGGGCGAGGCGCGCAGTTTCTCTGCTGGGCAAGGTGCAAAGCTTTTCTTTCGCACACTGTGAAACTCTCAAAATGAAGGGGGAAGGGGATAGAAGATCGGGGAAGGATCGGGAGTCATGGGCAGGTGGTGCGCCATTGCCCAGGAGGGGCGCAAGGCGTATGGTTTCTCTGCTGGGCAAAAATGATCTTCCCACCCCTCCAGCTGCATATTACTCCAGGAGAGCAGGGTGTCACATTTCCCAGGGACATTTAATGAAATCCGGGGACATTCTGCGGACGGAATTTGTCCGGGGACAGAATTTGTCCGGGGACAGATTTGCAAATCCGGGGTCTGTCCCTGGGAAAGGGAGACGTCTGGTAACCCTAGACTAGCCTATTGTACAAAGGTATGCATTCATTGTCCCGCCCACTTTTGCCTCTGGCCCTGCCCATTATGGACATGTGGCCCTTACAAAGTTGTCCAGGTGGGAATGTGGCCCTCTGTTTGAAAAACTTTTCCCCACCCCTAATCTAAGGGGGCTGTATTCTGAACCTCTCTGAAGCTAATTCATCATTTTTTAACGTTCTTGGCAGATCTTATACCCTCAGCCAAAGCAGTTAAACAGAGTAAAGTCAGTACCGAAAAGGCGTCAAGTGTATTTTGAGTGCCATTAATACACAGGCGGTATAGTGGGAGATGGACTGATCCGAAACATGGCCATGACATATCCCTCAAATATCCTGGTAAAACTGGGATACCCTCCCCTTCTCTCAAGAATATTGTGGCCATTTGGTATGGTATTTCGCGCCACAATTTTCCCTGAAAAAAGCACTTTTCCCAGAGCCACAATCTTGTGCACTCCCCCAAGCACATGTTTTTGGGTCCCATGTCCAAAAGAAGCACTTTTTGGGGGAGGGGAGGAAATCATGCCACAAAATCGTGTGAGATCATGGCACCCAAAATGGCCGACATGCTCTTGCAAGAAAAAACGCGAAGATGACACCCCAGTTTTTCCCTTCAACATGTTGGAGGATATGGCATGATACACTTGTAAATATCTCATGTGTGCCACATTAAAAGGGATTGGAACCAGGCAAGAGAGTGGCTATTATTATTATTCATTTCACTTCTGTTCTGCTTGATATTTTTAATAAAAAAATCTCAAAGCAGTTTACAACACATCAAAACATCAAACAAAGCGATGCAGGGCAAACCATTAGTGAAGAAAGTCAAATATAACATATACATTCAAAGCAACATAGTGAACAGGAGACTAAACTATTATATTAAGGATTTCAAAACAAAAACATAACAAAGGAGGTCAACTACAGAATGCATATTTAGCCCAGCAGAGTTAACAATTGCAATTATCTTAAGCATTTCAAAAGAAAACATCACTAAAGGAAGTCAAATATAAAATGCACATCTAAAACAGCATAATTAGCAAGGGAATAAAATATTATTATAAGCATAGAACATATCTGTTGCTGTTGATGCCAATCCTGCCAATGGTGGTTCATGGCAGATGGCGGCTACGGAAGATCAGGCTCAATTACCTTAGTGTGCAATACTTTTACAGGAAAATTTACCACTGGATTTTTCCTCATATTACTAGGGTGGGTGGTGAGGATTCCCACCCCTGCAGCGCTGGAAAGTTTAGAACTCTTTTCTACTCTTTCAGTGCATGTGTTTTGGGTGAACGTGAGTGCGTCATAGTGATGTGGCTTTGAATGCAAGATTGCCTTTCTGACTGGATTAAAGGTTGATTTAGCTCAGCAAAGCCACTTCCGTCCTTCGAAGGAGGTGGAGTTGCGGGCTTCACGGCCCCACCCCACACGATTGGGGGATCCCTGGCCGTGTCATCCCCTGGCTAGCCAATTGGCTGGCTCTGGGGGCGTGGCCTACCCTACTTAAGGCAGGACGCGGCCGGGGATTTCCCTCTTTCCCCAACTGCTGGCTGTTCCTGCTTTTCCCACCCTCCCGCCCTACAAGGTTTTTGTTCCTTGACCTTGCTATGGACCTTGGTTGGTCACTGTTGAGGGGCCTGGTAGGAATTTTTCCACTTGGCAAATTGGCACCAGCCACTTGGTTTTCGCCTACCTCGTAGCAAATCGTTACAACTTTCCGGGTATTGGCGGTTAGGCATTGGTATTGTTCTGTAGATGGAAGAGGGGAGGAAGCGCCATCACCTGCCCCGCATATTGAAGGGTAGTCCGATAAAGGATTCCGGGGGGCGTGGCCCTGTCCGAAACCTATGGAGGTGAGGGCCTAAGGCACGCCCCTGAGCAGTGACCCCGGAGGAGTTCCTAGTTGATGTGCATCAGCAGGACTCCCCCTACTGATGGTTAACCCTTCCTGGACTTCAAGCGGACGGGCTGAAGCCGGATATAGTCGGTTAGGACCAATGCCTAAGCCAATACTGCTCATCACCTGTAACCAATAAAGTTGTGGCCTTATTTAGCCCATTAACCTTAATATTTGTGTCATGTGTCTTTATTTCCACTGGGGGGTGGGCAGGAACTCGCCACGCAACAGGTTGATTTTGTGTCAGCATGGGTCATCCTCACCTAGCACCGCTGTACTGATAGGCCTCTGGGAGCTGCCATTTAATTTTCCCACAATGCCTCTGATATAGTGTGCCATTTTGGGGGGTGGGATTGCAGTGCAAAATTCCATGAGGTCATGGCACCCCTAATTGTCACGGGGCCCTCACGAGAAAAAAGAACACAAGGAAAAAGCTCCTCTCACAAAAATACATCAAATGTTTGTGCAAATTTCTCCGACCATACACATTTCCCTATCCAGTTGTGAATCATTTACATTTTTCCCTTTTCTTTAATCTACATTATCATTGTTGATTTTATTCTTATTTATCCGCACATTTTAATACACTTTCTCTTAATGTACGCATTTTAATGCACTTTCTGTTAATGTATGCAATTTTTAAACACAATTGGGGAGTCAGAGCATTGCATTTTAATGCACACTTTCCCTTGACATACACATTTTTCTACACACAAATGCACATCTTTTTTTGTTGGCGTACTGCATTGCTGAGAAGTTTCAAAGGGCAGCTGTGCTTTGGTTCAGGAAGTGTGAATTAGGCAGATTTGCATTTAAAAGTGAACTGCATTTCTCCCCAGCCCCTCCTTGCAAGCAGTGCAAAACTGGATTTCACAGTTGCTGCAAAACTAGAGCTCTTTTATCCTCGCCAGGTGTTCCATTACCCTTTGCTACCCCCTTAGTCAGGACACCTTGTCTCGCCCAGAGACTAGGATTATTATTTTACACAAAATAAGAGATTAAAGAGTTCATTGAAAACACCGAGATAGCAGCGCCAAATTATAGCAGGTTAAGAGCAGCATATTAGATATTACACACAGATTCCTGCAAATTTCCCCTTTCTTTCACAGAAAAGCGAGGATGGCTGAAGGAGGAAGCAGAAGAGCACTGGGTCTGTGGGGTTCGTGTGTGCAGTGCTCATTTTCGGATGGTGATTCTCAGGGCTGGGGAGAAGTGTTGGTTAAAACCAGGTCCCCTCCCCCTTTCTTGCTTGTGTCTTAACATGGGAGCAAACAGCTTTTCGGTTTCATTTGGCTTCTACAGCCAAGAGAAGGTTATGTGCATTTATGTGCAATATCTAGTCTGGCCCTGAGCTGAAATACAGTGGTACCTCAGGTTAAGTACTTAATTCGTTCTGAAGGTCCGTACTTAACCTAAAACTGTTCTTAACCTGAAGCACCACTTTAGCTAATGGGGCCTCCTGCTGCCATCGCGCTGCCGGAGCACGATTTCTGTTCTCATCCTGAAGCAAAGTTCTTAACCTGAAACACTATTTCTGGGTTAGCAGAGTCCTTAACCTGAAGCGTATGTAACCTGAGGTACAACAACAACAACAACAACAACAACAACAACAACAACAATAATAATATAATTATTATTTGTACCCGACCCACCAGGCTGGGTTTCCTCAGCCACTCTGGGCAGCTTCCAACAAAATATTAAAATACAATAGTCTATTAAACATTAAAAGCTTCCCAAAACAGGGCTGCCTTCAGATGTCTTCTAAAAGTCTGGTTGTTGTTTTTCTTTTTGACATCTGGTGGGACGGTGTTCCACAGGGCGGTTGCCACTACCGAGAAGGCCCTCTGCCTGGTTCCCTGTAACTTGGCTTCTCTGAGGGAGGGAACTGCCAGAAGGCCCTCGGAGCTGGACCGCAGTGTCTGGGCAGAATGATGAGGGTTGAGACGCTCCTTCAGGTATACTGGACTGAGGCCGTTTAGGGCTTTAAAGGTCAGCACCAACACTTTGAATTGTGCTCGGAAACCCAGAAATGCATTATTATTTACTTAGCAGTAGGAGCAAGGAGGACTGAGGGAGGGCTTTAACATTTGTAAGGCTAGTGGCAGGCAGTTAGCTTGTTATTTATGACCTGCTTTTCCTTCCGAAAGCTAACAGGATGTCAAGACAGCCTCCTGTACAGACACTGACCAGGCTGAAACCTGTATAATTTTAATCATATGCCTCAGACCAGCCTAGTCTCCAGATGTTTCGGACTACAACTCCCATCAGCACCAGCCATTGTGCTTTAATTCATGCTGGCTGCTCTTTAAACCGCTCTCCCAATTTTATCTTCACAACAACCCTTTGAGGCTGGTCAGGCTGAGAGACAATAATTGACTCTGTGAGACTGATGCCTCCATGGGGATCTGAAACTGGGTCTGCAGCTACGCTCTAATCCCTACACCACATTTGCTTCCAGTATATTTTATGCCAGGGACTTCTCTGAATCAGAACTTGGTTTATTGCAATGCTAGCTGCCAGTCGCTTTGAACATACCTTTAAAAATAACTAAATAAATAACAGACATAGAAGCAAATCCATGTGTCCAGCACATGTTCAGAAGATTTCCCCCGAAAAAGAATGTGGTTTCTGTGTGTGTACTTTCAAAAACCAAAAGCGGTATATGTCAACATTCTGAAATGATAGATGGGGGTCATAAAATTCCCAGATACACAGATGGGTATTTAGCTTTGCTGCTATGGTGGGATTATGCTACACTTTCTGACACACCATTAGACACATACACACACATCTGAATTTTTTGAGTTCATATGGCTCCCATCAGAACTGAATCTGCAACTGGAAAATACTGAAAGCAAAACAAGGAAATAACACCACATCAAAACGCGCACACAGAGTGAAGAAAACAAGATGTCACTATTCATGGATGAGCACATGATGTCCTCTCTCCATAACGCCAGTGAAGTTATTGCTCTCACCCCTCCTCCGAGTGAACAAAGACACCTCTGTCATTTGGGAGCTATGGCAGTGCGTACTTAACCTATGGAACTCACTGCCACAGCTTGGGTGGCTTTAAAAGAAGATTGGACAAATTATTGGAGGATGAGGCTATCAATGGCTACTAGCCATCATAAAAATAAACAAACAAACAAACAAAAAATTATTTATACCCCACCCATCTAGTTTCCTCAGCCACTCTGGACAGCTCCCCACAGTATATTAAAAACACAAACATCAAACATTATAAACTTCCCTAAACTGGGTTGCCTTCATATGTCTTCTAAAAGTCAAAAAAGGAATAAAGAATGTGTAAGCAGAAGTAGTAGCAGGAAGAAGAAGAAGAAGAAGAAGAAGAAGAAGAAGAAGAAGAAGAAGAAGAAGAAGTAGTTTATTTATGTGTCCCCCATCTGACTGGCCAACAATTATAACTTCACAGTAAAACATCAAACATTAAAAACTTCCCTAAACAGGGCTGCCTTCAGGTGTCTTCTAAAAGTTAGATAGTTGTTTATTTCCTTGACATCTGATGGGAAGGCGGGTGCCACTACCAAGAAGGCCCTCTGCCTGGTTCCCTGTAACCTCATTTCTCACAGTGAGGGAATCGCCAGAAGGCCCTCGGAGCTGGACCTCAATGTCCGGGCTGAACGATGGGGGTGGAGATGCTCCTTCAGATATACTGGGCTGAGGCCGTTTAGGGCTTTAAAGGTCAGCACCAACGCTTTGAATTGTGCTCGGAAATGTACTGGGAGCATCAGTGACAGTTATGTTCTGCCTCCATGGTCAGGCAGTAATGCTTCTGAATACCAGTTGCTGGAAACTGCAGGAGAGTAGAGCACTCTCATGTTTGAATCCTGCTTACGGGTTTCCCACAGGCATCCGGTTGGCCATGGTGAGAACAGGATGCCGGACTATATGATCCATTGCCCTCATCCAGCAGGTGCTTCTTCTGAGTTAAGTATAATAGATTCAATTGACACAGAAATGAAAAATGCCTGTATATTAATGAAGGTTTAAAATGGAAAATGGCTAAATGCTTATTACTAATACTGGGCTTATCCACAGTAGTTTTTCCAAGGGGAAACTTACCTCCTAAATGGGTTAATGATTACCTGTTGATTTTTACTCTAAACTGTTGTAACCTTAGATAAGATGACAAAGGTATTGAGTTGCAAATCTGCCATCTTGAAAGGGTGGTTGCTGTTAATTTTTCTCTGAATGCCACAGAAGATGCAAGCTTTCAAGGAAAACAGCTCCAGGGAAACGGATGTTGTTAGAGAGAGAGAGAGAGACCTTTGCTTATAGGTCTGTTTGGATTACAGTGGTACCTCTGGATACGCACACCTCCGGTTGTGTATCCTTCAGGATGCGAACATGGCAAACCCAGAAGTATTTTCCCGGGTTTCGCTGTGCATGCATGTGCAGAAGCGCTCTACAGAGCCGTGCACATGCGCAGAAGCAGTCCCTCTGGTTGCGGAAACCTTGGGATCCGACCAGAGCTCCGGAACGGATCCTGTCCACAACCGGAGGTACCACTGTATTTCCTATTTTCTAAGATGCTGACCCTGTGCTGGACCCCACATGACATTGTATGGCTGTTTTGGACATATCCTTTACTGCATTCTGTTTAGTTTTTGAAGAATTCTGCAAGTAAAAGTTTGAATAGTATTTTAATGGGCAATTCTTTCTTCCAAAAGGAGTCAGTTCTTATGCTTCCAGTCATTTCAAACTGTGTAATATTAATATCTGCAACGTTATGTTCTTCTGTGATGAAGTGGTTAGCATATTGGACTAGGGCTAGGGAGACTGAAGGTCCCTACTTGGGGCCCAGTCCCTACTATTTCTCAACCCATCCTCCCTCAGGGTATTTTGTGAGAATAGTATGACAAGAATACACCATGTGTGCTATCCTGCCTCCCTTGGAGGAAAGGTGAGATATAAATAGAATAAAATCAAGTATTTCCAGAAGCAATGAGAGAATCAGGCGGCAGATTCTGAGAGATCTTTAAAGGCGCACAAGGCTTCCTTGTGGAGATTGAAGATACGGATTTTCTGGGGAACGTTCTCTGAATGAACACCAGAATAAAGGAAGCATAGCGTGTGCAATGTTTTATCCCCTTGTGTGAATTCTTTAACAATGCTATTCTGTACCAGAGGAGGCTGTGCAACCCAACCTAAGCCAGCCCTCGCTTCGCTGCCATCTTATTATGCATCCAGGTGGTAGCATTGCCTGAATCCTGCCCTTGGAGATATAGGTGGATGGGAACGTTAGCTGTCAACTGAATTATCTGAATTTTGTCACACTGTTTCAGTTCAGAAAAATGCACACCAAAATGTGTATTTTGTGGGGGGAAGGGATACCAAATCTGTATTTTAGGGAAAATGCATTAATAAGCATATAATCAAAATGTGTGCCTTAGGGGGGAATTGGAAAAAATAAATATAAAATGCAGACCTTTCCAAGTGTCCCTATTTTCCAGGGACAGTCCTGGATTTACATAAGCCATCCCAGTTTCTGATTTGATCCCGGAATGTCCCGCTTTTCCTTAGGACATCCCTACTTTCATCGGAGAAATGTTGGAGGGTATGGAGTTATGCGACCCCTGAGCTAAGGAGATAAGTAGCTATACAACCTTTAGAAGATATCTGAAGGCAGCCCTGCATAAGGAAGTTTTTTAAAAAACATTTAATGTTTTATTATGTTTTTATATATGTTGGAAACCTCCAGGTTGGTTGGGGCAATGCAGTCAGATGGACGGGGTATAAATTGTAACATTATTACTGTATTATTATTATTATTATTATTATTATTATTATTATTATTATTATTGAATAGAATGTCCCTGTTTTCATCAGAGAAATATTGGAGGGTATGAAAATGTGTATATTTTGTCATGCTTTTAATAAATAAATAAATGTACAAATAATCATTATAACTTGAGTGGAAATCTGCTACGTCTCAACATACGAGGAAAACCTGGCTTGGGTAGTCTGGGATGCCTGTTCCACCTGGTGCCCAGTTGCGAATGGTTGAAGGGTAATTTCAGGGCTCTTCCTGCTCCCTCTCCTTACGGCTCTTCATCTTTAAACTGAACTTAAACCAGACAGCCCTTCAAATAGAAAACTCCTTCAAATGGAGAATTGCTGTCCAAAAGGTGTGACACACAACCCCCTCTCTCTTGACCAAAAACACCGTAAGCTTTCGTGTTTCCTCTTCTGCACTGCCTCTGTGCTTAATTTCTTTTAATTCTCGGGGAAAGTGTTAAGGTGCTTTCTCTAAAATGGCAATTATTATTATTGTATTTTTTTTTAACAAACCTAAAAGATGCCATTTATTTTTACTTCTCTCTGAGTCAAGTTGTAACAGCCTGCAAGGGTTCAATTATCTTGTAAGAAGAAAATCTCTGGGGGGGAAATAACAGATCTCTGCAAATGATTACCTAATCTAATAGAAGGAGACAATTGAAAATTGGGTGGGGGAACAATTAGCCGTCAGTTTTCGAGACTTGAGATGTTCCTGCACTTGCTTCTCTCCCCCCCCCCAATTTCTCAAAGCTAATTTGTACTATACCAAATGAAAACTCTTGTCTTCTCACAAAGTTAAAAAGCATGTGATGAAGCCTAGCCCTAAATGAAATGTAGGTCAATTTTGCTTCTCTCTCCCCTCTCTCCCTCTTTCTTTTTACGCAACAGGTACTGCTTTAAAATGAAATGGACATATATTTTGAATGCAAATAGCCACACAAAGAGACAATTTGCTTCTGATGGGCTTTGAAGTCAGCTAGGTCTGTTAGCTTTCCCTTCCCTTCCATTCCTTAAAAAAAAAAAAAAAGTTCAACCATGGAAATAATAGAACACCCTAAAACTAACAAGTGCAACAGAACGGAAATGGGAATATAAATGAGTTGGGGAAATTCAGGAGGTCAGGGAAACCAGGGCAGGCCAGGAGAGGAAGGAGGCGGGAGGGAGTGGGGAAGAAACCCACAACCCCACAGATGTAAAGCTGACAAAGCGGAATCAAAAAGAATTTTTCTTTTTACAGCTAAGTATTCTAATAAAGGGAACTGAAGCTTCTGTTTGTGTCCAGGGATCCCCTGAGCCTTTTCTTGCTTGGTAACAAAAAGTTAAAAAAGGAGCTGCAGTTAACAAACCACTTTGGATGTGGTCCTTCATTTAGCATTTTGCCCAGCTGTGTGAAACACTGGGGTGGGATATGCTGATAAAATCCCTTCCTGGAGGCAAAGAACATGGGGTGGCAGAGAGATCCCCCACCAGCTACTACCTCCCGATGTTAGAATTCCTGCTCCATGATTGCAGTCATGGGATTGTTGTCTATCACATGACACTGTATGTTTTGACTCCACAGAGTGGGAAGTGATAGAGACAAGATGTTTGTGTTACTGTGTTCTGTGAAGTGGGACTATTGTCCTTTGTTCTTTCTCTCTTTGCTATCAGATGCTAGAGAAAGAGGGAGCCATGTTGCTCTGTGTGTGTTTATATGTAAATAAAGTAGATTAGCCAAAATGCTGAGTTGTTGAGGTCTGTTACGCAAGCTGCAAAGACTCTGCGGATCCCTAAGTGTGCTGATGTCTGTTGGCATCGGTCGCTGTGATGTTCGGGCTGAAGAAAGCTTATGCGGTGTAGTGGTTAAGAGCGGTAGACTCGTAATCTGGTGAACCAGATTCGCGTCTCTGCTCCTCCACATGCAGCTGCTGGGTGACCTTGGGCTAGTCACACTTCTTTGAAGTCTCTCAGCCCCACTCACCTCACAGAGTGTTTGTTGTGGGGGAGGAAGGGAAAGAAGAGTGTTAGCCGCTTTGAGACTCCTTTGGGTAGTGATAAAGCGGGATATCAAATCCAAACTCTTCTTATAAAGCTCCCAAATGATCGACCAGGAGGGAGAAAACATGCCAGTTGGGCATGTGTCTCTGCCAGGGTCCTACTTGAGTGTAAGATGAGCTCCTGACACCCACAGGATCTAGCAGGCTTACATTTTGCAGGCCCACCTTAACTGAGAGACAAATGATGGCAGTCACCTCGTCTCTTGACGTGTGGTTGGGCTTCAATCACACAGGCCCTGTGAGTCAGGGCTCTCCTGCCTGCCAAGCATCTCCTCAAAACCTTCTGAATGAGCGTTGATTTTGCTCCTCAAATCAATGGCTTTTCACCACAATAGCCATCTTCTACCTCCACTGTTGGAGACAGTATGCCTCCGATTACCAGTTGCTGGGAATTACAAATGGGGAGAGCACAGTTCTGCTCAGGTCCTTCTTCCCACAGACATCTGGTTGGCCACTGGAAGAACAGATTGTTGATCTAGACAGGCCTTTAGCCTGACTCAGCAGGCTCTTCCTATGTCATTGAAGGCCCTTTTTCCAGGTGCTTTCCTGCCAGGTGGGTCTACATGTGGTATCAGAAGCTGCCTGAGGTTAAAGTGATGTGAAGGGATGGACTGTGGGGAAGGAAGATGCAGGCGGGGGAACGATTCAGTACCTATCACCCATGTACTCCTTTTGCACTTGGGATCAGGCCCCACTCCTTGCTTTAGAAATAGTTGGGGGCAAACCCAAATGTCAAGGAATGAGTTGCTCACCCCCATGACCAGTCAAAAAGCCCTAAAAGGTTATACTTGTTTCTGCCTTTTTCCGCAGGGCCATTTCAGTCATGACTCAGCAGTATATCCAGATTGGCTCCTGAATTCCCCCATTATGGTATACTCTTGAAGTGTCCCAATTTCCCCAGATCAGCCTGGAATTACAGAAGCCATTCCAGTTTCTGATTTGACCCTGGAATGTCCCATTTGCCCCCTCCAGCGCTGCCACCGCTGTGCTGGGAGAGGAAGATGAGTTGGCACTCATCCTCCTGGCAAGATTGTGGCAAAAGACATATGTCCGGATTTTCATTGGAGGGTATGTGATAGGAAGCTGCAATGGACCTTGACCTTCTGGCTAAAGATTCTGTCTGCTGCCTCTCTCAACCTGTTGTAATTGCCATCTTGTTTTGACGGGACAATGTAATTCTCTTAATCCTTGTGTAAATGTGTTTTATTTTGCAAACAGCTTAGAAGCCCATTTTGCATTAACTCTCCAGCGGCTTGACTTCATCTCCAAAGGCACTGTCCTCCGTTGTCTCCTGAGACAGAGGAAGGTATACAGTCATACCTCGGGTTAAAGACGATTCGGGTTAAATCTTTTCAGGTTGCGTCCCATGGCGACCCGGAAGTACTCGGTTACTTCCGGGTTTCGCCATTTGCGCATGTGCAGATGCCACGTGCATGCGCAGAAGTGGCGAATCGTGACCCACAGGTGTGGGTTGCATTCTGCTCAGGTTGCAAACAGGGCTCCAGAACAGATCATGTTCGCAACCAGCGGTACCACTGTATAAATAAAACCACTTCCACCCCAATGGCCCCACCTACACCCCACTTTAAACAGTCATAGCTTCCCCCAAAGACTTCTGGGAACTGTAATTTGTTAAGGGTGCTGACAGTTGTTAGGAGACCCCTTTCCGCACACAGAGCAACAATTTCCAAGGTTCCCTGGGAAGAAGGACTGACTGTTAAACCACTGAGAATTGCCCAGAACGAACTCCCCAAAATTCAGCTAAACTAGACAAAGGCTGAAAAGAGGAAATCTCCAACCAAACTTCCATTTTTTCCTGGTTTTTTTTGTTACTTGGTCCTAGGTAGGTGATATTGCAGGTACACTTGAAGCTTCAGAACATACTAAAAGTGTTGTTTTTTAATGGAAAAGGGAGTCTAGTATGGGAAAATCCTTTTGTTTACACCCTAAGATTCTATGTTTGTCAGAAAGCAGCCACAGATCCTTTCGAATTGGCCCAGTACAGCCCCTCAAGACCTGAATTAATGCGCCAAGCCTGTTTCAGTGATAAAACACAGAGGAAAGAGTTTGCCGCGAAGAGGCATACCTGTCTGCTCAGGGAAATATTAAATTAGCCAGCTGCTGGTAAGAGCTGCCTTTGAAGGCATGAAATTGAAGGGAGGGGGGAACTCTGTCAGCTACCTGGGAGAGAGATCCTTTGTCAGAGGCAAAAACGGGGCAAAGGGGACGTGTTCCAGGTTGCATAACTGGGTGGGGATCGCTCTGTCCTTAAATACGGCTCAGTCAGAACTCAAACTTGGCAAGAACAGACTTCTCCAAATTAGTGGTCTTCAATTACGGCACTTATCCCTTTAAGCTAGATGCAAGATCTTGAGTGAGAAATTGGAAGCAGGGGCCCCAACCCTGGAACAGGTGTTTAACGGGAAGGTTGAAAGGCAGCAGGTGGCTGCATGTGGAATCTTTCATATATTGCTGTAGGGGGGTTAGGTGGAAAGGAAAAGGAGGCTGCTTTCTCCTTCTGGCAGAAGCGAAAGGCTATCGCATTGAAACAAATGGTGAGAGCAGCATCTGCCGGTGTTAGGTTTGTGAAAATGTGGCCAAGTATAGCTAAAAAGCAAATACATTGAAATACAAGTTCAAAGATTTCTGAGCGACTCGTTGTTTTGCAAGGGGCTCCTCATTCAGTTCAATGGAGGAGCCAGTTCCACGGTGATATCTTCACTGAAGTGAATGGGGAAATCGCTGGTGCAGAGCCCTTGGGGGCTCAGTTTGCATTTAAGAGGAAACCTACCTAATATTCCTGAAACAACGCACAAGCTGAAACACAGCCATCCTTTGACATTCACACTTCTCTGAATTTTGCCAGGGAGTTCTCTTGCCAAGTAACGTGTACAAAATTGCTAGAATATGCTAGAATATTGTGTGCATCGAACGGCATGCATTAGTGAAAATAACATGCAAAAATGTGTCATATTAGGCAAAATTGCATTTTTAAAAATGTGTGCCCATGGGAAAATGTGTATATTAGGAAAATTCACACAAGAACTCTAATGAATTTTCACGAGGACCAGAAAACAACAACAAAACAAACAAATTTGCAAACTAAGGTGGAGAATGGAATTTAAGATTGGAAAAATGAGAAACTGGAACCAAAAGGGACATATCTGCTCATCCCTTCCCTACTCCAAAAGCAAACTGGAGCACCCAGGCACTCCAGATTAGTGGGCAATGCTGAATTCAAAGCACATGTAGGTGATAACTTTAAGTGTCTGCACCTAGTTCTACCTTGTCTTTTACACCAGCCAGCTCTAAGATGCCATGCGTTGTCTCCAAAAGCTGGAGCAGTTTGAGCTCAGGTTTTGAAACTTCTTCATTTTCTCTCCAGCATCAGTTATCTGGCTAGGCAGCTATGAAAGACCCAGTCCCACATAATCATTTCTATATAACCAACCCCACACACCTCACTTCGAGAACTCCAATTTACCTGTGTGCAGATTATCTGCTCTATCCATGTTAAGAAGAGTTTGGATTTGATATCCCGCTTTATCACTACCCTACGGAGTCTCAAAGCGGCTAACATTCTCCTTTCCCTTCCTCCCCCACAACAAACACTCTGTGAGGTGAGTGAAGCTGAGAGACTTCAGAGAAGTGTGACTAGCCCAAGGTCACCCAGCAGCTGCATGTGGAGGAGCGGGGAATCAAACCCGGTTCACCAGATTACGAGTCCACTGCTCTTAACCACTACACCACACTGGCTCTGTTAAACAATTGTCTGGTGTTTATATTGCTCCAGGCTCTGGCTGGCGAAAGGCATGTTTCCATCCTCTCACTTTGCCTGTTTGTTAAACCCACCCAACACCTCTGTGCATTTGGAAAGGCTGAACATTGTAGAAAAGGCTTGACCAAAACACTTTCCCTGACACGCTAGCTTTTCCTGAAGAAAACTGATTTTGATGCATGGGAACATTCAAGCATGCAACTGCTCCCATGCAACCGGGAATCCAAAACTGTACAACGCCAGGATGCATTACTGTATTGTGTGATTTATCACATGTGTGGCTCAGCCCTTAGTTTGTGAAGTGTGCAACACTGGACTTTACCTTGAACTCATATTTTTGGTTCTTATTGTTTCTGCTTTGGGTGTGTGTGTGTGTGTGTGTGTGGATACCTTGAACTTTAGGTTTTCTAATTGTGGTGTAAGATCAAAGAGTGAGTGAATGATGAGGATGATTAATACACTGAAAAGAAATTGTTTGCTCCCAATGCGTATTACTTGGCGTGTGACTATGCGCCTCTTAATCTTCAGGGCCAGACTTAGATGGTTGGGAAGAATGAAAATGTGTCTGGGCTCAACTCCAGGGCTGCACCTGGTGTCAATAAGATCTCAATTGTCTTTTGTGAATTGGCAAGGGTTGCACAAGACGACTTTATTTTCTGCCTTCTGTTCTGTTTCACAAATCTTTATTTTTCATCCGTCCCGTTGAAGAGTTCCCTAATTGTTTTCATTTTAGCCATGTCTCTTTGAAATAGGAATAGATATTCACACTTTGCAAAATGAAGAACCAATCTGTAATCTTTCCCCTTTAAGCTGTGATTCTAAGTAGACATTTGTCAGCTGGGGATGCAACACACGAGGCTTCAGAGCAGGTGCACAATCTCCCAATGCCCAGGATCTACCTGTGATGATGTACTCATAGAGCCAACCTGTAGAGGTTGGTGGGGTGGAGCAGCAGCACTCACCTGGCTTCCCATCAGCTGTCTTGCTGCTGCTTTCTGGGAAGGATAGCGGGACAGGGAAGCTGATGGGGAGGTCAGCGTGGTGCAAATGCCCTGGGCTGACTCCGCTGGTGTGTTTGCACTATACTGACCTTCCTGCTGCCTTCCTTCTCCCAGTAAGCAGCAAAAGCTCAACTGCTACTAGTCTTTAATAGTGTGGTATTTGATACAGATGGCTGACTAATTAGATATCAATCAAATGAAAAACGGCAGTGCCAGTGCGGTGTAATGGTAAGAGTTGGATTCGGAGATGAGAAAAGAAGAGCTCAAATCCCTTCTCAGCAGGTGACCTGGGCCAGTCACTGTCTCTCATCCTAAACTACCTTGAAGGGTTGATGTGAGAATAAAATGTATCAATCAATCAACACTTTATTACAGTCATAGACCAGCATAAGGAGGGAGGGGTACATTTAAAAATCTAAAAAAAACACAACTAAAAGTAGTTAAAACAGAATGTGTGTGTGTGTGTGTGTGTGTGTGTGTGTCCATAAGAATCCAAAAAAGCTAAGAAAGTCTAAAAGAAGGTTAGGAACATCAGACAAGAGTGAAAGAGCGCAAAAGGGTAGTATATATAAGACCACAGCTATCAGTCTACAGAGCACTCTAATATGAGTGCTCATTACCGTATATAGTGGTACCTCGGGTTAAGTATTTAATTCATTCCGTAGGTCCGTTCTTAACCTGAAACTGTTCTTAACCTGAGGTACCACTTTAGCTAATGAGGCCTCCCGCTGCTGCCACTGCGCCGCTGGAGCACGATTTCTGTTCTCATCCTGAAGCAAAGTTCTTAACCTGAGGTACTATTTCTGGGTTAGCGGAGTCTGTAACCTGAAGTGTATGTAACCCGAGGTACCACTGTATCTAGTTTGTGGCACAGGTCATCATCCGTCGAATCTTGAGCGCTGCTGTGCAGAACCTGGCAATTTTGTATGTTGTAGTAGGATTGGTATCTGAGAGCAGCAGGGAGGTATAGAATTGTCCTGTGCGCCCTGGGTACTTATGCAGTGATGGTAAGATGAGGCTAGTACGAATGTCTCTGTAATAAAGACACTGGAGAAGCACATGCTCTGTTGTTTCTGTTTGTCCAGAGTCACGGGGGGCATTGCCTCTCCAGATAAGCAATCTTCCTGTATCGGCCTTCAAGGATAGCTGAGGGAAGGGCATGACATCGAGCCAAGGTAAAGACCCTCCATTGCTTAGGGAGCTAGATCTGACATAGGGCAGGTAGAGTACCTGGAGGGTTCATTGGAAATAAAAGTTGGGGTTCTGGCTAGATCCAATTGATGCTCAGTGTCTGCAGCACGTTGTTTTATGAAAGCTTTGGCCTATTCATATCCCATGCTGAGCAAAAAGCCTGGGTTGAGATTTTAGTTACTACAGCCTGTTTCCATGTGGATTGAAAATCATTGTTCATAGTTAGTGGGGCAAGGCCAAAGGGAGATCAAGACAGTCTGAGCCAGTAGTTGAGTCTGGTCAATAGCCTCCACTTTTATGAAACCTGTCTCTAGTCTCAAGGTGGCATTAGAGACACATTTTGGGACTAAGGATAAAATGAAGAGGGATGGAACTTGAGCACCTTGGAGGAAAAGTGAGATAAAAATGAATAACCAATAAATAATAAACCAACCATCCTAAAACAGGTTGGGATGAGCTGCTGGGAAGATCTATCTCAAATTCTGAAAAAAGTCTATGAAAAGCCTTATCCACTCTGTTTGCATCAATGTGAAAGAAAGTCATTATAAAATACTTTATAATTACTGTTTGACACGGTACCAATTGGACAGATGCTTTAGAATTTAATGAATATATAAATTCAGGAGGTGTCTTCAGACTTCTTGCATCTGTGGTGGACTGGTCTAAAATTAGATACCTATTTGGTTGAGCTATTGACAAAAATTAAGCAGATGGCAACATATAATTTACCTTGGGATCCAACAATACTATGTTTAGGTTTATTAGAAGGAACTGTTAAAACTGAAATGTTATTTATGATGTAATGAAGTAATACCAAGATATCTAATGATTTTTTGGCTGCCATCCATCTGTCTCAAGATACAATGGAGTGTGCCTTCAAGTATGAAGTCAGACCACTGCATAAGTGTGACCTCCACAGAGCAGAAGCCTGGGCAGCATGTCTGGAGGTCCTGGGCTGCCCAGACGACAAGACCCCCTTCTTGGTCTCACTGATGGAGTCCAAAGGAAAGAAGAGCAATGTGCTTGGCACCAGCTTGGCTGCAGGAGTTGCCAGAAGGGGGCGTACAAGGCGCCATCCAACCATCTTAGGGACTCCGCTCTGGATCTGTGTAGGGTTTACTCCCAAGTCTTTTCTTATCCCACAGATGTCCTGCAAGGCAGCAGAGGTCAGAATTTTTCTTCTGCTAGATGGGCTATCTTCCTTCCAAGAAAAATACAGTGGTACCTCAGGTTAAGTACTTAATTCGTTCCGGAGGTCTGTACTTAACCTGAAACTGTTCTTAACCTGAAGCACCACTTTAGCTAATGGGGCCTCCTGCTGCCGCCGCGCCACCGGAGCCCGATTTCTGTTCTTATCCTGAAGCAAAGTTCTTAACCTGAAGCACTATTCCCGGGTTAGCGGAGTCTGTAACCTGAAGCACATGTAACCTGAGGTACCACTGTAGTGCAAAGGTATGTAACAATTATATCTATAAAATAAATAATTCCAGCTGCAAACCTAACCCATCTTACATGGGAGTAAGCCCTGAATAATCTACGGGGGAGGGACATGGAACAATGGTGGAGAACCTGTTTGGCGTGCAAAAGGTTCAATCCCTGGTATCTTCAGATAAATACGGCCTAGGACCCTCGTACCTACGGGACCGCCTCTCCTGGTATGCCCCACAGAGAAACTTACGGTCTTCAAATAAAAACATCTTGAAGGTCCCAGGCCACAGAGAAGTTAGGCTGGCCTCAACTAGAGCCAGGGCTTTTTCGGCTGTGGCTCCGATCTGGTGGAACACTCTGTCACAAGAGACCAGGGCCCTGCGGGACTTGACATCTTTCCGCAGGGCCTGCAAGACAGAGCTGTTCCACCAGGCCTTTGGCCAGGGCACAGCCTGACTCCCTCCCTCGGCAATCTTCGCGGAGCTCTGGCCCAATGGTTGCCAGTGGCCTGAATTAATTAATTTTACAATGAATGATTTTAGAGTGTTGTTTATGTTATACTTTTATACTGTTTTATTGTTGTTAGCCGCCCTGAGCCCGGCTTCGGCTGGGGAGGGCGGGATATAAATAAAATTTATTATTATTATTATATTATACCGAAAACCTGGAGAGCCACTGCCAGTTAGTGTAGACAATATTGAGCTGGCTGGACCAGTGGTCTGAATCAGTATAAGGAGCTTCCTATGTGCAGACATGGTTAGGGCTGCAGTTTTTGCAGCTAGGAAGCGGGGAGGAATCAGTACAGCTCCCTAAGGAGAAAGCAAGCACATGTGAGATGTGAAAACAAGAGACCAGGACAATGCAATTTGCCAGAGAAGGTAATGCAGGGAGGGTGGAATTTGCGAAAAGTAGGGGGAGCCACACAGATCTGAAAAAAGGAAGTAGGAAGAGGGACATAAACAGGGGACCTTGTTTTTAAGGTCAATTTGTTTGCGAAAACACCACCAGTGGGAATGGATTGTGGCAGTGCTTTGACCTCTGCGAACTTCAAGAGCAGTAATGCACTTTTCAAGTACCTTTGGCCCTTTCTTTCCAATTTCGCCTAATCTCATGTCTCCCCTCCCATTTGGGGCTATTTGCAGCCACGGCTCACAATCGCCAAGCAATAGTACCATTATAAGCTTCTTTAACAAAAGGCTTCCATGATCATTTTCTAGCAAACTGAAGACTGACAAGATCTCCTCCTGTTACCAAGACGCATTTTCTCTCTCCTTCCTGGTGATTTCTTTTCTTGTTTCCCGAGAAGGAAAGTGCTTCACGGAGGGCGACCTCTCCCGCTGTTGAGCGAGACCTTGTAGAAGGGGGCGAAAGGAATAAGAAAGCCAACAAACATCACATGTATATAAAAAAAACTCCTTTTCCTGCAGAGCATTAGGAGCGACTGGAGCACCAGCGAGTTCCTCTTTGACTCACCAGAAAACCTGTGACAAGGCTTCTGGGGAAATCAGTTCAATTAGAAAGACATGTTGCGATTTGCTTTCAATCATTTCTATGACGGAAAACACAGGCCCAAATGTGAACATTATATCAGCCGAAAAGCTTTGACTTCTCCAGATTTTATTTTATTTTTTTAAGGCAGAAATGATCACCAGAATTTGCTGTATAACTGGCAAGGTGATTAAATACAGGATGCGGGAGAAAGCTCCTTCCTGAACATCTATGAACATTTGTGGGCTTAGGGTGTATTCATGTTGCTAATGGGGCAGGTTGGGTGATGACCCACCCAGGTTAGTATGGGAGTTGTGCGCAATTATATTCCTTGGGATGACTTAGCAGGGCTGTGTCCATGTCTCAAGGGACATTCAGTAAAGCGCCCTTTTGCAGGACCCCTGCTGGGCCTTCGGTATTAGGCAGAGGAGGATGCTGGGAGCTGCCATTTTAATTTCCCACAATTCACTGGAGGATCACAATGTCAGGGCCATTGTGAGCATTAAGATAGCAGAATGCTTTCAGTGCCAGAATAAAGGGGCAGGGAGGGAGAAAGCAGGCAGATTTCTGTGTGGTTCTCCATCCATCAGGGTGGCAGGGCTTAGGTAGCTACCACACACTTAGGGTCAATTATTTATTGAATTGCATTTCTAAACTGTGTAGTGTTTTAAAAATCTGTAAGGAGGGGTACACTGTGTACATTGTCTAAACCATATCCATTAAAACGAAAGTACAACCTAGAACCAATAAAACAATATCAAAGTGAGCAAAACAGATTCAGGGGATTCACAGTCATGGAATCATAGAATTGTAGAATTGGAAGGGACTAAAAGGGTCATCTGGAAGGACAGATCCACTCACTGGAAGGACAGATTATGAAGCTGAGGCTCCCGTACTTTGGCCACCTCATGAGAAGAGAAGACTCCCTGGAAAAGACCCTGGTGTTGGGAAAGATGGAGGGCACAAGGAGAAGGGGACGACAGAGGACGAGATGGTTGGACAGTGTTCTTGAAGCTACCAACATGAGTCTGACCAAACTGCGGGAGGCAGCGGAAGACAGGAGTGCCTGGCGTGCTCTGGTCCATGGGGTCACAAAGAGTCGGACACGACTAAACGACGAAACAACAACAATGACAATAAAAGGGTCATCTAGTTGAACTCCCTGCAATGCAAGAATATTTCACCCAACATGGGGCTTGAACCCACAACCCTGAGATTGAATCTCATGCTCTACCAACTGAGATATCAGGCTCCAATCTTATAGGTCAGGGAAAGCCTGGGCAAGAAAGATAGGTCTTTACAAGACGTCTCAAGCAATGGGTTGTTGATGCTTCAGGTTTGACAGAGGGAAGGGCATTGCACAGTACAGGGGAAGAAAGTTCTGTTGAAGTACAAGGTGGTTTTCTGTATTTTGCTGATGAAGGAGGAATATGTTTTCAAGAGATTTATATGCAGAATTTGGCAGGTCTGATCTGAGTGAGCTTTTCCTTTATCAAACCATTGAGTATCTGCTTAAGTCCAAACCACTTGAGCATTGCCTTTTTAAAAACCCCTAATTATATGCAAATTAATACACCTTCATGTATCATACATTACACACATAATGTGCATAAAAAGATTGAGCACCCATATGGTATGACATTTCTGCAGCATAATTCTATCAGTATTAATATGTACACAAATATTTTTATACAGTTACATGTGTGTCTTTCTATGTGTTGTTACTTTAGGAAACATGGAGTGTCTATATGTACAATATGCATATACTATTACTGTGTAATAATGAATATAATATACAGAGAATTGTTTGTATTTTTAGTGGAACTGGTTGAAGCATTCCTTGCTTCCTGCTGAGATCAAGGACTTGAGGCTGGAGTTAGGAAAAATAAATTTGCACTGATAAACTTGAAATCGAGATTTTCAGAATAATTCGTCCCTTCTATGGCCAAGGTGTTTGGTGTTTGTTTTAAATCACACAACACACAAACACACATCTTCCGCATGAATTATAGGTGCATCCGTGAGCTGTGATAAGGGGCTGAGAGCAGGGGGCTCGTTTTTCACTTCTAGAAAACTATGGAGGCCCCAGATAGCCTGAGGGGTGCTTCTTGGTTAAGTGCTTTCCATGATGAATAATCCAGACCTTTTCCAGAGATACATAAAAGAATCCCATCACCATAACATATTGTATGCCTTCCAACTTTTTTCCGCCAAGTGAAAAGGAGTAAAAAGTTAAAAGTAAAGGACCCCTGGACGGTTAAGTCCAGTCAAAGGCGACTCTGGGGTTGCGGCGCTCATCTCGCATTTAGGCCGAGGGAGCCGATGTTTGTCCACAGACAGCTTTTCCAGGTCATATGGCCAGCATGACCAAACCACTTCTGGCAAAACGGAACACCGTGGCAGAAACCAGAGTGCACGGAAATGCCGTTTACCTTCCTGCCAATGTGGTCCCTATTTATCTACTTGCACTGGTGTGCTTTCAAACTGCTAGGTTGGAAGGAGCTGGGACAGAGCAATGGGAGCTCACTCTGTCATGGGGATTCGAACTGCTAACCTTTCAATTGGCAAACCCATGAGGCTCAGTGGTTTAGACCGAAGAAGAAGAAGAAGAGGAGGAGGAGGAGGAGGAGGAGGAGGAGGAGGAGGAGGAGGAGTTTGGATTTGATATCCCGCTTTATCACTACCCTAAGGAGTCTCAAAGCGGCTAACATTCTCCTTTCCCTTCCTCCCCCACAACAAACACTCTGTGAGGTGAGTGGGGCTGAGAGACTTCAGAGAAGTGTGGCTGGCCCAAGGTCACCAGCAGCTGCATGTGGAGGAGCGGAGACGCGAACCCAGTTCACCAGATTACGAGACAACCGTTCTTAACCACTACACCACACTGGCTCTCTACACCACACTGGCTCCCCTACTAACACTTGGGTTAACATTGCAGTTCAATTTGGAAAAGCCAAATTGATTGAAGCTACCCTGATTCAAACCGTGCCTTCAGTCTCATGCAAGAGGTACTGCACACTCCTAGTCTTTGCGTAACACCCATATTCCAACCACTAGTCATCACTGCCTTGCCTGACACTATTACATTCTCCTGAATTATGATTCTGCACTTGGTCTGTGCTGTAAACCAGAGGTCATCAAACGTTGGCAGATGACGGTGATTAAATATTAATATTAATATTTTATTTGTACCCCCATCTGACTGGGTTGTCCAACAATACAGTGGTGCCTCGCAAGACGAAATTAATTCGTTCCACGAGTTTTTTCGTCTAGCGAATTTTCGTCTTGCGAAACACAAAATCCCATAGGAATGCATTGAAATTCAATTAATGCGTTCCTATGGTCAAAAAAAGTCCAAACAAAGCCAAATTTGGTACAACAAGAGTTTATTAAGTGCTCTTTAAAGTCACACATACTGTAAAGAGCATTTCAAAAATTGAAGGAACAATAAATTAAGTTTCTAAACATGACAGAAAAACATTTAAAAATCAACAAAGTGTACAGTACATTTTCTAAGACTCTGGGGGACAACTCGAAGAAGGTTCCTCTTCCACTCTTTGCTTCTTGCTGAAGAACCCCCTCCTCAACTGTTCCCCCAGCCACCCACCACACAGAAATTCAAATCCAGATTTTTTAAAAAAAAAAACAGCAGAGTGGCCCAATGGTCACAGAAAATCATAAAAATGCAGGAAAAAAACCACACAAGCTTCCAGATTCTTGCAAACCCCTCCCCAACACCAAGTCCTTGAATTCCAAACACCCTAACCCAAAATCCAACCCCCTCCAAAAAAAAAGTTTTAAAAGTTTAACTTACCAAATGGCTGCAAAAGAAGTTTTGGAAAAGCTTTGAAAATCACCAAAGTCTTCAAAAACCTCAAAAAAGGCTACCACACCGCGTTCTATGAGTTGCTCCTCGAAGTCAAGTTGCAACTGTATTAACGGTGTTAAGAAAAAGGAAACAAACTTGCAAGACGTTTTCGTTTTTCGTCTTGCGAAGCAAGCCCATAGGGAAATTCGTCTTGCAAAGCAGCTCAAAAAACGCAAAACCCTTTCGTCTAGCGAGTTTTTTGTCTTGCGAGGCATTCATCTTGCAGGGCACCACTGTATAAAACCACAATAAAACATCAAACATCAAAAACTTCCTTATACAGGGCTGTAAGTACATTTTAAGAAAGTGTTGTGGATGCCAGTCACAACACAGCTGCCATGGGTGTGTGGCATAACACAAAATGGCTTCTATATGATAATGACGATGAAGACGAAGACGATTATGATGGCTGGGCCTCCCCAGCCATTCTGGGCAGCTCCCAACAGAATATTAAAACCACGCTAAAGCATTAAAAAGGGATGCGGGTGGCGCTGAGGGTTAAACCACAGAGCCTAGGACTTGCCAATCAGAAGGTCGGTGGTTTGAATCCCTGTGACGGAGTGAGCTCCCGTTGCTCGGTCCCTGCTCCTGCCAACCTAGCAGTTTGAAAGCACGTCAAAGTGCAAGTAGATAAATAGGTACTGCTCCGGCGGGAAGGTAAACGGCATTTCCGTGCCCTGCTCTGGTTCGCCAGAAGCGGCTTAGTTATGCTGGCCACGTGACCCGGAAACTGTATGCCGGCTCCCTCGGCCAATAAAGCGAGATGAGTGCCACAACCCCAGAGTCGTCCGCAACTGGACCTAATGGTCCGGGGTCCCTTTACCTTTAAAGCATTAAAAACTTCCCTAAACAGGAAAGAGCAGAAAAGGAGACAGATCACAAAATGGTGTGGGAATGCCCAGGCTATTAGCTGCCCTGTCAGTGGTGAGGAAATCACTTGACATCAGCCACTGCTCCACCTGCTCACAGAGAAATTTCTTTGCACCTCTCTTCTGTTCGTAACAGAAAGGAGGCTAGTGTCCAATAATGGCGCCCGGTGAAATGTGGGCAGGTGCCAACCTACTTTTTCATGCCCCAAGCAGGGCACACATCTTCTGAGGGGCTCATCTCTCAGGAGACAAGGACCTTCAGTTTTCAAAGCACACAACACTGGCATCGCCTGTGGGGATTTTTATTTTTTTTTAAGGAGCAGCAATAAAACCAAATGTGGCTCAAATTATCCATGGAGGCTTTCAGAAACAAAACAAAAAAAAAAGGTGTTGGAGTTGCTGGGGGTTCTCCTTTATTCAGAAAATGTGTAATGCTGCCATGTCCACTTAGGACTTCAAACGTGTTTACTTTAAAACTGGCATTCGACGACTTCATAACAAAACACCGTCTCTGCTCTCCCACCTCTCACATCTGGAGAGACGATGGCTTTACGTCGGATCTTTAAACCGGCTCGGTGTGGCTGGCCCTGGTGAGCTCTGCGCTTTGTAAAAGCTGTTGTGGGCTTTAAAAAGAAAAGAACAGGAATATATTAGCGCAGCAACAACAACCATATAGACCACCTGGTGGAAACATTAAACATTAAAATTGACAGTTGAAGAAACACATGTCCCCCCACGCTAAATCCCTCTCCATCAGGCACACCCCTGGCAAATTCTTTGGAGGGTGCCGTTCTTGAAAGGCTAGGAGCTCCTGTTGACTGATGGGAGACTCTGTGAGCCGTTCAGGGAGGGCTGAGAGGACATTATCCTCAGGAGAACCTGTATTTCTGTCTTAATTTGCTGTAATTTCACAACAGGGATGTGAAGCTGATGTGATCTGGGTGATACATCTTCACTGTGAGAGGGCTCCGAATTGGACTGGAGCTGCCAGCAGTTGTGGGGAGAGAGGGTCCTTTCACCGCAGGCTAGACTTCCTTCTTTCCTTCCTTCCTTCCTTCCTTCCTTCCTTCCTTCCTTCCTTCCTTCCTTCCTTCCCTCCCTCCCTCCCTCCCTCTCTCTCTCTCCTTCCTTCCTATCTTCCTTCCTTCCTATCTTCCTTCCTTCCTTCCTTCCTTCCTTCCTTCCTTCCTTCCTTCCTTCTCTTTCTTTCTTTCTTTCTTTCTTTCTTTCTTTCTTTCTTTCTTTCTTTCTGAAATTGCTTTCCCAATGATGCTTGCCCACCCACAGGGGGTAAAAGATCCAGGGTACAAATACCATTTCCCCAACTGGGAGAAAAATGGCTGGAAAGACATGTCACCCACATTGCACCAACGTCGCAAGTCCTTCCTTGCCTGCCCACCGCTCCCTACCCTTGTCTCCTCCCACTGTCCTCTGCTGCCTTGGGAGATGCCTTGCGGCCTGCCACAGCCTGACTGGAGGTTGCTCCAGGCCGCACAGCGTAGAGAAACACCGCACAGAAACATGGGAGGTCTGCGACAGTCGCACAATGTCACGACGCCTCTGGTCAGGAATAAACCTGGGATTTCATGCATGTAAACATGTCCTTTGCGCCTGCCCCCCCCCCCAAAGACTGGACCTGCCCTGCTTCCAAACACCAGTGTTACGTTTTGCAGTGTTTAGACTGTCGGGGAAACAGAATAGAATGATAAACCCCACATTTTTGTATCGGCTTCTGCTTGCGTCGAGGGAAATGGACCCATTCTCTCTGGATCAGGGCTATTGGCGCATTGCAGCCAGCTCATTAAAGTACCTATCGCCTGCTCATTAACGTACATATCGCCAGGGTGATTTCAACAATAGCGTGGATGTTGGCAGCACTGGAATTTGGCCTAGTGTACCTTGATGCAGGACCCAACATGGAAGATATTCAGGCAAAGCCCCCGTAGAAACTCCACAGGGATCTTTTGCCTCAGTAAGAGCTTGAGGATGAAAGGCACTCTCTGGAGGAGAAAGGGATGTTCACCCCTAATTAGCGCACTGAAGCAAGGCTTCGACGAGTGGTAGGTTAGGTCATCTCAGATGAGCGGAAATAAATCTCAGGCAGGCATGGTTTTTTTAATGAACGTCTCACAATTGGCTCTCCAACCTGCTTGGGTAATAATAATTGATACAGAGTCCTTGTAAAGCCAGACAGAGAGAAATGAAACCTTCGTACTCAACAGGCTTGCCTATTCTCAAGGGTAAGTTGCAAGTGGGAACAAGTCCGGTGCCAATCAAGGCAGGGGAACCAAGACCGGGGAGATATGTGCGCAATAATGCGCATGCGCCATAACTAGCCTGTCTTCAAGATCCTCTCTGCGGCCACGAGGGACGTGGAGATTGTTCTCAGCGGTCGTTCACCCTCTAAGGATCGGGTCAGGCACCAATCCGGAGCCAAACTCTGAATTCCAAGGCTGTTGGCGGCCATCCATCTTTGCAAGACTGCAGTGGCTTTGCAGCATTCTCTGGGGTAGCACGGACTCTGCTGCATTATATTTCCTTTGGTGGCTGCCAATGCCTTTCGTAGCTCAGCAAGGCCTCCCACATTTATAATCTACTGCGAGCAAATTATTGCCGACATTCTGCTTCTTTTGTTTGTGCTTATTCTGCAGCTGTGGGGGCCATTCCTTGCCAGACCAGAATACGCAACGCCCAATCTTCCTATTTTTTTTTAATAGCAGGGATCAGTCTTGGATCAAGTGGGCAGGCATATGGATCATATGGTGGTTGGTTTTTTTAAATTATTATTTCATAAACTTTATACACCCCTTGATTGTAAAATGTCAAAGAACTTTACAGAAGGTAAAATGGTATAATAATAATACAGTGGTACCTCGGGTTAAGTACTTAATTCGTTCCAGAGGTCTGTTCTTAACCTGAAACTGTTCTTAACCTGAAGCACCACTTTAGCTAATGGGGCCTCCTGCTGCTGGAGCCCGATTTCTGTTCTTATCCTGAAGCAAAGTTCTTAACCTGAAGCACTATTTCTGTCTTAGCGGAGTGTGTAACCTGAAGCGTATGTAACCTGAAGCATATGTAACCCGAGGTACCACTGTAGTAGTAGTAGTAGTAATAATAATAATAATAATAATAATAATAATAATAATAATAATAGCAACCTGACTTTAAAACTTACAAAAGTTAAAATACGAAAACAGATTAAAATGGCACCAACTTTCTAAGCATCTGGGCAGGCTTATCTAAACAGAAATGTTTTTAACAGGTGCTGAAAACAGTACAGTTGACCTCAATAGGCAGGGACTTCCCACTGGATTTGTCAGGACTGATTATTGCATTAGGGTAGTGGTGGCTCATCTGTGACCTCACCCCTTCTTCAACGTTGTTGGGCTACAGTGTGCAGCAGGGTTTGCTCCCTATAGTTATGGTTAGAAACGGCGTTAGAGAACATTTCCTTGACCACCCGCTCCACTTCAAAAGGGCAGGAGTACAAAGTCAATTGTCATGTGAAACCTTTGTCCGGTGTCCCTGCATCACGGCAGTGTTTCTCAATCTTAGACCACAACGCTCATCATCCCTGACCACTGGTCCTGCTAGCTAGGGATGATGGGAGTTGTGGTCCAGCAACAGCTGGGGACCCAAGTTTGAGAAACAGAGGCCCAAGGGAAGCCCAGAAGCAGGACCTGAGCTCCACCGCAATAATAGGAACCTAGGGTTGTACCCAACAAAGTCGTCCCTGTTAGCACAAGGATTTCCACCTGTGCGATGGAACTTCCTCTCCTGTTTGTCTCTTGTGCTTCCCCAAATCTGTTCTGTGGGTTCCCCCACTCCTCCAGAGTGGATTGTGGTTGGGGTTGTGGGTGGAGGTGCTGGGATGGGAGATGGAGAGGAAGCCCTGAAGAGGACAGCTTCCATGTGGATCAGCATTGTCCATCTTAGCTAGCAGTGGTACTCCAGGGCTTCAGGCAACCGTCTTTATCTCCCAGCCCTACCTGGGATTGAACTTGTAACCTTCTGCAAATGCTCTACCACAGAGCTGTGGGCTTATACCTGGTCAGACTCTTTGTCTATCTAGCCTTGTATGTGTTGTCATTCAGCCTTGTCCACATCTCAAACCCCAGGTCTCCACTGATGAGGAACAAAGGGAGCAAGACCTTCCAGCAGGTCTCCACGCTGCCGATAACCCTGAGATGCTGAACCAGGAAGGAGCAGAGCAGCTGCCAAAGTTCCTGGCTAACTACATGTAAGGCTACTCAGGAAGAGTAGCACATGGCTATTTGGCTCTTTTGTGTGCTTATTTGGTGGTTTTAATGTAAATTGTATTTGTTTTAATTGTCACTTTTTGGTAACTGGTTCTGGGGCTGTTTGCTCCAGCATGGGCTATAAGTACAAGCAAATTAAATTAATAAAGAGGGGATTTTACATCTCTCTCTCTCTCTCTCTCTCTCTCTCTCTGTGTGTGTGTGTGTGTGTGTGTTTATTTATAGACTATTTTTAATAAAATCCTTTTTTCAGATTGGACGAAATATAAATAAAACGAGCAAAGAAAGAGTGAAAGCGTTGGGATTGTGATTTAATGACCGAAGCGCTAAAAATGGCAAGGGTTATATTTTTAAACATCCCCATTCATTGGTGCCTTCAGTCTGCAACAGTGTGTGTACACACACACAATTTTTGGCAGATTTTTTTTCCCAGATGAGCGCAGTGTGAAGAATCAAGCTGAAGATTTGAGAGCCAAATACCAAGAACGCAACAGAGAGAGTAGGATTTGTTTTATTTTTTAAAAGGAAATATATGAAAAGAGAGACCAAAAAGAGGAGTAAGGGGAGCTGAAAAAAGAGCAGGTAGGTATCTGCAGGAAGCAGGCATTCTTATACGAGATGTGAATGACCCATTCTAGGGTAGGCTGTCATATCTATGTGATCTGCCAAATTTCTTCTCTTATCTGTGGCAAGTGCAGAAGAGTGAATTACCAGCCATAAGGGAGGAAATCAATAAGGGAGGGGAAGGGGGGGGAATATGGCAGGAAGCGGGCCTTTCAATAGCTGTAGGAGGGTGCCTGAGATACCTGGAGACAAACGGATCTATCTGAGCTCTTAGTAAAGGGGAGGGGTGAAGTAACCCTCCCCAAATCAAAGCACAACACAAAGAGGTTCCTCCTCAGTGGAAATTTGTCGATGGGCCATCCATGAAAAGTCACAGAGCCCTTTCCCAAAATGTAGCATGGAGTCTCTCTCACTTTTCGGAGCCACAGAGCCACTGCAGCCCAGTAGGCAGGGGGTGGGAAATGGAGAAGGTTTGGAAGGGATCCCAAGGGTCATCTAATCCAACCCCCACCCCCGCAATACGGGAATTGCAGCTAAAGACTCTCTGACGGATGGTGACCCAACCTCTGTTTGAGAACCTCCAATGTAGACTCTGTCTCCTTCTGATGGCAGCAGCAATGATGGGCCAGTTTCCTTGAAAAGTGATGAGACTTTCACTGTCATCACTGTCCCCCTGTAAACCTATTCACAGGCAGTTCTGCTCCCTCTGTGTGTGTGTTCTTCGTAATGGAGAAGTACATAGAAGAACGGGCACCGCCTTGCTGAAGCTAAGCAGATCCGGGTCTGGTCGGCGCCTGGATGGGAGTCCACCTGGGAGCCACACATGTTTGCCACCTTGAGTTCCCTAATAGGGTGGAGACACACAAAGGAATGTGGTTATGGTAGGGAAGGGGGGGCAAAGCCTGCCACCCCACATTCCTGGGCAATCTGGAATGTGCTGGAAGAAGAAGAAGAAGGAGAAGGAGGAGGAGGAGGAGGTTTCCTGGACTTAAGGCTATGGGTACCCTGTGTGTGAGTTAAAATGTGGATTCCCTGTGGAACATCCTCCCTTCAGATGTCAAGGAGATAAAGAATCGCACAACTTTTAGAAGACATCTGAAGGCAGCCCTGTATCAGGAAGTTTTTAATGTTTGATGCTTTTATTATGTTTTTAGATATGATGTGAGCCACCCTGTAAAATAGGTGGGGTAATAATAATAATAATAATAATAATAATAATAATAATAATAATAGGTTTTTGCAGGACTATTAGGCAGCATGATGTGGCCACCCCAGAGAGCATATTTCAGGTGTAATTTAGGGCAGCAAATAATATTTAAGGAGCTATTGCTGCATTTCTGCTCCTACGGAGTAAGACGTGCCAGAACGATGTGACAAAAATAACATGACAAGTCTCAGGTATGAATGATGCACGTTGGCTTGGGGTGGGGGTGGGGTGTTAACTTGCTGCTCCACCAAAATCTCTTGGTCCAGCCCTGGGTCTTTGAATCTGGGCCAGAGGGGGGTGGAGAGGAAGCTCTGGACTTTCACAAGCATGCCTCCCCCCCCCATCCCATTTCCCACAAGGAAAGAGCATTTTGCTTTTAAAATGACGGTAACCGACCAGCCTTCAGAATGAATGAGGACTGCATTCTTGAGTGGGACCTGTCCAAAAGTGGTGCGTAGATATGGTACATCTGCTGCACCCCAGGCCTGAAGTAACCAAACAAACCCTCAAAGGAGATACCGATATAGGTATAAATATAGATATCTTTTGATGGCAGTTCAACAATAACTCAGAGTGTAGCAGGTACCCCCTACTTGCCTGCAGCAGCTATTTGCCTTCATCCTTCATCAGAGTTCCTTGCTCCATGTGCAGCCTCCTGGCAAACCTTTGTAGGTTCCTTTGGTTTGGAGCAGATTGAGGCCTGCTGTTTGCACTCTCAGCATCAGCCCCTAACTAGCACACCTGTCTTCTCCATGATGGCTGCTTTTCTTCTTCTTCTTCTTCTTTGTTAACGGCAGCAATTCCGGCTTCCGTAGCTGCACCGCTTTAACCTCTTCCCTACTGATGCCACTTCCAAGACGGAGCTAAACAAATGTAAAAATCCCGACCCTAATCCACAAATAGGACAAGTCACGTTCCCTTGCCGCACTTAGAGGTCCTCATGGTGATTATGCAGAAGCAGTTCTCTCGCTACAGAGGACGATGTCACTTTGTATGTCCATTAAAATCATACAGCGAAGCTTTACGTATTACCTGGGTGGTTCAGGCTGCACTCCAGAATAAAACCACAGATGGGCAAATATGTTGGTTTGGTTTCTCTCAATTTTGCATCCCTCCACCCACCTTAAATCCACATTTCTACATCAATCTGGGACGACAACGATTTTAAAAAGTTCTCCTGATAATCTGACAGCATTTTAGGGCACATTTCGCCCTATACGCACACATTTTTGCATGCATTTTTGCCTAATTTACACACTTTTGTAAAGCATTTTCCCTTAACAGAATGCACTTTCGCCAACGTGTGAATTTTTATATGCATCCGTTACACTGGTATATCCATTTATGTACACATTACTTGGCTGGAGAAGCCCATTGCAAAATTTGAAGAAGTGCAGAGGCCCAAAGGATGGCTGTGTTTTGGAAACACTTTCACATCTTGTTTGGGAAAGTGTGGATTAGGTCAGATTGCCTTTAAATGAGAACTGAACTGGAATTTCATTCCTTGTCCCTTCTCTTTAGCATGCTTGCTTACTTGATGCTAGGAATACTTCTGCAGGTGCCCAGAGCTCCACTCAGCAGAATCAGCAGAAGGGTGCCCCAAATCTACCAAATATGTGTTAAAATAAGTGAGATAATGCGCATGACCATCTAAAGGACCATTAATTTCAGAGCCCAAACTTACCTGACTGTATCACTGGGAACGAACATTCGAACATTTTAACTCTCACACAGGGTACCCGTAGCCTTAAGTCCAGGAAATCTTACATCATCATCATCATCATAATTTCCAGTTGATTATTGGTGCATAAACATAAACAGGACCTAACTCTTTCAGTTACACTTCTGTCCTGAATATTCCAACATTCAGCTTCAGCATTTATTTCACCATTTAATTAATATGCTGGCCAAAATAAACTGACAACAGTAGAGTCATGACCTGATCTCCTGAAGTCTTTTGCTTTGGCTTCAAATGGTCATGTCTGTGGTTGTCTGTGTGTTCTGATCTGGATGTGGGGTCCAGTGCTGGGGCAGCGTTTGTAACCTCCCTCGCCACTGCTGCATCCTTGAGCTAAATCCTACCCCTTACCCCCCACAAGACAGATGCAGAACATGGACACAAAAAGTGAAGACGAAATTGCCCAGAAGTGAGAGGTCTGCCTGAACAGTCACTCTGTGCCTGCAATGATCACGGGGATAAAAAGAGGCCGTGTGAATTCATCCGGAGTCACGGCTCAGTCCTTGTGACTCTCCCTCTGTCTTCCCAGCTCTAAATTGCACCGAGCTTTGAACGCTCCATTAGTGACTGGAAGTGGTCAGGAAAATACCCGAACAGCAGGCTGGTGAGGACACAGTGATGTATTGTGGGTAATTAGAGATTAATTACAATCCCATAGTTTGTATCATGGTTCGGGGTCAGCGCCGGGTCAGCGCACATGGCAAACTTAGAGAGCTGTGACTGGATGGATGACGCCAACTCAGAGTGGCCCAGGAAAGTGAAGCGTGCAAAAATGAGGAGCCAGCAAGGCTGGGGAGTGGACTCACAGCCAGGGTGCTGGCGACAGCAATGACACAGGCTGCTGGGGCCCCGAGGCACAGCAAAAAAACACAACACGTTAACAAGCAGACCAGAGGAAGCAGCTGCCCCACTAAGCATCCCTAGTCTGCAGCCAGGCCTTCTCCAATTAACCTCTTCCGAGTTCTCTGCAATTTGGGAAATCTGGGACACAACTCAGAGAAAGTCAGATGGATTGGTTAGTTGGTAGTTGTTTTTTTTAAAAAAGGAGCAGTGAGAGAATATCTCTTCTTCCCCAAAACAGGGTTTGTCTTCCTTTAGATGCAGATTGCTTGTGGAAGATTTATTTGATGCTTCAGAATGTTTCAGCAAGTGCAAGGCCTTTGCCACCCTCAACCTGCTCAGGTACGGAGGACTAAGCATGATGCACTTTTCTTCTTTGCATTGCTAAGGTTTTTGTAAGCTTTTGACAATAAAGGAGGAGAATGAGAAGAAAGAGCAACCCGTTTCCTTCTGATTATCCTAGGGAGCAATCCTATGCCCAAGGAGGTATTGCAAGCCTGTGGAAGTGAAGCTGGCATAAAGTTGCGCTGGATCCCAACCCTGGCCTGCAGTGAGGCTTCTGCTGCTGCTCTACCTACAGCTGGCAGAGGGAAGCCTTCGAAATGTATTCTGCACTGGGTTGCCAGGTCACTTGGCTGAGCTGAAGGGAACTCTCTGGCCCCACCACAGCATGTTCCTGGAATGCTCCTTTGGGGGGGGGGGATTTACACTGGCCTCTCCTGCCAACCTAGCAGTTAGAAAGCACGTCAAAGTGCAAGTAGATAAATAGGTACCACTCTGGCGGGAAGGTAAGCGGCGTTTCTGTGCGCTGCTCTGGTTCGCCAGAAGCGGCTTAGTCATGCTGGCCACATGACCCGGAAGCTGTACGCCGGGTCCCTTGGCCAATAAAGCGAGATGAGCGCCGCAACCCCAGAGTCGGCCACGACTGGACCTAACGATCAGGGGTCCCTTTACCTTTACACTGGCCTCAGTTCTGCTAGCTTTGACTTAAATGGCTGAGCTCCGGCTGAGTCAAGATGAGCAAGTTATATATATAAAGTAAAATAGAAACATCATCACCCGACCCCACCCCCACGCATCTTCCCCCCACCCCGTCTTTCCCCCTATTCTTCCTAATGTCTCAACAAATGAAACCGATTTGTAAAAAATAAATGTTACATGGGGAAAAAATATAAGAGAGAGACATTGCACATACCTTTGTAAATCAAGAAAATCTTTAATAGAAATACATTTTTTTAAAAAGGTGAGCAAGTTATGCTGGCATATCTTTAGCTGAGCTGGGGTTGGGGACTTAAATGTCACCTGAGCCCAACCGAGTCAGGAATCAGCCAACTGAGCTGGAGATCTGCTACATTCAAAGCAGCTCTTTATGGTGGATCTTGTCAGAGGATTGCCCCTATACTAGTGGCTGTTTTTCCAAATGCTTAAAAATAAATAAATTCTATGCACTTCTAAGTTGGCATTGGGCACAAACAAGTGATCGGTAGTCCTTGTTTGTGCTTTTCTTTTTTCTTTTTTGCAGAATTCACACAACAACATTGGCATCAATATGGCAGTCTGTATTTTCCTCCCATTTATTTCTAGATTTAACTTTTCAGAGAAAAATCCAGTAAGTTAACACTCTGTGGTTGTCAATGTCCTGTTTCTGATATCCGAACAGCTCCATAATCTGGTATCAGTTGCCAGTCAAGTATGATCCAGCTAAACCCTTTTCTTAGTTGAACCTTATAGCCCAGGCAGTCAATCTTGCACTGTTTTGATGTTCTCGTACATGTTGGTTAGGATATTTGCTGTGCCAGGAGGGCAGGATGATAGTCAGAATAGAACTGAAACTGTTTCTGTGAAGGTATTAGTAAAATGCAGTCAAACTTGTGCCAGTGTGAATTCCTGCAGCAATTGGGACATTTTAGGGTGAACAGTGAGCATAAAATTTGCTAGCTCAACTGTAACTGAACCAATGTAAATTTTTGCTAATTTGTTGATTTAAAAATGTAAATCTTAGATACTATCAGCTAAAATGATTGACTTAGAGTGCGTTCAAATGTGGGAAATACTGCATCAGTGGTCCTGATTTTAATACCAATGTTTAACATTCCTTTTACACTGCAGTGCCATGGACTGCAAGAAGATCAAACCTCTCCATTCTTAAGGAAATCAGCCCTGGGTGCTCACTGCAAGGACAGATCCTGAGGCTGAGGCTCCAATACTTTGGCCACCTCATGAGAAGAGAAGACTCCCTGGGAAAGACCCTGATGTTGGGAAAGATGGAGGGCACAAAGAGAAGGGGACGACAGAGGACAAGATGGTTGGACAGTGTTCTCGAAGCTACCAGCATGAGTTTGACCAAACTGCGGGAGGCAGTGGAAGACAGAAGTGCCTGGCGTGCTCTGGTCCATGGGGTCACGAAGAGTCGGACACGACTAAATGACTAAACAACAACAACCTGTTGCATTATGGAACAGTGGCTTTTTGATCCAAATACTGCTGTTTTATGCTTAATTTTAAATGGTGGGAAAGAACTGAATGCTGGAATACTGCATGCTTCGAAGTTTGTCACATGAAATTACAACGCAAAACTCCAGCAATCTTCCAGGTTAATGGGGTTGCAATAGATTTTTAACACAAGTATTAAACTTCTACATTTTCCAGAAGCGGCATTTACATTGTTTGAAACGTCACATAAAATGCAGAAATTAGCAGGTAAGGAGACGTTGGGAAAATGAAATAAAGTGCTGTCTGAATGCAGGCTCAGATGATAACATGGTCATTATCTTTCAGTCTAACCTACGTCACAGGGCTGCTGTAAGGCTAAAAATGGGGAGGCGAAATCATATATACAGTCCTTTTGGGAGGATGGATGAGTGGGATACAAATGTAACAAACAAAAAATAATAATATATTATTTCGCCTAACAGCTGCATAGTAGCCATTGTGTTAATCCAGACTATCAAGGTACAGCTACCCCTTCACACGATTCCCTAGCAAGAGGAAGACATTCATTCCATTTGCATTTTAATGCAAATCTTCCTAATTTCTTCCTCCTGAACCTATAAATGACCAGCTACCATTCAAGATTCACACTTCTCTGAATTTTGTGGTGCAGTTCTCCAGCCAAATCAGTGCACATATTCATGAAAATGACACACCAAACGACATTATATTGGGGAAAATGTCTCGCAACAATGCCCATCTTAGGACAAATGTGCATATATTAGGGGAAATGTGCATGATAAGACATGCTAATTTCCATGTGGACTTCTCAAAGGAAAATTCAGAAATCGATGTGGTAGGTTGAATTTAAGGGTGGAAAAAGGAGGAATTGAGAGAAATTAAAATTGACATATTCGCCCTCGCTTCGTGAAATGCACACTCCCAATTCAGACTATAACTGTCCCCAGTGCTTTTTTTTCTTAAAAAAATTAAAAATGTTTAGGGGTACTCTTATTTTGACTCAAGAACATCACCATTTTATAGTTCAAATCAGGGGAAATAAATACAGTCATACCTCGGGTTACAGACGCTTGGGGTTGTGCTATTTCAGGTTGCGCACTGCACCGAACCCGGAAGTACCGGAATGGATTACTTCCAGGTTTCGGCGCTTGCGCATGTGCAGAAGCGCCGAATCGGGGTTGCGGACACTGCGGATGTGCTCCCCGCACGGATCATGTTTGCAACCCGAGAGTCCACTGTACAGTAAATGGACAAGAGTACAAAGATTCACAAAATGTTTAGGGGTATGCGTACCCCTGCACGCCCCCAGAAAAAAAAGCACTGACTGTCCCATAATCAGAAGGCAGGGGGAAAGTGCACACAAACAGAGCTGGACTCTCTTTCACAAACACAACCCTGACACGCCATCATAGCTCAGTTGGTTAGAGCATGCTGTTGATAATGCCAAGGTTGCAAGTTTGATCCCCGTCTGGGACATCTGCACATTCCTGCACTGCAGGAACTAGATAGTCCACAGGGTCCATTCCAACTCAACAATTCTATGATTCTATGAACACACATTGCAGACTTCAGTCTGTGTCGTCAGGTGGACTATGCCTGCTCATTCCAATCACAGTAACTCAGCCAGTTGGATAGCAGATATGGAAACTGCAGGGAGTTGACTGAGCCCAGCACCTGCACTTCCCAACATAATATCCTTGCTCCTGGAAACAGAGGTTCAAGCACGCTTCCCTGACCTCTGGAGGTGTTCCCAAGCCTTCAAAATAGCTGGAGCCATTTTCGAAGGAGCTGCAGTGAATGCACAAATTATCTGTTGAGGTAAAAAGCCCAGAAATGAGCTGGTGGCAGAGACCAAGTATGGTGTTCTGTGGGCGGTCTTGGGCACCAATGTCAGCAGGCAGGCATTCAGTTGATAATGTCCAGTTGAAGAACTGCTGGGTCCATCATGAGTTGGAAGTTACTGAAATTGAGGAGCTAGGCAAGAGTCAATATCAGTCCCTCCTAGTGTCCCTATTTTTCAGGGACAGTCCCGGATTTACAGAAGCCAACCTGGTTTCTGATTTGATCCTGGAATGTCCTGCTTTTTCTTATGACGTCTCTATGTTCATCTGAGAAATGCTGGAGGGTATGGAGGGAAGATTTTTTTAATGTTTAATGTTTTATTAAGAACTAACTTAGTTGGTCTTTAAGGTGCTACTGGAAGGAATTTTTTATTTTGACTATGGCAGACCAACACGGCTACCTATCTACTAATGTTTTATTATGTTTTTATATGTGCTGAAAGATGCCCAGACTGGCTGGGGCAACCCAGTCAAATGGACAGGGTATTATAATAATATTATTATTAAATAGGGCATCCCTATTTCCTTTTTTAAAATATATTTTTTATTAAATATTTTCTTGGTTCACCAAAAATGTGCATTTTTTTTTCAATTCTCCTGCAAGTCCATAGCATATTACATCATAAATGACATGGTGCAACAGTGCCACACACACACACAGGGTTTTAAAAAAATCAAATTAGACAATCATAGTATTCACTGAAGTGACAATTTTTTAAAATCTCCCCTTCTCACCCAACCCCCACCAGAAATAATTTGCACCTCTTTCAAGATCACAGATTTTAACTGGGATTAGTTACAAGCTAGAAAAAGTGTTGCTTGAAGCCAGAAAGGGATTGTATATGCATGCTGTTAAAATGGTCAGAAAAGGCCTTTGACAATAAAATTGTGCAAATTTTACATGCATCCACTTGTACCATTTGAGATTTGTGTGCCTCAAATAGTGCCATGGTTGATTTAAACATGTGTTTGAAATATTTTCCCAAGTAATTCTATGATAATTATGAAATTTGAGTGCCTTTGTTCCTGCAACAAGTTCTTATGCTACGTATAAGAAGAACTGATAAGTTTCAAATTAGGCATGCTAACCATAACACTTTTCAACTGGAAAAGCTGCAGAGCACATTTCCCTAGAAAAAAATGTTCACTTGCCGTAATACACAAATATGAGCAAACTGCAAGGTCCCTAAAACAGCAGGTGTAAGTTTATGTCCAGAGGGCACCACTATCCTCTTAAATACGCAAAAGAACAAGTTTTTCGGGGTTTATAACATGGAATGGTAGTCACCGCAGCTGCTGCTATAGCTCTCTTCATTATTCGACAACCTTACACCTCTGTTTTGGCTTTCGTTTTCCCCACGGTCCTGGGGACTATGGTTTTCTCAACAAGCTCCTCAAAAGCACACTATACACCATCACACGTTTTTGCACTTGCCTCTGTGAACAACATGGAATGTTTTCGGGCAAGCTTGTGACGCTCATTTCTGTCAACTTCCCTGTTTTCCTTATCAATGTTGTTTTCTACTAACATTTAAACTAAGAGCCAGTGTGGTGTAGTGGTTAAGAGCGGTGGACTCGTAATCTGGTGAACCGGGTTCAATTCCCTCCTCCTCCACATGCAGCTGCTGGGTGACCTTGGGCTAGTCACACATCTCTGAAGTCTCTCAGCCTCACTCACCTCACAGAGTGTTTGTTGAAGGGAAAGGAGATTGTTAGCCGCTTTGAGACTCCTTAGGGTAGTGATAAAGCGGGATATCAAATCCAAACTCTTCTAAGGCCCGAGGGCCAAATCCGGCCCAATCACCTTCTAAATCTGGCCCATGAACGGTCCGGGAATCAGTGTGTTTTTACATGATTAGAATGTGTCCTTTTATTTAAAATGCATTTCTGGGTTATTTCTGGGGCTAAGGAATTCGTTCATTTCCCCCCCTTCAAAATATAGCCCGCCCGCCCCCCCCCCCAGGTCTGAGGGACAGTGGACCGGACCCCTGCAGAAAAGTTTGCTGACTCCTGATTTAAAATATATCATTTCTTGGGCTGTGTGTTTCTAATTCAGTTAGCCAGTTGTCTGGTTTTGCAAAAGCGTCTCTTCTTGTGACATTATAAACTAACAGAACACGTTGCGCTCCTCTGTAATAGCTGGGTGTTAAAGTTCTGAACCGTTCCTGACCGGCAGTGTCCCAGATTGAAGGTTGAACCTTATTTCCATCCACAGATACTGTTTTCACTTGCAAGTCGACACCAAAGCCACTCTCGCCGATGATGAGGATCTTCAGCATGGTCAAAATATCCTCGTCCATCCAGAGCCGTCTTCCCCATTGGGCTTAGTGGTGCGTTGCACCAGGGTGTTTGCCTCTCAGGGGCGACCCAGCGAGTGGGGGAGCTGCGTGGCTTTGCCGGCGGGCTCCCCTTTCCCTGCACACCGCCAGCTGTGCCCTATCAACCATATGGCTGGCGGGCGTGCAGCTTGCCTCCCAAGCCTCTGCGGGAGGAGAGCGATCCCAACAGAGGCTTGGGAAAAGGTTGACAACTCTGGGAAACGGGGGGCGGAGGGATCTTTGCACCATGGCGCCGGTTATGCTTAAGACAGCCCTGCGTCCATCCCAAAAACCAGGGGCTTCGGCCCGACCAATCCATCTTCTCAGGCCCTGCTACACAGACTGCCATGTCTGCCATGTGGGATTTATTTTCATCAGAGAAATGTTGGAGGCTATGCAATTATTATTATTATTATTATTATTATTATTATTAATAATAATAATAATAATACCCCACCCATCTGGCTGGGCTTCCCCAGCCACTCTGGGCGGCTTCCAACAAAATATTAAAATACAGTACTGCATCAAACATTAAAAGCTTCCCTAAACAGGGCTGCCTTCAGATGTCTTCTAAAAGTCTGGTAGTTGCTCTCTTTGGTCCATGGGGTCACGAAGAGTCAGACACGACTAAACGACTAAACAACAACAACAAGTTGCTCTCTTTGACATATGGTGGGAGGGCGTTCCACAGGGCGGGTGCCACTACCGAGAAGGCCCTCTGCCTGGTTCCCTGTAATTTGGTTTCTTGCAGTGAGGGAAGCGTCAGAAGGCCCTTGGCGCTGGACCTCAGTGTCCAGGCAGAACGATGGGGATGGAGACGCTCCTTCAGATAGCTTTATAGCTTTATAGGACCCAGTGGAACCCTATTGGCCTGTTGTGTCACCTGATCCCTGATGAATTGGAGACTGCAGCACCCCCCTTTGGTTATCTGGGTGGCATTGGTGCAAAGTAAGGAGCAGTCAAGCAGCACCTTCTTCTAGCAAGATTGTTTAGAAAGCAAGTTGCCTGGTCCTTGCTGCTGCACTTGCCAATTCAAGACCCCTGCTGCCTTCTGTGAAGACTGTAAGATAAAGGCTGCAGGTTCATAAACTTACTGTCACCTGCCCAAATCTGTTGGGATTTTTGTTCTTCCAAAAGACAAGAATATGCCTGATCAATGTCTTTCTTTATATCAAGGTTGGGGGACCTTGTTGAGCCCAAGGGCCACGTTTCCTCCTGGGCAACCTTCCAGGGGCCAGAGGCCAACGTTGGTGGAGCAATGAATTCAAATGTTTTATTTGGGCAGTTGATTAGTTTTGCACATAGTGGTAAATCCTTCTGCATCCTCCACCCAGGCAAATAAGAGACGTTATCAGAATCAGAGGTGCTATCTTCTGAGGAACATTGAGAGGGCTGACGTGACGTCAAAAATGGGGGAGGTGGCTCCCTCCCCAAAATAAAGTAAAAAATTGAGGCAGCCCACAGAGCTCTGGCCCCTGGAGCCAGAGGGAAGATCATCTGCCAAGGCTGTTTTGTGATGGCTTCATTGCCTTTTAATGCTTATATCCATCAGATTGTTGAGCAACCAAGGCTTCCAAGTTTCTTCATCTGATATTTCAGCCACTTTGCTGCTGCTGTTACAATACACAGACGACATGGCTCAGCTATCCATTATTCCTCAGAAACGACTTAAAGAGCTGCTTATAGAACTTGGAACTCATATCAAAAGAATTCTGAGTTGTAAAGTATGAGAAGACTAAAGTGGTCCTTTTTGGCAAGTATCCTATTAGATGCAAACTGTATTTACATAGCGATGATACTGACCAAGTGCCAAACTCAAAATATTTGGGAACTTGTCATTGTGGGAAAGTCACCATACGACCAGCGGTGATTAGTGTCCAATGGGACTTGTGGGGTGTAAGGCAGGAGGCTGACACTAGGTGGAGTCAGAGGCACTGATAGGCACAGCCAATGAATTCTAGTGCAGGAAGAGGAAGGAGGAGGCTGATAGGCAGTACAACGCCTTGGATTGCTTCTAAGTAACAAACCTAGACAGCATCTTAAAAAGCAGAGACATCACCTTGCCGACAAAGGTCCGTATAGTTAAAGCCATGGTTTTCCCAGTAGTGATGTATGGAAGTGAGAGCTGGACCATAAAGAAGGCTGATCGCCGAAGAATTGATGCTTTTGAATTCTGGTGCTGGAGGAGACTCTTGAGAGTCCCATGGACTGCAAGAAAATCAAACCTATCTATTCTGAAGGAAATCAGCCCTGAGTGCTCACTGGAAGGACAGATCCTGAAGCTGAGGCTCCAAGACTTTGGCTACCTGATGAGAAGAGAAGACTCCCTGGAAAAGACCCTGATGTTGGGAAAGATGGAGGGCACAAGGAGAAGGGGACGACAGAGGACGAGATGGTTGGACAGTGTTCTCGAAGCTACCGGCATGAGTTTGACCAAACTGCGGGAGGCAGTGGAAGACAGGAGTGCCTGGCGTGCTCTGGTCCATGGGGTCACGAAGAGTCGGACACGACTAAACGACTAAACAACAACAACAAAGCAGGCAGATGAGGGACCAGCCTCCCTGCTTATGGCCTTTAGTATTCTGACATCAGGCTCCCAATATTTTCCCCAAAGAAAAGGGTGATTATCTAGTTTATCCTAAGCATTTTAAGTCCTTTGTGGAAGAAGTATTCCACAATTCTATGATTTGAAGTGCTTGCCCACATTTTATGTGGTGCTAAGACAGAGCAGAAGTGAATTCCATGGAAGTTATTCAAAACTGGATCTTGAAAACCCATTAGTTTCTATGTGTTCACATTAGTACCCCTTTCTTGGGGTACCCACCACTCCAATGATTGATGCCAAAGCTAGCCTCCCTTCTCTTAAGGCCAGTAATACAGTGGTACCTCGGGTTAAGTACCTAATTCGTTCCGGAGGTCTGTTCTTAACCTGAAACTGTTCTTTTTTAAAAATAATTTTTATTAACAGGCCAATCACATCACATTATCTATATCACATTGATTCCAAATTATACAGCCAAATTTTAAATTTTGATGGGGGTACCCATACATTAAGCTCAGCTCGAGTCCAAAACAGCATCACTTATCTTACTGCATTAATTAGACAGTTCTGTCCAGTTTGATCCAGATAGTCCTTTATTACTTCCTTTCTCTTCTTGTTGTTATCATAAATTCCTTTCTTTGCGATCTCTGATGATTTTCACAAGCAGGTTAAAAGCTGGCATTCCATGTGGATTTTGTACTCTTCCAAAAATCATATCGATCCGGGACTGCCTCTGTACAACGCTTCCATAAACAAAATTAATCTCCGATCTGTCCTTTATTTTTCTCAGGCTTACCGAATAAATCAAATGAGTCTGGGGGTTCTGTCAGGTCAAACTTACATTCCAGCATTCCTTCTCATTCAAACAATCCTGATTCTCCTCCCCCAGTCCTTCTTCCTCCGGCAAACCTGTCATGGCGAGACGCCATTTTTTTAACTGCGTCATAATTTTTTCTCTCTTTTCTCACCATTCTCCAGTCTTCTTTCCTGTTATACTTCATCCCACATAATTCTTAAAATCCTGCCTGTGATTCATAGAAACGCGACGATCTTGTTTCTATCTGGGGTGAGGGGTTATTAATGTCACATCATGCAGAGAAAAAGAGAGTTTTTTTCCTCCACCCCCCCCCTTCGTTCCAAACATACAGTCTCCTTATGGTAATTCATCAGAAGATTTACTTATCCGTCCATCAGTCCTGGTCGCAGAGATCCATTAATCAGCAGTCTTATCAGTCGAGCTTTACTTGATGTATGTGCTTTCAGCTTCGTTTCCAAACGTATGTTTCTAATTATAATTCCAAGCTGCAGCAACCAGCACGCGCTGATTGGAATCGGCGTCAGGAAGATCTGACTTCACCAAGGGCCTGTGCCAAGTGTTCGGCACCCCCATCACTCGTTTCAGGGGGTGCATTGTGAACACCACCGGCAGGACAGTCTCCCCCCGCATCCAGGGGGGATCAGGAAGGCTGCATACTTCCCATAGCAGCCCCTTAGTACCTCGTATGGGTCAGAGAGATGTTATTGTCGGCCATCTTCCAACGCGCCACCTGGTGGCCCCCCAACCTGAAACTGTTCTTAACCTGAAGCACCACTGGAGCAACTGGAGCACTGGAAGCTGCATTAAACTAAGTCAGACTGTTGGTCCATCAAGGTCAGTACTGTCTGCACTGGCTGGTAGCTGATCTGCAGGGTTTCAGGCAGGAGGTGTCTAGGAGTGGTTGAAGAATCAATCTCTCTTCCCAGGGAATTCTGGGAATTGTCACTCTCTGAGGGGGACAGGGGTATTTCTCTGGGGGAAGCCATGTATATTTGAAGCCGCATCATAGTGCTTTAAACAGAATAGTAGAAGCCTCTTTTGTAGAGGTAGGAAGCTTGGATAAATTGGAGGGCAAGTTTGGGCACAGCCCCTAATGTGGTAAATAATGTTATTTATTATACTGTTCATTTTGCAGCAACCCAAGGACTAAATTTCATTTCAGGAGTTCCTTTTTTGAATTTTTTTTTAAAGATCAGCCCCTCGCAATCATACCATAATCATATATAACCTACAGAATTTCTGTATTTTCTGTTGCGGCTTGCAAATTATGACATAAATTCACCGAGATGTAAAATTGCTCTTGCCTGTGTAGGTGATCATTTGATAAAAACTGTTTTTGTTTCAGGATTCCTGTTAGACAGTTCGTGCTTTTTCCGTTACTTTTTTTTTAATGTCCAAAAGTCTCTGCGTTTCATGTGCATATTTTATTTGCACTAAACTTAAAGTGCTTCAGGGTTTTTTTATATATCAACTTTAATGGGATTGCATATTGTGCTGTCATATGTGCAGCACGCTTGAGTTAACAGATAGTTTATGCAAAAAAAAAGAAAAAAAAACAAAGAAAGAAAAGCAAGAAGTTGTCACTTTTTTTTGAGATTTCTTAAACCACCCTGTTTGTGTGTGTGTGTGTGTGTGTGTGTGTGCATTAACCTGCTTGTGAGATTATGGGCTGAGATCCTAAGCTTCCTCATCACACCTAAGTTACATTGAAATGAATGAGATTTCCTTCCAAGTAATTACGCCCAGGATCAGGGTGTAAGAAAAGCCGACTGCTGGGTTGCCTTCCGAAGAGGAAGACGCTGTAATTTGCTTTGGCTGAGGACAGCTGCTATGTAAGAGACATACCCGTCCTCTTGTGTGCCACCAGCCGAATCTGCAGGTGGCGGCTGCCGCTGTGCTTGGCTGAATGAGGGTCTCTGTGAGTTCCTGAACATATGATCAGCCATTCCTCTTGCACAACAAGGGGGCATTTTCCCCTCTGCCTGGATTCGATATCCGCATGCATCTGTGCACTTCGCTGGTGCCGGGAGGTGCCCGCAGTAATTATTCTTTATCATTTGAGCAGGCAGCCATCACATTTCTATCACTTATAAATAGCGCAGTCAAAATGTCCTCCTACTGCAAGGAGGTTTTGGACGCTTGACATTTCAGAACTTCATAAAGGAGTCGATTATAAATACACATACAGTGGTACCTCGGGTTACATACGCTTCAGGTTACATACGCTTCAGGTTACACACTCCGCTAACCCAGAAATAGTGCTTCAGGTTAAGAACTTTGCTTCAGGATAAGAACAGAAATCGTGCTCCGGCGGAGTGGCAATAGCAGGAGGCCCCATTAGCTAAAGTGGCGCTTCAGGTTAAGAACAGTTTCAGGTTAAGAATAGACCTCCGGAACGAATTAAGTACTTAACCCGAGGTACCACTGTATACACCAACACACCCCTTCTCTCATTATGGCCGGCCACGCTAGGAATGGACAAATCCTGTCCACTTTGGTTAATGTCAATGTCTCACCCCCCCCCTTCACTTCGGTTCTCCCAATTTCTGCAGGAGTTTGTGAATAAGTTTTTAAAACCTGTATGCATTTTCAATTGCATTGCACCTAACATGTATGTTCCTGTATGCAGTTTTGCCTGATGTACACATTTTTGCAAGGGGTTCTTCCAAAGAAGGATGCATTTCAGTACATTATTTCCACCAATATAAACTGACTTTTTTTGTTGTTGCAGACTTTCCCTTTCATAATTGCTTTTTTTTTTTTTTTGTCTGCATTGGGGAATTCCAGAGAACTGCAGTTTTGGAATAAGAGCCGGGGAGCTACAAATTGGAAGTTTTCTTGTTTACCTATGGTTCTCATTTAGTTTTAAATATCGTATTGTTTTGATCGATGTGTTGTTTAGTTGATTGTCACAGAAACCACTTTGTGGCCATTTATGGTAAAAAGCAGTGTATAAAATAAATAAATAACAATCTACAGCTCAGTTTAAACAAGGGGGTGGGTGGGAATACCATTTCGCTTCCTGACCAAGTCTTGCAGCTTCATCCTCTATGAGCTCTCCAGTTTCCAAACTTTTCCTTTCTCTCCAACTGCAAATATTGCTTTAAAAATCCCCTCAAAAGTAGCATCTTTCTCCCAACAGAGCTGCACATTGCTTCCACAGAAAATTTTAGGTAGAATTTCTAGGTTCTCCTAACAGAACTGCAGTTGCTGGATTCCTTGGGAAGATGGAATAATCATCAAATAAACTTTCTGTGAAGTCAGTCACACACACAACCCAAGGAAGGGGACTAGGAGCAAAAACATGATGTGGCGAAGAAGAGGTGAAGTGATGAGCAGTAGAGACCAGTGGGGCAGTGCGGGTGGCGTTGAATTGTTCACCTAAGGAGGAGCATCAAAGCATCAGCTTTGGGTGCAGCATATCAGTTTGGGCAAACTTTGGAATGAATTTCTTGCTGAGCTGTTTCCTCAAGCACCCCTCACTCTGAGGTAGCCCAGGATCACGTGGCAGTGAATGTGGCAATTTCACAATGACACATAGTCAATCAGATGTGCCAAGATGCTTGTATGTCGCTGAAGGCCAAAAAAGTCAGTTAAGAGTAAAGGCAAAGAGCACAATTCAAAGTGTTGGTGTTGACCTTTAAAGCCCTAAACGGCCTCGGCCCAGTATACCTGAAGGAGCGCCTCCACCCCCATCGTTCAGCCCGGACACTGAGGTCCAGCTCCGAGGGCCTTCTGGCGGTTCCCTCACTGCGAGAAGCCAAGTTACAGGGAACCAGGTGGAGGGCCTTCTCGGTAGTGGCGCCTGCCCTGTGGAACGCCCTCCCACCAGATGTCAAAGAGAAAAACAACTACCTGACATTTAGAAGACATCTGAAGGCAGGGAAGTTTTTAATGTGTGACATCTTAATGTTTTTTTAATCTTTGTTGGAAGCCGCCCAGAGTGGCTGGGGAAACCCAGCCAGATGGCCCGGGGAACAAATAATAAATAATAATAATAATAATAATAATAATAATAATAATAATAATAATAATAATTATTATTGTGGTACCTCAGGTTAAGTACTTAATTCGTTCCGGAGGTCCGTACTTAACCTGAAACTGTTCTTAACCTGAAGCACCACTTTAGCTAATGGGGCCTCCTGCTGCCACCACCGCGCTGCCAGAGCACGATTTCTGTTCTCATCCTGCAGCAAAGTTCTTAACCCGAGGTACTATTTCTGGGTTAGCGGAGTGTGTAACCTGAAGCGAATGTAATCTGAAGTGTATGTAACCCGAGGTACCACTGTATTATTAAAGGCAAAGTCACGTTGTGGGTGATCCTAGTTAATCATCATGGGTCATCCAGTGACTGTTCTGATATCACAAGCCTACACAGCCAATCAGTTTTGGCTACATGCTACCATTATTGAAAGCAAACAAAGTCAGTGCAGACTGAGGGACATGATTCCTGAATCGCAGAATCATAGACTTGCAGAGTTGGACGGGACCCTGAGGTTAGGTGAATATTTTCAAAAACAATTACCAATTGTGCATGGGGATGAACACTCCCCAACCCCAACCCCCCCAGCTCTGAAGAACTTGTGATTCACTGAGCCCAGTCCAGCAGCTATCTATTATAGCCTGCCAAGAGCTTGCCCCATTCATCTCCCAACCCCTGTTTTTTTTTGCAATCGCAGCAGACAGCGCAAAACAGGGGGTTCATTCAGCCTCTAACAAGCTGCCATGCATGGCAGATGGGCTCTGTTTGGTTTGGTAGGTCACAAGCTGAGCATGCCAAATCCTTGCTGCTGTGAGTAACCCGGAGTACTGGGTGGCAAGTATTACAAACCTACAACAAAAAACAGTTGGAGGCTGTACAAGCGAAGAGAGACGACAAGGAAAGAAAAAGACTGTTACATTCCTGGAGCAAATTGCAATTAAAGCAAAAAATCCCAGGGTAGGAAATGAAGAGAGAGAGAGAGAGAGAGAGAGAGAATGAGAGGACCAGAAAAATAAATTCCTGCCCCCCCCCTTCAGTTGAAAATTACTGTAGCCATTTCTCTGGCCGCTTCACGCTCATCCACTTGTCTGAAGCAAATAATTCTCCTTATTTCTGTTGACAAATATCTTTTAAATAAAAATAAAAATCTCCTCATCTTTATCATGACGGGTGAGTTGCTTTGCACCTGGGCTGGCAAATTGTCTTGACAGCTCTGTACGGGTGAATGAGTCATTGGGGCCCTGCGGTATTCATGCGTTGCCGCGAAAGCGACGCAGAACCTTAAATGACTGTAGTTAATAAAAGCAAGATCCTGTGACAGAGAGCAAAATACACCAAAGGTGCAATTAAAGCCTGTGTATTTGTTGAGTAATGGGCACGAGGCTAATTAATATCCTGCTGCCTCCCTTGGGGATTAAAAAAAACACACCACACAACTAAATGAAAAGTTGGTACGGAGCTGAGATGAGTCTCTCTCATCAAAAATTCATTCAAATATTGAAGTATATCTTTACATTCTGCACACACACACCCGCCCTGCATGTATACATTGAACATGGTGGAAAATCCTTTAGGGTGAAAGGAGGAGATGGCCCCGCCAATGAGGGGGCTGCAGTTTTGTAAAAATCACCAGCCCTTTCAGAGAGCTTTGAGGAGGAGGGTTGTGATAGGAATCTGAAGATCCTTGACAAAGGTGGTGTTTTGCAGTTTCTGTCAGTGCTGGCATTTGTACAGTGGTTTCAAAGGCTACTTTATGTAGCTGCAGTCCTTAAAACAGCCCCATAAGAAAGCCGGTGTTCTTATCTCCCATTTTTCAGATGGGAAGACTGAAGCTGGGAGAGAGTGTCTTGGCTAAGGTGGCTGGCATCTGTCTGTCTTGAGAGACAATGGAGGAGTGTATCTTTGGGGGGTGAAGTGAAATCGTTGGAAAGTTGCAGCGCCTGCTGTGGCTGTAGAGACCGATATGGGAGAGACATGTTTTGTTGCAGCTGGGGCAGAGGAAGGCACCCAGTTGTGCTGCTGCAGGGGCACCATGGCGTATCTTTGTGCTCTTCCCAACGGTGATTCCTCCTCTGGTCATGGTTATGGATGCACAACCTCTCTTTTACTGCTGTCATCTGCAAGGGATTCCCACACACTGAGGTCAACATTGCCAGCCTTCATGTCACATTTGCAGACATCTTTGTAATGCAGAGTTGGTCTGCCAACGGGCTAAGGTCAGTTAGTAAGTTTATGGCAGAGACAAGATCTGAGCTGGCAACCTACCTTGAGTGCTGTGCAGGACTGGGGATGGGGAAAATATAGGAAGCTGCCTTATACTGACGCAAAGCATAAGTCCATCTAAGTCAGTATTGTCTATAGCAGGGGTCAGCAAACTTTTTCAGCAGGGGGCCGGTCCACTGTCCCTCAGACCTTGTGGGGGGCCGGACTATATTTTGAAAAAACCAACAACGAATTCCTACAGTATGTCCCACAAATAACCCAGAGATGCATTTTAAATAAAAGCACACATTCTACTCATGTAAAAACACACTGATTCCCAGACCGTCCGCAGGCTGGATTTAGAAAGTGATTGGGCCGGATCTGGCCCCTGGGCCTTAGTTTGCCTACCCATGGTCTACACCAGGCATGTCCAACAGATAGGTCGTGATCTACCGGTAGATCACTGGATGTCTGTGGTAGATCACTGGTAGATCACTGGCTCCCCATAAAGAAGCTCAACAGCTTTGGTGCCCCTAAAAAAAGCTAAACAACTTTGACCTGAACCCTAAAAAACCAGCCTTCCTCCTTCCTAGAAAAAAGCTCAGTTTCGACCTGAACCCCCCAAAAGGGCGTAGATCACTGCCAGTTTTTAACTCTGTGGGTAGATCGCAGTCTCTTGGAAGTTGGCCACCCCTGATCTACATTGACTGGCAGTGTTCAGCTTATTTTCTTAGTTGCTTTGTTAATAGTTGTCTATAGAAGGTGGTTGTTTCGCTGATGATTTGTCAGTTATTCTATAATTGCGATGTTCCATTAGCTTACTGTAATTTATTGTTGCTGAGCCGCTTTGTGACTCGCGTGCGTGAAAAGCGGCATGAAATATTAAAAAATGGAATGACATGCCCATCTTCCTGCGTATCATAGTTCTGAGGCGTATCTACCCAGGCCACCTCCCTCTGGCTGCTATTAATAACTGTTGTTAATAAGTATTACCTAATTGAGTTGCTGGTGTTATTGACTGATAGATGAAAACAACAGGTATGTAAATAGAACAGCAATAAATGCATGATATATAAGCACTGAGTTAGTGTTATGTATAGCATGGGCCAAAGAAAGTAATCAGCAGCTGGATACACAAACTTGTGGAAGAGATAGGCATGGAAAGGTGACAGAGAAACTGGCAGGGCAAGAAGCCTCGTATAAAATTTAAGATTTTAACTGATGCTAAAGAAAGAGGTGGATTTGCCCTGCCAGACTTAAAACTTTATTATGAATCAGCCGCTTTTTGCTGGCTGAGAGAATGGATGCTTCTTGAAAACACAGATGTTTTGGATTTGGAAGGTTTCAATAATGTATTTGGTTGGCATGCATATTTGTGGTATGATAAGGTCAAAGCACACAAAGCGTTCAAAAACCATATTGTAAGAAAAGCACTCTTTAATGTCGGGATAAGATATAAGGATTTGTTAGAAAATAAAACCCCAAGATGGCTGTCACCTATGGAGGCAAAGGCCCAGAAAAAACTCAATATGGAGGCCAAATGGCCGAAGTATTGGGAAATTTTGGAACAAGAGGGTGACAGATTAAAATTACAGAGCTTTGAAAAATTAAAAAACAGAGTGCGAGATTGGCTCCATTATTACCAAATAATGGAGACATATAATCAGGATAAAAAACTAGGTTTTCAGGTGGAAAAATCAAAGCTGGAAACATAATTGTTAGATCCTAAAGTTAAGAATTTGTCAAGAATGTATAACTTGCTGTTGAAATGGAATACTCAGGATGAAATGGTGAAATCTGCTATGATTAAATGGGCACAGGATGTTGGACATAATATTATGATGGCTGACTGGGAACAGTTATGGACCACCGGTATGAAATTTACGGCATGCAATGCCTTAAAAGAGAATTTAATGAAAATGATTTACAGGTGGTACATAACACCAGTCAAGCTTGCAAAAATTTATCATTTGATTTGCCCAATAATAAATGTTGGAATAATAAATGTCACCTTTGGTGGACATGCCCAAAGATTAAGGCATTTTGGGAGATGATCTATAATGAAATGAAAAAGGTATTTAAATATACCTTTATAAAGAAACCAGAGGCCTTTCTCCTGGGCATGGTGGGCCAATTGGTGCCAAAGAAGGACAGAGGTTTTTCATGTACGCCACAACAGCAGCAAGAATACTCATCGCTAAGCATTGGAAGACACAAGACCTACCTACCAGGGAAGAATGGCAGATGAAGCTGATGGATTACATGGAATTGGCGGAAATGACTGGCAGAATCCGAGACCAGGGAGAAGAGTCGGTGGAAGAAGATTGGAAAAAAATTAAAGTATATTTACAGAAATATTCTAAAATTAATGAATGTTAGAAGGATGCTGGAAAGAAGCTACACGACTTTAGTAGAAATACTATAAAGAATTAAGTATGAATAGATTGATATTGGGTAAAGGGGTAAATTTAAGCCTAAATTGTGTTAAGATAAATTATGGAACTAAATTTGAGAAAGAGGGAAAGAACCTGCTGGAATAATTAATTGAACTTTTTTGTATTAAAAAAGGAGGTGTGAGGAAGTCGAGGAAATAAGCAAATGAAAGATAAGGATATGAAAATAAGGGGTTTTTTATTTTTGTTTGTTCTTTTTGGGGTTTTTTAAATGTTTTTGTTTTTTCTTTTTTGCCTTTTTTGCATTGTTGATGTTTTGTATTACTGTATTTTTGTTTCTGAGGTTTTGTAATTGTTTATTGCTTGTATTTCTCTTTTGTTTCTCTTTTCTTTTCTTTTTTTTTCTCTGTAATGTTTAAACTTTAATAAATATCTTATTAAAAAAAAAAGGAAAGGTGACAGAGAAACTGAAGGGGAATTCAGGTGCAGATGTCTGTCAGCACCACATTGATGTCTGTGGGATGTGCATTCCTATCCACAGTGAGCTCATGTGGTGAATAAACATGTACCAGCCCAACGCTATAATGTACAGTACGTTAGTTTGTGCAACAACTTTTTTGGGGGAAACAGAAAAATAACAGTCCTTCATGCACATCTGTTGTTGAGAAAAGCAACACTATTTTCCCCCTCCCCCATTTTTAATTTGTACACCGCCTTTCTGTGTACACAAGGCCGTTTACAAGCTTAATAATAATAATAATAATAATAATAATAATAATAATAATAATAATACTTTATTATTTATACCCCGCCCAATCTGGCTGGGTTTCATCAGCCACTCTGGGTGGCTTCCAGCAAAATATTAAAATACAACAATTCATCAAATATTAAAAGCTTCCCTAAACAGGGTTGCCTCTAAAAGTCAGATAGTTGCTTTTTTCTCTGACATCTGAAGAAACAACAAAGATCATACACCTTATAACAATGTGGTTCAATACAAAAAAAGTCATCTTAAAAACACAGCTTTAAAATAAACAACTAATATCAAATAAAGTGATAGTTAATAATCCGTTAACATATAATAGTACCCAATAACATCAGATTTCAGCAGATAATAATTAAACAGATATTCACTCTTAATAATCTTAGTTACTAAACTGTAGTCAATGAAAATAACAGTAGGTCACAATGCATAAAGTACCACAATACATCAGTGGCATAGCGTGGGGGGTGCAAGGGGGGCCGGCCGCACCGGGCGCAACATCGGGGGGGGGGCGCTCGCTGCCTCCGGAGTCGCCGAAGAGCCTTGGGCGCAGGCTGTAGCAGAGCCCCATGTCTCGCGGAACCGACGAGCTGTGCGCGCGTCCGGGCTGAAGGCGTCCGGCAGGTAGCGGCTCTCAGCACTCGCCACGGTCCCCCTGCGTCAGGGCCACGGAGGACGCGCCAGGCAGCCCCTCCTCACAGCCCCTGCTGCTGCAGCTGCTGGGCCATGTTGCATTTTCCTCGCCTCTCTGCCCCCCTCCTCCTCCGGGCAAGTGGCATTGTTTGGGCGGCAGCGCCAGCGGCAACTCGCCTCAGATCGGCAGGTTAGGGGTTAGGGGGGGCGCAAATTACTTGCCTTGCCCCGGGTGCTGACAACTCATGCTACGTCGCTGCAATACATACAGAACCATGCAGAAGGCTCAAACAAAGACGAGCAACTTATAAAATTGTCATTTTTAAAATAAAATGCTTGAACTCCTTTCTTCCCAGCTGCTTCTACTGTTCTTAAATACATATTCTGGGAAAGGTGAAGTCCCAGCCTGGTTGTGGGAGCAACCATCAAAGTCTGGGGATTGGTAGTGGGATGGTGATGAGAGGTCAGCGGAAGAAGAGGGAGCAGAGTGGGAAGAGGAGGTTTTGGAAGCTGAAGAGGCGACTGGGCTTAGTGAGTGGGGGGAGTCTGTGACAGAGAGAAGTCCAGAAGAGGAGGGAGAAAAGTTGGTGAAGAGGCGCAAGTGTCTCCCCCTCCTGCTGTGACAAGCTCCCCTCGCTGCTGGTCTCCTAGGACCAGCAGAGGCATATTTCTCCTTCTTCTATTAAAAACCACCCACTTGTCCATTGAGAAAATAAGCAAAATGATCAGCTGTAGCCAATTGCATAGGCCAACATTCTGGAAGTTGCCTGAACAGAAATCCCAAACTCAGTGTGGAACTTGAGGACGCCTGCTCACTTCCTCAGTGAGCCCAAACCATTAAATAACACATTTACTGGTGTGCTGCTTCCTTGTTTTGTAGGTTGCCCATCTCTGCCAGCCTGCGCTGCACCACACCCACCTTGCCAGGGAAAGCTGATCCCTTGGAAAGGGGTCTGAGAGAGACAGCGCTGGACATGGAGGAGGCGGAAGTGACATGCCTGGCATTGTTTGCCATCAACCACCTAGTAAAATAAAATTAAATTAACATCTCTTTTGTGAGCGAGGACCCCAACACTTGAATTCCTGTTCACCTTGCCAGTCGCCCGTGCCCTGCCAACAACAAAAGGTTTTTAAGCTAGAAATGGGCCTATTTAGCTTCCATTAATCATTCATACTGTTCAAACACATCATCCTGTAACTGAAGAGGGGTTAATGGTGGCTAAGCTTGAGGCTGTTGTCAAAAGTAGGTTTAACTTTCTATGAACTCGCTGGACACAAAGAATGCAACCTGCTTACTATTCCGAATGTCACCAGCTAGCAGCAAACCGATGATTACTAATGGTAATTAAATACCTCTGAAGCCATTTGTACCAATAACAAAGGGTTACTGTCAGAACTTGAATGAGGTCCATCTGCCTATTTGGAAAGGACGTTAACACCATGTAAGTGATAAAACAGATGGCACCCCCCAAAAGAAATGGTTTGTTTGGTTATCAAAGATTTGTTATTTAAGCCTCTGGATTTACTCGAGTCTCCTTCAGAGGCAAATGTTAACAGTTTAGTTGTTGAATGACCACTTAGTCATTTGTTCATCTTCTGCAGAGGGTATCGAAGGAAGATGTCTGCTGAACACACAACGGCATGTCTTGGAACCACTGATTGATTCATTGGGAAAATGGCAATTTGTCCACTTAACTATAAGTTCCTACTGTAGGTTTAGAATCTGGAAGAGAGGCAACTTTCTGATGCAATTATCTATAAGTTATTAAGTATTATTATTGTTTTACATTCACTCATCGCTTTTCACAAGAGGTCTCAAAGGGAAAAGTTAAAGGTAAAGGACCCCTGAAAGTTAAGTCCAGTCGCGAACGACTCTGGGGTTGCGGCGCTCATCTCGCTTTACCTGCCGAGGGAGCCGGCGTTTGTCCGCAGACAGTTATTCTGGGTCATGTGGCCAACATGACTAAGCCACTTCTGGTGAACCAGAGCAGCGCACGGAAACGCTGTTTACCTTCCCGCCGGAGCGGTACCTATTTATCTACTTGCACTTTGATGTGCTTTCTAACTGCTAGGTTGGCAGGAGCTAGGACCGAGCAACGGGACCTCACCCCATCGCGGGGATTTGAACTGCTGACCTTCTGATTGGCAAGTCCTAGGCTCTGTGGTTTAGACCACAGCGCCGCCCACGTCCCCTATACAAATCCATGAAATACAAAAAAAGCCTGACATCATTTTAAAATGAAAGTTCACATGGGGGAAAATCACATTACAGTGGAATAATGCTCTCAAAAGTGCTCTCATCCAACAAGAACAAATTCTACCCTCCCCTAATGAAAGATGGACATCACAAAGCGGGCAAGAAATCATACCATGGTATGATCTAAGTTAATGACCAAAAGCCGAGGTAAACAGGTACATCTTAGCCTCGTGCCTGTATGTATAACTGTTTCTAGATGATTGTAGCCAAGTGGTATACAAGCTGTTTAAATAAATAAATCAAAGCTGGCAATGAAGGTGCCAGGCGAGTCTCCCCGGAGAGAACATTCTAAAAAAAGGAGCCACCACCAAAAAGGCCTGCTCTAGTGTGTCCATGGAGTGGGACACATGAAGAAGGGCTTCCAATCATGATTGCAGAGTCCAAGCCAGTTCATATGCGGGGAGGCGATCTTTGAGGTCCTGAGCCAGAAAGCACTTTTTAGGTCTAAACCAGCACTTTGAATAGGGAACTATTTGTTAGCCAGAGCAGTCAGGCCAGCACTCAGTCCATCTTGCCCTGGTGAGCAACCTGGCTGCTGAGTTCTGCACCAGCTTAAGTTTCTGAACCGTCTTCAGAGGCAGCATTGCAGTAATCTAACCTAGATTTTACAGAAGTTAGGCTACCTCTGTTCTGATAGGGGCGGAGCTGATGGGAGGCACTCCAGGCCACCAAGGCTCTTTGAGCCTCAGGTGACAGCAATGCATCTAGAAGTGCCCCCAAGCTATGTACTCGCTCCTTCAGAGGCAGTCAATCTTGGGCAAAAATATTTGCAAAAAGTGTACATACTGCATACACAAATATGTTTATTAGGCGACATTCACTCTAAAATGCTGGTAATTTTTCACGAGGTTTTTTTTTTTTTAAGTGCAAATGATTGGAAATGTGGAGAAACAAATAAAAGTTTGGGAAAATGAGAAACTGGGGGAGTTGAAATGGAGAGACCATTACATCCCTCGCCGAAGAATTGATGCTTTTGAATTCTGGTGCTGGAGGAGACTCTTGAGAGTCCCATGAACTGCAAGAAGACCAAACCTATGCATTCTGAAGGAAATCAGCCCTGAGTGCTCACTGGAAGGACAGATCCTGAAGCTGAGGCTCCAATACTTTGGCCACCTCATGAGAAGAGAAGACTCCCTGGAAAAGACCCCTGATGTTGGGAAAGATGGAGGGCACAAGGAGAAGGGGACGACAGAGGACGAGATGGTTGGACAGTGTTCTTGAAGCTACCAGCATGAGCTTGACCAAACTGCAGGAGGCAATGGAAGACAGGAGTGCCTGGCGTGCTCTGGTCCATGGGGTCACGAAGAGTCAGACACGACTAAACGACTAAACAACAACAACAAGCAGCATGACTTGCTGGACGTGGCCTCTGCAGGAACTGGTATCCCCAAGAACTTCTTGCAGGTCAGAATTATCCCCATTACCAAGATCAGTTGGGGTATCTATACCTCATTTGGAACAAGGAAAGGTGACCAACAGATGAGATGCTAGACAGATAACTTTAAGACATATTAAATTACCTATATTGTTACACAACAACCTGTGATGGCTGTTTCTCTATATCCTTTATTACTCTCAATGCAACACCTTAGAGGTTCTCTAGATGCTCTAGTTGTAAAAAGGAGGCAGCACCATACGGGATATTTGCAAAATTTGGTTTTTAGAATGATAGTTGCCAGGGACAGGGTGTGGTGTGTGTGTGTGTGTGTGTGTGTGTTTGTGTGTAGGACACACAGGAAAGCACCCCACTCTCCTTCTTTTTTTTTGCATATTTCCCCCTGCATCTTCCCCAAGCCTTTTATGGCTAATAATAATAATAATAATAATAATAATAATAATATTTTTTTTATTTATACGCTGCCCTTCCAGGTTTAAAAACCGGGCCCCGGGGGGGCTAACAGCAAATATACAACATTGATTAAAATGCAACTTAAAAACAGCATAAAATACAACATAAAATACAAGCATCAATATTAATAATATTCAAAAATTCAGGGATCATTTCGGGGAGAAAAACAAACAAACAAACAAAACCCATAGACAGTAAACATCAAATGATCACCAGGGCTAATTGGCCAAGTTGGTCCTACTAGGGCCAGCAAGGAGACCAGGAAAGAATTTAAATGTGGGGTCCCAGAAAGGGCTTCTTCATAGAAGAGGAAAGGAAAAAGGGAATAGAGGATCAGGCTAATTCAAAATGAAGGCCAGGCGGAATAGCTCTGTCTTACTGGACCTGCGGAAGGAGATTAAGTCCTGCAGGGCCCTAGTCTCATGGGACAGAGCATTCTACCAGTTTGGAGCCATCACTGAAAAAGCCCTGGCCCTGGTGGAGGATAGTCTGGCTTCCTTAGGGCCCAGGACATTTAAACTATTATTATTCATGGACCTTAGGGTCCGCTGTGGGACATATATTAAAGATCAGACCTTGAAATGGGCCCAGGAGCTAATTGGCAGCACCTGCAGTTCTCTCAAAATTCGTATTAGGTGAGCCCTGCCAGTTGTAGCTGTAAGCACTCTACAGTAGCGTTCCACCCTCGCTGCAGCTTCCAAACCATCCATATCCACCGAAATTCATTGGCAGCAGTGGGTTTCCAAAACCAGCAGAGGGTTGCCTTCCAAATCACTGATTCTTTATAGGAGGGACAAAATCATGGTTCTCCTGCAAACAGCATGCAACATGAAGGCTGGCAACATTAGCACTGCCATGTGGGAACCCCTTGCAGATGACCGCGGTGCCTGGAGACAGTCAGGTCGTGCATCTCTAGCAGTGACCAGAGGAGGAAGGACCGCTGGGAAGAACACAGAGAAAAGAAACACCACAATGCACCTGCAGCAGCTCAAGCGGACGCCTTTATCTGCCCCAGCTGCAACAAAACATGACTCTCCTGTATCCACAGCAGCCACTGTAGATATTATTTGACCCTCAAAGGTGCACTCTTCCATCATCTCCCAATACAGATAGATGCCAACCAACAGGTTGGGGTTATCAGCTTATTTCCATTCCATGTAAGTTTTGTTTTTGTTTAATTGCATTTATGTCCTGTCTTTCCTACAAAGGGCTCATGCTGGCCTATAAAGTTCTCTCCATATTATCCTCACAACAACCTGGGGGGGGGGTAGGGTAGGGTAGGAGTTGGCCACTGGCTAAGTGTGGATTTAAACCCTGATATCCCAGTTTCTAGTCCGGTTCCCCAAACCTCCATACCAAGCATTCAATAAGGTAAAGGGACCCCTGACTATTAGGTCCAGTCACAGATGACTCTGGGGTTGCAGCGCTCATCTCGCTTTATTGGCCGAGGGAGCCGGCGTACAGCTTCCGGGTCATGTAGCCAGCATGACTAAGCCGTTTCTGGCGAACCAGAGCAGTGCACGGAAACGTTGTTTACCTCCCCACCGGAGCGGTACCTCTTTATCTACTTGCACTTTGACATGCTTTTGAACTGCTAGGTTGGCAGGAGCTGGGACAGAGCAACGGGAGCTCACCCCGTCGCGGGGATTCGAACCGCTGACCTTCTGATCGGCAAGTCATAGGCTCTGTGGTTTAACTCACAGCGCCACCCGCGTCCCCCTATCCCTTTTACTGTGGATTAAAAATAAACACATATATGAAAGACACACATTTAAATTGAGTGCATATTTTTCTATGCACCCTTCCTCAAAAAATATGCACTTTGGTCCCCACTTCCCCCATAAAACGCACTTTACTGTATGCACCACAAAATTTGGACCTGGGTGCAATCCATTTCTCAACTGTGTTCTGACTGCCGATGAATTAAGTTGGTTTGCTTTAGGATGTGAATAAGATTGACCTCCCTCCCTACTTGGGGAAGAGTGTGGGTGGAGGCGTACATTTAGATGCACTCAATCCCTCCCCCCAACAATTAACAAGGATGGGGTTCAAAATCACTGACACGAGTGGCGTGGGTTTTTTTGCAGGGGGCTGAAATGTTCACGAAATGTGCCCCATCCTGTTTCATCTCAGCACTAAATGAAACAGATGTGCATCCCTTTTTCCAATTAAGAAGAAAGAGGAAGAAAGGGAAGCGCTTCTCTTTTTAAAAAAAACAACACCAACCCAACTCTAATGCCTCTCTCTTAAAAATGGGGGGGGGGGGAAAGAAAGAAGAAAGCAAAGAAAATATTTAACTGGCTTTTTCTCCTAAGGGCAAGTAAAGGGAAACTGTTCTGTTGTGAAGTGCATTATACACACACACTAAATGGTGCCTACAGTGTTTTAACTCCTCATTAAATCCTTGGCAGACAACCAGCATGTCATATATTATGTCTTAACTGCAACATCTGCATTTGCATCTGCTTTTTTGCTTTTGAATGCTCCTCGCTGCATGCGCTAGCGAGAGGCAGAAAAAAAGGGAGAGAGAGAGAGAGAGAGAGAGAGAGAGAGAGAGAGAGAGAGAGAGACCCAGATGGCCGGGAAGGTATCTTTCCAATGCAATGGGAACATCTTTCTGTGCCACAGCTTGCCTTCCTCCCTCTTGGTCCAGTTCTGGCTTTTGGTGCGTAAAACATATTTGCCTTCACCTGCTCTACCATGTGACCCTGTGTTCTTTTTGACAGTATCTTCATGCCTTGAGATTATGAGCTGTAGAGCATAGCTATAGAGCCTCGGCCCAGTATACCTGAAGGAGTGTCTACAACCCCATCATTCTGCCCGGACACTGAGGTCCAGCTCCGAGGGCCTTCTGACAGTTCCCTCACTGGGAGAAGTGAGGTTACAGGGAACCAGACAGAGAGCCTTCTTGGTAGTGGTGCCCGCCCTGTGGAACGCCCTCCCATCAGATGTCAACGAAATAAACAACTATCTGACTTTTAGAAGACATCTGAAAGCAGCCCTGTTTAGGGAAGCTTTTAATGTCTGATGTTATATTGTTATTATTGTTGTTGTTATTATCATTAATTCTGTTGGGAGCCACCCAGAGTGGCTGGGGAAACCCAGCCAGATGGGTGGGGTATAAATAATATATTATTATTATTATTATTATTATTATTATTATTATTATTATTAATGTCCTTGGTACATGCAGATCATGTTTCAACGCATGTGCATGCAGCGAATGTCAAGGGACACAAAGCTCACAGCGGCTGCTCCCACCTGAGGGCTGCCATTTTGGTTGCCACAGAATGCCATGGGCACAATGTCGCATCATTATTTAGCCTTATTCCAGGGCATTCTGGGAAATTAAAGAGGCGGTTGCCAACCCAGAAGAGTGGTCGGCGGGGGGGGGGGGCGACTGCTGTGAGTTTTGGCCCACCTGCAGGGCCGATCTTGCGTCAATGGGATCGCTTTAGTTCCTGTTGCCTCTCTTCCCAAAGTTAAGTCCTTTTCGCTTGGGGAAGAGGGCACAGCAACAGAAGAGGCAGGATGTGATCCATAGGTGACATCCACACTGTACATTTAAAGCACATTCAATGCACATTTTTTTACAACTTTTTAAAATGGGTTTTTAAACAAGAACAAGAACCATGACGTAGGTACTGTTCTCTTGACTCAGCAGAAGGCCCGGGATTTTTTCATTTTTCATTTTTGCCAAGCTTGATCAATGCAGAGGCATCGTTCTTCCTACAGTAGGCAACAGGTGTTGCATATACTCTTACTCCTTTCTCTCCCTGAATAGGGTTCTGGGGCTATGGTTGTGCATAACCTGGGAACATAGAAAGTTGTTTTATACCAAGTCAGACCATTGGTCCATCTCCTGTAGCTCAATATTGTTCACACACATTGGCAATGGCTCTGCAAGTTTTTCTTCCCAGGCAAATAACACTAGTCTGCATTGGATTTACCTGGTGCATACCTAGTTGTCCCCCTGTGTTCATTTGTATCCATGGCCTTCATTTCATAATGGATGAAAGTTGAAGTGAGCAGGCCCATTTGCTCAGTCTTTCATTTATTGATAAAATGAATGCACATCTCTGTCTGAGGTCTCTAAACACAGTTACAGATAGGTAGCCGTGTTGGTCTGCCATAGTCAAAATAAAAAAAAATTCCTTCCAGTAGCACCTTAAAGACCAACTAAGTTAGTTCTTGGTATGAGCTTTCGTGTGCATGCACACTTCTTCAGATACCATCTGAAGAAGTGTGCATGCACACGAAAGCTCATACCAAGAACTAATTTAGTTGGTCTTTAAGGTGCTACTGGAAGGAATTTTTTTATTTTGTCTCTAAACGCAGGCAGTCTGGGCCAGTTGTAGTAATTATACTTTACAATGTTGTGTGGAAGTTGCCCTGGGTTGTTTGACCCTTTTGAAAAGTTCTCTCCCCCACCCCCCAGAAAAACCAAGTTTGAAAAATAACATGACTTTTACATTACTTGCTGTGCTTGCTCTTGTCAGATTGAATGTATAAGAGAGGTAAAAAGGTAAAGGGACCCCTGACCGTTAGGTCTAGTCGCAGACGACTCTGGGGTTGTGGTGCTCATCTCGCTTTATTGGCCAAGGAAGCCGGCATACAGCTTCCGGGTCATGTGGCCGGCATGGCTAAGCCGCTTCCGGCGAACCAGAGCAGCGCACAGAAACACCGTTTACCTTCCCATTGGAGTGGTATCTACTTATCTACTTGCACTTTGACATGCTTTCGAACTGCTAGGTTAGCAGGAGCAGGGACCGAGCAACGGGAGCTCACCCCGTCACAGGGATTCGAACTGCCAACCATCTGATCGGCAAGCTCTAGGCCCTAGGTTTAGACCACAGCGCCACCCGCGTCCCATAAGAGAGGTAGGTAATACTTATGTTACTGAAACATATTTATGTGAATTTGTATCTGAGACTAATATTTACAGACTGGTTCTGAGGCAGGTGGCAGCATAACACAACACACTTGCTGCTCTCACAGTTAAAAGTCACACAACAGTCGATAACTGAAAAGAACTGCCTCAGTATATATGTCGTCGGTAGCTCTGTGGTCTAAACCACTGAGCCTCTTGGGCTTGCTGATTAGAAAGTTGGTAGTTCGAATCCACACAACAGGGTGAGCTCCCATTGCTCCATCCCAGTTTTTGCCAACCTAGCAGTTTGAAAGCACACCAGTGCAAGTAGATAAATAGGTACCACTGCAGCAGGAAGGTAAACAGCATTTCCGTGCACTCTGGCACCCATCTTGGTGTCCCATTGCATCAGAAGCGGTTTAGTCATGCTGGCCACGTGATCCAGAAAGCTGTCTGTGGACAAATGCCGGCTCCCTTGGCCTGAAAGTGAGATGAGCACCGCAACCCCATAGTCACCTTTGACTGGACTTAACGGTCCAGGGGTCCCTTACCTTTTCACCTTATATGACATCACAATATTCTATGCTACAGCATTAAACCTTTGCCTAGTATTTTGGGTGCACCATTCCCCCATCAATGCACTAAGTGATGCTCCGTTCCTCAGACACGGTCAGTCCTTGATGGAGTGTTTGGGATGAGTCTGATCCAAACTCTTTTTTGATGCTGAAAGGCCCGAACCAAGCTATGCAATTAAAAAGCAATAGTTCTTGAAATACAAATTTTATCTTTTTAATAATGAATGCTGTTCAGTTTAACTATGGCCGCATTTGCACCGGGATATGCTTCATCGCAGGGCTGTTTTATTGCACACGCTTTGATTTCCGAAGGCAATTGTAGCAAAACAAGACTATCAATGTCCTCCTCCCCACCCTCACTTTGCATGCTGAGAAATTCTAAACCCCGAGTTTCTACACCCTTGAAAACGACTCTTTCACCTAGTGTCCCTTTTCAGGTACACAAATCCCATCTGGAACGAGCAGAACATTTCCCTGGGAGAGTAACATCAAGTTGGAACAAGGCACATGCCTAAAGGTCAGGCAATGGGCCGAAACAAACATGAGAAGCAGAACAAACGAGGAAGAAGAGATGGATGGGGGGGGGGGAGAAACCAAGCAACAAGAGAGAAGCAACAAAGGATTATATAAAGAAAACAAGAGGCAACCCTGCCCTCGCTATTAGCATTTACCTGTGATCCACCTGCCAGTTTTCTGAATGATTCCAAGCCTCAATAGATCACCTCGTTGCAAACTCAATTCAATGGCATAAGTGGAGATTTCGAGGTCAGCTGAAGTTCCTCTAGCATACAACGTATGGGCATTTTCTCGCTGTGGGTGTAAATATTTATAGAAATCTTTGTAGCAGGGGGCACCTGTGGTAAAGAGACAAGATGCCAACAGGGAAAAAAAATCAATTGGTGCATTTACTGGTTGGGTGGGGGGGGGGGGCTTCACTTGGATGAAGGCCAGAGGATAATTGTGGAAGGGTTTGCAAAGTGGTTGCCAGGCAATTCTATGGTAACTCAGATCACACGTTGTATTTGCCCATGTAAACATTGTTTAGTAGTTGAAAGATGGTTGGTTTCAGCAGATTTGGAACAGCTTGCTGAGATGTGGCACGGTCACCCTGGGCTCTGTTGGGAGGAAGGGCAGGATACAAATCAAAATAAAATAAAATAGATAACATATTATCTAATTGAGCATGTGAGCAAGAAGAGCATTGTCTGAATACTTCCTTGATTCCATTCGCTGCAGTTCAGTGTTTAAGCTACCTTCATTATGACACTACTTACAATTTATTGCCACAGTTTCAAACAATGCCCCCCTTTATGGTTAGCCCCCCACCCCCAATTCCATGTGAAAATGGTAGATGATTCAGTTACATTTCCTTTGATTGATGTCACTCACCATTGACTTGACTTACCATTATTTATTCCGTCACATGGCTAGATCGTGTTGGTTGCATGGCATCGTGGTGCCACCTCATTCAGTGCACAATCCCTGATTGGTTGAGCTCACCCATGTGACTAACACAAGAAGGTGGACAGAACAACAGAAGTAGTAGTTGGGGTAGGAAACAATATCACATTACAGGACAGGGGAAACGTCTTTCAGGGAATAGTTCAAACACATTGAGATCAATAAATTCTCATTTGAAAAGTGAAACTGGATGATATTTGGTGTAGTCCAAGTCTGAGGGATTTGTGGGAGGATGTGAAAGTTCAGCCAATCCCCTTTGATCATGCATGGCTGTTTATGAATTTATTGCACAAATTCTCCTCTACTGTTTGTCTCAGCGGATAGGCAGGGATTGGGGACCCATTGTCCTGTGCATGTTGCCAGACTCAGACTCCCATCATCCCCAACCATAGGGTGTGCTGCAAAGGCTGGTGGGAGTTGTGGTCCAATACAACTGGAGGGAGAAGGCGGTACTTAGCCAACCCAGGGTAACTCAGCATCTGATTTATTATTTTCTTAAATGGAAACGTCTTGCCTGTACTTGGAGTTCAGCTGCACCATCTTTGACCAGACCAGGAAAGGAATTTCAGAAATAGACTGGAAAGAGAAGCTGCTGAATTGCAACTCATTACCAAACTTAAAACCATGGAGAGACTTGGTTTGAACAAAGACATTGGATTCTTATCTCATTATACATGACTAAGCCATTTCTCACCTTCTCACCCCTTGCCTTTTCCTGTAAGACCTATTACAGTCATTAAGAGTCGTCAACAGGCTCATCTCAGCTATCTGCCAATCTCCCATTCCCACCACCCTTCTGAACAATACCCCTCCCCACCTTCTCACTATATAGAAGGATCTGGCAACTTCTGTTTCAGTGTATCTGAAGAAGTGTGCATGCACACGAAAGCTCATACCAAGAACTAACTTAGTTGGTCTTTAAGGTGCTACTGGAAGGAATGTTTTTATTTTGACTATGGCAGACCAACACGGCTACCTATCTGCATCTTTCACAGTGGCAGTCTGCAGCTCAGGAAGATGGTGGTTCAGCTGAGACTAGTTGAGTGATGGCTTCTCTTTCTGCCCTCTCTCTTCAGCAGAGTTGTGTATTTAGATACACTCTCTTTTGTGCTAAAAATAACGAAGGGTCATATTGGAAAGAAATCAGTATAGAGGAACTGATCCATTATTGATAGAAATTTCAAGCCAACTTGCCAGTCTGTTTTGTACTGTGGTCGACCCTCAATTTTTAATGAAGGAACTTACGAAAATCGTAGAGGGTGTAAACCGGTGACCTCGGGATGATACCTTGCAGCAAAAGTTCCCGTCGCAGAATAGAGCTGCCTGCCCTTGCATCTTTTCTGAGCTTTACCTCAACCTGACCTTGGCTTTTGAAGGTAACAATACCGTCGGGCACAATACCTTGACTCAGACAGGAAAGGCAGATTTAGGAAGATGCGCAACAGTGAAAGAAGACTAAACAAACCAACCTGCTTGGCTTTTGTGCACTGTTTCCATACATTTACCCTCTGATTAATACTCTTGTCCTGTTTTGCTGTACACACCTCCTGTTTGTTGAGAGAGCCTCTTTAATCAAATAGTTTTTATGAAGATAATTCTGCTGGGAGCCATGTAACAAAAGCACAGGAAGAGGCACAGACTACTGAAGAGGAAGAAAAGAGATGGGGTCAAGGAACTGGAAGATGGGCTGGGCAGGCTCTCATATCAGGCATGCAAGAATGGAAGATCTTGGTGTGGGGTGTGTGCCTCTGAAATGGATCGCACTCTTTGTGTCCACAAGCTACCACATTTGAAATACTGTGAACAGTTCTGCTTCCCTCACCTCAAAAAGGATACTGACGTAGTATTCTTGAGCAGTCTTACGAGGCAAAGGTGGTGTGGTGGTAGTGGTGGGAAGTGAATTTGGACCTCGGAATGTCCAAAGTCTATATCAGATTTGGAATTGAATCACAGAGATGCCCTGCTTGCAAAATGGTGGTGGGGAAACGTAACCTTAAGAGGTGCAAACTGTCAGATTCTCAAGCCGCAGTCAGAGGTAACTGGCCTTTTCTCCAGGCATTCGGCTTGAGATCCTGTTGACCTCCCCATCTGCGTCTCCCGGCAGGATACAGGCAAGGTCTTTCCGGCGATCCCACTCAGCGTGAGAGGGACACACCACCTCCTCCCTCTTCCCTGCTTCCCTCAGGGAGGGGAAAAGAGACAGACAGAAATCTATTTACATTGCTTTATTTCTGTCATTCCAGCAGTACAGAGAAACGTGTCTGCACTCTCCAGACTCCAACAGTAGAGTAAGAAACTCCACCCCTGTACTTCCAGTACAGGTCAGATGACACTCTGAGCTAACATCCGGTGCTCAGTACAGTGAATAGACTGCCCCTTTGTTCCAATAGTACAGTCCCTGACATCAACATCCTGTTTTGCATTCCAGACACCTGCAGCTGGCTTTCGCATTGCTGCTTTTTGCTGGTAGGGCAGTGACACTCAAATGCAGGTGGCATGAATGTCAATCTCCATCGGATTGTGTCCAGTGAACGAAACACACACAGAGAGAGATTCATGCTTTATTGTGATGCTCCTCATGGTATCTGCATGGCAGTAGAAGCCCACATTTTACTGGCAGAGTGTGAAGAGTTAGCACACTTTGCCATGTGCTTAGTCAATGTCAGCTCTCCTGCTACAGCAAAGCTCTTTCCCTGTTCCCCTGAAGAGATAGAATCAAAAGCATTAGGGGAAATGTTTGAACTGATACTCTGGTAAGCCCAAGGTCTCGGTTTCAAATGAAGCTATCAGGATTTATCTGTGCCTAATTATAATGGAGTAATTTGTTCCAAATATTATTTTATTGTTGTACTATTTAGCTTAGCAACTCAGTGGCACAGCGCATGATCTGCACTCAAAGGGCCTCTGGCTCAGTTCCTGGCGTCTCTGAAAAAAGAGGACACAGGTCTGCATACGATTAGCATGTGCCAATGGCTCTGTATCGATGCAAAAATTAGAAATATTTAATTACTATAGTTTAAATGGAGACGCAGTACATAGTACCCTAATGGGGAAGACTGTGACCTGTGGGCCTTCTCAGTCTGCTGTGCATGTGCTGCTAACTGTGGGTGGGCAACTGCAAGGACCACACTTGCTTGTATAGATCTTTAGCATTGAACCAGATTTGGGCAGGACAACCCTTCAGACATAGAACGGGGGGAGCTAAGATGTGGTCACTATGTCCAACAACAACCAGAGGGCCGCAAGCTAGCCACTGCTGAAAGAGAGGACCGTGCTCTGTAAAATAGGACGCACGGCCACTCTAAGTGAAAGTCTCTAATCCTGCTTAGAAAGTCTCAGCAGGAATCACTTCTGACCACATATGATTTGGGTGGGGCTGCAAGGAATACGTTCCAAAAGACTGGGCAAAACTTGTAGTAGTGTATTTCCTGTTTTGGATGGTGGTTGGACTTGAGGAGCTTTCGAGATCCCTATCAGTGCTACGATTCTACATATTTCCAAAAACTCAGTGAAAATGAGGCCAAGCCAAACTGTATTGTGCACTCTGATCCTGGAGTGGAATGTCAATGGAATATTCCTCAAAATAAAGGTTCGAAGGCTGCAGCCTTAACCTACAACCTATGAAATAGTTTTCCTTTTTAACCTTCGGAAAACAAAAAGCTAAATTGCCACCTGGTCTCCCTGGATTATGGTCTATCGAAATGCAAGTGATTTCTAACAAGCACAGAAGTCACCATCATTCTTGAGAGCAGTGGCAGGAAATGTGCTCGTTTCTACTCCTGCAAAAACTGCTCTTCTTTTATAAACAGTAATGGGAGTACATAATGGAATTATGGAACTGACCTGAACATTCTGTTAATTGCAAGGTGGTGGGAGGTTATTTTCACCAGAGGTGCATTCAGCAATTCGATGTTGCAAATTGCTTCACAAGTCATGGAAACTGAACTCATTAATTGAATGATATGATAGGTTAGCAAGCTAGAATCATTAGTGTAAACTATTTAGAGATTCATATAGCAAAATGAAAAAGGAAAAAGAGATGAAGATGTGAAACCAGTAACATGATATTTATTGCATAAAATTTTAATAAAATTCTTCATATTTTCAAGATCAAGTTTCATCCCGGTAACTTGAACAAAATATTTCAGATTTCGATTTGGTGGATTTCGATTTGGTGGACAGAGTGCCTGAAGAACTGTGGATGGAGGCTCGTAACATTATACAGGAGGCAGCAACGAAAACCATCCCAATGAAAAGGAAATGCAAGAAAGCCAAGTGGCTGTCCCACAAGGCCTTACAAAAAGGCAAGCAAAATGTGAGGGAGCTAGTGAAAGATACAGGAAATTGAATGCAGATTTCCTGCACCCCATCCCTTCCCAGCTCATCCAAACCCTCCCTACTTGCCCCAAGCCCACCTCCATTCACAATTTACCCCTTTCCACCCCTTTTTAAAGGAGGGTGGGAGGCCCTTCATAGATTGGTTTGGCAAACCGCTCTCTGAAGCACCTCCCCACTCTGTTAATTGCTATGACAGCGATGTTTATTGGGTGGGGGAGAGGCACTTCAGAGAGTGGTTTGTCGAACCACACTCTGAAGTGGCTCTCACTTTTAAACAGCTGACCTGGCTGGCTGCCACCCATACCGCTTGTGTGCTCACATATGAATCTTTCTTCATGCTGGAGTTTCTGTGGCTACCTGTTGGTTGCCCCAGGAACTACAGCATGACGACGGTCTCTTAATTTTATTATATAGTACAATATCACCAACTGAGACATAAAACATATCCATTGGAATTCATAGGGGGAAAGTCCATTGATTTCCTTGGATTTACTCCATGGCTATCACCAAAACCAGGTGAACGAACTCTACCTTGTAATCCATATTTCAAACTAAGCATTGGACATCTAGGGAAAACTGGGCTGCCCATTCCATTCCTTCACAACAACCAACCATTTATTTCAAGTATGAGCTCATGGTTCTTTGTGCACGAATATTTCCTTCCACATTTGCACTGCATCACAGGCTTCATAATCTTAAGTTTGTACCGTGTAAACAGTTAACAGTCAACATATTGCCAGGGTAAAGACATTGGAGCAATTCTAGATAGGTAGCTGAGGGTTTCATTGGCTTGGCTTTTTTGGCTTCCTGGAGGAGGCTCACAGCATTTGGAACCAATACCCTCTGGGAATGGTATTACATGATGTAGAGCCACTCCTATTGTGCATTCGATTCCAGCCTGAAACACTGTTTTGTGATGTAGCATTCTTCTCAATGAGGCATTATATTCCCACTTAGAAAGCTACCTGCTGCGGGAAGCCAAGACACTGCTGAAGCAATGACGAGCGGTTTCCCCCACCCCTTGCTTCAGAAAAGAATGAAGCCACTCAGCCACCTTGTCTTAAAAGCTCTTGTCCAGAAAGCTCTTAGACTCCTCACCCCAAAGTTCACAGCTGGTGGGTTGAGTTTGGCTTGGTGGTCCAACAGTCAAGAAGGTGGTTTCTGCGTGTGCTGTAGAGGGAAGTGAGGGGCAGGTGGGGCTCATCAACCTGGGAAGGTAGTCCATCTAGGAGAAGGAAAACTCTGATCCTAAAGCTCCGCTGCCTTGCGGGATGTCTTCAGGAGAAGAAAAGGCTAAGGAGTAAATCCTCCACAAATCCAGAGTGGAGTCAGTTGGGTGGTATCTTGTATGCCTCCTTCTGGCAACTCCTGCAGCCCAACTGGTGCCAAACACATTGCTCTGCTTTTATTTGGACCAGTCCGGCAAGGCTGAGAGGGGGGTCTTGTCCTCTGGGCAACCCAGGACGTCCACATACACTGCCTAGGATTGTGCCCTGGAGAGGTCCCTTTGGTGCTGCTAATGAAGCAAAAGCAATGTGGGAGGCAGCCATTATGAGTTACTGGTCTCTGCAGCCACAGCAGGCGCTGTGATTCTCCAGCGTTTGACTTCATCTCTGGAGGAGCACTTCAGTGTCCCTTGAGGGATGCCAACAATTAGAACATATGTTTTTCAAAGGTCTGCCTGTGGAATATCTCCCGCATATACCATTGCTCAGGCAGCTCATTTAGCAATGAGAACAAGAGGCGGAATGCATACTTTGTGCATACTTCATACCAAAGGATACAATTAGACCATTTTGCTAATTGTGTTTAATTTTAGGAATGCATCATTTTAGTGCTAACTATAAAGTGCATTTATTTTTTTCTAAAATGTCATTTTAAATGTTTATTTCTGCCCACCCCCATTTATTTCCCACATTCTGTAAGGGCCCTCAGGACACAGTGTGGCTTTGACATGCTGAGGCTGCATTCACACAGCAATTTATTCAATTGTCATTACTTTTGTTAAGTTCCTCGCTGTATTTGAGCTTTCACATGATGTAAAAACCGCTTCTGGAACTATAGTGGAATAGAGTGCAAGGTTTAAAATGTGTTTGTGGTAGAGGGTGGGAGTGGAGGGTTGTTTTTTTGTTATTTTTTGGGGGGGTGTTGTTTATTTGTCTGTTTGTTCTTGTTTTTATTATGCATTTTGTGTTTTTACCTTGTATTTTTATGCTGTGAACTGTCCTGAGATCTACGGATGAAGGGCGGTATGCAAATTTAAAAATAAAAATAGTGCACATTTTGCTTCCAGAAAAAATCCATTTGCAAGTAAGATGGAAATGAGTCCTAAACATGCACTATAGTTCCACCATTGGTCCAGAAGTGGCTTTTACGTTGTGTGAAAGCTTAAATACAGTGGTACCTTTGGTTGCGGATGGGATCCATTCCGGAGGTCCGGCCAGATCCTGAGATTTTCGCAACTGGAGACACCGCTTCTGCGAAAGCACGTGCTGCAAAAACCCAGAAATATACTTCCGAGTTTGCACCTTACGTATACCGAAGTTTACATAACTGGGGGGATACGTAAGCGGGGGTACGGCTGTATAACATGTAAATAAGCAGTTAGGAAAACACTGTGAAAATGCATTAATCTGCCATGTGAACGCAACCTGAGTTGCCCTTGGAATGAGACCATTCAGCATTTTTAATTTTTAATTAAAATGAGGCAGTTGGAGGCTCACTTAGAATCATAGAATTGCAGATTTGGAAGGGACCACGAGGGTCATCTAGCCCAACCCCCTGCAACGCAGGAATATGCAGTTGTCCCATACGGGGATCAAACCTGTAACCTTGGTGTTATCCCTGTTACGTGGGAAAGCATGTCTGCTTGAGACAGAATACTCAAAGCAACCCGCCAATTTCCACTGATAAAACGGGATTGTTTTATGCAGTCCCGTGATTCTCACAAAGATGTAGCAGGGGAACTTGTGTGTGTGTGTCTTAGTTAAGCATGCCTCTGCCTTGGGCATAATGCCATGTGGTTTGGGAAGGGCTTGCTCAGCATGTTGTGGTGGTTGTGAAATGAACGGCCGGTCTCTGCAAGGCTGGGGCCTGCCTCCTCTCTCCCCCCACCCCCCGCTCTCCCCCTGCCTTCCCCCAACATCCTCATTATTTTCCAAGGGTTAACATTCTCACACGCTAGACCCCTGGGACAATGTAGTGTTTCAGACCCCGAGCCCACCTCACCAGCAGCTTGAAGCAAGGGAGAATTACCGAGATGTCCCTGATAATTTGTGTGTTTCTCATGCAGTTCTGTTTACCTCTGGAGAATAGCTCGGATTCGTGGGGTGGCTCATCTGTTTGTTTCCCAGGAGTGTCCTCCTCCTCAGGTACAAATGCCTTCTTGTTCCCCGGTCCTGTCTGCCTCCTTGGTGACGGATAGATGAGAACCGTTCCCTTTGCTTTGGGAATCTAATGTGATCTGGGTCGCCCTCGGTGGCAGGCAGAACTGAAGGGATTTAAAGAGAAGACAGTTAACACTATGAGAACTTGGAACAGTGGCTGGGGAAGGAGCAGGTAGGCTCCCTATCTCTTCCCCGAGGTGCGGGGTTGTGCAGTTTTAACACACTGTGCCTTCTTGCGCTGCAGAAAAATGCCAGCAATGTGGTCAGATTTGAACAGAGCAAAGAACCATTTCCCCCTCACGCAGGTTAAACTACAAAAGGATGCCTGGGGACTGGCTGGTGTGGATGTGTGCAGAGAGGTGCTTTTCCAAGACTATTTGCTCTTCGTTTATGCAACAAACACTCTTGGAGGGGGACAGAAGAGATTCTGTTCTCCAGAATGCTAGTCTGGAGGTGTGTGCACAAGTGATTTACGGCAGCCACTTGCACCATTCTTAAAAATGAGGGGGAAGGGAAAGGATGAATGAAATGCGCATATGCGAATTAATCTTTATAGATGGAAGTTAGAAATAGTTGCGCAGCTTAAATAGAAATACAGTAGTACCTCGGGTTACATACGCTTCAGGTTACATACGCTTCAGGTTACACACTCCGTTAACCCAGAAATAGTGCTTCAGATTAAGAACTTTGCTTCAGGATAAGAACAGAAATCGGGCTCCTGCGGTGTGGCAGCAGCAGGAGGCCCCATTAGCTAAAGTGGTGCTTCAGGTTAAGAATAGTTTCAGGTTAAGAACGGACCTCTGGAACGAATTAAGTTAACCCGAGGTACCACTGTACATCTCACCATAGGGGGTGAGAGGCGACCTGAGATTCGGTGTCCCATGTGCCAGCACATCCCGCTGTCCGGGTGCAAATGCTTGATGGGCAAATTTAAACCCCCTCTTACTGCTCGCCTTTCTTTGGATTGTTTATCCTCTCTGGCAGCATTTGAGATAGAGGACTGCCTCTGTCAAGTAGGGTACATGGCCACACTGGTGGAATTGCTGTGGTCCGTCAAGGAAACTCACTAGAGGCTAACCAATTCCAGTCCCAAGGCAGTTTTATTGGTGCTGGTGGTCCCAGATTGAATGTGAGAAATATGACAAAAATGACCAAAGATACTGGAAAAGCAAAAATACGGGGAGTTGTTGTTTTTGTGTGTTTTTTTAGAAAAAAGATGACTAAAGGGAGGCATTTTGAAAGTTCATAGAATGATGCATGATAAGGAGAAAATGGAAACAAACCTTTTTCTCTGCCTCTCATAATACTGGTACTGATCCTTTAAAGGAGGATCAGACAGATTTCGTGGAGAAAGAGGTCCACCAATGGTTACTAACCAAGATGGCTGATCTAGGGTCAGGTGGATCTCTGGGTACCTGTTTCTGGGAAGGAATAGACTGCTCCCTTTGTGCCTTGTTCATGGGATTCCCAAGAGGCATTTGGGGAACTGGGCAAGATGTGTGCTTGGTCTGATCCAGACATTGGTCTGACTAAAGATTAGTTTTGAAATGAGGGCCGTTTCATACATGAGTGGTGCCAGGCTCGTTGGACAGAGAGCTGCAGCCAGCAGGGATTCCTTGACAAACGTACCTCTGTTATTCAGGAAAACCCTAAAGCAAGCTCAACTCACATTTTAGAAGGCTGGTGGCCATCACTAATGTACAGGCCATGAGCGATTGACACACATCCCAAAGATGTGTGATTGTGCACACATGCACAGCGCTGAGCCCGGAAATCACCGAAAATGTCACAAAATATGTCACAAAAAGGGTGAAATGGGGGCAGGGGAGGGGTGTGCCAGGGCAGGGCGTCAGACTTGCTATATATCCTCTTTTTCTAGAGCATGTCGTAATTTTCATGGGTAGAGTCATCACAGCAATCCATAGTTAAAAGTAGAAGTCGGCAAATGTGTCCTCTTTTTTTTTACCTCAAAAATATGACAACCCTGTGGTGCACTTTGTTGATGCATGCAGGGGCTGGGAACAAAAAACCCCCGCAAAATGATCATCAACTGTATGTATTTTTAGGCACACTTTACCCTAGCATGTGTGTTTTTGTACTTGGCTGCATGGAAAAAATGGGGGGGGGGGGATTTCCAAGGGTGACTATGTTTTGTTTCAAAACGTGCAGATGAGATAGGTTCGCCTTTAAATGCGAACTGAATCAAATTTGCTGCCCACCCCCACCCCGTCCATCCCTATCCCAGGCCTTAAGCAGATATAATTTCAGATGTCACCTTCCTGGTGCAAATTGGTTGGACACCTGCAGAGTCCTGCAGCTGACTTTCCTAGCTGCTGATAAGGTCAGTTTTGCAACAGATTGCCCATTAAGGCAGATCCCCGGCTCCCCAATCCTACTTTGCGCCCCACAAAACTTTAAGCTTGCCCTGTGTGTGAAAGGGGAGCCACTCGTCTGAATCTATTGTACCTGTTATTAAAGCATTTTTGGTCTTCCTCTTTATTTTTTGGCAAATCCACGGCGTTCCATTTAGGCCTCTGTTGGCAGGCAGGTCTGCGTTTCCCTGCGCTGCCTTCCTGACTGGCTCTGGGGAGGTGGGGTGGAGGGAGAAATCCTGTTGCTTTCGTTCTCTTCTCCCTTTACTCCACCCCGTCCCTCCATTTGAAAATAGAATCTATGATTTCTATCATTTCCACTTAGATAGAAATATGTTGTGAAAGGTAATTTTATTGCAGAGAAATAATCTTCCTAATGTCAGCCATTATTTCACTCTCAGTGTGACAAGCAGGGTAAGTGTTGGAAATCGCTGTATATTTCAGCTAAAGTATCTTGACAACACAAACCAAGAGGAGAGAGGCAGTCTCTTTTGTTAATGAAAACTGCACTGTTATTTCGGCGTATAATGGAGAGCCTCATGTAAATGATTGCCTGTCGTCTGGCTGAAAGAAGAAAGAGGGGAAGGGGGGTGCAGGTAGGGAAGAAATCGCACCGTTCAGGAAGAGCGATTGCTGTCCTTTTTTTTACTGAATATCTTACTCTTGTCATTGTCATCATCATTATTATTATTATTATTATTATTATTATTATTATTATTATTATTATCACCACCTTCTTCTTATTCATTGCATTTTCCCTTTTATTTTGGAATGTGCTGACTCTGACATTTGGCGCATGGGACACCTTCTGGGCTTCCCAAGGGCTGCGTGATTTGCTGGGTCCACAATGTCAGGCGCTCAGCAGTCAAACCACAGCAGTCCCCCAAAACACACATACGCTTGGTTTCCGTTCTGGGAACCTGGATTTTGGAAAACCCAAAGCACCCGGAAGCTTCCCCTTCCCCTCATTTATGGCCAGGTATTTTTAAGGCGTGCAGCATGCTGGGTAAATAGGAGCCACATTCTCCTCAAGAAAGCCAGAGCACAGCTGTGCATTCTGGAACCTGCCGCTTGTTACAAGAGAACAGGACCTCGCGGTGTTTTTAGTTAGGGATAATCCAATGCTAACATTCACTTCCATGTACAGTGGTGCCCTGCAAGACGAATGCCTCGCAAGATGGAAAACCCGCTAGACGAAAGAGTTTTCCGTTTTGGAGGTGCTTCACAAAACGAATCTCCTATGGGCTTGCTTCGCAAGACGACAATGTCTTGCGAGTTCCTGCTGGTTTTCCCCCCCTCCCCCCCTAAAAGCCTCTAAAAGCCGCTAATAGCGCTAATCTGCTAATCCTTCAATGGGCTTGCTTCGCAAGACAAAAAAAACCGCTAGACGAAGAGAATCACAGAACGGATTCTTTTCATCTTGCGAGGCACCACTGTAATGACCTCTGAGCATTCAGTCCAGGGGTGGCCCGAGACATTTGGGTACCTGAGACGAACGAGCAAGTGGCGCTCCCCCCTCCCTACCAGGGAAGAAGGGGTGAGTGAAGATCTTCTTCAGAAACAAGGGCAGACTAGAGATCTACAAGGGGATCTTGCTGCCTAAGGTGGTCACCTCACTTAGCCTCATGGGTCCTGATTTAGTCAGTTGTTTCATGGGCTCTCTTTACTCTGGCTCATCTCCAGGACTATGGAGTCTGCACAATACCTTCAAAGCAGTATCCTACCACTTGAAACTGTCATGGCCTCCCACAAAGAATATTTGTTTGTTTGTTTGATATACTGCCCTATACCCGGGGGTCTCAGGGCGGTTCCCAGAATAAAATCAAGATATAAAACCACAAAATACCGAATAAAAATAACAACAACCCAACAGCCGCCCCCCCAAAAAAACCACATTTTAAAAGGGCATAGTTTGTAAATCGGATCAACCTGGTTAAAAAGGAGCGTTTTTGCCTGGCGCATAAAGGTGTATAATGAAGGCGTCAGGTGAACTTCCCTGGGGAGAGCATTCCACAGTCAGGGAGCCACTGCAGCCCTTTAGTCAATACCGTGGTGCCTCGCAAGACGAAAAGAATCCGTTCTGTGATTCTCTTCGTCTAGCGGTTTTTTCGTCTTGGGAAGCAAGCCCATTGACGGATTAGCGCTATTAGCGCTATTAGCGGCTTTTAGCGGCTTATCTGCTGATCGGATCAGCTGATAAGCGGCTTAGCGGCTTAGAAAAAGGGGGGGAAGGAAAAAAACCCACAGGAACTCGCAAGACATTGTCGTCTTGCAAAGCAAGCCCATAGGAGATTCGTTTTGCGAAGCACCTCCAAAACGGAAAACTCTTTCATCTAGCGAGTTTTCCGTCTTGCGAGGCATTCGTCTTGCGGGGCACCACTGTATTGGGAAGTGTAGTTTGTTATGGGTGATGACAGTTGCCTGGAGAACCTTATCTCCACCACAGAGCTACAGTTATCAGGCTTGGCAGGCAATCTGGAAACGGTAGCTCTGTGAGGGGCATGTGGGTCGACTAACAACTCTCATAACGAACTACAGTTCCCAGAATGCTTTGGGGGGAAGCCGTGACTGTTTCAAGTGGTAAGATACTGCTTTGATGGTATAGTGCAGATGGGGCCTAATTCTAACAGCTTTTCCATTTGCCTCCCTTTATTTTCACTCTCACTTTGCCATGTTCCACCAGTTGCTTATGGGGGTTATGTGAACATGAGGCAGCCAGTTTGAGTCACTGTGAAGAAACGTTGTTTCCCAAACATGGGTCGCCCGCTGGTTTTTTTTGGACTACATTTCCCATAGTCCCTGACCACTGGCCCTGCTAGCTAGGGATGATGGGAGTTGTAGTCCAAAAAGAGTTGCAAACACTGCAATAGACACTGAAGGCCAGCTAATCCCTGGGATGAGCTGAACTACCTAGGTTCAGGTGAGCACAGGGAACCAATCACTTCTCACTTCCTTTTTGTGCAACTTCAGTTGATGTGAGCAACTTGTTGCTGCGAAGCACCACTGCCTTCTCCTCTGCTTGCTTGTTTGTCTGTGAAATTATGCGCCAGTAGAATTGGGGGCCAATCCAATGAAGATGAGCGTTAGAAGGTTCAATAGAGAGAAAAAGAAACTCTTCTTCACACAGCGCTTAATTAAACCCTGGAATTTGCTCCTGCAGGGTATAGTGACAGCCATTGACTTGGATGGCTTTAGAAGAGGATGAGGCAAATTCATGAATCACAAGGCTGTTGATGGCTACAGTCTACCTCCACAAGATGCTTCTGAATGCTAGTTGCTGGGGAAATGAGTGCTGTTGCAGGATTCTCTTGGAATCTGCTTAGCCACTGTGAGAACAGGATGCCGGACTAAAATGGACACTCTCCTAATCCAGCAGGACTGTTCTTACAGACCCTCCAAGTGTCCCTATTTTCCAGGGACATCCCTGATTTAGAGAAGCCGGCCCGGTTTCTGATTTGATCCTGGAATGTCCAAGTTTTCCTTAAGATGTCCCTATATTCATTAGATAAATGGAGTTATCCGACCCCCTGAATCGTCTGAAGGCAATCCTGTATAGGAAAGGGGTTTTAATTTTTTTAAAATGTTTTTTTATATATTGGAAGCTGTCAAGAGTGGCTGGGGCAACCCAGTAAGATGTGTGGGGCATAAATAGTAAAATTATCATTATGGAATGGGACTTCCCTATTTTCATCAGAGAAATGCTGGAGGGTATGTTCTTATGTATACGTCTTTGTCATTCCTCCTCCTCCTCTTCCTTCTATACCCCACCCACCTGGGTGGCTTCCAACACATATAAAACCATAACAAAACACCAAACACTAAAAACTTTCCAATACAGGGCTGTCTTCTAAAAGTTGTGTAGTTTTTTATCTCCTTGACACTGTTCCACAGGGGACGGCACCACTCCCTGAGCCTCCCTGAGGCTGTTCCACAGGGACGGCACCACTACCGAGAAGACCCTCTGCTTGGTTCCCTGTAACCACTTCTTGCAATGAGGGACCACTAGAAGGCCCCCTGTGTCCTATACCCCAAGTATTGCAGTTGTGGTATTTTGCATGCCCTGTATACTTAATGACAGTGTATTTGCCATCAGTGCTGACTACTTGAGATCTCTCTCCCACTACGGGAAGCTGGTCTTGGCAGTGCCCAGAGGCAAAGCACAGGGGACCTGGGCTCAGAAAATGTTTATATTGGGGCAACATTTACCTTGGGACAGGGAAAAGGGAAGCGAAGGACAATGGTGTGCGCTTATGTTTCTCAAACCATTCCCCGCAGCTGATGAAAGCAGGTTTGTGTAAATGTACCCTTAAATACAAATTTTCTAGTTGCTAATCGTTATTTTCCTCCCAGATTACTAGTTCTTGTGTAGGGTTTCTTCTCTTCCTTTGATCTGCTGCCATTTCTTCAGATATAACTTCCAACTGGCCATTGTTTCTTAAATTGCTCCATTTTATTTGGTGTTCTCATGATGCTTATCAACGTAGTTTGTTACCAGGTGTGGGTGGCGCAGGGCTGATATGAAATTCCTTCTCCAAACAGCCTTCTCTTGTCTTCTGAAAACTGAGTCATATGCCCCCTTTTGCTGAGTTTCTGCATCCCCCCCCCCTTTCCCCCTTATCTATCAGTTCCTTACGCATTTCACTCCTTCCCTTACTCGCTGTTTATATTTTAAAGTGTTGGTCACCAGATCTCCCCCTTGGGAATCTTCTTGGCTGTTGGTTGCCTAGAAAGCCACTTTCAGGTTAGAAACATCACCCTCTTATTTCACATTGTATTAAATGTACAGTTTACAAACTCTGTAGGATAAGGCATTCATTGGGAAGATTGGGAAGCCAGACATTAAGATGAGGTGGCGCCTGCAAGACAATTCACACAACCGCTTGGGCTTCTCTCGAAAGTTCTCAGACATCTTGCCTGAAGGGAAGCTTCCACAATCATTTTGGATTTCATTTTTTCAGGGCAAACTGTGCTGCCACCCCCAGCTCCAACATACCTAGACTGAGACACATTGGACGGTGGAACAATCTTCCCAATGTGAACTGAATTGGAAAGATGCAATCATATCAGCGGTACCTACAGAAGACTTTTTCAAAATGGCAAATAGCATGGGGAAAGGTCAACTTCTATTCACTCCGTTCTATAAATACAGCTACACAGATCATTCTTCGCCCATCATTCGCCTTAGCGCGAACATTTCCAACTTCAATGTATAAAGTTTAAGTGGTGGTCTGCTCAGGTCTTGCCCTCCAACATTTGGCAGCAGAAAATATAGGTCAAACCCCTTGTACTTTAAAGAGAACAAGTTGTGGCTGTGAACAAGGCAGACAACAGATCATTTCGTTTCCATGGGCTCTGGAGGTAGCACGTTTTGAACGACAGGTTTTAAATAATCCCATTCTCTATAATGCAAAAAGCACATTTTCTCCGTGATCTGAGGAGCCAGCAGGTGGCCTCGGTGGCATGGAGTGCCTGCCACCAACTTTGGCTGGGCAGAGATAGCCTATCTTCTGTTGTCTGGGCTCTGGTAACCTCTAGGATAGATTACCGCAATGTGTTATACATGGGGCTGCCTCTGAAGGGGGTTTGGAAACGTCAGTTGGAGCAGAATTCAGCAGCCAAGTTGCTCACTGGGGCAAGATGGCTTGAGCACAGAATGCCACCAATCCTGGCCCAACTGCCCTGGTTGCTAATTGGTTTCTTGGCCCAAATCAAAGTTCTGGTTTTGACCTATAAAGCCTTAAATGAACTGCCCTGAGCCCTGTGATCATCATCTGAAGCTCTTCTTCATGTGTCCTTGAGAGGTCCAGAGGGGGGGGGCACATGATAACAGGGCCTTTTCTGCGGTGGCTTCCCACTTGTCGAATGCTCTCCCCAGGGAGGCTTGCCTGGCACCCTCCTTACATGTATTTAGGCACCAGACGAAACCAGTCCTCTTCTCCCAGGCCTTGGTCTAATTTTTTTTAATGGCCTTTTAAACTGGGGGGGGGCATTATTTTGTTTGTTACTACGCTATGTGTTTTTGTTTTTGTTTTATACAGTGGTACCTCGGGTTACATACACTTCAGGTTACATACGCTTCAGGTTACAGACTCTGCTAACCCAGAAATATTACCTCAGGTTAAGAACTTTGCTTCAGGATGAGAACAGAAATCGTATAGCGGCGGTGTGGCGGCAGCAGGAGGCCCCATTAGCTAAAGTGGTGCTTCAGGTTAAGAACAGTTTCAGGTTAAGAACAGACCTCCAGAACGAATTAAGTTCTTAACCCGGGGTACCACTGTATTGTAAACTGCCCTGTGATCCTTGGGTGAATGGCAGTATAGCAATTAGATAAACGAATAAAATAAAATATGTGGATTCAGAGAAATTTATTAGGCTTGCCATGCATATGCTGTTTCACCAAGGCCATTCCTCTGTTTGAAGGGCTGTCCATCCCAAGTCCAGATTAAAGATAAGGAACCCTAACAAAGGGAGAGCAACAGTGAAACTGCTCATCCATAGATTGTGCCTGAACCGCAGACTGAGGAAGCACACAGAACATCAGGTCTTCCGCTTATGGGGAAATAGCTTATGGGGAAATATATTGCATTCCTATTTAAATCAGAGCAATTATTTATAAAATTGCACCTATAAATATGTATTAGCTAATGCAAACTTTACCCAATATCAGAAATCACAAGACAGAGAAACCAGTAGGAGAACACTTCAATCTCCCAGGACATTCTATACAAGATCTCAAAGTAGCTGTCTTATTTGAAAAGAATTTCAGAAATAGACTGGAAAGAGAAGTTGCTGAATTGCGAATTCTTACCAAACTTAAAACCACGGAGAGACCTGGTCTGAATAGAGACATTGGATTCTTATCTCATTATACATGATAAAGCTATTTTTAGCCATCTCACCCCTGGCTTTTTCCTGTAAGACCAATTGCAGTCGTCAACAGGTTTACCACACCTATCAGCCAATCACCCACTCCCACCACCCTTCCGAGTAATACCCCTCCCCCCCACCATATATAAGGGTCCCATGACTTCTGTTTCAGTGTATCTGAAGAAGTGTGCATGCACACGAAAGCTCATACCAATAACAAACTTAGTTGGTCCCTAAGGTGCTACTGGAAGGAATTTTTTAATTTTGTTTTACCCAAGTCAGTGTCGCCATTGTTTGTGATGCATAATTGGGCACCCGAAACTGTACACGAGCATCAGTTGCTGCTAGGAACATGGCAGGCCAGTTCCGTTTCAGCTGAGAGTTCTTGATGGTGTAATAATAATAATAATAATTTATTATTTGTACCCCGCCCATCTGGCTGGGTTTCCCCAGCCACTCTGGGCGGCTTCCAACAAAGATTAAAAATACATTAAAATGTCACACATTAAAAACTTCCCTGAACAGGGCTGCCTTCAGATGTCTTCTAAATGTTAGGTAGTTGTTTATCTCTTTGACATCTGATGGGAGGGCGTTCCACAGGGTGGGCGCCACTACCGAAAAGGCCTTCTGCCTGGTTCCCTGTAACTCGGCTTTTTGCAGCAAGGGAACCACCAGAAGGCCCTCAGCAATGGACCTCAGTGTCCGGGTAGAACGATGGGGGTGGAGACGCTCCTTCAGGTATACTGGGCCGAGGCCGCTTAGGGCTTTAAAGTTCAACACCAACACTTTGAATTGTGCTTGGAAACGTGTTATAGATGTGGGTAAAACTAATAAATTATTTGTGGTATGAAGGGAGAAATGTAAGCTGCCAGAGAATTCTTGGGCAGCCTGGCCAAGCTAGGGCCATTAAGGGAACAATAGATTGCCACTGAGGGTCATTAACAAGACAAGAGAACTTCTTGCCCCAGGTGTGACCAGAGACTGGGAACAGGGAAGGTTGCCAGGGTAACTGCTCTGGGGGAAGGCGAGGGGGTTTCTGGGAGGAGGAAGGGGAGAGATCCATCTTTGGAGTGTGCTGACTGCAGGCTGCTTATGCTGCTGCCTCTTGGAATGACTATGCCATAAGATCTGGACCCCCTCCATGCAAACCGAAGGTGTAAATGGGTGAATAAACCATATTTTTCAAATACAGATAGGTAGCCGTGTTGGTCTGCCATAGTCAAAATAAAAAAATTCCTTCCAGTAGCACCTTAAAGACCAACTAAGTTAGTTCTTGGTATGAGCTTTCATGTGCATGTATCTGAAGAAGTGTGCATGCACACGAAAGCTCATACCAAGAACTAACTTAGTTGGTCTTTAAGGTGCTACTGGAAGGAATTTTTTTATTTTGACATATTTTTCAAAGTCTCCACCATGTCTTCCATCCTCCAAAGGGACAAAGACCCTGTGTGGGTGCCTGGGACCCTATGCACTCTTGCCACTGCTTGGCAGAGAGAGGGGCAGGCATCAGGCTTTTGTAAGAATATTCTAGTGGTGCCACATCTTGTGTCAATGAGGTACACAGATCACCATCTTTTTATGTTCTTACCTGAACACCTGTGTGAAAATTGTAAAATTGTGAAATAAAATATGTCTCGAGCTTCCTTTGTTGTTTCAATCCCAACAAGTCCTCTGCCAAAGAGACAAGCCTTTAAAAAATCAATTTGCCTCCTTGGCAGCAGGAACGTCATCAGCAATATCCACAAATAGATCCCTGGCTCCATGGGGATTTCCCCCCCTCTTGAGCATACAATTTGCTTCCTTGGATCTTGATGTTTCACATTTAGAGGCCACCCATAAATACTTATTATTATCTCCCATCTGTCTCGGGAGAAAATGGAGGAGTGAGCCTTTGAGGGTGAGGTCAAACGGTTGGAAGGTTGCATCGCCTGCTGTGACTATAGAGACTCATACAGGAGAGACATGTTTTGTTGCAGCTGGGGCAGCTGAAGAAGGCGTCCGGTTGTGCTGCAGCAGATGCACCGTGGCATTTCTTCTCAGATCTTTGTGTCTCACTGGTCAGCTTATTATTGCTGCATAATTTTTCACTCTTTGAACATGAACATCATATTAATGCTAATAAGGTTCTGAAATACAATTGCTAAAAAAGAGAGAAAATAGAAGGCTGAATATCACTTCAGAAAGTAAGAAGAATCTGTTGGATCGGGCTTCAGCCCACATCCTGTTCTCACAGTGGTGAAGCCCACAAACAGGGCTCAGGGATCACCTGGACCCTTATATTCCAGACCAATCACTCAGATCATCTGCCAGAGTGGTCGCTGGTTGTTCCCCAAGTTGGTGAGGCTCGTTTGACAACCAGAAGGAATTGAACCTTTTGTGTCACCACCTCAGTCTTGTGGGACACTCGTGTCAACGGATATTCAGTGACCTTCTTCTGTCCCAACTTTTAAAGACCTGCTGAAAACTTTTCTGTTCTGTCAGGCTTATGCAGACAATTAAGAATACATATTTCCACGGTAGTTATCTTCTTTCTGATTTTGACTTTTTAATATGAGTTTCATTATACGGTTTTGTTGTGAACCACTTTGATATTTTCTTTATGAATTAGTGGTATATAAATATTTTTATGAATGAATAAATCCATAAGCGGGACATGACTACAGTAGCCCTCCTTCTACTTGTGATTCCCAGTAACTGTCATGCAGAGGATTATTATTCTGATCATCCTTTATTAATCACTTATTGATTCCAAAGCAGCAGTCGCTGTCATGATGGTAAGCCATCATTGATGATAATTAGCAAACCCACTTGCTGCAAGTGCCAGTGACGTCTACAACTTCGTCCTGGGCTGTTTTCCCTCACCTGTTTGCTGGAGTGAAGAACGTGAGAGCTACAAGTTCCCATGAGAAGAACGTTTCTGCATTGACATGGGTGTGTCGATTATCAGTCAGTTCTGCCCATGCTCAGAACTCTTGATTGGCTAAAGCATCACTCTGCCCTCCCATTCATTTACACAATGTGGGATTAGATGGTTGTGTTTGGGGGGCTGAGTAGGAATTATTTTTTGTTCTCTTTTGCTCACTTACTCCATACCTGAGTGGATCGAGCGGATGAGACTAATAGTGGGTCATCAAAGCCAGTGCCTAGGGACCAAGGTCACTTCGTCGCCACCCCAAAGAATTTCGGAGTCAGTATTATTTCTTAAGAGCCGGTGTGGTGTAGTGGTTAAGAGCGGTAGACTCGTAATCTGGGGAACCGGGTTCACGTCTCCGCTCCTCCACATGCAGCTGCTGGGTGACCTTGGGCTAGACACACTTCTCTGAAGTCTCTCAGCCTCACTCACCTCACAGAGTGTTTGTTGTGGGGGAGGAAGGGAAAGGAGATTGTTAGCCACTTTGAGACTCCTTCGGGTAGTGATAAAGCGGGATATCAAATCCTTCTTCTTCTTCCTCTTCTTCTTCTTCTTCTTCTTCTTCTTCTTCTTCTTCTTCTTCTTCTTCTTCTTCTGTTAGAGTAGACCCACTGGAGCCTACTTAGGTCGATTTACTTCAGTGGGTCTGAGTAGGACTACCACTGTATCTTATGGAGACACCATTAAGACCGGACATTCTTACTCGGCTACGAGTGATCGCCAAAGAAGAAGACCATTATATCTCATTCATTGGCAACAACATTTGAATTTCCACTACATAATGCTAGTTTTAAATATCATTTTCTTTCATTATTATGTGCACTACTCATGAGGAAGTTTCATGTCCATGGATATTGCTGGGAGCTGCAGAAGAACATAGCATGGTGAACCCATTAATTTTAATGGGTTTTATTGCTCAGGAGAAATTTGTGGTATAATATACATGAACTATTGCTGTAACTTTAAACCCTGCTTCATTGTATGTCTTTATGACTGCTGGTGTGCTTTTCTTGGCATCAGTTTTCTAACTAGTGCTTCAAAAAGCTCAGCTTTAAACTAAATTTGCAAACCTTGTCAGATGTATCCAGTTCAAAGTTTATTTTTTATATTATAAATATAAGATAGCCCAATAAGATAGTATAAGATAGTACAATAGCTATTGTAGATAAAAGGAAATACATTATCTGATGCTGATATACATCTTTGTTTAACATCTCTCTCTCTCTGTGTGTGTGTGTGTGTGTGAGAGAGAGAGAGAGAGAGAGAGAGAATATAATAATGTACAGTGGTACCTCCGGTTGCGGACAGGATCTGTTCCGGAGGTCCAGTCAGATCCCAAGGTTTCCGCAACCTGAGGACCGCTTCTTCGCATGCGCAGACTGCTTCTGCGCATGCACGCGTGGCGAAACCCGGTAAAAGACTTCCAGGTTTGCCACGTGTGCATCCCGAAGTTTACATAACCGGAGGGTTACGTAAATGGAGGTACGACTGTAATTCACTTTGGGTTGCCCTGGGCAAGATAAAGGACTAATAAATAACAAATAATAAATATATATCTATAGATGGCGTGCTAGCAATCATTTCGTACAATGTAATATGACAAAAAGCAACTAAGAGCGTAATTCTAACAGCACAATTCATTGGAATGCACATTGAAACTCAGTACTTGTTCAGAACATTGGTCTGAAGAAGAAGAGGAGGAGGAGGAGGAGGAGGAGGAGGAGGAGGAGGAAATTATACCCTACTCATCTGATTGTGTTGCCCCCGCCACTCTGGCTTGCTCCCAACATCATATAAAAACACATGAGGCATTGAGACCAACAGGGCTTCAACATAACTCTGCTCTGAGTTGCATTATGGTTTGTATATTTATGGGCTATAGGGAATTGTATACATTCGTTACTGTTGTCGCAATATTGAAGGCTACAAACTTTTTCTGAACTAAATTTTGAATTCATTCGTTCATATATACATACATACTTTTATTTGAATGCTGCCTTTCCACAGTTCAGACCACGCTGAAGGCAGCTTACAACATGGAAAAAATGCATAACTGCAACATAACAAAAGTAGTTATAAACAGTAAATAAAACATTACGAAGACACAGCCAAACTGAACAATTTACACATAAATCACAAGATATAAAATACAGGTAGAAAACCCCCCAGCAACACCCCCCCCAGCAACACCCCCTGTCCCAAGAGTCTGCTCAGCAGTCTTGGCTTTTGTAGTTGGAGTCAGTCAGGGCCCTTCTTTGCCAAGCCAGGTGAGAAAAGGCTTCCCAGGCAGGGAGCAAATCTTTCAGGACTCGCAGCTGAGCGGCTCTGCAGTTTCACAAGTTAGATCTGAGGGATGTGGGTGGTGTTCTGTGTCTTTCTTGACTGAGTCTGATCAACTAACTGAACAAAAGTGAGGTAATTTCTCTTAACCTACCAGTTCTTAACCTACTGGAAAAGGATGCTGTAATGATCTAACAAGGTCTATTTTACAGGAGAACCCTGGAATTAACTTTTACATAACAGCAGTAAGCAAAATTCCCAGCTTTCCAAAATACTTAACCAAGGACAACGTTACGACTACTTGGGTTGAAAGAAAGAAAAACTAAGAACATATGTTGGCCTTTGGAAGATTCCACCACTACCACCCCAATTCAGATATGATGTAGAAGAAGGTTTGCCCCTAATGTGAGCTTTGTAAAGAGGGAATTACAGTATGTTTGCAAAACAGCTTTGCGGGCAGTTAGTCAAGATTTGTGCCACCAGAGGGCGCTACCACTTCATCACCAACTTGTACAAAGGACAAAGGACAAGACTGACCTGGTTGTTTAACTTGCACACACTGGTTTCAGAAACAAATTTAATCACGTTGGCATCGTGGGACTTTGAGTAATGGCTCACAATATTAAGCAGCCAAGTTCAGGGCTTTGGCAAACCACCAGGGGCGCCGACTTTTTAAAAATATTGGGGGAGCCCGCAAAAGCTCATGAATAATAAATAAGCTCATGAATATGCAGATAAAGTGGCACCGCCTCCTCGTGAGCGAATAGGGGAGAGCGTGCTGGGCCTATTAATCAGCTCTGAAGGAAATTGGGTGGAGCTTTTGCTCGGGAGGGAGGGCAGGAGGCATGCAGCCCAACCCTGTGCATTTTGGGCTGGGGGAGGGGCGGCGGTGGCGCTCTGCTGGAGGGGCGCCCGAGATTATTGGGGGGGCAGAGCCCCCCCAAACGAATTTTTGAGGGGGCTCGGGCCCCCTCAGGCCCCATGGAGTCGGCGCCTATGCAAACCACGATCCAAAGCTCTTGGATTCTGATCCCTCTGCAGACTCTGGACTGCAGCAATATTTCGTTCAAAGCCTCTTTTGCCCCCCCAGCACACAAAGAAGAAGAGGAGGATTCTGGTGGAAATTAATCTCTTTAGAGAAGCTGTAACATGGGATGACAAGAAATCCATGTAGCATAGTGCAACGTTGCTGCAATCAGATGTTGTTGGACTACAACTCCCATCACCCCCAGCTAGCTTGGACTGCGGTCAGGGATGATGGGAGTTGTAGTCCAACAACATCTCGAGACCCAGAAGGTTGAAGAAGGCTGATGGTTGGTGATCTTTTTATTTTAATCTTTATTGCGGTCCAATGACCCATGACATGGATTCAGAATAAAATACAGTGGTACCTCAGGTTAAGTACTTAATTCGTTCCGGAGGTCCGTTCTTAACCTGAAACTGTTCTTAACCTGAAGCACCACTTTAGCTAATGGGGCCTCCTGCTGCCGCCACGCCGCCGGAGCCCGATTTCTGTTCTTATCCTGAAGCAAAGTTCTTAACCTGAAGCACTATTTCTGGGTTAGCAGAGTCTGTAACCTGAAGCGTATGTAACCTGAAGTGTAACCCGAGGTACCACTGTATAGATTCATACAGACAACCCCCCAGGGAAGGGAGACCGAAGCGTTATTTGTTTAGTCGTGGGTATGTTGATCTTTGATTCATACGACTACTGAAAGAAACTTTGCCACGGCCACTGTGATATCATTGGACTTGTCGTCATATTTGGTACAGTAGGCTTCAGATTGACCCGGCTTTGCCAATAGTGGTTTAATCAATAGTTCCCTAGCTTGATCATATTGTCCACAATGCAATAAAACATGCCTCATGCAGTCAATATCCTGAGAGCATAAAGGTAAAGGGACCCCTGACCCTTAGGTCCAGTCACGGATGACTCTGGGGTTGCAGCACTTATCTCACTTTATTGGCCGAGGGAGCCGACGTCCAACTTCTGGGTCATGTGGCCAGCATGACTATGCTTCTGGCAAACCAGAGCAGCGCACGGAAACACCGTTTACCTTCCTGCTGGAGTGGTGCCTATTTATCTGCTTGCACTTTGATGTGCTTTCGAACTGCTAGGTTGGCAGGAGCTGGGATCGAGCAACGGGAGCTCAGCCCATCGTGGGGATTCAAACCGCCGACCTTCTGATCAGCAAGCCCTAGGCTCTGTGGTTCAGCATGCACAGATCCTATTTTGATAGGGATACCTCTCAGTCTGCCATTTAACTGGCAGACTGAGAGGTTGGTGATCTGTGTTGGGACTTGAGCAGGGAAGGTCTGCGCTCAAAAGCTCCCCATGAGCAAGTCAGAATCTTTAGCCCTAACCTATCTCAGTGGGCAGTTTGTAAAGATGGACCCATTGCTTTGGAGGATGCTTGGGATATAAATGAGATAAAGAGAACTCTAGGGGAAGTGCTGTGTCTCAGTGGTAGAATGCCAGCTTTGTAGGTAGAGGGTCCCAGGTCCAACCCTGAGCATCTCTAGGAAGTGCTAGGAAAGACTCGTGTCTGGAGCTCTGGAGCTCTGCTGCCAGTCAGTGTAGACAATACTGAACTAGGTGAACCACTGGTCTGTCTTCCTGTGGTCTTTGCATGGGGAATTGCGACTGCCATACAGGGAAGTGCAAGAGATAAAACTGCCAGCAACCTCTGATAGTTGTACCTTGCATGAATATGTCAAAACCTCTATTAATTTATTAATGCAGTGAGAAATGAAACTGTTGCCTCTATTCAGACACCCAAAACAAAATAACAAACTTGTAGTTCCAGTTCAAATAGTTTATGCTGGAATTTCCCTCTGAATTCATCTACACTGGTACCTCGGGTTACATACACTTCAGGTTACAGACTCTGCTAACCCAGAAATAGTGCTTCAGGTTAAGAATTTTGTTTCAGGATGAGAACATAAATCGTGCTCCGGTGGCGCGGCAGTAGCAGGAGGCCCCATTAGCTAAAGTGGTGCTTCAGGTTAAGAACAGTTTCAGGTTAAGAACGGACCTCCGGAACGAATTAAGTACTTAACCTGAGGTACCACTGTAATGCAGAAAAAGAACTTTCAAGTTAGCATCAGACGGAATTTGTGGTGTTCCCTTAACGATTTTGGAATGCTGAGTTTTCTGATGTCAAATTTGTCTCCATCTATACTTTTGCACAGAGACTGGACCAGTCTGTTCTATGAAGAAAGGAGCGCATGGCGTTGCTGGCAGGTGATTCACGTTTTCTTAAACTGCATTTTGTTTGATTTTGGTTCCCATGTCCATCATTGGTATTTTCTTCTCTTTTCCTTTCCCCTACCCCGCTTCCCTGGCTCTCTATGGCAGTCATCGAGTTGACGTGAAGAACTGCTCTCCAAAGCTGCTGTGTTGTTTTTCCCACAGTGCCCTGGGGCAGCATCATTTGGGGACATTAAGAGGGATGTCAGCTGCCACTCTCTCACCCACAACGACCTGGAATGATGCTGTTTCAGACCACACACTGGACCACACTTTCTGAAACAATGTGCATAGCAAAACCCAACTCTTCTTCAAAATTTGCACTTTGAATTTTGCAGTGCAGTTCTCCGGTCAAGCAATGTGTACAAAAATGCACATGCAAGGATAAAGTACATTAGTGAAAATAACATTTTTAAAATGCCGTATATCAGGGGAAACTGCTTTGGAAAAGTGCGCATATTAGCCAAGAAGGCAGATAAATGTTCATGAAGACTTAAATTTATATTTTGTTTCTTCGTTTGCAAATTGATGTAGAGATAATGAATGGCCCACGGTCACTCAGGGAGCTTCCTGGCTGAGTGGGGATTTGAATCCAAGACTACCAGGTCCTAGTCCAACAGTCTAACCACTACACCACACTGGCTTACAGGAAAAACCAGTGCCAAGACGAGGTTGTGTGAAGGAATAATTGTGGAAGAAGGCTGAGGTGTGTGAATCTGGGTTACTTTAAACTTTAGAAATATGGTATCTTTCCCCTGCCAGGAGAAAAAGATCTTAAAAGATGTGGAAGGAAAATGAGTAGCACGTTATTATACAACGAATAATAACATTGCACTACTCCACTGCCATCATGCGTCACTGCGGAATTCAGGGACAGTTTTTACCACTCATGTAGAGAGGACAGAAAGGAGGGTTCTTATTTGAAGTACTGCATTAAGTTGAGGCACAGCAAGACAAGGAGGGATGTTGACACCTTGACTGGATTCCAAAGGGCTGTGAAGATGAGAAACAGAGATCTCAACACATCCTGCGTTCCTTGCTCTGGAGCTGATGGCTACAAAACCGACCAGTGTCAGGCACTTCTAAGTTTGAATGGCTTCAGCTGGAGACCCATCAAAGTCAACAGATCTTGAAAGAGCTTCACCTTGGTGCTATCATTACGGCATAAGGTTTTGTGTGAGAGAACCACCTTCATCACGTGCATGGTGTCATTTACTGACATATCACATTTATACCTTGCTGCTCAACGCAGAATCTTTGTACGGGAGAATCTGTAGCCAAATCACAAATGCAGGATTCCTAAAGTAAAGGTAAAGGTACCCCTGGCCATTAGGTCCAGTCGTGACCGACTCTGGGGTTGCGGTGTAGTGGTGTAGTGGTTAAGAGCGGTAGTCTCGTAATCTGGGGAATCAGGTTCGCGTCTCCGCTCCTCCACATGCAGCTGCTGGGTGACCTTGGGCCAGTCACACTTCTTTGAAGTCTCTCAGCCCCACTCACCTCACAGAGTGTTTGTTGTGGGGGAGGAAGGGAAAGGAGAATGTTAGCCGCTGTGAGACTCCTTAAAGGGAGTGAAAGGCGGGATATCAAATCCAAACTCTTCTTCTTCTTCTTCTTCTTCTTCTTCTTCTTCTTCTTCTTCTGCGGCGCTCATCTTGCTCTATGGGCTGAGGGAGCCGGTGTACAGTTTCCGGGTCATGTGGCCAGCATGACTAAGCTGCTTCTGGCGAACCAGAGCAGCGCACGGAAACACTATTTACCTTCCCGCCAGAGTGGTACCTATTTATCTACTTGCACTTTGACGTGCTTTCAAACTGCTAGGTTGGCAGGAGCAGGGACCGAGCAACGGGAGCTCACCCTGTCACAGGGATTCGAACCGCCGACCTTCTGATCAGCAAGTCCTAGGTGCCACCCGCGTCCCTTTGCAGGATTCCTAGAGAGTCACAAACAGGGGACACTGATGTCATATCCTCTAAACTTTTGTGGAAGGAGAGGGCACAATAGAAAACTTAATCTTCTTCCTGTCACAGCACACTCTTATTCTTACCTGCAATGAGGTAACTCCATTGTGAACTATGGACTATGGACTTTTGTAACTTTTAAGGATTATTACCTGCCTGATTTTCATCACTGTATCTATTGAATCCTGGCAAGTCTTTTGATGTGAGTAAACTTCATATTTTTCTTGTTTACTTAAACAGTCTGAGAGTGGTTTTTTTTGTTAAGAAAGGGAGAAAAGTGGTCCAACTCTGCCTAAGCATTCCGGGATATCATAATTGTTCTAGAAGGTTAGCAACCTCATCTCTAAAAGCTTCTAGAGATAAGCTGCACACTGATGGTGGGTCTATTCTGCTGAAAAATGTTATCTGCATTCTTACACGAGTAAGAAGAGGAAGGATAATAAATAAATAAAATATCTTCATCTAAATCAATCCAACACTTTGGGCCGGTGTTATCCCATTTTATCCACGCGAAGCCCCCTGAGACATAGCGCTTCCTGGAGGATGGCTTTGCCAGTCTCTGTTCATCACAATGGCTTGGTAGAACCTCACATGTTTAGAAGCAGCTTGCTTCCAAATCCCACCTGCTGGGAAACAACAGGAGGCAAAGGCCATTGCCTTCATGTCTTGTCCTGCTTGTTTATCGGGGCTTTCAGCTTGTGGGGAATGTGGGTGCTGAGACTGCTGTGACTCAGCAGGGACCGTCTTATTTTCTTAGCTGGTGACTTCCGGATCAATGTGTGATCTGGAACAAAGGAGCAGAGGGAACTGCCTTATACAGACCACTGGCTTTATATCTACTGAAACACACACACCAGCCATCGGCTATATATTGTGTCTTCACTACGCACAGGGTTGCCATATTTCAAGAAGTAAAAGTCCGGACACAATTTTTTTGCTCTGGTTCTTGAGCAGTTTTTTTGTCCAAGTTTGGACAGAATTGGACACAGTTTTTATTCAAGATGGTGGACTAGCCAGGCATAGGCAAACTCGGCCCTCCAGATGTTTTGGGACTACAACTCCCATCATCCTTAGCTAACAGGACCAGTGGTCAGGGATGATGGGAATTGTAGTCTCAAAATATCTGGAGGGCAGAGTTTGCCTATGCATGGACTAGACCTTTCAAAAATGCACGGATTTTAACCACTGTTTGTCTGCTGGTTGAGATTCCTGAATGACCTTCAGGATTCCTTTTAGGATTCTATGATTTTTGGGTTTCTTAGCATTCCCAAGCAATGCCAGGTACAAGGCTGCTAGTACTTTTAATATTTGTACCCTCCTCTTCTATTGAAACAAGGAAGGATTCCGTAAAAACAGGAAAATAAATATTGTTAAGGCAAAAATAGAAGCTTAGTAAAGAAACAAACAAAACAATAACAATCAAGTACGTAGCAATGACCAAAATATCAATAAGCAGCAGCACAAAACTAAAAATCCAGCAAATCACATTAAAAAGTTTAAAACAACAGATCATACATTGTAAGTCAACAGACTGGCAAAGAAAGGGTCTGGCAGATCTCATCTTGGAGAGGATTTCATAGTCCTGGCACCACCACCAATAGGTCCCTGTCTCTTATACCCACCCACCTAATTTCATGAATGGATAGGACAGAGAGCAAGGCCCCCTGAGGATGGTCATAGAGGCCAGAAGGTTCACACGGGAACAGGCAAGTAATTTGTGACATAATCTTGTCTTGAAAATCTGATAACTGAGGACCATGTTTGCATGAACCAGCCTTCAGACTTAATTTTGCAAAATGAGGCTAAGGTGGACTGAATTAGATGATACATTAAGTCTGTATGTTTGCATTTAATGTGCCTTATGTTTAAAGTAAAAGTAGCAGCACTTTGTGGGGATCAGAACCAGAACCATGGCTGGCAATCTCAATTATCAGTGTCAATGGCATATGGACATTAATTTTAATATATTGTGTTGTTTTGGCCATCTTGTATCTGCTTTCAGGATATAAGATTCTTCCATTGCTTCTTTCATTTCCAATGCATGAATGCATTGGATTTTAAACGGGCATCTCTGATAGTAGTAGTAGTAATTATTATTATTATTATTATTATTATTATTATTATTATTATTATTAATAATAATAATACCCTGTCCATCTGGCTGTGTTTCCCCAGCCACTCTGGGTGGCTCCCAACACAATTAAAAGCACGATAAGATATCAAACATTAAAAACCTCCCTGAACAGGACTGCCTTCAGATGTCTTCTAAAAGGCTGCTAGTTGTTTATTTCCTTGACATCTGATGGGAGTGTGTTCCACAGGGAGGGCGCCACTATCGAGAAGGCCCTCTGCCTGGTTCCCTGTAACTTGGCTTCTCGCAGTGAGGGAACCACCAGAAGGCCCTTGGAGCTGGACCTCAGTGTCCGGACTGAATGATGGGGGTGGAGATGCTCCTTCAGGTATACAGGACCGAGGCCGTTTAGGGCTTTAAAGGTCAGCACCAACACTTTGAATTGTGCTCGGAAACGTACTGGGAGCCAATGTAGGTCTTTCAAGACCGGTGTTATGTGGTCTCGGCGGCCGCTCCCAGTCACCAGTCTAGCTGCCGCATTCTGGATTAGTTGTAGTTTAACAATAATTAGCTGCTACCTGATTACAAGATTTTCATACAGTTTTTATTGTATGGTTTTACATATAACTGTTGTAAATTGCTATGGTGTTCTTTATGTATAGTGGTATATGATTATTTTTACAAATAAATAAAGTAACATGTAAAAGGGCAGTACAGAAAGTACTACACTAAAAACCCTGCTCCAAGTCACTGTGATCCTTGACTCTGCGATATTGTGGGGAAGGTACAGGGGAGTACCATACGCCCAGAGAACCTGTCATTGTGCCATGGGTGTGGTTGAGTCCACCGAACACATTCTCTTGATTTGCCCTTCTTATGCAGAGCTTAGACAAAATTTTATAGACCCACTCCTATGTCAATCTAGCTCCCTACCTGGAGAAAACCAGGTTTTACACTTGCTGAATCACGTCACTAGAGCTATACCTTCCTTGGTGGCCAAATTTCTTTTTTCAGCTTTTAAGCGTCGTAAGACTATAATTGACTGTATTGATATGGGGCTATCTGTTTAGACCATTTTAGTGTTGGCTAAGTTCTAAAATCTTCCTGGAGTTTTTAACTGTGTATTGACAAATGTACTTTTTTCTGACTGACGGTCGAATAAAAGGTTGATGATGATGAAGTCACTGTGAAGCAAGTTTCTGCAATTTTTGGAAGTTGCAGGAGAAATTGTCCTGGAGACTGCAGAGGTCTACTGGGTACAGAAGGTATAAGGCAGCATCTCATGTAACTTGGTCCTCACCTGCAGAAGGCCTTGTATCTTACATACAGTTAGCAGCAACACTTTGAACCTGACCTGGCATCAGACCTGGCATCTCCAATTGGAGAACAGCCTTTCCCAAAGTTGTCATGGACTTTGAAGACGTTCGAACTCAGAACAAAAGGGAGAAACGTGCTAAGAGAGCCAGTGTGGTGTAGTGGTTAAGAGCGGTAGTCACGTAATCTGGGAAACTGGGTTCGTGTCTCCGCTCCTCCACATGCAGCTGCTGGGTGACCTTGGGCCAGTCACACTTCTTTGAAGTCTCTCAGCCCCACTCACCTCACAGAGTGTTTGTTGTGGGGGAGGAAGGGAAAGGAGAATGTTAGCCGCTTTGAGACTCCTGAAGGGGAGTGAAAGGCGGGATATCAAATCCAAACTCTTCTTCTTCTTCTTCTAAGAGGAAGGCATGTTTGGCAAATCCTCATCATGATCAACTGCCACCCAGAAACCTATGTCCCCACTGTGGAAGGACGTGTGGATCCAGAATTGGCCTCCACAGTCACTTACGGACTCACTGTTAAGACCGTGGTTATGGAAGACAATCTTACTCAGCTACGAGTGATTGCCAAAGAAGAAGTCATTGGTGAGAATCACATTGCATATCTGTTTAGCTGCTGTAAGCCACCCAACAGAGATGTGCAGAAGGAATGCACAGCAAAGGAAAATTAACGTGCATGTTAATTGCAAAGTGTGCAATTAACACTCAATTTACCACACAGAAAAGCCTTTCAAAAGGGACATGCTTGAAGTTTTAAGGGGGTCCCAAGTACCTTGGGTGAGAAAAGCAATCTCAAATCTGCTTTGAAAATAAAAGAATTATATTAGATATATTGATTATGTTTTGTGTGCTTAAAAACGGAACATGCTGGCGCCTAGGGAAGTAAGGTTTGGATTACATTGCCCCTGCAATCAAATTGTCTATCAATGTATAACCTGTCACACCACGTATGAGGTGTTGCTGTCAAACACATCCGTACGCTCAGCTGCTGGATTTATGCTATCTCTGCCCAGCTTCTCCTAGCTATTATTTTCTCCCCAAAGCGATGAAAACATTACATATATCTGTGACTTAAAGTCAGCCTTGAAATCTGAGAAAGAAATTGCTCATCAACATTCTTAGGGGGCACTTTCAAATGTGAATCCTACATGTTTTCCGCTGCAGTTTTTGGGCAAGGTATCTCCCCTTCGGAACTTGAACTCTCTCCCTACTTTCCCTGTGATAGCTGTGAGCGTTTTTCTTCAGTGTTTACGGGAAGAAGGCCCTGCCTCTTCTCGCCCTCCGCCTTGCACGCATACCCTTTGGGAAACAATGCCTGTGCTTTGGGTTCAGCAAAGGTTATGCTAACTTTTGCCAGCCGTGGTTGCCGGACACCCTCTCCAGATGACCTCACCAGAGTCACAGATGCTCGCTGCACTTTTAGGAGAGCGGGGGTGGGGTGGGGGTAGAGCAGGACCGTCCGCTGGGCCAGCTTGCAGCAAAGCCATTACCCACAATCCACAGGGGGAGAAACGCTGGATAGTTCCCACTAGGTTCTGGTCGGCTAGGTAACTGCAAGATATTAATCTTCTGTCAGAGGGCCAGCTGCAACTGTGGCAGTTACCATATCTCACCACCAACTCTGTGTCTGGACACAAGCATTGTCTTTTGGGGGGGGGCATGAAAAGCTTTACAAATCAGCTGCTTTCCCCCCCCCATCCTCTTTCCATATCTACGTGTCGAAATTTAGCTTGGGCTGGGGGGGTTAGCTCTGGAGAAGTTCTGCAGGACCTTGTTGTCCTCACTGTGGTCAGGTTTACTAATTCAGAGAGTCTGCCTAGTTTCCAACTTTAATGATATTCCCTCGGCATATCACTCCGGTTGCCTGGCGACCGGATTTGAGCTAGGCCTCTCATTTGATTCCCACACATCAGACTCTGAAAAGCAGCCTTCCAGCCCCCCTACCCTTCCCCTCCCTCCCTCCGCTTTTGATTCTGCCTCCTCGGAAAACCCCCTTCCCCCCTGCGGTGTCAATATGGGTGGGCAGAGCAGTGGCAGAATAAGGCCAGGGGTGGGGGGCAGCCAGGAGCCTATTGCTGGTCACACATCAAGGACCACAAACAAAGCCGCTGGGAGCCCTTCCTGACAAACATAAATTCGCGGAAAGCAAATTTAGTCTTCCCTTCATAGGGCGGGTGTCATTTTAAGACTTTTTCCTCAGATACTTTATTAAATCTGACCGTTCCCCTTGTTTTTGCAGGCACTTCCTCACAGAAGACTTCCTTTTATCAACAAGTTGCCTATTGGGGCAAGCAACCAGCTTGAGAAGGCCTGACATAATCTAATAAGTGCCTATTTATGCCTTGTTGCCTTCACGGGACGGGGGAATTCATGCATTCGGGTTCAGCAATCTTCGACTTTGCTCTGCTCAATTCCCGGAACTGACCCATATTCCCCACACCCCTAATACAAAACAGAGTGCCAGAATTCTCCTTCCTCAAATTTCACTCCGTGTGCATGGGAATTTTCTTGGGGGAGGAACAACGCACACACCAAAATTATCTCCAGAATTAAGCTGACCAAAACAGGGTTTATGTAGTAAAATACAAGGAGGCCCAAAAATGATGTGTGGAATCCTAAACGTGCCCGGAGTTTCCTCTCTAACTCCAGACTCCTTGCAGTTGTTTCTTGGGAACTTTGATGCGCCTGATTATAATGCGGAGGGACCAGTGTTCAGGGGCAAACCAACAATTTGCATACAAAAGGTTGCAGGTTCAATCCCCAGTATCTCCAGTTACATAGATCAGGTAGCAAATGATGGGAAATATCTTCTACCTGTGGGATTCATGGGACACGGCCCCACCGACTTCAGTCCGTTCCCAGCCAGCCCTTGCTGTCCAGAGGGGGGCGCTGCTTGTCAGCTTCCTCCTCTTTAGTGTCACCCTTGTAGAACTCAGCAGGGAAGAGGATGGGGACAAAATTAGAATTAGTTGACCCTGCTGGCCAGTAGCTCTGACTTCACCCACAGTTTGGATGCCTTACTGGTTCCGATGGGCCCCAGCCATCATTGCCCTCTGCCTGAGACCTTGGAGAGAAAGATGCAGTGACAAACCTGCGTTCTTTTACGTATCCATATTTCTACCTATGACTTCTTGAAAAATAAGATAACGAACAGCTCAATTCCATGCATGTTTCCCCCAAGTAATAGTCTGATCCATGCCCCGGGGGGGGGGGCACCATACTCCACCCACCCTTGGCCAAATAAGCAGGCAAGCTGTGATCCACTTCCTGGGCCTGGGTGAAGCTGAATAGTGCTCACCCAACCTCAACCCCTTGTCTGCAGCACGACGGCCAAATCCAGGGGAGGCATTGGTACAGTCCCACAACAGTACATGGTGGTAAGCATCATTGCAAGACAGATGAAACATGTGCAGACAGTTTTTCAAAATAAACCATTCTCTTCTTTCTCTTATTTCTTCATTCTTTCACTGCCCCCTTATTTTTATTCAACACCCCTCAATTGCACCCAAGGCTACTACTGCCTCCTTGGATCGTTCCAGCGCCCGCCCCCCGGGTGGTATCGCCCACTTTGGGGAACACTGGTGTAGACCAGTGGCATAGCATTGGGGCCATAGCAGTAGTGGCCCCAGGCACACATGAACCGGGCGCTCCCACCCCCCGAGATCCCCTGCCAGTGGTGGGGGCTGGAGAGCACAGAGAGTGAATATCACACCCTCTGTGTGTCCTGCCCATGCCTGGCATGCCCATCCGCAGCTCCTGACTCAGGTCAAGCTAATACATTTTAGTGTATTTTTAATCTTTGTTGGTAGCCGCCCAGAGTGGCTGGGTTTCCCCAGCCAGATGGGTGGGGTACAAATAATAAATTGTTATTATTAGCCTGACTCAGGGGCAGACTGTGGCTGCAGTGCACAGCATGCCCAGCCGAAGCTCCTCCTTCCCTGGGTTGACCCAGGGGGCAGAGAGAGGCTATGGTGCGCGAGGACGCGCCTGCTTCCTTGCAGCCAGCCCAGCAGCTCCAGCGGAGAGTGGAAAGTAAGTGGCAATGCTGCCTCTGTGCCCTGCCACTGATGTAGACTCTGGTGATGTAAAGATGCATGGTTTTATTTACACATATATACAACCTAGGGACACGGGTGGCGCTGTGGTCTAAACCACTGAGCCTAGGGCTTGCGGATCGGAACGTCGGCGGTTCGAATCCCCTTGACGGAGTGAGCTCCCGTTGAGCAGTCCCAGCTCCTGGAGGTTCGAAAGCTCGTCAAATAAGTAGATAAGTAGGTACCACTCCGGTGGGAAGGTAAACGGCATTTCTGTGCGCTGCTCTGGTTTCGCCAGAAGCGGCTTAGTCTTGCTGGCCACATGACCTGGAAAAACTATCTGAGGACAAATGTCAGCTCCCTTGGCCAGTAAAGCGAGATGAGGGCCTCAACCCCAGACTCGTTCACAACTGGACTGAACTGTCAGGAGTCCTTTACCTTTTTATATACAACCTCAGCAACCTGAGGGTGGAAGGGCCACAGCATTAACACCCCAATGGATCAAGTTCAGCTTGGGGGCCAGCACAGAGCAAGACATGTCTCTGTGTCTCCAGCTCCCAGCTCACATCCACAACAACCCTGGCTATTGCTCTTCTACCTAGGATCATGTGGCCACCAGCCAGGTGAGTGGGGGGGGATAAGCCTACCCGCTTCCTGGAGAGCACCATCACTTAGCTCATTATTTGAGATGCTGATGAGCATTTAATTGGCTGGCTAAAGGCTTAAAGCATTTTCCTAGACATAGGTTCCCTCCTATACAGCCTAGCCTCACAAATACAGGATCGCAAGAACTGGAAGGGACCAGGGCGTCATCCAGACCCACTCCCCCAACTCATAACAAGAGAGTGTGTGTTTTCTTCAGCTTCTCATCTTCCTTTACTCGGAGAGGAAGACTGAGGAACTACCTTTACAGAAAATACAGCCTGGGGAGGCAACCTAAAGAGTTTAGAAGTGCAACTATTTTGAAACCAGGAAAACCTGAGTGTTAACTTTATTTATTGCTTATTGAGGACTTTCCCCTTTTTGAAAAGGAAATGCCCGCTTCCACTCCTTCTAATAAAATTTCCCTTCCTATGCCGAGGGAAATTTCCCCTCCATTTATGAACAACGATGCAGCATGTTTTTTCCCCCAATAGCAGACATACACTTAAGAAAAATGGGCTCCTTTTTCTCCTCTCCAATTTAGTACTTATTCCCTCTCCAGTAAAATGGCATAACAGGTAAAACAGGCTTTCTTTCTTTTTTTAAGATCAGTTTGGTATTTATATGACCAGAGGAACAGATTCATCCCTTTATGCTTCCATAAAGGGCATTTAAGAAATCATTTGCTTAACCTCAGTAAACAGAAGGCAATGGACCCTGAAGAAGATGTTCATTCATAAATCTTCAAGGCCGTGGTTCAGCACACAGCTGTGAAATCAGTGGGACTTTTGCACTCATAACTTTGCAGGACTTTGCTGAACAGAAGCAATTGCATGCCTGTAATTATAAACTAGCGATCAGCAGCTACTCTTAACAGCACCAGGCTGCAGATGGAGAGAGATGGGGCTGCAGGACCGCTCCATTGACTCAGCTTAGAGACCAGCAACTTTGGTTTCCTTCTCTTCTTGAAATCTTAAATCTTTCTATTCATCATCATCATCATCATCATCATCATCATCTAAATTTGTATACAACCCATCACCTGTAGCTCTCAGGGTGGTTCACAACTCTATAACTAAGAAGAGCTTAGTTCCTCCTATTTCTTTCTCCTCCCTTCACACCCATTTTCCTTTCATGCCATGTCTTTCAGAGCAGACGCTGTCTTATCATCAATATTTATAAGTCGCTCTGGGAACCTGTTTCAGTTGAGATGTGGAATTCAAAGCTACTTCTGAATCTATTACTTTATTTAAAAAGCCAGGCTGACTTCCTTAAGAGGTGGTAACGTTGTGCAGAACTGTTGTATCCCAATATATACATGCCAGGGTAGAACAGGAGTTGAGAAGGTGAACTGTGAGAACAAAAGTCCCTGGTTCAAATCACTGTTCACCAGTGTTTCCCAACCTTGGGTCTCCAGCTATTTTTGGACTACAATGCCCATCATCACTAGCTAGCAAGACCAGTGGTCAGGGATGTTGGGAATTGTAGTCCCAAAACAGCTGGAGACCAAAGGTTGGGAAACACTGCTCTACATCCAGCATCAAATTCCATCAGTAGTCCAAAAAATGCCATATATTTACCTGCTCCCCCGCATTGCCACAACTCAGACTGTTTACTGCATAATTGATATCCAATAAGTAAAACTCCTAAAATCATTCAAATCCTACCCAAAAAGCCTGCAAGGGATCAAGAAAGCCAGGCAGAGTCGGGGGTCCCCAAATTCTCAGCCTGTTGTCTTTGTCCATGGAGTTTTCTTGGCAGGGATACTGGAGTGGCTTGCCGGTTCCTCCTCCTGGTGGCAAACCTAGACAGCATCTTAAAAAGCAGAGACATCACCTTGCCAACAAAGGTCTGTATAGTTAAAGCTATGGTTTTCCCAGTAGCGATGTATGGAAGTGAGAGCTGGACCATAAAGAAGGCTGATCGCCGAATAATTGATGCTTTTGAATTATGGTGCTGGAGGAGACTCTTGAGAGTCCCATGGACTGCAAGAAGCTCAAACCTCTCCATTCTGAAGGAAATCAGCCCTGAGTGCTCACTGGAAGGACAGATCCTGAAGCTGAGGCTCCAATACTTTGGCCACCTCATGAGAAGAGAAGACTCCCTGGAAAAGACCCTGATGTTGGGAAAGATGGAGGGCACAAGGAGAAGGGGACGACAGAGGACGAGATGGTGGGACAGTGTTCTTGAAGTTACCAGCATGAGTTTGACCAAACTGTGGGACGCAGTGGAAGACAGGAGTGCCTGGCGTGCTCTGGTCCATGGGGTCACAAAGAGTCGGACATGACTAAATTCTCAGCATCCTTAACAAACCACACTTCCCAAGATTATTGGGGGAAGCCAGAACTATGCATTTATAGAGGTGTGATCCTGCTTTAAACGCTTTTAAATCCCACCCCTGCACTTCCTCACAAACGCAAAGGGCTGTAATGTGGATCCAGCCCAGATATTTTAAAATCTTCCCACCTCCTTGGTCAAGATGCTCCCAGCCACAGCAAGCTGGGCTGTAAAATGGTTTGAGTGTGCTCCCAATCCTAGGGAAACTCTGCCTCCACATTCCAAGTCATTGATGTAAGCCTCTGAGATAAGTTTGCTCAGATTAGTAAGGTTGCCAGTATATCAAGACACAAACTAACTCCCCTTTTCCACTTCAGTAGCCTGAGCTTTTAACACCCTGAAAAGCACCATTTAGAATTAATTAAAGTGTCGCCAGTTGTGCCGGTTCTTGATGCTACTGACCACCTCATATTTTGTTTTACATAGTGGGCTTTTGATTCCCCCTCCCTTCCCATCCCATCTAAACAGCAGTGCAATGCCTACTTATCATGCTATACTAATGGAACCGGCTAGATGGGGGGTGTTTGCTGAATAGATCGAGTGCTTAGCTGAATGTGAATTGCTCCGACTTTATTATGTGATTTTAAGGATCCTTAGGGACGCGGGTGGCGCTGTGGGTAAAACCTCAGCGCCTAGGACTTGCCGATCGCATGGTTGGCGGTCCGAATCCCCGCGGCGGGGTGCGCTCCCGTCATTCGGTCCCAGCACCTGCCAACCTAGCAGTTCGAAAGCACCTCCAGGTGCAAGTAGATAAATAGGGACCGCTCCCAGCGGGAAGGTAAACGGCGTTCCGTGTGCTGCGCTGGCTCGCCAGATGCAGCTTGTCATGCTGGCCACGTGACCCGGAAGTGTCTGCGGACAGCGCTGGCTCCCGGCCCCTAGAGTGAGATGAGCGCACAACCCTAGAGTCTGGCAAGACTGGCCAGTACGGGCAGGGGTACCTTTACCTTTACCTTTTAAGGATCCTTAGTGAATTATGTATACGAATAGTCTGGCCTTGAGCAGCAGTTGGGTAAATGATGACCACCACCTAATGGCTTTCTAACAAACCTCTTTTGAACTTAACATAATTATTGGCAGATTGGCCAACTTTTCACTTGCCACACAACTCCAAAAAACATTCTGTGTGGTGACTGTTGCAAGATAGCATGACGCAGTTCTGATTAAGCGCTCTTCTTGCCCTGTCTTGGTTCCATCTGATTTATGAATCATTTGCTGCTGACAGTTGTAGGAATCATGTTTTTTATTACCTTTTCTGTAAGGTAATAAAACCTGATACATAAAGAAAGAAAGAAAGAAAGAAAGAAAGAAAGAAAGAAAGAAAGAAAGAAAGAAAGAAAGAAAGAAAGAGGAAGATCTGTGCATTTAGGCTGGCACCGATTGGGATGCAGGAGAAATTCAGCTCATCTGCCTGGACAGCTCATCTGGTTAGAGCATGGTGCTGATAATGCCAGGGTTGCAAGTTCAATCCCAATATGGAACAGCTGCATGTTTTTGCATCACAGTGGGTTGGACTAGATGATCCTCAGAGTCCCTTCCATCTCCACAATTCTATGATTCTGTGAATCAGTATGCAAAGCAAAAGACAGCATCTATCTTTTGGAATATGCACTACTCTGATTATTGCAAAGCAGGCCATATGTGCAAAAATGCATATATTAGGGGGAAATATGCAAAACAATGTACAGTATATGTTAGTGGGCGTGATGGCAAATTCCTGCAGTTATGGGGTGAACTGAATTTAAGTGTGGGGGAAATGAGAAACATAGAGAACTGATATTGACAAATTTGTCCATTCCTAGGCATGCAAAGGAAAACTATGCAAGTCTGCAAAATGCAGAACTTGATCAAGTGACAATCTGAACATTTGGTGAAAACGTATCGGTGAACTAATCCATGCCAGTCAAGTGTCCTTCAGTGTCATATTTGGCAAACATCAAATTCCCCAGTTATCCTTGAGAAATGTAAATGGGACACTTGAGATTCAACAAACAGCAGGTCGTCCCATACAGAATCAGCATTATGCGCATTGATTGGGGTTACTTGAGGTAGTTACTAAGCAGCTCCAAATAGGATGTTGACAAACAGGGCCTGCAGTTTAACATACTGCAGAGAGTGCAGAAGTTGTAAGGTGCCCCCCTCTCAGCTCTCCCCCCCCCCATTAATGTATTCCAAGTATAATGGCTTGAATCCAGCTGCTCTTCCTGTATGCATGATCCAGCAGATTCAGAGGAGGCCCAGCTAATAGCATCAATTATTTTGATACATAATTCTCCACGTTGGAGCTGCTTCCATTACATTGTGCTAAACAGAGACAAGCAGCGCCCTGAACACGCCTGATTTCATCTGCTCTTGGAAGCTAAGCAGGGTCAGGCGTGGTTAGTGTTTGGATGGGAGACCTTTCGGGAACACCAGGTACTGTAGACACGAGGGCCAGTGTGCTGTTGTTGGACTGGGACCTGGAAGAAGAGAGTTCAAATCTATAGTCAACTTACCGTAACTTAAACCAGTGTATGCCTTTACTCTGTGGAGGGATGCAGCCGAATACCTCTGTGTTGTTTATTTAAAACCACTTTTGACTCGCCTTCCAAAAGTGCTCACACCAGATCAACACCAAACTTAAACACAAGACCTCAGTGCATATAAAATGGTGTTAGATTGTACTCACAAACATAATATTCCATTTATACAATAATGACGGTAAGAACCCAACCCCCAATATTACTTATTTAGTGAGCATTCATCCTAATTTGCTTGCACAATGCTTTTGTGGAGGTTAGATTATATCATGTCTTTATTGAGCACCTGTTCCGATTTGTTTGCAGGGAGATTATTCATCCTACATTGATCCCGTTTTGCTTGCCAGGTATTGATACGTCTTCCCATTAATCACTTGTTCATTCCACACTTCTCAGTGCGTTTTCCTGTCGCTCAGCTAACTGCTGGGAGATTCAGGATGGACAAAGGGACGTATTTCTTCTCACTGTGCAGACTTGAGCTATGGGATTTGCTACCCCAAGGCACTGTGATGGCCACAAGGTTGGAAGAACAGGATTAGACAACTCATGGAGGATAATGCTACAAATGGCTACTAGCTATGTACTTCTTCTGGGAACCAGCTGCCAGAATCTACAGTCATCTTCAGGACTTTGTTACTCATCATGTATGTCTGGAGTGTAGACACATCACTGCTATGATCCATAAAGCTGGCAGTGACTGGGACTGGGCAGAAGTAAAGACCGTGTCCCTTGGATGTCCCCTTCTTTGTGACTCTCCTGTATCTGCAAAACTCATCATTCGATGCAATGTGTGAACTGGCTCTCGCGCAAAGAGATCTCTGGCAAACTTTTCAGACTGCCTTGAGTGTATCCTTTGGCCACAGTGAACTTTGCTTTCTCCGCAGGCTGAAACAGAGTAGAGCAAACATAGGTATAAAGAGGAGACAAGGAAAAACATTGTCAGGACACAGTTTCTCTTCTTCCCTTTGAATGAAATCAACAAGGGAATAATCCCTTTGGAGATGCCTGCCCACCCCCCACCCCTTTCTTTCCCCTCTTGCATGAAAGGCTGTGAGCTTTTCCTGCCCTTGTTTTACCAAACAAGTCTTTGAATTACCTCAATTTGCCCTGTAGGCTTTCGGAAGTTTACTGATCCTATCAGAATGATCTGCACACAGCTACGTTCAAAAGAAAAGGCCCCTTATGCCTGAATCTTCTGTCCTTCCTTATAGTGGAGACATCCAGCACTCAAATGTGTCCTGCAGCACACACACACAAAAGGGTTTTAAAAACCTTTTTAAAAGTCCAACAAGACTTTATTTAAAAAGTAACACATGTGTCTTCCCCTGTCTTGGGCAATATTGTTTCTTTTTTTATATATCATCAAGGAAGAATTATTGTGATGCAGACAAGGATGGAGAGACATTTGTTTGGACCACCTCTTCAAGCAGTCCCAGGTGTGTAGGTGGGTCAGAATGCACCTGTCCATCAGATTCTGCACTTCTCCAATTTTTGCAAAGCAGTTTCATTTAAAGAGAGCATGCACAGAAATGCATTCCAAAAATACTTACGAAAAAGAGGCATGCATATATATGTCACTTGCTATTATCATCATCATTATAATCATCATTATTTGCATTTATTTTTTGCTTCATAAAAAGAAGAAGTGCAAAATCCATAAAACGTATTTTTTTTAGGCGAGGAGAGTGTACAAAAGGCATATCGAGATGGGAATATTTATCATTACCTTTATGGGTGGCAATCTGACCACATCATGTAAGGGTGGTGGGAACTGATTCAGGAGAAATGTGTGGGGAATCTTTATGCGTCCAGATATTGTTGAACTACAACTTCCATCACCCCTGGCTTCTAGCCATGCTTGCTCGGGTTGCCGGGAGTTGTAGCTCAGCCACACTTGTCACAGGCGGACTTTGGTCTTTCAGATTTCAGTGGCACTCTCTCGCCTCTCACCTTGCATTATGCTCAGTTCACTACATTATAGCTGCAGCACCTCCTAGGCTCAGCGCTCAGTGTGACGAAACTGGTCGTGCTGCCCTGAGCCTGTCTCTGCATCTGGAGGGGCAAAAGTTCTCCACACCTGCTCAACTGTCCCAGATTCAACCACAGGTTGTAGGTTTCACGTCTGGGAAAGGCCCTCAGAGAATGGCTGCCAGTTAGGGTTGCCAGCTCAGTAGTCTGACCCAGGTATAAAGCATGCTCACATTCCTAAGCAGATGAAGCAGCAGAGAGCTTAGTTCTGCGCTTGGTGTACCTGCAGGAAGACAGATGCCTATGCACAGAGGGGGCCTTCAAGCCTTATGTTACGTTCTGCTCTGTGAACAAACTGAGCAAACTGCGCGAATCATCTCACACTTGGCAGTCACGAACTTGGCTGCAAATATTCCAGTCTTCATGTAACGACATCTTCAACATTCTTTTGTTTAATTCCATTATTGCAACCTAACATTGCTAGGTGAGGCTGCAGCATTTGAAATATTATACACATATCATCTCAGGAAGATAAAAATAAAATAAAAAGAAAGATCAGGAAAGGCCACGATGTTTACAGAAAAAGAACCTGCTTTATCACTCAGGCTAATCCCATCTGTTTACTCCAATTTCATATCTGGAGGTTATAATTTCACATATGGATTGTTGATGAGTCATGCCACTTAGAATCTGATATCACCGTTTTCCATTGTCAGCAAAACGCCGCTTAAAGTCAATAGGTTTGACCATCTAATGACAATTTAAATATGCTATAAAATTTGAATCTCCACACTGCTTGTTGAGATTTATTCAGACAAACAAAGGTAACGAAAGTCTTTTGTGCGTTTGTCACTCATTCCCACTTCTCTGTTGTTACAGTGTCAAATAATGTCAGTGATTTCAGGACAATTACTGTAATTTTAAACTCTCAACAAATTAAATGATAAAGACTAGTCGTCCAGGGAGGACACTACCCTATTTCTCCCTCCCTGCTTTACAAGTAAATTTTAATTGATGGAGGGTGAGTTTCATCCTGACTGATTAGAAAATTGACCCGTTTCACCATGAACAAATTTGGTTTCTTACAAATAAAAGCTGCTCCTTGTAGGTATTTTTAATTAGGCTCCTGCCTTTTGAGATGCAGTGAAGATTTAAAAGATATGCAGGGTGTTTTTTAGCCAGTGAGTGAGCACACCAGCAAACAACATTCCAGCTGCTAAACAAATTTCCTTCTAAGCTCTATTGATTCCAGTGGAATTTACTTCCAAGTAGCTATGTTTGGCATTGCAGCCTAAGGAATGCTTGGTCCTTTTGTGATGGATGATGCCAGTTGGAGACTTCTGAGCTCACAGTCTGACCACTGGGGGTTGCAAACTAAGAGTTTATGATAAAGTGCAGTATGATAAACTGTGGGACGCGGGTGGCGCTGTGGGTTAAACCACAGAGCCTAGGACTTGCCAATCAGAAGGTTGGCAGTTCGAATCCCCGCGATGGGGTGAGCTCCTGTTGCTTGGTTCCTGCTCCTGCCAACCTAGCAGTTCGAAAGCACATCAAAGTGCAAGTAGATAAATAGGTACCGCTCTGGTGGGAAGGTAAACGGCATTTCCGTGTGCTGCTCTGGTTCGCCAGAAGCGGCTTAGTCATGCTGGCCACATGACCCGGAAGCTGTACGCTGGCTCCCTCGGCCAATAAAGCGAGATGAGCACTGCAACCCCAGAGTCGGTCACGACTGGACCTAATGGTCAGGGGTCTCTTTACCTTAACCTTATGATAAACTGCACCAAGAAGAGAAGTTGTGCCACTGCTGCAAAATATGCTACATCGGCAATGGTCTCCTGCTACATCGGCAATGGGTCAATGGAGCGAAGTGCAACACCTTGGCATCTTGCAAAGCTGTTGTGCTATCATGATAAGAAAGGGCAAAGTGGCAAGTGAAGTTACGTGAGCTAGGGCTCTGCCTGTGTGAGAGAAAATGCCAGCTATTTGTAGGGGGAGCTAAAAGGACAGGAGTGGCAAGCTCACCAGCACTTCTTCTGACTGCTTGCTAAGACTACGCTTGCTTTATAATGTTGACTGCCATGTTTAATTCCCCATAATGCACTTGGGGTGGAGCTACGTCGTGACATAAGAGTAGCATTCTGGGGGGAATGGTGAACAAGGCCCCTCCCATTGCTGCATTAGTCTGAAAGGGCCGTAAATTGATACTGTCAAGGTTCAGGGAATCCTATCCCTCCCCTGGTGGCAGCCAAAAAAGCAGGTAAACAAGAAGAGTCCTTACCACGTAATTTATTTAGTATTCACACACAGAGAGAGAGGAATGTAGCCCCTATTAAATAATGGCGTTACTCCGAGTAAAGCCCAACTCCCTCCATCTCTCTTATCCTAAGTCATCCCTGCACCGGCTGATCTGGGCTTTCTGCCTTTGAGTTTTCTGTTCTTCTGCTCTCAATGCACACCAAGTCCTGGGAGAGGGGGGGCTCAGGAATGGTCTCCAAAGACTGAGTCTGTCAGCTGTTTCTCCCCTGGTGTTTCTTCTTCCTGCTATTCCTCTCCCAATATTTCCCAGCTTTCCCCCTCTGCAGCCTCTGAGCTATGCCCTTCTGCAAACCACTGTTCTAAATCTATACTGTCCTCCTGTCCTCGGGAAGGTTCAGGAGAAGGGGGGGATGGCCCCCACCGTTCCTCCTCAGTCCAGCCCCTGACAAATACAGGAAAACACACTACCCAGGGCATGGATCACGTGGGAGAGGCCTACTTGCACACATCTGGCCCTTTCATAGAATCATAGAATTGTACAGTTGGAAGGGACCACGAGGGTCATCTAGTCCAAACCCTGCAATGTGGGGATCTTTTTGCCCAATGTGGAGCTCAAACCCACAACCCTGAGATTAGGAATCTCAGGCTCTACCATCTGAGCTATCCTTTAAATTTGTACTGCACAGTGTGTTTTTTGCAGGCGGTACTCAAGGACACGCAGTACCAGCACCTCTTTTTGTTGTTGTTAAAAAGTGTGGCACTAACCAGAAGCTTTTTTGATAGGAATTTTAGGACAACTGCTGAAAGAAAAACGGACATTATTTATGTATGTGACAACAGCAGCAAGAATTCTGATAGCACAGAACTGGAAGACTGGAGAAATACCACCAAACGAACAATGGCAAGAGAAGTTGATGAACTATGCAGAGTTGGCAAAGTTAACAGATAAACCAAGTGAAAAAGACAATAGTGACTTTGAAAAAGAATGGGAACCTTTTACATCATATTTGCAGAAACAACAAAAAATATAGAGAGTCATTGGCAGGATTTAAATAAACATTTGCCATTTTATTTTTTTAAAAACAAGAAACTTAATAGTACGATAATACAGAAGTATATATAAACAGCAGAATGCAATATGAGATGTAATAAACCAGGGCTGGAAGTTGAGGGAAGTCAGTAGGGAACAGGGAAATTAAAACTTGAATGTAATGTATTGTAATGATTACAGATATTATAAAAATGAAAAACGCAATAAGAATGAATTTAAAAAATAATATAAAGTGTGGCACTTACTATAACAACTTCATGGTGTGTATAAGCACCTGTTTTTCTAGAAAAAGGCACTGGTACTTAACAACCTCCTGGACAAGTGAAATGGCCCTTTAATTTAGGGTGGATTGTTCATGTCTTAAACTAAAATTTTGTTGACTTGCTGCAAGTCAATCTTGCTCAGTTTCATCTAGGGAAGGAGGGGGATCTTGATTCAGTTTGCATTTGAAGGTCAAGCCTACCTATTTTTCATTTCCCAAAATAAAATGCACAAATTGAAACACAGGCAACCTTTGAAATTTGCATTTTTTTCTGAATTTGGCATTCTCTGACCAAGGAATGTGTACAGAAATAAGCTAGTTAGAGAAAATAACATAAAATGCATTATATTAGCAGGAAATGCTTGCAAGAATGTGTGTATTAGGTGGATTGTATACAAAAATGTGTATTTAGGATAAATGTACACAAAAGTGCTAATGAATTTTCAAGAAGTTTTTTTTTTAATGTGAATTGATGTGGACAAGTGGCAAACTGAGTTTAAGATTGGAAAACTGAAAAACAGAGAATGCAAAATTGACCAAAGTTTCCACCTTTGCTTCTAACTAAGTAGAATGCTCCATTTTGGGAAAGGCATAGACTGAGCTGAGTCTATTGTGAATGTTTTCTGAGAGTACTGCTAACACAATTTCATTCAGATTTGTTTTCTTTTTAAACTGTTGCTCGTATGAAGTAGAGAGCAGGCAGGTTGGAGAGTTTTAAAACCTTGCTGATTCCATTTTTTTAAAACTAAAAAATAAAATGGCTTCAAAGTAAGTCCATCATTTCACCACAAATTCTCATTATGTCCCAACTGACTTCTGTTTAATGGAATTAAATTTCACCCATTCTAATTATCTTTAGCAGCAGACAATACTTTACGGGATCATTAGTAAGAGAAGTACACAATGGATCATTGTCTTTCCTATGACAAAAGAAATCCTGGAAGCAGAGCGGCATCTTAAGAAAAGATCACACAAAATACAAACTATTTCTGCCCACTTTCCCCTAAATTGTGTAACATTCAACGGAGTCGATGTAATTTAAGCACAATGGCTGCAATTTAACTTCTTTAAATTGCCAACTTTTCTTTTCTTTCGGAGAATAATATCTATGATTTTGTTCTAATTAATCAAGTATATAAACAATCTTTTTGTCTTCGGTTTTATTTCTCGTATTTCAAAGACAACAGGCAAACGCACTGTTTTAAAAGCTTTTTTTTAAAGAAAAAAAAAGCAGCGCATTCTTTTTAATCTAACTCTCAGGCGTCCCAACAATGGTCATTCTTACTGCTTCATTGTTTTAGCATGTCTTATTCCCTTTCTGATAAAAGAATAACTGTCAAAGAAACGTGAGTTGTAAAAATCAGATTAGCAAATGCAGTAAACTTGCCCCCTTGGGACCTAACAAATGTGCTTGTGTGTGTAGCCAAATTTCATCCTATGCAACGAATTCTAGATACTCGACATATTAGCTCCACTCCTTCTCTTCCTGTTTTCTCCCCCCTTCATCACGGAAGACGGCTGTTTGCAGCAAGGAGCCACTTGTAGGCATGGAGCTTCCTCACACATTTGGGACTCTCGCAGAAAGGGCTGCAACCACCCTCACATGCAAACACAGATCAAAACAATCTGTTCCCACAACTGGTAAGTGGGAAAATGCTTTATGTACCGAGCAGATAGGTCGAGGAAGTGAGCCAAAGCACATATGATATGTGTCATGGAACTGACATCAGAGACCAGCAGAGAGAGAAGTCGCCCCGATAGTGCAGGAGAGGGAACCAGCAAGGAGAGAGAGAGGGTTTCCGAGGGGGAAGGGAATCAAGGTGACACCAAGAAGGAAGGAGGGAATGAGAGCACTTTGGAGGGAAGGCTCAGGGACTCTTCCAGTGAGATCAGCGGGGAGAGTGCCGGACCACCACTGGGCACGCCTACTCTGCGCAGAAGGCTTCTGGCTGTCAAGGAATTATTATGTTGGAAAAAGTTTAGGAAACACCCACTAATGGATTCTGCCAGCGACTGAAGCAGACGCACAGGGGTGCGCGTCAGTTAGGGAAAGGTTTAAACAAACAAGCAGTTTAGGGAAGTCGGTGACTTACACACAAGCAACTACAATTCCCATTACAATATGCATTCCGTAGCAGCCGGTGGGGTGCAAAAAGCAGGACAGCGACCAAGGGTCACTGCCAAATCCTGAGAGGGGAAGGCAGGAGCTACAAGGAGCGAGGCGTGGGGAGGGGACGGCAGCAGGAGTGGCAGGTTGGCTCTGCTGCCTTGCACACACCTCACACACTGAGCCTCACTGTGGCGTTTGCCCTCCTAGGTGTGTGACATCATACTGGGTTCATAGGGAAAGGGTTAACTAATTGTAAAATGACTAACCAATGGGAACCCAGGGGGGCAGAGTTAACTGTGTATAGGTTTAAGCACAGAGGGGTGGTTTTTTTAGGAGTTAGAGTTTGAGTTAGGGTGGTTGAGAAGCCAGTCTGGAGTTAGAAGAGACAGAGAAGATAAGTCTGTGGGTTGGGCTAGTCTGGTGTGAGAGAGTGAGAGAATTTGTTAAGAGGAGACAGTCAAACAGTTGAGATAATCAGTCAGAAGGTATTAGGAAGGTATAGGCTGGTAAAGAAACTAAAGTTAAGGTACTGGCAGGAATATTATCGGAGAAACCATAAACTTGTTAATGTTTGTAAAATAAACTTGTGTTTTTTTGGTTCACTTATAACAACTGTCTGGACTCAGTGTTTTACCAGAGAGTAACTGGTTGGTGGCAGCGGGAAACGAGCACAGTGGTGGCACAGGGATCAATAGACCGTTAAACGTCCGTGGACCCTGTGTGATCGCCACACTCACCTTATTTCACACCCTCTCCCTCTCATGATCCAGCCATGTCACTTAGTGCTCAGAAGGCAGTTGAGCAGCACATACACACACGCACACCTGACTGGAACACAATTAAGCACGTGGAAAGCTTTCCAGAACACATCATCTGCCCATTTTAGAGAACATAAGACTTTAAACTCAAGAGATGAGAAACAAAGCTTTGTTTTAGATGCCACCTTCAAATATTCCAAGAGGTTGTCACATGGAAGTTGGAGCAAGCTTGTTTTCTCCTGCTCTGGATGGTGGGACTCGAATCAATAGCTTCAAGTTTGAAAAAGAAAGGAGATGCTGACTAAACATTAGGAACAACTTTCTGACAGTAAGAGCTGTTCAGCAGTGGAACAGACTCCCAGGAGAAGTAATAATAATAATAACAATTTATTATTTATATCCCGCCCATCTGGCTGGGTTTCCCCAGTCACTCTGGGCTGCTTCCAACTGAATATTGAAAACAATACAGCATCAGACATTAAAAACTTCCCTAAACAGGGCTGCCTTCACTTGTCTTTTAAAAGTAAAATAGTTGCTTATTGCCTTGACATCTGCTGGGAGGGCATTCCACAGGGCAGGCACCACTACCGAGAAGGCCCTCTGCTTGCTGTAACCTCACTTCTTGCAGCGAGGGAACCGCCAGAAGGCCCTTGGTGCTGGACCTCGGTGTCTGGGCTGGACGATGGGGGTGGAGACGTTCCTTCAGGTGTACTGGGTCTCCTCACAGCAGCCCTATGTGGTGGGTTATGCTGCACAGGACTGATTGGCCCATGACGATCACCCAGAAAGTTTTAAGGTGGTGAGTGGCTGGGTTTTGCTGGCAGTCAGTTTTGCAGATCTGGGTCTTGGCACTAAAGACCCATAACTTGAGTCCTCTGGGCAACCCCTGCACAATGGGCTTGTCCCCAAGAGAAAGAAAACAACGATCCCATTTTACCATCGGAAACAAAACAATGTGTTGTCTTCCATCACTGTCGCCTCTAACCTTCAGGATTCAAAAAAGTCATTACTGATGCATGTAGAAACACTGGATGACAAAACGCTTGCTTTTCTTTGGATCTGTGTTCAAGAAAATGAGAGCAGAAAAACATTCTGAGCCATTGTGGATCACATCTGATCAGTCCACACCAGTGGTACTTGGAGTGTTTGTGGATTATGCTGTTAGGCAGAAACTTTTTTAAAAATCTAATTACCCCTGTAAGGCTTTGATCTTTTCTCCCAAAAATAAAATAAAATCCCAAAGCAACGCCCCCACTTTTTACCTCTTTTTATTGCCTAATCAAACACAAGCTTGTAAAACATGCAATGTCCTTGCTTAATGCATTTTGTTAGCAAATCAGGCTGGCACAGCGATTCCCCCCCGCCCTTTTGTAGCTCCGTGAGCCATTTGGAAGCATCCTTCGTGTCATTATTCCAAAAAGGAGAGAGAGAGAGAGAGAGAGAGAGAGAGAGAGAGAGAGAGCTGGCAGCACAGCCCGTTCTCAGAGCTGCTGTTGGCTTTATCCAGCAAAGGTTTGCCGAATGACTCAGAGGTGAATCACAGGTTTCTGCAGGTGTACGCTGGGGAGGGCTGGCCCACTTCCATGTCTCGGTGGTGGCAAATGTTTACTTCATTAGTTCATGGGGTTACCCAGCAGTCCTCGCCAACTCTATTTCTCAACATTAATGGATGCGAAGGAAAACAAAAGGAGACAAGAAAGCCCAGGGCACCGTCATCATACAGGAGAGCACCGCGGCTTTGAAAATGTCATTTGTTAATGAGAGAATTTTGTATTTGCTTGGAGCAATGGAACAGGGCGAGGGCAAAGCTCTCCTGCCTCAGCTGTTCTCCTCCATCATGCTCCCTTCTGCTCTCCATTGATGGCTCCTAATGTTTGTTTCCCCCATCTTTTCTTTGAGCTCTTGTGCCCTCCCTTGCTCAGCTGGCTCAAGGAAGGTCATCGGCTCGTTCAGATGTCACACTGAACACAGGTACAGGCTGCCTTTAGACACGTGCAAGTGTTTGTGTGAAAGGGTGCACACTTATGGACTTGTGCAGCTCAGCTGTTGTGAACACAGGCTCACTGAGCATAGTGACTTTCCCGGGTGCTGAATCCCACTCTTGGTAGTTCCATCTTCCTAAGAAGTTCAGGATGGGTGGTCCAAGACAGGGCCTTCTCTGCAGCAGCCCCTAGGTTGTGGAATTTGCTCAGTACAAGAATGGGTCTGGCTTCTTCACTATACAGTTTTCGGTGAATGCTGAAGACACACCTCTTTGTCCTGGCCTTTGTCACCTGATATGTGTGCTCTCAGAGCCCCCACCATTCCTGTGATTGTAATTTGTTTACACTGATTTTAATCTTGAATTTTAAATTGTTGTAACTTGCCATGGGACTTGCAGTTGAAGGGCAGGTAATAAATCTGATGATGGCGATAACCCCTCAAATATGAAGCTGCCATTCACCGAGTTAGGCCATTGGCTCATCCAGCCCACAAAATCTACAACAGGTACAACAGAGATTGCATATCCTTCAACTGTCCCGGGACATCCAATTTTTTATTTTTGCACAAGAGCATGGTGCCCATTTTGGGTGATGCAATCTTGTGTCATGAACTTGCCCTGAAAAAACCCCCCACTTTTTTCAGGGCCACAATCTTGTGCAGTTCCCCCCAAAATGTGTTTTTGGGTGCTCTCCTGAAAAAGTGCTTTTTCAGGGCCACAATCTTACACAGGTCATGTGACTCACACGGGAGTGTGGCCCTGGAAGACGGCATCCTAGTTTTTCACCCTGTCGTGTTGGAGTGTATGAGATTTGGAAACCATGACTGGGAAGCCAATATTGCTGGACTCCCAAATCGCATCAACCCCTGCCAGGATGTTCACAGATTATGGGGGTTGCAGTCCAACAAGATCTGGAGAGCCACAGGGTCCCCATCTGTGTGATAAGGGCCAATCAGGGCCACCAGAATAGAAGAGTCTTTCTTGGTCTTGCTACTTAAAGCAATGAAGGTGTCCATCCATTAGTTGAGTCCATCCCTATTTAGGGAAGCTTTTAATATTTGATGAATCATTGTGTTTTAATATTCTGCTGGAGGCCGCCCAGAGTGGCTAGGGAAACCCAGCCAGATGGGTGGGGTATAAATTCTTCTTCTTCTTCTTCTTCTTCTTCTTCTTCTTCTTCTTCTTCTTCTTCTTCTTCTTCTTCTTCTTCACTGAAGTTTGTTAAGTGTGCAAAAAGTTGTTAGGAGGCCCCTATTCCCCTTAGAAAGCTCAATTTCCCAGAGTTCCTAGAGAAGAGAGATTCACTATTAAACCACTGTGGGAACTGTAGCCCTGTGAGGGGAATAGGGGGTCTCCTGATGGCTCTCATCACACTTAATAAACTACAGCTCCCAGGATTCTTTGGAGAAAAGCCAAGTGCTTTCAATGTATAGTACGGATCGGGCCGTGGTTTCAAAAGTGGTTTGCCATGTGGCGTACAGAGGCTGCTCTTTGGAGAAACACAAGGGCTCAGGTCTGGCTCCAGATTTGGGGACGGCCTTGGACAAGATACCCTCAGCCGCCCCCTCCCTCCCTCCCTGCCATTGTCGGCAGTTCCTCTGCTCCCATCACGGCTCCCACTTGTTTGCTTACCAGACAAAGCCCGTTTGCAAGCAGGCAGTGGCTGCTCCTCCTCCTCTGCCCTCTTCTTACCACCATTGTTTGCTTGTTTGCCCTTTGTGGGGGAGAAAGAAGCAGGTGAACAAGGAGGCCGCATTGGTGAAGAAGAGGAGCCCGTCCAGGGGGCTTTTGTCACTGCTTTTTTCACTGGGCTCTGGGCCCACAACAGGTGCCCAGCCGTCCCTGAACTAGGCCAAACTCCACCCCACCCCACCCCAGACATGAACTTGGTTGTGTGCGTCTTTGGAACCTGTCCACCAGCTATTGTTGTCAACAATTCAATGGGCCTATCAAACAGGCATCTATGTCAAAGGCTCGAGTCACTTTACTTGAAAGGGCGACTGTTTGATCTGTGTTGATAGCATCATTACGAGGCAAAGCAAAGTAACCACAACAAATGCTCTTCAAATACACTGCCCTTTCTGTTCTTTCGGGGGAAATTCAAACTCGAATACATCCTTTTCTTTTCCAAAATGGTGGCCCTGCTCTCAACTCCATCCTCACGGCTGTTTCTTGGGCCAGCTCATCCTCTGCCATGGATGCAATAGAAGATGTACTTCCTGGACTGTTCACAACTCTACATTTGCACCAGTGGAAGAGGGAACTTCAGCAGGTACTGCCTCTCCTCTCACATTACTGTAAGGCTGTAATGTTGTACCTTCAACTTTCCACCAAAGCCAGTGCAGATAAGATCAAAGACCTTACACTCAGGCTTTGAGAAGAACCCAAGGGACAAGATGCCCATGACTGTCTAGTGCATCTACTTAGAATGGGGTCACATCTGCACTATACACTTAAAGCAGTATCATACCACTTTAAAAATCCATGGCTTCCCACAAAGGATCTTGGAAACTGTAGTTTGTTAAGGGTGCTGAGAGTTGTGAGGAGACCTCCCTCTTCCCCTCAGAGAGGTAAATTCCCAGAGTTCCTTGGGAACAGGGATTGATCTGTAAGCCATTCTGCCGTTTCTGTGTCGTTATCTATATTTAATGTTATATGTAAATCTCCTGCTGGTGGTTGTTTAGAAGGCAATTAATAAATCAATGATGATGATTATGGCAACAAATAATAATAGTTGCACTGGTCTCTGCTGTCTTTTTGAATAATATTGTTATGTTTTTCAATCACACATTTATTGAAAGCCACCTTGAGAGGTTTTTCTTAAAAACAAAACAAAAAGGTGGGGCAGAAATCCACATACGTCAAAATAGCTCTCCAGCACTACCACCATAGAATTCCTTCTCGTGATTCTCTCACTTTGGAGAGCGTAGATTCTTCCGTAGCTTTGTGGAAATTCACAGACAATACCTCTCCGGTTCCTGTTCTTAATAAAGACCATTTAACAGGTTGTTATTATACACAAGGATATGAGCTGCCATTGCTGCATGCTTTTTAACGGGTTGCAATTAGGTTAATTTTAGCTTTCTCTGAAATGTTAGTCAGTCTTTCTCCACTATTTTTAATTCCCAGCCTTTAACCAACCACTGTTTTATCTATCCTTTTGGTCTATCTGCAGATGTACAAATATTAGATTCTTTGCACCGCTGCATCAGATCCAGATTCCAATGAGGGTAATATGTATTTAATATTTTGGCATCCTCTTTTGTGTCTGATGTGCGGTGCTTCAGCCACCAGTTGCTTTGGCTCCTGTTCTTAATCAAGCCATACCTTCTGCCTTGATCACTCTGGGAAAGAGCTGCAACTCAGTGGTAGAGCACATGTTCTGTATGCCAAATGTCCCAGGTTCAATTCCTGGGAGAGTTCAAGCCTAGAGAGTTTCTGCCAGTCTGCTTTGACAATGTCAGCTAGGTGGACCAATGTTCTGGATCAGTAGAAGTCAGCATATGGGGAAGGTGGTATGTGAGAGGAAGAAAGAAAATGTGATATCAAGGAGACTTGCTAACAAAAAATGCAAATACAATGCAAATTGCATATAAATATACTGGTAAGGAGAAAAGCAATGACAAACCTAGACAGCATCTTAAAAAATAGAGACATCACCTTGCCAACAAAGGTCCGTTTAGTAAAAGCTATGGTTTTCCCAGTAGTGATGTATGGAAGTGAAAGCTGGACCATAAAGAAGGCTGATCGCCGAAGAATTGATGCTTTCGAATTATGGTGCTGGAGGAGACTCTTGAGAGTCCCATGGACTGCAAGAAGATCAAACCTATCCATTCTGAAGGAAATCAGCCCTGAGTGCTCACTGGAAGGACAGATCCTGAAGCTGAGACTCCTGTACTTTGGCCACCTCATGAGAAGAGAAGACTCTCTGGAAAAGACCCTGATGTTGGGAAAGATGGAGGGCACAAGGAGAAGGGGACGACGGAGGATGAGATGGTTGGACAGTGTTCTTGAAGCTACGAACATGAGTTTGACCAAACTGCGGGAGGCAGTGGAAGACAGAAGTGCCTGACGTGCTCTGGTCCATGGGGTCACGAAGAGTTGGACACGACTAAACGACTAAACAACAACATACTGGTAAGTTAGCATGCTCATAGTATTTAGTTCTTAAAACAATGTGGTACTGTGGCAAACTGGCTCTGCTCATTCCGCTGAGTGGGGCGCTGGAAGTTCTGCCCTGACAGCTCCCAAAATTAAGTAAACCTGCGCCAATGGCAGCCTTCACTCTCTCGATCTTGGGGAAGTTCCCACAGCTACAGTAGCCTCTGGTGAAGCAATTGGAGTTACACCTAATGGCAGCGATATCAGATACAAGCTTATTTTCTAATAATGAGCTTAACAGAAGACTGGTTTCCCCCTCAAGGTGCAGAAATGTTCCGGGCTTATCTGCTGCTTCCATCTCGACAAATAGAAAAGACCGTCTAGGAAATGACTGAACACATCTTTGTTTTCATTCCATCGAAAACATTTGATATAGCGGGAGTGGAGCAAGAAGGAGGAGAAGGGGGGGAGAGAGGAGAGCCCTCTTCTTTTTGAAAAGCATTTCCCTTCCCTAAAGTTGCTTCATCAAGATAAAAAAGAAATTCCCCAAATCCATGCTAAGCAGGTTGTCATTTCTTAATGCACTACCAAGAAGATACCTTAGGGGCACGTCATAACATGATACCGTGGCTGTGGCAAGCCGATGCAGCTTAGGGATGAATGGAGCTTGTCCATTTCAGTTTCTCCTACTTTCTCATTTTGCCCCAATATTATGTTCACATTCCCACACCAGTTTGCAATTTTTGGAAAGCCTTCATGAAAGCCCATCAGTTTCTTGGTGCAAATTCCCCTTAATATACACATTTTTGCAAGCAAATCAATAGGTTACTTTTGCTTTCCGTGGACACTTTTCAGTGATACATACATTTTATCATTGCAGAACTACATGCAAAATTTGGAGAAGTGCCATGTTTCTATGGATTCTTTCCCTTTGGGTCATGTATTGTTTCAGGAGATATGAATTTGGTAGGTTTAAATGAAAAGCTGTTCTGAACTTAACTGCACACACCCCCCCCAAAAAAATCTCAAATGCAGCTGATACCAGTGACACCCAGTCAGCAGTGCATGAAGATCCTACAGCTCAGGGTTGTTTTTCCTTTAAAAATAATAATCATTAGCACATCTGATGTTTATTAAGTCCAATACTACCCCTGGGAGTCAGTGCAAGTGATTCGAAACCCATTTCAGCCATGAGCCTCCTGGCTAAATGTGTGCTAATTCACCTATAAATATCCTGGTTTTACTTTCTGCAGGATGACTGAACTCGAGGTAGGTGTGCTCACCTGGCATTTCACATGGGGAAGGCACGTCAATTTTTCCACTCACAGCGCCCTCCTCCCCACTCCCAATGATTTGGCAGTTCCGCACTAGATCCCAGCCACAGATCTTTGCCAAAACTTGACTCTGCTCCCGTCAGATTAACTGTCTCCATTAAACAAACTGGCATTTCTTCTAAGGATTCTGATTGAAAGGATAATCTTGAACGACACCCGCCTTATAGGGATGAGCTTTCTCGGAGGGCTGTGATTAGGCAATCAGGTCTACAGACGTTCGCAGAGCCTTTGGCATGACACTAATCAACCTTTAAACTCAGGAGAGAAGCAGACCACGTGCTGAAGAACCATGGAACAGGATTTTTTTATTTTATTTTTTCAAAAAGGGTCATCCAGCCCAGCCTTAAGACATACCAAAATGATCTGGACAAGTTAGCTGCTATTGTCATCGTGATCATCACCAACAAAACCAGACAATTCCCTTCACACAATGAAGGGCTGGGAAAGGGCTGTGCTGGCCTGGCCTGGCCTAGTTTCCACTGATTCCCAATGAGTTCTATGGGGTGAAAGAAATGGGCTGTAATTTGGGACTTGGTTGATGAGGTGATAAAAGTTCTGTTCCTGGGTCCGCTGAGTATTTGGCACTTCCTGCATCCCTGTGGCCTCTCTTCTTCAACCCTTTCCTCAGCTATTGCACCAGATGATGCCCAGGTCGAGTGAGGTGCTGTTCTCATCTCCTCAGCTACTTTGGCCACTGGAGATTGGATTCTGAGATGATGCACACAGTGGGCATGGCAGGCTCTGTCAACTCCACCTTTACTTGTCATAAGAATCAAGAATTACTACGTAAGCTTATCAGTGTTGTAAACTGCTTTGAGCATGATTTAAGTTTAACACGGAAAGGCAACATACAAATAGGTAATGATGACAACAACTATGGTAAATGTTTAGGGTCATCAGGTGTTGGTAGTCTTCATGCTTGCTATTGCATATAAGAAACCCTGTAAGGTTTCGCTCCTGGAGGTCTGGATGGAGGCTTTCCCTCGCTCTTAGCCCAAGCTTTAGGAGTTCAGCCTATTGCCATGAGGATCCTCTGAATTTATTGTTTGTTCAAGTACGGCAGTCATAAAGAAATCTGCTGTGAAGGTACCTGAGTCTGTTGCCTTGAGAGTAAAGCAAAGGGTGAACTGCACACTGCAGGATCTACTTTGGGTTTTGTTTTTTTTAACTAGATCCCTGGGATCCACCAGTCAGAGCCAGGTGAAAGATAATGGCTCAAGGAGTGAAGTCTGTTACCAACTGACCCATGGGCTGGAATTACAGATATAGATATAAATCTTTGTCCAAGTTACACCATGGATTAGAACACCCTGATTTAGCAAACTATCGATAGATTCCAATTCTCCTCCTGCTGAACCATAGTTTAGACCGCACCCTAGAGATTTTCCTGGCTGAATCTCATTGAATTCTTATGTGTAAGTGCTTAGCTGGTGTTGGGGTGGTGCCTTAACTTTCCTCCAGTCCAAGTGACCTAAGTTTCTTAGGGATATCAGGTCTTGCTGCTCCCTCAAGAGTTTTATTGGCAATTACAGCCAATTAAAGTTCATTCATAGAATTCAGTGGGGAGAACATGGATTATTTTCTTATGGAAATTGTTTGTATTTATGGTGTGTGTGTGGGTGTGTTTCAACCATAACACTTGGACTAAGATTCCATAAGGAATGTTGTGTAAATACGGTAGATCCCTAATTGGTCCTCTTGCCCACTTTTCAGAACGGGACATGAAACAGAACACATTTCTTTTCTAAATTGGATTAATTAACATTATCACAAATACAGGGGAACAAAGCTACCAGTACGTGGAGCATTAATCATAGCACAAGTAATTAGTGCCCAAAATTAGAAACACACAGCAACACTGAGAAGGAAGAAAATAATTCTAATGTCTGAACATGGTGTTCAGAAACTTGACCATAGAAATACTCATGTAGTCCATAGTGCTGTGTACCAATAGTTCATAGGTAGATTCAACTAATCTGGATCATTTGGATAAGAATGCAATGAAAGGACAAAAAAAGGGAAATAGCTCAATCCACCCAGGAACATTCCTACAATATTTAATTTGGCTTTGCATAGCTGTCAGTGAGTAATTGATTGTAAACGATTACGCATTATACTCCTTAAATGTTGCACGTTGCCAAAGAGCAAACTCTCATGATCAAGATGGTGCGTGGAGAATGGCTATATTTACACATAATGCTGAATCATGGGTTGTTTTAACCATGGTTTGTTCAACAAGCCATGAGTTGCCTCACAGATGAGAAAACAAGAGATGGTCAGACCATAGTTGTTGTTTTTTAAAAACCATGATTTGCAAGCCGTCAACAAACCATGACTTCACGTTGTGGTTTAATGCAATGAAAACCAACCACGGCTAGTATGCTGGGCTGGGTTCAGATGCTAAAAAACAAACAAACAACCCTACACTTTGGCTTCAAAAAAACCACGGTTTAATACTACAGTATGTGTGAAGGAGGTCAGTGTAAATGGAATGTGACTTACAGATTGCGACTCTTTATCACACACCCAAGCTTCACCCAGATTTGGTGATCTTTCTTCTGTATTTCATGGTTCATTGTTACTGCTGCAAGAAATAGGTTACATAATGAAGAGTTGCATGCACAACACCTTGTGTTTTCCGGTGGGTGCTCAGTGTTGAGGTCAGCAGCCATGTGCCTTGCTGGCCCCAGAGATGTTCCCAGTCACAATGCCAGAGCCAGAGGCTCCTTTTAGTTAGTTACGCTGCAGTCTTCCAGCCCTGGTGGCTCCTAGGTATCGGTTCTCCCCAAACACCCCTTGCTTTTCACAGCAGCTCTGGCAAGACCCACACACTCCTCCACTGTTCAGGCGATGCTCTCCATTCTTCCCTCTATCTTTGTTGTCTCTGCATGTCTCCAATGTCCCTCCTTCCATGCAACTTTCACTTTGAGAGAGCATCTACCCTGGAAAGTTATGGTGACCTTGAGTGCCTGGATTTTCTCCTCTACAAGTAGTGAGTCATGTGCTCTCAGTCTTGCACTCGCTCTCAGTCTTGCACTCCTTCTTGGCAGGCCATCAAAGAGTCATGTTCCTCCAGAGTCCTGGCCCTCTTCTTGCTGAAGGGTTGTATGATCTCTTCTTCCCTGTGTTGCTGGTATTCCCTGCTGTTTTCTTGCTCTCCCATTGGCCACCATTTCCTTTGATGTCACCCTGTGTTTCATGGGGATACTGAGGTCTCCTGACCCAAGACCCAAGGACCCCCAGCAGCTGCTGGTGCCCTCATCTGGGTCATTCTTGTCCTGCCAGTTTGGTGTCTTTGCCATTCCACAATGCTGTGCAATTCTTGAACCTAATTCAGTAGCTAAGGTGTTGTTGTTGTTTAGTCGTTTAGTCGTGTCTGACTCTTCGTGACCCCATGGACCAGAGCACGCCAGGCACTCCTGTCTTCCACTGCCTCCCGCAGTTTGGTCAAACTCATGGTGGTAGCTTCAAGAACACTGTCCAACCATCTCATCCTCTGTCGTCCCCTTCTCCGTGTGCCCTCTATCTTTCCCAACATCAGGTTTTTTTCCAGGGAGTCTTCTCTTCTCATGAGGTGGCCAAAGTATTGGGGCCTCAACTTCACGATCTGTCCTTCCAGTGAGCACTCAGGGCTGATTTCCTTAAGAATGGATAGGTTTGATCTTCTTGCAGTCCATGGGACTCTCAAGAGTCTCCTCCAGCACCATAATTCAAAAGCATCAATTCTTCAGCGATCAGCCTTCTTTATGGTCCAGCTCTCACTTCCATACATCAGTACTGGATGTAGTAAGCTAAGGTATAGCTGCTGATAAACTGCAACCGCTCTTTGTGAAGGAATGGATCTGTAACCTTTCAGAAGCAAATAGGTATATTTGCAGAATATACTCCAGCATTGTGCACAAATTAGCATCAGCACCAGGGGCACAAAACAATAACAATCGTATAGGAGAAGGTATATGCCAAACTGGGGTCTCTGTGGTTAGTTTATGTCTCTGTTAAATCATGCATAGACTAAAGAAGCTGTGAAGTAATACCCCCGTCGCCATCCATTGTTGACGTGGGTTAAATGGGGATCATTGTCATACATAGCCCCAAGGGTTCGAACACCAGTTTGAAATCCAACAGCCATCGCTACAGCGTTGAGCTTGAAGCAGCCTATGCAAGCTGTTCAATGGCTTAATATCAATTACGGAGTTTAATTAACACGATCAAGTGAAGCAATATTGACTTCAATTAGAGTAAATATGCCATTCAAGCTTGCTGGGGCAGGGGGAGCAGAGGGAAGGTGGCCAACTGATATTTTCAGATATACCCTCCAGGCTCTCGGCAGTCATTCGCAGCCAAGGTGTCAGTCAATATACTAACCAATCTGTCACATCAACAACAGAAGGCTAAGCAGACATTCCCTGTCAGATTACCCAACTACTTGGCAAATGAAGCTTACAGTCAAAATGACAGAAAATCCAATGCAGAAGACAACTGTTCTTTTCTGTTATTGTTCGCTCTGCTTAGCTATAACATATCAGCAGATGAAGCAGGGCCGGCTCAGGGTGTTGTAGGCCCTGAGCAAGAGATCCTCACTGCCATTTCTGCCAAAGTCTGCTGTGTTTCCTCGTCGATGCTACCAAATGCTTGTTTGCTAGAGAACCGATGAGCCAGCAGGCATTCACATCTACTCTTCCTCCTCATCTCTTGCTGGAGATTCTCTGCCCCTTTTTGAAGGTTCGTTGGAGGAAGCAACAAGAGTTAAACCAGTTTTAACTCAATTTAAATTTCTGGTCTAAGATATGTGTCTCGGATCCAAACAGAAATAGCAGCTGAAATAAATATAAATAAATTGCACACGAAAGCTTATACCCAGAACATACTTAGTTGGTCTCTAAGGTGCTACTGGACAATTTATTTTTTATTTATTTCGACTGCGTCAGACCAACACGGCTACCTACCTGAATCTAGAAATAGCAGTATAATGGCAAGACTGCAACCTGTAGGTTTCATTGACTCTTCAATAGGATACACGCCATAGAAATTGGGTGCCCCCATATCTCTCATCAATACTACCTTAAGACTGCATTTTATCGTATCTTCTAAAGGCATTCAACTCTTTTCATGATAACACCTTTCTCAAGTGATTTCCCCACCCTGGTTCTAAAGTAATTCCTTCCTAATCCATTTCTTCCTCCCATTCTTCTAACAAGGCTGAGTGAAGATGTCAGCCCAGTCTTTGGGTCAATTCAACCCCCCCCCCCGCCTCAGGGGTGGCTACCCCTGTGGCTTAGGGTCCTCCCTCATGTTAACTTGATGAGGAGGGAGGGGGCAATAACCCCTCTCATCTTATTTGCATAGATTAGTGGAGCAAGGGGTTCTGTGCGCCTCAGTGTACTGTGTCTTGTACATCCATTTGCACTATATCCAGGGTGAATGTGTGTGAGAGTGTATGTGCGCAAGAATGCATGTGAGACTTTGTGGGTTGCTACACCCACCACTGGAATGTGATCACGCCTGATCTAAGGGCCCATGCGCTTCAGCTAGAAAGTGTGGGTCCAAGCAGTTTTGCATTTGCCCCACAGCTTTCCCCTGGAAAACACTCTTTACTGCTGAATCAGAACAAACAGCAATTCATAGAAAACCCGATTGCTGTTAGGCCTGATTCAGTGGTAAACTGCAGGTTTCCCTGGGTGATGGGGCAAATGGAAGTTTGGATGAGCTCTAAGTCATGAACCAAATACTTATGCTCACTGCCTGACAATGACTTCTGTAGTTCTGGCAAGAAAGAAAAGTTTCTCTCCCCCACCCTCTCTCTCTCTCTCTCTCTCACTCACACACACAGTCTGTGCAATGATCTTGAAATCACTGCATCTGCCTGAATTATTTCTGTTTTTGCACCCAGGCTGGTCAAGGCTGCTCATGTAAATAGCAAGTGTTATACCAAACTGGTTCTTTGGTGTATTTGCTTGTCTAATTATGTTCACAATGGTAGAAAGATTAACATGCCATGAATCGCTAATGGACAGCTCCATATCCAAATTCCACACCATTCTCACCCTATCTCTAGATCAGTTTTGCTTTAAATATAGGATTAGCAAAATCTTGATATTTGCTGGAGGTTTCATTATCTATATCATTTGACAAGGGATAACAATGGATCTAATTGAACAGGACATACTAACTAAGGATGCAATCCTATCCCCACTTACCTGGGAGCAAGGCCTGTTTCTATCCCAGTGTGCATCTGTTGGAATTATCTGTAAACTGCTTTTAGGTGTGAAATGGTTTTGAAACACAGGTATTGTTTTTATATGTGGAATAGTTTTTACTTGTTTTTTATATGGAACTGTTTTTTATATGGAACTGTTTTATATGGAACTTTTATTTGTTTTTACAGTTGAAAATTTTATTGTTGCAACCTGCCCTGGGATTTTATAAAGGTAAAAGTAAAGGACCCCTGACAGTTAAGTCCAGTCATGAACGACTCTGGGGTTGCAGCGCTCATCTCGCTTTACTGGCCGAGGGAGTCGACATTTGTCTGCAGACAGTTTTTCCGGGTCATGCGGACAGCATGACTAAGCTGCTTCTGGCAAAAACCAGAGCAGCGCACGGAAACACCGTTTACCTTCCCGCCGGAGCAGTACCTATTTATCTACTTGCACTTTGACGTGCTTTCAAACTGCTAGGTTGGCAGGAGCAGGGACCGAGCAACGGGAGCTCACCCCGTCGCAGGGATTCAAACTGCCGACCTTCCCATCGGCAAGCCCTAGGCTCAGTGGTTTAGACCACAGCGCCACCGCGTTTTATGACAAAGAGCAAAGTAAGAAGTCTAATAAAATATAATAAAAACTCAATGGGACTTACTTCTGAGTGAGCATGTCTAGGGATGGACTGTTAAAATTTCTTCCATCAATACTGTGAACTCTCCAAATATTTCCAAGAACATACATAGTCCTGCAACATATTGGGGGAGGGAATCTATTGCTGACATGTCCATCAACTTATAGTTTTATCTGGAAGGGTTTAACATAGTATGTGTCAGGGCCATGTGCTGACTCTGACCCAATCCCAGATCCTGAACCACATCAAGCCACTTTGGGTTGACCTGGGATTTGTCCATAGAAGGTTGAGATGGCCCTGGATTAACTTGGTTGAATCGGGTCCACCCAGATTGAGGTGGATAGTGGTTTGGTGAGGGGAGGGGATGAGATGAGATCCTTGCAGAAAATGTACTGATCTCATGTTTCATTAGAGTTTTAAACCCTTACATGAAGTGGCGAGCCATGGGTTGTATCTAAGTTATACTCAGAATAGAACTACTGAAATTAATGGACTTAATTTAGTCATGTTCATTAATTTCAATGTCTCTACTCTGAGTAGGACTAATGTTAGTTACAACTGGGAGGATCTGCAGCCAAATCACAAATGCATGATTGCTAGTTAGTCACAAACAGGGGTCTCTATGGTGTCATATCCTATAAACTTGTGTAGCGGGAATGGAAACAATAAAACTTAATATTTTTCTTCCTGTCATGACACACTCCTACGTGCAATGCGGTAGATTGTCTGTGAGCTTTTCTCCAAAGGGCACACTCCATATCGAACTATGGACTTTTGTAACTTTAAAGGATTATTGCCTGCCTGATTTTCATCACTGTAATGTTGAAGCCTGGCAAGACTTTTAATGTGAGTAACCCTTATATTTTCTTGTTTTCCCTAAACAGTCTTTGTTTAGATCAGCCTTTCTCAACCTGTGGGTCCCCAGATGTTGTTGAACTACAACTCCCATCACCCCTAGCTAGCAAGGCCAGAGCTCAGGGATGATGGGAGTTGTAGTCCAACAACATCTGGGGACCCACAGGTTGAGAACCACAGGTTTAGAGGGAAACATACCGGTAAGTTGCTCATCCCAGGGGACCTTGCCATATGTTAAGAAGGTTCTTGGCAAGTGTGTGTGTGTGTGTGTGTGTGTGTGTGTGTGTGTTATGGAGGAAATACTGAGTTATAACATAGAAAATGATCCCTTTAAAAAATGTAATAAAATGTAATAAATGTAATAAATGTAATAAATGTAATAAAATAAAATGTAATAAAATAAAATGTAATAAAATGTAATAAAAAAAATGTAATAAAATTACATTTTTATGAGAATTGTGTGCCATATACTTAGAAATCAAGCTAGATAATGCTGACAGAAAAAACCAATCAACAAAAGTTTGAATCAATTCCAAATCTAGCAAATATTCAAAATTCTGGATTTTGAAGTTTTAGCTTTTTAAACTGCTTATTCAGTCATCATCAGGTGATTGCCTCATTTTATAATTATTATCCTCTGTTTTGTTACAAATAACAACAAATAAAGAATAAAGAGAGGGATGACTTTCTTTGTATTTTTAAGAGCAAAACCAGGCTTGGTTTCATCTTCCTTTGCAAGTCTATTTAGCTAAACAGATTTCTCACTGGAGTGTCGCGTTCTCTTTGATATAAAAGATCGTTCTACAGTCTTCATATCTCTCTGCCAAAAGGGACTCACCTATTATCTCCAATTGCAGGCAATTCGAACTTTAAGCAAGCTTGTCTTTATCAACCACTGTTTTAACAGCTGATTAATTAGGACTGCAGGGAATCCAGTGGAGGGCTTTATCTGAAGAGCAGCTCAACCATTAGCAGAAGAAACTTCCTCGTACACTCCTAGCTCAGATAACAGAGTAAGATAATAGCCCACAATCCTTTTCTGGCTAATTCAAACAGAGGCAACTCCCTCTTATGCCAATACAGAGGAAGTCAAACAAACCCCCATCATAATAAATCATTATAGTTCTGCATTCTGTAATGCAAGTAAATAGTAATGTAAAAGACACCTAAACGTCAAATAATGGGAGTTACAGAACAGTGGATCACACAGGCTAACATTTTTTGGGGGTAGGAGGGAAACTTAGTGCCCCCCTTCACTCCATCTCTTGAGCGCATGAAGCATTAATGAAAGCATTGCCTGTGATCCAAAGCAGAATCCATGTTATGGCGGCAGATGCTCAAGAATAACCAGTTATAAGCCAGATTGCACAATATTCCACCCCACCCCCCTTGAAGAAACTAACATGGGCATTTGAAGGGGCCTTCCAATTCTGAGTGGAACAGTTTATTGTTTTATTCATTTCATAAAATTTCTACACCGCTTGATTGTAAAAAAAACAACAAACCCTCAAAGCGGTTTACAAAAGATAAAACATTAAGTTAGGATTGTTTTGTCTTCAAAGATGTGTTCTAGGTCAGCTGTTCACAAACTGCATCTTGATTTTCCACACTGTTCCTTAGAAATGGGCACAGGCCAGAGTTTTGCCTTCTATGTTTCAAAAAAATTCTGATCTGTTTCTGAGTTACTCTGTCCTTTCTCCACTTTGATCTGTGTTTCAGGTTCTCAGTCACTCTGCATAATGTGAAGCTCTGTGTTTTCCTAATCACTCTAATGGAGAATCTAAACAAATGGTTATGTATTCTTTCCCATTTGAGGCCAAAGTGGTTGAAATTTACAGGTGCACAAGCTTCATCAGAATAGATGAAGCCTGCCAAATTGCAGGCAAATAGGTGCAGGGGGGGCGGGAACGTAAATGAGATTCACTTTCTTCCATAATTCCTTGGTGGGGGGAGTCATGGATTTGTCTCTTTCTTACCTTAAAATAATTAAGAAATTATCAATTGCCATGCATTCTTGTTTGTATGGTTTTTTTTTTAAACAACAACAATAACAACTTTGCAGCTTTATATCAGCCTTTCTTTTGGTTGGTTGTGTACTCGGTTTGGCTCTAAAGGTAAAGGGACCCCTGACCATTAGGTCCAGTCGTGACCGACTCTGGGGTTGTGGTGCTCATCTTGCTTTATTGGCTGAGGGAGCTGGCGTACAGCTTCCGGGTCATGTGGCCAGCATGACTAAGCCACTTCTGACGAACCAGAGCAGCGCACGGAAATGCCGTTTACCTTCCCGCTGGAGCAGTACCTATTTATCTACTTGCACTTTGACGTGCTTTCAAACAGCTAGGTTGGCAGGAGCAGGGACCGAGCAACGGGAGCTCATCCCATCTTGGGGATTCGAACCACAGACCTTCTGATCGGCAAGTCCTAGGCTCTGTGGTTTAACCCACAGCGCCACCCGCGTCCCTTACAGGAATCCTAATATGCCTTTGCAGATCTCTGGTGGATCTGCTGTCCATCCAATGTGAGGCTGTCAAGGATGCTGCCTTTGGAGTTCTGAATTGCTCTGGGTTGGTTGGCTTTTTGTTAAAACAGAACAATGAAAGTTATTTATTTACTTACTTACTTACTTATTTAAGAAAATTATACAGACAGCAAAACAAAGAAGCCTAAATTAACATTGCCTTCTACCAATAAGAAATAATAATAACTATTACAATAATGGCAATACTAAAAATACATTTACTTCCCCTTTTGAACTTCTATTCTGGTTACAATATATTACAATTTTCTTTACTTTTAAAAAGCTTTTACCTGCTAAAATAAATTCTCTGCTACTGTTGGCGCCGTGGGTTAAACCACAGAGCTTAGGGCTTGCCAATCAGAAGAAGAAGAAGAAGAAGAAGAAGAAGGGGGGTTTGGATTTGATATCCCGCTTTATCACTACCCGAAGGAGTCTCAAAGCGGCTAACATTCTCCTTTCCCTTCCTCCCCCACAACAAACACTCTGTGAGGTGAGTGAGGCTGAGAGACTTCAGAGAAGTGTGACTAGCCCAAGGTCACCCAGCAGCTGCATGTGGAGGAGGAAAGACGTGAACCCGGTTCACCAGATTACGAGTCTACCGCTCTTAACCACTACACCACACTGGTATAGTGGTCGGAGGTTCAAATCCCCGCAACAGGGCAACCTTTGAGAGCAATATTTGATTTCTGTTTAAATCCAAGGTTGTGGGAATGGTAGACTCTTTTGGAGTGTTAGTGCTGTGAACCCCTGCATTGCAGGCTCAGGTTGTATATATGTGTAAACAAACTGTATATCATAACAACACCACAGTCTCTGCTGTGCCTCATCCCCAAAAGGAAACACAACCGCTTGGTAAGCCCCTGGAACCCCTGGAATCTTGCACCATTCAGAGACTGGGGTGGCGTTCAACAGTATTCAACGAGGTTCACTACCTAGTAAGTTTGCTTAAGGTTGCATTTTCCCATTTCTCTCTAAAAGGCAGCAAAGCCAAAGTCTGGTTATTATTCTCCAGGAGGATATTCCAGTGCTGGGGTGCCACCACTGAGAAGGCCCATCTGTCATACTCACTTGCCTGGTGGCCTGAGGGGATAGCACACGCAGAGCGGGGTATCCAAGGAAGTTCTTAAAGCCTGGGCAGGCCTATACTGGACTAATCTGCTTCAGCATGGCCTACCACCACTGTGCTGGTCCCAGGGGGAGGTTACCATGGGGCGAGGTCCAGGACCTGAGTCGAGGGTCGGCAGACAGTCCTCCACGGGCGAAGCGGGGTCCAAAGCGAGGAGCCGGGCAAGGACAGGAACTCTCGAGGAACAGGACAGGGTGCTGACCGAAACAGCTCTTCAATGACGTTGCTCCCGCAACCTGGGACCGGGCTGACTGGCCTTTATCTTCTCTGAGGCCAGGGGCGGTCCCGGCCCCCAGGAGACCCGCCTCTCCTGGCCTTAAGGCGAGCACTCCTCCTGGGAGAAACCAGTTCCTTCCGCCTCTCTGCCCTGAGCCTCTGCAGCTCAGGAGAGGCTAGAGGGTTACTGGACCCAGAGGGAGACTCGCCTTCCCCTGACAGGGCTGGGAGAGGCGCACCTGTAGGCAATGTGTCCTCAATCCCCTCCGGAGCCAGAGTAGATTCACCTGGTGCCTGCTCCTGAGGATCCGGCACAGGTGCAGGTGCTTCAGATCCAAGGCCCTGCCCCAGTTCAGCCGGCCCTGGAGGTGGGGACTCCTGTGCAGGCTGGGGTTCCTCCGGTTCGGCCTCTGAATCGGATTCGCAGGCCATTACAACCACAAATAGGGACGCGGGTGGCGCTGTACCACAGAGCCTAGGACTTGCCGATCAGAAGGTTGGCAGTTCAAATGGGGTGAGCCCCTGTTGCTCGGTTCCTGCTCTTGCCAACCTAGCAGTTTGAAAGCACGTCAAAGTGCAAGTAGATAAATAGGTACCGCTCCAGCGGGAAGGTAAACGGCATTTCCGTGCGCTGCTCTGGTTCACCAGAAGCGGCTTAGTCATGCTGGCCACATGACCCGGAAGCTGTACACCGGCTCCCTCGGCCAGTAAAGCGAGATGAGCACCGCAACCCCAGAGTTGGTCACGACTGGACCTAATGGTCAGGGGTCCCCTTTACCTTTACCTTTACCACCAGAAATAGTGTGTTGCTTAGGGAAAGGGCAGCACAGTGGTTCTCTTGTTGCTCTGGTACCAGAGCTTCTTCTTTTTCTTTGTCGATCACTCGTAGCCGAGTAAGGTTGTCTTCCATAAACACGGTTTTAACAATGAGTCCGTAAGTGACTGTGGAGGCCAATTCTGGATCCACACATCCTTCCACAGTGGGGACATTGGTTTCTGGGCAGGAGTTGATCACGGTGTGGATTTGCCAAGCGTTCCTTCCTCTTAGCACGTTTCTCCCTTGCGCCCTGAGTTTGACAAAACCTGTACCAGAGAACAACATAAGTGGTCCAAGTCATAGCTTTCCTTGTGAGTGAACTCTCAGAGTAGAACTGCATGCCACTAGCAATGGTATATCGGAAGATGTGGGCCCAGTATTCTCCCCTGTCAACACCACTGATAATATTTGGCATTAATGCAAGTAGGTTTTTTTATGGGAGGAAGATCTCATAATGAAAATTATATTTTGAATTAATATTACCCATGAAATCCTTCAGTGTGGGACTCATTGATATTAAACGGGCTTTTTCTTCTACATCTCAAGGAAAGAAAGAGGGGAGAAGCTATCCGTATGCTCTATAATTAAGCATTTCGCAGAACCCCGTTCCCCAGATATCTCCCGTGAAATGACTGACATATGGTATCACTCTTAGATCTGCAAATCACAAAGAGAGGAAGAGGGCCCCTTTTATTATACCATAATAACACGCTTGGAATATTCTAACAGCTATAATGAAATGTGATAAGTATGACAGCCACAATCTGCTCCCAGAGATGTCTTGAGCCGTTGGTTGAATTGCCACACTTCAGAAAATATGTCATGTCAGAGCTAAATGCAAAATTCACAGAGGTTTGGGAGGGAGGGGGAAGCAAGGGGGGGACCTTAATTTTCACATTTTGCTGTGTACAGCAATTTTCAAATCACTGGTTGTCGGGAAATGATACAAATTTTTACTTGTCATCAATGGAGATTGCTGCTTCCTTATCATCACTGGGGACGCTGGGAAATGTTTTAGGAGTGCTAACTTTCGAAGATGTGGTGCAGCCTCCCACGAAAAGTGCTTTCATTATAGATCTGGGTTTCCCCACACCTGCTTATATGCCCTGGATGAGTTACAAGAAGTCTTAAAGGAAGAATGAAGGCAACCTGCAGAGAAGTCAGTACTGAGTTATAAGTGCTATTAGGGCTGAATTCAAAACACTGTAAAACAACCCACTTTCTTCCAGAAAGCTACCAGAGACTAAAAACTAAAGCATTGGACGTTAAATGGTAGGTTGGGACACACCACTGATTGCAGCGTGGCTTAAGACTGGTTTCACCAGTGGTGCTGCCACCATGAACATACGTGGTTAAAAACAAAACAAAAGAAGTGTTTTCCACCATGCTTTTGGGTTAGAGCACAGATGGAGAAACCGGGGGCCACCAGGTGTTGCTGGACTACAAATCCCATCTTCCCTGACCATTGGCCATGTTGGCTGGGGCTGATGGAAGTGGGAATCTAGCAACAGGTTTCAGAGCCACAAGTTCTAAAGGCAGCACCTGGGTCTGAAAATTATGGAGATGGACTAGAGTCTGAAGGTCCCAGTTTCAATAAAAATAAAAATAAATGTGCTGTACATCCAGCTGGGTTGCCCCAGTCACACTGGGTGGCTCCCAACAAAATATTAAAAACCACAACAAAACACCAACCATTAAAAACTTCCACGAACAGGACTGCCTTCAGATGTCTTCTAAAAGTCAAATAGTTGTTTATCTGTTTGACATCGGAGGACGTTCCACAGGGCGGGCGCCATTACGGAGAAGGCCCTCTGCCTGCTTCCCTGTAACTTCACTTCTCGTAGTGAGGAAACCACCAGAAGGCTCTTGGAGCTGGATCTGTCTGGGCTGGACAATGGAAGAGGAGATGTTTCTTCACGTACACAGGGCCGAGGCCATTTAGGGCTTTAAGGGTCAACACCAACAATTTGAATTGTGCTCGGAAATGTGCAGCTAATCCCCGGCATCTCTAGGAAGGACTTTGATAGGCCCCTGCTTGAAATCCTGGAGGCTGCTGCCAGTCAGTGTAGAGAATGCTAAGCTAGATGGACCAATGGTCTGACTCAGTATAAGGCAGCTTCTTGTGTTCCTATGCTCCTTTCTACATTTACAGTGCAGGTGGTGCTGTGGTCTAAACTACAGAGCCTAGGGCTTGCTGATTGGAAGGTCGGCAGTTCGAATCCCCGCGACGGGGTGAGCGCCCGTTGTTCGGTCCCTGCTTCTGCCCACCTAGCAGTTCGAAAGCATGTCAAAGTGCAAGTAGATAAATAGGTACCACTCCGGTGGGAAGGTAAACGGCGTTTCCATGGACTGCTCTGGTTCACCAGAAGTGGCTTAGTCATGTTGGCCACATGACCTGGAAGCTGTCTGCGGACAAACGCCGGCTCCCTCAGCCTATAGAGTGAGATGAGCGCGCAACCCCGGAGTTGTCCGCGACTAGACGTAACGGTCAGGGGCACCTTTATGTTTACCTCAGGTCCCCAATCTCTTTTCCCCTTTTAAACATGTAATTATTTTTTATTTTATTTGCTTTGCTTGTAGGGCAGCTGAGCTGAGGAGTCTCTTATCAACCCAGCAAATCTTAATTTCCCAGGGATAGATATTAGCATATACAAATGTTATGCAAATGAGTGTCATGAGCCTGCCTCCGGATCTCTTCAAGCACCTAGTGATACCCCTGGCTGACTGAATTGTGAAGAGGCTCAAAAGGTGGTGTATATGAATGAAGATGTTAGATTGTTATCCTTCCCGGTTGGGGATTCAGTACACAACAGGCAATTATGAAGCAGAGATACTGCAAGGCACTTCTGAGAAGCTTTTCCTACTCCTGCAAAAGTTTCCATTTCATTACGGCTTGTTTGTCCCTCCCCCCCTCTTCACCCACCCTTCCCAAAGCTGTTCCATTCCGGGTTTCTTCCTCCCCCTCAGAACATATATTTCGAGAAGAGACTCTCCCTTGTTTCAGAAAACATAAGCCAGGCAATTGTTTTAGCACTGGCCAACTGTGTGAGGCCGATGAAGTTTGAGAGGGTAAGGAAATGATCTTCTTATCTGAAGGCTTCCCCACAAACTTGAAAGGTGCGTGGGTCACAGTGGCAGGAAGTTATATTTGGAGAGCCTGCTATGAAGATCTATGAATGGCCTGGAGATATAAGCCTCACATCAAATAGCTGACCTTCCCTGTGCTTGAATCTGACAGGTCAGTCTAAGATACATTTTTTTAAAAAAAAAATAAAATTAAAAGCTGGGAGGCCTGAGTAGCACCCACACAAGTTGTTGAATGAACCCCTTCACTCAAAAGTTGGAACAAAGCCCTGTGCTTGTGCAAGGCTTTGTGGGAAGCCTCCCTGAACTGCCTAGGAAGCACGGCTTGCTGAACACCCGTAGACCTCTGGCAAACAAGTTCATCATCTCTTGTTTCAGATGTAGAGGACAGTAGGATCCTTGTGGTCAATGCAGAAAATGCAATTCCCTTGTTTTCATTTCCCTTGTTTTCATCCATTTCAGAGGTTGGGTCCACACACGCAGCAGAATGAAATGGTAGAAAAGCTGAGGTGACAGAATGGACTGTTCAAACTACAGGTGAAGGGGTTCCACTTTTGAAGGCACCCCAAGATTCATACATACACACACCCTCCATGCAAATAGAAAAGTACAGTGGTAGCTTGGGTTACATACGCTTCAGGTTACAGACTCCGCTAACCCAGAAATAGTGCCGCGGGTTAAGAACTTTGCATCAGGATGAGAACAGAAATCATGCTCTGGCAGTGCGGCGGCAGCAGGGGCCCCAATAACCAAAATGGTGCTTCAGGTTAAGAACAGTTTCAGGTTAAGAATGGACCTCCGGAACGAATTAAGTACTTAACCCGAGGTACCACTGTAGTGCATCAGGGAGAAAGGTTCTACCTCAAGTCATATGCCTACCGTGCTGGCACTATACCACTTCAGGTTGGGCCTAAAGTTGGGCTGAGGGCGAGGGATGCCATTTTGGCTGCTACCCCACATAAAATAAACTCATGCAACTTAAAACTAGCGTGTCAGGGAGAAACAGTCTAACATAGTCTGCTCCTCATTGTGATAGTTTTCTATTTGCAGGGACTCTATTAATGTTGTTGTTGTTGTCGTCCGTCTGTTTTGAGAGACAATGGAGTGTGTCTCGGGGGGTGAATTGACCTCCCAAGGGCACAAGGCTGGGCACTGTGTATGGAGGTCCTGCCTAGAGGAAAAGACTCCCCTCTCAGCCTCACTGATGAGGAAATCAAAGCAATACATTGGCACCAGCTTGGCTGCAGGAGTTGCCAGAAGGAGGCGTACAAGGCGCCATCCAACTGTCTTAGGGATTCCACTCAGGATTTGTGTAGGGTTTAGCCTTTTCTCCTGAAGGTAGCCCACAAGGCAGCAGACCTACCTAGAATACTAGCTATTTCACCCACTTCAGTGTCACCTGCAAATTTTTATGAACATCCTTTCCACTCCATTCAAGCCATTTATAAAGATGTTAAACAACTCAAGACCCAGAAATGGGAATTCTGCAAATGGGCATATTGCAGGAATCCATCCATTTATGCCTTTAGTGGCCAAACATGTCCTGTTCAGGCAACCAAAGACAGGAAGCAGTCAGCATCTCCTGTTTGCTTAAGTTTTGCTCAAGCTGTAAAATGGTTCCGACCTGGTATGGATGTGTTTTCTAGCAAGTGTATGAGACGTTATAAATTGTGAACTGGAGACTGCATGGACCTGCCAGTGGTTCTATACCTGTGGGCCCACAGATGTTGTTGGACTACAACTCCCATCATCCCTGAGCTCTGGCCTTGCTAGCTAGGGGTGATGGGAGTTGTAGTTCAACAACATCTGGGGACCCACAGGTTGAGAAAGGCCGCTACAGAAGAAGACCTCCTAGAATCAAGGCATTTGAAAGTAAGCAAAATGTATGACTAACCCTGACTTAAAAGACTGAAATGCTTTGATCTGTCATCGCAAGATTACATTTCCTCCAAAATTATATCAACGATCACCTTTTGCACTCCTCCAGTTAGCTTATGGGTGGGAGGATCTTTTCGGCACTACAGCCTTGTTTTATTAGTTTGTGTGTTTCTTCTTTGTCTTTTCTTTGGCCAGGATTCAACAACCTTCTTGCATGAGTGGAAAGCAGTTCTGTCCATGCAATGGAAGGCTCTAATTTCGGTGAGTTTCGCCCTCAAGCTGCTTGCTGCTCCTGGGACAACATCCAGTGTCATTCTGGCTTTTGAAGGGCCACAAAGAACTGAACAGAAAGGAGGAGGCAGGAAAGCCCAGCAGAATGGGTGGGGGGCTCTTTTGACCCTGAGATCACAGCAACCTTCCAGTGTCCACATGCTAGCAATGGGCAAACGTGGGCGAGGTCAAAGGCAAAAGTAGCCAGACCAATAAATGTGACTTGTACCTTCATACAGTAGGCTACATTTGTCCTCCATTAATTTGTTGAATCCTCTTCAAGTTGGTGGCCATCATTGCCTCCCTGTGGAATAATAATAATAATAATAATAATAATAATAATAATAATAATAATAATAATAATTTATTTATACCCAGCCCATCTGGCTGGGCTTCCCCAGCCACTCTGGCCGGCTTTCAACAAAATATTAAAATACAGTAATGCATCAAACATTAAAAACTTCCCTAGACTTCCATAGTCTCAATAACTTTGCACACCAGGAAGCAGGAAAAGATTGGTTTTTGGCATGGGAATGAAAGAGAATATGTGAGTAAATAGCAAGGTTACAAATATGTTGGCAGCAGATAATAATTCAATACATAAGCAACTTGGTTCTAAAGAGTAAGGGAGTCCTGAAAGCCTAAGGAAAGTCTGCATCGCTCACACTAAATAAATATATGGAAAGGAGGTGAGATCTTGCAGTCTAATCTTGGTGCAAGTGGAATGCAAAGACAGGGATCTGTACCTTCTGTGAGATTTAAGCTTTCCCCTTCAAAAGCCTATGGCAGCAAAGCAACAGCATCTCTCACTGGTTCCCTGGTCCATGGGTCAGTGAAGTGTGGGGTTGATCCTGGAGATCATTGAGGAGCAAAGACGGGGGCTTTTGGAGCTGTGAGCTAACTAACCATTGGACACCTGGGGTTTAAGTATATTTTGACTCCTATGGGGAGAGGAAGGGGCTTCCTTAGTGAGTGAATAACATAACACTATTTCAGGGGTCAGCAACCTTTTTCAGCCTTGGGCAGGTCCACTGTCCCCCAGACTTTGTGAGGGGCCGGACTATTTTTTTGGGGGGGGGGAGGAGAATGAATTCCTATGCCCCACAAATAACCCAGAGATGCATTTTAAATAAAAGCACACATTCTACTCATGTAAAAACACGCCGATTCCCAGACCGTTCGTGGGCCAGATTGAGAAGGCGATTGGGCCGGATCCGGCCCCCGGGCCTTAGTTTGCCTACCCATGCACTATTTGAACGGTTGTTTGTTCCAACTAGTGTGCTATTGTGTTTTGTGAGATGCGTTTGAAGTGAAGAGGACATGACCTTCATTTTGGGAAGACCACATCTTTATCTTATAGTTTTATTTCTATTAATGTTTATTAATTGTTTTTTGATATTTTATTTTTTCTTGTGTTTTTTAGGGATTCTCCTTTTTATCTGTAAACCTCCTTGAGGCCTCTCAGAGGGAAAGCCTGGATACAAATAAATTAATAATAATAATAATAATAATAATAATAATAATAATAATAATAATAATAATAATAATCTTCACCGTTCCTAAATCATAAATTTACCTTGTAAGAGATTTTCATTGTCTGTGTGAAGTCTGGTTCCTTCTAACAGGAGGCTAATAGCTAGGATTAGCGCTCTGATCTTTTCCACAACTATTAGGGTCATGGTGTTAGCTGCTCTTTCTAGGCCACATATGAGATAGGAGCTTGTACCAGGGTTACAGATAATTCGTGAGGGGTATGTTTTATATTAAATTCATGCCAGCTGAACTGCTACCATGATCCATAGAAAAAGTCCATGTTATAAGTCTGGCACCCACCGTTACAGTGTTCCTGTCATAAAGCTGGGGTGACAGTCAAGAAAAGTCTTTAATATAACCCACAGTTCTGTAAACAAATAGTTCATTTGAATAGTTCGTTCAAAGAACTGTAGTGAACTGCTCCAATTTGTTTGAGAAACTGTAAACTGACTGCCGGCTGATTAACAAGATCATAACAATATCTTAGTAGAGTTGCCATCCTCTTTTTTCCCTTTCTTTTTTTTTGGGGGGGGGGTGGTGGTGGTAATAATCTGCCCAATGGCATTACAATGAACTTTTTCTCTATCTCTTAATGAAGTGATATTTATACTATCAATGACTCTTTAAATTCAATCAGCGGTGAAAATTAATACAGCAAAGCACCTTACTTCTTAACCCTGAATATTTTTTGATGAACTACTTGCTCACAGACTTAAGGATATTATTAAGGTGTGTTTTTACCCCAATTACTGTAGTAAGGCACTTTATTTCCTGAATCTGAAGATCTCCTAATGAACTGTAATGAAGCACTTTATTCCGTGAATTTGAACAAACTATTCAAAGGAACTATTTGTTTACAGAATTGAGGGTATTACTGTATTAAGGACTTTTTCAGTTAATATAGTGAAGCACTTTATTTCCTGAACGGAAGATTTCCTAGGAAACAATCCTAGTAAGTATTGGAAGCCAGCGTAAATCATGCCAGTTTATGCCAAGCTGACATTAAGTATGCCAGACCAAAGTCTTCACCCATTGACCCTTAACCCTACAGGCGCAGGAGCAAACCCCAAAAATCTAAGGAGCACGTGCTCCATGCAGATGGGAAATGAAAGTGTTCTTCTGGAGTAGACTTCCTTAGAATGCATTGTTCTTACTCATAAAATTTGGTAGCACAGTTACTAGAATGGTTTAGTTGATGTCAACAGGAGATTATGTTCTGCTGCTTATAAATAACGTGAAAATGGGAGGAGAGAACATTGAAGGCCATGTGGGGTTATTTAAGGAGGGATTTTCTCACTCCTGAGCATTCACGTCTTTGACTGGCTGCCCTCCACAAAGTACACAGTGTCTTGTCACATCACAGTGGGGCAGGAACTATTTCCAAAACTAACATTCCATAAATCTACATCACATTCTGCTGTGTGCCAAGAAATAAAGACAGGAGATGATTTATGTAGGGGGTTCTCTTTCCTTGTTACATTTCCCCTGACATTTCCATGAATACTTTTTTCTTTTGGAAAACAAAATATGACTATATTAATCAAATAATGGCCATTATATATGGAAAGGCAGGATCTACAATGAACAAACAAAGCAACACTTGCCTACTCTAATGTAGCTGCCTCCTCTGATTTATCTTATTCTTCAGAGGCCTTAATCTAACCAGCACTTCACATGATGTCTTCTGCATCTTATTCTAAGTTCATAGTTGATCTCATTTGAAAAGGGGCAGATGTTTTTAGCCACTCGCCCACAAAGTCTTCTTATTTGTACCTTCCTGCACTCTTCCAGGCAAAGTGACATGTGATTATCAAATAATATACTGCCAATGTTCAATTACTGGCAAAATAGCCTATGTGTCCTTTTCCAAACGCACATGAAGTTTGTCTTGGGGAGATTAATGGTATTTATTTCACAGCATCCTCCCTAGGCTTGACTTTGAAATCGGTGGTGTGACAGCCAGTTCAAGCGAGACAGCTAAACTTGCATGACAGGTCCACCTCCAGAAGGTGTGTGGAAAACTTTCTGCTATGCATTTAGTTGCAGTTGCCAAGAATTTTTCAAGTTGATGCTGCTTTCAGCACTCAGGTCTATTTGCCTGCAGTCTCTTTTCACTCATCCATTGACAAATAGTTATTACACAATCATTGGGCCATCCTAAGAGAAGAAGATGGGGTGGGGGAATAATCTAGTAAAATAATCCATGCAATCGCTTTACGGCTTGCAGATTTATATCCTCTCCCCCAGGATTGAGTGGTCTATTCTATTGCCCTGTAGAGTCGTCTGCTATGGTAAGTGACTGGATAATACAGATGATGTTCAATAAATATATATAAATTCGAAGAGGTGGGAAGATGAGTGGGAAATCACACAGCATTAATAAGCACACACCTATGGAATTTGCATGTATAAAGATTACTGATCTAGATCTCACCTAAGTTGGGTGGGTGGCTGAAAACAATTTATGAAAGCCATTTCCCATTGTGCTAGGCCTTGCTAGAGTCTGTAGGTGCTAGTAATTATACCATTGACACAGACCCAGCAGCTACAGAGTAGAGGAAAAATACAATTCAGATCACAATTAAAGGTGAACCTCCCACATTCACAGCTTCCAAAAACAGTATGAGAACCGGAACACAGCCTTCCTTCAAAATCTGAACGACTCTGAAATTTGTGATGCCGTTCCCAACCAAAAAAATATATACGGTGGCACCTTGGTTTACGAACAGCCCTGTTTATGAACTATTCAGTTTACGAACTCTGCAAAACCGGAAATAGTGTTCCGGTTTGCAAACTTTACCTCGGTCTACGAATGGAAGCTGAACAGTGGAAGGGCACCGGTGGTGGGAGGCCTCATTAGGGAAAGCGTGCCTCGGTTTAAGAATGGATTTGGTTTAATTATGGACTTTAGGAACTAATTAAGTTCATAAACCAAGGTACCACTGTACATATGCATAAGAGGGAAGTGTGCATATAAATTAAGGTTCTGCAGAGAAACTGAAATTGACAGATTTGCCCATTCCTACTTGTCATGGAGGAAGCATCATTTATGGCTGTTTCACCCTGTAATTCATGCATGGGTCTGCCAATCAAAGGTCTGTATTTCAGGTCATGGCCAAAAGTCCCATTGGAAAGAGTGAAGTACCTGGTCTCAGCATACTCTTGTGCTCAGCATACTCTTGTGCTCAGCATGCTCTTGTGCTCTGGGGACCTGAAACCAGTGCTAAGCCTTCACCTGGAATAGCTCAGTCGGTAGAGCATGAGACTTAATCTTAGGGTTGTGGGTTCGAGCCCCATGTTGGGCAAAAGATTCCTGCATTGCAGGGCGCTGTGCTAGAGGTAGAGGAAGGGGAGTGGCTGAAGAATAGCAGAGACTTCCTTTCACAATCCCAGGAGGTAGAGGAAGCAGCAGCAATAGCAACAGCAAGCAGCAGTCGCACCAGAGCTGCAACGAGTGGGAAGAGAAAGAGAGGGCTGCGGGAGATTTAGTCTGTTGTTCTACTCTAATAGGTCATGACTAGGTCTTCTCCAGAGACTCCATTCCAGTCCTGGGTGTTCAGAAGGCACCCTTGTGTGAAAGCAAGCTTGAGGGTCCTGCCACATAATTTTGGCATTGTTTTATTTTTGGACCCCACCCTGATGCCACTTAGTGGAGCTCTGTAGACCTTGGCGTATGGCAGATTAAAACCAAACTTAATTTCTGCTGTGCAAGGGCTGCACTCTGGGAAGGTCCAGCAGCATCCTGTGAAGATGGGACTCCTCAGGGGCAGGTTTGGAAAGATAACAATCCAACTTGCCCTCATCTTGGCCAGCTTCTGAGATGGGCTCTGGGGCCTGCCCCCTACATCGCTTTTTGCCAGAGATGATCTTGGGACTTCCTGCGTGTGATGCTGCAATCCTAGCCCTACTTACCTGGGAGCAAGCCCAGCTGAACTCAGTGGGACTTACTTCTGAGTAGGCACAGATAGGATTGCACTATAAAGTTTGTTCTCTGCTAATGCGCTACGACCCTTGCCAAGTATGCATGAATATCTCGCAGCAGCAAAAACTTCTGTTGTTCTTATAGCAACCTCACACTAATGGCTATATAGGCAACATGGATGTTGCCAGACTTCTTTGTATTTTGCACAACTCCTGCCACTCCTCAACAAAGATCTCAAATAAGCAATCTGAGGACTACTATTTCTTCATGTGATTTATATGGCTAGGTTGTTTTTTTTTTTATGCCAGTATTTGGTCCCCGGGCCTTTTAAAAATGTGTGTGTGTGTGTGATTGACACTATGCACAATCACTTTTCCCACACTGTTCTGCCCAAGAGATACACAGCCTTTCAAATTACCAGCAGCCCAACCACGAGACCCCCGCTTTGCTCTTATAACCAAGTGTTCTCAATAGTGCCTCATTATAGGGATATTTTAAGAGGAAAGCAATCCAGTCAAAAAAGGCTTTTTCTAAACTGGTTCCTAGCTCAATTTCTAGCATGAACAGATATGAGGGCACTTTCATATATACCAGGCTGTAGCCACTGCATGTTGGGTTGAAATGACCCAGGATGTAATCGACAGACGGGGAGCCTTCATAGACTTCCTTTGGAACATCATATCTCAAATAACAATAGCCATGGCTTTCCATTCTGGGCCAATTCAGATCAGACCGGGACCACCTGAGGTCACCACAATTACAGAAATTAATGCTTTGATAGAACCCTCCCACTCAAAATAACAGAAATTAATGCTTTGATAGAACGCTCCTGTTCCTCCCCTTTTAATGCCTTTCTCTTCAAAGGGCTTGCAAAGCACAGAATTCCCAGTGCTTGGCATTTTATACGGGTCATTCACATGATCTCTCGATCTGGATTGATAGACGTTGGCTCTTTAATCACATTCAATTCACACAAGGTTAGAAAGCAGCAAGGGGGGAGGAACTTTTGCTGCTCCAAAGAGCATTTAATGTAGCGGGGAATCTGTGCATAGACCATTCATGCAGTGGTGCCACTAGGGCCAGGCTGCTGGGCAAATGTCGGAGGCCCCACAACTTAGAAACTAAGTGGCAGGGCAGGAGCAACTTAATAAGGGCAGTGGTGGTACATGCAGAGAAGGATGGCGCTGTATTGGTAGCTGAAAGCCCATCAAGTTGTCTGTCATTCGAATTAAATGCTCTCCCCCAGGGTGAGAGTGGAAGCAAGGAGAGCCAATCAGATACTACCTTGGGGGTCACCAGGCCAATGAGAGCACGGGAGCAAAATGGAACTCGCAAGGAATTCCTGGCCGTTAAACTATATAATGGTATTATCCATGCTGGTTGTATTGAAGGAAAACTCTGGACAGGCATGAGTAGGATGGGGGGTGGGGAGGGAATGGATTTTCCTTTCTTTTGGGAAGACAGAGAAGAAATGTGTACTTGAGGTAAATTAACTGAAGGGGGAATTCTTTGTGGAAGATCTGAGTGGACGTTTCCCAACCCTGCTCTCTCTCAAGAAATAATAATAATAATACTCTTGAATATCAGTCACCCTCTGACTACATCCTCACAATCCCACATGTAGGTTATAATTTCATCTGTACCTAATCGTGCACTGTAAGAATATGAAGACTTTCCATGCAGCTGCTCATTTCCCAATGTTTAAGCAGCCCAATTTTTTACAGTTAAGAGAGAAGCTAGTCCTTATGAAATGATCTTGACATGGTGTATTTCCAGGCCAGTCTTATTCATGCCCCACTGAGTTTGATGAAGAATTGCAGCCTTAAACTACCATGTTAAACAATGGAAATTAGCTCCACTGAAACATGAGGGAAGTTATTGGTGTGGACATGCAGGATATAAATAACTATAATAAATTAACAATAATAACAAATAATGGTTTCCAAGTTTTTGTTTTTTTTAAAAAAAACTTATGCCACCTTCTCTCCTAGGATGAACAACAGCCTTGCTGGGAAAGTGAAGCATAGTGAAGTTAGAAAGATTTGGTTTTTTAGAGGTGCTAACCCAGACACATTAAATGCAGTCACATTGAACATATTGCCATGCATGTTTACTATAAAGATTAAGTGATGTAAGGTAAAACAAAATAAAAAAATTCTTTCCAATAGCTCCTTAGAGACTGTGATTTTATTGGTGTTAGCTGCCCTGAGCCCGGCTCTGGCCGGGGAGGGCGGGGTATAAATAAAAATTATTATTATTATTATTATTACTACTACTACTACTACTACTATGTTATTGGTATAAGCTTTCATGTGCATGCACACTTCTTCAGATTTTCGTGCATGCACACAAAAGTTCATACAAATAACAAATTTAGTTGGTCTCTAAGGTGCTACTGGGACGCAGGTGGCGCTGTGGGTTAAACCATCGAGCCTAGGACTTGCCGATCACAAGGTTGGCAGTTCGAATCCCCGTGACGGGGTGAGCTCCCATTGCTTGGTCCCAGCTCCTGCCAACCTAGCAGTTTGAAAGCAAGTAGATAAATAGGTACCGCTCCAGCGGGAAGGTAAATGGCATTTTCCGTGTGCTGCTCTGGTTTGCTGGCCACATGACCCGGAAGCTGTATGCCGGCTCCCTCGACCAAAAAAATGAGATGAGCGCCACAGCCCCAGAGTCGGTCACGACTGGACCTAATGGTCAGGGGTCCCTTTACCTTTAAGGTGCTACTGGAAGGAATTTTTTTTATTTTGTTTTGACTACAGCAGACCAACACAGCTACCTACCTATAACTGATGTAAGGTAGTAACTGCTACTCAACAATTCCCCTAAGCTTCAGAACTGATGGAGGGTTTATTGCAACCATGTCTTATTACAGTAGAGCTGAATTAGGCTCCAGACCTCTAGGACATTCAAAAATAGTCCCCTGCTGCGACAAGCAAGGATAGCCGCATAAGGTCACAATGACAGAACAGGAGCATTTGGTGAAAGGGTATCGTGGTCTTTTTTTGCATTGCCGTGCGGTTATTTGGAATTGCTCAACACTGTCAAAAAATAGGGTTATGTGACTCATTCCCTGATGTTCTCCTGCAAGTTGCACTTTATGCTTGAGTTACTGGGGCTCCCAGTGGACATTTGAAGCCCAGGAGATGATAGAAGTGGAGTGGTTAGGTGTTGTGCATATAGTCTGACAAGGATGCAGATTGGAAATGGTTAAAACTGTACTGATGGTGATACAAAATGCCCTCCTTCCCCCAACTCTCCTCATTCATTAATCTCAAAGAGGGTAATCACACAGCAGCAGCTGTTTCAGCCAAAGTACCGGATTTCTCGCTCCATAGGGCGCACCGGACCATAAGGCGCTGCCTTGGCTTTGTTTTTAGCCGTGGGGCTGGGACGGGGGGAGCCCGAGCTTCCCCCAACCCCAGCCCCCAGAACAGGTCTGGGAGCAGCAGCAAGTTTGCATGCAGCCTTGCCTCCGCTCATGGGGCTGGCGGGGGAAGCCCGGGATTCCCTCCGCCCAGCCCCAGGGACCACACATTCGCTCCACAGACATTTCCCCTTAGTTTTTAAGAGGAAAAAAGTGTGTCTTATGGAGCGAAATATACTGTATATCATGAGTAGCAGAACCAGTGATAAAACAATGGAACACTACCACCTTTTAGATGGAAAATCAGTGGAAACATGACCTTGAATGGAGTGGTCCATTGGTCTGTTGAGCCTAGCCTTGCCTATGTAGACACTATAACATTCAAGCACACATACAGCAAATAATTTTGGGCACAGCCATTGGTTAAGGTTTCCTGGGAATTGTAACTATCAGCAGTAAACTAGTGTCCAGAATTCTTTGAGAGAATGTGCTTTTGATGTAATTTTAAGGTATAGTCTGTAAACAACCTTGGTCTCATTTGACACATGGAAGATGGAGCCAGCTTGTTTTCTCCTGCTCTGGAGGGTAGGACTCGAACCAATAGCTTCAAGTTACAAGGAGGGAGATTCTGACTAAACATCAGGAAGAACTTCCTGACAGTAAGCTGTTTGACGGTGGAACAGCCTCCCTTGGGAGATGGTGGACTTTCCTTCCTTGGAGGTTTTTAACCTTGGAGGTTGGGTGGCCGTCTGTCATGGATGCTTTAGTTGAGATTCTTGCACTGAACCGCCCTGAGACCTCTTGGTCTAGGGCAGTATATAAATTCAATAAATAAAATAAAATTGCAGGGGGTTGGACTGGATGACTCTTGGGTTCCCTTCCAACTCTACGATTCCATAATTCTATGGCAGGTACTGGCCTTCCATGGTTTTGCGCATGTTTACATCCCCAGTCCACTGAAAACCAACAGCTGGTCAGGACTGAGGATTGAGAATGTTAACACTTTTAGAAGACATCTGAAGGCAGCCCTCTTTAGGGAAGCTTTTAATGTTTAACAGACCACTGTATTTTAATGCTTTGTTGGAAGCCACCCAGAGTGGCTGGGGAAACCCAGCCAGGTGGGAGGGGTATAAATAATAAATTCTATTCTATTCTATTCTATTCTATTCTATTCTATTCTATTCTATTCTATTCTATATTTGCAGGAAACATTTAAAGCATTTGAGGTTAAATTTAAATGGATCAGTTTGCAGACAGCAAAAGGATGAGTTAAACTGTCGCTTTCCACCAGACACAACCCCCCCCCCCCACCGGCAAATAATAGGTTTCACCAGCATTATAACACTAGGAATTTCCTAAGTGACACTAGACTAAGAAATAATGGGCAGCATTTCAAATACTAGCACACCCCTTCAGTTTGGTGTGTGGCATCTGCCTATTATTACGTGCACATATTAATTACAGTGGAGTGGAATGGGGCACTGATTTCTAATAATTCAAAAAAAAAAAATCATAGGGAGGAAATGTCATCCGATAAGCAGAAGCCCTTGCCCTATGAAGTGTTTTCAGGATGCACTCGCGTGTTCCTAAATTCTGGGTCATTATGGCTAACACTGAAGTGCATTTTAAATTCAGATAACTGGAGCGCTGGACAGCTCGCTGCACCCCCCCCCCCCACAGGTTATGACCAGAAGAACAGCCATGTGAAATCTCTGGCAGCAAAAAGTGATGAGGAGACCTGTCACACCTTAAAGATGCTGGATAAAACAGCCTTGGTAAGTTTAAACTGCTTGGGGGGGGGGGGAGAGTGCACAATAAAATTTCAGCCAGACCTAATCTGTCCATTTTGCTAAAAGAAAAGAAAAAGTACAGAACGTTTCTGACTGTTCAGGATGGTCCAAAGAAAGTGTTTGTTTGTTTGTTTGCTTTCTTGTTTGTTTGCTTGCTTGTTTCATAGAATTTGTGCACAGCTTGATTGTAAAACAAGAAGAAGAAAATCAAGGGGGGGAAATACAGCAGTAGTTTAAAACATACAAAAAGTTAAAACTCTAAAACAGGTTGAAATTCACACCAGCTTTCTAAGCTTATGGGTACATTTTCACACAGTGCAAAACTCAATGATGGCTCTCCCTCCCACAAGAGGTCATGACGGCTGCCAACTTGGATGGCTTTAAAAGCGAACTGCCAGCAGTGAGAATTTTGTTCTATCTCTAATTGTCTGAGGCTGCATGCCTCTGAATTCCAGTTGCTGGGAATCTCAGGCAGGGAATGTGCTTTTATATCCAGGTCCTGCTTGTGTCCTGCCCGTGGACATCTGGTTTCCCCCTGTGGAAACAGGATCCTGGACTAGGTGGGTCTGATGCAACAGGGCTGCTCTTAGCACAACGCTCAATCCAGCCTCAAGCTGCAAACCTGGACCTTCAGAGGGTATATGATGACCGTACCCATTATAGTCCATATATCCTTTCCTGAACCATGTATCCTGCCCTTAGTTTGTTGCATGAAGGACAGTGTAATGATGCAATGAAATATGGTAGTAACCAGAATTGGGGGTTTCCTGAATGGAAATAATGCTTGAGTCTTTGTCCCTGTAGTCCTGGGACACACCCTCCAAGCAGTCTTGCTTGCACTGAGGCCAATTGTCGATATTATTCAGATCAGCAAATGAAACCTGGTTAGTTTTGCTGCAGCCAAAATACAATAGGTCCCATGAACAATGGCATCCTACCTGTCTAGTCAGGCATTCTCCTGGTCTTGAACTTCCTGATCTAATGGTTTTAACTGCTCTTTTAACCGTTTTAATTGTTAATTGTGGATGTTTTTGATGGAATTGTAGGGGGATGGATTTGTGTGTTTTAATTACATATGGATTTCATAACTGATTTGATAATTCTACACCACTTAGAAACCATTTTGGCGTGTAAGCGGAACACACACTCACACACAAAAACTCCTCCTGCGTTCCATCTGAAGATTGTAGCAAACCACAGATGTGGGAGCGACAATGCCATGCCCAGCTTCTTCTCCCCCACCCCCACTTTTGCTCATCGGTCAGTTTGATTAAGAGTCCTGGAGACCTCAAATGCTTCCTCATACGTTCATGACATTTTGATTAGTCCTTCTGGGACAGAGCCTCCCCCCCTTCACCTGCTCTGCCTTGTTACTTACAAACCACCCAGGGAATGGCACTGGCTGTGGTTTTCCTCCCCCCTTAGTGCCAGCATTGCACTTGTTGAACACAGCTGGGAGGAAGATGGAGCGTTGACTCTGCCTGTCATTGACTCTGGTTCCACCTACTGTTCATTCCCCTGCTTTCTGCCCCATAAGTCGCAATGGGCACGAACCCCACATTGCTGTGCCCAGTATGGTCTATTTTGGCTAGCTCTCCAAGTTCTTGTGCCGAGGTCTTTGCCATTAGCTGTGGCTATCTGAGACCCTGATAACTGAACATTAAAAAAAGGCTAAGCCTGGGACTACCTGCGTGCTAAACCTGGGCTTGAAAAATGAGCTGTGATCTCAGCCCTAAATTACCTAGTGTTTGTAGAATTAAAAGAAGAAGAAGAAGAGACACAATAGCTGCTGTACTTTGTTTCATGCATCAAAATGCGGATGGGGGGACCCTGCACAGTGGAAAGATGCAGAAGGAAAAGAAAGGAATGAATGAAAGGGGGGAAAGAAAGAAAAGAAGGGGAAATGCAAAACTGTATTCCTCTTCCATGAGAGAGCCTTCTTTTTAAAATGCACATTCTCCATGATCCATTTAAAATAGATCACCTGCCTTTAAACAAAATGACACACACACCCCAGCTCATCTGAGCGCTCTCATCACTAAGATAACACTCCTGCCATCTTTGCAAAAAGCAGGCACACACAACATTTCAGGTTTTTGACATGGAGGCTCTGTGAGTTTAACCTTCTTCAAGATCCTGGCAGGCTTTTTTGTATTTAATACTTGTTTTATCTGAAGCCCGTGGAGGTTCTAAAATATTAGAAGACAGAGACACTTTCTGAGAACTACCTTTCTAGTAGCCTGAAGGTAGATCCTTGATGTTGGGCAACAAAGTTATTCTCTGCCATCCTCTTGATGTTGTATAGATGGGGGAGAGAGGGAGAGGGAGAGGGAGAGAAGGGGGTGGCGCTAACATCATCTGAACTTTAGGCGAACCATTGGCTCAAAAGCACCATCAAAGAGCCCAATGCCCCTTGTTAAAAATAAAAAAATGGAGAAGAAGAAGGGGAAAAAACCTTCAATGCATGCACGAAATGAAATTGCTGCAAATTAACTCGATTGCATTTGGAGACCCACACAAAACAAGCCCCACCGCAGTCTTGAAAGGGGCGCAGACGGATGCATTTTGCTTCACAGTGGCCATCTTTTAACAGCATCCTTTCTTCAACATTTTAAAAACTAAAAGAGAAGGGGGAAGGAGGGGGAGAGAGGGAGAGGGAGAAATCCCTCTTCCCATTGTTATGCCCCTATTCAGGCTCCATTCGGAGTAATTCATTATGCATTAATTACTGCTTTCTGCGGTTCACCAGGAAGCTCCCAAACATGGTTCTGTTTTCAAAGAGGCACGCTTCCTGAGCCCCCGCTTTTTATATGTAGAACCTGATGAATTTCCTCTCTCCCCCCTCCCCACGCCGCCCTGTGTTCCAATTCCCTCTTGCTTTTGCATACTGTAACTGTTCATAAAGGGGAGAGAAGGGGGAGAGGGGGAACACAAAACCCCGATTTCATGCTTCTGGGAGAGTTGTTTGCATCCCTTTCATTCTTCCCTTCCAGCTGTGACTGGCAGGAGAAGGTTCTTTAGCAGGTGTCCTGTCTGCTACCCCTATGGTAATTTTAAAAAAGGGGAAAAAAACTTTCCTTCACTTTCTTTTATGTCTGCCACATTTCACAGGGGTCTTTCTCTCCCTCCCCCCCTCCACCACCAGCACTTTTTGCAAGATTCCTCCCTTCCCCCCTTCCTTTTCTACCAACCATCTCTCTCTCCCTGCACAAAATATCTGGATTTTCTGTTATGTCATTCCATGCCGTGTGGCTGCCAGATTATAGAAAGAAGGGGGCAGGGGGCAAGCAGGCATTGATGGGTTCGCAAATGACATCACATATATTATGGTGTTATCTCTCAGTCAATTCATTTATGCACTTTATTGGCATTTGATCACTACATTCTTCTACCTCTCCCATTCCTAACTCTCTCGCCTTCTGCTGTCCTTTGTTTATTACATCTGTATCCATTCTGTGGGTGCATTCTGTGGACCGGGTGGCGCTGTGGGTTAAACCACAGAGCCTAGGACTTGCTGATCAGAAGGTCGGCGGTTTGAATCCCCGCAACGGGGTGAGCTCCCGTTGCTCGGCCCTAGCTCCTGCCAACCTAGCAGTTTGAAAGCACGTCAAAGTGCAAGTAGATAAATAGGTACCGCTTCGGCGGGAAGGTAAACGGCGTTTCCATGCGCTGCTCTGGTTCGCCAGAAGCAGCTTAGTCATGCTGGCCACATGACCCGGAAGCTGTACGCCAGCTCCCTTGGCCAATAAAGCGAGATGAGTGCCGCAACCCCAGAGTCGGCCACGACTGGACCTAATGGTCAGGGGTCCCTTTACTTTATCGATTCTGTATGCTTCGGACAGCTCCAAAATTCACAGAGGGCAAGGTGACCATGCCTCCACTGTCAGAGGTATTATGCTTGTAAAAACCAGTTGCTAGGAATCACAGTGGGCAGAGCTCCATTGAGCTCAAATCCAGCTTGCAGGCTTCTCACAGTCGTCTGGTTGGTTGCTATGAGAACACGATGCTGAGCCTTAAGAGAGAATATTATGAAAATGATATACAGGTGGTACATGGCACCAGTCAAGCTTGCAAAAATCCACCATTTGCCCGATAATAAATGTTGGAAATGTAAGGAAACTGAAGGTACATTCTTTCACCTTTGGTGGACGCGCCCAAGAATTAAGGCTTTCTGGGAGATGATTTATAATGAACTGAAAAGGGTGTTTAAATATACCTTCCTGAAGAAACCAGAGGCCTTTCTCCTGGGCATGGTCAGCCAAATGGTGCCAAAGAAGGACAGAACTTTCTTTATGTACGCCACAACAGCAGCAAGAATACTTATTGCAAAGTATTGGAAGACGCAAGATCTACCCACCCTGGAAGAATGGCAGATGAAGGTGATGGACTACATGGAACTGGCGGAAATGACTGGCAGAATCCGAGACCAGGGAGAAGAGTCGGTGGAAGAAGATTGGAAGAAATTTAAAGACTATCTACAGAAATATTGCAAAATTAATGAATGTTAGAATGATGTCAGAATGAGGTTAAGTGGTTTAAGCAGCAATGTTTTAAAGGTGTATGAAAAATGGATTAATAATAGGTGAGAACTCAAAGTTATATTATATTAAGTTAAAGGATTAAGACAAAAATAAAGAGGGAAAGAAACTGCTGAATTAACTAACTGAACTGGAATACAAAAAAGGGAGGTGTGAGGAGGTCAGGGAAGCAAGGATATGAATATATGATATGGAAAGATTGATGTGTTTTTTCTTCTTTCTTAAATGTTTTTTATCTTTTTTCTGTATTTTGTATTTTTCTTTTTTTCTTTTTTCTTTTATTTTTATTGTTGTCTTTTTGTCTATTTTTTTTACTTATGTAACTTTTTTCCTTTGAAAACTTAATAAATATCATTTTTTTAAAAAAAGAGAGAACACGATGCTGAACCAAAATGGGCCATTGGCCTGATGCATCTATTTCCATCATGTCAAAGCAGCCTATTGAGAGCCAGCCTAAGCCATATGGTCGCCTGCCTCCTCTCCCTTCCATGTACAGGAGGACTCAACTGGGCTGAGAGTTGACTTGAAAGGTCTTCCACTGCACATGTAGGGTGGAATGGAAATCATGAGGGGTGTACAAATCTGACCTCCCAATGCCTCATCACCTCTCGGTCACAGAGCCATGTGGAGGGTACAGCTTTGTCAGGTGGCCTTTCTGCCTGGTCACTTGGTCACAGACCTTTTCTCAGGGAGAAGATGACTAGCCATGACCACAAGACGAAAGCATTGCTGTGCTGGCTCTGGAGGATGGGAGTAGCTGGGAGAGTTCAAGCAGAATGGCTGAGCTGAGCCATCCCGCCCCTCATCAACATCCACCACCTGAGCCACCTACCTCACATTGCCTAATGGCAGAGCCAGCCCTGAGTCCATTCCATTCATGAGCCATTGCACCATGCATCTGTATCAGATGTGTAATAAAGTATCCCCAGCTTCAGCATCGCCCTTGAGCCAGTGCCACCAACTGGATTCACACACTTCAGCCCCGACTGGGCCAGGCGAGCTGGGTAGCACTTCCAGAGACCACCTTCTGCACAGGAATAGGTGAAAGTGCTGTGGACTCACAGCTTAGTGTTGTGAGCACCGGATTCACTCCCACAAGAAGACAGTCGTCGCACAGCAGAGTGTAGCAGAGTATAGCAGAGCATAAACGACTCGGAGAGCAGCTCTGTAAAACATCTTCTTTATTCTATCTACAACTATAATATACAACTATATACAGAGCTAAATGAGGTCTAAACTGAAAAACTGATTTGCACTGAGTGTCTGCAGCTGCTCTTAGCAGCAACCTTATCTACACACAATCTCTAACACTCAGTCTCTCTCTCTCCGACACACTGACTGACTGACTGACTGACTGACTGACTGACTGACTGACTGACTGATGTTAGGCTGGAGCGGAATAAGTAGAGAGCAGAACACCGCCCCTCCTCTCTGGAAAATCACCAGACTCATCAGCAGATTCTTGGATATGGGAGGGGTGAAATCTCCTCACCCAGAGGGTTGAAGCTAGGCGTCGAGTAACTTTGTACGGTAACTTTGTGTTTCACCCCCCCCCAAACTTGGCACTATTTCTGGATTATACACACACACACACACATATACACACATATACATACATTTTTATTGGTTTTTCTAACATATCAGTTCCAACAATCATTTAACATAACTTCTTATCTTATACAATATTTTAGACTTCCGTCAACAACTTCTGAAGATTTTCTGTTCTCTACCACTTGTTCTGCATTTCTTAATTTCTCTATTACTTTTAATTGTCCTCAACTAATAATTCTCATCATAGTCTTTCTTGCAATGTTTCAAATAGTCCTGCTTACAGAACTTCTTGCAATCCTACTATGGTAATCTGTTTATTACAGTTGCTTTTCAAATAGTTCAAATATTTACTCCAGTCTTCTAGGAATCTCTGATCCCACAGGTTTCGAATCCTTCCTGTTGATTTATCTAATTCTGCATAGTCCATTAATTTCATTTGCCATTCTTTTTTCATCAGCAATTCTTCTTGTTTCCATTTTTGTGCCAATAATATAATTGCTGCCACCATTGCATATAAAAACAACTTACAATCCTGTCTATTAATATCATCCCCTACAATGCCAAGTAAAAATGCTTCTGGTTTTTTAATAAATGTATATTTCAACATCTTTTTCATCTCATTATATATCATCTCCCAGAAGTTTGCTTGCTCTGCTTCAAGGCACGGGGCCTGTCCTATGGGATTTTGCCTAGTACCCAACTCTTGGTTTGTGCCTGTGATCTTTTGCTGCATGTGAGGACTAAGTATGGAGGCAACATTCCATGCAGCTTGCATTTAACAGTGAACCACATTTTCCAGAACCACACTTTCCAGAATAACATGTGAACCAAAGCACAGCCATCTTTTGAAATTTGCACTTCTCTGAACTTTGCAATGCAGTTCTCCAGGCAAGTAGTGTGAAAATGCATTTCACTAGGGTAACATGCATATATTTGTGGGGGGGGGGAAATAAATGCATAAATGAGGGGGAAATGTGTTGTAAAAAATGTGCATATCGGGGAGAAATCTGCACTGAAATGCTGAGGGATTTTCACAAGGGCTTAAAAAAACAATAATTTGCAAAGTGTGGCGTGGAAATGTGGAGAGCTGAATTTAAGACTGGAAAAATGAGAAACCAAAATTGACATATGCACCCATCCCTAGCAAGGCTGTTGTTTTGTCACATCTTGAAATGGTTTGCTTTTTTTGTTGTTGATTGTGGAGCGGGCCCTGTATTTGACTCTTAGATTCAAGCCAGGACTGCCTTAGCTCCCAACACAACAGGGCTGTATAGGTAACACTGAGAACAAGGAGCATCAATAATAAAAGCACAATAAAAAGCATAGAGCCAGTGTGGTGTAGTGGTTAAGAACAGTGGACTCGTAATCTGGGGAACCGGGTTCGCGTCTCCGCTCCTCCACATGCAGCTGCTGGGTGACCTTGGGCTAGTTACACTTCTTTGAAGTCTCCCAGCCCCACTCACCTCACAGAGTGTTTGTTGTGGGGAGGAAGGGAAAGGAGAATGTTAGTCGCTTTGAGACTCCTTCGGGTAGTGATAATGCGGGATATCAATTCCAAACTCTTCTTCTTCTTCTAATAACAGACAGCATAATAATGAAATAATCGTAATAACAGCCCCAGCTTTAACAGGCCATAGATTATTTAATGGCTTAATAAGACCTGGGTAAAGAGGAGTGTTTTTGCCTGGCACCTAAAGATAGCACCTTAAGTAGAGCCCTATTGGATCATGTCTCAGGTCCACCTAGTAATCAGCCACCCTGATTCCCTTCCCACAGTAGCTAAGCAGATGCCTACAGGAAGTCCCAGCAGAAAATTAGCTCACCTGAAGACCTTTTTTTTGTTGTTCCATTGAGCTCCTCGTGAGGACAGGTCCAGAGAGAATTCATAAAATGTTGCGGTCTTAGAAGAGACGGTAATTTCGCATGTGTACAAAATACGTCCACAACTGGACATTTCTCAAGATGGAATGATTAGGAAGGATTATTGAATACACATATAATTTTCATCAGCAAATCCTCTACGTGGGGAGAAAATTCTAGAGGAATGAGGATTGAAATATATAATGTGTCTGAATACAAAGGAAGAAATAAAAAAAATCAATTTGAATATTTCATACTAGGCAAGTTTTAAAAAGATTAAATAAGTCTCCTGATATTGATAACTCAGTTCCCCCTTTCAATATAACTTAGTACATTGCTCCCCTGATGGTTTAGATATTCATCTACACAAAAATGAAGGTCATCCAAGGAATATTAATAAAATTGGGTTAATCGTTTTAGAATAAAAGTGGAAAGCGGCGTTTTCTCTTGTGTAAATTGTTTTTCTGAAGCTCATTTTTAAAAAAAGAGAAAGAAAGAAAAGAAGCTAAATATAAACCTATATATAGCTTGATATATAAAAGGGCATCGTTAGTGATTCTATTATGGTTCAAAAGTACCCCATTCTTGATAGCTTTACAATTGAGGCCTTTTGAATAATCACAGCTTTCAGGGAGAGAAGTCCTTCCCCACGTAAGTAGTCCCAGCCCCCATCCATTTTCAAATTGGTCTGATTTGCTGCAAATTACACAGGTGATTCTAGACAGATTCTGACACACTTTAATCATTTCCAGAAGTGTGCAAATATTAAATGATGTCCCTATTGCTAGGGCTGTTAAATGCATTTTGAGAATAATCCATTTCTCCCTTAAACCAATTATGGAATGAGTTATTGAGAGAGAGAGAGAGAGAGAGAGAGAGAGAGAGAGAGAGAGAGAGAGAGAACATATTTCCAAGAAATGTATTTTCCTCTGCTCAATGGAAAAACATAGGATATGATCTGGGCACCCTTCAAACACATACACACACACACACACACACACACACACACTGCTCCACCCTGGAGTTTCTTACTGCTATAGCTCTGTCCCCAGCGGCAGGCAGCCCTTCCTCACAAAAAAGGAAGACACACTTGTGGGACGTCTACACATACCTAGCATGTATCCCTTTCTACTTTAATCCTCAGTTATATTATGACCTCTGGGTGCGAACGGGATCCATTCTGGAGCCCCGTTTGCATCCTGAGTAGAATGTAACACGCGTCTGCGCATGCGCGGGTCGCGTTTCGCCACTTCCGCGCATGCGTGTGATGTCATTTTGAGTGTCTGTGCATGCGTGAGCGGCGCAACCCGGAAGTAACATGTTTCGTTACTTCCGGGTCGCCGCAGAGCGCAACCCGAAAATGCTTAACCTGAAGCTACTTCAATCCAAGGTATGACTGTATTCAGATTTGGTACTGACTCAAGAAGATTTATTGTTGATCTAAGACAGGATTTCCCAGACTTGAGTCCCCGGCTGCTTTTGGGCTACAGTTCCCATCATTCCTGACCACTCGTCCTGCTAGCTAGGGAGTTGAAGTCCAACAGCAGCTGGAGACCCCAGTTTGGGAAACCCTGTAACAAGATCATAAAAACACAAGTACTCTGCTGAATCAAACCAAGACCTCCTTCTTACTGGATGCCCCTGGGAGGTGCGCAAGCAGGGCATGAAGACAATAGGTGTCTTGTTCCCAGTATTTAGAGGTATACTGTCATTGAGTATGGAGGTTCCACATCAGCAACCATGGTAAACCAGCTTGGCATTGGTGACCAGTGTCATGGGCCCGAAGACAGCTTCGTCTGCTGAACAGCAGCCTGAAGGGGGAGAAGGTGGACAGACTCCACCTGCAGCTGTTCATCCTTCAGGGACTCAGCGGTGAAGGCATGGATGAGAAGTGGCTGGCTTCAGCCTTCCTAAGCAGAGCTTCCAGCAGCAGTCAGATGCTGGCAACAACGCTTGTCGTTCCTGGTCCTACCTTGCTGCTTCCTGCTCATCTTGCCCATTGGCCCCATGTTCATTGGATTCCCTGACCCCTGGTCCTTCTGACCACCTGGATTGCTGTTCACACAACTCAAGGACTGGACCTGACTTTAGATACTGCCAGGCAAGTACACATTGTTGCTTAGCAATGAAACTACAGCACTCCCCCATTTTCAGGTTGCTGCCAAAGGCTGTTGGCACTTCATTGTTGGGCCCGCCCACCTGCCTTATCCCCCATGACAGGATTTCACTTTGATGACCTGAAGTTGGGGCATTTTAGGAAATGTTAAATGGTGCTGCCTGGAGCAGCTTCTACACTGCATTCACCCTTTGCCAGGTGCACCCTCAAACCTGGAGATAGCCACGGAGGTTAATAACTTAACAGATTTATGTTCCTCGTGGGAGCCCGTTCCACTGTCAAACAGCTCTTATTGTCAAGAAGTTTTTCCTGGTGTTAGTCGGAATCTCCATTTGAAGCCATGGGTTCGAGTTCTGCCCTCCAGGGGAGCAGAGAACAAGCTGGCTCCTGTTAGAATTCCTGCTCCATGATTGCAGTCATGGAATTTTTGTCTATCACATGACAGTATATGTTTTGACTCCACAGAGTGGGAAGTGACGGAGACAGGATATTTGTGTTACTGTGTTCCGTGAAGTGGGACTATTGTCCTTTGTTCTTTTCTCTTTGCTGTCTGATGCTAGAGAGAGAGAGGGAGCCATGTTGCAGTGCTCCGTGTGTGTTTATATGTAAATAAAGTAGATTAGCCAAAATGCTGATTTGCTGAGGTCTGTCACGCAAGTTGCACAAACTGCAGATCCCTAAGTGTGCCGGTGTCGGTTGGCATCGGTCACTGTGATGTTCAGGCTGAAGAAAGCTCCCGAATGATCGACCAGGTTGGAGGGAACATGCCAGTCGGGCATGTGTCTCTGCCAGGGTCCTATTCGAGTGTAGGCTGAACTCCTGACAACAATTTATGTTCCTCGTACGAGCCCGTTCATACTATCAAACAGCTCTTATTGTCAAGAAGTCTTTCCTGATGTTAGTCGGAATCTCCATTTGAAGCCACGGGTTCGAGTTCTGCCCTCCAGGGGAGCAGAGAACAAGCTTGCTCCATCATAGATATGGATAATCCAACTGAGACCCCCAAATGTTTGAAATCACAAATGATGCTGTTTGGGGGCATATTTGAGGGTATATAATCAGATGTTTGAGGCCATGGTGTGGTTGTCTCTTCAGAAACAGAATTATGAAGAGAGGTCTCATTTCTGAAAATGTCAATTCTCTTTTGCGTATGTAAGTATATTCATATTCCTGCTATAACGCCTTTGATTTCATTTCAGTACCAGGGAGTCTAATTATCATAATAAATTCTCTTCCTTATCTATTTCTGGTATTCTGCTGTTTGTCCAAATAGCTAACCCACCCCACAAAACCAAGAATCTGCACAGCAGTTTGAAGGAGCTATCTGTAGTTAGATATCTCAGTTTGACTAATCTCACACCTTCAGAGAAGTGACCCTAAATTAAAACTGTTGAGAAAGAAGAAAGTGTTTTTCTTTTTAAAGACAACTGATTCGTGGATTGCCATTTCCATATGTATTTTTTAAAAAACACAATACATGCATTTTAACTAATTGTTACTTTTTTATTTTTTATTTTTTTAAAAATCAAAACTGGAGACTTACATTCATCTTTCTGTGCCCAGAGTGTAAAGCTTTTGCATTCAAAGGGAAAGAATAAAGATGAACTGATGCCCTGGCTTTTATTCTTGCCAGCTCTGAATATTTAAGCCACACTGCTGGCAATACTTTATTCGCTGGCTAAGCGTAAAGGACATCAGAAAGCCGACTGATGTCAGAATGATTTAAGTTGCTGCTTCAAGTTAAGGTTGTACGTGAGTGTTTGCAGGATTAAAACTTCTGCAGGCACGTCAGGGCTAGAGCTGGTGTGGTTCACAAAGCAAGGCTTAATCTGAAGCAGTTTGCATGTGCTGTAACACTGGAAATGGAAGCCAGGGTGGGGCTACGAAGGCCAAGAGCACAAAGGCTGTGCAAATAGCAGCAGGTGGAGTTCTTAATGGTGCCCATCATAGAATCATAGAGTTGGAAGAGACCACAAGGGCCATCAAGTCCAACCCCCTGCCAAGCAGGAAACACCACCAGAGCACTCCTGACATATGGTTGTCAAGCCTCTGCTTAAAGACCTCCAAAGGAGGAGACTCCACCACACTCCTTGGCAGCAAATTCCACTGTCGAACAGCTCTTACTGTCAGGAAGTTCTTCCTAATGTTTAGGTGGAATCTTCTTTCTTGTAGTTTGGATCCATTGCTCCGTGTCCGCTTCTCTGGAGCAGCAGAAAACAACCTTTCTCCCTCCTCTATGTGACATCCTTTTATATATTTGAACATGGCTATCATATCACCCCTTAACCTCCTCTTCTCCAGGCTAAACATGCCCAGCTCCCTTAACCATTCCTCATAAGGCATCGTTTCCAGGCCTTTGACCATTTTGGTTGCCCTCCTCTGGACACGTTCCAGTTTGTCAGTGTCCTTCTTGAACTGTGGTGCCCAGAACTGGACACAATACTCCAGGTGAGGTCTGACCAGGGCAGAATACAGTGGCATCAACTTCTATAGGAAACAGGCTGCAGCTTGGAGCAAGTCTGAGGCAATGCAGAGCCTGTTTCTTCTCAGGTGCAGAAGGCAGGTTTAAGCCACTCCCCCAAATGGACTCCCTTAAGCCACACAATAACTTCCAGCCATATGATGTTTAGTATTTATTACATTTTCCATCTCCGTGGAACTCAGCTGCCTTGTTTCACCCATAGGAGCCAACTCCTAGAAGCCAAGGTCTTTTTGTTTGCCCCTGCCCCACCAAATCATGGGCTGTGGGTACTTCACATTCATGAGCACGGCAGTCTTTAGCACACGCTCTGCCAGGGTGCAAAGATCCGTCCAGCACCCCCAAATTTAGTTGACTCTGACAAGCGCCGCCATTGTGAATGACAAGCGCCGTCGTTGAGTCTGACAAGCGCCACCGTTGTGAATGACAAGTGCTGCTGGCGCAGCGCGTCTTTGGAAGATGAGCACACAAAGTCGAAAGTCCTTTAGTGAAACAGTAGGTATACATTTCAGTAATACCTAGGTATATATGTATTTTGTTTTTCTAGCTTGATCAAAATTATTTATTTTTTCATAACAGGGAGATAGACAGCTTAGGTGGCTTCAGTGGTGGGCGCCCGGTGCCCCCCGGAATTTGACGCCCAGGTGCCCCGCACCCCTTGCACCCCTGGGTAAAGACGGCCCTGTTCATGAGCTTACAATTTGGAGAGAGAGAAGTGGATTTCCAGCAGCAAGTGGGAGCATGCACAGCTCTGCTTTCAGAACAGGCTGACTATTAATGCATCCCTGGCGGGGGGGGGGGGGGAGAGGACAGAGAAGCAACATTTGTCTGTGCTGAATGATACTTCTCGGTGCAAACTGTGAAATGATTGCTATAGGTTGTGTCCAGCTAAGTCAATTGATTTCAGTGAGTCTAGTGTGCATGCAAACTACCAGGATACAACCCTTGGTTTTCAAGAGGAATTAAATAATCTCACCACATTAAGAAAGACTGTGACCAGACAGCCTGTGTGCTTCCTCTCTCTGCTGTCCAGGAGCAAATTGAGGATGGGCTACTTTGACGTCCCTCCTGCTCTCCATCCATGAGGTCCTTTAGCGTTAACTAGACTTGGACCACACAGTCCTTTTATAAGAGAATGCCATCAGATAGAGGACTGTTCTCTATAAAGCAGGACACCTCGCCCCCCATCCTGCATGTATTCTGCATCCACATACGCACAGCATGTAAAAGTAATATAATTGAGCCACCTGGCCTAGTACCATCTACCCTGAGTGGCAACAGCTCCCAGAGGTGCAAAGCCTTTCCAGTCTAGCTACCTGAGATATTTTCATCCAGGGGTTCATTACTGGTACGTTTTGTGCCTCTAACGGAGGCATGGTCCTTCTCCAAGAACACAGGGGCTCAGGAACTGCACATAGATTTGCAGTAGGCATTTGAAACAGGAGTCCTTGGACACATCTGCCTTGTCCACAAATGATATACCTTGACATGCCCCCCACAAAGCATCAAGTGGTTAGGAAGAACATAGGGAGCTTCCTTAGATTGAGTAAGACCATTAGGCCATCTAGCTCAGCATAGCACTGACTGGCAGCCGTTCTCCAAGATCTGAGGCAGTAAGAAGCCTTTCCCATCCCTCCCTGGAGACTGAGCATGTGATCGACCATTAAGCTGCACCTCGTGGTCGCAGGGGAGCTGGGGTCCTTTCCAACCATGCAAGCCCATGATTCTATGAAAGAAACACCTGGGCAATCATTGGGGCACAGACTTTCTCTACGAGCAAAGTTACTTACCTTTACCTGTTCAAGCATGGACATTAGCCTCTTCACCCCTTCAGCTTAGGGTGATCTGATTGAACCACTAGACAAATTTCTTTTTTCTGCATATGCACAGGGCTGAGTTTGAAGCTTCTCCACCGAATAATTCAATTGCCCACTTCCACTTTACCACTGATAGCTATTAATCACCCTTTTAAGTGCCGGACAAAAGGTGTTTGACATCTGACCTTATAACCTCTTGACGCAGCACTTTGCATTCTCTCAGCATTAACCTCAGCGGTCTTTTCGGCATCGCACTTGCGTGCTACTTCCTCCCCGGTTTTCCTGTTTGTTTTGCAGAGGTCATTATATTTAAGTCATTGTTCCGTATGCAAAGACCACCACGTGTTGGGGGCACGTTGGGAGGGGAGGAGGGAAGCAACGCTGCAAAAACACAACGGCAAAGAGTCCAGCTAGTGGGCAATGTAATATCACAGATCAGCTGCACCCCTTTGCTTTCCATCACCACAAGCTCTCTTCCTGGTCTGATGAACGAAGAGTTCTGCATAGCTCCAAAAGCCTGCTTATTCCTATGCAAAGGGTTTATTTTGCATTTCCAAATACCATTTAACTTTCTTTACCGTTTTGGTTCCTTTCTGCAAGAGGAGGACCAGACAGCAATGATTGTTATTGTTTCCGAAAATATGTTTATTATTTTACATTCATTTACATTAAGTTCATATAACATACAACTTACATCAAAATCTATTTATTTATCTTGGCGACTTCCCAACCTTACATCCAGAATGATCTAATTCTCCTCTCTACTGTCTGTCCAACTTCTTAACCACGTCTATTTACCTAAATCCTATATCTTTTCTATTTTCTTTCCATTGCTCATAAGTCAAAACCTATTTAGAATTTCATTTGGCTGTACTGCGTTCTTATATGGACAGAAAAGGGTTTCCATTCTTCCGCATATATTTCATCTTTCTGGTTCTTTATTTTAACTGTGAGTTCCACCATTTCTGAGTACTCCAGTAGCTGCTGTTGTTGTTACTATTATTAACATCTCAGCAAAAGGCCAGATTAGTTCAGGTTGTCCAAAGCAACAGAAACATATCCAGATACCCAACAGGACAAAGTAACAAAATTCTGAGATGCAAACCTTGGAAACAGATTTGTGCATTGAGGGGTGGGGGGAACCGACAGTGGAATATTCAGAATATCTTCAAATTGAGGAGAGAGGAGGGCTCACCATTCATGTTTGGGGAAAGATGACTTGCTTTCATTCAGACCTCTGCACACCTGTGGCCTACACACTATCAGGGCATGCCTTCACCCTCAAGAAATAATAGCACTGAGAATGTATGTGTGGATACAACCCCACTTCACCCCCTCCTCCTTTGCATAACTCTATGGGTCACACCATGTGCTGGCCACAGGAATGTAGAAGAATCTGTGTACCAAACAGCCTCCTTAATTTCAGACAGATGGGGACTCAGAAGCCCACAGCCAAGTTTGTTAGGGGCAGGGCTGTTTTATCCTTTGAATAACAACCACAGTGGATTTGCCCATCTTGACTAGGCAGCAATCCTGCCTCAAAGTTATTACTGGGAATGGTGTGGTTGCATTTTTAGCCCGGGCCAATTAACTACTATTTCTTTCCATTCAGCCTCCGCTTTTCATGTTTTGCTCCTTTCCTTCCCATTAGCGGCTGAACTCTTCACACGACGGACCCCGCGTGGAACTCGCAAAATGCCTCTTCTGCTTCCTTACTGAACTTGGTAATTTGAGTAAGAACGTTCCTTTTCAAAATGCCTCCGCCACTGTACAAGTGGTTTAGTCTCGGGACCAAATAAGGACGCATAAATAAATGACATTTTTTGTGTTGTGGTCAGAATTCTAAATATGTTTTGAAAAGGGATGGAGAGTAAACATTCATCTCGTGTTAATTGCAGCTGATTAAATAATAGCGAGCAGCAGCGCAACCCGTAAGATTGACTGTCTTAATTGTGTGATACTTTCCACTCTTTAACTAGATACCCGTTCTTCCTACACAGCCTTTATCACATTAGATCGGGGTTCTTCCACTCCCTCCCCCCCTTGAATAAATTACAAGAAACAGCAAGATCAGCAGTGAAGGTAAGGTGCAATTATTCATAATTAAAATGCATTTTGCAATGCAAGAAATGTTTTATAATCTATAGTAGCCTTCCCCAGTCTAATGATCTCCCAGTGTTTTGGACCACAATTCCCAGAAGAAGTCAATCAATGGGGCAAGGAAGGAGAGGCTGCCCTGCTCACCTGGCTTCCCTGCTCGAGGTTCACTGCTGTTTACCAAGAGGAGGAGAGGCAAAGAGGTCAGCGCAGTGTGGGTGGAGCGGCAGAAGCATTGGGTTGGCTCTGCCGCTGTGCCCCCACCACCTCCCCCTCTTAGTAACCAGCAGTAACCCCAGCAATAGCAGTCAGTGCTCCAATGGAGATGGCAAAAAAGTTCTGAGGGTGTTCAGGGAAAGTTGGAGAAGGCTATGGATCTGTGGGATCCAGCAGCTTCCTATAGGTAAAAGGTAAAGGACTCCTGGACAGTTAAGTCCCGTCAAAGGTGACTATGGGGTTGCTGCACTCATCTCGCTTTCAGGCCGAGGGAGCCAGCGTTGGTCCACAGACAGCTTTCCGGGTCATGCGGCCAGCATGACTAAACCACTTCTGGTGCAACAGAACACTGTGACGGAAAACCAGAACGCACAGAAACGTCGTTTACCTTCCCGCTGCAGAGGTACCTATTTATCTACTTGCACTAGCATGCTTTCAAATTGAGAGCAAACTAAAAAAGTCAGCACCAAGACATGCCCTGCCTTCGGGCTCACAATCTGGAAGGTCATGACACATGAGGAAAAGCAGAGCAGGAGGGAGAAGGGGAAAGCAAGCTCTATCAGAAGGTCTTAAAGTTCCTACACAGCTATATAGTCCTGTCTATGCAGAATACAGTGGTACCTCTGGATGCGAACGGGATCCGTTCTGGAGCCCCATTCACATCCAGAAGCGAACGCAACCCATGTCTGCGTGTGCGCAGGTCAGGATTCACCGCTTCTGCGCATGCGCGTGACGTCATTTTGACCATCTGCGCATGTGCGAGTAGCAAAACCCGGAAGTAACGGGCTCCGTTACATCCAGGTCACCGCAGAGCGCAACCCGAAAATACTTACCCCAAAGCTACTTCAACCCGAGGTATGACTGTATGGCTGTCTAAAAGAGCTGCAACTCCTTTGCAAAGTCAGTGGTAGTTTTGGCTGTCTTTCCCCTCCCCTGAGTGAAGCTACCAGAAGCAGAACAGGTGATAATATCCAGACCAGGAGGCAGCTCCTGCCACACAGTTCTTCCCTCAGACAGCTGACTCCCCCCAACTTTAACCAAACAGTGCCCCCTGTCTTCTAAAAAAAAAAAAGCCCAGTGATTTAGGAGGTGTAGCAAAGGGTTAGGAGAGTGGGGACCCCATGATTCCCCCCAAAAGTGAAGCTCTGGTGTGGCCTTAAAACTTCTATGCATTGCTTTTCAAGCCTTGCCTATATTCTACTCTGTTGCAATAGTTACCAAAACGTCAGGAGCCAGCAAGTCAGAAGAAGACGTAGAAGGAAGGCCTTGGCCTCCTGACATCAATTGCAGTAAGAATCATGAACAATTGCTTGGAAGGTTTACAGTCAAACACATTAAAAAGCATTAAAAGCTTGAAGGCCAGCTTTGCGGCCAACCTATATCACGTAGAGTCACTAAGCTAAGAAAAGAATGTAGATTCTCTCTTCCCTTAAAATACAGGGACTAGTACTGGGGGCGAGGGGGCAGGAGAGATAAAAACAATAATACATTATTGTTCCCAAAGATTCCATGGCAAATCAGGTAATTCTTTATGAATCAAAGGTGGCTGATCTTCTAGGGGCGCCCTGAAGGGCCACCCTGATTTCTGAAAGATGCTTGCCGAGACTGTAACGTGACATTAATTCAAAGCAGCTTAGTTGCTTCCCCTCACGTTGCCCACCCCCACCCCCACCCCGCACAGTAACTTCCAAAGAACTGAAGCTGCTGGGCATGTAACTACAATTGTGCCTGGTCAATTAAGAGTTGGGGAGCTCTCTCCTGTCAGAAGTAATAAAACATCCGGGGTGTGGGATTCGGCAAACGCAGATATGGGGTATGCCCTTGCGTGCAAAGGGTAGCGGGGGGGAGCAGTGAGAGTTGGTGGGGAAAGACAACCGGGCCAAAGTAAAACCGTTTATTTGCAAATGTACATGCTAGCTTTTGAATATCGAGCAGTATAAGGGGTCCTAAGGCTGGGCTGGATGAATCCCTAGCCGGAATTAAGATTGCCGGAAGAAATATCAACAACCTCAGATATGCAGATGACACAACCTTGATGACAGAAAGTGAGGAGGAATTAAAGAACCTTTTAATAAAGGTGAAAGGGGAGAGCGCAAAATATGGTTTGAAGCTCAACATCAAAAAAAACGAAGATCATGGCCACTGGTCCCATCACCTCCTGGCAAATAGAAGGGGAAGAAATGGAGGCAGTGAGAGATTTTACTTTCTTGGGCTCCATGATCACTGCAGATGGTGACAGCAGCCACGAAATTAAAAGATTCCTGCTTCTTGGGAGAAAAGCAACAACAAACCTAGACAGCATCTTAAAAAGCAGAGACATCACCTTGCGAACAAAGGTCTGTATAGTTAAAGCTATGGTTTTCCCAGTAGTGATGTATGGAAGTGAGAGCTGGACCATAAAGAAGGCTGATCGCCAAAGAATTGATGCTTTTGAATTATGGTGTTGGAGGAGACTCTTGAGAGTCCCATGGACTGCAAGAAGATCAAACCTCTCCATTCTGAAGGAAATCAGCCCTGAGTGCTCACTGGAAGGACAGATCCTGAAGCTGAGACTCCAATACTTTGGCCACCTCACGAGAAGAGAAGACTCCCTGGAAAGGACCCTGATGTTGGGAAAGATGGAGGGCACAAGGAGAAGGGGACGACAGAGGAGGAGATAGTTGGACAGTGTTCTCGAAGCTACCAGCATGAGTTTAACCAAACTGCGGGAGGCAGTGGAAGACAGGAGAGCCTGGGGTCACGAAGGGTAGGACATGACTAAACGACTAAACAACAACACCTTGGTGCATCTAGTGCAGGAACTACACTGGTTGACAACAGTTTTCCCGGGTTTCTGACAAAGGACAATCCATACTACCTGGAGATGTCAGAAACTGAACCTGTGACCTTCTGCATGCAAAGCGGATGCTCTGCCACTAAGCAATGACCTTTCTTAAGCCCTCTTCAGGTGTCACAGCTGCAAAAGCGGCACTGTTAACCTTCCTCTCCTCGTTGCATACCACCGCCCTTGTGTAATGCCAGCCATTTCTGCCCAGGGAGGTTCTCCATGCAATTAAGAGGCATCTTCCAAGATTGTGCAGGCAGTAAAAAAAGGCTGCCCCCGTCAGTCAAGAGGAAGCTGGCATGAGGTGTGTGCTCTGCAGAATCTGCCTCTGCAGCAACTTTCCTACTCACTTTGCTCCACTCATGGCAGTAATGTTAGAAGATGACTCTAGGAATGCAGGGGCTCAATGGCTCTGTGCTTATACCCCACTGGCCTGGGAAAACCTGGTCAGATAGGTGGGGCATAAGTAATAAAATTATTACCATTATTACTTTTTAGGGCAAGGAAAAAACAAAAACAAAGCCAATCCAAATGACAGCAGCTCAACATTTAAAAATATTAATCAATAAAACACAAAGCAAAACCCATCACTAAAGATTTTAATTCAGCTATATTAGTAGTAAAAAAACAAACACCAGTGTTTTGAATGTGTTATAAACATGCAACACAAGATGGCGCTGTAGAGCACAAAAATTTTCTATGTGATTTTACATAGCTCTTTTTTTATTTTGTTATAACGATTTAATTTATGGCTCATTTATAGTGGGGTTTTTCCTGTGTGTAGATCCACCCAGTGTCTTCTGAAATGTAAGTAGAGAAGAATCCACACATGCTAAATAAGGCAGAGAATTCTACAGAGGTGGGGCCACTGCTAAAGAGGCCACCAATTTGATGGACCTTGATGGCAGGCTAGATGGCAGAGCCTCCAAGGCTAATCTCACGACCTGGGCAGGTTCCCAGAGGGAAGGACTGTCACCCAGTGAGAGAGTGCTTGCTTTGCATGCAGAATGTCACAAGTTCAGTCCCCGGTATCTCTGGATAAGCATCCTAATTTAAAGGTCTCTCTGTTTCAAAACTGTAAGAAAGGAGAGCCCTTCAACAGTTAGCCGCCGAATAGCAGACCAACCCAGTCACCCAGACTCCCCCACTATGGTGAGATGCACTGTATTTCTATTTAAATTACAGTGGTTATTTTAAAATATCTATCTATTAGCATATGCAAAGTTGTGTTCTGTTTTGGTGATGTGTTCCCTCTCTTTTGGTGATGTATAAAGGGCCACCCTCGATGGAAAGGACCCGTGTTGGAAATCGTGGAAATCTGCTACCAGTCAGTGAACACATTGTCACATTAGGTGAATCAATGGTGGGACTTGCCATGTTGTACACTGAAAGAAAATTATATGAAAATGATGAACCAGTGGTATTTGACCCCTATGAAACTGGCAAAAATGTACAGTCATACCTCATGTTATGTCCGCTTCATGTTACGTTCTTTCAGGTTATGTCCCACGGTGACCCGGAAGTAGTCGAAAGGGATCCTTCTGGGTTTCGCTGCTTGCGCATGTGCAGAAGCGCAAAATGACGTCATGCACATGCACAGAAGCAGTGAATCACAACCCGCACGTGCGCAGATGCGCCACTGCGGGTTGCACTCTTTTCATGTTGCGAACGGGCCTCCGGAACGGATCCTGTTTGCAACCAGAGGTACCACTGTACAGGAAAAGTACAAATACCTGCTGGAAATGTAAAGAAAAAGAAGGTACCTTTGATCATATGTGGTGGACTTGTAAGGTTATAAAAGCTTTCTGGGAGATGATATATAATGAAATGAAAAAATGCTTAAAATAACCTTTGTTAAGAAACTAGAAACTTTTTTTATTAGGAATTACAGGTCCCGACATTCCAAGGGAGCAGAAAAGACTTTTCATGTATGGAACAACAGCCGCCCGGATGTTACTAGCCCAGAGATGGAAAGAAGACAAAGTCCCTACCAGGGAGGAATGGCAAACCAAGATGGTGGACTATGCCGAGATGGCAAAACTGACTAGAAAACTCAGAAGCCAAGAGGACAAAAACTTTATAAAAGAATGGGGGAAATTTATAAGTTATTTAGGAGACCACCATAACGAGATGGAAACATTAGCAGGATTTTTATTTCACTTGTAGTGTAATAATTACCATGGATAATACAGTTTGATATAAAAATCAGAGTATGGAAGAACATGCAGTAGTAAATGTTTAAAGTGGGACCCCAGAGAAGGGATGGGGGGGAGTCCTGAGATTTGGAGGAATCTCTTTACATGCATATACTTTTTGATTTTTTTGTTTATAACTTTGTATTTGTAAAACCAATAAAAATGATTTCAAAAAATAAATAAATGGTGGGGCTTGCCATAAGGCAGTTGTCTACATTCTTATATGGATGCAGGACAAAGTGCAGGAAGTATTAGCCCAATGCATCTTTGTGTGCTATTTTCACTAATCTGTTCATTTATCTGCCCATCTTACCCTAGCAGATGCATTTTCGTACACATCACTTGGCTGACGGATTGCATTTCAAAATTCCAATAAGTGTGAATTTCAAAAGATGGCTGTGTTTTGATCTGTGTATTGTTTCAGGAAGTGCAAACTGAATTGAATCTCTCCCCCCCCCGCCCCATCCTTATACTAAAAGCTCCTGTGCTGGAGGATCTGGGGCAAAATCACATTGTCCCCGTCTCCCACCAGTCGCGCCTTTTATTCCATGCAACTTGGGGAGGAGGCAAAGGATTGGGTTGCTTGTATTTGAGTTTTAACACTTTTTGTGGGGGCATCTGCGGAAGGCTTTGGAGAGTGCGTGCCTGCCTTTTATTTGTCCTCTGTGGCAGTTAGCTCGGTCTTGTTTGCTTTGATATATTTTTATTAACAAGCGTTAGGTTACTTGTTGGCACTACACAACGGGCTTAGATTTGGTAAGAGGACCCAGGCAGGTCAGATTCCTTTCCCGATCTTATTTGCAAATAGAGAGCGCTTCACCTCCTGCGGTGCTGCTCTCACAATTTCTTCCCAAGCAAGGTTTGCACTGTCCTGGCCCAAAGGACCTTCATGTTAATGGTGGTTTAATTGGTGCCTCTTTTCAACAAAAACTTAAGCAGTTGCTGGTGGTAGTGTAAATCCTTGCACTGATACACTTCTGCCTTGCAGGCCAGGTGATAGAAATATGGTCTTTGCCTTTCAGCAAAGATTGTCTGTTATTTGGAACATCAATTCCTAGGTGGCTATGTTCTACCTGCACTGTAGAAGCAGTACGTCTCTGAATACCTGTTGCTGAGCATCACACATGGGCAGAGTGCTGTTAGCCTCATATCCAGCTTGCAGGCTTCCCACAGACATCTGCATTACAAAAATATCTGCTAACAAGATATGAAGGCTGGCAACATCAACCCCACCATGCAGTGCTTGCAGGCAGTCAGTCAAGAAGTGTATCCACAGCAGTGACCAGAGGAGGAAAGACCGCTGGGAGGAATGCAGAGAGAAGGAATGCCCTGGTGCATCTGCAGCAGCACAAGTGGATGCCTCCATCTGCCCCAGCTGCAACAAAACATGTCTCTCCTATATCGGTCTCTACAGCCACAGCAGGCACTGCTTCCCAACAGTTTGACTTCACCCCCAAAGGCGCACTCCTCCATTGTCTTCCTAACACAGATGGACGCCAACAATACGTGGACTGGAGTGGAAAAATGGTAGGGAGGAGTCCTATTTACCCCAAACTAGGAAGAAACTAGACACAGAATGTTGGGAGGTCTGCAATTTCTCTTAGGTGACCTGATGGTGAGACCGTCCTCAGGAAGGGCTAAAATTCTGTCCCACCATACCTGGGTGCAGCAAGAAATTTCTCCCCACTTGGCTCAACACAATCATCTCAAGGTTCTCTTTACACACCTGGTAGACAGTAGAAGATAATGAGGCCCTGTCATTCTCATCCATCTGACCCCACATGTGCTAATATTCTGCCCCATGTTTACTACAGTGGTACCTCGGGTTAAGTACTTAATTCGTTCCGGAGGTCTGTTCTTAACCTGAAACTGTTCTTAACCTGAAGACCACTTTAGCTAATGGGGCCTCCTGCTGCTGCCGCGCCGCCAGAGCACGATTTCTGTTCTCATCCTGAAGCAAAATTCTTAACCTGAGGTACTATTTCTGGGTTAGAGGAGTCTGTAACCTGAAGCGTATGTAACCCAAGGTACCACTGTACAATCATACCTCAGGTTGAACATGCTTCAGGATGAGAGCATTCGCGTTGCGCTCCACGGCAACCCGTAAGTAACTGAGTGCGTTACTTACGGGTTTCGCCGCTTGCTCATGAGCAGACGTTCAAAATGACATCACGTGCATGCGCAAAAGCGGCAAAAAGCGATGCGTGCGTGCGCAGATGTGCCGTCGCTGGTTACGTTTGCTTCTAGATGCGAACGGGGCTCCGGAACGGATCCTGTTCACATCTAGAGGTACCACTGTATTCATTTCCACCTCCCAGATGATCAGACAACTCGCTTGCCCTTCCCACCTCGGCCTTCCCCCTTCTGGCCGTCAAATCTGAAGACAGGTTTGCAACGAATGCTGAGTAACCCCCTCTTGTGTCTTGGACACATCCCAGCAGTTGTGGAGGTCGAAAGATACGGCCTCTACAATCTTCCACTTCGCTCTGCCTCTGGTTTAGTCAATCACCTACTGAGGGGAGAGGGGGAATCTGTTCCTAGCCTTTACTTTTCCAGAAACTAGTGGGCAAAATAGGGGGTTGGGGAGACTGGCTGAGCCACTCTATTTTTCTGGTCATTTGGCAAGCCCCACACCCAAGGCCCCAGAGTTGGCTGTGATTGTTTTTAGGTCAACCCCTAATTGCCATTTTTCTTGTTCTTACTGGCTCATTCCAGGAAGTCCCGCTTGGCTCACGTTTCACTCCTGTTCTCATTGCAATTTACCAGAGACAGTGTGTAATTTATGGCAATTACTTTTCAAGCCACTTCTTTCTCCTCCTCCCCCCCCCCCATGCACATATCAATACCACCACCAGTTTAAAAAAAAGGGGGGGGGAGAGACGGATAAAACCTGAAAGCCGGCCAGCCTCACCTGGTCGGTTTCCTTGCCTGCCATACTAAGTTGACATTACCAGGAGGAAACTGTACGCTTGATGAGAGCCTGCAAAGGAGATCCTTTACACAGCCATGAATGCATGCTGACAAGTAAATCGAGCAGAAGGGGACCATAATTGTTGTGAATGCATTCTTTTATTTGTTAATGCATATATACAATATCATAACAACCGAATATTGTGTAAAAGGCTAATGGGGAACGCAGTTTGTCAGCTCTGGGAGAGCACTGGAGACAATGTGACTTCGGCATAGTATGAAAAGGAAAGAAAGAAAAGTGTGTGAGCTGCCATGAAGTATGCATTTGCATCTAAATATATTTATCCGTTTGTTTTAATGCACATTTCCTCCCGCGTTCCAGCCTGACAGGTCATGGCAGGTAATAATATATTTGAGGTAAACATCCAGTGTCCTATTAAAGATTCGTTTATGCCAGATGGTTCAATGCTTTGGCAGGCACTGCCCCCACCCCACCCCAAAGCTAGTGACAGGGCTTGGGGGAGTGTCCAGTGGCAGGGAGTTCCATAGGTGTTGGCAATGCCCAGGCATCCTTTCTGGGGTCTGGGACAAACTTGGAACATGGACCCTGTGCTCATGGCTCCTCCTGCAAGCTTTGTCTGTTTCGAAACACTGGGGGGCTGGCAGGTATTCTTCTGTACTGGGGCGAAATGGCATGAGTCTAACAGCTGACCATATCAAAATGTTTTGCCTTATGCAAGGCAGGTACTGCCCTTCCCGTAACCTCCGCTGCAGTCCTTGAGAGCAGTGCCAAGGGCGATCTATTGCAGTGGGACATATTTTCCATGTCTCCCCTTCATGAAATATTAAGGACAATATGCTGTAGTGCACTCCGAGAGCTGCCAAAATGCAGGTACCTGAGGCATCTCCTATATTAAAAAATATTAAGTACAGCAGCAAGTGCCGTGTGGAGCATGAGTCTCATCACGTAAACAAGATCATATTAGTGTGGAGAGCTTTTAAAAAAAAAACAAACCACATGCACCGTAGGTCTCTTTGCAGTCTCTCTCCACCCCCCCCACCCCCCACCGCCGCTGCTGCCAGAAGATTTAATGGCACGTTAATGAGAAACTTCTCTTGATATATCTATTGAACCTTGAAACCCTGGAGAGGAAAAGTGAGATAGGATTGAATTGTCATTAGTTTAATTTCTTCTCGTTTTAGCTCTTTCCTGCAATGGAACCGTCTGGCCACTGCCACCCTCACCGCCCACATCTCAGCCTCTAGTGGCAACACTTAGGATGTTGAAAGGTATTCAGACGAAGGCTTGGTATAACATTTAAAAAGCTTGTGTTTATAAACTTTGGGTTTGGGTTCTGTGAATTTAGGTAGGTAAACTGGAAATGTTCGATAAACTGAAATTCTTTTCCATCCTCACTTGACACTCATAGGCTTTCCTGGAGAGGGGCAAGTAGCAGCTTGGGGCAGGGGGGGACGTGGATTTAAATCCACAAAATGCAAAGAGGAAAGGGTTAACTCTGCAGGACCCCAGACCCAGCCTTCCACCCCCCACATCTAGTTGGCCACTTTGCCCACCTCACAAAGGAATGCTTGTGTTTTACCATTTATATAGCTCAGTTTGGTACCGCATGAGAATCTTAATCTCAGGTTCATGGGTTTGAACCCCATATTGGGTGAAAGATTTCTGCATTGCAGGGGGTTGGACTACGTGATCCTCGAGGTCCGTTCCAACTCTGCCATTCTATGATTCTCCCTCTGCCTCTTGGAAAATGAAGGCCTTGCTGAATTAGGCCAAAGGCCTATATGACCCAGCATCCTGGTTTCCATGGCAACCAGCCAAATGCCTCTTGAAAGCCCTCTCTCTGTGTCCAGTAAATGGTGTTACATATGTCACCCTCCTGCACCACACACACACTTGTGAGGTAATGTCTCCAGGTGCCTTTTTCTGCAGGTGAGGTAAAGTTTATTGGTGGGGGTTCTTTTGCTGGTGCTTTTTATTGCACCCGCAAGAAGGTAAGGCCAGGCCTATGAGGAAAGTGCTTTTTCTGTGGTGGTGTTGTAAGCCAAAAATGGCTTATCTTCTGAGTTTACGCCAATAAAACTCAGAGACAAGAGGAGTTAGGAGCCCATTGTTGTTTATTGCTAGGCAACAGGTTACAGTTGAATTGTTTCGCAAAACTGCAACCCCACCCGGTGGTCCCGGTAGGGGTATTTATAAATTTCAAACAAAGCATTTCAATTTCCACCAATCATATACAGTCATATCTCATGTTACGTTTGCTTCATGTTACGTTTTTTCAGGTTGTGTCCCACAAGTATCAGAAAGGGTTACTTCCAGGTTTCGCCGCTCGCGCATGCACACAAGGGCCAAATCGCGCCGTGCACCTGTGCAGATACGGCGCTTCAGGTTGCGGGCTTTTCATGTTGCGAATGGGCTTCCAGAACGGATCCCGTTCACAACCAGAGGTACCACTGTAGATCATTACCTCATTCATGTTTAATAGGTAAAGGTGAAGGGACCCCTGACCATTAGGTCCAGTTGTGACCGACTCTGGGGTTACAGCGCTCATCTCGCTTTATTGACTGAGGGAGCCGGCATACAGCTTCTGGGTCATGTGGCCAGCATGACTATGCCGCTTCTGGCGAACCAGAGCAGCGCACGGAAACACCGTTTATCTTCCCGTGGGAGCGGTACTTATTTATCTACTTGCACTTTGACATGCTTTCAAACTGTGCAATAAGCGTTAGCAATTTCTGCTGATTCAGTTCCGATTCCCACTGCTTTCTGTTAAAGTTCTGATTTCTGTTACATTGTGTTAGTGTGCATGTTGTGAACCTGTGTTACGTGTAACCATTTGCACCATGTATCAACTTACTTTCTAGTTTATGAGCTGTATCTTTGTGATTCACATATTAGCTGTGCTTCTGCCCCAAAGGGGAGGCGGCAACTTGCAAATCATCAGTTTCATAAAGCAACAGGTTACCCTAACTTCTCTATTAGAAGCACACTCAATAATTCATAAGGGTTCGCATTATCATATTTATTGTGGCCCTTTGGGCCACTACCACAGTGGCACCACAAATATATAATATTCTCTTCAGAAAGGTCCACCAGGTATCATCGGTTTTAGCCAAAGGATAAAACTTTGTTGCTGTTATTGTTGTGCTAGTGTTTTTTAATTAACAGTTTACTAAAAAATATATATCTTTAAATCCCTTCCCTCTTCGAATATATAAAGAATAGATTAATAATAGGAGGTACATTCACTATTACAATAAAATCATACAACGGGAATTGACAGGAAGTCCAAAGTCTTTATGAAATTTTTTGTTAATAATCTTTGCTAATAATTTGTGCTAATATTCGCATAAAAGTAGCATAAATACAGCTGAAGCTTAAGGTTCATAATTATGTAAGAAAAGATAAGTATATGGTTTTTTTCTTTTTGTGTGTACATGATAGAAATTTCAATTTACTTTTAAGAGATGTACTATATATATGTAATGTATTGTAAGACTATTAATAAAGCTTGTTACACGTTTTAAAAAAATCTCTCCCCTCTTCTAGAGTACCCCCTCTTCCCTAAGCACATTAATCCCTTCTACAACTGTTTTTATTATTTTGGCGCATTCTTTTGGAGTTTATGCTGTGTGCCTTGAGACTGAGTCATGGAAAGATGGCTAATGTGTTTTATAAACACAATTGGGTCTAAAAGCATTAAGCACACGCAATATGGTGGTGCTCATGTGCCCAGTGAAATGGCAGTCTTCGTGTGAGGCTGCTCATGAGTGACTGCAAGCAATATGGCAGCTCATATGTCAATTGGTCTGGGCATGTCTTGGAATAATTACCGTAGGCTTCCCAATGAGACTTGTTAAATCTCACCAAACATTGGATCAAATCTGGCTGAAAGTTGCCAGATCATCTGGCCCACTCCTAATTTTCTACATGCCAAATGCAAAATATTTACGTGTTGTTGTTTGCCAGCTTCTTCTAACAAACAAATTCACTGGGATAGTTTTTCTTCAGAAGCTTGCTGACCAAGCTACAGCAAACTCAATAATTACACTGTACTGCCAGCAAGAAGTCAATATTATTTTTTTTCCCCTTCCTTGCCTGAGGGTTACAACACATTTGCACCATAGGGAAGCCTTTTCTTTTTGCATCTCCAAACTGTAACGCAAACTCTTCTTTTATCCATAACAGCTCGATCTCCAGCTGAGATAGGCACTTTCGTATTACCCCAGATGACAGATTTCTGTGTTCTTTCCAAGCACAAGGGGTTTAATAAACATATCTGGCAATCTTTCGATAGCTGGAGGGCTCGGGATGACACCGTGTGTGCAAACAATATGCTCTCACTGCAAGGGAAACAAGTTTATTCAATTATTCAATTAATAGATTACAGTCAAGATACTTGTTATCCTACAAGGGAAAATGGCAGAAGAACGCAGAGAATTAGGGTAGGTCCTGGGATTAGTAGCAGGCAACACAAGGAGCCAAGCAAAAGAAGATGAAAAGGGGAGAAAAAAGGACAAGAAGGAAACACCTTTCATTGATGGAGATATATTTATAGGGGAAGGTGCTACCCAGCTGTTTGATTAGCAGTTACAACTTGAGTAAGACTATTTATTATTTGCATAGCATTAAATGTGTGCCCTGGGTGTTTATCACAGATCCCTATGCTGCACAAGTAGCAGAAAGAGATGGTAGAATTGGATATTTATTAATTTATTTGTGGGTGGACCACAAAGTCTGCTCCCAGTCCCTGCCCGTTCCACATGGGTTCGTTCATAAGTCTGTTCCATCCCATTCACACCTTAAACTGTGGTTTACTTTTTTTAAAAAAATGGCATGAAAATCCATATTTAAATATATATATTGAAAATATTTTATCAAACCAATAATACGGAGACCCAGCTCTGGGGGCCTTCTGGCGGCTCCCTCACCGCAAGAAGTGAGGTTACAGGGAATTAGGCAGAGGGCCTTCTTGGTAGTGGTCCCCCCCCCCACCAGATGTCAAGGAAATAAACAACTATCTGACATTTAGAAGACATCTGAAGACAACCCTGTATAGGAAAGTTTTTTAATGTTTGATGTCTTACTGTGTTTTAATTGACTGGAAGCTGCCCAGAGTGGCTGGGGTAACCCAGTCAGAAGGGTGGAATTATTATTATTATTATTCAATTTCTAAATGTATTTTCTCACCACTCCTAAAGAACTGCCTCTTCCATCAAGAACCAACCAGGATTCTGTGGTCATCATCTGAGGCCCTTCTTCATATACCCCATCAAGGAGAACTTTGGAGGGTGACAATATGAGAATGGCCTTTTCAGTGGTGCTTTTGGTCATTAATTTGAAGGATTTTGCAGCCTCGTTTCGTGGGGCAGGACTACTACTTGTTTGACTGTTCTTTTAAAATTGTTGCATTTATAGGTTTTCATTGTTGATTTTAATTCATTCTAATGGACCTTCCCTTGAGTTACTTTTGTAAGGAAACCGACTAACAAATACAATTAACAACAGCATCCAGTAGCCAACTGATGGGTGAGGATGCCCCCACGTTAAGTCCTGAATGCCCAAAGTCTAGATCTCCCTAGTTTAGAAAACATGAATGGCATTGGTTTGCAGTCTTAAAGATGCATCTGAACAGAGTTTGTGTTTCCACAACAATGCACTAATGCTCCAGCCCTGGTCTTTTTTCACTACTAATTTCTTTCTTTGTGAAGTTTGCAAGAGTTTTTCTTGCTCAGCAGTCTCACAGACATCCAGTGGCTTGGATTGGATGTGTAATTTATTGTGTTATTGGATTTGGCTTTTTATCATTAAAACAAAGTAAAGAAACCCACACAAAGATTTGGGCAGCCTCACTAAGTCTGCACAGAGAAAACCTTCGAAAACAAACAAAAAAGGCACAATTTCTCCCATCCAATAAACTGGGTGGAAACTGGGTTTGGCCAAGGAAAGGAAGAGAGGAGGAAGGCAGGGTAGAGCTGGGTTACAGGAGCACAGTAGTTTGGCTGACATGTGTCTATCATGATGAATGAGTAGAAGGTTAACACAAGGACGAATTGCCTGTCAAGTGTATGTGTTACGGCAGCAAACAGCCATTGCAAACATATACGTGAAATCCCGCAGTGGCAACCTGGCAGGGATGGGTTGACATGGAGTAGGAATGGAAAGAGTTACCATCCCTGTCATCCTTGTTTATAATTTCTTCCTCCCAAAGGTATTACCCTCAGATGTCTGACCTTCTGGGAGTCTGAGGGCCCCGTTCCTGCCTCTCTCCACCTAGCCAAGGGCCTGACAGGCTGTCCAGCAAGGACTGGGGTATTTTGGGGGAAGTTTTGTTGGGAATTTTGCTGTTATTGATATTAATTTTTTTAATCTTTATTTTTATGTGGAAATTGTTCGGCTTGGTTATGTGGTTTTGATGTGTTTTATTTGTTTTTATGACTACTTTGCTATGTTTGTAACGACGTAAATCTTTTCATATTGTAAGCCGCCTTGAGCAGGCATAGGCAAATTCCGGCCCTCCAGATGTTTGGGACTACAATCCCCATCATCCCTAGCTAACAAGACCAGTGGTCAGGGATGATGGGAATTGTAGTCCCAAACAGCTGGAGGGCCGGAGTTTGCCTATGCCTGGCCTTGAGCATTGTTTTAACTGTGGAAAGGTGACATACAAATAAAATGATGGTGATGATGATGATGATGATGATGGTGATGATGATGGTGATGATGATGGTGATGCACTCTGTTTTATATACTGTCAGTAAGATGCTGGGGGGCAGTGCTAGTTAAGCTGTCTTCAGCTGAGGCCCTTCTCTATGTGCCTCCTCTGGGAGAGGTCAAGAGAGCAGCAACACAAGGATGGGCCTTATCTGTGGTGGCTTCCTTCCAGCAGCTTCTTCCTGAATTACTCGCACAGGTAATCCCATCCAATCAGGAATCACGTAGGAAATGTGATGACATCACAGTACCATCTGATATAATGAAGTTATAGGATGATGTTATCTGTGTCAGTAAATAAAATCAGAACCAACGAGATTTGTCTATGTATAAATTTCATGGAAGGAATTTGAGAGTGAGAGAAAGCAACGGCAGCCAATTAGGTTTCTAGGTACAGGCTCTGTATGTGGGGGAAGGGGTCATGCCATAATAAATTATTAGCTAATAAAGTGAAATAATGATAAATAAGATAGCAGCAGCAGCAGCAATAATATGTAAATAATTCACAAAATAAGAACAAGTGGTTTAAGTACTTTTGCAAAAGTCACTGCAACAGTACTGTGGATATTGTAGGTTTAACTTTTAAAAGGCTCACCTGAATCTCTTCTTTGGAGAGTTTTGCAGAGAATTAGTAGCATCATTTTGGATCTAGTTCAAAGTTGGTTCAAGTTACCTGCAGGCTATGGGCTTCTGGAAAGAAGAAGAAGAACATGCATTGATGCAAAGGACTACAAGTATCTCCTTGTAGTGTCTTAAGGAGCAATTTAGCCGTGGGTAATTTTTTGCTACGAGGGTTTTTTGTGTGTGTGTTTTTGCTACAAAGCCCCACCACCACACATTTTATTATTATGTCTGAGGTTATTTTTAACAAAAATAAATGGAATTGGATTACATCTTTACAAGCTGTATTTTTGTAATTGAAAAGTGCACACATATGCACCAGAAGTCGCAGAGGAGGGTAGCAGTTCCCCAAGGAACCACAAATTCACATTAGATTTCTAAGAGCCGGGAGGGACCATTAATGATTAATCTCCAAAGCTGTATAAGCCAGCATGTTTCCCCTAGGATTTTCTACATTAAACTTAGAACCTTGTGGCTGCATTCAGGTGTGTGTGTGAGTGCGCTTGCGCTTTGGTGTGTGTGGTCTTTTTGCTATCTCTCCAGTGTTTCTGTGATCAAACAATAGCAACTGTGGCCACAATCTCACCATGCATTCAATCACTGCGCTACCGCTTTAAACAGGCATAGCTTGGAGTCATAATTCGTTAAGGGTGCTGAGAGTTGTTAGAAGGCCCCTATTCCCCTCCCAAAGCTACAATTATCAGAGTTCCCTGTGAATAGGGATTGGCTGTTAAATCAGAGAACGCTTCTTTCAAGAGGGTGCTTGCCGTTTGCAGGGTTTTATTATTATTATTATCATGGTTATGGTGCGTGAAATCTACTGCCCAGTTAATTGGAGGGCACCTTTCCAGTCGATTTAAAAGGTAATAATCAATTAATCTTAACAGATTAGATCAGTCTTCACCCGCCTCCATCAAATGTTCATTGTTCACTTTTGTACTCCTGTACAGCCCCTTCTCCCTTCTAGGGAGCTTCCAGCACCATCCTGTTCTGACAATATCAATTCCTGGTTTCAGAATACACTGAGAAGCCCCACACTCCAGAAAGCCTGGCAATCTGTACCAGAAGTGCCTTCACATGTACAGTTGTATGAACAAAGTCTTGCATGTGACCCAGAATCCTAGTTGGGGTTCCTCTGCGTCTTGTGGAAACTTTTGTCTATGCAGCTGTATGTGTGAAGGCTCCTTCAGGTCAGGTGGCTGCACTGTCAACATGGAGGCCAGGGGGCGGGGCTATCCTCTCCCTCCCTTGAGTGACACACTCATCAATATGGTCCTTCTTGGGATGTGACGAGATGCTAGGAGAGGATATATTTGTTAGATATCATCCTTTCTTCCTCATGCTATCCATTTGCAGCTTAAAAGGGAAGCTTAGGTAGGGTAGTTTTAGCCTTTAAGTAATCCAGGAAGCTTTAAGGCAGACTGGATTCTCCTGGTATTTCCCCCTTAAAACAATAATCACACAAATGGTCTTGTAAAGGGTAAAAACAACATTTACTCACTCAGAATGTTTGTTGAAGAGTGACAGATACAGGAGCTTTCTTCAGGCAGGCTTAAAATGGTAACTCGGTTACAAAGACATATTTAAGTCTAGCTTTAAAATGCTGTCTGAGCTTGGAGCTCAGACTAAGCTGATGTTCTCATGTTGCTCGCTTGGTGGTAAAGGAGATGGAAAGAGAGGAAGAGAGTATGCCGAGGCAGGTAGGAGAAAATATAGAGCCAGTGCTTTTTACTGGGGGGACGCAGGGGTACGCATACCCCTAAACATTTTGTGAATCTTAGTTTGGCCTCATTGAGGGGCAGCACAGTGGTACCTCTGGTTGCAAACGGGATCCATTCCAGAGGCCTGTTCACAACATGAAAAGAATGCAACCCGCAGTATCTGTGCATACTTCTGGGTCACCATGGGATGTATCCTGAAAGAACGTAACATGAAGCGGACGTAACATGAGGTATGACTGTATTTCAATATGAGTAGGAAAGTGAGAGTACCCCTAAACATTTTTTTTAAGAAAAGGGAAAAAAGCACTGTATAGGGCTACACCCTTCCCCTGTCAGGGCACAGTGGGAATGTCTCTCGCAGAGTCCTCTCTAGCAAGTTTACAGGAAAACTCTGTGAGTTTCAGGTCCTATCATGCACCTATCTAGCAAAACATGAATTGTTGGTTTGACTGCACTTTAAATATCCCACACTCCTCTTGTTCAATCCTTTGCTGGTCTGGAAGTAGTTGGAAAGCCATTACTATAACCAATAGGGAAAGCAGAGTTTGCCTCATAATCAATGCTCTTGCTGCTCCCAGCCAGTGTCCCTGCTGGGGTGTTGCAGCAAAGTGATGAACATCATTGCCTTGTCAGAAACATAAAAAAAAATTCCAAGTTCACTTGGTTTTACTTTGCATGAGCCCAGACTCTGTTCAGATGTGACACTGAAATGAGGTTGGTGGTGTCTTATGAGGTGCTAATTTTAACACTGCATAGCCTGGTAATGGAGTGCTAATTAGGGCATGACACAGGATTTGATGCTCTGTATACAGGCTTTGTGCAGCTTTCGATGGAACAGATTACATAAATGGGTGTCAGCCAAATGACAGCCATATATTAGGAGAACTTCACACATTGCATTATTTATGTTTATACTAATATTTTTTTTAAGTACACCATATGGAAACCTTTCCCAACCTGGTGCTTCTAGAAGTTTTAGACTACAACTCCAATCATCCCTGACTATCGGCCATGGCAGCTGGTAGCATGGTAACTGTGAGTCCAGGAAGACCTGCTCCCTGCCTTGCTGGCCCTTTTCCACCTGGCCAGTCTCCTGGGGTATAAGGCATCTCCCCGTGTTCCAAAGCATTACCCTGCCACTGCTTTTCCTTTGCAATCTCAGCCTGCTACCTGTCTCTCAGTTTGGATTGCAGACATACATTTGCCAGGGCTGGCAGTGGAGGCTGGTCCATTAGGGCGAATGGGGCACTGCTCCACCAACTTCGGTCTGCTCCCACTTGGCCCTCACCTGCCTGCAATCTAAGAACCAACCCAGGGGGTGGTCCTTAGTCCCAGCTTCTTCCTCTTGCATGCTGCCATCCTAGAACTCATTAGGGAGGTGGGTAGAGGCAAAAACTAGAATGAGTTGGCTCCTCTTGAGGAATGCTTGGCATGAACCAGTGTGGTTTAATAGAGTTCACTAATTTAGTTCACTAATTTAGGGATGCGGGTGGTGCTGTGGGTTAAACCACAGAGTCTAGGACTTGCCGATCAGAAGGTCGGTGGTTCGAATTGCCGCGACGGGGTGAGCTCCTGTTGCTCAGTCCCTGCTCCTGCCAACCTAGCAGTTCGAAAGCACGTCAAAGTGCAAGTAGATAAATAGGTACTGCTCCAGCGGGAAGGTAAACGGTGTTTCCGTGCACTGCTCTGGTTCGCCAGAAGCAGCTTAGTCATGCTAGCCGCATGACCCGGAAGCTGTACGCCGGCTCCCTCAGCCAATAAAGCGAGATGAGCACCGCAAACCCAGAGTCGGCCACGACTGGACCTAATGGTCGGGGTCCCCTTTACCTTTACCCTTACCTTTTAATTTAGTTCAAGCATATCTGAATTACACCAGAAATTTGTTCCTATATCTGTCGAGCAAACTAAATGTGAATTAAGATCAGTTTGGGGTAGAACATTGAACAATTTCTAGTTCATCTTCAAGTTTGTTCTCTTACATGTCTTTTTTTGACGTACTCTTTGGAGTAAAACACATCCCACTGTGTTTTGATGTTTTCTTAGTCTTCTTAAGCATATTTTATACAAGGAGCTTGTAACACTCTGAATGCTGAGTTCTTTTTGCAGAAGATCATTTGGATGAACTTGAACTGAACTGTTTGTGTGGTAATGGGATGGATGGGAACTGGAATTCATTTCTTTCCAAATATGTTGCACTTGAACTAGAAAAAGTTCCTTTTAAAAAATGAACTTTCCAAGCTTGTGGCTCCACCTACTCTTGGTCTCTCTGTCTTCTGCCTCAAGAAGTCACAGAAAAGGACTGCACTTCAGGTGCTTCATATAGCACCCTTGCCCTTATGACTTTGCATATGCTTGGAGGAGATCTTGCTTCCTAATTTACACATGCCTCTTTCTCCACAACCCACTTCCTATATTCTTTGAAGCATCTCATGTTTTCTTTTCAGAGTTGGGTTGTTGGTTTGGCCTTGTTTCCTTTCATGTAAAACCTATTCCATAGACAGGATGGTGGAACACAGGAATAAAACGAGGTTTCTGAAAGCCATGGTTTTATAACTTCATGGTTGTTTTATGCCCATCGTTCATAACAATGTTTTTGCATTATGGATAGTGTTGGGGATGCATGATTTTGCTACAAGCTCCACTTACTTCTAGTATATATATATTTTTATTCCTTGCAACAATGGTTGTGACAGCCAGCTGTGGACAAGGGCCCCACTCATCCCAGCCACCATGCCAGGTTGGCTGAACAACAGATGCACCCCTGCTGGGCCCTGAACCTGTGACTGTAATGAGTCCAGACATCTCCAAACTCTGACTTACACCATTAACAAATCCCCTTCCACTCCTTACCACACTCCCACCATAGAGAACTAAGAACTCTCAAATAAACAACCTCATTGGTTCAGCTTCTTCTGATCATCCCATGCACATAACAGTATGCCCAATTTGATCGCATTAATTGATGTTTTTTATCCTGATAAGATTATCACAGCCACCGATGTGATGGACTCTTTTTAGCTTCTGCATTCAGTACATTAAGCCTTCAAGCCACCCAGAAATCTGACATTGCATTTATAGTTGGAAATGCCTTTGTTTCTAAGGTGGCTTCTTATCAATGGTTTTTCATAGAATACGTATCAGGAGAAGCATGTGCAGTCCACATTGAATCCTGCCTGATGCCTCCAATTAGGATTCTGCTTCCAAGTCTTGTTGCTGGGATGCATCTCATTAAAGAGGTCCTTGCCTTGGTTTTACAAGGGGCTCACCCCCTTCCTGGGTCCTTGCTTCGAAGTTGTAAGGTTGGCCTCAACAGACCTCTCCCCCTTTTTAAAAAGAAATTTCATATCACATAAGAGTAGAATCTGGGGTGGGGGGTGGGTCTAGTTGTTTCCCTCTCCTCCTCCCTATTCTCCAACTCCAGAAGAGAATGAGCCTTCCTACAACAACCTTGGATGTATATATCAGATGCATTTTATGCATATTCATTCTCATAACTTGACAGATGGGAGGGATCTTCCCATCACCGCGGCAGGCAGACAAAAGGGCCGTTGGCTGTTTGCTGCACATGCCGATTTGCAAGGCAGAATATCACCCACTTGCATTGATGATTATATAGTTCTACCCATCTGTCTGCCGCTGAAGGTTGTAAGAGTGAGATACAGCTCACACCGTCTTCATAAACAAAAGTGGATTGTACTGTCAGTCGTTAGACACGCCAACTAATTGGAGCTGTCGACAGACACAATATTCTGTGTCAACAGCTCTGGTAACAGTTTGAAACAGCAATGATATGTTGGGTGATGGTGAGGTTGACACATATGTCGCTAATAGCTTGCTAGGAAATCTGACATAGGCAGAAAGGAATGACTCAAAGGTGGTTCCCGGACTCGAACGTGGCCGTGAAAGACTCACCAAGTCTCCATGAGACTGAGAGAGGAGGTGAGGTGAGGAAGAATTGGCCAGGGGTGGGAGAAGATAAGAGGGAGGAGGAATCGTGTACAAAGCCATGTACTTCCCACTTCATTTCTGCATCTTGACAACTTAATTTCATATTCCTCCTGCTTAACTTTGAAATGTAGCTTGGCTTCAGCCAATTTCCGACTGTTGCAGAGCATTAATAAAAAGGAAGAAAATAATAATTGGTTGTTTGCTGAGCTGGAACTTGGATAACATACTTCCCTTGGCTCCCGTTTTAATAGGGATGCCTGTTTACCCACCTTTAATTTGTCTCACTGATGCACACAGTTTTTTCCACGCACATTCTTGTCTATGGCAATTAGCTAGGGGTGTTAACACATATGTCAAACTTTATCGGGGGGAAACAAAACACAAAATACAGCAGTGAACAGAGAGAAAACAAGTATCTGCAGCAAGTAAAGGGGGGGCAGCCTTAGAGGTTACGTCAAGATTTTGTTACTGGCCACCCCAATCTCTGCAGAAGATTCCAGGGGGTCATGGCACACAAACAGGGTCTGTGTCCCTTTGGGGAAAAGGAGAGGGGGTGTCTCTGAAATATGATTTAAATAGGGTTGCCATATTTCAAAAAGTGAAAAGCCGGACACATAAGTTGTTGAGCTTTTTTTAATCTACCCCCCCCCCCAAATATGGAAACTTTTTACCTTCCTTTTTTTTTTTTTTTTTGGAAAAATAAAAAAAAAATCTTCCAGTAGCACCTTAAAGACCAGCTAAGTTAGTTCTTGGTATGAGCTTTCGTGTGCATGCACACTTCTTCTTTCAGATGCATGCACACGAAAGCTCATACCAAGAACTAACTTAGTTGGTCTTTAAGGTGCTACTGGAAGGAATTTTTTTATTTTGACTATGGCAGACGAACACGGCTACCTATCTGTAACTTTTTTTGGAAAGTCGCTAATAAATCAATAAATCAAGACTTCCAGTGCAGGCTGCTGTCCACCCGGGTTTTCCTGGACATTTTAGCTGCTTTTTAGAATATTCTGCCTGGACGCCATTTCCGATGGACAAATCCCAGCTATGTCTGGGAAATTCCGGGCGTATGGCAGCCCTAGATTTACACATATGTGCACTGGAAGCTTTCAATGGAGAAAGATTTCATAGCATTCACATATCAGGAGAAGCCCATCCTTCGCAGCAGCCCAGAATTGGATTCCCAGACATCTCTGTGCCTCTTTCCCAGCCTGCCTTCAGCCAGCTCGCCAAGACAGATCTAGCATTCAGAGCAGCTCATGGAGTCCTCTGCCTTCTTCCCCAACCTCTAGATTTGAAAAGGCACATTTTTTTCTAGTGTGACATCATGCCTCTCATTTGTTTTTCCAGCATATGCCCTTGCTACCCTAATCATAGCTGTCGACTTACAGATTTGAAAATAAGGGACCAGCAGCCTCAAAAATAAGGGATCAGCAGCCAAAATAAGGGATTTTCCCAGCACAGGTATGTTCAACTTCCGAGCCCCTCCGAGCCAAAGGCAGAAAGCCCAGCCAGCAGCCAAACGAAGCCTCAAGCAGTGGTTCCCACAGCGCAGCAACCCAGCAAAGGGGATGCAGCAAGGAAAACCACCGTCACCTCTCCACTGGGAAGTGCTGAGCAAAGGCGAGTCCCGAGGCAACGCAGCTGATTTGATCAGCACAAAGCATGCAAGCTCCACCCCCCAGTTGTTCTTAGACTCCTTACTGGGTGAGCAACGCAGCCACGCAACAGAGTTGGAGCCTCCCTCCTCCCTGGCCAGCAGGGAGGGAGAGAGAGGAGCTGCTTCCTTTGAAACCTGGGAAATTTAAGGGACATCATCAATAAGGGACAGCAGCGGGACACGGCGCTGGGATAAGGGACTTTCCCGCCAAATAAGGGACGGTTGACAGCTATGACCCTAATAGTGTTCTTTGCCATCCCTTCACTGATTTAAGCTAGTAGCCACGAAGAGAAAAAAAGCAGCACAGCCTAGCCTAGTTTGATAAGAAGCAGTCTGGCCTTCAGACTCCTTATATAACCCTTTCATTTCAGGAAGTGAGGTCATGAAGGGAGATACGCATACAGAAGCCCTATTTGTGTGCTCAAAAGGATGGGGGCAGCATAAAATGTGTAGGGGAGAGGGGTGGAGCTGTGTCACCCACACCCACAATACCCCTAGCCCTAACGACTCCACCCTGTCTTTAGTGGGAACAGGGCCAATTTAAGACACGACAAGTTTAAGAGACCCCAATGCATTACAAAAGAACTGTACTAAGAAAAAGGACAATAAAAATAGAAATAATTAACTTTTATGTTTTCATAAAAGCACACTTGTGAGGAATCAACTAAAAACTAGCAGTATAACTAAAACATACAGCATTTGGATAGCTCAGTCGGTAAAGCATGAGACTTTTAATCTCCGGGTCATTGGTTCAAGCCCCGAGTTGGGCAAAAGATCCCTGTATTTCAGGGGTCTGAACCTTAGGGTCCCTTCCAACTCCACAATTCTATGATTCTAGCAATAAGTCTATTTGCATGTGAAATACCTTTAAATGAAAACATCATATGATTTCTTACTTAGCGTATATGAAAACTATATCATAGTTATTTCTGCACAGGTTCATAAATACAATACGGCTGGTAATTGTCTAGTCATTAAGTGTGTCTTTGTTATATCAGACTGATAATGTTTGTTTTAGAGTTTGAGTTTTGTTTCCTTTATTCTTTAACCAGTTATGGAACACTTGAGCAAAAATTTAATGTGTTTAAGAGCCCCTCATAATCTGAGGCCCTAAACAGTAGTTTACGTAGATTTTGGCATAAATCTGGCACTAAGAGGGAAGGTCTAGCAGAGCCTTCTAAGCTAGGGATGGTGGAGGAATTGGAATCACTTGGCTTTTAATGAGAAACTGCTTAATCCGCACTTCTCAAACCAATACGTGAACCGAAACACTGCTGTCCTTTGAAATTCGCACTTCATCGAATTTTGCGATGCAGCATTAAAAGTGAGCAATATATACAAGCATGCCTATGTTAGGGGTAAATGTGCATAAAAACATATCTTCATGAAAATAACATACAAGTGTGCATATTAGGGGAACTTGCTTGCAAAAATGTGTATATTTGTTGAAATGGCATAGAGAATATGTTTAATAGGAGAAATCCGCAGTAAAATGCTGGCAGATTTTCTTGAGGATTTGCTTTTAATTGCAAATCACTGTGGAAATTCAGAAAAATTGGAAAGAGAAAAATAAGCACTTTCAGCTAAATACACTTAAAAGCCTCCCATCAGTTGGTAACCTTGCAAGGCTTCTCAGTTGTGAAGAGACTTTGAAGTGTGTCCAGTCAAATGCACTTAGAGGTCCCCATGATATGTTCCCACTCAATACAGGAAGGTCTGGTTTGAACAGCTACACCCAGTTTTATTTTTTGTGTGTGTGTTTTAGCAGGGTGGCTGCAGACCCATTCTCCCTATATACTTTATGTTCATGTAGGTTCTTCTGAGTGCATTATGAGGGTCACACACACACACACACACACACACTTACCCCAGGCTAGCACTAAAAAGAAGCAAATGTACCCATGCTCAATTTCATGAGCGATACACCTATACCTCCTAGTCTCTCGAGTGCAGCAAGGCTATTATTACACGAGCTCAAATGGAATGTGTTAAAAATAATAATAATTGCCTTTTTAAAGTGTGTGTGTGTGTGTAGTGGTGAGGGGGGGTGTCATTAATCACAGTTGCCAACACTGCAAAGATAGAAGAAAAATCTGTCAAAAGCATTTTAGGGGAAAGGAAATAAATTAAAAGTGTTCCAAGAAAAAAAGAAAAAGAATACTGCAGAATATTTCAACACTCCCCCCCCCCAATTCAGCTAGCTAAAGAACAAGTTATTAAACACACTAACGAGAAATGAGTATAAATAGCCTGACAGCCATTTACTCCCAGTTGTGAACTGAGCAGCTGGGCTGATAAAGAAAGAGAGGATCATTTGCAGAAAGCAGGAATCAGTGGCTAGGCACTTTGGGCCAAACACAAAAGGCCGGTGCAGCCAAAACATCTGCCCCATGGAAGCTGCTGTAAACTGCACCCTATGGCAGCTGCCTCTCCATTTGTGTGCAGTGGTTTGCATAAGGTTTGGGTTTGTTTGTTTTTATAGAGAGGAGTATTTTCTCAACAAAGGTCCGTATAGTTAAAGCCATGGTTTTCCCCGTAGTGATGTATGGAAGTGAGAGCTGGACCATAAAGAAGGCTGATCGCCAAAGAATTGATGCTTTTGAATTATGGTGCTGGAGGAGACTCTTGAGAGTCCCATGGACAGCAAGAAGATCAAACCTCTCCATTCTGAAGGAAATCAGCCCTGAGTGCTCACTGGAAGGACAGATCCTGAAGCTGAGGCTCCAATACTTTGGCCACCTCATGAGAAGAGAAGACTCCCTGGAAAAGACCCTGATGTTGGGAAAGATGGAGGGTACAAGGAGAAGGGGACGACAGAGGACGAGATGGTTGGACAGTGTTCTCGAAGCTACCAGCATGAGTCTGACCAAACTGTGGGAGGCAGTGGAAGACAGGAGTGCCTGGCGTGCTCTGGTCCATGGGGTCACGAAGAGTCGGACACGACTAAACGACTAAACAACAATTTTCTCCACACTATGATGATGGAAGTATGAGGTTCTGAAGGATACAAATTCCACAATCCATTTGATAACCCATTGTGCAGAAATCTATGTTCAGCATGGATGGGGAACCCATGCCTCTCTATGTGTCGTTGGGTCTCAAATCCCATCAGCACCACCCAAGCTGGCCAAAGGTGGGAGCTGCAGTTTAGAAACATCTGGGGGAACCGCAGGTTCCTCTTATCTGATATCTCCAGGTCCCTCTTCAGGAGATGCTCTCAGACCATCTTGCAACAAGAGTACAAAATCACAATAAAAAGAATAGGTCAACTTCATAATAAACAGGATTCAGTGGAGCACATGAGTTAAAAAAAATACCAGCATAAGTCATAGAATCATAGAATCATAGAGTTGGAAGAGACCACAAGGGCCATCGAGTCCAACCCCCTGCCAAGCAGGAAACACCATCAGAGCACTCCTGACATATGGTTGTCAAGCCTCTGCTTAAAGACCTCCAAAGTAGGAGACTCCACCACACTCCTTGGCAGCAAATTCCACTGTCAAACAGCTCTTACTGTCAGGAAGTTCTTCCTAATGTTTAGGTGGAATCTTCTTTCTTGTAGTTTGGATCCATTGCTCCGTGTCCGCTTCTCTGGAGCAGCAGAAAACAACCTTTCTCCCTCCTCTATGTGACATCCTTTTATATATTTGAACATGGCTATCATATCACCCCTTAACCTTCTCTTCTCCAGGCTAAACATGCCCAGCTCCCTTAACCGTTCCTCATAAGGCATTGTTTCCAGGCCTTTGACCATTTTGGTTGCCCTCCTCTGGACACATTCTAGTTTGTCAGTGTCCTTCTTGAACTGTGGTGCCCAGAACTGGACACAGTACTCCAGGTGAGGTCTGACCAGAGCAGAATACAGTGGCACTATTACTTCCCTTGATCTAGATTCTATACTCCTATTGATGCAGCCCAGAATTGCATTGGCTTTTTTAGCTGCCGCGTCACACTGTTGGCTCATGTCAAGTGTCCTTGCTTAAGAAAGCCTGTGGATATAAAACAGTTGTCACTTAATACTAAAAATGAACCCAAGTTGGCACTTGCGGGGCAGAAAATTCCAGAGATGTGATAAAAAGGGCCCCTTTCCCCATCTTCTTCTCTGCACCCCACCTCTCTTCAGATTGTGGGGTGCAGCGAAAGACCTTGGGGGCTGAGAGGCTGATCTCATTCATTCATTCATTCATTCCCCACTCACTGAATTACATTTCCAAAGGGGTTTCATTAAAATAAGCACAAGGATAAAATACAATGCAGAAAAAGCAAATAAAGCACTGAAAATACACAGCAACATTAGAGACAGTAAAAACAGGGAAGCCAATAATAAAAAACACTTTCCAAAATGAAAAAGTCTCCAAATCCCATTTAAAAATCGGAAGGGAGGGATCTAGTCAGATCTTCTCAGGGAGAGAATTCCATAACTGTGGAGCCAGCACTGCAAATGCCCTGATATCTCTCAATTAGATTTTTTGCTAACACTGAGACAGAGAGCAGGCCTCTGACACTGATTATAAACGCTTGACTGATTATAAACACAGGAAACAAATCAAACAATAAAACAATAAAACCGATTAGCAGCAGGTTCGAAACGCTTGGTTAACCTATGGAACTGCAGCAGCTCCTGGTAGAAGGGCCTTAAAAGAAAAAGGGGATTGGACCAATCTGATTGCTAACTTGGACCTCCAGTTTCAAAGGCAGTATACCTTTGAATGCTAGGTTCAGGGAGCATCAGATTGTGCAAAAAGGGGGGGGGGGAGCCACCATTTCTGATGCCTTCAGAACCTCCTGATTATTATTCTTATGATAATTGTTATACACACAGAGTAATTAATCCCAGCACCGCTCCTCCAACTTGATGCTTTTTAAAGCATCAGAGTTTAGCTCCCCTGTAATAGTGGTACTTAATAATTATGCTAGCTGTCCCCAAACTACTTTTCCCCGCATCTTGTGTGGCGCAGCACGCACCACATGGGTCCTCCAGGTACAAATTGCTAAACAATTACCGATGAGAGAAAGGTCATAATAATAGGTTGCAGCAACCTTTGCTGTCTGCCTTTACTCCAGGAACGTTTATAAAAGAACCATTTCATCCCATTGTTATAATGATGAGGAGGAAGTAGTTTGAGGTAGTTAAAGACAAGCAAACAAAAGGCAGGAGTGCAGTGCTCTATAACAGCTACTTTCACTTCCTGCCTACTCCATTACGTCTGGCATTATGGGAAAAATAACATGATTGGAATGACCCAAAGGCTGCCAGGGTGGGCCAGGTTTACCTTGTGGAAAGCAGAGCGAACACTGTTGGCTAAACCTTTGTGAAAGCTGAAAGCTGTGCTTTTTAACAAAAATGCTATGCTGTCACCGAAAAAGAGCATTACCTGGAAATACAGTTTCTTCTCTGGGTTTCTTTTATCTCCCTAAAATCTCTCCCTTTTTTATTGTTTAAGGAGGCAAGGAAGAAAAATAATCGAGGCAATCTCCCCACTCCCCATCCTTGAAAACAAAACGACAACAAAAGCCCAGACTGCATGCTATCCTCAAATGCCGCGATTAATCGGTGCCAGCTTCAAGTCTGAGAGAGGCCTTGGGCATAATGCCCTTAATGGGCATCACCTTCCCTTCCTCCTCACGATCATTTTCACCAGCTGCTGCTGTTCCTCTCCTTCACCATTGCTACCCACCCACTGCCGCCAATGAACAAGCTGGCAGCGGTTTCTATTGCATTTTCATCTCGCCGCCACCATTGTCTGGGCCAGAGCAAGAGGTGCATGACAAACAGGTTGTAGTAATGAAGAGGAGGAGAAGGAGGAGTTTGGATTTGATATCCCGCTTTATCACTACCCGAAGGAGTCTCAAAGTGGCTAATAATCTCCTTTCCCTTCCTCCCCCACAACAAACACTCTGTGAGGGGAGTGAGGCTGAGAGACTTCAGAGAAGTGTGACCGGCCCAAGGTCACCCAGCAGCTGCATGTGGAGGAGCAGAGACGCGAACCCGGTTCCCCAGACTATGAGTCCACCACTCTCAACCACTACACCACACTGGAGGAGCATGTCCAAGAGGGCACCTGGCGCCGGTCCCCTTGCTGGAGTGTGGGCCACCAGCAGATGCCTGGCCATGCCTAGAAGAGCCAGTGTAGTGTAATGATTAGACTGTTGGACTAGGACCTGGGGAAGCAGGGTTCGAATCCCCACTTAGCCATGAAGCTCTCTTCTCTTAGCCAGTCACCTTTCTCTTAGCCCAACCTACCTCACAGGGTTGTGGTGAGGATGAAATGGGGGGGAGGAGGAGCATGCACACCATCTCAAGAACCTTGGTAGATGAAGGTGGGATATAAATGCATTAAATAAATAAAGTACTTATTCAGACAGTACGTAGTTAAACTACGGCACTCGCTCCTACGGAAGACAGTGATGGTGGCCGCCATCTTGAATGGCTTTAAAAGAGGATTACACAAATTAATGGAGGAGAGGGATACCTATGGCGACTAGCCGTGATGGCTTTGCTCTGCCCTCCACAGTTGCAGGCAGTAATGCTTCGGAGTCCTAGTTGATGGAAACCATAGGAGAGGAGAGTGTCAGAGCTTCCTGCTTTGAAAAAAAGCTACTTCAAGCAATGGTTTGTACGCACCATGGTTTACTTCATGCATTGGTACACTTGAATTATTATCTCTCAAGTGCTTTCATTTTTCCTCTTGTTCACCGAATTTATTTTTATCAGTACAGTCGTACCTCTGGTTAAGAACTTCATTTGTTCCAGAGGTCTGTTCTTAACCTGAAACTGTTCTTAACCTGAGGTACCACTTTAGCTAATGGGGCCTCCAACTGCCACCGCCGCCGCCACACGATTTCTGTTCTCATCCTGAAGCAAAGTTCTTAACCCGAGGTACTATTTCTGCGTTAGCGGAGTTTGTAACCTGAAGCGTCTGTAACCTGAAGCGTCTGTATATGTAGGTACCACTGTATATTTTCATTTTTTCTTGCTTTTCCAGGAAGTATTATTTATTTCAAAAACAAAGACAAAGCAATCGACATGAACGTAAAAGCCAGTAATGTTATGGGACAGGGGTCAGCAAACTTTTTCAGCAGGGGGCCGGCCCACTGTCCCTCAGACCTTGGAGTGGCAGGCTATATTTTTTTTTGGGGGGGTGAATGAATTCCTATGCCCCACAAATAACCCAGAGATGCATTTTAAATAAAAGCACACATTCTACTCATGTAAAAACACCAGGCAGATTGCAGGAGAGGAGTCATTGCACGATTGTGTGCAACCTTCTCCCCTTCCAAATTCTCTATACATAGAAATCTGGCAGGAAGATGGCTTTCTTCACCACCATCTCCTTTCCTATGCATAATGAGCCCCCCCCCTTACATTTATGTATTAAATTTGCATGTTGCCCATCATAGAGCTCAGGGAACCTGTCATCTTTCTTCCTACTTTTTTATCTAGATATGGTTACTGGCCCTGTTTTGTTTTGTGAAAAGGCCCAGAGACACTCAAAACTAGCAGGAATCGTGGAGGAAATGTTGTCCAATACTACAGGATTGCACAAATGCAAATCAGACACTGTAATACATTTCTTGCTACTGCATTTCAAATATCATTAACTGTTACTGAAAAATCAAACATTTGTGCATGGAAGGAATCTATCGAAAATATCCACTATAAGAGGTTAGATGGCCGTCTGTCAGAAATTCTGCATTCTTGCATTGCAGCAGTTCCACTAGATGACCTATTGGGTCCCTTCCGATTCTACAATTCTATGATTCTGCGAAAACTCACGGAGCAAAATTTCAATAGCAGGTTTCGGAAACAAATTCGTTTTAGCTCTGTTGAAGATTATTTGTTTTCCTTTGACTGACAAATACATAAGGTATTCGTTCCGTTGTTCTACTGTAGGGAGGGTTTCCCTCCCCCCTTCCAATACACAAGTATTAAACATTTAGCTACAAGTGTTGTGGGAAAGATCCACCCCATTCTTCACATACTGGTAATCACTCTTGTAGGCAGAGGGCCTGCTCAGCTGCACACCAATTTGGTCACGTGAATTGACCCAACAGGTGGAATTCTAAGCTTGACTACATCCAAGAAATTTAGTCTGTTAGTGCCACTGATTTCCACGGAAGTTACATCCAATCAAGCATTTTGATGACCTCAGACTTTATCAGTGAGAGGATTTAAGTAAACATGATATACTTAAAGGCAATATACACCACACAGAGAGAGAGGCACACTAACTATACGTGTGTGTGTGTGTGTGTGTGTGTGTGTGTGTGTGTGTGTGTGTGAGAGAGAGAGAGAGAGAGAGAGAGAGAGAGAGAGAGAGAGAGATTTTTTTCCTCTAATCACTCAGACTTAATCAAAGTAGCTGGTGTTCAGGTCTGCTGCAATCAAATTCAAATTACATGTGCTGCTACTGAAAAGATCGGAAGAGAGAGAGATGGTCAAAAATGTAAAAAAGCTAAACTGTAATATGTCCTCCCCCCTTTTTTGAAAAAATAAAAGCCTTATTTTAATGAGCGCGCGTGTAGATTTTACCTTCCCTCCCCCTCCAAAAAAAGAGCCCAACTGAAGCATTTATTCCAAGACATCAGGGTGCCCATCTATAATATTCAAAATAACAGTGCTTGCATCATATTAACATGAAACCACAAATGCTATAATTAGTGTTCTGAAGTAATAAGAGTGTAATCTACTTGATAATACTGCACTTAATAATGTCCCAGATAAATAATATCAGTCTGGATACTTTTTATATATATATATATAGAAAGCTTCATTTATTTTGGCTTCTCTCTCTCTCTCTTTTTATGGGGAAAAAAGGATAATGTGAAGATGAAGTAGCTACCAATTTATTTATTTATTTTCCAGAAATGGATTTGAATACCGTCCTTCCTCCAATACATTCAGAATGGCACACAGCCCTCACAACAACCTTGTGTACCTGAGTCCAGGGGGACATTTAGGTGGTGGAGATAGCCTGTTCCCGGCTTTCCGCTTATCCAGGTGTTCACCCTTGGCTGACCTATGCTGGAACCCTGGGTCAGTGCTACCTGCCTGGCAGAGAGCTAGTCAAACCAGAGCCTATGCAACCACACACCTTCTGTAATCAATAATAACTTTATCAACTTTATTGATTTCAATAGACTTTGATTTCAAATAAAGTCTATTGAAATCAATAAAGTTGTGGCCTAAATTCTGCCAAAAACCAAAACCAAGATTGGAGTCAAGTGTGAATTTATTTAGGGGGGAGGTTTCTGGGTCTGAACACGCAAAACAGTCTACACCAAACAACACCAAAGAGTGAAGTGTCCGTAGACTTCAGGAAAACCTAAGTTCTTAAGAACTGCAAGACACAGCTTTAGAGGATGGGGACCCAAGGGGTGAGAAGAAATCCAAAACAGCCCAATGAAGCTGAGCATGTTCAGTGGCTATGGAAGTCTGGCTAAATGATGGTGGTCAGAATGCAAAAAGCCAGGGGGTTGAGAATGGAATGGAGTATCCTGGCGGTCAGGAACCCTGCACAAGACATAGTCGTCTCCTGTTCTGAAAATGTAAAATTCCACTTTTTTTTTTGTCAGAGGAACCTAAGGAACCAAACTTAGAACATTTGCCACAGAGCAGAACTCTCTCTCCCACGCTCCTCTCTAAATCACCTCGAAAACAAAATCAAGGGATTGGGCTAAGCTCTTTTCTGAACTGATCCAAGTGCTGGATTAGCAGGTAAATGCAGAAAGACCTTCTCTGGAAGCAAAGAGCAGGTGCAATCAGGTGGAAGTATACATTCCCAGGGCCTTGAATCCCAGAAGTTTTACCACTTCCTTTTGCTGTGTAATTTCATATTTTTTAAACAGAATAGGAAAGGAGAGGGATACCTTGCCAATACTAAGCATTCCTTTTTAAACACATTCAGCTTGCTTGCATTTATTTATTTATTTATTTATTTATTTATTTCCAAAGAAGAAATAAAGAAAAACAACTCTGCTCTCTGTGTCTTTCTCAGTCTTCAGCTCCACTTTGGTTGGATTGTTGTTGTTTTGTTTTTGCTTTGCATTTCTCAATTGTCCTGTTCAAAGTATTTTTATTTTTTAAAGTTGTTGATCATCATTGGCAAAAATTATGAATAATGTATTTTGAAACTGATTCTCTGACTGTTGTTTTCTCTTGCTTTTTAGTCGTTTCCTACAAACTTTTATTTGGACTGAAAAGTGGTGGGGGGGGGGGGTTAAAAATAATATTTTTTAAAATCCTGCATATGTAAGACATTGATTATCTAAAGCAAATATTGCTACCTTCCAGGAACTGAATGAAAGTTTCTGCACGGTTAGTGGTAATTTTGGGTCCTTCGCACATAAGCATTTGAGTTGGGAGGTTTGCTTGTGTATCTGAAGAAGTGTGCATGCACACGAAAGCTCATACCAATAACAAACTTTGTTGGTCTCTAAGGTGCTACTGGAAGGAAATTTTTTTTGAATTTTTTAAATTTTGTTTTGACTACGGCAGACCAACACGGCTACCTACTTGTAACTAGAACATTTTATTTGCAGTTTTCCCCCCTCCATGTGTTGCATTGGAATCAGACATCTTAGCCTACATCCATGCTTTTACTGTGGGTCATTTCAAAAGCATTCAGCATACAGTGTCTTGTACTGGGGGGGGGGACACATTTCTTCCCACTGATGTGACATTGCTATTGCATTCCCCACATGTAATGTGTTATGATGTCTGTACAGGTCATGGCTACCCCCACATAGCACCTGAAATGTGAATGGTTATAAGCAACATAAATCCCTCCACTGACACAACTTATTTTCCATTTTCTTACTTTGCTTGAAAATGTGATTGTTGATTTAATGCTTCCAAGCAGAAATCAGCAAATAAGAGTCTTCTGGGTGCAAAATGTACCCACTTGAGAGGTGATCCTTAGGCCCCCAATTACTAAATCACACAAACATTGTTTTCTTCAGACCAGTATCTGGTTCTTGAGACCATGCAGATGCCCAAATTGCAACTGAGGGTATGCTGAACCCATAATGCTTGCTTTTTGTTACATAACCAGGGGAAATTATTTAGCAGCCACACAAGCAGAACAGAAGCTGCCAATGGAGGTGAGAGGTTTTGGCTCTTGCACACAGGGAATAAGGGAAATAGAAACCAGAAAGGATTTTCAGTAATTATTATAGCAAAGATTTCCATATGGTCATATTACTTAACACAAAATGCTAATAAAATGCAGTTGTGTTTAGGGAAGCAAAATATTCTAGAGTCGTTATTTGAATAAACTTACAGTGCGAGAACTTGGAGCTACAAAAGGGCACATGTTATGTAATCCTTTATAAAAACCACTCAGTGTGATGTCTAGACTGGCATCCTTGAGTGTGATCCATTTTTGAGCTCCTCTAAGGGACTGGAAATACTGTTGCTAGAGCCAAAATGGAATGTAAAATTCAGAGAAGGAGAAGGAGAAGGAGAAGGAGAAGGAGAAGGAGAAGGAGAAGGAGAAGGAGAAGGAGAAGGAGTAGAAAAGACTCAGGTAACTACAGTGGTGCCTCGCAAGATGAAAAGAATCCATTCTGTGATTCTCTTCGTCTAGCGGTTTTTTCGTCTTGCGAAGCAAGCCCATTGACGGATTAGCGCTATTAGCAGCTTTTAGCGGCTTTTAGCGGCTTATCTGCTGATCGGATCAGCTGATAATCGGCTTAGCGGTTTAGAAAAGGGGGGAGGGGGGAAACCGCAGGAACTCGCAAGGCATTGTCATCTTGCGAAGCAAGCCCATAGGAAATTCCTTTTGCGAAGCACCTCCAAAACGGAAAACCCTTTCGTCTAGTGGGTTTTCCGTCTTGCGAGGCATGCGTCTTGCGGGGCACCACTGTACTGATTGGTCAACTTGAAATGGATACCAGGAAAGGTCCTAGAACCGATAATTCAACAGTTGGTTTGTGAGCACTCAGAAAAGGATGCTGTGATCACTAAGACCCAGCATGGGTTTCTCAAGAACAAGTAAAGCCGGATGAATCTCATTTCTTTTTTTGACAGAGTAGATTAGAGGAATGCTGTGGACATAGTGGTGGTATCTTGATTCCAGTAAGGATTTTGAAAAGGTCTCCCATGAGACATTTTTTTGAAGAGGAAGAAGAAGATGGGTTGCATTCTGATTCTTGAGAGAAATGGTGATCACAAGTAATGGATCAGAAATGAAAACCTAACCCTGAATGAAAAAGCACTATTGAGCAATAGGGTAGATCAGTGATTCCCAACCCTTTTTTTTGGCCATGCCCCACCTAAGCATCTCTAAAATTCTTATTATTCAAAAAGCGAATTCCTGTTCACGTGGAGGAAGCCTAAAAGGCCATTAACTTGGTCTAATTCATCCTGAAATTGCCCCCCTGTGGGGCGTGTGCCCCACGTTGTGAACTACGGGGGTAGATATAGGTTCCACATCACTATTTTTTCCCCAAATGCAGTTGGTTGCTATCAAGTTTCTAGAGATTCTACAGTTAAACTATAGAATTTGCTACCACAAGATGTACGGTAGTGATGGCTTTGAAAGATTAGACAAAGATGGAGGATAAGGCTATCAATGGCTACTGTGGCTATGTTTAACACCTACAGATGGAGACCATATGCCTTGGAATACCAGTTTCTGAGAATCACACATGGGGAGAGGGTTGTTGGACTCAAGATTTGCTTGTGGGCTTCCCATAAGCCTGGGCATCTGGTTGGCCACAGTGAGAACAGAATGCTGAACTAGATGGGACTAATCCAGCAGGACTCTTCTTATGTAAAATTAGTTTCTTATGCAAGGAGTAGTGTGGTGTTTGCCCTCCTAGGTGTGTGACATCATACTGGGCTCATAGGCAAAGGGTTAACTAATTGTAAAATGACTAACCAATGGGAACCCAGGGGGCAGAGTTAACTGTGTATAAGGTTTAAGCACAGAGGGGGTTTTTTTAGGAGTTAGAGTTAGGTGGTTGAGAAGCCAGTCTGGAGTTAGAAGAGACAGATAAGTGTGGGTTGGGCTAGTCTGGTGTGTGAGAGAGAGAATTTGTTAAGAGGAGTCAGTCAAACAGTTGAGATAATCAGTCAGAAGGTATTAGGAAGGTATAGGCCAGTAAAGAAACTAAAGTTAAGGTACTGACAGGAATATTATCGGAGAAACCATAAACTTGTTAATGTTTGTAAAATAAACTTGGGTTTTTTTGGTTCACTTTTAACAACTGTCTGGACTCAGTGTTTTACCAGAGAGTAACTGGTTGGTGGCAGCGGGGAAGCGAGCGCAGTGGTGGCACAGGGATCAATAGACCGTTAAACCTCTTGGGACCCTGTGTGATCACCACAAGTAGCTAAAGGGTTAAAGTAAATCTACCGTATTTCACGTATATTGCAAGTGAGACTTTTGCCATTTCCTGTAAAGGATTATAGCAGTCAACACCTGTGCACCTGCAAAAATGGTGGCCTTTGGATGCTTAGTCATGCAGACTGTGCAGGGGCATAAAGTATCAATTAAGTCATCAGAACTTGGTATGAATTGTGAAAATTGTAGAATTCATTAGATCAAAGCTGGAGTTCATTATACCTTTGAGAATTCCGGACCCACTAAATCTGATGTGCAAACCAGCTTATCTTAAACGTTGGTGTTATGGCTACTTTAAACTGCTAGATTCCCTTTAGAACCCTAAATGACTTTGGTCCAGAATGCCTTTGGGCAATGGTGGGTCACCTTCCTGGCTCCATGGGCCAGTTCCTTAGAGGGATATGCTTTGCATGCCAAATTTGACAGGTGGGTAGGGCTGCCCACCTGTTTATTATCTGACATCACAAATGATGTAAGGGAATTTGGTGCTATGAAATCCCAAAGTGAAGGCTTCTAAGCACTAGCAGGTAACAAGGTGTTCTTAAAAGATAGGTCTCCCCCTTATTTCAGCAGCTGTTTCACTGCAAACCCCTTGGTAGGGACATCGGAGAGTGCCTTCTCAGTGGCTGTTCCTAGACTTTGGAACTCCTTTCCCAGAAAAGCTAGGCTAGTTCCCTCCTTGCTGTCCTTCCACTGGCAGATGAAGATTGTTTTATTTTTACAGCCCTTTGGGAACTGACTTTTTTTTTTAAGGAAAGAGTTTCTAATGGTGGTGTGCTGTCTTTACAATCTGTAGTGAAAAATATTTGTTTTTATATGTTTTGAATTCTGGATCTGGAGAAAAGGCAAGAAGAAGAAGAGGAAGAAGAAGAAGAAGAAGAAGAAGAAGAAGAAGAAGAAGAAGAAGAAGAAGAAGAACAAAACAACAACAACAACAACAACAATACTGAACTAGCTGCAGCATCCAGACCATTACATGAATCAGCCTGGATTCAAAAGTTCTCCTTAAAGTTACAGGTCCTAAATATGTTCCTTGAAATCCCATTGTTTCCTGTCGAACCTATTTTTACATCATGCATATGAAACTTCAGTAAACTGTTTTTTAAAAAAAAAAATATGGGAAAGGTAATAATGCCTTTGCTTGTGTTCTCATTAATTTTATATGAATACGGGATCTAGTGCCTTACTGAAATCAGAGTTTTCAGCTTTATGCTACTCAAGGACCAGACACAGTAAAATAAAGCACAGGAATATAAAATGTAATATAGAAAAAATGTTTCTGGGCTAAATGTGTACATGAATCATTTATCTTCAAAAGTATGCAGTGTGTTAAACTTCTGCTCGTGTGTATGTGTGTGTATATATATTCATTTATGTGATTAATTTCTGTATTAATGAAAGTTGAAAGACTGATAAGCATGAATGCATCCCTTTATGAACAGGCCAGCGGAAATCACTGCTCAACTTGCTACCTCAACGCTAATATAGAAGGCCCGAGCCTGATGCTGGGTGGGAGGACAATTAAAATTTTATGCTCATTTAATCTTGTACCCTTTTGCCGCAAAGGATGACAATGTGCCCAATTTCCCCCAATGGCTGGGGAACCTTTACGTAACCTTGGTCACCAAACTCAGCTCACCAGACGACTGTTGAGAAACACACACACATACACACAGAGAGAGCGGATTGTGCTAATGTACGCTTGCTCTAACAGAGGGGCTTAAAACCTCAAGTTTCAATAAAACACAAACAAGTTGAAGGGTCTCTTCAGTCCTCTTTCTTTCGCTCAGGACATGGTTTGTTTCAGATTCCCATTGCTTTCAAAACTTACCTCAATGAATTGATTTCTGCACAAGATAGAAAAAAATCCTATAGAAAGCTTTCGCCCACCAAACAACTGGCCTTCAAGCCGTTAACGTTTTGCTCTGGTACCCAGCAAAATTGATTCTTTTAAGAGGTGGGTTCACCCCCCCCCCTTGGTATTTTTGTCCTCTCTTTTCATGTGCAAGAGCTGCACTCTGTTTCCTGGTCATTTCCTTTAACAGAGGGTTCATTTAAGAGATCTATATTGTGTTATTATCTATCTGTGGTGCTGTGGTTTTAGCGCAGAGGCAGTTTATCTTATTAAAGCAATGCTCTTTGAGAGAGATTCATTTAAGTGTGACCTGGTGTATTATTCCTGGAGCCTTTTGCGCGCTGTCTTGGACATCTGAGAGTCGTAGAAGTCTCTAGTGTATCTACACAAGGGCACTTTTCAATGCTATTCCGATAATTTTCATTCAGTTTAAAGGGCTCTTCTGTGCCTTCAGAATTGCTTGAAGCCTCTCTGGCCTTCGAAGGACTACAAATATTTGAACAACAGTTTGAAAATATGCCCCTGTTTTCTATATAATATAATCTCCAGACAGAGAGGGTTCAAGTTCATCCTGTCCAAATAGGAACTAGTTCAAGTTTGTCCTTTTGCAGAACGAACTAGCTTGCTTCAAGTTCATCCAAGTGAACTTTTTAGTTCATAGAAAGCTAAGCCTCGGCATTCAGAATGTTGCAAGCTGCTGTGCTGAAGTCTGAAAAGAAATCAGGGGCCACATAGAAGTAATAAGATGTCTGACAGAATGTCAATAGGTTAAGCTTTCCTCAAAAATTGTATTATTATGCTACCCTGTTTAATTACCCTGTTTAATTTGTGCCTGCCATCCACAGAACTGTTAAAGGCACAAGACATTGATTCATTTGTTCCTCTACCTGTATCTCAATGTAAGTCGCTTCTGTTGGAAAAGATTGGATCTCTTCCGCAGGAAAGATGCCGGAAATGCCTTGTATTCCTTCCTTCTGAGTAGCTGGCAGCAGTAATTAAGTGGTTAAATGTCCTTAGCATGAGCAGCCTCTCCTTATCAGGAATGAACTATTGGAATGAACGATTTCAATTTATCAAATTTCCACTGAATCAACTAAAAAAAACAACATAAAAAAATTCCTTCCAGTAGCACCTTAAAGACCAACTAAGTTAGTTCTTGGTATGAGCTTTCGTGTGCATGCACACTTCTTCAGATACACTGAAACAGAAGTTGCCAGATCCTTCTATATAGTGAGAAGGTGGGGAGGGGTATTACTCAGAAGGGTGGTGGGAATGGGTGATTGGCAGATAGCTGAGATATTTTGACTATGGCAGACCAACACGGCTACCTATCTGTAACTAAAAAAACAACAACTGAATTACACCTGAAAGTGTTTTCCATAACTGCTGGTTGAACTGAACACGAATTAAGTTCATTTGGGGGTAGACATTTGAACAATTTCTAGTTCTTCTTCACATTTATTCTCTCCTATGTGTACTTTACACTTTAGACACTTTGAAGATGAAAGATTATAATTGTTGGGGGAAATAAATGTCAACAGTGTCTGTGTGTGTTTTCTCAGTCTTGTTAAGTGTGTTTTATACTTCAGCATAGTAACATGAGGAATGCTGGAAGGGAATGGCCAAGGGTTATTTTGATGAATTCGAATTCAACTATGAGCTGAACATGAACTGAACTAGTTTGTTTTGTAAAGGATGGAATCATGGAATTGTAGAATTGTAGGGTTCGAAGCGACCCTGAGGATGATCTAGTCCAACCCCCTGAAATGCAGGAATAGGTGAACTATATTTATGTTAACGGTCAAATTGGACACTTAAACTTGAACTAGTTTCTTTTAATCTGGGGCTGCACATGCTTACTGGTCAACATTTGCTGAGTATTGGGGGTGGGGATGTGGGGTTGGGGTTGGAATTGAGTACCCTGAAATAAGGCAAGCTGGTTGGCTGGCCAAAGCATTGTGCAGGAGCACACCTCACTGCCCTATTTTGTTGCAGGTCCACCTTGCACACCTCTTAGGTGCTTCTGAGTCAACATTCTGCTAGTTTGTACCATTATCAATGGGATAAGATTCAAACTCTGAGCTCAATCTTCCTGTTTTAAAAGTTGGGAATAAAAAGAAAAGTGATTTAACAGTGGGGACAGGACGGATCCTGATTTGACCTAGATAGAGCGTTCTGGTTGGTCCTGATTGACATGAAAGGGTTAAATGTGTAAAAAGCTTCAATTTCCAATCCCGCCCCCCCTGCCCCCAGCCCAACTCCTAACAGTGGTATTCTGGGTAATTACTACAGCTTAAGCAAGGAGGCCACACCTTAGATAAATCTCCAACACCGGTGTTTGCTGCAAACATTTTCTCTTTCTGCAAGCCACAGCTTGCCTCTCAGATATAGTTGCGCTCTGTTTCCAATTTGGTTTTCCCTTCAGCTACTTTGTACTCGGTTGAACTAACAAATCAGAAATGTTTGTTGACTTAGCTCCATACCTCTTCGAGGACTGCCTGAGGCAACCGCGCCAGCTATGTGGTAACTAATACTGCTGGGACGGAGAGCTTCCTTCATTTCCATTTGCTGGATAAAACTCAAAACAAAAGATCCCCCCCCCCAACAAAAACGAAGGATATTGTTTATATTGAGAAGACCATCTTCATTTGTTATAATGCGAGGAGATCAGTTTTGCAGACAAACCAACACCAGGCCTAGGAGTTTTCCAAACTAGCAATGCCAGGACCTCACATGGAGATGGTGCGGCCACTGTAAAGGAACATGAGCTAGTTTGAGATCCATTTAACTGTTTATAATAGGGGTGGAGAACCTCAGGCGTGGAGGGGGAGCATTCAAATGTGGCCCCGTTCCAGACTTTCTACGGGCCCCTCTGTCCTCTCCAATTCTTACCGCTCAGTGACCCTGCATCTCATGCTACTGGAGTGCTGGAACGTGTCCTTTCATGATGTTGATGCCTCTGTCTTGTTTGGAGGATGGAGAGATGTGTGAGTAGAATGCTAGGACTCCATACAAAGGTTGAAATCACGTTCATGACTTCTCCTGCATTTGCTTCTGTCTCCCGCCCACCACTGGAAGACAGGTCTTGGCAAGTTGTCCATAAGGGAATGTAGGCCTCAGGCTGTGTTGGATACAAGCCAATGTTTGTTTGTTTGTTTGTTTGTTTGTTTGTTTGTTTGTTTGTTTGTTGCTTCTCGTGAAGCTTCAGGCAGGCATCCCTCAAGTTCCTTACGTGGAAGAACTATTGTTACAACCTAGTTCTTGTAAGGAACTTGAGGGATGGCCAAAATAAATAAACAAAGCTTCATGAGAAACAACAAACAAACAAACAAACAAACAAACAAACAAACAGACTGTGGTGGTTATGCTCATGCGCACGCACTCTTTCCTGAAATGTGCAGAAAGAGAGGGCATGTGCCCTTTTGTAAATGGGTGCCCTAAATAATGCACAAACAGTCCAGGTTTGCCTACAAACCATAGTGCATGGCCAGCCCTTTTACTGGGAGGAGAGAGGCTGTCTCCTCAGACAGCTGATTTTGGATGTCCTGAAAAACACAGGACTTTGATGGTTACTTCATCTACAATTCATATATTTTTACTGACAGGGAGAGTACATATTTCTGCCTCAGGTCTCATAATAATTTGGCTGGCCTTAGGACCTTTGCCAGCCTTTCTCAGCCTTGGGGACCCAGATGTTGTTGGACTACAACTCCCACCATCCCAAGCTAGCAGGACCAGTGGTCAGGGATGATGGGATTTGTAGTCCAACAGCACCAGGGGACCCACAATTGAGAATGTCTGGCCTATGCTCCTTGAAGGGGTACAGGAGGAGCCCTCATACAGCAAAATGTCTTCGGCCAGTCCTGACTGACTGAAATCAGTATTGCATTGTGGGAGAGCCACATCCAATCTGAGACGCTTAATTGTCAGGCTATTTTATTTGTTATACAACTGTATGGAAAAACTAAGGTGAAATCTTCAATCCTGCTGCAACCCAAAATAAGCAACACTTCACTTTGCTTTTCAGCTTTGCTCGTTCACTGTGTCCTTGAGATGATGCAGCAATAACTGACTTATTGAAAGCAACACATATGTAACTGGCTTCAAATGCTGTAGGACAAAAATAAAGCAGATTGATCTTAGTTGTGCTGGCACAGAATGAAGCATTCTGTCCAAAACGAGGGAAATTGTGGTAGAGCATCTGGTCTGCGTGCAGAAGGTCTCAGTATTAGTCTCCTGCTTGAACCCCTGGAGAATGAATGCCAGTCATTGGAGACAGAGCAGGGGTCTGAATCAGTATAAGGCAGCTTTCCCCACTTGTTGAATGCTCTCCCCAGGGAGACTCACCTGGCCCCTTCATTGCATATCTTTAGGTGCCAGGCAAAAACATTCGTCTTCTCCCAGGCCTTAGGCTTTAAAAAAGGAATAAATGGGGGTTGTCTGTTACTATGGTATGTATTTTTGTGTTTTTTCTGTTGTAAACTGCTCTGTGATCCTGAGATGATGGGCAGTAAAAAAGAAATAACAATACAGTGGTACCTCTAGATCTGAATGGGATCCGTTCAGGAGCCCCGTTCGCATCTAGAAGCTACCATAACCCGTGTCCACGTGTCTGCACTTGCGTGGGCCACGTTTCGGCACTTCTGCGCATGCGCGTGATGTCATTTTGAGCGTCTGCGCATGCGCAAGTGACGAAACCCAGAAGTAACGCTCTCCGTTAATTCCAGGTTGTCGTGGAGCGCAACTCGAACACACTCATCCCAAAGCACATTCAAACCAAGGTATAACTATTATTATTATTATTATTAGTCTTAACAAGCCGCGCTACAGGTTAAAAATGCAGTAAGACCCACCAGACAGATTGGACCTGGCTTTTTACCATGGGATGAAATGGTCACAGGAATTGCCTTTCTGCTTCGTGTAAATTTCCTGCACAATGCAACTGGCATCATCCGGCCGCTGAGCTTGCTAGATAAACGACTGACGCTTAGCAGCTCAGCTCCTTTGCAAGCTGAAAAGCATTTTGTGAAGCACTTCCTCAAGTTGCCGCTGAACTGCCACACTTCCCCTCTGAACTCACTGAGGGTTTTTTAAAAAAATTCTGAGTAGACCTGTATAGGATTGTGTTGTTAAGTCTCTGTCCCTTCTTTCTTGTGGCTGTACTTCATTTTTCTAAACAGCCAGTATGACTGTGGTTATTTCTGCATGAACTTCCTACTAACTTTCTCCTTGGCAGCCGGCTGACAACTATTAAAAACGTGTCTTTCTGTAATCAAACACCTTGACCTTTGGCCTAAAGTCTTGTCAGTAGCGCAGAAAATGGCGGGTACAACAAGACAGGTGCCCAGTACTGCCTAGGGGGGGTATTAAACACGATGCTTTTGTGACTGTTCCCTTTTACATGCTCACTATTCAAAGAAACAAGCAAATATGTTGTGGGTTTAGCTATTGGTTTATAATTGGATTATGCTGGCAGAAAGGGGGGAAAAACAACTAAAGGTAATTATAGCCACAGGGAATGCCATTCAAGAGCAGCAGGGCTGAGAAACTGATGCGGTTGAGCCGCCATTGGTAGCATTTGCCTTAATTTGGACCAAGTGCTTTAGCATATCTCAGGAGGTATCAAGGCCAAAAATGAAGCAAGCAGCTCTTGCAGCAGAGTTGTTTTCTGCTCTGCCTGTGGTAAATGTATAGCTGGGTAAAGGTAAAGGGACCCCCTGACCATTAGGTCCAGTCATGACCGACTCTGGGGTTGGGGCGCTCATCTCGCTTTATTGGCCGAGGGAGCCAGCGTACAGCTTCTGGGTCATGCAGCCAGCATGGCTAAGCCGCTTCTGGTGAACCAGAGCAGCGCATGGAAACACCGTTTACCTTCCCACCGGAGCGGTACCTATTTATCTACTTGCACTTTGGCGTGCTTTCGAACTGCTAGGTTGGCAGAAGCAGGGACCGAGCAATGGGAGCTCACCCCGTCGCGGAGATTCGAACCGCCGACCTTCTGATCGGCAAGTCCTAGGCTCTGTGGTTTAATCCACAGCGCCACCCGCGTCCCAATGTGTAGCTAACTGGGTGCTATATAACATGGAAGATTGCACTAGAGTAGACCTGCCAAACCAAGCACATCCTAGCCGCCTTGTCTGGTAGCAGCTCAAAATGCCTCCTGTTTGTGCTACCTGGGACTGCCAAAAATAAAAAAATAAAGTTGCCAAGCTGCAGGCTGACAGGCTGCATTTGGCTTGGGTGGCCGTATTATTCAGGCCTGTGCTCACTTCTGAAACCATCTTAAGAGTATCAGGGTGCTTATCAACAAACCATATGAGGAAGTAGATTAGCCCACAGAAGGGTAAGAGGATGGGTATAAACCTGAAGACCAAGGTACTTCCAAAAGATTCCCATAATAGGAAGACAGGATGAGTTACTCAGAAGATGCAACTGTTCCCTCTCCTTTGCTGCAGCCTATAGGACCACAGAGTGCCATTACCCCTCATTTTTATTTACCCACCAGATAGTATTTATCCGCCCTTGTTTCGTGCATTAAGGGTGTCGGTAGGCGACAACTTTGGACTGGGTGAATAGAACAGCAGCGAGCCAATAATAATAATAATAATTTTTATTTATACCCCGCCCTCCCCAGCCAAGGCCGGGCTCAGGGCGGCTTACAAGCAATAATAAAAACAAGTTGAATGATTACAACTTAAAAACAAAATTAAAATACAACATTAAAATAATGAAACATTAAAATATTAAAATGCAGCCTCATCACAGGAGGAAAAGGAAAGGAAAAAAGAAAGAGAGGGAGGGAATCAAATTGGCTCCAAGCCAAAAGCCAGATGGAATAACTCTGTCTTACAGGCCCTGCGGAAAGAAATCAGATCCTGCAGGGCCCTGGTCTCATGAGGCAGAGCGTTCCACCAGGCTGGGGCCAGTGTTGAAAAGGCCCTGGCTCTGGTTGAAGCCAATCTAACTTCCTTACGGCCTGGGACCTCTAGGATATTGCTATATATGGACCTTGAGGCTCTCCGTGGGGCATACCGGGAGAGGCGGTCCTGTAGGTACGAGGGTCCTAGGCCATGAAGGGCTTTAAAGGTCAAAAGCAGCACCTTAAATCTGACCCTGTACTCCACCGGGAGCCAGTGCAGCTTGAAAAGCACTGGGTGAATATGCTCCCATGGCAGAGACTCCGCAAGGAGCCTCGCTGCAGCATTCTGCACCTGCTGGAGTTTCTGGGACAGCTACAAGGGCAGCCCCGCGTAGAGCGAATTACAGTAGTCAAGCCTGGAGGTGACCGTCGCGTGGATCACTGTGGCCAGGTTGGGGCGGGAAGGAGAACTCATTGAGAGGAGACCTCAAGCGACAGGTGAATGCAAGCAAACACACCAGTGGACAGGTGAGATTTAATGTTGGGAATTCTCTGCAACAAAGCAACCTTCTTGCGCATTTTCTCGTGCAACAGTGCTCCACTGCTGCAAAACATTTTGCTTGGAGCTTCCCACGCCTGCCATAAAATATGAAATGGTATATAAAGCTAGCTCATAAAAATACAGAGCAACATAACAGACAGTTATGAGCAGCAACAGCAGATAAAAGAGAACAATTTGAACAGAAGCCAAAGTCCTATCTAAATAAAAAGATCTTTTCTTTCTCTCTCTTTTTACCTGCCTGCCAGTTGCTGACATGCAGAGAGGCAATGCTGGGTAAGACTGTCTATCCATTCTGGGAAAAAGGAGAGGGGGGGGAGGAGAAGAGAATTTTTCTCCTCCATTTAAAAAAGTTCCCCAGTGCCGCAAGATGGTGGGCAATATTGCTCTAAGAGGCTCTGTGTGCCTTGCGTTCCTATGGGGATGAAAGCTGAGAGTATCTCTTTGTAAAGGTGATCTGAAAAACTTTAAAGGTCAGCGTTTATATATAAGTAGTTCCTCTTGCAGGTGGGAGAAATATATGTCTTTTATTATTATTATTTTTAAAAAAAGAAGAAGCTATGTTTCCCAAATTCCATCCTTTTGAAGAAAGGACGTTGGCATGATAGGGGAAGTGAACGCTACATGTTGTACGCAAAGGAGAACTGAAACCAGCTCTTTGGTTTCTTTAATATTTCCCAGGATCCATGTTTTCAGATCTGGCAGGCAGCTGTGGGGCGGGTGTCTATCTGAGCTTGTAACTGATGTAGACACCTATCTGTGTCATTCAAAGCTGTCACTTCCTGCATGCTGTTCTGTGATTGGCATGTACCTTATCCTGATTCTCCCGCTGAACATGAATCTCTTAGTCATCTCTACAATGGATGCATCACAGGTTAGACAGGAAGAATAAACAAGGCATTGAGCTTAAACAGTGAGATCTAAATGCAGAACTATTTATAGGCAGCCTGAAATTGTGGAGTGGGGCTCCCTAGCGCAGCTCGGATTGGGAGGAAACTGTCCACTATTTCTGGAATAAGGAGCAGGCAGACTTGAGGCTTCTTGGGCTGTTCTTTACTGGAACTCCATGGTCCACCACCAACTTGGAGCCAGGTGCAAAACAGTGGCTGGCAAGATGCAGCAGGGTGCAAAAAGATGGATTAGGAAGCACAGTCAGTGATCTATTGTACCCCAAGCCATACACTAGAGCAACCTGTGTTTGCAAGTACAAGTCTGCATGCAAGATATAGCTCAGTCAGTAGAGCATGAGAATCTTAATCGCAGGTTCATGGGTTCAAGCCCCACGTTGGACAAAAGATTCCTACTTTACAGGGGGTTGGGCTAGATGACCATAGTGGTTCCTTCCAACTCTACAATTCTAAGTCACTGTAGATTTAGGGCTTTCAACACAAAAGCTGTAAAAGTCTCCTGCATAGCTGCACAAACACAGAGACAACCAGTTAACACTCCTGTATTGCAGGTGGATAACATGGAGGCTGAGAAATACAAGGTCAGCCATGGAGGGTATTTTTTGTGTGTTTAGAGCAATCTTATAGATTAATAATAACTTCCTTCCCCAAGTTTGGATCCTTAGGAAGCCAAAACCTCACCATCTACATGAAACGTGGCTAACCTACAGCCTGTAAACTGTATTTAGAAACACACAAACTATGTTATGGGCCACAAACCCTTCCCCCCAAAAATTAGTCATTATTATTCCCCTAGGGTTTTTTTTCCTACTGCTTCAGTGGGTCTTCCGCTGTGATGCCTTGATGCTAAGTTTTTCTATGCTGCATAACATTTTTTTTAGTGTCCCCAAACCCTCAAATATATATATTTTAAAAAAACTTTGCCGACTTCAAGTCCCCTGCTGTGGTACTGTGAAACACCCCCCGCACGACATTCCAAAAATTTATGTTTTCTATAAAAAGTTGCAGGTTTTTTTTTACTGAATGTAATAATATTGGCAATCTCTAATGTGTGCTGCTGATAAGCCTTCTAAGGCCTTGTAGCTACTATTCATGGTTGGATGTAGCGAGGCATTACTTAATTCTTAGCTCTGTCACTGATATTATCATCAGCAATTGCGTGTGGAGGTCCCGAAGCCACCCCTCAAAATAATTCACAAATCACACGTAATTTTTGTTTAAGGTTTTTGGCATAATTTTGGCCACAACTTTATTAAAATACATAATCTGTGAGTGGTTGTTATGACTATCTGTCCCCCCGCCTGGGACAGAACTGACTTTCCGAACTCCCTCGGAAGCCAGTAAAGGGAAAACAATGTTGGGGATCAGTTGAGCTGAGCGACAGTCCCTCACCGCTCACCCAACCAGCTCCCCAAGGCTTGCCGGCCCTTGTCCCATTTCAGGGATTGGACAAAATTATGGCAAGCCCCAGGATTCCTTTAACGGAATTCCCTTCCACACCACCATTGGAGGGGCAGGCACAGCCTATCCTGACCCCTCCTCCACCAATTTTTATAACCAGTGCCTAACCGCAACCTTACAAGTTGTGACGAATTGCTAAGTAGTAGGCAAAAACCAAATGGCACCAGCCAATCAGCCAAATGGACAAAATTCCTACTAGGCCCCTGCCCCAATGGCAGATGACCCCATGACAGGCATAGCAAGGTCAATCGGAACACAGGGCGGGTGGGCGGGTGATCCGAATCACTCAGCGAAAGAGAAAGCAAAAGCAGAGTGCCCCCAATATTTAAAGCCTTTGGTCCCACCCACCCAATTTGCAACATGCAATTTGCCCCAGCAACCCGGTCATCCAGTTGTTGCATCAGGCAATAACCATTTAACCTGCCTGGCAACAGAGGGTTGGCCTGGCAGACCCCACCGCAACACGTGCTCTCATTTTAGGGAGAACACGCTATACTAGAGATTCCACCCTCTTTCTTTTCCTATTGCCACCATCACACTAGAGTGCCCTTTCTCTCTCTTTTTCTGCTGCATAGCAACTCCAGGAGATGTTTAAAGAGCTGAAAGCCAACCACTATGGTCTCCTTGGTCATTTTTGATTTTCAGATGCACCTGCCTAAGAAAAGGATTCCTCACCTTCCATTCCCTCCCCCACCCCAATTAAATAGTGTCAGGAGTGCTAGTGCAAAGTGCAGTTTGGGCTTCCATAGCTGACAAGTGGATTCTTGCTGAGCCCTGGAGAGAGAAGACGTAATTGACCAGGTAAAAGATACGGTCAGGTACACAAAACAAAACCCGGCATAGCACAGAGACTTTTCTGTTGACACTTTCCTCCCTTCTCTTTTTATCTCAACAGATATGTAATATATGTTTGGCAAGTTCATAAAAGTTGTTAGAGAAAGTGAATTAAGATCTTTAACTGCTCCTCTGTTCAGTGTGCTTTCCCTTGATGGCCTACCTATCTGCATTTCGTTTAAAACCACAGCAGCTTATCCAACAATAATTTGTGCTAAGCATTTCCAAGTCTTGTTGATTTGAATGGATGAATTAAGTAGTATCTCTCCTGCTGAAATCAACTAAAAAAAAACACCAACCAAATACATGCTTCAATAGTGCCTTAATATATTGTATTAAATATTGCATTAAATCAATTCTAGTTGCAACACTGTCAAAGGAAAACACACCTCTAATGGGCTGCAAATGGGCAGTAGTTTATCCTTCATTGCACAACAATAGTTCCACCTGTATTTTGTTTTATGTTGCTTTAATCTTGTTTAATTTTCGGTTTGAATTGTGTATATTTCCACCATGGGACCTTCAGGCGAAGGTCAGATTTTAGATACATTATTCAAATAAATAAACAAGCAAATAAACAAGTACCAATGATTAGTGCAGTAAGTCATCTTCCCACCACCCCCTTCCCACTTTTTTGAATACAGAAGATATCATTTTTCCATAGCTCAGTTGCAGAACATCTGCCTTGCCTGCAATAGGTCCCAGGTTCATTCCCCAGCGTATCCAGGTAGGGCTGAGACAGATTCCTGGAACCCTGGAGAGCCACTGCGTGTCAGAGCTGGCAGGACTGAGCTATATGAAATCAACAGTCTGACTCTCTACAAGCCAGCTTCCTGCACTCATCTGGCAAACCAGTCACCTGTATCCCGCAAGGGGTGCAAGACACCTCTCGCCCCATGGCTGCTACAGTTTGGCAGAGGCAGCAAGGATCTGTATCGCGCACTGCTACAGGCCCTGCTGTTGACTGTTAGGTTGTTCTCTTTGTTCACCAAAATGCTTTCCAGCCTGTTAAAAATCAGCAGTTTTATCTGAGGCGACAGGCTTATCCCAAGAAGAGAAATCTCAAAAGACAGGTGAGGTTGCTACAAATTGCAGAAGATCAAACGGTGCGAATTAATACCCTCAGAAAAATGAGCAGGAAAAAGGAGGACCCAGGGCTTTGTGCCATTTTAAAGAAGATGTACGCGGATTCGTAACGCTCCCATTTCTGTTGTTACTATATTTTTTTTATAAAAACTTGCTTTTTGGGTGATGCCGCAGCATTTATCCAAAACCCTAGATTTCCATATGTGTTTTTAAAAGTCAGTGGGACGTTTTGTTTAACAAACGTGATGGCTGTTGGGCCCCGATTGGGTATCTAGCCTGGATATCTAGTTTGGAAAGAGCAGACAGACACACAACTTGATTTCTGTATGTTATTATTCCTCAGTCTCCCCAACCGCAAGGCTCTTGTCCTTTGTTCCCCTCTAAATTACGTGCAATTATTTTTGTTTAGCGGGCTAATGTGGGAACTCTGTTCTGCGTGTGACAGAGAGAACAACTTAACCGTGCTGAGCTTTGTATCACGCCATGGCAATCAAGGCTCGTTAATAAGTCTGGAAGATTGATATCGGCTTGAAAGGCAAAACCTATACAATACAATTAATTAAGAAAGTTAAAACAAATGAACTCCTCAGAATGGAATTGGATCCCGTAGACAAGGTGGTAAAAGCCCAGAAGGGGAAGAAGAGCTGTAATTGAAAAGAGGGCTCTGGAAGACACGCTGCCTAGCTCCAACATTATCTTATCAGAAAATTAGCAAAATGTAATTTTTATGGGATTTTTTTTTTTAAAGATGTTATTTTTAACCACATCAAAAAAATCCCACCTCCTGGCTACTAGCACAAACCGTCATAATTGCTATAATTTGAAGTCTGGGCTGCAGAATGGCGGCTCTGATAGCTATCTCAGACTTGGGATATATTAGTGAGACAGCTGGGAGATGTATCTTTTCCGTGTGTGTGTTTTTGTACCAGATTTGGACTTCATTTGTGCCTATTATTTAATCCCCTTCTTGAGAATATACTATAGAATGATATTCCTCCACTTGCCGTGCTGGAGAAAATCAGGAGGTTAATAATATTGAGAGAGGTAAAGTTGACTGCAATTAACGTACCAATTATACCTGTGCTACGAAAGCAAAATTGTTTTATTTTACACTCTGTCTATCTCCCCGGTGAGTTCGACCATGTTTTAATACATCACAGAAACTTGTATTAATACGTTGAGGGCTCTAGATGAGATAAGTTAATGGAGACCATTCTGATTAAGCTCTCTTGGTGTGCATTTAGCTGCACAGGTGCCAATATAGGAAGGTCTATGTAGCAATGCAATTATACAGACATTTGCGCAGCACTGGAAAATGCTAAGAAGGCAATCCAGTGAAGACCCCTAGGATTCACTAGCAGTATCAATTAGGTAACTGGATTTGATTGAGGATCAGACCAGATGGCAAGACTGAAAGACAGCCAAAGGATATAGGAATGCACCGGAGGCAAGGAAGACCAAGGCTTAATTAGAAGAGGAAGCCCTCTTACACACCTTCCTGGGAAGAGCCAATAGCAAACCAGGGTGGGCAGAGTCTGTCCAGAATAGCACGATGCATCTCCATCTTCTAACGAGCCTTTTAAGAAGAGATGGTTCCCAGTCTGCATCTCTATCAGAATTGTTTTTACATGTTTCATCACTTGTCTGTTTGCCACTGTGAGCTGCCATTATTATTATTTATTGAATTTATATATATGTAATAAATAATAACAAGCAGAAGCTGCAGCATGCTGTGCACTGGCTCACCACATGGGGCAGGCTTCCAGCGCAAGCAATATTAAATGTGGGGCATTTATTGCAGCCAAGCCAACAATTCATGTTTTGCCAGAAAGGCACATGAAGGGGCTGAGACTCACAGAACTTCCCTGTAAACGTGATAAAGAGAACTCTGTGAGATCACTTCCCTCTTGTGTCCTGACAGGAAGGGGGTGTGGCTATATTTGCTCCTCCGCCATGTCTGTAACGTGAAAACATCTGTCTCTCTGAACTCCAGCTCAGACTCCATTTTTAAGCTACACCAGCGGTCAGCAATCTAAGGCCCATGGGGGTCATTTAACCGGCCCATGGACCCCCACTGCCCGCTCAGTCGGCTAACCCGGCGCAGATCAGAGCGGGGACCGCCTTCCGCAATGCTGGCCGGCTTTCTATTGGCTGCAGGAAGCTCCTGCAGCCAATGGGAAGCTGCGCACGCCTTCTCCATGTCGGAAGGAGCGCCAGAAATAGCATCTGCATGTGTGCGTGCGCACGAGCACACACTTCGACCCACTGCGGTGTCTGCGTAAAATGCTATTTTACCCTTTTATGACAGTTTGTGTGATATTTATTTTAAGGGGGAGAAAAGATTTTTAAGAGGGAGAAAAGAAGGGAACGTTAGGAAACCCAGGCAAGGCAGGTTATTATACCCTACTTAAACCCTAATTAAACTTGTCATGGGGAGAAGGGGAGAGTTGCCTGTGTACATCTCCTCCTCTGTCTCCTTGCCACCAGACTATTCCCCAATTTTTACAGCCCCATGGTGGTCTTGGTGGACCCATTTGGACCTGGGGTCCCTTAACCCACTGTGGTCAAAACCTTGGTTGACCCCAATTGGTCCAATTCTGCTTGGGATCTGTGATTCAGTTAGATCAAGTGCACTGCTTAATAATAATTTTGCCATGCCTCTGCATGGATCATTCAGTCACTGAATTACAGGCCCTCATAGGAGGAGGCTGCCCAGTTGAATCTCATAATGACTTACTATTCCACACATGACTCCTTCACATTAGGGGGAACACCAATAACTGTGTCTCATTCACACAAAAATGTGGATTGGAGGCTTCCAAAGGAGAAGGTAATTCTTACACCCTTGCATATCTGAAAGCAGATGTTGTCAAGGCATAAGTGAGACATTCCCATTTTAATTCAGGAATCTTCTACTTTCAGAAATTTGATAAATGTGTGCCACAAAATAGCAGGGGTGTGGCAATAAAACCACCCTGTTTATTTGACTGAGGGCTCGTTGGAAGTTTTGATGAGTTCAAGAATTTGGCTGAAATGTGGGGGCTTCGTGGTGTTAGTCACTGGGCCGGGGGAGGGAAATCCCCACATTTCGAAAACCTGCCTTCCACTTCCTAGGTTTTCTCTTTTCATATGATGAAGAGAGGGGAGTTGCTCTATAAGTCATCAGGCTGTGAAATTATGCTATTAATTCAACATCAAGGATTCAGAAGAATAAGTGTAATTGAATGAAGCTCTGGAGTGTGTGGAGGAAACATAAAGCTCTCTGATTTCTTAGCAGGCTCGTTTTTGTAGTGCATCACTGATGATTTGGGTGCTAATCTAATGGAAAATGAATGTGGCTCTTAAACATGTGCTAGCTGTGAGTCATATTACACACCGATGTGGTTTCACACCTTCCTTCTGCATTGACTTTTTCAACTATAGGGTGGGTTTTTTTTATCATCATCATTATTATTAACCATTATATAATCACTATCCTGTATTCAATAGCAATCGTGCAAAATTCTTTCCTATGCCATGCAGTGTAGGTTGTTGGTTCTTGCGCAATGGGATGGCACCTCCAGATGAGAAAAAAACTGTGAAGTTTGTTTGTTTATCCCCTACCCTTCACCCTAAGGTCCCAGAGTGGGCTAAATATGGTAATAACTAAATATTAAGATTATCATACAATTGTCATTCCCAAACTCAGGACTGGGGTCATAAGACATTTTGTAGCAGTGGAGAGGTGTCTCCCCTGCACCACCACAGTTCTGGATGCAAGGTACCCAAGGCCCATCAAATGAATTTGGCACCTGAAGCAGAATATCCCACAGGGGCCTCTTCCCCTCTCTAGCAGTAAAAATACAATTGTAAGTTAAATCTGCAGTCCAGTGCAAACTTACCTGGAAGTCGGTCCTATCAAACTCAATGGAGATTACCTCTCAGCCGGACGATAAATTCTGTTTGGTTTACATTTTAAGATGAACATAACTCACCTGCACTATCTGAATCAATATGCAAACCTAAGCGTGGCCAGTTTTCAAAATCTGCACTTCTCTGAATTTTGCAATGCAGTTCTCCAGCCAAGTAATTTGGGAGCAGGGTTAGGTTGGGGCATGCATATACTAAGGCATACTAAAGTGTGCATAAAAAGTCACATGTTGGGAAAATAGCATACAAAATGCATTTCATTAGGGGAAATTGCTTTTCAGAAATGAGTCAATTAGGCAAAATTGCATAGGAAAAAATGTGTATATTAGAGAAGTTCACACTTCTGTTTTGTAAATTGCAAACTGATGTGGAAATGTGAAAAACTGAATTTATGATTGAGGGGGAAATGAGAAACTGAGAGAAAAAGAAATTTGCTCATCCATAACCCTTTCATCATACCCTAAATCAGAGCTGCCTGAAGCGACACCTAATAGTAGAGCTGGCCCAATTTCTGATATGCCAGAGCTGGAAGCTGCCATAGCCACAACAACATAAACTACCATCTTGTCATTGCTTCCTATATATTGGCTGGGTGGGTGTGTTAAATACTTATATATATAATCCATTGTGTTCCTCAAGTTCTCTTGATAGAAGTGAGGCTACGGAAGGAAAGAATAACTGCTTGCTATAACAAAGGCGATGCTATCTGCCTCTTAAACCTCCCTCCCTCCTCTACCCAAGTCATTCAAATATGTGTTTACTCTTGAGTTTGTACCATCTTGCGTGTCAGAACATCTTTCTTTAGGTCTAAGTGGTTAGATAAGGCAACAAACCACAAAAATGTTTTAATTGCCAATCATCAAAAGGGGCTTTGCTCCAGCTGCAGCTGTAAAGATGGTGGGAAGGCACCCTGGGAGACATTTGAAGGTTCATATTTGCACAAGGGTGGTGAAAGCATAAGATTCAGAAACAGAGCCCAGGGGGGGAAACCACACACACAAACATGCTGACCTTCCTTTCCTTGTGCCACATTGTGAATTATCCTCCTACTGTATAGTACTCAATATATTATATTTCCAAAATATTGCATGGCTAAACATGGATGATTGTTAGTGGTTCAATTTCTCACCAACCCTGGACATTCAGTGATTTTTCAGGAACAGTTAACATTTGATCATATCTGAATGCAGCAAAGTTAACATTTGACAGGAGCTGACATGTCAACAGTAAAAGGTAAAGGTAAAGGTACCCCTGCCCGTACGGGCCAGTCATGTCCAACTCTAGGGTTGTGCGCCCATCTCACTTAAGAGGCTGGGGGCCAGCACTGTCCGGAGACACGTCCGGGTCACGTGGCCAGCGTGACGAAGCTGCTATGGCGAGCCAGCACCAGCGCAGCACACGGAAATGCCGTTTACCTTCCCGCTATAAAGCGGTACCTATTTATCTACTTGCACTTAGGGATGCTTTTGAACTGCTAGGTGGGCAGGAGCTGGGACCGAAAGACAGGAGCTCACCCCGCTGCGGGGATTCGAACCGCCGACCATATGATCGGCAAGTCCTAGGCACTGAGGTTTTACCCACAGCGCCACCCGTGTCCCTATCATATGGTATATTTTACCAAATGTGGCAGCGTGTGAGAATCCCTTGCAGACGACCGCGGTGCCTGGAGACAGACAGGTTGTGTATTCACAGCAATGACCAGAGGAGAAATGACCACTGTGAGAAGTTCAGAGGGGAAAAACGTTGTGGTGCATCTGCAGCAGCACAACTGGACGCCTTCATCTGCCCCAGCTGCAATAAAACATGTATTTCCTGTATTGGTCTCTACAGCCACAGCAGGCACTGTAATTCTCCAAGGGTTTGACTTTACCCTTGATGCTGCACTCTTCCATTGTTTCTCGAGACAGATGGATGCCAACAGCTTGCTATTAGAACTGAAGCTTCAGTATATTGAAACGAGCCAGCCTACTAGCCATTGAATCAGTTGTGAATCATTGGATCCATGTTGTGAATGTTTATGAGCAATCTAGTGGCTCCGAAATAAAAGAGAAAAATGTCTTGGCACACAAGGCCTAGAGACAGGTGTGTATCATTGATGGGAAGGCCTTGAGACAAATATGTACGTTTGGTGTGAAGCAACACTATCAAAGTGTTGAAACACTAGGCTGTGTGCGTGTTTGAGTGTTCTGGGCAAATGAGTACTGCAGCTGAACAGAACAAATGAGATATTAATTAAATTGTTCTTCCTTGGAGTGGAAGAAGTGCAAGTGGGAGCAAGGAATGGGCATTTGATCTGGTATTTAGTTGCATTGCTCAAAATGCTATCTTGAGCGGGAGATGTGAGTTTGAAGCACCAAGATTATTCTGCCCCCACCCCCAAAAGCTTGAGGAATACGGCAGAATACCCTGAGAATACCCCCAGAATACCCTGATCTTGAGGAATACAGCAGAGTATCAATTAAAAACTGTAAATGAATAAGTAATGACCTAAGACTCTACGTACAGCCCATCCACCTGGCACAGTAACAACACAATAAACTGCCCAGGTCATATGTTCAGTAGATTTGATGTGCATGTGGCGTTGCCAACATCTCCCAGGTGTGCAGAAGTGACTGGTATGCTAACATAATACAATGGCGTGGGCGGGTGCTTTGCAGGAGATGGTGTTTCTTTAAATCCCTGAAGCATTTGTCCCACAGTGTACATCTGTATCCATTTCCTACTGAAGCTTTAGCTGGTTCTCCTTCTCAGCGTCAACTCTCTAGCACTTTGAGAGTTACTAAGGTATTTCCTGAAGTGCGTGCCAGCTCCTCTCGCTTGCTAAAGGAGTCTTGCTTCCACTAGCATAGTCTATATGCAGGCTGATGCACATCACTGACTAGATGTGGATGTGGTTATGACTAATCTAAGTATGTATCAGTACATGCCCACACATTCTCACTCACCCTGGATTAGGACCGGGGAGACCTTGTGGGAATTAAACTCTAGTATACCCTCCAACATTTTTCTGATGGAAATAGGGACATCCTAAAGAAAAGTGGGACATTCTGGGATCAAATCAGAAACCAGGATGGCTTCTCCTAAACCAGGGAAATCCCTGGAAAATAGGGATACTTGGAGGCTCTGCTCTAGTTCCCATTTGCAGAGTATGTGGAAAAATAGCTCGGGGTCATTTGACCCTTTAATTTGATCTCTTTCCCCTCCTATAACAACTATGCAAGACACCCTCTTTTAAAGTTTAAATAATATATAACTTTTACTTAGTGTTCTTGCAGTTGCAGATTAAAATATATACAACGCAGGTGGGTGTTTCTTGAGTTGCTAAAACATCTTACATAGATTTAAACTGTTGCAGACTAACTCTGACCCTGAGGCAGACAGCGTCACAACACACCATGCCGGCTGCTCTAACTGTTAAGACTGTTCAACTAACTGCCATAACCATACCAACTGCCATAACTGCCACAGAGTGTATGAGGTCATGGGGTTCCACAGCTCTTGCAATTAACCCTTCACATTTGCATTTTGGATGCTGACACCCCACAGAATAGGAGGAAATAACTAGGAAACAGCATCCTCCCAAAAGCAGCTTCACAGAGATAAGAGAGGCTACTCTGAAACGGCAAACCTTTCTCTACGTCCTTGTCCTACTAGACTCCGTTGACATATCCACTCAACCTGATTTTACTACCGCAATTTTGTAAAGTTTGAAACTGACCAGCCATTGAACATTTTCGTCTCCACTAGCTGCAAATTCTTGGCAATGTATTGTAATGGTTTTATTTTATTTTTATTCTCCCTTTTTTTGTTCCTCTTTTATTTTCCACTGACTCCTCTTGTTTTTCTTTTATTTATCCTCCCCAGTTCTCTTTCTCCCTTTCCCCACCTTCTATTCTCATTCTCTTTTCTCCTTTTAACTATTTTTCTAGGGCTATTCTTATCCCTCCCTTCCCCTCTTTCCTCACTCTTGCTCCCACCCCGATCTTTCTAGAATTTCCTTTTCTAAAGCAGGCTTTCTATGATTCCTTTATTTTGATTCCTCTTAGCGGCCTTCTGAACTATTTTAAGTATACAAATGATGGCACTAATGGAGCTTCATGTTTATATTTAGTTCTATCATAAATTTATTACTCCTCCCCTTTGTTGAGTTTTGTGAGCTTACTTGCTCAAAGGTGTTAGCAATATTGTTTTTGTTCTTACTGATGATCTCTTGCCCTATGTGGCAAAGTAGGTGATCTGTGAAGGTTGAAAACCAGGCATATCATTAAAGTGAAGTTTTACTCTCCAGGTTTCTCCATGCGTTCCCATTTTTGTTGTTGTATTTTCAGGGTAATGCAGTTCCTTGGACACTGAAATGTAAAATACATTTTGTATAAATGTTTTCTTGTAAATGGCAGCTCTTAAAGTAGTGACCTTGAATGTGAAGGCTTTGGGTGATGTAATTAAAAGGAAATGGCTAAGTACATACTTATTAAGTATGAAACCGCATATTACTTTCTTAAAGGAAATCCACAAAGTACGAGAAAAGGTAAGTTTTTAAATGATAAATAGTTTAGCCAGCAGGCCAGCAGGTCCTGGTTCCTGGTTCTAATAAGTCATCGGAAGTGGCTGTAATTATCAGTGTTAATCTAGACTTTAAAATCATTGCTATAATGCATGATCAGAGTAGTATGTTTGTTTTTGTCCTAGGTCTGTTGAATGGTTCTAAAGAAATAATAGCGGGCTCCCACCATGCTGCAAATATAAAACAATCTGACTTTCTAAACAAATCTTTAAATAGGCTCATGTCATTTTCTAAAGGGGAAGTAATCTTAGGTGGATATCCACCTGTGAACATTTGCAGGGTTTCATTAGCAGATTTGGATGGATGTAAAAATATGGAAATTGCCCTTAGGGGAAAGATAAAAAATGGAAAAGTCAATATCATTTCTTACATCCACTTTGTAGATGGGGCTTTGATGTCTGGAGTGAAAAGCTCCCTGTTGATTCTAGTTTCTCCTTCCATCCTAACTGCCTTGGTACACAATGCCACTGTCACTGGGGTAAAGCATTAACATTGGAAATATTAAAATTATGGACCATGTTCTGATTGAACTTGCATAAACCATGCAAAATGCAACTTCCTTGTTTCCTAAGTGGTCCTTTTCACCAGGGACATTGGTGCCATCAACGGGTCTTTCACCGCCAATAGGTGTCCCACCTCCACATCATTTTCTTCATCTTCCGCCATCAGTTTCTTCTGTCCCACCACCTCTCCATCCTTCAGGCCATTCCAGGCCTGCTTCCTCTGTCTCTTGCTCCACTGCGAGCTCTTTTGACCCCAACACTTGATATTTTGTACCTCCCACTATTGCTGAGCAATGTCATACTGGTTGAATCTCCCGCTAGATATCTCCCTACCTCCCAGGTTACCAGTTCATGACTTGCTTTGGGCAGAATCCTTGGCATGATTTGTGGCTGTTACTTCCTGCGATGCTCTTTCCCATGAGAATGTGGTGGTGCCTTTGAAGAGGCATCTGAAACTGGGGGGGGGGGGACAGCAGCAAATATGTCTTCTGCCAGCTACAACAACAGCCAGCCACCTCTGTTTAGCCAGAACGCAGCAGATTCAGGTATCATCAGCCGCCTTCCGATTTCTACATCTCACATGCCCTGGGTAACTACAGTAGACAAGGCATCCAATGTTCCCAGGAGTGGTCACAAACTCAAAGAGGGAAAGAGACCTTGATCGGACTGTTATGTTCTGAGGTTCTCACCCTGGGCCAGCAGGGGGATACTGTAGATAGTTTTCACTCAAGTCCACATATGCAAATAAGGGGTCAAAAGTGACGTTCAGTGATTGGATAGTTACAGAAAATGGCTACTGTTGCGTTCTAGTGGAGCTCTATATAAGCAGGCTGGCTGAACCCTTCAGTTCAGTTCTGTTCTGGCCTGTGAATAAACAAGAGCTGTTTGAAGAATCACTGTGTTGTCTGATATGTTCACCCACAACTTAACAGGACACCCACAACAAATATGATGAAAGGATCATTACTATAGCTAGGGTCGCCATATTTCAAAAGTAAAAAGCAGGACACCCCGAAAATCCGGACATATGGCAGCCCTAACTATAGCCAAGAGTGCAGCTACAGTTTTGAGCTGGACTGTTACAGGAGTAGAGATCATAGTAGGAAGAGAGAAGATTGTCACTGGGACACAGAGGCAAAGAGAAGGACAGCAAACACAAATCACAGTGTAAGCAGAAGGTCGATACCACAAACACAACAAGGAAATGAAGGTAGTGCATGAGGATGGTGTGCCAGAGGGAAATGGACAGGACTGCAAGGAATACCGGTATATCTGTGGTCCAAAAACAGTACCTCTACAAGCAGCCTGTGACTGTTTTTGTTAGGAAATAAAAATGGCTGAAATGATTGGCAACCGAAAAAGAAAAAAAGAAAAAGCCAGTACATTTTATGAACCCAAAGCCACCTGGGAGAAGAAAACCACACTGTTTATTCCCTCCCTGTTTGCTTTTTTTCTTCTCCTACACCCCCCCCCCAGTTCACTTAGCTTTTCCCCCACCCCAGCCCCCATCACAGGGAGTTCTACTACCTAATGGATTAGCAGTGATCTTCACAGATTGCTCACACCTGCAGTTCTGTCTACTCCCCTCTTCCACTTTGCTCAATCAGCCATACCTTGGTAAGTCCATCAGCTTCCAAAATGACATGTGAAACGAGGCCCACCTGACAGCTCAAGACTTGACACCTGGGCGGGTGGGGTGCGGGGGAGGTGGACTTTTACAATTAAAACTGCTGGGAGACAGTTGAATAAAGACAAGAAGGGTAAGATTGCACATGATGGGTGAGCTAGAAGAACGGAGCGTGTCGCCTTGGAACCGATTCGCACAACCACTTCTAAATAAACAAATAAATGTCTAGATCCAAAGAGAAAAGTCTACATGCACGAAGCTTCTTCGATAGGAGTGGCTGGTTTTTCTTCTTCTTTTCAGCCCCCTAAGCATCATGAGGTATTGCTCTGGAGGGCCTCTGACCTTTGAGGGCTTGCAGAGGATGTGGAAGGAGTCTGCTGCCAGGAAGAGGAACTGAAACACCCTCTTATGGTGTGATGCTTTGGATCTTGGCGGAGGTGAAGTTAATCCATGTTTAGCTATTTTTCCCGGTTCAGCTGGTCTCATGATTAGGATTGCCATCGTTTTAAGTGGCCAAGCTCCCATGCCTTTAACAGCAGTCTGATGCAGAGGAATTGAGCAAGGGAAGTTTGTACCCATCAGGCATTGCAGAGGGCTGGACTCGATGGTCCTCAGGATCCCTTCCAACTCTACACTTCTGTGATTCCCTAACGCTTGAAATAACTTTGGCAGACTGCCTGCCCGACACCCTGAAATTAAAATCCCAAAGTAGGGGGTTGTTGGTGTGATATATGCTGTGTGCATGTGATGCATTTAAGGTAGGTTATCTCAGCGGCTTCTCCATAAGGGCAGATCAAAAACTGCTGCTGAAACTCCAACTCAAGCGTCGCCTTGGCAACGCTCTAACTTTGCAAAAAGCCATCAGGCACAATGCACACATCACAAATAAGCAGTCGGCTAAGCATGAGACAGGCAGTGGGCTACATGTCAGATTGCATTGTGCTAAAAGTGCTGAGTAATCCTGAAATTGTTCGGCAATAAATAAGAAGCGGGGTTTGGGGAGTCTCCCTGTGTGGTCTCTCTCTCTCTCATTTCATCTCACACTTCCCCAGCTGTTATCTTCCTGACCTACATACCTGGCATAGACTGTCTCAAGCTTATCAATCAAAGCTTGAAGCTCTTTTCGCTGCTTCCTGGTTAAGCCAACAGGAAGTGAAAATCGCCCTGACCTTTGACAGGTAAGGATGAATTCCTTGAGAAGAAACATTGAGGAAGTCAGCACTGAATGGCTGATTGCTCTAATACTGGAGGTGGGGTCTGTTTCTTTTTCTTTTTTATCCTAGGCAAAACATGACCCTAGGTAGACCTCACTTAGCCTATGCCTTTAAAGCACATTCAAAGCATATTTCCCCCCTCAAAGAATTCTGGGTAGTTTGTTATGGGTTGCTGGGAATCGTAACTCAGTGAGGGGCAAACTACAGTACCCGAAATCTTTTGTCGGTAGAAATGTGCTTTCAAAGCACATTTAAAAGCATAGTGTATATAAGCCACCACCATTCATGTTCTGCCAAAAAAAGAGAGTCCAAGAGACTCTAAATCATGTCTATTTATGTCAGGGTACCTCATATGATGCCAACAACAAGTAGGTGCAATTATTTATGCCACAAATATGACGTTGCCAGAAACAATGTCTGCACTAAGCATGAACTCCGCCATAGGATGCTGCCCTTTAGTGCTAAAATAGGGGCCAGCCACCACAATGTAGAAATGGCCTATTATTATTATTTATTAGATTTATATACCGCCCTTCTTAATAAGCTCTCAGGGTGGTTCACCCTAGTGGCAGGGTAGGGGCAAGAGGGGCAATCTTACACCTGCTTTGCAGACCCATGTGGTTCAGCGTGACCCTGTGTGAATCACTGTAGTGAGCAATGATTTTCAGGTCTTATAATATTTTATGTGTGGGCAGGGGTGTGGTGAGCGACACATTTGACAGCCCACCTGCTGCCTACGCTGGGATTTGCTCCAAGCTAGCGAGCTTTCTGTGGCTTCTCCTAGGCCAGGGATGGAGACCAACAAACCCCCAGCCCTCTCTATCTCGCCCTTGAGACTCTCCTCTGGCCATGTCCCTTCTCTCCAGGTCATATGCCTCATTGGCAATGCTTTGCACCCACCTTGAGTATTTTTGCCTGGCAGGAATGCTTCCATGAACTCCAACAATGCCTTTGTTTGCCTGGATGGCGGACCGAGAGGCATGTGTGAGTTTGTGCAGAAACGAGACATGCATCTGGCTGTGACCACCACTGCCAGGCCACCCCTGGAAGCAGAGATGTACCAAGGCAAGGAGCCTCATGCGCCCTTGGCAAGGTGCTATATTGACCCCCCACTCCTGGAAAAAAACCACTTTAACACAAAAGCCACATTAGAAGTTACTACATTTCATGTGGCCAAAGTACTCAAAGCATTGAGGTGAAGCAAGGAGGAAGGGCAGAAAAATTCACACGCCTTTGTGTCACGGTGCAAGAAGGACAGGAAGCTTCTGCTGTGTTTGATCTCACTGCGACAGCGGTGGCGCAGAATCATACACTCCATGATCCGGTAGCTGGTTTTTGTGCCGTCTCCTAGGTCTGCGCCCGAGCAGGGGTCGGGTTCAACAACCCATAAGTACATCTCTGCATGAAGGTTTTCCCAGAGGAGAATGTAAACCTCAGTCTGAAAAGGGCTCCCTAATCCCTGTTCGCAGGCACTGCCCCTTTCCTTTTCAAAACTTTCCTGCTGTGTTTTGAGGGCTAGAAACTTGCCCGGAGGACTTGGAATGTCAAACGCCGCTTCGTGAAAGCCCAGCTTCCCAGGTTTCAGACACTCACAGCCCTGCTTAGATTTTGTGGCTGGAGATCAGAGAAAGACTTACTGCAGTCATTTGTAGGGCAACACGGAAACCTCAGGATTTTGCTAGGAGATGTACGTGCATTCTCGTTTCATTTCCTTGTAATTTAATTCTCCTGGAAACACATAAATACACGATGATCAGCGAACGGTTTAAGGGTTTACAGTCAAATTCCATAGGTGGTTCCAGGATGTAGTGACATCAAACAAACATTCTTGGGAGAGAACAGAGCTCACTTTCACTAACAGGGTTTTACTGTGCTTGCCCAGGGAACCTGGGTGGAAGCAATAAACCAGGTGAAATCATTGTAAGAACATTTTGGGTTTCCCTCATTGTTCTGGACTGACATCAGAAGCATTCAAATATAATTTCTAACTCACTTGGGTGTTGTTGTTTTTAAGTATTTGGGGCCTTCTTACCAAAAATCCAGTATATGAGGCTCAAGACAATTACAGCTAGTTAAAGGTAACGGGGACCCCTGACCATTAGGTCCAGTCGTGGCCGACTCTGGGGTTGCAGCGCTCATCTCGCTTTATTGGCCGAGGGAGCCGGCGTACAGCTTCCGGGTCATGTGGCCAGCATGACTAAGCCGCTTCTGGCGAACCAGAGCAATGCATGGAAACGCCATTTACCTTCCCACCGGAGTGGTACCTATTTATCTACTTGCACTTTGACGTGCTTTCGAACTGCTAGGTTGGCAGGAGCAGGGACCGAGCAACAGGAGCTCACCCCGCCACAGGGATTCGAACCGCCAACCTTCTGATCGGCAAGTCCTAGGCTCTGTGGTTTAACCACAGCGCCACCCTTACAATTACACCTAGGTGGGTCCTAAAATATATATTGTTCATGTGTCAAAGGGTAGATCTTCAACATAAAATGAAAGCTGCACAATGAAGGTACCAGACACCCCTCTGTTGGGGAAGGAATTCCATAGCTATAGGGCTGCTGCAAAGAATGCCCTCTCCCAGATCACCTCCTAAACCTCTGGAGGTGGTAGAACTACCAATAGGGCCCCCTCTGCTGATCTTAGCCACTGAGAGGGTCTGTAGGGAAGGAGGCAGTCTTTATTTTAAAATCGTTTTAGCATATATTAAAAACTGGATTAGAAATCAGACTCCTACAATGGTGTTGACAGCATTTCAAAGTTGAACATTCCTGTTTTATGCAATGTGTTCACCACATTAAAGATATTGCATTAGGTTAAAGATCTACTTATATAGCATATAGAAGAACAAGCCTTGCTGAATCATAACCAGCATGGCTTCTGCAAGGGTAAGTTTTGTCTCACTAACCTTCCAGATTTCTTTAACAGTATCAACAAGCATAGAGACAGAGGTGACCCAGTTGACCCCACTTAGACCCTCAAAAAGTCCCTCACCAAAGACTCTTGAGTAAGCTTAGCAGTCACTGAATAAGAGAGCTCTTGTAGATCAATAACTGATTAAGAAACGGGAAGCAGAGGGTAGGAATAAATCGACAAGGGTGGGTATTGGGACTTGTGGTTTTTAACTTGTTCATAAACTAATTTGTTCATATATTAGCTGAATCTGAATATTGGAAGACTCAGGACAAACAAAAGAAAGTACTTCTTCACACAACAGTGCATAGTTAAAGCTGTGGCATTTGCTCCCACAGGATGTTGTGCTTAGCCACCAGAGCATAGCTGTCAACCGTCCCTTATTTGGTGGGAAAGTCCCTTATCCCAGCACTGGTGTCCCGCTGCTGTCCCTTATTGATGATGTCCCTTAAATTTCCCAGGTTTCAAAGGAAGCAGCTCCTTTCCCTCCCTCCCTGCCAGCCAGGGAGGAGGGAGGCTCCAACTGTGTTGCTTGGCTGCGTTGCTCACCCAATAAGGAGTCTAAGAACAACTGGGGGGTGGAGCTTGCATGCCTTGTGCTGATCAAATCAGCCGCATTGCCTGGGGACTCGCCTTTGCTCAGCGCTTCCCAGCGGAGAGGTGACGGTGGTTTTCCTTGCTGCATCCCCTTTGCCGGGTTGCTGCTCTGTGGGAACCACCGCTTGAGGCTTCGTTTGGCTGCTGGCTGGGCTCTCTGCCTTTCGTTCGGAGGGGCTCAGAAGTTGAACATACCTGTGTTTGGAAAATCCCTTATTTTGGCTGCTGATCCCTTATTTTCGAGGCTGCTGGTCCCTTATTTTCAAATCTGTAAGTTGACAGCTATGCACCAGAGTGGATGGCTTCAAAAGAGGATTAGACAAATTCATGGAGGAATAGGGCTATTAGCCATATTGCACTCAGATCCTCCTTGTTTGCATCTGGTTGGTCTCTATGAGAACATGGTGCTGGACTTTTGGCCTGATCTTATGTTCTTAGGGTACTTTGATGTAAACATATTGGATTACTTCATGGTCTAAGACCCTTGTACCTACGGGACCACCTCTCCTGGTATGCCCCACGGAGAGCCTCAAGGTCCATAAATAGCAACACCTTAGTGGTCCCGGGCCCTAAGGAGGTTAGATTAGCCTCAACCAGAGCCAGGGGCTTTTCAACACTGGCACCAGCCTGATGGAACGCTCTTTCTCATGAGACCAGGGCCCTGCAGGATCTGATTTCCTTCCGCAGGGCCTGTAAGACAGAGTTGTTCCGCCTGGCCTATGGCTTGGAATTAACTTGATCCCCTCCCCCTCTTTCTTTTTTCCTTTTTCCTTCTGTGACAGAACTCCTACTTGGGGACTTCCCTGGTTTTTTTCTGGCCCACGCAGGACCAGTCTGGATAGTTAGCCTTGGTGAAGACTTGACATTTTGATCCCCAAAAGAGTTTCTGCTGAAATGAGGCTGTATTTTAATGTTGTATTTTAATCTTGTTTTTAAGTTGTATTTCAATCAATTGTTTTATATTTGGTGTTAGCTGCCCTGAGCCCAGTCTTGGCTGTGGAAGGCGGGGTATAAATAAAATTATTATTATTATTATTATTATTATTATTATTATTATTATTATTATTAATGTCCAGCAAGCCTTTTGAATCACCACAATTATTCTAAAATGAATTCAAACCAAAAGAGAATGATCTCAAGGCCAGGAATGTAGGGTTCTCCCCCCACAACCTTTTAAAACATTTTTAAAGCATTCCCCCCCACCTCGCAGACTTTAACTAAATTTTATCCACAATCGTCAGTCAGGGCAGACAGCTGAGAGCAATATTAGAGCAGGTAATTGTGTGGATCCATCAACAGCTTTTGTCCTCCAGCTACTGAGTCTTATACTAAAGTGGGCACAGAAGAGCACTGTAGTAGATTAAAGGCAAAAGATCTTTCTTCAGTTGCTTCCCTGCTAACCAGCTGTTATTTTCTACAGGAGGGGACAGGAGCCGTCCTAGTATCTATAGGGATAATCTAACCTGCTGCAGACTCTGGTTTTCCCCTCCTCAAGTCACGAAGCAGTTTATTCTTCTGCTTTTAACATCAGGCTCTCCCCCACCTGCCTATCTTGTGATCTGGCTCTGACATTAATTATGTGTGCACAGTATTTTAACTATCTATAAATTTGGGGAAAACATTTTCCTTTTCTCTTCCCCTGCCCTGCTTCTCTGTTATTCTATAGATGCATATCCAACGTTCTTTGATCCTAGGTGGAGGAATTCGCGAAAAGGTTTGTGGTGGGAAATAAATGCCCTGGGAGGAACAGTCACATTTTATTAACATCTTATTGTCAGTCACACACATTGATAAACATGCTGATAAACATACACTGCTGACGGATGCCTGCAACAGTTATGGGAACATATGTGTGGATGCAAAAAAAAAATGTAGAGTTGCCAACTTTTCAACCGCCTCTGTAGCTGTGCTTTTATCAGTTTAGCAGGCAAGAACTAGGAAGTAAATCTCTGGATGCAGCACAGTCACAGAGGCCTGTTGAAAAGGCAGCCCCAAAGTACCGTATTTTTCGCTCTATAGGACGCACTTTTCCCCCTCCAAAAATTAAGGGGAAATGTGTGTGCGTCCTATGGAGCGAATGCAGGCTCCTTGGCTTTAGCAATAGCAACGCGAAGCCTCCGAAGCGCAGAGGGAGCGCGCACTCCGGAGGCTTCACGTTGCTTTCGCTGAAGCCTGGAGAGCGAGAGGGGTCGGTGCTCCAGGATTCAGGGATAGCTGCCTGAAGCCTTCAGAACGCAGCGCGAGTTCCCGCTGCGCTCCGCAGGCTTCAGGTTCCTTTCACTGAAGCCAGGAGAGTCTTGCTCTCCCGGCTTCAGCAGAGAGGGAGAGCTGCGCAGCACCCCTTCAGCCAAGCGGGAGGAGAAATGGAAGGGGCTCTGTTTCTCCTGCCGCTTCGCTGAAGGGGCGCTGAGCAGAGAGGGGGAGAAATTTTTTTTCTTGTTCTCCCCCTCTAAAACAAGGTGCGTCCAATGGTTGGGTGCGTCCTATAGAGCAAAAAATACGGTATGTTTTCATGGCTAGAGGTGTAAGAATCCATTGGGATGGCAGTTTTGAATGTGATAAGCATGAGTTCAATGTTTTGAGACAACAGTTAACAAGGTGGAAATATTCATTAGCTGGAGACCATACACTGGAGACCATACCCTCTTCCTTGATTTCACCTGCTAGGGATGACTTGGGAATCCTTTTTCCTGTCAGATCTCTTCCCCCCCTTTTTTTTTTGAAACAGAGCTTTTGTGAAGGTTTTTCTCTCCACACAAAAAGTGACAAGGAAGGCCTTGGCTTACGGTTGCAGTGAGGAACTTGTGGTCCTTTGAAGAGTGAATGAATGAATGAATGAATTATAAGCCTTTCATCCGAAGATCACAGGGCAGTTCACAACATAAAAATACAAAATGAGAACACAAAATACATACCAAAATGAAAACAAACCAGTAACCCGACCTCCCACAATTGTTGCTGGCATCTGTCTGTCTTGGGAGATATGGAAGAGTGGACCTTTGGGTAGGGTTGCTATAAGTCTGGGAATTCCCGGACATGCCCTCTTTTGGGGGTTCTACATTCCCATGGGGGGTGTTTTACATTTTAAAGCAAATGTCCTGGATTTTGTGTTTTCGTTTTGTTTTTTTGTTTGTGGGCTGCTCTGGCATGGGTGGCGGGGCTATCGGGCGATTGCCCTAAAAAAAAAATTCAAACTGTGGGAAGCTTGCAGCACCTTCTGTGGCTGTAGAGGCCAATAGGGGAGAGACATGTTTTATTGCAGGTGGGGCTGATGAAGGTACCCAGTTGTGCAGGTGCCCCACGGCGTTTCTTCTCTTTGTGCTCCTCCCAGAGGTCTTTCCTCCTCTGGTCACTGCTGTGGATACACAACCTGACACAAACACATTCATAGGGTTGCCATCTTTCAAAAAGTAAAAACCAGGACACCTTGGTTGAGCTTTATTTTAGGAAACCCCCAAAGTTGTGGTTTTGTTTTTTTTACAAAACACACACACACACCCATGAAATTTTTTGATTGTCCGAGATCCATCCAGGGCAAAGAGCTGCCTTTTCGGAAATTCCCCTCAAACGCCAATTCCACCTGTCAAATTTAAACAGTAAAATCATACAAAAACATTAATAATAGAATTAATCAGCCAAAGGCCTGGTTAAAGAGAAACGACATTGCCTGTCGGCTGTTCGTCCAACATTGCCAATGGTCAGGGATGATGGGAGCTAAAGTCCAGCAAATCTAGAGGGCCACAAATCCTCTAGCTCTGCTTTAATGGTCTCGTTTTTCAGGACTAGGACAGGTAGTTGTTGCTGCCACTGCTGTTACAATTTATACCCCAACCTTTCCCCCAAAGGAGCCCAGGGAGGCAAAAAAAATCAATTACGATATCATTGAAACATTCTAAAAAGGAGTTTAAAAATTATACTGCCGCTTATTTGCACTGCAAAATAAGAGGTTATGCTTATGGGATAAAGAAGAAGAGCTGGTCTTCCTCTCTAGCTGAGATTCCTGCACTGCAGGGGGTTGGAATAGATGGCTCTCGTGGTCCCCTGCAACTCTGCAATTCTATGATTCTTATAGTAATATCTATCCACCTCTTTCTTGCCCCCTTGGTTTAGTTCCTATGTTGTTTTGAGAAGTTCAAATTAAGTAGATTTGCCTTTAAGTGAGAACTGGATCACAGGTCTTCTCTCCCATCCTCAACTGAGACAAATTGAGTAAGTGTGGCTGAAATAGTTTTGAGTTGCAACTATTCTGTATTAACGACAGCTGAATTTTAATGGAGCAAGAATTATTCCTTGTCTACCTAACCTCGTACCTTTACATTGGTAGTATTCTTTCACAGGAGGGAAGAAAACATTTTAGAAACAGTTTGTTTCGGGCACTCTTAAAAAAATAATCTAAATCACTCAATTTACATGAAAAAGGGGTTTCCTGAAGGGTTTAAATATGCTTTTTAAAAAATCAACAATGCATTGCTAACACATGGTGGGCTTTGTGTTGCGCATATGCTGTTTCTGCCCCCGCCCTCCATCTTCTTTGGACCAGGAGGAAAATGTTGCAGTTATAAGGGATTATTTAGAAATCAAGTCAATTCAGGTTAATACAATTTCTGGGAAAGGTTCCTTTTTGGCGTGTCTGCTGAAAATAGCAAAGAGCGAGCAAGAGCAAAAGCCTAAATCAGTGTATTTGTATTGCTAAGATTCTTGCACAACATTCAAAACTTCAGCCTCTCTTTCATTGACCTTAGAAAATTAAGATCCCAAATTCATACCAGTGTACCCCATAATATTCCCTTGTGTCATCCAGGTTTATGTTGCTCGTTATCCATTGCGGTGTTTTAAAATAAAGAGAATGCAAAACAATTTCAGGTTAAAAAAAAAGAAAAGATTTAAAACAGTTACTACAGCTCACAGCTATAGTAACTTCCCTCACTTTGACTATGCTGATTTAAACCCCAAAACAATCTTCACGATTACCGTATTTCTCTCTCTATAAGACACACTTTTTCCCTCTTAAAAAGTAAGGGGAAATGTGTGTGTGTCTTATGGAGTGAATGCAGGCTGCGCAGCTATCCCAGAAGCCAGAACAGTAAAATGGATCGCTGCGCAGCGATCCCTCTTACTGTTCTGGCTTCGCTGTGCGAAGCCTCTTCAGGGCATGGGGAGCCTTCATCCCGCTGCCCTGAAGAGGCTTCACGTGGCTATCCCAGAAGCCAGAACAGCTAACAACCGTTCTGGCTTCTGGGATTCAAAAAATTTTCTTCTTGTTTTCCTCCTCCAAAAACTAGGTGCATCTTATGGTCTGGTGTGTCTTATAGAACGAAAAATACGGTACATTGAATCCACATGGCAAACCAACATGAGATTTGCAATGCATTTACAGTTTCACACCTCTTCTAGACTGAAGCCAGCTAAGCACAAATGATTAATAGTCACAGAGCATTTAATACTGTTACATTGTTAAAGCTAAGAATGGTCTCCACCTATTGTCACATCCATACCCTACATTTAAAGCACTATGATCTGATGCTGTGCGCCTGGGGGGGTGGGGCTAGCCACCCGCGGGGGCGGGGATAGCGTCCCAGGAGGTGCCTCCCATGGCGAGCGGCAGTGTCCCGGGGGGCAGTGTGGCAATGTCACCCCCCCTCAGGGACGACACCCGGAGCGGACCGCACCCACTTCACCCCCTTCCTCCGCCAGTGACTATGCTACTACTTTAAACGGTCATGGATCCCCCCCCCAAAGAATCCTGGGATCTGTAGTTTGTTAAGGGAGCTGAGCAGTGCTATTTTTTGTTTTTTTTAGGAAAAAAGGGTCCAGAACTCACCATGTTCCCTTCACCCTTGTTCTCTTATAATGGCAATGGCACCCACTTGAGAGGTTCCAGAACGGAGATTCTGTGAGTTCCAGCTGAAAAAAAAGCCTTGTTGCTGGGAGTTACTGCGGTACCTCGGGTTAAGAACTTAATTCGTTCTGGAAATCTGTTCTTAACCTGAAACTGTTCTTAACCTGAGGTACCACTTTAGCTAATGGGGCCTCCCGCCACTCGCCGTGCCACCGCCGCACGATTTCTGTTCTCATCCTGAAGCAAAGTTCTTAACCCGAGGTATTATTTCTGGGTTAGCGGAGTCTGTAACCTGAAGCGTCTGTAACCTGAAGCGTCTGTAACCCGAGGTACCACTGTATTAAGAGACCCTTATTCCCCTTCTAGAGCTAAAATTAGCAGAGTGTTTCAACACTCTATCCTTCTTCACAGGGAACTTGCATTTTTCAAAGGCAAATGTTCCAAGGATCCTGCAGTAGAGCGTCCCATGCTCTGACTCGCTCTAAGGCAAAGTACAGAGTATTTGCTTGAAGGAAACAAAGACTGTTAAACTATCTACCTATCTATCCAATCTTTCTTCCAGGTTGGAAGTCAAATCAGTCGATATTGCAACCATGGGCTTCTTTGGGAAGAAGAGCAGGATATAAATTCAATAAATAACAACATGTGGAGTTCCTAGGTGTTATCCCATCCAGGCACTGACGAGATCCAAACCTGCTTAGCCTTAGCACAATTGCTTCTTTGTGCCCCTCTGTTTGCATCCACATCCCTGTTTCCGTCATTTGCAAAATGAAAATTCCTATAAGATACCTAAGCAGCTTGCAACAAACTCTCCATGCAAAATGTGACCCACCAGCAGCCACGTACAGCAGCCTGCCCCACTTTTTTTGGCCACGAAAAGCAGAGGGCTTGCCACAATGCGTGACAAACCACAAGACTGCTTTGGGCTTTGTGGGTTACAGCTGTGCAAGCCTATCTGACAAGATGCGCTTCAGATGCATAGGACTACAATTCCCATCAATCCAAGCGGCATAGGCACGGGTCCAGAAGGATGGGAGTTGTAGTCCGCATCTGGAGAATAGCACATTGGCTACTACCCCAATACACAATTCAAAGAAGGGAAGGGCTGTAGCCCAGTGGTAAAGAATCTGCTTTCCATGCAGAAGGTTGCAGGTTCAATCCCTAGCATCTGCCTGGAAACTTGGAGAGTTGCTGCCAGTCCGTGTAGACAATACTGAGCTAGATGGACTCAGTATAAAGCATTTTGCTATGTTCCTAAGAAGAGACCATTTCTTCTTTGAAATGGATTGTGTCCATTCTTCCCATCCACTGGTAATGTTTCTAGTAAATATTTGTAACACCGCCAGCCCCTTTTGAATTGCCTGCAATTAGCTTATCTCCAATTATATAAACAGGTACATGATGACAGTGTTTGGTAGCAGAGGAATTATGGAGAAAATAAGGGGTTCTTTACTTTGAATGGAGGTATTAGTGGAAAACAGATTAAAGCTTATGTGGATATCTACAATAGTAGATAGGCTAATTCCATTGTCTGTTTCTCTCAAATTATTTTATTAGATGCAACATATTCCTTATAATGAAAGCAAACCCCTGACTCGGTTGCCTTCTCATAAAAATTCCTTTGTAGGATCCTGACAGGATTTTCCCCCATTTCTCCATGCTGATGAAATTAACTCCCTGTGGTTGGTCATCTTGATAATCTAATTTTGGCCAATCGGCTTGGGAGGCACCATTTACCTCACAAAACGGTATCTGCTGTCATAGCAACAAGTGGCTTTGCTCTGATCATCTTTGGCTCCTTCCGCATAATGAAAGGCCCCAGCTTGCTTTTTAGATGATTAATCTTTTCCCCCTGTGAGCCTACTTGAATATATTAGCAAAACAAGTACGAAAAATTTGTTTATCCCAAGACAATCAACAGAAAATTACCTGCAAACGTAATTCTCATTAGGCCGCCCTCGGTGAATGGCACGCCATATGGTTAATGAGAAGCGGGAAGAAGCAATAAAAAACTGCAACAGGTTGCTAAAAGTTTATCGGCTTTTTCAATCTGAAAGTTCAAAGCAACTGGGGCAGGGGTGAGGGTGACTTAAAAAAAAATACCAACCCAAATAAAAATTCAAAGATGGCCTTGTTGTGCCATAAATCCAGGCCTGGCCTAAGGGCTCAATTCACACACCCAAACTGGCAAATTAAAAAGAATGATGGCATGTTCTCTTCCATCTGCGCCTGCTTTCGTGCTGCAGAGCTACGTGAAACCTACGTCAAATTTTGTGGGCCGAGGGGGAATGTGTTGGCTGTGATCTTCAAATGAGTCAGAGCATTCATGAAACTAAAAATAAAAAAGGCAACTCGCGGTGGCTTGACTACATCGCAACGATCGCATCAATGCAACTTTTGTCTGGCGAATAATACAGCAACCGTAGGACTGATTCACAAGCCCAGCGAGCTATGGATTATCTCCATATGGTGAAGGAGCAGTAATGAGCATTCTCTCCTCTCACCTACAGTGTGCTTAAGGTATTTACAGTACAATCCTATATGGGTTACCAGACCTCTAGGTCTGACCTGAAGTCTGCAGGTTTGACTGGCCCCTCCAGGTCTGGCTTGAATCTCCAGGTGGGCGAGGGCAGAGCCGTACTTAGGCTGCCTTGCGCCAGGAGCAAGCACCCCACCACACACACACCTTGCACCCTTGGCAATAAGCCATATTGTTGCACCACCCTTTGTGTCTTTGTGCCTCACCAGGACATCCAGAGCAGTAGAGGAGTGGGGAACAGACAGGCTCCTAACTACTCCAAGCCACAGTCAAGAGGCAAGGTTTTTGTGCACTCCCCAGGGCCTGCGCCCTTAGTGGGGGGCCAACTTGGCCAACCCCAGGAACACCTCTGGGTGAGAGTGCCTTTAATTTTATACACACACACACACACAGAGAGAGAGAGAGAGAGAGAGAGAGAGAAAGAGAGAGAGAGAGAGATTATTGTAGATGCAGATTATGTACTTTAGCTGCTGCGCCTCCATCACCTGGGATTAGACCCTAGGTCTAAAGTCTGGGCCTTGAAATCTGAAGTTCCAGGATGCTCCTGATCTTGCAACCCTCATGTGGAAGCCAATCCTCTTAGGTTCAGTGGGCCTGACTCCCAGTAAAGTGTTATAGGCATAGCTGTCGACGTTTCCCTTTTTTAAAGGGAAATTCCCTTATTACGAATAGGATTCCTCACAAGAAAAGGGGAAAAGTTGACAGCTATGGTTATTTCCCAGTAGTGATGTATGGAAAGTGAGAGCTGGACCATCAAGAAGGCTGATCGCCGAAGAATTGATGCTTTTGAATTATGGTGCTGGAGGAGACTCTTGAGAGTCCCATGGACTGCAAGAAGATCAAACCTATCCATTCTGAAGGAAATCAGCCCTGAGTGCTCACCGGAAGGACAGATCCTGAAGCTGAGGCTCCAATACTTTGGCCACCTCATGAGAAGAGAAGACTCCCTGGAAAAGACCCTGATGTTGGGAAAGATGGAGGGCACAAGGAGAAGGGGACGACAGAGGACGAGATGGTTGGACAGTGTTCTCGAAGCTACCAGCATGAGTCTGACCAAAATGCGGGAGGCAGTGGAAGACAGGAGTGCCTGGCATTCTCTGGTCCATGGGGTCACGAAGAGTCGGACATGACTAAACAACAACAACATGGTTATAGGACTGCAGTCTTAATGTATTTTTATATCCTGCCCTTTGGTTCCAAAGAGCTCCCAGTGCTGTTATGGTAAAATTAACCTGCCTCTTAGGGTTGCCATGGGGATAAAATGGGGGTAAAACTGCCACTGCGAAGAAAAGGTGGGATATAAATGTGACAAATAAACATTATCCCCATTTTTTTATGGTGAGGGAGTGAAAGGCTGTGATGTCTGTTCAGCTTCTTGCTTGCTCAACCAGGAAAACAAGTCAATATGGCAAAAGCCACATTCCATATTATCACTAACCTATTTGTACCAGGTATTTAGTACCTACATTGTTCCTGGGTTGGGGGCACAACCACATTAGCATAACCACCTATTAGAAGCAGAGACATGACACATACCTTGGTGTCCTCTGTGTGGTTTTCGGTGTGTGTATGTGTGTTCCCTTCTAGACCCCTTCCATTTTATTTTCAATACTCTTGCACCACCAGCAAAAATAAAATACCTCTCTACGTGATGCTGACACAAAAGGTTTGCTCATATACTATGGGAAAGAATGGAATTTTACTGTCTCCCCCCTTTCTAACTCTCTCTCTCCTCACTTATCTTAGATAGCTCAGTTGGTTAGAGAGTGGTGCTGATAATGCCAAGGTTGCAGGCTTGATCCCCCATATGAGACACCTCTATATTCCCACATTGTAGGGGGCTGGACTAGATCAGAGCTTTCCAAACTTTTCTTGTCAGGGATGCACTTTTTAGATTTGCATCATTTTGCGACACAGTAATTCAGTTTTATTAGCAAACCAGAGGTTTAACTAACCCCTTTCCAGCCCTGGGAGGAGTGCAGGCAGCGTTCGCACGACACGCCTACACACTGCGGCTGACACACTAACATTTCGCAACACACAGGTTGGAAAGCTCTGAACTAGATGGCCTTCAGGGTCCCTTCCAACTCTACAATTCTATTCTTCTCTTTTCCTTCAACCCCATAATGCATATAACCGTAATGTCTCACCCTGAAGATGACTGTTTTGTTTGAATGGTTCAAGATTTTCTTGTTACCCAGGAAAATCTTAATAGAAACATTTAACAACAACAATACTGCCTAAGGAGGGGTAGCCAATATTGTGACCTCTAGATGTTGTTGAACTCCAGCTCCCATCATCCCAAGCCCCGCAGCCAATCCTTACGGGTTGTGGAAGCTGTAGTCCAGGAAGATCTGGAGACCATCATGTTGACAACCCCTGGAAAGTTTTGGTCATAGAACCATTGATTTCTTGAACTCCTTCCCCTCCACTTATTCCCTTACTCCGTTAGAAACACTGGATTGTATTTTTAAAGGGTTAATCTCCTGCCCTGTGTTTGTACAGAGACAGAAGTAACAGGATGTATGTTCTTGCTTAATAATAATAGTAGTAGCAATAATAATAATAATAGATATTTTTCTAGAAAGAGAGGTGCCGGAACTCTCCATAAACACCTCCCTCATTCTCATAGAATGGCAATGGCACCCACCTGAGAGGTGCCAGAACTGAGTTCTGGCTGAAAAAAGCAATAATAATAATAATAATAATAATAATAATAATAATAATAATAATAATAATAATATAGATTTCCCCCCTCTCTCCTAGCCTGAATTGACTTCCCACCAACCAGCGGAAGGGTGGAACGTGTTCTCTAACAATTATAAATCCTTGGATTCATGTGGTATAGTAAATGGTAACTATGCAATTAGTTAGGAGCATATTTATAACCTGACAACAATTGGCGCATCATCCGGCATTTCAGAAATGATTCTGTTATTAATAATTCATGCTCAAGAAACCCATATGTGGGCAGTGAAGCAGAAGCAAAGATGAAAACGGAGGCTGATCTGTGAGTAACCTTACATCTGTACAGAGCCCAGTGGAACGAAGTTACAACGTTTTGCCTCTCACGATGTACGCACCAATTCAGCAGGAAACTGTCACCCTTAATATCTGTTTGCCAGCGCCACTTCTGAGGTGCATGGATAATAGGAGTGCAGGCACAGGGATAAAGGTAGATGATATTATCATGTGTGTATCAATGATTCATTGAGTGGGGTGGAGAGAGAGAATCTCTTGGAGGGTTAGAGATCTGAAAGAGTTCAATTAAGCACTAGTTTGTCTTCCATTGTCTCGTATGGGTGGGTGGGTTCGTTGGAAAAGCTGGAATCCCCAAATTTTGAATTCATAAATCCAGCTGATAGTTGGGTTTCCAATTTAGATGAAGCCCAGTTCATCAAATTAAAGAGGGCCCTTGGAACAAAAGTCATTAAGATTAAATAGGTTTCACTGTTATCCTCCGTACTCCGTGGCACACAATGTGTGGTGCCCTGATGCCACAGAGGACTTTGCTTAAAGATTCACTTGGCCCTGCTCCTTTTCCCTGGCTAGGTTCAATTCTAATCCTCCTAACCTCCTTTGGGGTAGGTTTGCAGGTTTGGCAGAAGGAGCTAAGATCTGCCCATGTGATGCCCACCTGGTGAAAACTCTAGCTCACACTGCCTTTAAATGTAAAACGTATGATGATCTCTGCCAACAATTTCTAGACCATCTATGTATTCCAACATGGAAACCAGAGATGGAGGTTATGCGCTTCTTATTACAGGTGAGAGACCAGGAGCTCACCAAGACAGTAGCTAAGTTCCTCTATTTGATTGTTTTGTCGCCGAAGTATGCTACAGGATCCTGCCCTTGCTGGAAACCAACAGAGATGAGGCGGATTGCTCGCCTCTTCTGCCCTTTGGCGGGTGGCTGTGTCGTTGGGGTGGCGACGAGATTGCACTCGCCTATCTATTTTAAATGTATTCTGAATGTTCTTATGTGATGCCAATAAAGGTTACTTGACTTGGCCCTGCTATGTTTATTGAACGGGAAGAGAAAGATGAGCCCCTCCAGCATCAGTGCAGGAAGCTGAACTCTTGCAAATCCCCAGAGCCCGAATATGGCATGACCCAGAAGAAGCCATGAAACTGTAGAATCATAGAACTGTAGAGATGGAAGGGGGCCCCAAGGGCTATCTAGTCCAATTCCCTGCAAAGTAGGATTCTCAACTAGATTGTACCTGACAAATGGCCACCCAACCTCTGTTTAAAAACCTCCAAGGAAGGAGAGTCCACCACCTCTTGTGGGAGCCTGTACCACTGCCGAATAAGCCTTACTGTCAGAAAGTTGTTCCTGATGTTAGTCTGAATCTCATTTGCTGTAACTTGGAGCCATTGGTGCAGGTCCTTGTGGCGATCACACAGGGTCCCCGGACGTTTCACCGTCTATTGATCCCTGTGCCACCACTTCATTTCTTGCTGCCACCACTCAGGCCCTAAAGGTAAAGGTACCCCTGCCCGTACGGGCCAGTCTTGACAGACTCTAGGGTTGTGCGCTCATCTCACTCTATAGGCCGGGAGCCAGCGCTGTCCGCAGACACTTCCAGGTCACGTGGCCAGCATGACGAAGCTGCTCTGGTGAGCCAGCGCAGCACACGGAAACGCCGTTTACCTTCCCGCTAGTAAGCGGTCCCTATTTATCTACTTGCACCCGGGGGTGCTTTCAAACTGCTAGGTTGGCAGGCGCTGGGACCGAGCATACTGAGTCCAGTCAGGGTTAAACTGGAACATAAACTTCTGTTTATTTATTGCAGTTTAACAAGCGTGTGGTTTCATAAACAGTATCAGTCAATTACAATCCTGGGGTGCCTATCCAGACCTATAACTTCCGCTACCTGCTCTCACTCACTAAACCACCTCTCAGATATTTACTTGTCTTCCTAGCCCCTAACTGTTCCTGACTCAGCTTATTTCGCTACACTAACTCAACCTACCCACAGACTCTATCCCAATTCACTCCCACTCCAACCAACTACCCAACTCCCAACAAACTCTCCCTTCGCCCCTCCCAGAGCTGGTTTTATAGTCACTCTGACTCCACCCCCTGGGTTCTGATTGGGTAACCTGTTTAACTATTTCACCTCCAGCACTCTCATATGTTAACGTCACAGTCCTACCCTCCAGAGCAGGAGAAATCAAGCTAGCCCTACACACCCTGTGACAGCCCTTAAGCCAGGCATGTCCAAAGTCCATTTGGGGGCCTAATTCAGCCTGCTGGCTGGTTTAATCTGACCTCTGTGGCAGTTTATTTCCTGGAGTAAAATCCTTAAAAAAAAACCCTCAGCAATTTCAACCCTTAAAACAACTTCAATCCTAAAAAAAAGCTCAACAGCTTTGGTTGGCCCTCATGGCCCTTCACTTCATCAAATCTGGCCCTCTTTGAAAAAAGTTTGGACACCACTGCCTTAAGCTATTTAAAGATGGCTATCATGATTCCAGCTTTTTCCAGCTTTCTTCTTCTTTAAATAGGAAACCCCCGAACAAGGAGGATCCTCCAGGGACCCTATTAACCCAAGCAGCTGAGGGGAGCTCAATAACTACAACTGCCATTGACACGATCTACCAGCCTGCTGACGCTCTCGGTCCTGGGTATATGCAGATCCCAGGACCGCTGCCCCAAGCAACAGTCTACCTAGGGCCAACAGCAAGTTGTGTGTGTGTTTGTGTGCATCGCAAAGTTTGCTAGCTGTGTGATTGTAAAAGCCATGTCCATACCCTGTGATTCTCATCAAGAGGTACTGCCAGCTGGTGAAAGCATCCTATTGTATTTTTTTATGAGGGTCCTGGAGTGTACTTAGGCATTCCAGTTGTATTGTATCTTATTTGGTTTTATTTGTCCTTAAAGTTTATGGCTGGGGGCAACATGTGCGTTGTGTCAGGAGTGCAGGAGCACATTGTATGGGAGCTCATGAATTTGACTGCGAATGCCATAAACTAGGCAGCTACAGTTTTTCAGCTCTGTTGGCAAATCCATAAATAAATAAATAAATAAATAAATAAATAAATAAATAAATAAAGAGTCCCCATAATTCCTTATGAGCCCTCGAAGCACAGAGAACTGCTGTGCAGGACTAGTAAGGATCAGTGGCTAAGACAGAGTGGCCAAAAGGGGGGGGGGGATAGAATGAAGATACACAATGTCCAAAGCTAATCAAATTCGATCTCCTGGGCATTGTCGGCCAATTGGTGCCAAAGAAGGACAGAACCTTTTTTTATGTATGCAACAACAGCAGCAAGAATACTTATTGCAAAGTATTGGAAGACACAAGATCTACCCACCCTGGAAGAATGGCAGATGAAGGTGATTGACTACATGGAACTGGCAGAAATGACTGGCAGAATCCGAGACCAGGGAGAAGAGTCGGTGAAAGAAGACTGGAAGAAATTCAGAGACTATTTACAGAAACATTGTAAAATTAATGAATGTTAGAAGGATGTTGGATAGAAACTAAGCGGTTTCCAGCTGTAATGCTTTAAGAGATATGAAAAAAAAAGGTTTCACAAATGGGTAAAAGTTTAATGGTAAGGATTTGCTGAACTAACAAATCGAATTGGAATACAAAGAAGGGAGGTATGAGGAGGTCCGAGGAAATAAGTGTATGGAAGTTATGTTATTGAAAATTAATGTGTGTTTTTAACTGTTTTTTATTTTGTATGTTTATTTTTCTTTTTTCTTGTTATATCTTAAAAACTTTAAATAAAAATCTTTAAAAAAACACACAAAGCTAATCAAATTCGAGCCTTGTAGGTGCAAGCCATATATATATATAAGCTGCTTGCTCTACACTCCCTGCAGGAAGATCAAGGCATAATTCTCATTAGCACTCTCTCCCATCTGCAATATGGGGATAATAATTGTGACCAACCTTGCAGGACTGGCTTTGGGATTATTGGGGAATGAAATGCTTTGAACACTTGAAATGCACTATATAAATGCTAGGCCTTATGATGGTACAGTCTCGCCATAGTTTCAGTGTTGGCTTTCTGGCTGTGGAATGCTCTCCCCAGAGAAGCTCACTTCCCACCAACATTATCAGCCTTTAGGCTCCAGGCAAAAACAGTATTTTTATTTTAATACGTTCAGAATGTGCTGTGATTCTGGTGTGTTTTGGGGATAGTCTCTTTAGTGGGGTGGGACGAACACTTTGGATGAATGAACCCTTTTATCATTATTGTGTTTTATTTTGCGTCTTCTGTTTGGGTAAGTTGTGGTCTAAACCACAGAGCCTAGGACTTGCCGATCAGAAGGTCGGCTGTTCGAATCCCCGCGACAGGGTGAGCTCCCGTTGCTCGGTCCCTGCTCCTGCCCGCCTAGCAGTTCAAAAGCACGTCAAAATGCAAGTAGATAAATAGGTACCACTCCGGCAGGAAGGTAAATGGCATTTCCATGCGCTGCTCTGGTTCGCCAGAAGTGGCTTAATCATGCAGGACGCATGATCCGGAAGCTGTACGCCGGCTCCCTCGGCCAATAAAGCGAGATGAGCGCTACAACCCCAGAGTCGTCCGCAACTGGATCTAATGGTCAGGGGTCCCTTTACCTTTACCTTTAAGTTATTCTACATTTTGGTATTTTGCAGATCACTTTGAGACGTCTTATAAAAAACAATGAATAATAAGGTCATTGCTGCTACCAACACTGTCTTCCAAAGAAGGTGTACAGAAATTTCCTTCCCATTCCAGAATGCAGATCAGAAGGGAAATGTCTTTCTCTTGAGAGCCACTTTCCCTTGAGGGTAACCTGTTAGTGGCTGTGTTCTCTCAGATGTACCACTCTGGCAGTGAGGCAGAGCCAGAATGGATGGGGAGAGAGAGCCAGAAATGAGCAGGACCAAAGCAAAAGATGAGTGGTGCTTTCTCTGCAACCCTTCCCCCCCCCCTTTCTGACAATCCTTCTCCACCTTGTTGCTAGATGCATGAAATACGCAAGTTAATTAGAGAGCTAAGAGGCATGAATATGAGTGAGTGTGTAGTTCTGTAAATAGAAGGGGAGATGCAGAAATCTGCCTTCTGCTAAGCTGTGCCATTTTTCTATCTAGTTCATTAATGTTTACACTGAGCAGTAGCAGCTAGAGATGTCAGAGTTTCAACCTGGGACCTTCTGCATGCAAAACAGCTGATCTATCCCTGAGCTACAGCCTTTGCCCATCATCGCCATGGGCTGTGCTTTTAAAGGTACAGCCATCGCCCCATTTAGGGGCAGTGATTGCCCAGTCACTTATCCTTAACCCCACCCCCGGCAAGGATTTACTTTCAGCAACAAAACAACTTAAGCATAATTATTACAGACCACGGAGAACCTATTTTATGTGCATTAATGCTCTTCGAGGTGTGTGATCTGATTATGTACCCAAGAGGTCCCACTCGTCGTAAACGTAGGTCTGATTATTCACAACACCTGTTAATGCCCACTCACCCCCTTTTCCTATTTCTTCGGGGGATATTTTTCATTTCTGATGAGCACCGCTAACCACGTTACTTTCTGCGATGCTCCTGGCTTCTGTCTGTACTGTTTCATAAAACCTGCTGATTGATTTATTTCAAGTATTTGTCTTTTAGCAGGCTTTTGGTTAGCAGGTGCACAGTGGTGGAACAGCCAAAGAGACAGACAGACAGACAGACAGGCCTGGCTGCTAAAGAGTTCGATGGGAGCCCGCTTCCAGTCCCATTAAAAAAACCTGCAGGAGTCAAAGAACTATAAGCAGCCTTGGTAAACAACCATTGGCAGACCAATCTTCATGAATAACAGGCTTGATTCTAACAGAAGTCTAAGCACTGTACTGATGTATAGCCCTCAATACACCTGTTCCCTGGGGGTTGCAGTGGCTCCCTATTTAATACTGGGCCCAATTCAGTTCACACAATTCATACGTTAGTTTGACTTTGAACCAACTTCATGCTGAACTTTAGCTTTGCTGATCTCATCCCTGCAAGTCTTAAATTACTCATCTTCTCCTCATCCTGCTGGGACCTGCTGGGGAAGGGTGAGAGCAAAGCTCAGGTCACGTGACTCACCTGGGAGCATGTCCTGGAAAATGCACATCCCAATTTTGGCTGTCCAAAAATTGGATGGTATCAGACCCTGCAAGTGTCTCTATTTTCCAGGGACAGTCCCAGATTTACAGAAACCATCCAGGATTCTGATTTAACCCCAGAATGTCCCGCTTTTCCTTAGGACATCACTATTTTCATCAGAGAAATGTTGGAGGGTATGGAGTTATGCGACCCCCTGAGCCAAGGAGATAAGTATATACAACCTTTAGAAGACATCTGAAGGCAGCCCTGTATAGGTTTTTTAACGTTGTTTTATTATGTTTTATATATGATGGAAGCCGCCCAGTGTGGCTGGGGCAACCAAGTCAAATGGGTGGGGTATAATAATAATAATAATATCTGAAGGAATGTCTCCACCCCCATCGTTAAGCCCGGACACTGAGGTCCAGCTTCGAGGGCCTTCTGGTGGTTCCCTCACTGTGAGAAGTGAGGTTACAGGGAACCAGGCAGAGGGCCTTCTTGGTAGTGGCGCCTGCCCTGTGGATCCTCCTCCCATCAGATGTCAAGGAAATAAACAACTATCTGACTTTTAGAAGACATCTGAAGTCAGCCCTGTTTAAGGAAGTTTTTAATGTCTGATGTTTTATCGTGTTTTTAATATTCTGTTGGGAGCTGCCCAGAGTGGCTGGGGAAACCCAGCCAGATGAGAGGGGGTATAAATAAATTTGTTGTTGTTGTTGTTGTTGTTGAAAAGGATGTCCCTATTTTCATCAGAGAAAAATTGGAGGGTGTGCAGTATGCAAAACATAATTTAAAGCAGCAATAAAGCAGCAAAAGATACAGGCTGCTTAAAAAGTAAAATGCACGTTGCAAAGGCCTCTTTGAAAAGTGCCGTCTTCAAGAGACATCTGAAGGAAGCCAGCGACGGTTCCTGCTGAACCTCTGGAGGCAGGGAGTTCCACAGGGCAGGGCCTGTCACCCTAAATGCTTGGTTCCTATTGAAGGCCAAATGAACCTCAGGGGCTTGGGCAGCCACCGACAGTCCCCCATCAGAGGATCATGATGATTGAGGTGGAGTTTAAGGGATCAGGCGATCCTTAAGGTATTTTGTGCCCAAGTTATTTATACAAGATCAGGACTCTGTCGAAATGTGCATCTGAAAATAACCACCAAAACACACCCACAAATGCGCATTTTCAAAACATCTTTCCTCTCTGATTTTTTGTTCACTTCCAAAACCTGATTACCTGAACTTCTGAATTTTGATAACTTCGTCAGCTTAAGGAGGACTAGTGCTTATATTTCCGTGAATTGTTTTGCCCGGGGCTGCAAGCTGCATCATGCTGGAGCCGGGAGATCCTTTTAGATATTATAAATGTTCAGACACTTAAATTCCTAAAGCAAACATTGCCAGTGAACATGGCAGCCCACACACCTGAAGGACACCTACGTTACTGTCTTCTAAACATGTCAAAAAAGGTTTAAGGGGGGATCAGATAAATAGGCACAGGTTTCAAACCTAACGTGTTTTTCCTCTTTCCCATTACTTTGAAAAATAACTTCGGGGAGAGGGGGGGTACAGTCGTGAGAGGCATTTTCTGCAAGCAAAAGACTGAGGGTGATTTACAGACCGTGAATCAACCTAATTCTACAAGTTGTTTGCAAGTTGTTCTTTGTTCACTTAATATTGTGGCTGTGTACTGGGTAACTGGGCCTTTAGCAAGTCAGATGGCTTGGATTTGATGGGCAGTACCAGGCCCAAATGGTTGGTCCTAGCTCAGGGGAACCTGTGCCTGCCCTGCAACAATGTCTTTAGACTCCAGCTCCCATCAAGCCCAGCCTGTTCTCAGGGATGATGGGAGTTCAAATCCAATAGTGTCTGGTTCTGCACCCCTCTTCTAAAGGCTTTGAAATCTTCCCCCAACACACACACACAGAGTGAGAGAGGGAGACAGAGAGAGAGACAGAGAGAGAACAAAATGGTCTCCGTCGCCTCTCACTCTGTTCAGTATACAGTGGTACCTCGGGTTAAGAACATACCGTGTTTTTCGCTCTACAAGACGCACCAGACCACAAGACGCACCTAGTTTTTGGAGGAGGAAAACAAGAAAAAAAATATTCTGAATCTCAGAAGCCAGAACAGCAAGCGGGATCGCTGCGCAGTGAAAGCAGCAATCCCTCTTGCTGTTCTGGCTTCTGGGATAGCTGTGCAGCCTGCATTCGCTCCATAAGACGCACACACATTTCCCCTTACTTTTTAGGAGGAAAAAAGTGAGTCTTATAGAGCAAAAAATACAGTAATTCGTTCCGGAGGTCCATTCTTAACCTGGAACTGTTCTTAACCTGAAGCACCACTTTAGCTAATGGGGCCTCCCACTGCTGCTGCGCTGCTACCGCGCGAGTTCTTAACCCGAGGTACTATTTCTGGGTTAGCAGAGTCTGTAACCTGAAGCGTCTGTAACCTGAAGCGTTTGTAACCCTAGGTACCACTGTACATAAAAGTCATCAATCTAGCCCACATCAAGTTTCTTCATATAATCCCAAAACCAAACACACAATTTTGGCCCATGCAGATTAGATTAGATTTTTAATTTTTTTTTACACATTATCACAGACCCTCCAAGAGTCCCTATTTCCCAGGGACAGTCCAGGATTTACAGAAGCCATCCCGGCTTCTGATTTGATCCTGGAAAGTCCCGCTTTTCCTTAGAACATCCCTGTTTTCATTGGAGAAGTGTTGGAGGGTGTGTAATCCATTTCAAACATTATCCTTATATGCAGGTGTCTGCTAGGACAGGCATGCCCTCACATCCCCGCCACGCAGAAGACAAAATTGGGGAGAAAGTACCACCTGATCCGGATCTCAGTGGTGGGAACAAGTGACATATATAGCAAGAAATGCCTTAGGTTAATATAATGGCATATGAAAAGCCATCATAGAATGTTTTGACTGTATTAGTGGTGATGCTAAATGCTTGCCAAGAAAAGCATGGGTTTGCTCCAACTGCTCAATCAACAGACATTCAGTCATCTATATGGATGATTAAGTGGATCTCCCGCAAAATCCCGATCTCCACCCCACTCTTCTTCCTGGAAAATTGTGGGTGAGGCATTTCTTACGGCAGACTTCTGCTTTCTTTTACTATGCATGCCTGAACTTAAACATAGTGTGGGTCAGCATGGCATCACCCTTCAGGTTTGGCAATATCTTTTAAATCCTGAAAATATTATTTATCCTGTTTGGACATATGAACCTGCCTTTGATCTATCTAGTGCATAGCTGTCAACCATCCCTTATTTGGTGAGCAAGTCCCTTATTCCAGCGCCGTGTCCCGCTGCTGTCCCTTATTGATGATGTCCCTTAAATTTCCCAGGTTTCAAAGGAAGCAGCTCCTCTCCCTCCCTCCCTGCTGGCCAGGGAGAAGGGAGGCTCCAACTGTGTTGCTTGGCTGCATTGCTCACCCAATAAGGAGTCTTAGAACGACTGTGAGGTGGAGCTTGCATGCCTTGTGCTGATCAAATCAGCCATGTTATGAATAACAGAGACCTCATTGTGGGAGTTTACTATAGATCCCCAAGCCAAACGGAGGACATAGATGATGCCTTCCTGGAACAGATGGCCAAGCATGCAAAAGGAAGGGAGATAGTAGTAATGGGGGACTTCAATTACCTGGATATTTGTTGGATGTCAAACTCAGCCAAGAGCATAAGGTCAAACAGATTCCTCACTGTCCTTGCAGACAACTTCATTGTCCAGAAAGTGGGAGAAGCAACAAGAGGAACAGCCATTTTAGATCTGGTCCTAACCAATGTTGATGACCTGGTTAGTGGGGTATAATATAATAGATTTTATTGCATTAGCCGTGTGGCCATAGCATGGTATACATTGAAATAACAACATAGAATGGGGGTGGGGAGGTAAAGGTAGATATCGTCCTGGGCGAATACTTAAAGAAAGAAAGGGAAAAGAAAAAAAAAGGGAAAAAAGGGGGTAACAAAAGCGACAGGGGATTTAAAACATCAAGCGACAAATAGTACAAAAACAAAAAGACCAAAAAAAAATAATCATGCTCTTCTGAAGTTTACTATACAGCGGAAAGGAGCAGCCAAGCATACTAGGACTCAATTTCTTGACTTTAAGAAAGCCGACTTCATAAAACTTAGGGAAGTGCTGGGTGAGATCCCATGGACAGTAATACTAAAAGGAAAGGGAGTTCATGATGGCTGGGAGTTTGTTAAGAGGGAGATAGTAAAAGCACAACTTCAGGCAATACCAATGAGACGGAAACATGGAAGGTGCCTAAAGAAGCCAGGGTGGCTATCTAAAGAACTTTTAACTGAGTTAAGATTAAAAAAGGATGTGTACAAAAACTGGAAAAGGGGGGAAACCACCAAAGAGGAATTCAAACAAACAGCCAGCACATGTAGACACAAAGTCAGAAAAGCTAAAGCACAGAATGAACTCAGGCTTGCTAGAGAGGTTAAAAGCAACAAAAAAGGCTTTTATGGGTATGTCCGTAGCAAAAGGAAGAACAAAGAAACCGGGGGGTCACTCAGAGGAGAAGATGGTGAAATGCAAACAGGGGACACAGAAAGGGCTGAACTCCTCAATGCCTTCTTTGCCTCAGTCTTCTCCGATAAAGAAAACAATGCCTGACCTGAAGAATTTGGAGCAAATGATTCAGCAGAGGAAACACAGCCCAGAATAACTAAGGAGATAGTACAAGAATACTTGGCTAGTTTAGATGTATTCAAGTCTCCAGGGCCAGATGAACTGCATCCAAGAGTATTAAAAGAACTGGCAGATGTGATCTCAGAACCACTGGCAGTAATCTTGAGAATTCCTGGAGAACAGGCGAAGTCCTGGCAGACTGGAGGAGGGCAAATGTTGTCCCTATTTTCAAAAAGGGGAAAAGAGAGGACCCAAATAATTATCGCCCAGTCAGTCTGACATCAATACCAGGGAAGATTCTGGAGCAGATCATTAAGCAAACAGTCTGTGAGCACCTAGAAAGGAATGCTGTGATCACCAATAGTCAGCATGGATTTCTGAAAAATAAGTCATGTCAGACTAACCTGATCTCGTTTTTTGACAGAATTACAAGCCTGGTAGATGAAGGGAACGCAGTGGATGTAGCCTACCTTGATTTCAGCAAGGCATTTGACAAGGTGCCCCATGATAGTCTTGTAAAGAAGCTGGTAAAATGTGGTCTTGACTATGCTACCACTCAGTGGATTTGTAACTGGCTGACTGACCGAACCCAAAGGGTGCTCATCAATGGTTCCTCTTCATCCTGGAGAAGAGTGACTAGTGGGGTGCCACTAGTAAAGTATTGTACTTGGGCAAAAAAAATGAGAGGCACAAATACAAGATGGGTGACACCTGGCTTGAGAGCAGTACATGTGAAAAGGATCTAGGAGTCTTGGTTGACCACAAACTTGACATGAGCCAACAGTGTGACGCGGCAGCTAAAAAAGCCAATGCAATTCTGGGCTGCATCAATAGGAGTATAGCATCTAGATCAAGGGAAGTAATAGTGCCACTGTATTCTGCTCTGGTCAGACCTCACCTGGAGTACTGTGTCCAGTTCTGGGCACTGTCCAGTTCAAGAAGGACACTGAAAAACTGGAACGTGTCCAGAGGAGGGCAACCAAAAAGGTCAAAGGCCTGGAAACGATGCCTTATGAGGAACGGCTAAGGGAGCTGGGCATGTTTAGCCTGGAGAAGAGGAGGTTAAGGGGTGATATGATAGCCATGTTCAAATATATAAAAGGATGTCATATAGAGGAGGGAGAAAGGTTGTTTTCTGCTGCTCCAGAGAAGCGGACACGGAGCAATGGAGCCAAACTACAAGAAAGAAGATTCCACCTAAACATTAGGAAGAACTTCCTGACAGTAAGAGCTGTTCGACAGTGGAATTTGCTGCCAAGGAGTGTGGTGGAGTCTCCTACTTTGGAAGTCTTTAAGCAGAGGCTTGACAACCATATGTCAGGAGTGCTCTGATGGTGTTTCCTGCTTGGAGGGGTTGGACTCGATGGCCCTTGTGGTCTCTTCCAACTCTATGATTCTATGATTCTATATAATTTGATGTTGCCTGGCGACTCGCCTTGGCTCAGCGCTTCCCAGCGGAGAGGTGACGGTGGTTTTCCTTGCTGCATCCCCTTTGCCGGGTTGCTGCGCTGTGGGAACCACCACTTGAGGCTTCGTTTGGCTGCTGGCTGGACTTTTCTGCTTTTGGCTCGGAGGGGCTCAGAAGTTGAACACACCTGTGCCTGGAAAATCCCTTATTTTGGCTCTGATCCCTTATTTTCGAGGCTGCTGGTTCCTTATTTTCAATTCTAAAAGTTGACAGCTATGATCTAGTGCTGCACTATTTCTACCAGGGTTCACCATCCTGGCATATACTGGCTGGAGCTGATGGTCAAGACATCTGCAGGGCACTAGGTTGGTGAATCCTGATCTGTACCTACGCTCTCCAATTGAAGGACCCAACTTGGGGCAGGCTGCCCTACTCAGATAAGCAACAGCTCTGAGATACAGAAGTCCCAAGCATGCCGCTTGAGATCTCTTCGACACAAAACAGGCACCTTCTGCATGCAAAGCTACCAGTAATTCAATGTCATGCATGCTTGTTTCACGGCGCAACAAGAAATGAGCAAACAAAATTAACAAGCAGCCCCCAACATTTTGGAGTGGTTTTTTTAATTGGAAACTTTGAGTTCCTTAGAGCAAGCCAATGTCCATGTCTACGGGTGAGAAAGAAGTCCTGTCCCTCCAGGATTAGCTGTTCCAGTTCTCAGAAAACTCCGTAATGATTGGAAATCTGAAGCTCTACTTGAACTTTTCTACTAATTCAGTAATTACTGCTCTGCCTGAAATGGGCCCCTTTCCTGCAATTACTCAACAGGCGCTTTCAGTCAAAGAGGTTAGCACCTGAATCTAGATTCTAATTAACACCTCAGGTAGACTTTTTTGTTTTTGTTTAAAGCTTAATGGAACGAGGACTTTTCTGGGCATAAGATTTCACCTGCTGCACCAGGTAAACACCAGGCTGCTTCACTTCACCTTGAAATGTGGCAAAGATCCAATGCGAGGTGCTCCAAGTGACACATCCATTTGATTATAAACTGTAATCCAGGAGATAACACTTCGACAAGCAGCTCAAGATTTCTGCTGTCCGTTCAGGTTCAGGTTTCTTATGAATGGGACATGCTTTCCTTTTCCCAATGGAAAATACATTGCCAGTTGAGAACTGGAATGCACAGGAGCACCGGCGTGGACTCTGCTGCCTGCATATGCTCATCCGATACATGTGAAAACATTCTTAAATCAATGTTGACCTATTATCTAGGCCTAGGGAAACTCTGGGACGTGGGTGGCCCTGTGGGTTAAAGCACAGAGCCTAGGACTTGCCGATCAGAAGGTCAGCGGTTCGAATCCCCGTGACGGGGTGAGCTCCCATGGCTTGGTCCCTGCTCCTGCCAACCTAGCAATTCGAAAGCACGTCAAAGTGCAAGTAGATAAATACCATATTTTTTGCCCCATAGGACGCACCAGCCCATAGGATGCACCAAGTTTTTTGGGGGGGAAATAAAGGGGGAAAAATTATTTCCCCCCCCCCAGGCGCTTGTGGGGCCAGCAGCGGGGAGAAGCGCTCTTCTCCCCGCCGCCCACCTTCAGACCAGGTCCGGGGACAGCGGGAAGACGCGCTGCGCCTCCCAGCTGTCCCTGGAACTTGCGTGGCAGGCAGTGGGGAGAAGCACGCGTCTCCCCGCCATCAGCCTCCAAACCACATCGGGAGACAGCGGGATGGCGGCGTTCCGCCTCCCCGCTGTCCCCCGACCTTGTGGGGCTGGCGCTGGCGCTGGGGCTCTCCTGAAGCCTGGAGAGCGAGAGGGGTCGGTGTGCACCGACCCCTCTGGCTCTCCAGGCTTCAGCGAAAGCCTGCATTCGCCCCATAGGACGCACACACATTTTCCCTTCGTTTTTGGAGGGGGGAAAGTGCGTCCTATGGGGCGAAAAATACGGTAGGTACCGCTCCAGCGGGAAGGTAAACGGCATTTCCATGCTCTGCTCTGGTTCGCCAGAAGCGACTTAGTCATGCTGGCCACATGACCCGGAAGCTGTACGCCGGCTCCCTCGGCCAATAAAGCGAGATGAGTGCCGCAACCCCAGAGTCAGCCATGACTGGACCTAATGGTCAGGGGTCCCTTTACCTTTACCTTTAGGGAAACTCTGCTTAAATCAGGGGTGGGGAATCTCAGCTTCCAAATGAGCTGTGATGGCTAGGAAAGAAACAGTTCCGTGCGCAACAAACATCCACTTACTCAAATGGGACTTCCTCTTCCTCTCCCCCACAGCACTCCATGCACCTCCAAAATCTGCCCTGGGAGGTTGGGGGACCCCCTGGAACAGATTGGGCGGTGCTGGGGGCTGCAGGAAGGGGGAGAGGGAAATAAATTCTCTAGTGTTTGCTGATGGATTAAGACAGTGATGGCCAAACTTGGCCCTCCAGCTATTTTGGGACTACAATTCCCATCATCCCTGGCCACTGGTCCTGTTAGCTAGGGATGATGGGAGTTGTAGTCCCAAAACAGCTGGAGGGCCAAGTTTGGCCATCACTGGATTAGTAAGTGGCGCAATGGCTCTGTGCATCTGGCTGTTAACCAGAAGCGTTGGTGGTTCAGCCCACCCAGGGACAGCTGTGGGCAGGATTCTTGCATTGAGGGGGGCTGGACTAGATGATCCTCAGGGTCCCTTCCAACTCTACAGTTCTATGGTTCTATTGTTCTATCTCAACACATCCATTGACTCTACTGAACACCATCTAAATTCAAAGAAAGCCTCTTTTAGGAGAGACAGAAATGTAGGAAGGTGCCTTATTAAACTATTTCTCCATGTGCTCCAAAAAGTTTAATTACAGCTTGACCCTGATCTCTCATTGGAAGCTGGTGAAGACATTTAAAAAAATAAAATCCTACCCATTTTACTTGGGAATCAGATGCAAGAGCATTTCATAAATGCAAAAATGGTATGTTGCATCCAACAAAGGCCTACACAGAAAAAACCCATTGAAATTAATGCACCTACGTTAGCCCTGTGCATTAATTTCAATAGGTCTACTGTGAGTAGGGATAAGTTCAGATACAACCCCATTGCTTCAGTTGTTTGTTAACTGGATTTATTTACAAAGATTATCTGTGAACATTTTTGCTGGAAGACACACTGAAATATTGCTCATTGATAAATGAGAGGCATTTTATGTAAGCCGCTTAGAGATAGTTCTTTGATCAGGCATTATATAAATCTTGTTAAATAAATAAATACTAAATCTGTGGAAGCTGTCGTAGGACCATAGACTATTGGGCAAGGGTATTATTGGAAGGCGGGTGAGTTCCCTATATTTCATTGGAATAAGCCATCAGTCTTTGGCTGCAGTTTCTAATAAGTCTTAATTTGCTGAAGCTTAGCTGTGATGTTTTTGAGTCAGCCAGAGGCAACATAATCATCTGCTCCCAGAAACAGAGCCTTATGGAATGATGCTGCTGGACAGGACTATGCAAACTTTTTTTGGAAACAAATAAAAGGAAAAACCTCTTCTGGAAACATACAGGTCACATGCTTAGAATGCTGTTAAACCACTTTAACAGAATCCTGGGAACTGTAGTATGTTATGGGTGCTGAGAGTTGTTAGGAATCACCTATACAATTCCCAATCAACCCTTCTCCCCCAGGGAAGTTTGGAAGCTGTGGCCCTGTGAGGAGAATATCAGACTCATGACAACTCTCAGTCAGCACCCTTAAGAGCTGAGAGCCAGTGTGGTGTAGTGGTTAAGAGCAGTAGTCTCGTAATCTGGTGAACCGGGTTCGCGTCTCCGCTCCTCCACATGCAGCTGCTGGGTGACCTTGGGCTAGTCACACTTCTCTGAAGTCTCTCAGTCTCACTCACCTGACAGAGTGTTTGTTGTGGGGGAGGAAGGGAAAGGAGAATGCTAGCCGCTTTGAGACTCCTTAAAGGGAGTGAAAGGCAGGATATCAAATCCAAACTCTTCTTCTTCTTCTTAACAAACTACAGTTCCCATAATTCTTGGCGGAGGGGAGCTACGGCCGTTAAAGTGATCATAATAGTGCTTTAAATGGATGATGTGGGAGTGGCCTCAGCATCAAGGTAGCGATCAGATTGTTCCAAAAAGAAATATTATATCCATACTGAATGGGATGTACCACCCAATGGAATTAAGGTAAACGTAAAGGGACGCCATAGGACGTGGGTGGCGCTGTGGGTTACCATTCAGGAGGTCAGCAGTTCGAATCCCCGCAATGGGGTGAGCTCCCATTGCTCGGTCCCTGCTCCTGCCAACCTAGCAGTTCGAAAGCACGTCAAAGTGCAAGTAGATAAATAGGTACTGATCCAGTGGGAAAGGTAAACGGCGTTTCTGTGCACTGCTCTGGTTCGCAAGAAGCGGCTTAGTCATGCTGGCCACATGACCCAGAAGCTCCCTCGGCTCCCTCGGCCAATAAAGCGAGATGAGCGCCGCAACCCCAGAGTCAGTGACGACTGGACCTAATGGTCAGGGTTCCCCTTTACCCTTTTTAAAGGGACCGCTGACCGTTAAGTCCAGTTGCGGACGACTCTGGGGCTGCGGTGCTCATCTCACTTTACTGGCCGAGGGAGCCGACGTTTGTCCGCAGACAGCTTCCGGGTCATGACTAAGCCGCTTCTGGCGAAACCACAGCAGTGCACGGAAACGCTCTTTACCTTCCTGCCAGAGTGGCACCTATTTATCTACTTGCACTTTGACGTGCTTTCGAACTGCTAGGTTGGCAGGAGCTGGAAAGGACTAATTGACAGCTATCTGCTTTGCACGCTTATGTAAAAGAGGCTGGTTTTCAGCTGGATTGTGTGTGTTTTAAAATGGGATGCGGAAACATGAAGGGGAAAGACAAGAGGAGGGAAAACCATTCCCACAGAGCTGACACAGTGGCAGCTCAGGATGAAATTTAAACTCACTTAGCACTAATTGTCAGGAAATGGATGAGATCCGTTTATGAACCGCGAGTCAAAAGTTACAATCCCGAGTTGTTGCCACAGAGTAGCTGAAAGGCTTTTCTTTTCAAAAGATTAAGACTTCAAAGAATTGTAGAATAAGATACACAAGAGGTGGCATGTGCTTTGGCTTGATACCGTTTGATTTCTATTCTTTTTTTTCCCCTCTCCCCCTTTTCTTTTAAAAAAATGAGCAATCACTCTGCACTCTCCCCACTTCCAGCCCTGTCTTGCTTCCTTCATTTCCCATCCATCTCAGGGCAAATTCTTAACACTAAAGTTGCGACTAAGTAGCTGTTGTAGAAGATAAATGGCTCCGGTATGAAAGATTTTGCACACATACAAAAAAAATGGAGGGGGGGGGCAAAGAAAAGAAAAAGGGAAGCCAGCATAAAGTGGATTGAAATAAACATGAACAGCAGAGAGCATTAACCCATCTTTTCGGCCAAGCGGCTGTTATTTTTCAGAACACCGACTTGACCAGAGAAGGTAAAACACACATGCCTGAGCTCTGTTTGGTCATAGCAGCCATGCAGAAGCCAACAAAGTACCATCAACTGGGGGGATGGGGGGGGGGATAACATAATATAAAACGAAAGGGGTTTTATCAGAAAATTATAACCTATTGATGGATATGAGGTGGGGGGGCAAATAACTAGCATTTTTGGTCATAAAATTGGAGGAAGGACAGAATGCAAACACAATAATATCTAACAGGGCAGAGATCTGTGCACATCATTTTGGGTGACAAGCAAACATTTGGCCATTGGCTATAAACAATAAAATCTACTGGCTACTTTGACTCTAAGCAAGGTTTAATTCCAGCTCCTGCCAGCCTAGCAGTTCAAAAGCATACCAGTGCGAGTAGATAAATAGGTAACACTGCGGCAGGAAGGTAAACAGTGTTTCAGTGTGGTAGAAGCAGTTTAGTCACGCTGGCCACATGACCCAGAAAAGCCGTCTGTGGACAAACGCTGGCTCCCTTGGCCTGAAGCAAGAATTCAAATTCAGCTGGACTTAACCATCCAGGGGTCCTTTACCTTTACCTTCTAAATAGTTGTCCTTGTGTAGGCCTTCTTGACTGTTGACATTTATTATTTCTAGATGTTTACACTAATGCCACACATAAAACATTGTAAAAGTCCACTGTGATTTCTGGTCCCCAGAAATATGGCGAACATAAGAAGAGCCTTGCAGGATCAGGCCAAAGGGTCCATCTAGGCCAGGGTTTCCCAAACTTGGGTCTCCAGCTGTTTTGGGACTACAGTTCCCATCAACCCCGACCACTGGTCCTGTTAGCTAGGGGTGATGGGAGTTGTAGTCCAAAAACAGCTAGAGACCCAAGTTTGGGATCTAGTCAAACGCTTCTTTCTCACACTGGTCAACCTGTGGAAAGTCTCCAAGCAGGACTGATAGCTGGGGCACCAAAGAGGTGTTGCCAGTTTTGTGACTGTGCTGTGGTTTTTGAAATTCTAATGTCATTAATTGTGTTTTTTATTTATTTCAGTTGAAATCTATTGTTTTGAATTTTTATTGTATACCGCTCTCAGCTCCTTTTGGAGGAAGAGAGAAACAACAATGTGATAAACAAACAAATCCCACTCTTTTCATTGAAATCAATTCTCCACTTTATTGATAATATAAACAGCAAACATGTAAGTACAGATGATAAGATACTTAGCTGTAGTAGAAGGATTAATAGATGGTTGGATCTGGCTGAGATTAAAAAATATGATATGGATAAGTTGAAAAGACAACGCAGGCCTTCCAGGCTGCAACTCAGATCTGCAGAGAACAAGGTCAAATTGAGATTTTACTACTTTTTGGGAGAACTGGTCCAATCAGGATTAGATATCTTCCCATATACATAATAATGTAAGGCTGTCATCAGGCTGCAGTTCAGGCTCTTTGACCTTCTAGCTCAGAATTCTCTACACTGAGGAGCAGCGGCTCTCCAGGGTATCGAATAAGCAACATCCCCAGCCTGACCAGGAGACCAGGAGACCTTCTTCATGCAAATGCAAAATTCAACTGTGAATTTAAAATTTTCCCTTCAGAGACTGAATAGGGAGTTTGGACACTTTTGAAAATCCTGAATATTTGTTAACATTTATTTAACTCTTGCCAACTTTACCGTTTAATTAAAAAGAATGCTAAAACTTCCCAGGATGATTTTGGCTCTACAAGGGATTTTTTTTATAAAAAAAAACCTTCTTATTTAATTGTCACTTGAAGTATTCCAATATCATAGTGATGGGTGTGGTACAAAGCTTTTGATAATCAGGCAATTTCAAATTACCAGTGACAATTGCAAATGATAAAATGTGTCTGAGGTGGGGTAGGGAGCTGAGGTGAGATGCAATTAAAAATTATTATTATTATGCAGTATAAGATTGCAATTAGAAATACTGTAGGTATCATTTCAATACCTAATTTCACCCATGGAGAATTTGGAAAATTAAATACTCTTGTTACCAAAAGGAAAAAAAGGAAAATTCCCCTCACTTTTTAGAATCGTGATAACTACTTAAGGTTTCAGATAGGGCTGTGATGCACTGAGTTTTCATCATGGAAAGGGTTCGAAGTGAACACGACTTGCTGCAACGTATCTTTGCAAAATGACAGATTGAAGGGCAGGTTTTCATGGAGCTGGTAAAACTGGGAAGCTCACTTCATTGAGTTATAATCCCTGTACCTAGAAAGAAAGCATGTCAGGGAACTAATTTCCTATTGGTTTCCAGGCCTCGGTCCTGTATACCCAGTGGCGTAGCGTGGGGGGTGCAGGGGGTGCCGGCCGCACCGGGCGCAACATCTGGGGGGCGCGCACTCGCACTCGCAGCTCTCTGCCCCTATCTGGCTCACTCACTCTCTCTCACTGCAGTGCTGGCTGTGCGAATCCGATGCGAGCCGCTGGGTCGCCGCCCACTGTGGAGGGGGTGGGTGCCAGGCGTGCGGTGCGGAGAGAGAGCGAGGGACTATCTGGGGGAGGGACAGTGCAGCGGCCGCCCAGCGCAGCGCTGAGCGCGGGAGAGAACCACACCAGACCAGACCAGGCAGCAGCAAGAAGAAGCTGGCAGCAGCGGCAGGTTAGGGGTTAGGGGGCGCAAATTACTTGCCTTGCCCCGGGTTAGGGGGCGCAAATTACTTGACAACCCACGCTACACCGCTGTGTATACTTGAAGGAGCGTCTCCACCCCCATCATTCTGCCCGGACTCTGAGGTCCAGCGCCGAGGGCCTTCTGGCGGTTCCCTCATTGCGAGAATTGAGGCTACAGGGAACCAGGCAGAGGGCCTTCTCGGTAGTGGCGCCCGCCCTGTGGAACGCCCTCCCATCAGATGTCAAAGAGATAAACAATTACCTGACATTCAGAAGACATCTTAAGGCAGCCCTGTTCAGGGAAGTTTTTAATATGTAACACTGTACTGTTTTTAACACTTGATTGGGAGCCGCCCAGAGTGGCTGGGGAAACTCAGCCAGATGGGCGGGGTATAAATAATAAATTATTATTATTATTATTATTATTATTATTATTAGTGCCATAGAACCTGGTTAGACTGCAACATGAAGGCTCTGCCAGAATCCTCACACTCTGGTTCATGGTGATGATGTCACAACTTGGACAATAGCCTGAGGCGCTCCAGAGTTGCACAAAGGCCTAATGCACTTCTAATTCAGAGACCGATTAAATCACGGACACCCCGTGAAATAAATACAGATGGTTTCCAAAGTGGATGTTGAGTAGACTGCTTAATTGTCAGACTGGCTTCAAAGTGGTTAACAAGTATAAAACAGATTGCAAAGATGCAAACACACGTAATTGAAATGCACGACAAAATAATTCCACAGAAATATTAAAATAAACACTTGCCATTAGCATGTGCAATAAAACAAGCCTGATAAAACAGAACAGCAATTAAAACAGTTCAAACAGCAATTAAAGGAGCAATCGTATAGCAAGTTCTGCCAGGATGATAGGGTTAGGATCCAGCAGATCACTAGCTGAGCCGGAAGGTTCCCTGTGTAGCCTGGCTACTCCTGTTTAACTCATCCTTGGTGCAGTAGGGGTTAGGACAACAGTCGCATGACCCAGGAACTTGGCATGAATTAAGCTGCCAAAGAGGGTGGCATAATTCAAGGCTTGTTTTTCCTGCCAAGCTTAGGCCAGCTCAGGCAGCAGTGGCCTTCTGGCTAAGTGGAGTATCATACCTTCTAACTTTCCCGATCCAAAATTGGGATGCTCGTCTTTTAGGATATGCTCCTGGGCGAAACATATGAGCCCCGCCTCACAAAATTTCACACAGCACCCAAAAAGTGCTTTTGGGGGTCAATAGTGCAGCACACGAGAGGGCAGCACCCTAAATGGCCACTGAGATCTCATGAGATAACATGGGATGTCCCATTTTTTTCCAGGGCACTTGGAAGTTATGGAGTATAGATCTAGTCTAACATTATGGCAGCTTAATTTACACCAGCATGCTTTACACCAGATGTTTGTGCATCAGATTACTCTTTTGAATGGGAGCTTCAGGTCAGGTGATCAAGGGCCTCTGCTATTTTGACAGAGAGAATATTCTGCAACACTGAGGTCACCAGTGCAAACTTCAACTTCCGTGTTACTACAATCTGATAATCAACTGGTCATGCCATGGCAAAAACAACTGGCTTCCATTTGCTGATGTGTGGATGGGGCTTGTTTGGCCAGCCTTAATGGCTGCAGCAGAATAATTATGAGAAAGTGTTTTGTCGAAATAAAAATTCAGCATGAATTTTGCAGGAGAAAATCTGGGAAATCCACTTGGCTGTTTGTGGTGGAATTGGCCCAAGGACATCACTTTCACTCATTTGCAGATGAACAGGACCATCATATACCCAGTGTGAAGAGCAGGAGAAGCTTGTTAATGAATGAGAAAAATTAGTTATTAAGCAATGGAAGAAATAATTGCACAGCAATTAAGTTATGATCAGGACCTATTAGTCATAAGGAAGCTGAGGAACATCTAGGGCTTAGAAAGTGGCTTACGCATTCAGAGTATTTTTTTGTTGACAGACTGCCATTCCTCATCTCCAGTTCTGCATCCTGGCTCCAAAGGAAATTATGACAAGTTTGTTTCTGATCCACACATCAAATGTGAATATTCATGTACCTGCAAGTATGTGTCAGTAATCAATGCGCTTCATTTACAGTATTTTTTTTTTTTTACCAAATGATCCAGAATTCAAAAAGAATCTACAAACACTCATTTGAAGTAATTCAATCTGGGGGCAGAAGTATATAATATTTTATGAATTTGGGTTTGTGGGGGGCCAGATTCTCCTAAATTCCTGAGTGTCAGATCCTCTCCATAATTCCTGGATTCAGTAAAAGTTTGAATTCATCAGTGTTTGACTAAACTTCGCCAAACATTCAACCCCCCTGGATTTAGTTATGCTAAGAAGCCAAGCCAGTTAAGCATAGGGTGTGAATTCTATGCAAAAGCCTCCATCTAGTTGCAGGTTGCCTATATGTGTAAATAAAACCATACATCATAAAGACACCACAGTCTCTGTTGTGTTTTTATATTTTGCTGGAAGCTGCCCAGAGTGGCTGAGGAAACCTAGCCAGACAGGCGGGGTGTAAATAATAAAATTATTATTATTATTATTTGTCCAAAAAGCAAATACAGACCCTGGTAAACACGCCTGCAACCCATGGAATCTCTCACTGCTCGTGGAGATGGGGATGGCATGTGGCCAAAATTGTGGAAGCCTTTTGGGAAAAGTGTATTTGTGAGGTTTGATGGCTCCTAACACCACTCCTTTTTGGAGTAATACCATAAAACTATATATCAGTGGGAAGATAGTTTGATGAAGAATGTAATGCAACAAGGGTGGCTCAATTATCTGTATTCTATCAAAAGTTATAGCCAAATAACCAGAAAAGGGAATGTTTAGAGAGCCAATCAGATGTCATCTTGTTTTGGCAATGATGGCTCATAACATCACTTTTTTTGGGGGGGGGGTAATACTGTAAAACTTTATATCGAATGGAAAGATAATTTAATGAAGAACGTAATGCAATAGTTTTTATTGGTTCTCTAAACACTCCTTTTCAGAGCTCGATGAGGATCCACAGGAGTTAATGGGCACCTGTGCTGACCCCAGATACAATCTCTGTATAGTTGTACCCTAGTAGAACAACCAGTAACCCTTAATGCAATTTTTTTTTTTTGGTAATTTTTTAAACACTAAATTGGAGTCATTATCGAATCCTATTTTTAAAGAACGATTATAACAAAATTGGTGTCTATTTGACCTCAGTGTCTGATTAGCTGAGTGCCAGGGTTAATTCAATATATAGCATTTGTGCAAAATGGCATTAGGAGAGGATATGCTTAGAAAAATGTGAAGTGTGAGGAGTGGTTAGATTCCTGCCTGGGGCACAACCCACAAATCACCATGTTGAACACAGTGTGGTTATGGTATATGGCACCTATCAGGGCTCATTAAACCTGTTTTTTCAGCCTACTCGAGATTGGAAAACAAAATGGGGAGGCTGCCAAGCATCTGGAAACCTAAAATAGATATCTGGTGATTTACCTCTGGGATGGTGACCACCTCAGAAATCAGTGTTCCTCTCTGGCGGCAGCCATTATTTCAAATTTCCAACAGTGCAAAGAATGACAAACGCAACATCACTTGGTGGGCATTGCAGGAAATTCAAAATGGCGTCTCATAGGCCATATTCACCCCATACATCTAAAGCACTAGGATACCACTTCATGGCTTCCACTCACAAATAATTCTGGGAGCTGTAGTTTGTTATGGGTGTTGAGAGTTGTTAGGAGACCAAAATTCCTTTCACGGGGTGACAGTTCAGAATGGTTTAACAGCCGATCCCTCTTTACAGGAATTGTAGTTGTGCGAGGGGAAGCCAGCATAAGTCAAGCCAGGAAAAAGGGACGTGTAACTCAAACACCAGTTTAAAGGCTCCCCACACCCTCTGTGGGGTTGTGACCAGCTCAGGCAGCATTAGACCCACTCCTGAATGAGGTTTGGGTCATATGGTGCCTTAACTTACATGGGTTTGCTTTGCTCCAGCTTCTTGTGTTTAAGATTGCTCCCTAAAACTATAAAGAGATGGGGCCTCAGAACAGAGGGAGTTAAATAAATAAATAAATAAATAAATAAATAAATAAATAAAGTAAGTGTATTTCATTGCACACACAGAGAGAGAGATGGATTGCCAAACAAACAACCCTGAAATCTATGGAGCCACCACTGAAAAGGCCCTTTCCTGGGCCTTCACAACATGTACCTCACACTGAGGGAGGGACAACCAGGAGGGCCCCATCCAAGCTGTCTAGCTCTGCATAATTTTATTTTATTTGTTTATTTATTAAAATATTTATATACCACTGGTTCATAAAAAAACACATTTTTTTTGTTTTTTTAGAAAAAGGACAGGCAACTCCCCATTTGCAAACTTTCGAGTCATGTGCAACCACTGACACAGGCACCATTTTCAACACTGGAAAGGGGTAGGGCGGGCTTTTGTGCATCCTGCCGACGTGTGTGGTGCCTTAGAACGCAACCACCGTGCAAATGGGGAATTGTCTGTACAACAAAAACCATGTTTACAAGTTAAAAATCAGAAATCAGGTTAGTATTGTGGGAAGATGCATCCTTAGCTGCCTGCATAAGTGTGACAGAATGGGAGGGTCTTCAGCAGACATTTAGAAGTTGAAACAGAAGACACCTGCTGAATCTTTATTGGCAGATACTGGGTCAATAACACTAAAGGCTCAGTCCCATGTTATGATCAAATGAGCCTCACTAACCCTGGGAACGACCAGCGATACTCCTGCAGATGATCTCAGTGAGCCAGCTGGAATATAAGGGTTCAGGCAGTCCCTGAACCCAAGAACGCCCAAGGGATGGAATATAAAACATAATACAGGCCATAGAACAGTATTAAAACATTTTAAAAAACCCAGCAAGAATTAAAAACTGCATAAATAAAAATCACTAGCAGAGCAATCCAAACCCACTTTACACTGGAACAAGAGGCGCATGGCGTATTCTCTGCTCCAGCCCTGCCAGCTTTCATCCAGCTCCCACTGGGCACTGCCTGAGGGGGGATATCAGCAAGAAGAACTCCATCCGTCCCCATCTTCCACCTCAGTTGCATCTTTGACTGCTCTTTATAGCCCTGCTGGGCTGGTGGGGGGGATCAACTATAACTATGACCTTGCAACCTGAATTTGCCAGTATCAAATGGAATGCCACCCGAAAACAGCAAAAGTCTGGAAGCTTCTCCTGCACACAATTTGGTCTCCTCTATTACAAGGCATGTGCGTGCATGATTAAATGAATACACATACAAATGAAGAAAAACAAAAAGACACATATACTAAGTTCGATGTAAGAAAGAAGATCTTGCTCTGGAGAGAGAGAAAAATCAACCTGACTTTCTGAACTTGCCAGACGCATGAAAGCTTGCATGAAATTTAGCAATTTTAAGCCACTGTCTTCATGGATCATGTTGGAGCATCATTGCAGAAGTGAAATCTTTGTGGACCACGCCTCCCCATTAAAGACTCGGGTGGCCTTGGCTACAACTCCGAGATCTCCGTGGGCTGCTTCTGGCTTCCTCCATCGTCTGACGTGGCCTTCTTAATACACTTTTAATTCCGACCTGTTAATTTCTACAGTTAGCTTTGCTGGTGGTGCTTGCCAAACGCAGCTCAAGTTCGTTCTTGTCTCAGAACTAAGCACCCCATCCAGGTGTGGCCTTGGCAAAGCTGATAATAATTATACACTTTCCCTGACCTTTTCCCCAAACCCTTCCTGTAAATAAGTCTGATGCTCTTTCAGTCTGCCCACCCCTCTCCCCAAGGAAAAAAAGAGGGTAACATAATACACTTCCAGTTTTGTGGGGGCGGTTGTTGCGCTGGTCCGTCATGTCGCTAGGAATGCTGTCTATTATTACCGCCTTGTTTTGGCATCTAAGAAAAAGACTGTAATTCCCAGTGTGTAAGAACCAAGAGTGAAGACTGCAGCTCTCCCTGTGATCTGAAGCAGCAGAACTCAACAGCGCCCCATTTGGTCACTTCTCTAATTGTAGAACGCTTGGAAGTAGATGGTTTAAACCGGTGCTTTTTCCCCCCTAAAAAAATGTTTAGGGGTACTCTCATTTTCCTACTCATATTTAGATATTGCCTCTCAATGAGGCCAGACTTAGATTCACAACATCTTTAGGGGTATGCGTACCCCTGTGTACCCCCAGAAAAAAGCACTGGTTTAAACATTTTTTTAAAACCATGTGAAAAATTAAACAGCAAATTGGCTCAGGTTGTTGCACACAGATGTACAGCCTGTGCTCTGTAGCAACAAGTGATGTTGCATAAATGAGCCATTACACATCAAATAGCACTTCTGGGCCTTCCCCCCTCCCCCACCCCAGATGTACTGCTCTTCAACGGGGTTGGTCCATATAATAGATCCCTTAAGAATGGAATGGTTGTGGTTTTTATTCATGCTTGTGTGAGCGGACTCTCAATTGTTCTTCAACATGTGTAACCAAGCCACTGTTGGTTGGAACATCTGAGAACTGAGGGGGGCGGGAATGTATCATTTATGTTCTTATATAAGAAAGTACTTACACAGCACATAGTTGAACTATGGAACTCAGCTCCACAGGAGGCTGTGATGACCACCAACTCGAATGGCTTTAAAAGAGGATTGGAAAGATTCATGGAAGAGAAGGTTATCAGTGACTACTAGCCATGATGACTATGATCTGCCTCCATGTTTGAAGGCAGGAATGCTTCTGAATACCAGTTGCCGCAAGCCACAAGACTTAGGTTCGAGTCCTGCTTGAAGGTCTCCCACAGGCATCTAGTTGGCCGCTGCAAGAACAGGATGTTGGAGGCCACTGGCTGCTTTGAGGCCCTTCAACAATCCGTTCTAGGCTGAGAGACTCAGTGGCAGAATGACAGTTGTTGGAACAAGAACAAGGGATAGTAGGGAAACCAATCTACACCTTTGCCCTGCTGTAGTAATGTATTATTGTCTGTTTTAGCGTATTTAAAATATATTGCAAGCTGCCGTGAGAACTTTGCTGAATAGGTAAGGTATAAACACTCCCAAATAAAGTAGCTTTGTGGTCCTTAATTTATTTTTTCTCTCCTGTCGTTACCTGGCCTGGAAAGGGTCATAGCAAACAGTAATGCTATTAGGGCTTCTCTCAGCAGAATAAGCAGAAGAACTCTTAAACGCTCCTCTGTAGTTTGAGAACCCACCTTATTTCTGTAATTTAAAGCTGTTTTGAACTTTTTAAAAAGTATTCTGTAATACCGTGTTTTAATATTAATGTTGTATTTTAATTATTGTATCCCCCTGGGACCTTAGAGTGAAGGGAAGGTGATTAATAACATCATCAACCACATAAAATGCCTGCGGGGGAATTTTAGCCCACCCTTCTCCCTGCTGTAACTTTCAATGCAAAAGGAATCTCTTGTTGCAAGGTGGAGAATTCAGTCATTGAACCATTGTCTGTGCAGTGCAGAGACACAATTTTGCCACTACCCTGTTGAGAACTATCAAGCAGGGCAGCCACAGATGCGTTGACCAAAAAGAGGAGCGCTGGTTTGCATAAAATCTACATGTGCTGATTTGTACCTGGAGATGCAGGCTTAGAAACAATTGCTATAATGTAAATAGAAACACATCTCACCCTGCTGAGGAAGACAGCAACCAGGTGAGCTGTGCGCCTGCCTTCCCAGGCGGCTGTCTGGTGATGGGTCACTTCTAGGTTCTGTTCCTTGCCCTTCTTGGGGTTATTTGTCTTTAAACTGGACTTACCGTATACCAGAGTGCTCTTCAAAAAGAAGTCTTCATCTAATAGAGGACTGTCCTCTGTAAAGTAGGATGCAGAGCATCATGCCACAGACTGAAATTCAGACTAGTGCAATTCACACTATTCACAGAGGTTATCAGAATGCCTTCTTTTCATTATTAAAAACCCATTTCGATAAGGGAATAGATGATGATGAAAGAAAGAAAGAAAGAAAGAAAGAAAGAAAGAAAGAAAGAAAGAAAGAAAGAAAGAAAGAAAGAAAGAAAGAAAGAAAGAAAGATTATAGATGAATGATAGATAGATAGATAGATAGATAGATAGATAGATAGATAGATGATAGATAGATAGATAGATAGATAGATAGATAGATAGATAGATAGATAGATGATAGATAGGTGATAGATAGATAGATAGATGATAGATAGATAGATAGATAGATAGATAGATAGATAGATAGATAGATAGATGATAGATGATAGATGATAGATGATAGATGATAGATGATAGATGATAGATAGATAGATAGATAGATAGATAGATAGATAGATAGATGATAGATAGATAGATAGATAGATAGATAGATAGATAGATAGATAGATGATAGATAGATAGATAGATAGATAGATAGATGATAGATAGATAGATAGATAGATAGATAGATAGATAGATAGATGATAGATAGATAGATAGATATAATGATGATAGAGATAGAGATAGATATAGATAATGAGAGAGAGAGAGAGATTTGTTGCAAACAAACACATCACAAAGTTATAGGGGCAAAATAGCTCCACTGCCAGGGAGGTGGGGGTGAGCTTGCTCCTCTTGTCCGGCTTCAGGGGGTTGACTTAGACACTGCAGCCCAGACCACCTGAAGCTCCCCAGCTGTGTGCTGCAAGGTGCACAGGAGAAAAAGCTCCATTGTGAGAAAGTAATAGGGCATAGCCCAATCTTGCCACAGAAATGAGCAAAATCAAAAGTGAGCCATTGCAAAAGGCCATCCTCTGATGTGCTCAATTTTTCCCCCTGTGGATCCACACGCTACAGCTGGCAGGCAGAATCACTCACTTCATTGATCCCTGATGGCGCCGCAGCCAGAGGCGAATCCTGTTTTGGAACATCCAGGACTAAAGAGGCATTGGCCCCGCATGAAATGATCAAGGAAAACATTTGGGTTTCATTTCATTGACATCTATTTTATTTCTTCATCTCAGCTGCATTTAAGTGTATGTGGAGCAGCAGGCAAGGAAGGTGCCGGGTTGATAACAGGGAAAACTGGAGTCTTCCAGGCAGAAGGAGTATAGCTCAAGCAGGGCTCTGTGTCTTTGTGTGTGTTTTGCAATATATTCCACACAAGCACAGCAGCACAGCGCTGGGTGCAATATTCAGCTTCCAAGGAATCAGAGGTGGACTGCCTGTTGCACTGGCCACAGAACTTGGCGCCCCCTTGGCAAGTTAGACACCTCCAGCTGTAGCAGGACAGCACAGGCTTCGCAATGTGAAAAGAGAAACCCAGATTCAATCACAGGCAGATCCTGTTGCAGAGAACTCAAGCAGTGGAGCTAGAAAAAGCCACAGGTGGAAGGTGTGGAGAGCTTCTGCCAGTCAGTGCGCCATGGCACCAAGCTAGGGGAACCAATAGTACAGCTCATTACAAGGCAGCTGTAGCTACAGTTCCGCAGGTGAGAAAAAGGCCATTACAGAATGAATTTCCCATAGTAGTGAATGCCAACTTTGGCAGGGAACTCCCTCAGTGATGATCGCTGAGTCATGCTGTCAGATCTGTTCCCTCAGGAAAAGACCACATTCCCTTAGAATAACCTGCTCAGGCTCAGCGGTGGATCTGCTACGAAACTAACAAAGCTTAAATTTCAGGGCCTCCAACCCCAGAGGGGCCCCAGAAGTGACGTTAGTCCACATTGCTTTAAATAAATTGTGTCTAGCAGACCCAATTTGAGTCACACAACTCAAATTGATTTTTTTGTGGTTGCATATATTTCAACAATACCAGAGTCCAAGAGTCAGTAGAAGTGTAGAACAATCCTGGTTCTGAGGGGCCCAACTATGACAGTTCAAGCTTGAGGGTCCCAAAAATGTTGGTCCAAATGTTGGACAAACGGCGGCTCCCTCGGCCTGAAGCGAGATGAGCACCGCAACCCCATAGTCGCCTTTGACTTGACTTAACCGTCCAGGGGTCCTTTTTACCTTGACCTCTATCTATGCACATCATCTTAAAAGAAATGTTGTGCTATTTATGCAAATTTATGCAGCTATGCAGCACAATCCTAGTTGTGCTTACTAGTTGTGTTTACTCAGAAGAACTCAGTGAGGCTTACTCTCAAGTGTGCATAATGCTGGGACCTTAATTAATCAAACAATGGAAAAATAAATAAATAAATAAATAAATAAATAAATAAATAAATAAAAACAACAACAGTCCTTTAATTTAGAGACAGCCCTAAAATTTGGTACTGAAACCTCAATACTGAAACCTTTTTGAAATGCTGAAAAACCTGTTGGATAATTTACAGTTTAATCAACAAAAGCTGCTACTTGTTGTCAGAAAAGAAAGCCTTCCTTTATACTTCCAGCTTTGTTCCCTACTGTATTAACACGACAGAACTGCAAACACACACACACACACACACACACACACACACACACACACACGAGCTTGTCTATAACTCACAGCACTGCTGATTAAACTTCACCTTCTCCAATTCAAATTGGCTTCCAGCGATTAATCAAGTTAAACTGCAATTTGATTGATTTTCTGATTAAAGCTTACAGCCCTAATTTTTAAGGCCACAAAGTTCAGTACCAACTTAAACTCAATCATTCCCTCAATTTCCGGTGTTCAGGGGTGCACAGTGACTTTGCATAGCCAAAACAGCACAAGCCAACACACAAAAGGGAGGTCTCAGTAGATTTGGAGAAATCTCAAGGTTTGCAAAAGTATCCCCCCCCCGCCCGCCCCCCACAAAAAATCTTTAGGAGAAACAGCCCTAAGGGATTGGTAACCCCAAAACCACCCAATAAGAACTGAGGATGTTTAGTGCCCAGGGAATGCTGATTGGCTTTGCAGGGGAAAGAGGCCACAGAAAACTGGGGGGGGGGGGGTCATGGCAGAAACTGCCTGACTGGCACCATGAACAGAAACATCTCACAGGGCAACCTTCGGTGCAGGTCTCACTTTTATACTTTTTAACCCTCTAAATTTATCAGAAACAGGCATGTGGGGCAGGGCACCTGCATGGCCCAGATTTAGATGCTGCTGAACAAGGGTTGTAGTTCTGTGTGTGTAATTAAATTTTCTGTTTTACAATTCAAAATACTCATTTAAACATCCTTAATATACCAATGACTTCCCTTCTTCTCTTTCCATGGTTCATTTTGCATATCATAAATCCCTACATATTTTACGAAAACTAAACCACTCAGTATTCCATTATTGCATCCATCCAAACTTCTTTACACTGTTGAATTTATCTGAACGCTGCCAACGTTTTCAGGTGTACACAATTTCCCCCCATCTATTCAATAAACATTTCCCAGTCTTCTCTATAGTTCTTGGTGGCGGCTCTTGTTTTTAATGCATCAGCAGTTTGGTTGCTAATCCTGAATAGGAAGCTACAGGTCTCCGAAGTATCTCTTCCTTCATTTTTCCTGAGACATGTTGATTTCTTCCAGAAGCAAACCGGTTATAAGGGAAGCATCCTTTCTCTCCACCAGACAGTAGCTGTCAGAAAGATAAAATCCTCCAATGAGCTCAAGAGGAAGAAAGGCCAATCCTTCCCACTTATCCAGCTGTGATTTACATCAGGATAATTATATCTTCATTGCTGTGGGAAATTGACTCCCCCTCCAGGGAAATGTTATGTGAGCATCAGAAGTTTCTTTCTTAGTTGTGCGTGTGGTTGTGTTGTGTGTGTGTGTTTTTAATTACTGTAAAATCTGCTGCTATAGCAGCAGGCCAATTGCTTCAGACTGGGACCAATCATGATTAATTCAAAAGAAAAGTTCCGCTGCAGTTTGGGGTTTCAGAAATGAAATTCATCTAAAGAAAGATAGAACTTTCTTTATGTACGCCACAACAGCAGCAAGAATACTTATTGCAAAGTATTGGAAGACACAAGATTTACCCACTCTGGAAGAATGGCAGATGAAGGTGATGGACTACATGGAATTGGCGGAAATGACTGGCAGAATCCGAGACCAGGGAGAAGAGTCGGTGGAAGAAGACTGGAAGAAATTTAAAGACTATTTACAGAAATACTGCAAAATTAATGAATGTTAGAATGATGTAGGAATGAAGTTAAGTGGTTTTAGCAGCAATGTTATAAAGGAGTATGTAAAAATGGATTGTTAACAGGTGAGAATCTAAAGTTATAATATATTAAGATAAAGGATTAAGATAAAAACAAAGAGGGAAAGGATTTGCTGAATTAACTAACTGAACTGGAATACAAAAAAGGGAGGTGTGAGGAGGTCAGGGAAACAAGTAAATGGAAGACAAGACATGGAAAGATTGATTTGTTTTTAACTGTTTTTACTTTTCTGTATTTTGTATTTTCTCTTTTCTTTTCTTTTGTCTTTCTTATTTTTGTAATCTTTTCTGAAACTTTAATAAATATCATTTTTTTAAAAAAAAAACAACAGAAATGAAATTCATTATGCAAAAGTAATCTCACCAATTTTGATGGGCTTCTTCTAGGGACGGGATGGAGACTCTCATTCCCCCCCCCCTTTTTTTTTCTTTTTTGCACGAATGGAATGCCATTCTGACATTTTATCCCACTTCAGTACAAAATCCCTATAACACACAAAAAATCAAACCAAAAGCAGTACAATCAGATTGGACCATAGTCAACATAGTTCTAAGCAGATTGTTGGAGGTTGGAGGATGGATGGCGGCTAACAGATTGAGGTTGAATCCTGACAAGACAGAAGTACTGTTTTTGGGGGACAGGGGGCAGGTGGGTGTGGGGGGTTCCCTGGTCCTGAATGGGGTAACTGTGCCCCTGAAGGACCAGGTGCGTAGCCTGGGAGTCATTTTGGACTCACAGCTGTCCATGGAGGCGCAGGTCAATTCTTGTCCAAGGCAGCTGTTTATCAGCTCCACCAGGTAAGCAGGCTAAGACCCTACTTACCCACAGACTGTCTCGCCAGAGTCGTGCATGCTCTAGTTATCTCCCGCTTGGACTACTGCAATGCGCTCTACATGGGGCTACCTTTGAAGGTGACCCGGAAACTACAACTAATCCAGAATGTGGCAGCTAGACTGGTGACTGGGAGTGGCCGCCAGGACCACATAACACCGGTCCTGAGAGATCTGCATTGTCTCCCAGTACGTTTCCGAGCACAATTCAAAGTGTTGGTGCTGACCTTTAAAGCCCTAAACAGCCTCGGTCCTGTATACCTGAAGGAGCGTCTCCACCCCCATCGTTCACTGAGATCCAGCGCCGAGGGCCTTCTGGTGGTTCCCTCATTGCGAGAAGTGAGGTTACAGGGAACCAGACAGAGGGCCTTCTCGGTAGTGGCGCCCACCCTGTGGAACATCCTTCATTCAGATGTGAAGGAAATAAGCAGCTATCCTATCTTTAAAAGATATCTGAAGGTAGCCCTCTTTAGGGAAGTTTTTAATATTTAATGCTGTACTGTTTTTAACATTTGATTGGGAGCTGCCCAGAGTGGCTGGGGAAACTCAACCAGATGGGCAGGGTATAAATAATAAATTGTTGTTGTTGTTGTTGTTGTTGTTGTTGTTGTTGTTGTTGTTGTTGTTGTTATCCTGTCCGCACAAAGAATTCTCCTTGCCCAATGGAACCATATTAATAATAATATTCCACATAATAATAATATTCCACCAATAATATTCCACCCATATTCCACCAAATGCTCTCTAAATCTATTCTGGAGCTTCCCCCAGTCCTCTGGAGAATATCTGGGGACAGCATAGGGCATGTGCAGGTGGAGGAAAGTGGAGAAATCTCTTGTAGTTCCCAGGAACTCTTGTCTCTCCACTATCCACATTACTCAAAAGGATCCACATGAAGAACGTAGCTAGCTATAGCAGTGAGTGTATTATAACCACCATGGCGATGGTGATGATTAAAAAGTAGCCTCTTATTTAACTGTCGAGTATATGTTCTACAATCAAATAGTCAGTACAGTTAATGTTGCTTTGCAGGAGATGGCAGTATTCAAATTCATGACATTTCTGGATCACAATACTTGAGGAACGTACTTAGCCAAGTGTTTTCATGAACCTTGAGTGTTCTCCAGGACCAGATAGGTTATTATATGTTCCCACCTTTCTTAATGTCAAAATATCACCCCTCATGCCTCCAAGCTACTCAGCGATACCTGCTTTCAGCTGCAAGAGGAGGCTGGTCGGCTGACCCATTCTAAAGCAGATCTTCATCAGATGATAGCAAGTATTAGATATGATTATCTGAACCTCCAAATAGACCTGTTCAGCATGGTCAGTATTACCTAGGAGTCATCTTCATGTCAGAACAGAACATGTGTATTGAATGTGTGCACTCTGTATTGAAACCCGCAATGAATTTCCCTGTGCAGTCTTAAGGGAATGCCATATGGCCAGTATCTCTTGCAGCAAGAAAACAAAATACTAACGGAATAAATTAGACTGCATAAGAAATGTGCAGCTGATTCACTGGGAAACAGTTTTATCTTTAATGCCAATCAGTGCTGGGATTGGCCCTTTGGGTCGCTGGGATTTCCCAGATTCAATCAATCAAGTCAGAGCTGCAATCGTCCGAAGGGAAATGTAATGTATGAACTCCCTCTGAGTAGGCTATGAGCCGCTGCAATGGGGAAATGAAAGCAACTACTTTGATTTTACCAAACTGAATATAAGGACACCGTCCATGCATGCAAATACAGCTCAGTTGGAAATTAGTTTTATTACAATGAAATCCATTAAAGTCAATTAAACAATGCCGGACTTTTCAAGGAAAGGAAGTCAAAGTAGCAATTCACATGTTGCTTTTTGACACAGTAAAGAGAGTCATCAGAGGAGATGATTTTGCTTTGTCAGTGCCACATGGCAAGTGTTCCTTAATAGTATGCCCCGGGGTGGTGGGAGCTGGTATTTAACTCAGAGCAGAGCCTGTTAGTTCTCCTCAAGCCTGTCCTGGTGTGTCAAACTCCAGCTGTTGCCATGTAGGGGCAAATACATCAGAAATATTCCCTGCATGGAAGCAAAGAGCTGAAAGCGTCTCGTGATGGCTTTGCCATACCAAAATATAACAAATGAGTCAGCCCACCCTTCTCAAAAGGCAAGCATCTGGATGCAAAAATTTAATGAAGGACACAAACAGACAAATTCAAAAAGGCCACTGTTTATTTCTGTTGACATATTACACAGGGGTGTAAGCACAGGGGTTTATTTATTGGTTAAATTTGTTAGTTGCTTTTTTATTTTTTTAAGAAAGTCTCCAAATAACTTGTCAAGATACAATACCAACAGATCAAATCAATGCCCAAAAAGCAAGCAAACATTTCAATGTACAATGCAAGTGGACAATACTAAATTCCTAAAATGTTCACCCAACAACACAGTAAGGAGAAGTCCTGCTCTCTGGGAGGAAGGACGGGGAAAGAAATTTACAAAATCAAAAATGCCCCGTGCACAGCAACTTTTGGTACTTAGGTATTTTTGGTACAGCCAAATACCTCTTGCCTTCATATCCAGCTCTTCTTCTAATGAAAGAACAGAGGGTTCCAAGATGTTTTCCATCAGACCAGACGCAGAGCTGGTTTGATTCAGAATCCAGAATCCTGCACCTTCAGACTATGCCCCTTCTATATCTGGAAAGCACTTAGAGGTCTCAAGCCAGGTACACCCCCTGCTTTGTGGTGTCCAAACTTTTTTCAAAGAGGGCCAGATTTGATGAAGTGAAGGGACATGAGGGCCGACCGAAGTTGTTGAGGGTTTTTTTAGGATTTTACCCCAGGAAATAAACTGCCACAGGGACCAGATTAAACCAACCGGCGGGCCAGATTAGGCCCCCAAAACGGACTTTGGACATGCCTAGCAAGGATTAGGAAATGTATGACCATGATTTTTTAAAAAATTAAGTTGTTTTTAAAAATAATGGGTTCTTCCAAACTAAGGCCTGCTCAGAGTAGACCCACTAAAATCAATGCACCTAAGTTAGTCATGTCCACTAATTTCAATGGTTCTACTCTGCCATAGAACTAACATTGCATGCAACTTATTTTACAACACTGCATACAACAATTTTCATCGTTATCCTCTTATTTGTATCCCATCCATCATCTGCTGGATGTGGGTTATTAATAGATAAGCTCTCAGAACAAGTGACTCTATTTTATCTTCTTCATGGCATGGGAGGGTGTGGGAGAGAGAGAAGAAGAGAGAGCAAACACCATGGAGTAATGAGTTGGCTTGAGTAGTGGTTAACATGTTAGCCTTTGGCTAGTGAGATCTCTGTTCACATCTCAGAATACCACCCCAAGAGGTAACATCAATAGTTCCCAAAGTGGGTGGTACCTCCCCCAAGAGTTGGTGGGATTACCTAGGGGGACGCTAACAGGCACAGGAGGTATAAATGACTATCAGACTTTAAGAACTACTCTCACTGGATCAAGATAATCCAGTGGTTTTCAACCAGTGTGTCGTGGCACCCTGGGGTGCCTTGGCTGATGGACAGGGGTGTCGCGGACAACACTGGCCTCTGTCCCTCTTTCTTTCCCTCCATCTTCTGATGCCTTCTTGCATCTCTGCCTCCCAAAGGCTTGCACAGCTGTTTGTCGCAGCAGCCCTGACTACGATCTCCCCAGGAAAAGGCTGCCTCTGGGGCTGGCCAGGGGGTGCTTGTTGCCAGGACCTGAGGCGGCTCAGAAACCAGGGGTGGGGGGCTGCAGTAGCTGCCTGGGGGACTCCCGAGGAGAGGGGAGAGGAGGCTGAGGGAACACTCCACAAGGGAGGGGTAAGGGGCTGCCAGTTCTGCAGGCAAGGGGTGACATAACTGGGCCCCTGCATCCCACAGGGTTGCCACAGAAAGAATGTGGTTGGTCAAGGAAGCCATGGACTCAAAACGGTTGAGTTAATCAATTATGTTGATTTTATTAAACTAAGTAGTTTTGATTCGATTTTGAGTACAGTGGTACCTCAGGTTAAGAACTTAATTCGTTCTTAACCTGAAACTATTCTTAACCTGAGATACCACTTTAGCTAATGGGGCCTCCTGCTGCCGCCACCGCGTGGTTTCCGTTCTCATCCTGAAGCAAAGTTCTTAACCCGAGGTAGTATTCCTGAGTTAGCGGAGTCTGTAACCTGAAGCGTCTGTAACCTGAGGTACCACTGTATTTGTGCAATTAATTGTTACTGTTTTGGATTTTATTGTGTTATTAACTTCCTCAGTGAGTTATGCAAACTGCTATTCCGAATAATGCTTTTTATAGGGTGGGGTAGGTGTCACTGGGGATGAGTTTGAGAACCACTGGATTAAATCCTCACTCCTTCGATGGAGAAAAGTTCCAGATCTGCACTCCATTAGCCTTCACCTCCACTAGGCCACCCGCAAAAATAACCCAGCAAATTTCACAGCAGACTGGAAATTTGAACTCTGATCACCTTAGTTGAAGTCTCTAAACGCTATGCCACGCTGACCGTCCTTATGCTACTGCTGCTTTTCCCAGATTTGTGGCTCAGCTTGCAAACTGCTGCAAACAAGTTAATTTAGATTTTACATGATTTAGATTTAAAGAGGTCACTTATCAGCCACTTGTTGGTGTGAATGAGAAGGGTGTGTTTTTTTCCTAAACAAACCAACCAACCTAAAACACTTCTCTCTGCAGTCCAAAATGTCCCAAGGATGAACTAATACAGTCCCAGAACTCTCTGTATAAGGAACAAAGAATGATAGCTCATTAAAGGCTGGACGGTGCTCCCCCAGCCATTGCTGCAGTGAGGAATTGCCCACACATTCATTACTCACCATAGAGGCATGCCTAACTGCTCACCTCTCTGCAATTCCTTGATTAAACCTTGCAAATCATGTCAGTTACTATGGTAATGATCTTCCTTGCCCCTTAAACAGTGCTTAGAGTCTTCCCCCATTTACGTTGTTTTTTGCCAAGGGGTAGTTGGTCAGAATGGACAATAAACACACCAAAACCAACCCCCTCCCTCAGTCTCTCAGGACATTTCACCACCTCTTGTCCCCCCCCAAAAAAACAACAACAACCTGTTTTTGTTTGATGAGCCAAGGCTGCAATCCTAAACACAAACTTACTGGTAATCGTCTTTTTCTGCCTTTGGTTTTATTGTATGAAATTGATTTTACTAATTTCACTGTGTACTATGTATACTTTTATCATTATATTATATTATTTTATTTTATATGACAGCCGATCCCAGCCACCTACAAGAAATAAAACACAATTAAAAATAGTGTCATAAAATAATAATTTCCAGCATTTTTTCTATATGCTTTGGGTTTACTTTTGAAAGAAAAACAGGACAAACATTTCTGAATGTATGAATGCATGTATAAACAAATAAGCAAAAACAGTCCCCAGTGGACACAGTTGGACTTACTTCTGAGTAAACAGGCACAGGACTGCAAGACATGAGAAGTTCTTGAACCTAGTACAGAAAGAAATCTGATATTGTTGTTGTTGTTGTTCCCAAACCGCTGTCCTGTTTATTAGGAGAACAACAGCTTTCTCAGGATAAAGGCTCACTGCCGATACCAAGAAAATGCTTCTCTTTTGTATGGGAGAAGATCAAAAACTCACTCAGGCAGAATCCTGGTTTGCTCTCAAGATTATTATGGCAACTAATGAAAGAAGCTGATTTCCTGCCTTAAACAATTAAGAAATCAGCTGCCTTTGGTTACCCCTAACAACTTACAGAGCCAAGGAGATTACTAAGCAAACAGCCTGCGCAGCTTCAGACACCACAGCCAAGGGGAATGCTAGATATGACCTCAATTCCCAGGGAGTCACTTCCCCTGCAGTTTTAAGGGATGCTGGGAATTTAGAGTTTAAAAGATCTTTAAAGATGGGTATGGCTAATTGGGGTTCAGTTCACAGGCAGCATCACCTGCACCAGTCCATTTAGACTGGCCACAGTGTCCTGTTTTTCAGAGCAGTCCATCCGTCTGAAGGGCTGCCCAGTTCAAGTCTGGCTTAAAGATAAAAGAGCCAGTAGGAGGGGCTTTGCAGCTGCCCACCCAGAGTTGGCACCTGGACAGCAGACAGGTCACATGGCCACAGCCTTCACCAATATGGTGAGATGCACTATACCTTTAAATCACATTCAAAGCACATTCTCTCCCTCAAATAATTCAGGGCACTGTGCATAGTTTGTTGAGGGTTGCTAGGAATTGTTAACTCTGTTGGGGGTACAATGTCCGGAACTATTTATGGGAAAATGTACTTTGAATGTGCTTTAAAGGTACTGTACAGTGTGTACGCAGCCATTATTTCTATTTAAATGATAGCGATTAGTTCTAAAGTTTGCAAGTTTTATGCAAATCTCTACTGTTTTTGGGGAGATGCATTTCTGCTGGGAGGGAGGTGCTGCAACAGGTGGGCAGCCTAGTCCTGTTCAAAAGAAGGGGAGTCACACAAGACCCACCCCTGGTTCCTCCCCGCCCCCCAGCCGGTCTGCAAATTGATGGCATTTGTCTAAATTTAGATTGCAAACAATGCTTGGCAGTAACTTTTCTGTAGAGTTGTCCGTATAGTTAAAGCTATGGTTTTCCCAGTAGTGATGTATGGAAGTGAGAGCTGGACCATAAAGAAGGCTGATCACTGAAGAATTGATGCTTTTGAATTATGGTGCTGGAGGAGACTCTTGAGAGTCCCATGGACTGCAAGAAGAGCAAACATATCCATTCTGAAGGAAATAAGCCCTGAGTGCTCACTGGAAGGACAGATCCTGAAGCTGAGGCTCCAATACTTTGGCCACCTCATGAGAAGAGAAGACTCCCTGGAATAGACCCTGATGTTGGGAAAGATGGAGGGCACAAGGAGAAGGGGACGACAGAGGACGAGATGGTTGGACAGTGTTCTCGAAGCTACCAGCATGAGTTTGACCAAACTGCAGGAGGCTGTGGAAGACAGGAGTGCCTGGCGTGCTCTGGTCCATGGGGTCACGAAGAGTCGGACACGACTAAATGACTAAACAACAACAACAACTTTTCTGCTTCAGGTGTGCCATAAAGTGCCCTCTATGCTGGAGTGATGGCTTGACCAGCACTCACCTGTGTTGTGAACGGGATGGATGCAAGAAATGGGGAGCTGCAAATCATAGAATAGAATAGAATCATAGAGTTGGAAGAGACCACAAGGGCCATCGAGTCCAACCCCCTGCCAAGCAGCTAGTGCTCAAAGGCGTCAATAGAGTGGTGGGCAAAACATCAGTACTAATGCTCAGCATTTGTACAGCATGTTTGAATCACTACTTCACACATATTATTGAAACAGGGTACAGGGAACCCCAGAGTACAGACCTGTAAGGTTGGCCAGTGCTATTCTCTAGTCACATGATGTGCAGCGAGACTGCAGAGTACACTTCAGGAGACCTGGGTTCAAATGTTGTATCAAACCTGTCGCTCGTCGGAAGACCTTGGACCAGTTGCTCTCTCTTAGTCATTGGGGTCATTGGGATTTAAACATTGGGGTGTGGGAAGCTCCATGCAAGAACAGCAAGATATAAATGTACAACGCAAATTTACTATATATTTTGGAAGTGTTTTTTGTTTATTTGTAATGCATTTGGACACCCCTTGAAATATCATAATCATATTTTGCATGGGACTTTCTGAGACCATTGACCAATTTTTTTGTCTGTGTTTGGATACAAGTGCATCCCATTTTGAACCAAGACAGGGTGCTGAACTTTTCAACGCTGTACTGGTTTTATCCACTGATTCCAAAACTGAAATGGATTTTTGTTTGTTTGTTTGTTTGCTTGTTTCCTTAGCATTCCTGACCAGCAGCAGTACAAATCTGCTACACAATAATAATCCCACTTGCGATTTGATGTTGCCTGTGTTTTCTACACAATAAACCTGCTTGCCCACTTTCCCCACGTGCTGCTTTGGCCCATCTTAACTCTGCATCTCCTCTGCATCTTCTTGGGAACATTTTCAGCATTGCACAGTTGTTTGTTTAGCAAGCCTTTAGTGCTTTAGTGGATACCATTTGGAATGGATATTTACCTTCTTTCTCAAGTCCTGACTCAAGAGAAGAGTGGATCATTTTACCTTGTCTTTACTTTGGGTGTTCTGTCAGTTTGGGGCAAGACCAAAACTGATGTTTTCTCTCTCCCACTCCTCTAAATAGCTTGGTTTCCCTCCTCCTCTCCTGCCCCCGCAAATGCACCGACTTTCAAATTCTGGTTTGACACATTCGACTTGACAACTTTTTAAAAAACCAAAACCCTCTGCAAGCACTTTCAAAAAGGGCTACAGAATGCTGAGCAAGACTGAAGGGTGCATTTACTATACTAGAGAAAGTTGTTACAACATCTGATGTGGATTCTTGATGTCACAAAGACCCTTGCTCCAGTTACTGGTAATTCCTATTGTCCGAAAAATGGGCACCTGTATCTGTTAGCAGATGAAATGCAACTGCACTGTTCTCAAAGGATTACGTGGTGGAAATAATAATTCCCATAGTGTTGCTTGCTTCGCTGTGTTATAGCACCCTTTCAGGCAGCAGTGAATACTTTTTAGCCACTTGCTCACCAAGTCTGTGAATGTATGTCTTTCTGACTGTTATGACTGGATACAACAAGCCCGACATGGGAATGATCTGGTACAGATATGGCACTTACAGGAAAACTTCCACCTCACCTCAAAGCAACCAGCTTTGTTTCAATAATGGTAGTCCACTGCCACTCATTAAATGTATGGAAACCAGACTATGCCTACAGAAGGGATAATGAATAAGTGAAAGGGGCCATAGGCAATGGGGGCTGGTTGATCCATTAGGTCTATTGGGGTGCTGCTCCACCAACCTCAGTCTCCTCTCAACTAGCCCCCACTTATTAACTATTGGGGCTAATATTAGAACCTGGTATACTAAAGTTTGGGATATTGCTCTTCTGGAGAAATTAACAGGCAAATTATTAAGAGTTACCAGGGGCCATTTCAGTTCACTTTTATTTCATTTGTAGGTAAAGAGGAGGAATTAAAGAACCTTTTAATGAGGGTGAAAGAGGAGAGCGCAAAATATGGTCTGAAGCTCAACATCAAAAAAACGAAGATCATGGCCACTGGTCCCATCACCTCCTGGCAAATAGAAGGGGAAGAAATGGAGGCAGTGAGAGATTTTACTTTTTTGGGCTCCGTGATCACTGCAGATGGTGACAGCAGTCACGAAATTAAAAGACGCCTGCTCCTTGGGAGAAAGGCGATGGCAAACCTAGACAGCATTTCAAAAAGCAGAGACATCACCTTGCCAACAAAGGTCCGTATAGTTAAAGCTATTGTTTTCCGAGTAGTGATGTATGGAAGTGAGAGCTGGACCATCAAGAAGGCTGATCGCCGAAGAATTGATGTTGTTGAATTATGGTGCTGGAGGAGACTCTTGAGAGTCCCATGGACTGCAAGAAGATCAAACATGTCCATTCTTAAGGAAATCAGCCCTGAGTGCTCACTGGAAGGACAGATCGTGAAGTTGAGGCTCCAATACTTTGGCCACCTCATGAGAAGAGAAGACTCCCTGGAAAAGACCCTGATGTTGGGAAAGATGGAGGGCACAAGGAGAAGGGGACGACAGAGGACAAGATGGTTGGACAGTGTTCTTGAAGCTACAAACATGAGCCTGCGGGAGGCGGTGGAAGACAGGAGTGCCTGGCATGCTCTGGTCCATGGGGTCACGAAGAGTCGGACACGACTAAACGATTAAACAACAACAAGGTAAAGAGGAACACGGTCTAGAACCCCCTCTTGCTTATGAGTGGATTTGGTCAAGGAATTACATATAGCATAACTTGATGTTGTGATTATGTAGCCACCTTGCAGCCCTCAGTAAAACTTTCAGAACTACTATACACCTGTGGTTTTTGCATTCTTACATACGCTTCACAATTTATTTTGTGTATGGATAAGGACGATTGCTGGTTTGACTATATCCTGGAGCTGAGAACTGTTTTGTAGATCCGAAAAGCTAATTAAAAATATACTGAAACCAGGTGATGCCTGCAGAAGGGATAGAGAACCAGCAGGAGGAGACCTCAACGTGGAGGGGCGGGGTGGGACAAAACCAGAGTTAGTTGACTGCCTGTCATTGGCTCCGGCTCCACCTACCGTCTGGTCTCCCCAACTTCTGCCCAATCATTCTCATTGCTCAACAGCGGCTGCTGGCCATAGGTCTGTGGTGGAACATCTGTTCTGCATACAGAAGGCTGCAGGTTAAATCCTAGACATCTCCAGGTAGGGTGCCTGGAGCCTTGGGGAGCTGCTGCCTATCAGGGTAAATTATACTGGTCTGACTTCCTAGGTTTCTAAGCCCCTGATGTTCTCTAAGAAAGCCTATCCAGTCTCACTAGCCCAGGCATAGGCAAACTCCGGCCCTCCAGATGTTTGGGACTGCAATTCCCATCATCCCTGACCACTGGTCCTGCTAGCTAGGGTATGATGGGAATTGTTGTTGTTGTTTAGTCGTTTAGTCGTGTCTGACTCTTCGTGACCCCATGGACCAGAGCACGCCAGGCACTCCTGTCTTCCACTGCCTCCCGCAGTTTGGTCAAACTCTGGTAGCTTCGAGAACACTATCCAACCATCTCATCCTCTGCCATTCCCTTCTCCTTGTGCCCTCCATATTTCCCAACATCAGGGTCTTTTCCAGGGAGTCTTCTCTTCTCATGAGGTGGCCAAAGTATTGGAGCCTCAGCTTCAGGATCTGTCCTTCCAGTGAGCACTCAGGGCTGATTTCCTTAAGAATGGAGATCTTCTTGCAGTCCATGGGGCTCTCAAGAGTCTCCTCCAGCACCATAATTCAAGAGCTGGATGGGAATTGTAGTCCTAAACATCTGGGGGGGGGCAGAGTTTGCCTATGCCTGCACTAGCCCTGGAGAAGGGCAGACTTGTGACCCAGCAAGGGGAGCTGGCCGAGAGAAGTAGTGGTTGCCCGAGACTTGCAAAGCAAAGCGAAACCTTTCAGAGGCTGCCCTGCTTCGAACCCGGGGCAGATGCAAACAGGCTGTCAGAAAATGATTGATCAACCTCGTGTGCAATTCACCCGACAGGGATCAGAAGGAGAAAAACTTCAGCGGAGCCACGTAATGTGAGTTAATGAAATCATATTTAACTAAGGGTGTGTATTTAGACTTGATCTTACCTTGGTGACTTAGCCATTAGTAGGAATTCATTGTTTACTTTCAGGATTCTTATCAGGACTTAGCCTGTATTTGCACGTGATTCCTCCTCCTCCTGCTGCTGCTCCAGCTCCCACCACCCCCTGCAAGAAAAGAAAGAGGGAGGGAAGGAAAGTATTGCTCAACATGATGCATCTACTCTAGCTCAGAAATAAATGAAAACACGGCAGGAAGCTAAGCACAATTATCTAATCTGTTTAAAATGGTTATGATTTCTTTCCTGCTTGAAGCTGCTTCGTGGTTCCCTCCTTAGGAAAAGTGATAACAACCGTAGTCAAAGCAGAGCGTTAAGTTTGGCGAGTCCCCACAAATGACAAAGGGGCGAGGGAGGCAGGCTAGAAATTTAGAGGATGTTATGACTTATGCAGACCAATTTGTCTACCCTGTTGGGTTTTGCCCTTCATTTGGATCTCCTAGATTCTAATGGATCACAAAAAGGGCAAAATCACAGAGAACCATACCCTTCAAAAGAGGTTTTGGGGCAAATTTATGCAACAGAGGTCTGCCTCGGGTGAGTGGAGATGGACAAATCTGTCACTTTTTGTTTCTCCTGAACTTCTTACTTCTTCCGACTTGTGTTTAACTGGCCACATTTCTGCATTAGTTTGTTTTTAAAATTCGTCATTAAAATTTGTTAGCATTTTGATGTGAATTTCTCCTGTTTTCCCCATTGCAATACACTTTGTATCCCATTTTCACCAACTTGTATACTTTTATGAACACTTTTCCTCCAGTACATATGCTGCTGCTTTTCGTAGGCACATTTCGGTTGGGGAACCTGCATCAGAAAGTTTGGAGAAGTTTGCAAATTTCAAAGGGTATCTGCATTTCAATGCACACATTGTTTCTGGAGGTGTGAATTAGGTAGGTTTGCATCGAAATGTGAACTAAATTGAATTCTTCTCCTCTCTACCCCCCACCCCAATCCTTATTGGCTACTAGCCAAGGTAGTTTTATGCAGCCCCTGGGATCAGAGGCAATATGCCAATGAAGACTAGTTACTAGGGAGCTGCAGGTGGAAAATCTGTGGTCTTCAGGCGCTGCCTGTGGACTTTTCATAGACAATCATTTGACTGCTAAGTGAAATAGGGTAGGAGACTACGGGGCCTGTTGATCTGTCCCAGCAGGGTTCTTGTGGTCTTAAAACAAAAAAATTGAAATATTGGCGACTAAAGAGGCTTGGGGGGAAATAGAAAAGTCTTCATCCAGTTCACCAGTCAAAACTCCCTGAGGAATGAATTCCACCAGAGAGCCGCCATCATGCTTGCGGTGTAGAGCAACCCCTAGTGGCAACCAGCACCAATCGGAGCAGCACACTGCTGTCACATGGGTTAAAATATGGCCAACCAAACACTATACCATGGGCTCCCTCAATGGGGTTAGAGGAGCCTTTCTCAACCTGTGGGTTTCTAGATGTTGCTGAACTACAACTCCCATCACCTCTAGCTAGCAAGGGCAGAGCTCAGGGATGATGGGAGTTGTAGTCCAACAACATCTGGGGACTCACAGGTTGAGAACCGCTGGGTTAGAGAGTTGAATGGTTTTGTTATATATATAATTAAAAGCGGCATACAAATTCTTTTAAATAAATAAACGAATAAGCCCAGGTAACATATTGTGCTTATTAACAGGGTTCCATACAGCTCTCTGGCCAGGTTATAAAAATGCAAGTCTGCAGCCAGGCCCCTAGTCAAGGACGGAAAACAGGGCAGGGGAAGTCTGAAGGTTCCCATGTTGTTAAGTGTGGGGGTAGCACACTTGTACACCCCCAGAACACAAGACACAGGGCCTGAGCCTCGGCATGTGTGACTAGCATGACAGAGCCGTACTGGTCCACATAGGAACCAACCTCGAGGGCTAAGGTCCCTTCGGGTCCCCCAATAAAATATTTGAAGGGGCTGGGCCCTCCCAGAATTGATGGACCTTGCCATTCAAATGGTATGCATGCACTGTGTATTGTGATCGATTATGCAAAGCGGGGTTTACCTGCCTCCCCCCAGCAAATATTTTATTCAAGTTGGCACCCTTGCTGGTAAAGGTAAAGGGACCCCTGACCATTAGGTCCAGTCGTGACCGACTCTGGGGTTGCGGCGCTCATCTCGCTTTATTGGCCGAGGGAGCTGGCGTACAGCTTCCGGGTCATGTGGTCAGCATGACTAAGCCACTTCTGGCGAACCAGAGCAGCGCACGGAAACAGCGTTTATCTTCCCACCGGAGCGGTACCTATTTATCTACTTGCACTGTGATGTGCTTTCGAACTGCTAGGCTGGCAGGAGCAGGGACCGAGCAACAGGAGCTCACCGCGTCGCGGGGATTTGAACTGCCGACCTTCTGATCGGCAAGTCCTAGGCTCTGTGGTTTAACCCACAGCGCCACGCGCGTCCCCTACCCTTCCTGGTACAGCAGCTGTTTTGAGTGCAGAAGCTTCAATCCCCAGCTTTTCCAGGTCCCTCTAGAAGGGACTCATGCCTTAAACCCTAGAGAGAGCTGCCAGTGTAGACAAGACTGAGCTATATGGACCAATGGTCTGATCCATCAGTATTAGGCACATTGCACAGAATTCCCCTCTGTTTTCTGCCTCACCCACCCAATTTCAAGCAGGATATCGACGAAGAGCTGGAAATTCTGTGAAAATCCTGCTGGCAGCAGGGCTTTCGGACACAATTCTCATGGGTTTCATGTTGCCTGTCCTTTGTGCATGCTCAATTACACCTGAGTTTCATACTGAAGAGGCTCACTCGTAAGTCTGCGGCTGGTCCCGAGAGAATTGTATGATCCTGTTTCTCTTGCCTAAAATGTCAGGGCAGTGTGTTCATAGTTCACGTCTCCTTTGCTAACAAACCTCTTGGATGTGGAGTCGTGCGCTGCACAAACGATACAAACAAGGGTCCACGATGATACACAGAGGATAAAGGAAACTCAAACACAAAACACGAGGAAAAGAATCTTTTCTCTGCCAACAATGAACGGACGGCCTGACCTATACAAGGGGACATGTAGAGGAAAACTCCAGCGGATGGCTTAGGAAAACAGACTCGGCAGCAGAGTTTTGTTCATAACTTCTTGATTCTATCTCCTCCAAACACTTGAATTCTAAGCTTCATCCTCTTCAAGTTACTTTGAAATTCTGAGATGATTCTAGTTTTAGTAGCTTAATCCAGCCAAAGGTATGTCTTTCAGATGTGACATATCTGGAATTCAGATTTTTTATGATATATATATATATATATATATATATATATATACACACACACACACACACACACACACACAGAGTGGTATCTCGGGTTACATATGTTACATATGCTTCAGGTTACATATACTTCAGGTTACAGACTCCGCTAACCCAGAAATATTACCTTGGGTTAAGAACTTTGCTTCAGGATGAGAACAGAAATCGTGCTCCGGAGGTGCGGCAGCAGCAGGAGGTGCCATTAGCTAAAGTGGTGCTTCAGGTTAAGAACAGCTTCAGGTTAAGAACGGACCTCCGGAATGAATTAAATCCTTAACCTGAGGTACCACTGTGTGTGTGTGTGTGTGTGTGTGTGTGTGTGTGTGTGTGTGTGTGTATTTAACTGCTTTAGGCTGGCATCTTTCCATCTTTCTGCAGTTGGAGAGGTATCAAATATGAAAACTCACAGACTGTCCCCTATCAAATACAGCATATAGTATGACATACCAAGTGTACTAAATACCACTGCATGTCATCTATCAATCAATGTCAAATAAGTGGAATGATATATGTGTTTACTCGGAGGTAAGCCCCATGGAGTGTAAAGGGACCTAATTTCCCAGTTGAGTGATAATAGGGCAACAGCTTAAATGCTGGTATGTTAGTTCTCAGCAAGCAGATGATAAACCATCAGCTTATGAAATAAAATATGAATATAAAATATTCTGTGAGTGCATGGCTAATATTTATTTCTTCATTTATTTCCCTTACCTTCCTAACCCGATCGCTCATCCCAGCTGGGTTCCCAAGCTGGCTATTCTCTGAGTATTTGAACACACAGATTCTGTTGATCAGAATTCACAGAGGAGAACTTTGGGGAACAAATCTGCTTCACTTCAAGTTAAAATACTTGCATAATGGGGTGGTAGTCCACTGTGTTTTACTTAGAGTAGACCCATTGAAATGAATGTGATTACAGCCTCTGACTGTGGAGGCAGAGCAGAGGGGTACTTACTGAACTCAAGGGAGCCTGCTTCAGAATAGGCATAGGATTGCACTTATAGCTCTTTAGGGTCTTTCAGAATGATGTACGCCAAACAGCAGCAGCAGCAGAGAATAGAGCATACACTTCAGAAGGATCGCGAAAACAAGGCAGAATGATGTTACCTGACAAAGAAAAAGATGAATATTGTCTTTAGGCAGACACGCCCTCGAGGGTGTTATCACTCATAAATCAGAAGATAAATCAAATGAATTGCGTGTGCCAGAAGCTGTCAATCACTGCCAGCGAAAATTCTACTGTTACTTGCCAAGTGAAATTCAGAAAGCCAAGGCAGAGAAAAAGAGAGGAGGAAAGAAGGGGTGGATATTCATGCCACCATGCTGAACACAGCTTGCAGTTTGAATCGTCAGTGGTAACGCTCCTGCATCGCCAGGTTTTGCCCTTGCTTAGTGGCAGTTCAGTATGCATTTTGTATTGTGTTTCTCTGCTTTTCTTCCTTGTTTTGAAAACTTTTTAATGGCTATTTTAATTGCACTTCTCACCCCTCAAAGGACATCAGTGTACAAATGTATTAAATGGGATGAAATGAGCTGGAAGTTCGCCTGTGCTGGGAAAGGGGGAGTGGCTCAGGAAGGCAGGTGTGTGAAGTGCCAGGCAAATCAATCACACCCCCATGTAATTGTCTTTTTTAAAGGGAAAATGTGAATAAATTGAGGATTCATCTCTTGGAGGTGGGCTCGCTGTGATAACTGGAAGTGCAACCCCCATTTTCTGAGGCATATTCTTTTATCAAATTGTGTTGGTTACAGACAGGTGAGGCTGCGTTAATTTTGCAGTGCGCTTTTCAAACTTGTACTGAGGTAATCTAGAGCCTGCTGTAAAAGCTGGATTCTGTGCACTGAATAAATTCTGTGCACTGAATAAATTATGCAGATTAGATGACACTTGCCTATTCATCTTTCCTTCGCATAACGCATTCTGCTTCTGGGCAATCATGAACAGATGGAACAATGATTTACAGAGCACGGAAACCTCACTGAATGATAGCAGAAATCCTATAAGTCTTTTCAAGGTGTGGACATTTTGCCATGCCCACCAGAGGTACCGCCTTGGGCTAAAGATGGGGTGCGGGGAGGAGACACCAGGTGGAGACATGCCATTGGGAGGAAGCCTTGCCCAGTGCTGTGCAGCTCCAACGGCCATGGCTCCTCTTCTCCCATGCTCAGGAGGAACCTCTCTTTGCTGCTGCCCTGCGCTTGGCTCGGTGGTTCGACCTCCTCTGAACCCTCCATATTGAGGGGCTGAGCCCCCTGCAAAGGAACATTGAGGGCCCTGGCGACACCTCTGCCTCCTAGAGTTGGTGCACCTGATGCCCACATATTACCATATTTTTTGCTCTATAAGACTCACTTTTTCCCTCCTAAAAAGTAAGGGGAAATGTGTGTGCGTCTTATGGAGCGAATGCAGGCTGCGCAGCTATCACAGAAGCCAGAACAGCAAGATGGATTGCTGCTTTCACTGCACAGCGATCCCTCTTGCTGTTCTGGCTTCTGAGATTCAGAATATTTTTTTTCTTTCTTGTTTTCCTCCTCCAAAAACTAGGTGCATCTTGTGGTCTAGTGCATCTTATAGAGTGAAAAATACTGTAGTTAAAACAGGGTGCAGTAGCTTTTTCAGACTAGGGACCTTGTTCCTTTCTGAGCAGCCTCCCAGGGGCCACATGTGAGTGGTGGGCAGAGCCAAAGGCAAAGGGGGAGGAGCAGTTGGTGTAAATTTCACCTTTGCACAGTAGGCTAGTTTCTACCCACACTCACTTGCCCCTCTCTATCCTCTACCCAAGCAAGAAAGAGTGCTAGGATGCATTCCAGCCAGGCAAATATATATATATATACAGGAGGGTGCAAAACAGGTTCGGTGAGACGATTAGCTTGGAGAAAGTGGGTGTGGCTAAGAAGGAGGTGTGGCCTGGGGAGAGTTGTGAGACCCAGATGGAGACGCCTGAAAGGTAGAATTTGGCTCCTGGGCCTCAGGTCACACACCTGAGGTTAAAGCCTATTTCTGCAGCCATGTGGTCTAGAAACCTATTTTCTAGAAACAAATAGAAGCCGGGGTCCTCAGGATGTTGAGTGTCAGATCCGGCGATAAATGCTGCGCCTGCAGATTTCCTGTGGTTGCCAGTCCTGGCAAGAGCGGTTGTATTTCACTACCATGTCCTGTCCGTGAATGTTCCTGCAAATGACCTCCGATTGCTCAGTGTCTACGGTTGAAATGCTGAGTCACTCACCCCATACGGGCCACTGGTCTCACCCATTCATCGTGGCAAACCAGCACTAGGGATCTAACTTCAGCATCTATTTTATTTACACATGCCCCCCCCCCCCAATTTAGCCATCAAAGAGCCATTATCCGGAGCTAGTCAAACAAATTGTCAGGTCATTGATGTACCTGACTTTATGGAACATCTGCGAATGTGTATTTGGGAAGAGATACAAACGCCTTTAGGAGCATTTTGAAGTTAGCTGGCAAATCAGCTACCCCAGTCAAAAGATATCTCCCATTACAGATGATATAATGACTTTTGGTTTGCTTAAAGCCGAGGAAACATTGACACAGCGATTAAGAGGGGGGAGGGGGGAATAAGTTGTGGAGGGCCGGGGGGGGGGGGGCAGGAACAGAGAGAAAAAGAGAGAGAGAGAGAGAGAGTTACTTTATACCACCTGAATTCTGGTTGTTCCTGGGGCCTAGACCCTCGTCTTATTTGAGGAAAGATTAGCTTGACAAATTGGATAAACATTTTATGCATGACAGGACGCTGATGGAGAGCCCGTTCTGCAAGCACACCTGTTGGTAGTTTGCTTAGCGTGTGACCAAGGTGTTCAGCTAGCCCTAAGTCCTCCCATGTTGCTCTGTTTACTGTTGGACAGGTATGGGCAGATCCGAGCTCAAGGCCTTAGTAACAGTTGCTGCAATCTTTTGCCAGTGACTTTAAAAAAAACACCAAAAAACAACCTCATTTTTAAAAACTAGACTAGGCCACAGAAGTTTTCATTTAAGGAGGACTGCTGTCCAAGAAGCAGAGAAAATTGCAAAGACAATAATAATCATAATGCAATGACATTTGCCACCTCCCAGGGGCCAGGGGGTTTGGCTGCTCGCATGTCTATTATCCTCCTGAGAAGACCTTTGGCGTTTGGCCATTCTGCTCAAGAGACACTTAACAAAAGAACGATTCCGTAATTAATTTATGGGATTCGCTGCCACAAGATGTGGCGATATCCACCAATTGAGATGGCTTTAAAAGGGGATTAAACAAGTAAAACGAGGAGTATAAAGCTATCCATGACTACCCCTCATGATGGCTCCAGAATTTGAAGCATTATCCCTCTGAATACTTGGAAAACACCAGTGTGACAAGGCTGTTACCTTCATCTCTTCTCTGCGTACTTCCCAGAGGCACCTGATTGGCCATTGTGGGGAAAAGGATGCTGGACTAGGTGGAGCACTGCACTACTTAAATCCATCGGGGATCTTCTTATATTCTTACAAATTGGATGGAGTGCTTTCACTGATTTATTTGAGTGACTTTGATGCTTCTTTTCAAGATCATATCCTTCCAAAGAAATGCTCTCCCTACGGAGTTTTGCTCGGTGCCAACCAACTGTTTGGTTCAACATCTTGAGTTAAGGACCTTCCATGTTCACTCAAGCTCCAAAATGCTGGACAATTACATCTGCCAAGGGTCACACCCTTCACATATGCATTAATTAGACACTAATGATATGGGGACGCGGGTGGCACTGTGGGTTAAACCACAGAGCCTAGGACTTGCCGATCAGAAGGTCGGCGGTTTGAATCCCCAGGATGGGGTGAGCTCCTGTTGCTCGGTCCCTGCTCCTGCCAACCTAGCAGTTCGAAAGCACGTCAAAGTGCAAGTAGATAAATAGGTACCGCTCTGGCGGGAAGGTAAACGGCGTTTCCGTGTGCTGCTCTGGTTCGCCAGAAGCGGCTGTCATGCTGGCCACATGACTCGGAAGCTGTACGCCGGCTCCCTCGGCCAGTAAAGCAAGATGAGCGCCGCAACCCCAAAGTCAGCCACGATTGGACCTTTACCTTTACCTTAATGATATGATAGGATGTACTGTGCCTAATTCAACCTTCCCCGCTACCTTGTAGCTGGACAGAAGTCGGTGTAAGAGTGGTGGACCTAAATCCCAGATTTTTCTATTCCCTGTCATACATACTTAGCTCCAGTCCGTGCAACTGAAGCTATTGTTTATTTACGTTAGCCCTAGTGATCAGAAAGTGCAAAAAGACTGCCCAGGCAAGAGCAGGAATGAGATGCTATCAAAGAGGTCCATCAGCTTTCAGAAGTAGTAGGCCTCTTACATCCTGGCCTCCGGGCATGATTAGGCACAGAGAGTTGTTCCTACAATGTAATCCCCCGACCTTGTGTTTCATTAGTTGAGTGTGCAGTCACTCAATATTCTGCTGGGGGGATTTAAATTTGACTGAATCATTTTACAGAGCTAGATTAGTTCTGCTTTTTAAGAAAAGGCGCTGATTTTGTTGTGCTTTTTTGAAATTGCTTTTAATATTTATGTGGGAAAGTTTCCTGCTTGCATTCCTGTCTCTTTGAAAGATGAGCACAACTCAGTACCAGGCACAATTCATATATTTAAATCTAGTAAACTCAAGTTGCCCATTTAGTGTGAATCTGGCCTATGCCATTGGTAGTCCAAATGTTTCACAATGGGTCCGTATGGAAATATTCAGCCCCTATGGAAATATTCAGCATGTCCTAGGAAATATTTCATGAATGGAGGGGTGGATCAAGTTGGTGTTGAGTTGTGCTCAGGGACTATTATGGATGAGTTAAGCGGTAAGAACTGCTGAATAAAACAGAGAAATGCAAATCTGCTGTCGAGTCCCAAAATTCATGATTACAATTTAGCAGAGAGTAAAGCAACCTAGCAGAAAGCACGTCAAAGTGCAAGTAGATAAATAGGTACCGCTCCGGCGGGAAGGTAAACGGCGTTTCCGTGTGCTGCTCTGGTTCGCCAGAAGCGGCTTAGTCATGCTGGCCACATGACCCGGAAGCTGTACGCCGGCTCCCTCGGCCAGTAAAGCGAGATGAGCACCGCAACCCCAGAGTCGGCCACTACTGGACCTAATGGTTAGGGGGTCCCTTTACCCTTTACCTTTTTAAAGCCACCTTTCAATGCTAAATCCCCTTTCAGAAAAGTATTTGAAAGTCTGCAATTTCCCTTCAAGACTATATCCATGTCCATCCTGATCAACATCCTGTGCTGTGAAATCCAGTCCTCAGATAATGAATGGGGGAAGTGCCAGGCATGCTGCACAAGAGGTAGACTTGTGATGAACACATGACTGCTTGCCTTAAAAAAAAAAAAGTAGAGTAGACAGCATCCATAGAGGATATCACTCACCAAGAGGGGACTACAGTGTTTTGACAAGAAAGGGATTTAACAAGGGGGCAACTGTGTGATAAGGTGGGAGCAGGGGTTGTTTTGTTCTTATTATGTACTTTGTGGTTTTATTCTGTATTTTATCCTGTGAACAGCCGTGAGATCCTCAGATGAAGGGATGTATATAAAAATAAATAAATAAATAATTCTAAAAACAGTGGCATACTTTATGGATGGTGCTATAGAAGTGCCCTCCAGCACTAGAGTCGTTTTTAAGATCTTGCCAGAGCAGTCTTATAAGTGAGCTCTGTTCAGTTCAGTGGCACAAACTCCCAAGTAAGCGGGGTACAGGACTGCAGCCTCAGCCATGGCTGCCCAGGCCACTGATCTGAAACAGTCCCATCCGAGACCAGGGAGAAAAGTCGGTGGAAGAAGACTGGAAGAAATTTTAAGACTATCTACAGAAATATTGTAAAATTAATGAATGATAGAATGATGTTGGATGGCAACTAAGGGGTTTCCAGCTGTAATGATTTAAGAGAATATGAAAAAAAGGGTTATAAATGGGTTAAAATCTAATGGTAAGGATTTGCTGAACCAATAAATTGAAGTGGAATACAAAAAAGGGAGGTATGAGGAGGTCCGGGAAATAAGCTAAAAGAAAATAAGTAAAAGAAAAAATGTATGTTTTTAACTGTTTTTATTTTGTATTTTTCTTTTTTTTTCTTTTTTACTGTTATATTTCAAAAAATAATAATAAATATTTTATTAAAAAAAATAAAAATGAAACAGTCCCATCAGAGAAGTTAACCTTATGATGGTAATTTCCCTGGCCTATCACCCAGGAAAGCTTCCGTGTGCAAACCACTGGTGAGATGATTTGTAGAATGAAATAAAGGAAATACCACACCCATCAGACACCTCAGAAGTAAGGTAGACACAGCAGAGACCCTGCACCCCATCCTTGAGGAGCTCATCTATTTCTCTCTCTCTCCCTTTCCCTAATTTTTGAATACAATTTCTTGTCTCATTCGTTGATGGAGAATGGCGAGGTAAATTTCCAGGATGAATTTTCAACACGGCACTGTTCAAAATCATACTGAGCGATTTTGCTGCTGGGATCAGAATTCTTCCTCCTCCCTTTGAAACTCCTCAAATGTTCCACCTGAACAAGAACTGCTTGCACTCACCTCAAAATTCCATTTCAAGGGCAATATGGCTGCGAGCAACTCTATTTCATACCTAGGCATGAAATGAACCACTGGAGTCCTCTGGCAAACCAAATCCACACAATTAAATGTCGAACTGTGGATTTGTGGCAAAAAGAAACTCACAAAAAGGCAAGGTTTCCATCCCACCTCCAGATAGAAACACTCCTTTAAGGCACATGCCCTGAAAAAAGCCGTTTAACCAAAGTTTGATGTAATCAACGAAATCACTTCACTTTTTAAAAAATTGTTTTTCTTGTGCGTAAGGCTGTGTCTTTCAAATAATCCACAAGCAAATAGCTCTATTCCATAGATGAGAAATTATAAAAGACCATGTAATCAGCTGACAAAGGCACTGAAAACAACTCCAGAGGAAACGCTTAGCTGTTCTTACAAAGCTACAATCCTCTGTTCTGTTTTCTCCGCCTACTCTTTAAGTGTAGACTCCTGACATTTCTTGCCTCACAACTGGACTTTATGAATGAGACCCGGGGGATGTTTTCTGGTAAAGAATCATAAAGGGAAGGAATTATAGTATTACTGAGGAGTGAGCTGGTTTTCCAGTTGCTACCCAGATCTGAATGAATAAGCAGAGCGTTGGTTTTCTCCCAGTGGCAACAAATGCATGAATCAGTTTTCTAACGCTGAATTGTTACAGAAAGCTTGGATGAGCCAGCCAGCTAAGCTGAAGGAGCTATCAACACCCAAAATAAATTGCAGTGTTATATTTAGTGACGCTTTGGTGGTTTTTCTGAAGTCCTGTTACGTGCAGCTGAAGGTTTGGGAATTTATCCAAAGTCTATAGCAGCTACTTCAGGCCCAACAATTGATCTGGGAAGATGACAAAATAGGCAGCCTTTAGTTTCCACTTCCAGGTTTGCCAAAGCGGCTGGAACAATCTGCCCTAGTCTATTTGTATTTATGTGAGTTCACATGAATTTTTAAATGTCTCCCTTTTCATAACCATGTAGCTGCATAAAGCAAAACTACATTCTATTTTTTAAAGGTGTTTGTTCAAGTATAGCATTTTTATTTATTTTGAAAAATGTCTAAGCTACATAATAAAAACAAACCCTTGCATCAATGTACATAAAACAAAATAACATTACCCGTAGCACAGATCAGAAAACAAGCATACGTAGCTAAATTATCCATGTGGATAGGCTTTGCTGAAATGAGAAACACTTTAAAGTGGGTATCTAAAGCAACATGGCAAGGGTAGGGTCTCTGGCAGTGTGAATACTTGGACAATATTCAAGCTTCAGCTGCAGCATTTGTCACCATCTGATCTATAGCAGTCAGTATTTTATGATATTGTTAAATACTGACTGCTACATATGAGATGGCATCAAATGTTGAGTTTCTGACAGAAAAGGGGCATTCTGAATCAGCATCCAGCAGCTAGCACAATAGACTTTGTTTGTTTGTTTGTTTGTTTGTTTGTTCATTCGTAGCAACCAGTTAAAAGAGATTTGGGCTTTTCATGTTAAATTTCAGTTCAAAATTTCTGACATCAAAAATCTGGATTTCAAAATCTGGAAAATGCATCTGATTTTTAAGTTTGACAAAAAAAAATTAATCATTCCAGCTACCCTCTGTTGTGTGACCAATTTGAGTCACCCTTAATCTATTTTGTGTAGCTGTTTAAATGATGAATTTGGGAGGGGGGTTTGCCTAATTTGAATTCTACAGATTCTCAAAGAAAGGGGGGGGGTGGACCTTACCAAAGATTTCTTCTACAAATCTTCTCAACAGGGGACACCTTGGGGGAATTTGCCCAACACACAAAAGATCTCCCACAGTTAAGGAAATCATGCAAATTATTTCTTCTTTTTCACCTCTGTGTGCTGACCTTTTGACCCTCAAACAGAGCACATCTTTGCAAAGCTGCTTTTGTAGATTTACTTATGCTGACGTGTTGGTAAAGAGTGGCGATGAAAAAGAGAAAGGGGAGACAGGCACAAAATGCAGTGTGAACATATTATTTCTGGGAGGGGAAAAACGTGGGAAGACCTAGGAGAAGGTCTCGCACCCTACACAGACATGGGTAATTTGCAGGCAAGTAGCCAGGAGTTGAGAAGGATAGGGGATATTCTGTTCTGAGTAATGGCCACTGTACAGTGAAGCCGGAGAAGGAAGAGGGTTGCGCCGATTCCTGTGCGGATCACTTCTCCTGTTCTCAAACATGCTCAAACAGGGAAGGGCTGGAGGTTGGTGGTAGAACATCTGCTTTGCATCCAGAAGGTCCCAGGTTCAATCCTGAGCATCTCTAGGTATGGCTGGGAGTTGTTGTTGTTGTTTAGTTGTGTCTGACTCTTCGTGACCCCATGGACCAGCGCACGCCAGGCACTCCTGTCTTCCACTGCCTCCCGCAGATTGGTCAAACTCATGCTGGTAGCTTGGAGAACACTGTCCAACCATCTCGTTGGGAGTTGTCCAACAATCTCACTGGGAGTTACTTACACCTGAAACCCTAGAGACAACCCTGCTGTCAGTCAGTGTAGACAATGGCCTGACATGTGTAAGTCCTACATCGCTATGCCCTTAGGAGAATGGATCATACCCATCAAAGATGCTTTTATTGTCACCTGTGAAAACTCTCCCAGACTTGCAAACTGAAAGTGTTCCTAGCGCCATTGCTCTCTGGCTTTACAATAATCCCACAAACTTGCTGGATCACTTTGGCAGTGACGAAAGAGAGGGTAATAGGATCTGGGTTGGCCCTGGTGGTTTGATCAAGGCTTCTGCAGCTGCCGTTGGTGACTCACTCAAAGACTGCGCAGCAGTAACAAAGAGGATAGGAAACTGAAGGGGAACTCTCCGAAAAGCAAGGAATATTTGGAAGGGCAGTTTTTATTCTTAAAAAATCAGGAGAAGTTCTCCTGACATATCGCTGCCTTTGTGCCACCTTCCTCTGATGTGCCATTCATCAACACTGTGTACACATGTAGGCGTGCATGTTTAGCCTGTTCCTAGTCCACAAATACCTGCCTTTGCACCTGGATGCCTTCAGAGAAGCAGGTGAACCCTTTCCAAACATTTGGCACAGAAGTTAAGCTTATCATGGATATCATCATGACCCTGAATTTGTGTTCAAACACTGAGGCTTTGGGTGTCTCCACAGTGATGTGCGACTCAGCGTGCCGAGGAAGACCCAGCTGTAATCAAAAACCAAGCAAAGCCCTGTCATCACAATGTGTTTAATGAAAATGATCCCATGCCAAGTATAAGATACGTAGGCTCTGAAGATGCAAGATGACCATTCCTGAAATCTGGCATGAATTAGGCATTACAAGAATCAATCAATTGGCCTTCGGAATCCACAGCCAAATCGGTGGTTAGAGAAGCAGAGCTGGACTGAGAAGACCTGGTGTCAAGTCCCTGCTCAAGTAGAAAATGTCAGGGCCAGCTCAATTATTGGGTAGAATAAATCAGTGCCTCAAGCAGTTGATTCTGGCACCCTTAAAGATCCTCTGTTATTTAATTCAGTTTATACGTGTGTTTGTTGGAAGCCACCCAGAGTGGCTGGGGCAAACCAGTCAGATGGGAGGCATTTAAATAATAAATTATTAATGTTGTTCTTGTGTGTATACATGCACATTCACACACTTACATGCACACACATGCAAATTTGGTTGTGCATGCAGAGACAACTCAATATATTTCCATGCTTTAGGCAGACTGTTCAAATGGCATCCCACGTCTTCCTATTGGTGATTTTGTTGTTGTTTAGTCATTTAGTCATGTCCGACTCTTCCTGACCCCATGGACCAGAGCACGCCAGGCACTCCTGTCTTCCACTGCCTCCCGCAGTTTGGTCAGACTCATGCTGGTAGCTTTGAGAACACTGTCCAGCCATCTCGTCCTCTATCATCCCCTTCTCCTTGTGCCCTCCATCTTTCCCAACATCAGGGTCTTTTCCAGGGAGTCTTCTCTTCTCTTCTTTAATATTGGTGATATTAAAACCCTATTCCAGGGATGTGGACTCTCAAGCCTGGGGATGAAATGCGGCCCTCTGTGTCTCTCCACCTGGCCCTTGGAATGCTCCCCAAGCAGCATGCCTCCATGGCCCTGTTTCGCAGCCCAAATGGTGTTGTCTGGCTGAAATTTCTGCTTGATCTCTAATAATGCCTCTTGCCTGCCTGGATGGAAGTTTTGAGGAGGGAGGGGGTGCATGAGCATGTGTAGAAACTAGCCTATACTACAAAAGTGAAATTTGCATTCATTGCTCCTCCCCTTTTTGCCTCTTGCCCTGCCTGCCGCTGGCTTGTGGCCTCTGGAAGCTTGCTCAGAAGGAAATACAGACCAATTCAGACACTCATTCCCTCCTCACATTACCACTGCTTACTGCCCCTGACGCACCTCTTGTCGCCCTCTCTGCTCTTCACACGTTAGAGGAGCTCTGGAGCTCTGTTGCCTTCATGCCAATTGGTGTAGACAATATTGAGAGAGGTGGACCCACAGCCTGTTGCAGAACAGAAAACTTCTTGCGCTTGCACCAGTGTTCCAGTTCTGAAGTTGATGTGACAGCTATACATTCATTCATTTAATGAAATTTATATGCCACAAGTTTGTAGGGGGGGGCTCAGGGTGGTTCCTAAAGCGGCTTCATGTTCTTAAAGCATTAAAAATGTGTTTGGGTTCAATAAGAAAATACGTATTGTTGTATATATATTTCACATTTCCCCAAAATTTCCATTTATTTATTTGTTTGTTTCGGGGGGGGTGAGTTGGGTTTTTTGCTTGCATAGCTTCAGAATGCCTGGAAATTCTACCTCTCCAAGTTCACTACCGTCCCTAGTGCCAGGCTTGCGACTAGACTGGTTGGCAACTTCAGCCTGTGATAGCTCCAACTAAGCAGGGAAATGGGCGTGGTGGCCCAAAATATCTGGCTGAGGAACGCTGGCCTATGAGGGTCCTTGATCAAGTCTTGGAGCCCCTTCTATGGGCACAATATCAATTAGTTGTGCTCAGACGTGACATGTCTGAAGTCCATTTCACGAGGTTTTCATCCACCCAAAATTAGGCAGTGCATTGTTATTTCATGCATTTAAATGCCTTGATTGCAGGAAAGCCTCTATGCAGTTTATGAGCAATATTAACATTACCGATAAAAAGGATAGCCTTGCCAAAGCAAAAATGTTTCAAGCGGGGAGTTCCAAAGTTTAGGGGCCATTTGAAGAAAAGATTGATTTTGTACAGCTGCAGAACTCACGGCTCCTATAACAGGGCTATCTCCTCAGACCAAAGTAGTCAAGTGGGCGCATATGAAATTAGGCCAGGCATGTCCAAAGTCCATCTCAGGGGCCTAATCTGACCCTCTGGTCAATTTATTCTGGCCCCAGTATATGTCCTGGGGTAAAATCCTTTAAAAAGCTGAACAACTTTGAGGGTAGAATTGCAAAAAAAGCTCAAGAACTTTGGTCGGCCCTCCCGCATGTTCACTTCATCAAATCTGGCCCTTTTTGAAAAAAGTTTGGGCACCCCTGAATTTGGCAATGTTTGCTCAGAAAAATGTCCAATTACTCCCAAGAAGTGTATGTACAGTTGCAGGTTTAGCATACTGAAGTCATTCAAGTCACCCTGCAGGTATCTGTTTTTAAAAAATAAATTTTATTAGTGTTCGAAAAAGAATTCAAAGATTAATATCAGAAACCTTTTTCTTAAGGATAAAAAAACTAATCTAAAGAAAAACACAGACCCAAAAGAAAAAGAGAGAAGAAAAAGAAGAAAAAAAGAGCCCTGCAGGTACCTCAAGGGAGTTCCCCTGCCTGCTCTTGCTCTCTTCTTGTGAATAGAATTGTGGGCCAGGTGGTACAAGTTCCTCAGAAATGGGTCGATCATTATATACCTCTCCAGAGTTCAAGTGCTGAGGGGGGAATGGCTTCAGGTAGCACCTGAAAGGGGTAGGAGATGAGCTGAAAGATTACACATCAAAAGTTGGGTGCCTTTCGTACAACAAATGGTTGAAATTATATGTAGTTATATGTCAAATGTGAAATGTTTTTTGTTTGGCTATCCTTTAGGAAAAGGGAGGAAGGAAGGGAGGAAGGAAGGAGCGATAAAGACACCTCCCTTACAGAAGTCAGGCTGGGATCAATAAAAAGCACTCATTTCTTTTTTTGTAACCAGCCTGTTCATATCTTGTTTAGTTTGAGGTCAGTGACCAGCGGCATCTGACCTACAGAAGTTAATTCTACAGAACAATAGGCAAGAGTTTCCGAGGCCTTATCCTATTACCTTTTGATACCAAATTAATTGTGTTTTTTCCACTCTCACAATGATTCCCTGACCCTCTCAGCTATGTGTGCTGCTGGCAAAGAATGGCAGATTAAATTTAAGTGAGGAGAGAGAGATCAGTTTTTCATCTGCTGGAGTTCCTTTATTATTAAAGGGATCTGGAAACCAGCTATTAATAGCAGGAATCTAGGCTTGAGCAATCCAGGCTCTGGCGCTGCTATCAGAATTCTAAGGATCTCCCGTATATTTTAAAAATAAATGAACTTAAGTTTTGTCTGTGCTATAAACCTGAATTGGTCGTGGCTTCCCCTGCCAGGGATCCTGGGGGCTGCAGTTCCATTTCACACATGCATAGTTGGGGTAGCAGGATCGATGTTAGGCCAGAGATCAGATCTCATGAAGGACTAAAGTGAGGGGAAGGAGAGAGAGGAGCAACGGAGGAGGGTTGAGCAGGATTTGGGCTCCACCTCTTCCTTGTTTAGTCTTTCACCATGTACTAAATTTTAGACTGGACCTGTCCTTGTAGCTTTGTATAGCATCTAGCTTGATAAAACACTTTGTTTGTGCTTATGTTTTCATCTTGCCACCTGTCAGATCAGAATCTTCAAGCCAGTTTGCAGGAGAAGCACATCATGTCACACCAGTAGGGATAACTACCCTGATCCCAAGTTCAATCCCTGACTTCTCCTGGTAGGAATGGGAAAGGTTTGTATCTGAAACCCTGGGGAGCGTCTACCAATCGGTGTTGACAATATCAAGCTGGATGGGTTGATGGGCTGGCTTAATATAAGGAAGATTCCTGTGTTCCTATAAATGGCATCATTTTTAATCGAAGCGGTCCTGAATCTTGAAGGACTGTCCTCTGGCCTGAGCAGCATGCAGATGCCCTCTAGGAGAATACAGAAACAAAGAGGGACAGTGCTTCCACACAGCAGCTTATTGTGGACTTAGTGCTGCTCATGCATCTTCATTAATTAATTAATTAATTAATTAATTAATTAAAATTTATACCCCACTGGATCGTAAAAACAAACAAACCCCGAAAAGCTCAGAGCAGTTCACACATGACAACAACTTCCTTGAAATGCCATCTCATTATTCCCCCATGCAATCTGGATTTACCAGTTCTGTAGAAAATCCATTTTTTTAAAAAACAGAATCAGTTAATCTCTATTACTGGGTGGGATAGGGAGGGAAATAGGGTGGCAGTTTGAGGACGGTGATGTGCAGATGTTGCCTTATCATCCTGGAGTCTACAACGTAGAAGCACCCCTACCATAGAACCCTAAACAGTTTTGCCAGAGCCAATGGTCTTTATTCCCTAGTAAGTATGTTTAGTGTTGCAACCTTTGTTCAGTCGGTAAATCAGCTGTGACATCTCTTCTTGCAACAGTTAAAGAAGATTGCTGATGTGGCATTTTTTTTATTTTATTTTTTTGAAAGGTCAGAACGCAAGGCGACTGCTTGGGAACCTTGGAGGATAATGGCCTCCGGTCTTTGTGTCTTCCTGCAGATACAGAGTCCTAGATCTAAATTGCTACTTTGTGGCATTTGCTGCCTTTGATCCATCTGCACAGCTCGCCGTTTTCTCTATGAAGTTGTTACGACCTCCCTTTCTGAGGCCTGGAGAAGCCCTGGCATATTGCTGGTTATCTCTGCAGAGTAGCCCTTCTGGGCAAAACAATAGCTTTCTTTATAGCATGATTGAGTTCAGAAATGTCTTTAAACTCCAGGCAATCAAATGTAAGCTGGTATCCCTGCTTTAAGAAAATAAAATAAAACCAGAAACCAGAAACAAATGAAAAGGCAGAAGTTCAATGGGCAAAGGATTCCTGTGTGCCCACAATGTGGTACGAGTTGTGATGATGCTCTGGCAGAAACGCACGTGATTAAAAGGCTACGTGTGCTGGAATGAAACAAGGAAGTCTTTAACTCACAAGAAGGCTTTTAAAATCTTTTATTCAATGCCTCCAGAGATTTAGGCTTCCCCTGATTTCTCACTGCGGAGGACAGTTTGAGCCTTGGTCATACCTTGAAAGACTTTAAACAGCTTGATGCTTGTACTTTGCTACAGGATCTAACAGCAAAGCCATGTGTCTAGGTATTTTAAACCTCAAGCTGGAGTCCACAGAAGGTTGTTCAAGGAGTCTCAGATGGTGTGGATAAAGGTATTTCAGGGTCATTGTAAACCCTATATTATTGAGGCCATACCTTTAAAGTTGATGATGGATTTAATTGAAAGCAGAGGGCTCAGAAAGGCAGCCAGGGAGCAATGGGGGCGATTTATTTTAAACTGCGTAAGAAGTCATGCCACCGAATGTCAAAGGAGATGCCGTGCTAATAAAATGGCACTGGACAAGCCAGCCAGAAAGGCTGAGGAACAGCTCAGATAAAAGAGCTAAGCCACAGATAGTGCGCCTGCGGACAAGCATTTTGGGGTGGTCTTAAGGGTGGTGGGAGAAATTCAATTCAGTTTGCATTTAAAGGCGAATCTGCCTAATTTGCATTCACTGATTCTGCAACACTTAATTTCCATTTCCGGAAATTTCCACCCGTAATTTCCATCCTTGGAAATTCGCACTTCTCCAAATTTTGCAATGTTCTCCAACCAAATAAAGCATTTACTGGAGAAAGTATGCATAAACAAATATATCATTTGTGGGACTCATTTCAGGGTTTTTGGCAAATGCTGATGATGAACCTGTTCTCTCTGGCTTTTGACACTTGAGATGTATGTTTTTAGAACTCACCTTATTTTTGCAGTTTTAAGTTATCTTAAGCTGTTTTTAGTACTGTGTGATACTGTATTTTAATTGTTGTAACCTGACCTGAGGCCTTAGTGTGAAGGGCAGGCAAATAAATAAATAACTAAATAATATGCTTAAATTAACACAAAAAGGCATTAGAGGAAATTGCTTACTGGAGCGTATTGGAGAAAATTGCATGCTAACACATGTATATTAGCAGAAAATGCTGACAACCTTTCATGAGGATCTTTTTTAAAAAATTGCAAACTTATAGGGAAAAGTGAAGAATCGAAGATTCGCAAAATGAGAAACTTCCACACAGACCTCTGAAAATGATAGAAAAGGTATGCATGAGCGTACATCAGATACAGTACAATGATGGTTATCAAGTCTTCCAGTTGCTCACAAGGGCTGTAGGGAAAGCTCCATCCAGCTCTATCACTAAGAAATGGGAACAGGTACTTTGAGAATTCAGCTGAGCAATTGTTACCTGCCCACCAGCGCTTTGCCTCTGCTATCTTGCTGGGGCTACAATGCCTCACCTTTCTTCCCATAATTTGAGGATTGCCACAAACCTTGGATCAATGAGAGCCTCTGATGGGGCAGGTCTGGTGGTTCCCCAGGTCCCTGAGGTTTGGCTGACCTTAACTAGGGACCAAAAGCAACACTCCCCATTCACAGTTCCCAGCAGGTGGTATACAGAGGCACACTGTCTCTGATCCAAGAGAGAGGCAACATAAAATAAGAGAGCCCTGCTAGACCAGCCCAAAGTCTTCCCCCCATATATGCCCACTCAGCCTCTTTGATCTGTGGAACTGGCACTGGTACAGGCACCACATAGGTCTTGTTACAAATATGTAAGAAATTGATCTTTTAGTGTGGCAGCACACTTTGAAACTCCCTGCTTATTGAGATCAGGCAGGTACACTCATTGTTCACCCACTAAAAACATTTTAGGCGAGCCTATCTAAACATGTAAGGGACGCGGGTGGCGCTGTGGGTTAAACCACAGAGCCTAGGACTTGCCGATCAGAAGTTTGAATAACTGCGACAGGGTGAGGTCCCGTTGCTCGGTCCCTGCTCCTGCCAACCTAGCAGTTCGAAAGCACATCAAAGTACAAGTAGATAAATAGGTACCGCTCCGGCGGGAAGGCAAACGGCGTTTCCGTGTGCTGCTCTGGTTCGCCAGAAGCGGCTTAGTCATGCCAGCCACATGACCCGGAAGCTGTACACCGGCTCCCTCGGTCAATAAAGCGAGATGAGCGCCGCAACCCCAGAGTCAGTCATGACTGGACCTAATGGTCAGGGGTCCCTTTACCTTTACCGTTATCTAAACATGTAGACTGGCGGCGTGTGTTTTTCAGTTTATGTTCGATCATTCTTTGAACATGTTGAATAGCTGTTCTTAACTGTGTTTTTACTGATAATTTTGTTCTAATCTTTTCATAAACTGCTTTGAGGTATTACAATCAAGTGTTATATAAATCTTGTAAAATAAAAAGATTTTTTTAGAAAGAAAGAAAGAAAGAAAGAAAGAAAGAAAGAAAGAAAGAAAGAAAGAAAGAAAGAAAGAAAAGACTCCAGTGCATCCCGACTGAATTAATTCATTGAAACATTTGATATCAAGGAGGCAAAATCAACTTCGGTCCCAAGTGGCTTGCCGACTTCTGCCTAAATAACCCCCTGCGAAGGAATGCAGTTTTGTTTTGTTTTTAAAGCAAGTTCTTCTGGTGGTATCTGTAGGGAATAAATCACCAACGATTTCTCTTTGGCTGCGAACAGTATATGTTTCCCTTATCCATCAAAACGTTTCTTTCTAACGCATTAGATCCTTGCTCTTTCTTCCGCTAAAGAAAACGTTGCCTTGCAAAATGTTTAATATGTTATCAGCCTTTAGAAGAGAGTGACGGGGTGGTGGTGGGGAGCCCTGCAAACTGATGGGAAAGGAGCCCAGTGGCTCTTGGGTTACGCTTCTCTAAGTCCTGCACTCTCTTCTGTTTGGGGCCTTTGTTCGGAGTCAATCACCCATTGAAAAGCAAGCCCTTCAGCTTATTATGCATTCTGTGTCTGAGGTGACCAGAACTATTTCCTGCATCTGGCTCTGGGTGCTAATTACCAGCTCAGGCACCTTGCAAATACCTCTGAAAACCTGTCACCCAGGAGGAAGAAGCTACACACTTTTCAGGCTTACACACTTATTACCTGTTCTCTTTTCAACTTCCTAAGTTGGAGCTGTCTAAAGACAGCATTTTTGTGTTGTTTGCAAGTGACTCTCTCTTTTTTCATCTCTCTCCTCCGTTCTGTCTCCCGCCCCCCAACTCTGCAGAGTGCTTTTCTTACCAGCCACACTGGTTGGGAGGCAAAAGAGAACAAGGGCAGGGAGTGGGGGGGACTACGCAGTAAACCCGTTTCTCCAGGAGAGGGATTTCATCAACTGAAATTCCCCCGCCCCTTGTTGCTGGTATTTTCTCTCCTGCACCACAAACCACACACTGCACATATGTATTATCTAAACTTTATCTCAAGTTCTGACCTATTTCTAATGGCTGAGCTTGAGCGATTGCACCCTAAAGGAGCAGCAGCGACAACGACAACGACAATAACAACACCCCACACCCACACACCCACAATTTTATTGTACAATAGGATACAATAAACATTAAAGTAATTTATTGCTGAGGAATAAGACAAGAGTGAAATGGCTTTACCCCTTCTCAACTTTGCCCTTTAAAAGCTATCACACAACCAAGAAGATCTTACAGTGCTTTCAGATGAACTAGAAGTCAAAATGCCACTGTATGAATTCAGAATCACATGGCTTGGCTAGGTGAAAGACAGGATCGGGATATCCAGTTGGTTCTTTGTATTTAGTATTAAAATGGGGGGTGGCGGCTACCTGAGGCATGATGAGAGATGGGTTTCTCCTCCAAAAAAAGCATTCCATCCCAATTAAAAACACACACTCAAACACAAAAAGCTGCTTCCTGAAAGGAGACATATAGGTACCACATGTTTAGGGGGGAAGGGGTTCAGTTGAGGAAATGTTGCAAGAAAATGGGTTTCAAATTATAATCTTCCATCAGGCAGTATACTTGGTATGCAAGTCGCAATGTACTTCCATTTTACCCCACAGCAACCCTTTGAGGTAGGCTAGACTAAGAAAGAGTGACTGGCTCAAAATCACAAAACAAGTTTCATGGCATAGTGAAAATCTGAGTGTGGGTGTCGCCAGTCCTAGTCAGAGGCTATGACCCATGGGCAGGCAAACTAAGGCCCGGGGGCCGGATCTGGCCCAATTGCCTTCTCATTCTGGCCAGCGGACTGTCCAGGAATCAGCGTGTTTTTACATGAGTAGAATGTGTGCTTTTATTTAAAATGCATCTCTGGGTTATTTGTAGGGCATAGGAATTTGTTCATTCCCCCCCCCAAAAAAAATATAGTCTGGCCCTCCACAAGGTCTAAGGAACAGTGGACCGGCCCCCTACTGAAAAAGTTTGCTGACCCCTGCTATGACCACTATACCACACTGTCTCAGTATCTAGCCCAGTGTAGTCTTCTGACCAACAGGGGTTATCTGGGATCTCAGAAATGGTTTTTCCCATCACCTAGCACTTGATGGAGATGCCAGGAATTGAACCAAAAGCCTTCTATATGCAAAGCAAATGCCATATCACTAAGCTATCCCCACCCCCACCCCAAGAACGCATTATTGTTGTTGCTGCTGCTACTCTTATTTCAACAAATATCCCACCTTGTACACCTTGCTACCCTGGGCAGCAAACACATTGATACTCAAAAAGTTTTTTTAAAAAATTAAGTAATTGAAAAACAGTTAAAAACATTCTGAGCTGTATCCAATGCACTGATTATGCACACTGAAATTAATGTAGGTCCATCAATTTCAATGGGTCTACTCTAAGTAGGGCCAGCACTGGCTACAATCCACTAAAAACAGTTTAAAACACTGTCTCAACCAGTGATTTCTGGCTCACCAGGAGAGGTGAGACTCTCAGAAATGTCAAAACGCTATCCCTCAGTTGCTGAACCCCAATTTTCCTCCAGTTATACTTTCAGTGGAATTTGGTAGCTGCCTTCATCTAGAATTTGTTCAACACAGAAGTCTGCTTTCCAGCATCTGCACACGCAGAACGATGTGACCAACCTTCTAAATCATGACCTCCTAGTATATGTGTCACTTACTTATTGCCAATTTAGTCAATTGTCATAGGTTCATAAGGCATAGACTAGGGATACGGAACATGAGGCCTATCTGGAGTTGTTGGACTACAACTCCCAGCATGGCCATGGTCAGGGATGATGGGCATTGTAGTCCAACAAAATCTGGAAGGCCATGAAGGTTCCTCCATCCCTGTTCTAGGCCTTCTGCTCTAAAGAAAGACACATCAGCCCCAAACCACATCATTCTGATGACACTATGCCACAATCAGGAAGCTAGAGCAAAGGACTGATGATTTTCTTAAAACTCACATCAAATTAATCTTATTAGTTGGGCACAAGGACAGGCAGCTCAAGTATAAATTAGCAACCTTCAAACACAGACTACAGGCATAATCATGCACACGTCTAGCCAGAATCTCATTGAGTTCAAAAGGTTACCTTGTGCTGAATTGCTGCTTGAAGTGCACCTAGCTGATTTGAGAATTTTAAATCACAGTGCTAAACAATAAACATTTATTAATACATAGGGCATGGTCTATCAAAGTTATGCATCCATGTCTCATCCATTTGAGTGGGAGAGTTAAACACATGCCCATCTAAGTCATACTCAGAGTAGACCCTCTGAAATTGAACGTCTCTTAATTTCAATGAGTATCACTAGCATTGTTGATGACCTATGTTTGATTCTCTCCTATTGAAATCCATGTGTTTTCAGTGTTTTATTACTGGCCAGACCATGCCCTCTCTTTTATTCATTTTACGGTATATATAACAGCATTGAACGAATTAATGGGCAGCATCCAGCCAAAGTTAAACCACTTTATACACCACTGATTTCAGTGGGGGAAATGCATTTGGTACTAACAATGCAAACCAATGCATGTTTAATCAGAAGGAAGACCCTCTGCTTTCAGTGGGGCTTACATGAGCTTTAATCTCTCTTGCTGACATCAGCGGGAATCAGAACGCTTACATTTTGTTGGATTGTAGTTCTCAGGAAAAAAACCGAAGCTGTAAATTTGTTTGCTGCTGTTGACTCGTTAATCCGCCATACTTTGGGGTGCCTGGTCTGTTTGCATGAATTCCCATGTTACTTTCATGGATAGCAAAGTTTCCCATGTACATGTTGGGGAGGTATCTGCAGCCTGAAGTTTAAAACAACAATTTTGGATATCATGCCTTTGAAAGCCTGGCCCAAAGTGTTTCACAAGTATTTCGGTTGTTTTTAATACAGCCTGCAAACTTGAAAGCAGGTGCAAAATGTTGACCTGGATATCTGCGCATACTTTTCTCTCTTTTTCCCTCGTTCCCTCTTTCCTAATATAATTTCTAATTCATCCCTTCCCTTCCCCCCCAGCTTTGGGGGGTCTTTTTTCCTCTGCACATTTCTCGGTGCAAGTGGTACTCCACCACTCTGACAGAGTGCAAGGGAAGAAAAAGAATCTAGATCACAAAGCTTTAAAAAATTGTGCCAAGTGAAACAATCCTCCTGCGGACCCCAGTAAATAAAATAACAGCAGTGGAGTGATTTGCAAGCATGTAACAGGCTTTTTGTCTCTGTCTCTTTCCCGGTGCCTCAAGGGGGTTTCTGAGTTCCTTCTCCACAGGTTCACAATGTTTTGCCTCTGGGCTACAAAGACCCCAAGCTCCAACCCCTCTTTGGAGAGCTCACCTCCCCCTTCAAATCTTTCACATGCTGAGGATCACTAACAGCAGACTGAAATGTTCCAGTGGGGCGCAGGGCACTGGCAATTTAGGATTTCAGCATTGCAGGATAGATTTTCAGAGTGCATCAGTGGTGCTCATGCTGAAATTAAAAACAGCCTTTCATTGTATCTTTAACTCTTCCATCACCAACTCTTCATTTAAAAAAAGAAAAGAATATGTAGGGCTGCTCACCAAAGTTTCCCTTGGCAATGATAGAAATAGTGAGAATCTGATTTGCAACTTGAATTTAAATCTTAATAGCTTGCCAGCAATATAACAGCTCTAGAAATGTTTAGATTTGTTGGGTTTGCCCTGGTTTTGTTTTATTTTGCGTCTTGCATTTGCATTCTGGAGATCATTCAGCAACTCTGAACAGTTTGTGGAAAGCAAACTTTTAAATGTAAGGTATATATATTTTAATGTAGGGCCCCGTCTTTCTACAAAACAGCTCACTCTTTCTGGGTGGCTTGTTAAATTGTTCTGCTGTGGATTCAGTCCACAATTGATTGATCCACAGTGGATTACTGTGAGATTCTGCTTCCAGTGTTAAGGACAAAGGAGGCAAAGTTTCAATTTCTGGCTCATTAGGAAGCACTCTGCCAGGGATTGAAATGTGGAAAATAGTTTAAAGTGTGTGTGTTTCATTATCAAAAGAGCAGACTACTCAAATCAGTTCATAACAGGAAAAAATGCTATAAAACGAGCTTGTATTTTAAGAAATAAACGCCAAAAAAAAAATATTGTTGTGAATTTTGAACTTTGAAAGATAGTTTTCAAATCCTGAAAGCGAGTTTATTTAGAGAACTTCCTTTTCTAGCAGCCTTCTAAAGGCACTGAGTCCTATACACAACTTAATCCCAAGTAGACCAAGTTAGGTTTGTGCTGTAAGTCACACTGTTTGGGAGATCCGTTCATCCAGAGCATTTATACCCCATAGTAGCCTACAAATTAATAAATAAAAAGTCCCTGCTTTTGGACCTTCAATTTTAAAATGAATGGCACGAAAGGTAAAAGGGATGGGAAGGGAAGAAGAACACAAGCAAATTCATCCTGTTCTCCTACTATCTTCTTTGCAATCTTGATTCATGGGCATTTAGCAACCAATCCTTAAACTACCGCTTACACTTTCTGCTCATATTAAGTGAAACTTCAATTTGGGGCTTTGGTTCTTGTACACACACACACACACACACACACACACACACACACACACTTTGCTCATCAAGTCATGGTCCCAGGGGCATGGTTAGAGGACACACTTTGCAGCCTCCTTGCTGAAGTTTAATAGATCTGGGCCTGGTCACCACCTGGCTGGGAAACCAGTGGGCCCATGTACACTGCCTTGTGGGATAGGGCCTCCCACTCAGCATGATTCCTCTGCTCTCAGGAGAGCAGGCTGAGATCATGCATACAGCCTGATATACCAGCATGCTAGGATAACAAAGCAGGCTGCTAGCTGATCACAACTATCTCCCCAAAACCAGGGAGAGAGATTCAATTATAATCTAACAAGGACTTTTACTGATTTTTTTTTAAAAGCAGTGAAAAGAGTTTTGCTGATTGACTAAAGTTGCTTCCACTTGCTGTCCCAAAGAATGGGCTGCTCAGCTGTGTGTCCTGCACAGTGACTGAGCAGCCTTCTGAGTGGGTGGGAATAGAGGCAATACGGGCAGAGCAATGAATGCAAATTTTCATTTTGTACAGGCTTCTGCACATGAAGCACTATCAGAGTTCTAACCAGGCAAACAATGGGTGCAACTTCCTGACAGTAAGAGCTGTTTGACAGTGGAATTTGCTGCCAAGGAGTGTGGTGGAGTCTCCTTCTTTGGAGGTCTTTAAGCAGAGGCTTGACAACCATATGTCAGGAGTGCTCTGGTGGTGTTTCCTGCTTGGCAGGGGGTTGGACTCGATGGCCCTTGTGGTCTCTTCCAACTCTATGATTCTATGATTCTATGATTCAATGGCAGGGAAGTGAGGGCTGTAGCCTTGGGAGAGTCCCAATTGCCCAGAGAGCAGAATCTCAGGGCCTGAGATTCCCCATCCCTATTGTAGGGTCTGCTGTGCTGGGACTGTCTCTTGGGAGTGCTAGCTGGCTAGGTATTCAGAGAAGTTGGAACTGATGGTGCGCTTGAATCCCAGAGCTTTGCCCAGCAGACCCTCATAGTGGAAACAGGATGCTGGTGATACTGGAGGCGAGGAGCAAGGCAGCCGGGAGATGTGGCTTGAGTCACACATACCCCAGCGGCTTCCACGGCCAGCCAATCAAAGGGCCTTTTCTCTTTAAGCCTGTATGCTCAATGATTGATCAACTGACTAATTAAAGAGTCAACTATAGATAAGTCTGGATAGTGCTAAACCTCAATATATTTTGAGGATAGCAAAACAAGCGTGAAGGAAGTTTATTTTCATAAAAGAAAAAGTGGGGAGAGACAACCTAAACCCCTGCCAATAATTCTCCAAAGGAAAATCCATTTTTGATCTTGTCTTCTCCGGTCCATATTATGCTAAAATGGGCTGGAGCTAAGAGGGTCTCTGAAAAAAAAACAAAAGTGCCCCTCAGCCCTGCCAATTAAATCCTCCCCCAAATTATCTGTGAGTGCTTTATTAGATTAATCTGCTGCTTATGTTGACGAAAACTTAGCGCTCTGGTTGATTTTTTTTTTAAATTAATCTTTTAAAAACATCTTGTCACGCACATTGAGCCAATGAGACAGCATGATATATTAATCCTCATAGTTTTGTTTTTTTAATGCACAGCCTAGATCATTCTCCCCCTTCCCCAAAGGCAATTGTCACACTAAAAAGACAAATTGTTTTCAACTTTATTAGAAATCCTGCTACTACTGTGCAGCGTCCGCCAAAAAACAGAAGGCTGTCAGGAGTCATCCAGGATGGTTGGGGTCCAGTAAACTCCAGAGAACAGAGCTATTCTGTTGATGACCTTCGATCAACAGCTCCAGTCACTCCACGTCAGTCAGCCGGACAAACAAACAAACAGCCTGATCATATGCCCAAATGCACATGATGGATGCAGATGTGAGGCTCTGAAAGGACCCCTTTGCATTCAGAAACACCTGCAGGAATTCCAGAAGCATAGGAATGCCTTCTACCCTAATGCATCCGGGGAGGGGGTGTGTGGATCCTCACACATATCTACACACACACAAAGCACCTCATCCCAGGGGATGCTGCTGAGCATCCCTTGCTCTCCCGTTGAGGTCAGCTGGGTCTAGGCTTGGCTGTGATGGAACAACTCCTGGAATTTGTGCTATCCCATCCCTGTGGTGAAGAACAGTGGGGAAGGGAGGGGGAGTTCTTCCTGTGGCATTCCCACAATGCCTTGCACCTGCTTGGGAAACCAAGAATGAAAGGATTCCTTTCTAATCTCTCAGCCTAATCCTCAAACCGTGGTTACAGCAGCAACGTCTCCCTCGCCAGAGAGAAAGAAAAGGCCATCCCCGATGTCAGTTTTGTGTGGGCAGTGCATCCAACTAAGAAGTCCATGAAAGGTGGCGGAGGAGGGTGAAATCGACGAGGGAATTTTACACACCTCATTTCTGGAAGAGCCCCTGCTTTTTAGGCTGAACAAAAGGGCTGGCATGAAATGGGTGTCCATTGCCACCAACGTCATGGGCTTGTGGCACCTGCACACTACTGCATATTTCAAGTGTCCTCCCTGCTGTTAAAATAATTGCATTATCCAAGCGAGTGCATTTTGCTATTTGAGGGTTGGGTACAATGCAATACCTCAAAACGTGTAAGAAGCATATTTTCCAGAGGGAAGTTGTCAGGACCCTGAGCTTCACTACATGAGCCAATGGTCTGGAATTGCAACCTGTGTCAGTGTTCATGCCATCTGCTCTCTTATGAATCACTAAGCGGTTGCAGAACACATACCTAACTTCAGTAACATAGCAAGGATGGGGAGATGGCAAGACCTGCCCCAGGTGCAACCTGGCTGAGGCACAAAATGGGCATTAAAGGTCATTCATGTAATATATTAATAGTTATCAAAGCAAATCTGAATTCTGTTGCATTTTTCCCCTCTTGAGATTGGAATATTGAGGCATGGTGATGGGTGAAAAGGGAGATAATCACTTTTTTCTGAAAAGTTTGGTGCAAGAAACAAAATCTACAATTACTTTTTAACTCACTCTAAATTATTTTACCAATCACTCTCATTTTGGATCAGTCCAAAGGTTGGTTATACTTTACTCCTCACATATAATCCATTGGCTATTTATTTTCAATTTGTGTGGAACTTGGTCCTGGGAAATAAGGACTGTAGGAAGCACCAGTTTATTTTGCAATTTCCACTTTTCTTCTGGGTTATTTTATAGGAGAGGTGGTCTCACACGACATTTTCCAACCTGACTGTGAGGCCCCTTAATGCAAGCCTAGACCAAATATTTCTTAACTCTTTGACACCCATCTCTTCTCCTTCCTTTTCTATATGCTTTTTATCAAAGTATTTCACTTTTAAAATTTTGAAAACTTGCATTTTTAGCAAGCGGATGCATGGCTGGCTGTGCAATTTGAAGCTGGGGGAAATATCTAGCCTGCTCCTGAAAAAAGCAGCACCTAGTGGTCTCAGCTGCTCCAGAATATGTCACTCTCTCACCTCCCCCCACAAACTTCCTTATACATCCATCAGACTCCCTTTCCTCTCTCACTGCTCACATGATGCTTTGTTTATAATTGCCTCCAGAGACAAGGCCAAGTACCATTTCACCCCCTACCCCCAGTAGGTCGGCTAGATTCAGGGCCCCCACACAGCGAAACTTTAAACTTTTTCTGATGTCCCTGAGTGGTGCTTTTCTTTCTCTATTCAACTTGTGCCTACATTTTGGGTTCCAAACAAAGCTGTTCCCTGGACCTCAGAACTTCTAGGAGCAGAACTGGGTGCAAGCAAGTGCCAGACATTGTCCGCTCCTAAAGGATGCCAGGGAGCTGAGCCGCCCAGCAGCAAATTAGAAACTTTTGGCTCCTAAAGAATGAGCTGGGTTGTTTGTTCCTGCTCTCTGCAGCTGCTTCCCCCCTTCTCTTCCTCCCTCCCCTCCCCCCCCCCGTTTTTGTGGTTTATTACACACAGGGTCCTTGATGAATGGGAGCCCCTGTTTTACAGTACACCCCACTTACAGGACTTCTCTCCAGGCCCACCACAGATCTGACTCATCAGCAGCAGGGCACCGCCATCATAATTCTTCCTAGAAACCAGAGGATAAAAAGGGGTTTGTTGGAGGTTGGCTGGCCTGCCGAGAGTCCTGCCTGCAGGCCCTGCTAATGCCATAGCTAGTTGTTCAGGTCTTTGGCCGAATAAGGTAACAGAAACAAAGATTGTTCCCTTGTTGGGAAAGGCGACTGTGCCCAAGTTTGGGGCTGGGAGTGTGTGTGTGTGTGTGTGTGTGTGTGTGTGTGAGAGAGAGAGAGAGAGAGAGAGAGAGAGAGAGAGAGAGGCAGGGCACCCGTCCAAGTGGGATTAAGCCTGCGAGTGCAACTTTATGAGGTCTGGCTGTGTGGCGGAGAGACTCTCCAGAGTGGAAGGAGCCAGTTCAAACATAATTTATGACATGTCACTCATAGTTAGAGGCGGCTGTCGTTAAGAGTTAATTGTTGCATTGTGTTCAGCGTCTACTGATAAGAATTCTATAAGCTGCTTACATGTTATCATAACTCATGGGTAACAAGAGAGAGAGAGAGAGAGAGAGAGAGAGAGAGAGAGAGAGAGAGATGTAGTAAAGGGAAAATGAAAGTGATTACTCACCAGTCATCATCAGCGAGCGAGTGAGTGAGAGGCTGTTGTGGGATCAGTGCCCCAGGTGTAACTCAGGGGCACCTGAGGTTAAGCTCCCCTTGGCCAAGGACTCATTGTGTGGGCCACTGATTTAGTCATGCTCTGTCTACATCAATTCCCCCACCTGTACCTTGGGAATATTTATCCCCAGTGTGCTATTGTACTCTAACTAGACCTGCACTGTAATTGCTACTGGCCACAGAATTATGTTCATCCCAAGAACCTCAGTTTTCACTTATTTATTTTTTAAGTTTCAAGCCCTCAAGCACTCATAGACTGGCTAGAAAGTGCATTGTTATTGTTGCTGCTGCTGTTGTTCCTTGTCGGGGAAGGAGGAACAATTTTTACAATTACTACTTGCCTTTATAAACTCGTCCTTCCTCCGCAAAACTCAAGAGCAAATAAAGAATATTTCTCCTCTCTCCTTTTATCCTCACAACAACCCTGTGAGTCAGGCCATGCTGATATAGAACCATTGCAATTTAAAACTGTGGTTGAAATGAATCCTGGAGGTCATCCAGACTAACCTACTGCTTAATCGGAATATTCAACATAGGAAGCATCAACAGCATTTATGAGAAATGGCTCTGCAACCTGTTTAAATGCCTGCAGTAAAGCAGAGGAGGAAGTCTGTTCCACGTTGAACTGTTTTTCTTGTCAGCAAGTTTATCTGAGTGTTTTAGCAATCTCTGCTGCAGATGCCCTGCCAATGCACCTGCATCACACCATCCTCCCCACTGCAAATTATCTAGCAAGAAAGGCAGAATTTGTGCATCCCTCCTGCACAAGTTCTAAATGTACAGGAACTCTTGAGAGTAGAGGGTGTGGCATATGAATTTATATATATATATAAAAGAATAACTTGTACAATTCGCTCTGGGAGAGACATGCCAGTTTCACCCCTCCCAACTTACACAAACAAGAGTCACATCCCCCCCCCCCCCGCTGATCTGGATGCACAGAACAGTTCTTCATTCATTCCTAGCTACTGCTTCGTGTTGCCTCACAGAGCCAGACTAGTTGTGCCCCATTTGTTCAACCACCTGTTTGCTCTGTTCACAGATAAAGCAGGGAGGTAAGTGATTTTAACATCAATAGAGGCACGTGGTGCCATTCCAAATTCAACATCCTCTCTGCAGATCCACGTTGGCTCTCAGAAGCAGGGGTCTTGGCGCGGGCTCTGCCTTCAGCAGCAACCCACGCCCTGGTTATTCTGACAGTTGATTGCTGACAAGCTTCTCTGATGCGCCTGGCTTCAGAATGCAGCTGCGTGTTTGCTCATGGCCTTGCACTGCCGCGATCATATTACGCCCACCATGGTTGTCTCTAAAGAGAGGGATTGGCTTTAAGCCTGCGCTGTTCCTTTTTAAAGCTCTTAATGGAGTAGGCCTTGGATGTCTTAAAGACCTCACCCATCAGACCCAGGCTTAAGGAGATCTTGGCCAAGACATTATCTACTGTTTCAAAAATCCACCATTCCTCCGTCGGCACATATACCCCGTGTGGGTCTCGCCTTCCATTATTTCACCTCTTAATTTCCTGCATGCTGCATTTCCATGCTCTGATGTGCGGCGTGCAGTTTGCAGTGGGAAGAAAATGCACCTTTGTGAAGGTGAGTCCGCCGCTGGATGTCATGTTGACCAAGGGGTATTGGGGAAGCTTGAGTTCAAATCCGCACGCTGACCTGGAGTTTCTGGGTCTTCAGGAAGTTGACCCTATTTTCTAGTTAGTTTAGCTGAAATAGCTGTCGCCAACCACCACACAACACTGCTTTAAGAAATAAGGACCAATGGATTGATGAGGCACATTGCATAAGTAAATTGATATATAGATTTAATGACAACACACATACACACACAATCAATCAATCAATCAATCAATCAGAACCCCAACAACCCTCCATTAAATAATAAGCTAAGACAGGGACAAGATACAAAACAGGTCCACTGCCACTGTTGGTCGCTAGCTAACTGGCCTTAACACAATGCTGTCATATGAGGTTGTAGAGAAACCAAAGCTTTCTAGAACTAGCCCTGTTAAACTCTCATTTACTGAGTGCCACATTTAAGATTCAGAGATGGTCAAATTTTATTGACTAGCTTTATTTTGCTTAGGTAAAGTTTTTTAAATTCCCTTGACTGCCTCTCATGACAAGACAGATTGATGGCTTGAGAGGAACTGAGGCAGCTCCCTCATACCACGTTACACTGGTCCATCTAGCTCATTATTGTCCACACCAACTGGGTGCAACTTTTCTGGATTGTAGGCAGAGGACATTCCCATCCTTCCTGGAGTTGCCAGGGAGCAATGCTTGTTGTGCTGATGGGTACATTGTGTAGCATAGCTGTTTTCAGTTCATCGCACTCCGGATGCTTCCAGACTTGTTGCTATTTTGCAGGTGGGATTCAGTGACATGCCAACAAATTCAGGTCACACCAACACCGTATATTTAAAGCCCTCTTATATCACTTCAGCAGCCATGGCTCCCCCTCCCCACAAGGAAGCATGGGTGTTGTCCATTGTTAAGGGTGCCGAGAGCTGTTAGGAGGCTCTTAACAAACCAGTTATCGTGATTCTTGGGGTGGGAGGAATCCATGATAGTTAAAGTGATATAGGAGAGGGCTGCACTGCTGAAGTGGATTTGGACTCCTGTGCAACAAGCCCACTGCCAAAACAAACCGGGCCATTCTGCAGTAATGGAAGTTATGGGGAAGTGCACTGGAAAGGGTGGGATCACCATTGCGTGACACAGTGTCATATCAAACCTCCCCACAAACAAATCAGAATGAATGCTCATTTGCATGCAGATGGATAACGTTGAATGCTCAATAAACACAGGGCCAGCCCACCCATGAGGCAGACTAAGGCAGCTGCCTCAGGGGGTGGAACCCCAAGAGGTGGTGCCCCCATGGGCACTCCGTCTCTTTCACCACTGGCAGAGAAGCATTGAGACAACACCTTTCCTTTTTCCCTCAGGTGGCGAAACAGGATGGGCCACACCTGAATAAGCAGGTCACCTGGGGCCAACCGTTGTGGCCTGGGCTTGTGGGTTGATTCAATGTGGCGGGAGCAGGGCTGAGTCCTCCCCAGCAGCAGTGGACACTGAATTGGTTCCTTGCAGCACTTATGCTTACTATGGACCTTGTTTTGAGGCAGATGTGTCTGTATTTAATGAAGGATAGATGTGTAGTTATTTTGGTACCCAGATGAGATGCTTCAGGGTTGAGAAAGACATTTTACTTACCTGAAATCTTCAGAGGTAAGGTGGGCTCCCTGCCTTTTCCTCTGGAGCACCAAGGCCAAAGACACAGCTGAAGAACTGTGAGGTGAGCTGGAGTTGTTCCCCAATAACACACCTTTGGGGAAGAAAATCAGCGGGAAGGTTTGGCTTAACAGTTAGGCTCCAAACACAGTTGCATATACCTAGCCTGTGGCAGGCTTTTCTGTGCAGGTGAACATGTACACCCACATCCTCACAGCATGGGGACCAGGCCTAGCACCTTAGTTATATTTGACTGGACATCCTGACACAGCTGTGGTGTACTGACCAGGAAGCCTCTGATTCACATCTTGCCTCTCCATTGAACTCACACTTCCTCAGACTTTATGCCAATCCATCTGCATATGGAATGGGAAAAGCACTGTTACAAGGAGTACAAGATAACGTAGATGGAACTTTTTCTTTTCTTTTTTTAATGCTTTGAAGTGCCATATAAATCTATGGTCCTTTCATAAAGTTTCCTTTCCAGGAAGGAAAATTATGGCCGGTATTCCGCACACGCGTTCCATCAGCACAAACACTTTTGACCGCGCAGCAGAACTTCCCTCCCCACCCCACCCCCCCTATGGGATTTTCTCCAACCCTGCAAAACAGATTGGGGGAGGATGCAGGGCACACTGGGAGAAGAGAGGGGATAGTTCTGCTGCGCAAATGGAAATCCTTGCAGTAACAGAACAAGTACATTGGCTACTACTCCTATGTGTGGGAGCAGTTTCTCTGCTTTGCTGGTTCATGGAGAAAAGAAGAGTCCTCACTTTAAAGTAGCATGTGAATAGAAGGACTGCAAATGCCATTGAATGCTGCCTTTGGCAGATGGGCTTTTGCAATCTCTCATTTCACTTGGGAAGTTGTCTCCCAAAATACATGCTTCAGATGGTAGCGCTACTCACACATGGAAGAAAAAGATGTTTGAGCCACTTCTGACCATGTAACAGATCCACATGTTGGGGAAAGGAAAGGTCAAATTGGTCAGTCACCAGGGATGAGGAAGAGATTTTGTCTTTTCTTATGCATTTCAGTCTTATACATGTTTACACAGAAACAAGCCCTTCTGAGTTCACTGTGGCTTGCTCCCAAGTAAGTGTACATAGGATTGCAGCTTTAGCACCTGGCAGTAATTAAAGTTGCTCTGCAGGTATTTCAAGGTGGGTCCCCCTGGCTGTCCCCGCTCTCTCTTTATGCACAGAATTGTATTCTAGGTGATGTGAGTTCAGCAGGAAGGAGCTGATCATTACAGATAATTTCTACAGCTCTGTTCAGAATGCAGTGCTCAATTTTTCATTCAACATTGTAAGAGTTACATCCAATACAGAGTACATCATGCCCAATAAGAGCCTCAAATTTACATTGATATTACGTTACTCTAATAGAAACCCTTCATGTCTGTTGACAAACAACCCAGATCTTCCCTCCAGACCAGACCAAACAACAATAATGCAAGTTCATTAAGCCATAATTTTATTTCAACTGAAATGTCTCACCTGTGGTATTTTAGGTTTTCATTTAAGGCCCTGAAGCTGTCTTTTTAGACAGCTCATCAGATTCCCAAGTCCTTGCTGTAGTCCAGCACTTAAGAGTGAAAGGGTCACCCAATCCCACAGGAACCTGAGTGATCCCTGATAAATCTGATTAGCTGCAAACATTTCCACATCAGCTATCAAGGCTTAACTGAACAACAGGAATCTTTTTTTGCTGCATTGTGTTCCTGTGACTTCCACCTTCTTCACTGAAATTTGTCTCCATTGACCCTCCTGTTCTTGTGCTCGTCTAAACTCCAGATCCTGCTCCTGGTCTTCCTGGCAAAACTTTGCATGGATAAGGAGAGCCTGCTGGATTAAGCTAATGACCCATCTAGTCCAGTATCCTGTTCTCACACTGGCTAACGAGATACCCAAGGAAAGCCCACAAGCAAGACCTGGGTGCAGCAGCACTCTTCCCTCCTGCAATTTCTAGCAACTGGCATTCAGGAGCATTACTCCTTCTGACAGTGGAGGTGAACATAGCCAGCATGCCTACTGGCCACTGATATCCTTTTCCTCCATGAATTGGCCCAATCCTATTTTACAACCATCCAAGTTGGTGGCCATCAGTGCCACTTGTGAGAGCAAATCCCATAGTTTAATGATGCACTGCATGAAGTACATACTTTGGTCTGTCCTGAATCTTCTAACATTCAGCTTGATGTTCTGGTGTCATGAGGGCGAAAAACTTTTCTCTCTCCATCTTCTCTATGCCATACATGATTTTATACATCTCTATAATGTCTCCCGTCTTCTAAATGTTGAATTCTCTAGCAACAACAACCCAAATGTAAAAGGTGTAACATCTTCCCCCCTTTCTTAAATTAAATATTAAGTTATCGGGACAGAGTATTTCTCAGGACAGTGTCTCATAGTGCAACAAATTTAATGCAGTTTGAAGCCCATTTAATTGTAAGACGCTTCCCTTCCCGGCTCCAAATGCTGGGGCTTGATCCTTTGTCAATGCTCTGTAGCCTCTTCTCAGAACTGCAGTTCCCAGGGCTCTTTGGGTGGCAGCCAAATCAGTACAAGAGGCTTGATAAACTGGTTCAGATTTATAGAGTCCTGAGAAGACACTGGGTGTTATTCGCACCAACCAGAGTGTCACGGTTCTGCTTTTTGAAGTTTCTCTCAGCAATGCCCAATGGGGAACTTGCACAGGGAAGTAAGTTCCCCTTTGAGTTTCGTATAAGGAACTCATGAGTTCACTTGTGGGCAATTCTAATAGCCTCTGAAACTGCTGGTTACGTTCTGGGTTATCCACATGCCTTCTCCCCTGCAAAATTATTTCTAAAATTCAGCATCAAAGTAATGCAAGCACAACAAAGTTGAACATATTAAACTGCCTTATGTCAGGCCATGGGTCCACCTACCTCACTATATTCTGCGAATCTGACTCCAGGTGGCTCCATGAGATTTCAAGCAGTGGCCTTTTCCTGCCTTCCTACCCAAGTTCCTTTAACTCAGAGGTGGGGAACCTCAGGCCCGGGGTCTCCCATGCGGCCCTCTGTGTTTCCTTATCTGGCCCTCAGGACTCTCCTGGACCATGCCTCTTCCCCAGGTCACACCCTGCATCAGTTCTCCTCTGTGTCCTCCTTGGCTGGAATATGATGCTTTGTACTGGCCTAGATGATGGAGATATGTGGGTGAATGTAGACACCTCTGATGTTCATAAGGCTGGAATGTAGCCTTTTGGATGAAGGTGTGAGTCACATCCATTAAAGCTCTTCCCACTTTTGCCTGCAGCCCTGCCCACTGCTGACATGCAGCCCCTAGAAGGTTGCCTATGAGGTCGTATGGCCCTCAAACTGAAAAAGGCTCCCCCCTCGGCTTTAGTTAATGATGCAAAGAGTCGTACATTGAGTTTTCCCATGCATGTTAGGTGTTCTACCCCTGAGCTGCAATCCTCAATCCCAATATTTTGTGAACATTCTGATAAACGAGAAAAGCACATGTTCATTGTATATCAACGTTAATTGTATGCAGGTCATCTCAGATGGTGACAGCAGTCACGAAATTAAAAGCTGCCTGCTTCTTGGGAGAAAAGCAATGACAAACCTAGACAGCATCTTAAAAAGCAGAGACACCACCTTGCCAACAAAGGTCCGTATAGTAAAAGCTATGGTTTTCCCAGTAGTGATGTATGGAAGTGAGAGCTGGACCATAAAGAAGGATGATCGCCGAAAAATTGATGCTTTTGAATTATGGTGTTGGACGAGACTCTTGAGAGTCCATGGACTGCAAGAAGATCAAACGTCTCCATTCTTAAGGAAATCAGCCCTGAGTGCTGAGTGCTGAGTGCAGCCCTGGAAGGACAGATCGTGAAGCTGAGGCTCCAATACTTTGGCCACCTCATGAGAAGAGAAGACTCCCTGGAAAAGACCCTGATGTTGGGAAAGATGGAGGGCACAAGGAGAAGGGGACGACAGAGGATGAGATGGTTGGATAGTGTTCTCGAAGCTACCAGCATGAGTTTGACCAAACTGCGGGAGGCAGTGGAAGACAGGAGTGCCTGGCGTGCTCTGGTCCATGGGGTCACAAAGAGTTGGACACGACTAAACGACTAAACAACAACATCTCAGCAGAGCTTATGTGGGGAGAATCTCCTGGTGGATTATGCTCTGTGGGGTGACAGGGACTGGCAGGGCCCTGATGATTGTGCGACGGAGACAACGGGGCCAGAGGAGGACCCAGGAAAGGGAGGCAGCAATTTATGGGGTTTAGGAGAAGGGTCCTAGCAGTCAGAGAAGGAGGTGGGGGCACAGGGCAGGTTGGAAGCAGAGGACGAGGCTGATCAGATGAGGGATGGGCCAGTCAAACTGCTGCTGCCATCTACCCTGCTGTCTCCTAAGAGCCAGGAGGGGCTTGAAGAGGCAAGCACAGCAACGACTTCCAGGAAGAAGTTGTCTCAGGTTGCATGTGCACACTCCATCAGACAAGGGTACATAACCCTGGGGGCGCATGGTCCCACTGTTGCGTCAAATGCTCCACCAGGCACGGATCTGGAAAATAGTAGGCACTAGAAGTGTGTGTGCTTTTGTCAACAAAGTATTAACTAGCTGGCATTTGCCTTCCTTGGCTGGGTGTGAACAGGACATGGGGTTAGCTCTCCCTCCCATTCTTCCTGGTGCCCACACTCTGCTGCCTGAAGTATCCTTCTCACCTTGCTCTGTGGCAAGAGTGCCTCTATACATGAGGACTACATGAGTAATGGTTGTAGCACTGGATTCTATTTTTGTAAATAAAGCTGAACAAAGAATCCACTTGCTAAGGAATTCAGAGTTCAACTGATTTGTTAGCAAACTCCTGGCGCTGATAAAACACTTACATAAAATTACCTATGAATATTTGTTATCTTGTGCAGATTACATTTCTTCCCCACATTAGAACTGGATCCCATGGAATCAAATGTGCGCTTAACTATTTGTTTTACAAAGCAGAAGTGGAACAGCCCAGTTAAACCAGCTCACCCTCATTCCAGAGCATTTTTTGCATACCATGTAATTTCCTTGTCTTAATTTTTTAAAGCACCTGTTTTACTTGGGCACAATCCAAACAAAGTTAAGCACTTGTCAGTCCCAGGAAAATCAATGGGATTAGAATGTGCTTAGCTTTGGCTGGACTGTGCCCTTAATGTTTTGTTAAATCTCAGGATGGTTGCATATATTCCAAAGTTACTCTTTTGAATATAGAACCTTCTTTAACAATTCCTGGACTATTCCTGCCAAGAAAAGCAGAAGAGGCATTTTAATACATACATTTTTAGCAATTCTAGGAAGATACCTAGACAGTGAAGGAAAATGACTATTGTGTTCTGAATCTATCCGTTTTTATTTACCCATCTGTTATTTATATGTGGATGCAAAAAGAGTTTTGACTTCCAGCACAAAGGAAAAGCCCCCTTTCTACAGCAAAAAAACAGGGATGTCCTTAACGTTAAAAGCACGATCTGAAGACAAGGATGGAAGCAGCCCTCTGCAAAGATTTACAAACAAACAAACAAAAAATAGATAGATAAATAAATGCTAACCAGAAAGTAACCATTAACAAGGATTGTTCCTCCCGCCCGCCCGCCCCCCCGCCCCATCTCAACCACTGCAATTGTTTTTTAATATGCTTTTAATGACCTGGTCTCCTCATACCTACCTCCTTGCTTCCCAAACTGTTTGTACTGTCCCCAATAACACTCAGTGGAAAGCTGTCATTCCTCCCTAAATCCTTCCTTAGGTTGGATGCGATGCCGACGTTAGACAGGGTCAAGAGGTCACCATCGATTTTGGAGGCCACCTGGAGAGTCCAGGCCGTGAACTGACTCAAAAAATTTATATCAGAGCTGGAATGGCCCACCTCCCAGGGTTAGGCCTTGGCGAACATTCTGCCAGCAGGATGGGGCCTGCCTGCCCCAGCTCAGAAAGAGGCCAGAGTTGTTGACCCTGTTAGCTGACCTCTTCAAACTTCTGGAGAATTTTTCTGGCAGTTACCACGGCGACTGGGCACTCCAAGCTTATCCTTCTTACTGGAAGGGGGGCGGAATTAAGAAGGAAAAATGTTAAAATCTATCTTGCAGAGATGCCTATCAGAGATCAAATACATAAAATGTTTTAATTGTTTGCTTTTTGCGCTGTCTGCTCTGCCATTAAGTTCAAAATTCTAACATCAAGAAGACAATTAATATAAAAAAAATGTTTTGAGTTTCCCATTAAAAGTGAAGAGCGGTGTTTAGAACAAGTAGTGTTGCCTTTTCCACCACAACAGCTACTTCAAGATGTGCTGGTTAAAAACCAGAGGCAACCAAGAATACAGTCCAACCAATAATTTCACCACCAACAGCAACAACTAAAAGCCCACACATCAAAACTTTATTGGCTTCTCCTTTTTTAAATGGTCCGATATAAAGACAATTTATTTATTTATTTATTTAAAAAATCCTGTCTGATATAAATGCTAATTGACTCCTTCTTAAAATTATCCAAAGTAAATATTATCCTATAAAATGATAGCTGCATGCATGGGAGGGAGGGAGGGAGGGAGTAGAGGTACCTACTGGCTTTCAGGAAAGGGTGTCAATTACTGGCTGTAAGCAAAGTCGAAAAGAAAGTTTGTGTGCCTTAGCAAGTGCTCCAAAGGATATGAGGAACAATCCTAAACATGCTTTCTCATAAATAAATCTCACTGAATTCAATGGGATTTTGAGTCTCTTTACAGATCTAAGTTCATAAAGTTTCTTGGTGTCTGGAAATTAAAGAGAGAGAAAAGTGGTTCAGTGAGTCATGTAGACTCCATAAGACTCCTCTTCAGGATTCTCTCCCTGCCCCTCAATTCTTTATTTAGGAATTAACACAGGGCTGCAAAATCACCCTTATAATGACAAGATATAACATATCAAATAATGGTTTGGTAAAAGATTGAACAATGGGAATAATGGAGTACAGCAGAATATCAAATGCATAAAAATGAATCAATGAGCTAATTATATTTAATCAAGAAAACAAGTTTCAAGAGGCTAATGGAAATGGGAAGAAACCAAAAAAGTAGAGGAGTAGAGGGTAGAGGAGGCAATAAGAAGAATATTCTGCAAAACAATAGCTGTAGAGATATATTGTTATAAGAAGACAACAAATGTCCAAGCAAAATTGTTTCCAAGCAAAATTGTTAAGAATGGTCTGAATGTTGAGGCTTTAGCTTCCAATGTGCAAGAGTGCGTTCAAAAGGAGTCCTTTTGCTGTTTGCGCCAGACCAATCCACACTGCAGTAAGCTAACTGAACTTTAGATTCAAGCAAAGATTCATAGAATTTTAGAGTTGGGATGGACCATGGAAGCCCATTAAAAGGTAAAGGTAAAGGGACCCCAGACCATTAGGTCCAGTCATGGCCGACTCTGGGGTTGCGGTGCTCATCTTGCTTTATTGGCCGAGGGAGCCGATGTCCAGCTTCCAGGTCATGTGGCCAGCATAACTAAGCCGCTTCTGGTGAACCAGAGCAGCGCATGGAAACGCCGTTTACCTTCCCGCCGGAGAGGTACCTATTTATCTACTTGCACTTTGACGTGCTTTCGAACTGCTAGGTTGGCAGGAGCAGGGACCGAACAATGGGAGCTCAACCTGTCGCGGGGATTCGAACCGCCAACCTGATGGGCAAGCCCTAGGCTCTGTGCTTTAACCCACAGCGCCACCGGCGTCCCCACGGAGGCCCATTACTTTGGGCCAATCAGTGCGCATAGCAAATGGCCATGATCCAGAATTCAAAATGCTCACAACTCAGTTCACAATCCAAGACACGTATCCCATGCCTCTGCAAAGCATCCAAGGCTGGATTGTGTCCAGCAGAAGATTGATTTGCCTGGATCAGGTTCCCGGTAGATAGCTATGTTAGCCTGCTGCAGCAAAAATGTTAAGGAGACAACTTGAAGGTGAATAAATTTGCAATAAAAAATACCGTATTTTTTGCACCATAACACTCACTTTTTTCCTCCTAAAAAGTAAGGGGAAATGTCTGTGCGTGTTATGGAGGGAATGCCTACGGGTGGCATGCCTACAGATTTTCCTCCTCTAAAAACTACATGCGTGTTATGGTCGAGTGCGTGTTATAGAGCGAAAAATATGGTAACTTTTAAGAAGACTAACAAATTTATCCGCAATGCAAGCTTTTGTTAGCTAGAGTCCATTTCATCAGATGCATGGCATATGGGCGCTTTTGTAAGGTTGGGGCAAGCTGAAGCAATCACATCGTGATTTGAAATGTGAATAGATACACCCAGTCCACATTCTGAACATTCAGCTTTCTCTTTGAAAACAGAAGTACATACAGGCAGCTGCAATTGGAGACTGGGGAAGAAAGATCTTCCCCGAAACCCTCCAATCTCAAGTCTTCTGTTTATCAGTGCCAAACACACCACACCTGCAACCTTTCTATGAATTCTGCCAGCCAGGGTGGACAATGCTGGCTTAGATGGACCATTAGCCTGACATTATAAGGCAGCTTCTTCTGCCTTGCACAGAAACTGGCTCCAAATCTCAGGCCTCCACAACAGAACTATGTCATTCAGAGAGGGGTGGATGTGTTATAGTGAACACTGAATGTAGCAGCTCACTGGGTTCATTGAGTGATCAGTTGGGACAGTGAAGCTTTTCTTTTGACATTTTCTGTCACATTCTTGTGGAACAGCTCTGTCCATCCGAGAGCGTGCCCTTCCTGGTTGCTGATGAACTCATGCTGTGGGTTGGTGATTCACATGAGAACCATGGTGCCAACTCATTCCCGGGTGACATGGTAAAATGCTGACTGTTCTGCCCACAGCCAAGCACCCCCTCGGCGACATTACAAAAAAGAAAAGAAAAAGGCCTTGCGGCTGGTAGAGCTGTGAGCTCCTCAGACCGGAAATGAAATCTCAGTCTAGTTTGAAAGCAGAAAAGCCTGAAGTGGTAGGATTTCATCAAGAAAGCCTGCAGCCCCTGAGTCACACACTTCATGGGGAGGAGATCCGCTGGATGCTGGTAGGATGTAGAGGTATAATGAGGGCAGAAAAGAAGACTGGACTTCTGTATCATTAATAGTTGTGTAGCAGAGGGAGGTTGGAGAAGTACACATTTTCTTATGTCTACAGCACTGTGACAGTGATAAACTGTACCATCAGAACACTCTCTTCTGCATTTATTAGATGCACAGAAGTGCTGACTTCCAGTTCACTTCCATATCTAATTTCAACCTATGCTTGGGGTGGGAGTAAGCCAAGGCTATCACAGACCTACCTCCATTGATTCCACCATTTGCTGCCTGGTGGCGCTGGCACTGTGGGTTAAACCAGAGCCTAGGACTTGCCGATCAGAAGGTTGGCGGTTCAAATCCCCGCAACAGGGTGAGCTCCCATTGCTTGGTCCTTGCTCCTGCCAACCTAACAGTTCGAAAGCACGTCAAAGTGCAAGTAGATAAAGAGGTACTGCTCTGGCGGGAAGGTAAACGGTGTTTCCGTGCGCTGCTCTGGTTTGCAAGAAGCGGCTTAGTCATGCTGGCCACATGACCCAGAAGCTGTACACCAGCTCCCTCGGCCAATAAAGCGAGATGAGTGCCACAACCCCAGAGTCGGCCACAACTGGACCTAATGGTCAGGGGTCCCTTTACCTTTAAGGCTCAGTATGCATGTGCTGATGTTACTTAGGGGAGACGAAGATTCACAGGCTGGTGGCTCAGAAGGGACATGCCCCACAACCTGCTTTGTTTTGTGGGGGGGAAGGTGTCCTAACCTGCCTTCCTTTTGTTACAGTCTGGGCCACCAGCTTTTATTTCCTCCATGGAAATAAGTATCTCCCTTCATGGCTATCTATGGAGAAACGTTTTGCAAAAAGCATTCATAAGGGTGTCCAACAAATCATTTATTTCCATTTTGCTCAGGTGTATTCTCATAATATCTGCTCCCACACTGGCCAAACCTAGTCCTGTCTCCTGTTCATTTTCTCCTTTGTCTGTTCCTTTTGCCACCTGCTAAATGTTTACCATCCCGCCATCTACCCTGCAAACATACTCATTTTTCCCCAGGTAAGAAAGTGAACAAAAGAAGTTTGTGCAAAACCTTGCTTGCATTGTCCACATCCTGCCTGTTCATTGTATCCCTGAATCCACTACCACGCTTCTGAGGCATAAGACCCCTGCAGGATTCTAAATAAAAGCAGACATACTCAATGGATTAATAATATAAAAACCAAGCATTCATACTGGATGGTTTTAGGCAAGTCATTATATCCTGACCTGCACACCTCTAGCATGAGCAATGCCTACCTCACATTATAATACATTTTGTACTTCAGAAGTGGAAATAGACCACCTCCAAGCATGTTGTATAGATGACCCTTTTGATCCAAACATGTTTGTGGGCATACATAAATGAGAATCATTTCTAGCGCCATCCAGTAAATAGAAGACAATACTCCAAAACTAAATTCAAAACTCTCTCTTTCCTCAGGTGCTGATGAGTGGGATGAAGCAGAGGGTGAATGTGACCTGAAAAACCAAACATATGCCGAAACAAGCCAAAATTTGACCAAAATCTGGTCAACCAGAATCAGCAAGGATATATTTCTGCAGCCACCCCCACTGTTCCCTGTTGGATGAAGACTGAAGACCACATCAAGAGAAGCAGCAGGAATGAGTATGGTGGAGTCCTTAAGTTACAGGAGCCCACAAATCATCTTTGTGATGTCCCCATAGCTACTGTTTTTCATAGCTTCTGGGGGTGGAGTTTGTGGGCTTTCTTAAGGACTGCCCATTTTCGCACACACATTAATCCAAGCACTGATCAGGCGGTGAATCTCCTTTGCCCAAACTTGGCCAACTTTTCCCTACTGACCCCAAATCAGTGGTTGTGCAGCAGACTAGAGGTTCCAAAGGGGGAAGGAACAGCTGAGTACTCAAATGCATAGTGTTATGGCATCCCGATCGAACTCTTTCCTCCTCTGGTTTCCTGCAACCAGAGTTTCTATTCATAATTATTACTGCCTCTGACTGGCTAGTAGCCACTTATATCCTAACCCAAATGCCATAATTCAACTGTGAGATGTGTGATTAAGTACTCCCATTTGTCAGTCCTGAACCTTCCAACTTTCAGCTTCATTGTTCTAATACTATGAGAGAGGCAGGAAAACTACTCTTTAAGCATTTTCTCCATGCCATGCATAATTTTGACTAACTACTGCAACCACACAGGTTCTTAACTTCTGCTACACAGAGACACACAAAAGTAAAGAAAATCTCAGATCTTAATATTCCAAGTGTTCAAGAATGAATTAAATGGAACAAAAAGCAAGGTCAGGAAGTCACTTGAATATTGCTCAGATTCCAGCACTCCATCCCAATTCTGGACTTTCCTGAGTAAGAATGAGTCAGGTTTTATTTGCATTGCCATTAATCCCTAGGCAAGGTACAGATGGGGAACAGGGTTGAGGACCAAACAGGATGTGTTTTTTTTAAATAGTGAGATTAGCAACTACAGTGCAGGAGTCAAGAATCATCTATACCGCATTTACTAAAGATTTTTTCAGAATATTTCCACCGTGTCCTGATGTGGACATAAGTAAAAGGATTCAGAGAGATTTGTGAGTCAACATCCCATCTGTTGAAGTGTGTGTAAGCACTATGATGTCATGAATTGCCCCATTGTGATCTGGCGTGCATGGGTTATTCTGCCAGCGGTTGTGATATATGTGTGTGAAGTGAGTGAGTGTGAACATGAAGGATCTTGAATTTTTTTGGCTAATACAGGCTCCACCAACCTGGTGCCCTCCCATCAGCCGCAACCAGCAGGTTGGCAAAGCCTGGTCTAATACACAGTCTCTTGGAAGAAGGTGACAGCTTGTCCCCGTAATTGCATGGAGTTATTTGTGTGGTATAGTATTTTTAACCTCCATACCCTCCCTGTGATTAAAAACAACAATAATATGTTTGCCCTCATAACTGGTGTGCTTTTTAATTTTTATTAGCACATTGTGGCAGGGATGCCTGCAATTGATTTTTTCACCCTCCTCTTGCTAATCAGCCTGGAGAACCCTCTCAGCTGTAATTAAAGCCCATATTACAGGCCTCTTGGTGTTCACTTGTCTCTTAGCTTACTGTGCCATGAAATACCGTACATCAAATGGAGTACTACTGTACAAGATAGGCTCCCTGCCAACTCCCGGGGCTATTATACAAGCTTGCCTTTCGTGTCCACACAAGATGCTAGCATCATCTCAGGCACAACATCAAGAGAAAAACGGAAGCAATCTTTGGAGAAGGGGAGATAGAAAGAGGGGCATTGGTTGTGGGGAAGGGGGGCAGTGGGTGGCCTCCTATAGTTTGTACTTCATGAGGCTGCAACCAGTGGTGGACCCACATTTTGGGGGCCCTGAACTATGCATAATGCACTATTTAAAGCTTTTTTTAAAAAAAGCAATGTGGACTAAAGTTACTTATGGAGCACCTCTGGTATTAGGGGCCCTGAAGTTTAAGCAGTGAGCCTCCCTGAGACTTGCAGGTATATAAATTCAATAAATAAATAAATAAGCTTTGGCCACCTCAGGAGAAGAGAAGACTCCCTGGAATAGACCCTGATGCTGGGAAAGACTGAGGTCACAAGGAGAAGGGGATGACAGAGGACGAGATGGTTGGACAGTGTTCTCGAAGCTACAAACATGAGTTTGACCAAACTGCGGGAGGCAGTGGAAGACAGGAGTGCCTGGCGTGCTCTGGTTCATGGGATCACAAAGAGTCAGACACGACTAAACAACTAAACAACAACAAATTAGTTTCATAGTAGATCCGCCCCTGGCTTCAACAAGCTATTCTGGAGTGTTCTCATTAATTTCAGGGGCATCTTCAGAGCTAGTGCTGTGACTACAGCAAGGTTCGTGTTTGTGACTTATGTATCAAGATTCTAAGGTGGAAACATATCTCATGGGAGCACTTCGGGATGTGGTGCTATGTGGGGCAACTGAATCACCCGCGCAGTAACTTTTATTTAAAAGACTCTACTCACCCACTTCATACATCTGATAAAGGAAGTTGCTGCTGCTGCTATTTGTAATTGTTGAGGTCATAATAAGGTATCAAAGGAGAAGCATTATGATAAAACATTGCTTCCTGGTTCACTGATGATACTAAATAGGGGGAAATGGGGTGGGCGGGGGGGGGGGATAAGGTAGCATGTGTCAGGTAATTTTTGCATCCGTCTCACTGTCCCTCTAAGTAAAATGCACTCCCACTGTTGATCCTCTGCACTCTGCAGTCTTCAAACTAGTGATGCCCAAAAGATGCAGGGGGAATATTATTTCCATATAATTGTTCTCAGCTTCAAGCCAGATGACTGAATTTTTGCTTGCTCTGTTTTTACTTTCGTTCATTGATTCTATATTGCTGGGGATATTCATATGTTGCTGGACAAATCCCATCACCGCTATTGGGTGTGCTGATTGGGGCTAATGAAAGTTGAAGTCTAACAACATCTAGGGTCACAGGTTCCAAATCCCAGTTTTACTGTCAATTCTTCAAGGCCTCAGATGTCCCAGTGTATGGTTTTTTGCTCACAGAGACAATGCATCATGTGCTTTGTAGTCAAGCCCTGCATATCAAAACCTACAACCACAATTCTGTATCCCCTTACCTGTGAGTAAACCCATTGTACTCAATGGGACATACTTGAGTGGAAACATGCATGGAATTAAGCTGAAAATCTATCCATGTTAACTTAAAAGTAAATCTCAATCAACATGATCCAACATGATCGCTATGGAAAAACTCCTAAGCACTTTATTTTATTTATTTATTTATTTATTTATTTATTTATTTATTTATTTATTTATTTTTAATTTCTATACCACTTTATATTTTTAAGAAAAATCTCAAAGTGGTTTACAGCATATTAATTCAATAAAACATAAATAAAACAATCTGAAGAAAGTCAAATATAGAGTATGTCAAAGCAACATAACAGAAAACTAAAATATTACGTATCTTAAAGCTTTCAAAATAAAACTTGATTCTGTCTCCCATGGAAATCTATAGGACTTTGAGAGCAAAATCAGATTGCAATGAAATCTCATCCCAGCTAACTTTACAATGATACATACTCTCAATGATTTTTTTCTGAAAACTATGTTGGCTCAGGTAGCCTAACAGCATAGTACAAACATTGGAACTGACCTGAGTTAGCTGTGCTGATGCCAACCAAAAGAGCAGCAGCATCTACAACAGAATTAAATTAAATTTACTGGATAATACATGACTTTCCTGGCACCTCAGCTCAAACTAGTTCAGATTAAGTATTTAGATTTGAAAACAATTTAGTGCCATTTGGGGACTAAAACTTCTTTCAAGAATTTGGCCTACGTGCACTGTGAATCAGAATGCTTTCACTTTGAATCCAACTTTAAATCCAACCCAATCCTTGGAAATACTACCTGCTGTATTTAATGGGCCTTACTACCCAGTGTCCTTAGAGGGATGCGGGTGGCACTGTGGGTTAAACCACAGGGCCTAGGACTTGCTGATCAAAAGGTTGGCGGTTTGAATCCCCGCGACAGGGTGAGTTCCCATTGCTCAGTCCCAGCTCCTGCCAACCTAGCAGTTTGAAAGCACATCAAAGTGCAAGTAGATAAATAGGTACCGCTCCGGCGGGAAGGTAAACGGTGTTTCCATGCACTGCTCTGGTTCTCCAGAAGCAGCTTAGTCATGCTGGTCACATGACCCGGAAGCTGTATGCTGGCTCCCTCGGCCAATAAAGTGAGATGAGCACCACAACCCCAGAGTCTGCCATGACTGGACCTAATGGACAGGGGTCCCTTTACCTTTACCCAGTGTCCTTAGAAAGAGCTGCAGACTTGCTTTTGTTTATACTGTAGCAGGGTTGGGGAGCTTACGGTCCTCTGGGTGTTGCTGAACTCCAATTCCCATCAGCCCCAGCCGGCATGGCCAATGGTGAAGGATGATGGGAGCCGCAGTCCAGCAATATCTAGAGGGCTGCATCCCTGGTATACAGCTATCTGCACATTTACCTGGGGAAATTTCCTAATAAATAGAGGGGCTTACTTTCCAACACAGTCAGAGACTGGTATGTTGGCAAATTTCTCAAGAGCATGAAATTATCTCTCTTCCACCTCCCCCAAAGAGTGAGGAGGAATCACTGGAACAAACTGGATTTGATCCAATTGCAGACTACAGGAGAGTAGTCTGCAATTGAACACTTGATATTCTTATCATGTGGCAGAACTAGAAATACTACTGCTACTACTACTACTATTTATGCTAATGCTGATGACAGTAATAGTAGCCATCCCAAGGACAATTTTTATTTTTCATGTGAAGGCAGTCTCCCGACACTGCAAACCTATACACCTTTACCTAGGAGTAAGACTCACTGAGTGGAGCTCACTTCTCAGTGGACATGCATAGAGTTGTTCATGCACTTCTAAAATAAGCTCTGTGGAAAGTTTGTGTGTATATATGTGTGTGTGTGTGTGTGTGTGTGTGTACAGTGGTACCTCTGGTTACGTACTTAATTCGTTCCGGAGGTCCGTTCTTAACCTGAAACTGTTCTTAACCTGAAGCACCACTTTAGCTAATGGGGCCTCCCACTGCTACCGCGCCACCGCGCGATTTCTGTTCTCATCCTGAAGCAAAGTTCTTAACCCGAGGTACTATTTCTGGGTTAGCGGAGTCTGTAACCTGAAGCATCTGTAACCTGAGGTACCACTGTATATTATTTGCCAAGTGTGGGCGTCATAGGAGCCAACTCCTAGGGGCCAAGGTCCCTTCTTCACACACACACCCAATAAAATATTTGATTGGGCTGGGGTTGCCTCCCTCCCCCCCAGTTGAAAGCCATTGCCATTTGAATGGTGCGCATGTGTAGCATCTTGTGATCGATTCTGCAGGGTGGGGCTTACCTGGGCCTCCCCAGTATTTAATTCAAATTGACACCCCTGCACTGGGTAAGGGGGCCTCAAGCGTTTCAGTTTTCATGGGGCCAGTTAACCTCCCAGTTCCAAAGTCTCCCACTTTTGAAAGCGAAAGAGATACAGGCAACTGAAGACGTGATCAAAACGGAGACACTAGAGCCGAACAGGCCCTGAGAGAAAACCATACTGAGCAATGCCCTGTAGGGCTACAGAGAATAAACTGACCAGTCGCGGGGCAAAGTAGCAAACGCCTTTTGGTCGCGCATGGGTATTATTTTTTCCAGGCAGGGTCAAACTCCTTTGGGCTCCGCAATCCTCCGCTTTTGAGTGAGGACCGATGAACGCTTCTGTACATTAATGCCTGCGCCCACCTCGATTCCCCTCCCCTCGTTTCTCACCACTCTCCTGTTCTCTCGGGAGGGGGAAGCAGGCCAGCGGATAATTGCAACCCCCTCCCTTCAATCCTCAGAGCTGCGCTAATCCGAAAACTCAAGTGCCCGTAAGTAAAACTTCAGGGGGGGAAAGTGATTGAATCTGACAAATACAGGGTGACAAATAATCAATAAAAGCCCAGTTCGACATCCTTCATTGTTTTCAGGCACTAACGGCAAGTAATGAAACCTCTGCTGGAAGGGAGAAGGAGAAGGCGGCGGGCAGGCAGGGGGGCGCCCCCCACTTGGAGACCTTCTGCGGGGGAGCCCCCGGCTCCAGAAGCCGGATTAATGGCCTCACCTCATAGGCAGATCTGGTCTTCTCATCAACCTTAATTAAAATCATTTTTAAAACGTCGGGGCTCTGCCTTCAGCGTGGGGGGAAACGGAGAGAGGTTGGCTGCGGGCTTCCTTTGGGTAACGAATCGCTTTTTAATTGGGGTGAGTCACTCCCCTCCCCTCCCTCCAATTTCTTGTTGACTAACAAGCAGGTGATTCGTAACATCCTAATGCCGGTCACCTTGTAGCAGAGCGCGGAAGTGCGGAAATACGTTTTTAAACAAAAAGCAATCGGGTCAGTTGTGCGCAAAGGAGCGGCGAAAAAGTCCCCACGCCGTCGTGTTTTAGTGCCCCGAGCCGTTGTGTTTAGGGTTAGGAGTCGACTCTCAGCTTGGTTGACTTTGCTTATTTGTTTCGTTCGAGCCCCCGGCTTTTCAACCAAGATGGGCTTACAGTGAAAATCTGCGCAGAGGTATAATATCATTGGGGACACGTGTTGGAGGGAGGAGAGAGGTAGGAGAGGCTCTCCCTTCCGGCCCCAGGGAGTTGGCGCTGCAGAACAGACTCCGGGCACTTCTCTCCCAAGCTGGAGGGGGCCGAGGAAGCCGCAGCTGAGCTCAGGGACTGGCTGATGGGTAAGGATGCCAGGCCACAGAAGCAACCCTAAAAGTCATGCTCGGAGAAGACCTCCTTGAAATTAATGGGTTTAAGATAGTCATGGGTGTAGTCTGAGCAGAATTAACAATAGACACACACACACGCTCCCTATGTCCATTACTTGGAGGTAAGTTTCACTGAAATAATTGAATTGCTTTTAAAAGTACAGTGGTACCTCGGGTTACATACGCTTCAGGTTACATACGCTTCAGGTTACAGACTCCGCTGACCCAGAAATAGTACCTCGGGTTAAGAACTTTGCTTCAGGATGAGAACAGAAATCGTGCGGCAGCTAAGATAGTGCTTCAGGTTAAGAACAGTTTCAGGTTAAGAACGGACCTCCGGAACGAATTAATTTCATAATCAGAGGTACCACTGTATAGGATTTAGGATCCAAGTGTCACCGATTCTCTGTCCCGAAGGGTGCGATCCCTCCTAAAGCGCCTTACTAAGGAGTTAAGAAGCATATTTAGCAATTCCGCGACGCGAGTGGAACACGGATGAAACGTAAAACGTGCACGTGCCCAAACAATTCGTATGCGAACACACGTGTCGTATAACATCGCTAATGCCACACGCCGTGTTTATCCAGAAGGATAGGAAAGGCAGTTTTGCACGTCCTTTACGCCCTTTCCTAAATGCTATTGCATTAGAAGCAGATCTTATTGAGTCAACGCAACTTCTTTGGAAATAATAAGCGCGTGTATATGGATGCTTCAGGCTGCAACCTTGTGCCCCTTAACCCGGGAATAAGCGACACAGAATGTAGCGGGACTTACTTCCAAATCAACGCGTTTGTCTGGGTATTTCGTTTGCGCTCTCTCCCTTCCTCTCTCACACACGTGCGAACAGGGCGTTAGACAAAAATGACACCACAATCCTATACACGAATCTTCCCTATATTTACTCGGGAACAAACCCCACGAGACTGGAACCCAACCAGCTCAGCAAACGTAGGCCGGGCACGTTAGCATCTTAAAGCCGAGGTCTTAAATACACCTGAAGGAGTTATGGCTTGCAATAAGGTGTAATGTTCAGGATTCTGCTGCAAAAGCGGCTGGCCATCTAAGCTTTTCGCTTTGCCGGGGCAATTCCTTGTTTAACACCAACTGGGAATGTCCTGCAGTCCTGAAACAACTCGCTTCGACTTTGCTTGGCCCTAGTCAGTGGATTGTGAGTCCCCACCCCAAGGACATATAGGGCTTCGCTTGCTTTTCGTAACTCGCTCCCAACACCCTTTTTAAAAGTGAGTGCAGGTGTGTGCCCCATTTCCTCAATCATATTTGTCAACGCATGGCCCATTATCTAACTGAAATCTTGCTCGGTCCATCTTGCCCGCGGTCTCGCCAGGAAGGCCTTGAGAGACAAGATACAGTACTGTAGAGCAAGAAGGAAAGAGCCATTGCGAGTGTCCCTCTGTCTGCCCTTCCTATGGAAAGGGTCAGGCAGAAGCACACCTACGCACAGGGATGCCCTCAGGTTCCCTTCAGCGAATGTATAACCGGATATAAGTCATTAAACTGAGCTCCACACTTGTACAGCGATTCACACGTAACGTTCAAGAGTGCACAGTCTGTGTACCTGTGGACAAAAGAGCGGGACTGTACAGATCAACAAATGAACGTTCTTTCACACAAACACTTGTCTACAGACCACTTGCATCTGTGTTCAGTGTGATGGGGGAACAGGCCTCATACAAACCTTAGAAACATATCAGGCTTGGAAAAGGCAAGTTCCAGAAAAGCTTCCTTCCTACTCAGATGCGCTGCTCTTCGGAATGTTACTGGAAACCAATTGCTGGGGTGCGATTAGATCAGGCAGGCAAACTCGGCCCTCCAGATGTTTTGGGACTACAATTCCCATCATCCCTGACCACTGGTCCTGTTAGCTAGGGATGATGGGAGTTGTAGTCCCAAAACATCTGGAGGGCCGAGTTTGCCTATGCCTGGATTAGATGCTAGGAGATGAGATCTATTTCCGCATCAACCTTATCGAATACAGCCGCCAGCGCCAGCCTGCTCTCAAAATATGGCCAATGCCACCTTGTAGGCAACTGAGGCCTGCGCAACCATCTTCAGCCCTCGGGGACGCGTATTATGGGTGGTGCCCGGGTACACCCAAGCCACAGAGAATATTCCCCATTCACACCTATGGGGTCCCGATTACTCCTACTGCCTCCCCACCCACACCCCCTGGGCAGAGCTTAGTCGAGACGGTTTTTGTCTTTCCGGGCGCCTGCTCGCCTTGACCTCTTGCTTCCAGGCGGTTGTCTGGCCAGGTCAGGCGGGAAGCAGACGCTGCCTGGACCCGTTCGGCGACCGGCTCGGGAGTGTCTCTCCGCATTAAAATCTGATCGATCAGGTTCCAGGGCCTACAGGAAGTGGAGTGGCTTCTCTGGGAGGCTTCCTTGTCCAAACGGGAGCTTCTGGGACTGCGCCGATGAAGCGCGCTGTCACATAATCGATAAGGAGAGCTCAGCTGTCACGGATCCGAAAGGGGCTTCCGACGCCAGCAGTAACGTGATTTGGCACCTTCAGGTTTGGGGATGGGCAGCCTGGGCTACTAAGACGATGCGAGGGAAGAGACGGGCGGGGGCCAGAGGAGTTGGCGGCAGCAACCCAGGAGTCTGAAGGGCTCCGGTTTGGCATTTTTGTTCAGATTCCTCTCCCTCGGGCGAACATCTTCAGCTCCACGATTTGGGGAAGGGGGAGGGAGAGAGAGCTGATCCCTTACCGCCAAGTTTGCTGTTGTCATCCTGCCCCATTGTTCTCCAAGCCATCTCCAATACGTCTCGATTCAATTCCATGCCGAAGGCTGAAGAGCTCCATCATCTCCAAATGGTTTGGCAACCTGGACAGAAAGTTCAACGGGGAGTATTGTGAGACCACCACTTAAAACAAAAACTGAACGTCCCCCTCCCCCTCCTCTCGCAATGGCAAATGCATGTTTTCGGAAGTGATTCTGATGGAACTTACTTCCAAGCGATTCTAACACTGTTACAAGAACGAAGTCAAAGAAGATTGCTAAGGATCGAAGGAGCAGTCCGTGGGCCACACCTGGATCCAGTGATCCAATAAACGGAGCTTCCAAGAGCTTCCAGGGTGTGAAAAGGACCTCATCGGGGCGTGTTAAAATAAGATTGCAACTCCCCACCCTTGCGCATCAGTCCAGGGGGGAATATGTAACCACCATTTGCAAAAGAGCAGCGATTCTATGGCTTAGATTTTATTAACAACGCTAGAGCTACGGTAGTGGGGAAGTCTGCACCTGTTGGATTTATCCCTGTCATGCAGCAGTTAAAGGTATAAAAACCCTGAGAAGTAGTGGAGAAATTCTTTATAAAGAATTCGGAGGTGTAGTTCGCGTTGGTTTTAGCCCTGCGCCCGGTCCCAAGATTTAGGGGAGAAGCTGACCGCTTGACCTACAATTGAATTAAACCGAAGCGTTAGATGGAAATCAGTGGGCCTTCAAGAGAGTAAATGTGCAGCGCCCAATCAACATACTTCGGAAAAAATTCCGCCGACTTTAAACTTCCAGAATAAATATTGTTGGAGAGATGCGAAAATATTTGGATTTCAGCTAATGACTCTTGGATGATTTGTCAACGTCACCTGCAGTGACTTTTTCCCTGAACTTTATTTTGAATAAGAAACCGGCAATAGCGTGTTCGTGTATAGGGCTTAGCAAGGGAATGTTTCAGCTTCGGTGTAAGGTTGCTGCCTTTGAAATCGTGATCCGGTTAGCTTGTGGAAAGGGATCTTAGTTAATTCATAGTTAATGCGCAGCGTTCAGCGGGCACCTGGCTGTTGTTGTTCTCTGAATATTTAAAAGCACCCGTGTTCGATGATAAATTTATGAAAAACGAAGTGAACCCGGGGCTAGGAAAAGAAGGCTGCCAGGAAAGCCGATTTCTGATTGGTCGGGGAAAGGACTTCCGGGACTGGATTGGCTAAGGAAGATGCCGGGAGTTACAACTATTGGATAATCTCCTTGCCTGGGTCTTCTGCAGCGCTCTCCATAGAGCAGAAGGCGACGTTCTCCTGAAGGAGGGTGGGTTGCTCACGGGAGGGTATTTTCCCAATAGTTCAGCATCTGCGCTGGATCTCTGAGTATTTTCCCGACAAAGTGTCAAATGCTCCTATATAGCACTAAAAATGTTTAAATGCCGGGGCTTAAAATATCTGATTGAGGGGTCCAACTATTATGCACTTGTCTAAGGCTGGCTTCTTAAAGACGTCCGCCCTGAGCTCCATTAGAACCTTGGATCAGTGATTCCTTCTGCGGGAGACTCGCCAAAGGCCGAGCCCAAGAGGTTTCACACATCCATGCGCAGGAGCTCTGCCCCAGCGTCGCATCACTGACTGACTGACTCAATAGAAAAAAATACAACCATTGCGTTTTGAAGTTATTTGTGGTGTTTGATCTATGACGGTCCTTTCACGCGTGCTGGCCATCACTTGATGTTGCAGACAAGGCGTCGACTTATCCTGAGTTGCCACCGGTGGCACAATCTTTGTCTCCCGCTTCACATGGAGGGGAAGGGACCGAATGCCTCTTATATTGTCCGTCAGTTTAGCGTTTCCCTGCTGTGTTTTCTGGATGGATGGGCTGAGGAGGCTGAAGCTCCAAATAAATATGAAATACCCTCATATTAATATTTTTTTTTAATGATCCAAGCACGTTGCGCCTGAAGAGAAATCTTGCAAAGGATACATGGCTGCACTTCCCTTTTTAACTTCAAATTAGGAAACTCTGTCAGATGAAAGGGCAGCTTCCCTTTGGTGGAACTGCAGCTTCATTTGATCAAATCTTTATTTGAGTGTTGCCTGAACAATAGGAACCTGAAGGGAAAGAATGAAGAAATTGCGTTGCAGTTGATCCTTTGATTCTGACAGAGGGAAACTGTTGCGCGTTTATCAGATTAGAACTGTCCAGAAGTGAGTGTGTGAGCGCGCGCATGCGCGCATTATATATATATATACTGTATAACATATAGGAAAACTAATCAGGCGACCGGGGGTTGTGTGCACGCACGTCCACAGGCGCGCGGAAGAGTGCTCTTAAGTACCACAGCTCCTTCAATCCCCATCTGGATAAGATTCAAGTCTCTCCCTCGGCTTACAGTAATATACTCTACCAACCATGAGGCTCTTCCCCCCTCCCCCCCCCCACAAAAAAGAAAAAGAGGGATTTAATGAGGCCGAGCTTAGACCCTTCTATAATTTAGAGGATTCGCCAGAGCTGTAAAATGACAATGGGGACATGTGTAGTGCAAGAGAGGTGAAATCCCATCCAGGGACAAAGTTGCTTATTTCTGAAGGAGCTGTCATTTCCAGCAGGGGGGACACAATGGCAGGGCCAGGAGGGACGGAGCTCTGATCTCCACCTCGGAGAGAGATAACCACCTGATTAAAATGGGCCTCTTGTTCTCTCGGTTACTCGATCGTCGTGTGAACTTGCCTTACTTACTATTCTGGGCAAAGACGACTCAGTCTCCCCAGATTTCAATGCCCTGAGAACTCCCCTCCCTCCTCTTTCTCTCTCTCTCGCCGCTTCGCTTCGCTTTTCCTTGGAGCATCATCACGGCCAGTTCTTAGGCAGCCGACACTTAGGTCTAGGAGGATTCACGGGTCACGAAAAACGCCGGGGGCTTTAGGAGCACATAAAAGTTTCGCACAGCTGTGGCGCATCTATTATCACACACACACACACCCAAAATGGCACAGGAAAGATCCGCCCCTTTGCTATACTTTTTACCCTTTGACGGCTTGGGCCACACATAAGGCTGGCTGTTCACAGGTTACTTAAATCTGTGCACTTGTATGTGAGAGATATGTACATTTGGATTTTGAGCGTATTTATCGAGTTTGGTGGGGATTTACTCCCTAATAAGTGTGTTCAGAGTTGCAGCCTTGCACTGGGACATCCCATACAAAAACTTCACCAGACCTTTCAAGGGCACCCTGGATAACTGACGGGAGGATTGCGCCTGAGTTGCTCCGAGATTCTTGGCTTATTTCACCTATAGAAGGATAGTCATCTGTCATGTATGATCTAGGAGGTCGGACTAGATGGCCCTTGGGCTCCCTTCCAAGTCCACAATTCTATGATTCTAGTTATTTCAGATATCTGGGTTCCTAACCACGCTTACTTGGAAGTAGGCTTCATTGGATTTAATGGTTGCAACTCCCAAGTAAACACGTTTATAGCCAACGCCTCTGCCTAATTATTCCTATCAGTCCTATGCGTATTTACGCAGAAGAACAACCCCATTGAGTCTGAAGTAAAGGCGTGCCGGATTGTGGCCTTCTTAACTAGGAAGAAAGTACTACAAGTTGCCTATTGACATATTTAGGATCGGATTTTTCCTTGAAAAGAAGTGGGACTGACTTCAGCAGAAGTACCGTTTGTAGAACTGCGTCCATACAGGCCAATTCTAAACACGTTTCTGCAACAGTGTATCCCGTTGACTATGACTCAGTTATAATTCAGGTGCTTCTGTTGAATAAGATTGGAGGTCTTTCTACAAACTTGCTATTCAAGTGTTAAGCGCTGTCCACTGCTTTGTAGATAAGTATTTTATCTGCAATTTGCTGATCAAAGCAGATTCCCCGCCCCTCCGTACTTTTAATAGATTCGGATCCCACTCCAGTTCAGACAATTAATTCAGGAAAAGACATTGAAATATGCACCCAGATCTCCTCTGCCTCGCCTCTATTTATAGGATTCTGGTGCCCGCTTGTTTCTCATTCCCGTCTCCCTAAAGGGCTAAATTTTCTGTAAAGATGGGAAATAATAATAATTCATTATTTCTACCCCGTCCATCTGGCTGGGTTCCCCCACAATTTCCCCACCGACGGCTGTCCTAGCCAAATCAGCAAGAAATCCCTATAGATCCCAAATGGTTATTTGGTTTCGGATCTCAGGTCTTCCCTTTGCAAGGAAGCCAGCGAGACTCGCCCAGTACGGGGCAAGAGAACTGGTTGGCCCGGGCGGGGCGGGAGGAAAGAACACCCCGCCCGTATCATCAAGTTCCCAAAAGAATAAAATATTATTTCCCTTTGGTGACATTTCCCCGTCCCTCTCCCAGCTCCCCCCCCCCGTCTCTTTTCCTCTCGAAGAGCTTATCTGACCGAATTCTTTGACAACCAGATCCTAAACATAACGCTTCCTGTGGAAGAAAGCGCATTGATTTCAATAAATTCAGCTAAAGGCGTTTAGGATCACCGTTTTAGCCGCCGATCTTTTTCTTCCCCTCTCCACAACAGGTGTCTCTGAAAGCCGCAACTAGCATTTTCGCCCCTTCTTCCTTTGGAGGCTCTTATTTAAACAGGCCAGGGGCAAATAGACGGCAATATTTCAGACCGTTTCTTTTGAAAAAAATATATAGTTTTGCGCATTAAAGTTAAAAAGTAGAGGGAGTGGAAAAACTTAATCTACTCTGTCAGCCCTGATGGTGAAGCTGAAGGATTTATCTGGTCAGTCTTCTTTCTCCATCTACCCCCAAATCAGTGAGCACTTAGAGACATTTCCTTGAGAAACCAGCCTGTTGGTTCTCAGTGGGGTTTTCTTGCAAGTAAAAGGTTTGTAAGATTTGAGCATAAATCGTCTTAAATTCTAATATTGCATGTGTGGTGGTGGGGCTTTTTTGGTTGGACTGACCTGTGTTTGAGCAGGAGAGGTATATGTATATATATATATATTTAAAAATATCAAATTAATCTAGGGAATACCCAAATATTTATGGCAGAATCTAGGTAGAAAGATCTTCTGCATTTTGCGCAACTCGCGTTTATTTCAGTGGGCCTATATTGGGCAGGAGAATTTCCAGAGGAAAGTCCTTTCACAGAGAATCTGCAAGGCTAATGTAATTCTGTCCGTCTGAATAAATGGATGATCAACTGAATCTCTCTCACACATTCTATTATGTCCATCTCTTGTGAAGACAGGAATTGCACGAAGTGCAAATCTGTTTCCTGCTATTATTTTTATTCTCTGATTATTGACAGTCTCTTCTCGGACTATTTATTTGAATGTTCCAAGTTAGGATATCTGATCTCCTAAATGCCAGTTAATTGCCAGGAGATTATCTTGAAATCAGCGGGGTTTGCTGCCGTGTAAACTGCGTTTTGGATCGGGATGTCGGCGAGATTAGCGAGAGACTGATTAGAAGATAATTATCTTCGTATAAAAACACGTATATTGTAGCTAACTCTGTAAAGAATACCTCGGGCGGATAGAGCGATAGCATCTCCATAAACAGGAACGAATTCATCAACGAAAATTTCCTTTTATTGCCACGTCAGTCTGCTAATCGATCAACCTGAAGCAGAATCCAGATCTGGCTCCAGGGGGAAGAAAACCAAATAGAAATACATGCCAAACATTATGGGATAGATTGATCTCTATGAACAGCTCTCCCTGGGAGCTTTTCCCTTAGGGATTGTCTGTGTTTTCCTATCTAGACGGACAACCCTCGACGTTTTGATACTCTGTACTAAAATGGATTTACTGAAATAGATTTTGTTTTTAAAATGTCAAAAGACACCAGCCGTCCCATCGCAGTGAACCCAGAGTAGTTCGGCCACTCAGAATCGCTAAAGGAAACCAAGGAGGCCCATAGTTGAGGAGTTATGGCGACAACTTCGGTCGCCCGCTTGCAACTTTTCCATTATTCCGCCTGGATCAATCTGTAAATAGTGTTTTCCCACGGCCCGATTCGCTTGTTAGGCACCGGACTAAAGTCCTCGGAGAGGGCGCATCGCCCTCCTTATATGCCTTCTCCAGGCGATTATCGCTGACTCCCGCTTGGTGTTTGTGTCTCTGTTTGTTTGGAATTATTTCCGGTTTGGTTTATTTTTCTCCCCCTGCTATTTTCCCTACTTTAACACTAAATTGACACACCTACAGAGACAGCTAGCTACCTCTCCGGGTCAACATCGGAAAGATAATTCCAAGCCCCGCACCCTCGTCCCCTCCCTCCCTCTCCGGCTGCATTCCACCACTCTCTCTCCCCTCCTGGCTCAAAGTAAATAGTAAAAGGCCCATTCAGGTCCGTGGACCACACGGAAAGCCTTAATTAGGCTGATGAAATCCCCAGAAATGTATAGATTCGCTATAATCGAGGGTGTCCCAACCCTACCCCCGCCGCTCCTCTGGTGTCTATAGTCAAGGAATACGGGAGCAGCTGGGAGAATAGAAAGACCCGTCGGGGGTGGGGTGGAGGAAGTCATGCATGTAATTGAGTATATTTAACATAACTATTTTAATGATTAGTGATTAAAAGTGCACCCTCCTGGAAGTTGGGGACCTCCGCAATTTGTTCTGGACAACTCCGAGGACATATCGATCTATCTATCATCTATCTATCTCACGCGTAAAGAAACAAAATATGCACAAAGCGTTTTTTACTTGTTGGTTTCAGAAGGGAGGGTCTCACCCTGGCCTTAATCGTGTTGGCATGGGCGGGGGGGGGAACTACCTTTCAGCAGGTACTCCAAGTTTCATTGAATAATGATGGTGATGATGATGATGATGATTCCTGCCTCCATTTCCTCCGCTTTTCTTGGACCTCCTCCTATATCAAATTTCAAGGGGGGGGCATCTCTTTATTTTATTTTATTTTATTTTATTTTATTTCTTACTGTAATGGACCTGTCCTCTCCTTTTTTGTAACAATAAAATAAAATAAATCATGCAGACGGGTGCCGCTATATTAATAAGCAAAGGCTAGTCCCGGGAAGCTGGGAAATAATATGTTCATTTGAGCATATGCAGAGTGCATTTGTCTCTTTATTGAGAATCTGCCGCCAGCAGACTAGCCGGTCCATGGCATCTTCCCATTTAGGTATTCCGTTTGGAGAAATGGTATGCATTTCAGGGCTAAACGTACTAAAGACATCAATTCCTTCACCTTTTGAAGAAAAGCAAATCAGTGGCAACTCTAAAGTTTACACGAACTTGCACCAATAAAAGACAGTATGACATTTATTTTATAATCAGTTCTGTATGGCGGTGAATTGGGTTGCTTCCAGACAACAGCGTAATTGATTGCTTTTGTCCAGGGAATATGCAGACTTTGGAGTTACTCAGCATTCTTTGTCAGTGGAAAAGGAAAAGGCAGCTATTTCTTAAATGAGTGTTTTGGGTCAGTTCAGACAATAACACAAGCAGGCAACTAGCTTAGTTTGCTGCCCATTGCAGAGAACTTTTGTGGGGGTTTGCCTCCACTCTTTTCCTGGAGTGCCTAAAAGATGTGCGTTTGCTATCAGCAGTTCTTTCTCTTCGCATCTCCCATTCCCCTCCGAAAAGAATTCTGTGTAATTCCAAAGCTTACATGCTCTGGTTTTAGGGAAAGTTGAGCTCGACATTTACCTTATAATCTACGCGGGGGTGTTTGCATGCAGTAAAAGAAGCATCCTTTGCAAGGAAACAGCTTACTCCAGTGTTATATTAATTAATCACTGTTTAAGGGCTCCCTTTCCTTAGCTAGGTCACACAATTAGAAACGCAGACTGAAGTGAGTGCGTTTTCTTAATTATTTATATCAGATGAATTGTGGAGGAGGCTGGCGTGTATATGTGTGCGCGCGCGCGTATGTGCGCGTGCCTGCACAATCCTCGCGTTTATTCCTTGAATTCTAAAAGGGCTGCTTTCTTTTCTTTGGCTGCTCTTTGGGGAAACAGTGGGAGGAGGGAGATTCTCTCTTACCCATCAGCTACTCAGCGTGGAAATAATAATATTTAGTGCATATTATCCTAACTTATTTCTGACAGTGCGTACACAAGGGGACGATGGAGCGGCGGCTGTAGCGAGGGGGGGGGGTGTTCTTTGCAGCAGATTTTGGAGGAATCTAGCACGGAAGCCTGACAGAGAAAGCGGGCTGGTGGTAGAGGGGCCATATACTCCACAAAGCCTGCCTTGCATCGCAGTAATCCTGTCATGGGCGTATCCAAGGGGGAGGCAGTTGCCCCCCTAGATCAAGTAAAACAATAGAAATTCTGAACTAGCTGACCAATCACGTCGGTTCTGCCCCCCTAACAAAAGTCCTGCTCCCCCCTAACCAAGTCCTGCCCCCACCCTCAACAAAAATCCTGGCTACGCCCATGAACCCTGCTAAACAGAAGCGCACTCTGTTTCAAATTTAACACCGGGTTGATTCGGGATGAAACCCGGCGGAAACCCCACGGAACTTTTCTTCCAGAGTAAACTCCTTCGGATCCCAGCCTTGGTAGTTTTGAATTGACATGGTTGGACTTCCTCGGGGGCTTCTGGGAGATTAGGTTCCTTCCTGGTCTTTTCTTTCACTCGGGTTGGAGGCAATGAATAAACTGGTCATTGTGGAACCGCGACACAAGCCAACTTCTGGCTCGCTCGCTTCCCCCGCCCCAGCCCTTTTATTCTCTCAAAGCACACACTTGCCTTAGTTTAGAAAAGGCTGGGGGAAGCTCAAATTTTGCCGGATCACGCCCGGAGGAAAGCTGCAGCCAGTGTCCTCGCTTAAAGGAAGTAGCCCCAAAAGGGGAACATGTGGTCGAGAACCGCACCGCGGGGAAATTTGGGGGATAACTGAAGGATTCGTATCCCTAGGCATCCTGGAATCTGCTTCCCAATAAGTTGGAAAGGGCAGAATCCGGAGTAGAAGGATGGAGAAAGGAAGTTTAAACATCAGAGGGTGGGTGGACTTCTGTCAAGGATTCTTTAGTTGTGATTGATGCATTGCAAGGGGGCTGGACTAGATGGCCTTTGGGTGCATTCCAGCGCTGCAATTCTACGATTCTGTGATTCATCCCACTATAAGCAGATTCGATCTAGTGAAGTGCCATCGCTGCACACAACCTGCTCCGTTTCTGTCCTCAACCGGAATCCCACAAAGTCTTAGATCACACGGGGGGAGGGGGTACTGAAAAAAAATCCTCCCGGGCGGTGCCGAGTTGTTTCTTTGGCGTCGTTTTGGTTTGGATGTGAAATTGGCAGACCCCCTTTATAGGGGCAGGTGGTGACATTACTTGGCCCCGACTTGAGACCGCACTGAAGAATTCGCAGCCTTGAGAGCGTATTTTTCTTCTGGCTATAGTAGTACTTAAACGATAATGGGCGGCGGCGGGAGGGGGAAGAGAATTAAACTTTTTTTTTTTAAGAGGGAGGATGGAGAGCAATGGGGGAAGGGGAGAGGCGAAGATTTATATCTTCTGGAAAGTAGGACGAGCCAGATGGTAATCGCGTCATTAACAAACAAACGTGGGATGGACAAGTGAAGTTTAAAATTGGGGAAGAGATCTGGCGAACAAAGACGGTTGCTGTTGACCAAATAGAGGAAAGTGGGAGGAGGGTCTCTTTCCATTCTGCCTACAGCTGGATAATAAACGAGGGTCCATCTCCCCGCCCCCGGCTTCCCCCTGTTGTGAGCCAGAAAGGGCCAGAGATAAACTTTTTGCAATAGGCAAATGTGGCATTTATTTATGTGTAACCCTTTGTCGCCTCAAGTGTCCCCAATGGGCCTTTAATTCAAATCCCTGGTTTGATAGGGAGAGATTGATTCGCCCGAGTTTATTTTGATGGAAACAAAGCGCCGCTTGTGCAAGTTTGGAAGGGGCAAAGAGTTCAATGGTTATTGGGGGGAGGGGGCTGGTAAGCCGGATCAAGCAAATCTGAAGGGGTGGGGCGCAGTCAGCTCCTCGGGCAGAAGAGAGGACGGGGCATTCCAGGCTTCCTGAAGCCCTGCTGTTCCTCTTGCGTAGCTTTATGGGGCAGCATTCCTTCGATTCTGTTGCTACGAACGTACCGGAGATAAAAATCTAGCCCGATCCTGCCCGTGTTCACTGATCTAAGTGGCTTAGACCTGGGTAAGCACGCCTGAGATTGCAGCCACACATCCCTCAGTCCCGGGAAACATCAAGAAGACAGAATGCGGCAATTTTACATACACCAGTTCCAGCCCCCATGAAATCTGTGGGGCTTTCGATCGAGTAAGGATGCAGAGGTCCCTTGCTCCACGAGCCACACAGTGAAACGTACCTTTTTATTCAGACTAATGTCTGAGTTACTTTTCTCCCAGGTTGTGATGACGTCATTGAATTTAAGCAGGGGTGCCAACTCGAATAAAATATTGTGGGGGCCCAGGTAAGCCCCACCCACGTAATCGATCACGTGACGCAGTGCACACACCTCATTTGAAAGGGGATGCCCATCAACTTTGTGGGGGCCCGGCCCCCGCAAATACTTTATTGTCAGGGCTGAAGGCCCCACGGTCCCTAGGAGTTGGCTCCTATGAATGAGAGTGAGCTGGCACCGGGATCATACACTACACTGGACTCAACATTGCAAGGGGGATTCTGTTGTTTTACTCCGAGTAGACCCATTGAAATTAATGAACATGAGCAAGTGAGCGTCATTAACTTCAAGGGGTCTCCTCCGAGTTGCTGCCACATCCATGTGTTCAATGGGGTCGCAATCTCTAAAGGTTGAATCCCAAATCCTTCAGCCTAAATAGCTTTGTGGATCATGCTGTGTTTGCAGTTTATTTCAGTTTAACCTCCATCAACTTGTAAAAACTGGCATTAAGCACTCGGCGTTAGCCCTACAGTCTGACTTAACTCCTGCGTTTCATTCCGGAGTCGGTGGTGACCTAGAGATCCCGGTGTCTTCCAACCGGATTCGCAGTAGTGCTGGAGGGACAGAGGCGGGCAAGTATTTGCAGGCAGGACACAAAGCCTGCTCACATTCAACTGCTGCGTCTTAACACGTTTGCGAATCACACCCTTAAGTCCAGATATGTTGCCCCAACACACCAGCAAAGAATGGGTCCGGGTGGGGGAGGGGCTCGACAGAATCAAACAGAAGTTTTTACGTTTTTAGCAGATTTACCTTAGTGGGACGAAATAAATTTAAAACCAGGACAACAGCTTAAAATGTCTTATATAGCACAATAAGGCCCTTCCGGTTTCGATTCCCAAGCATATGCCGATACCTAACTCGGCTAAACTGGTTGTGGATTCGAATTTAGTCCCGTGGACATCAAATCCACTTAAATACGAAGGCTGCGGTGTGAATGGCTTGTAGATTGCGATACATGTTATATCCGGTACATGCTTCCTATGTTAAAATTTGGTGCACAAGTACTCGAAGAAAATTAACTCCGTTTTCATGAAAATAAGTGATCTCACGCTACCTACAGCTCCTGCAAGCCAACACGAAATGGCGTTGGAAAGGACAACTTCAAATTGAAGAAATGTCTGAATGCACTACGTAACTGCCATGTGAAGTAAAAGCTCATTTAAGGCGGTGACATGAAGCTGACTACAGAGAAAGAGACCAGTAGCAGCAGCAGGAGCAAGGTTGTGGCGCCTAACTCTATGATTGCACCTGCTGCCCCCACATCCCGTTATGACTGCAGCCTGTTACTTCCACATAGTCGATTTAGGAATAGAAGGCACTTGTGTATCTGGAAGCTGTCCCCCACCCCAACTTCGTTTCCCAGGTAAAAAAATGTTCAGGTGCAAGTAGCCCCATCTGAGCAAGAGTCACGGCCCGTTTATTCCAAGGGAACTTGTTTCCAAATAAACACCCAAACGCAACAGCTTTTATCCAAATCCTGCGCTGTGTTATAGGACACATTCCCTCACGAAGGAAAGGTTCCTTCTTGTTGTGGTCTAAGTAAGGATGGGGTCTCCCAGTATCCCTCGCGGCTAGAGGCCGAATTCACTCTTACAGGAGAATTTTGCATGTGAAATAGACCCACAAAAGGTTCTCCAGCCGTCCATTGTAGTGTCGCAGCCCGATCCTACGTATGCTGATTCTGAAGGGCGCCCCGCTGAGTTCAAGGGTTCTTCCTCTTCCCCAAAGCTGCAGCCTTCATATCTGTGTGTTTGTGTCCTTATTCCCCAGTGATAAGTGTACTTATATGGAAATCAACTGCATTGAAATTAGTGTAGGCTTTAGCTCCATTGAAATGCATTTGGGATGGGGTTAATTTTGAGCAAGGGCGAGAGGAAGGGGTCTTAAGAGAGGAAAGTTTTTTGGGCTTAAATAAAGTTGCAGGCTGAGGAACGATCTTCGCTTGAAAATACGCCCTTTGAAGACTCCAAAGTGACAGACGGACCTAGGTTCTAAAGTTGAGCAGAGTTTGGATTGGGGGAGTTAATCTAACTTTAAAAGGGGGGGGGGTGGAAATCTTTCAAAGCCCTGAGGACTTACCCTCAAGGCCTTATTCAAAGAAAGAGAGAGAGAGGAGGGAGGGGGGAGAGAGAACCAGCCTGGCGTTTCGTCACAGGCAATTGTAAAGGGGGTTCAAAGGACCGATCAAACAAGTTGCAGAGTAATCTACATTAAAAGTCCGGATGGCGATGTTACAGCCTGCACCTGCAGGGTGTTTGCTCGCCGAGCCCCTCGCCGAGCTACAAATCATCAGGCGAAAAAGCCGCTTATGCTTCCTCTTTGCTTCTCCCAAGAGTTACAGGGCTTCTTTCCTTTGATGATATTTATACATCTTGTTACAGATAAGAGATTTTATTTTTTTTTGAAAAGGAAAAAGAAAGAAAGAAGAATCCCTGAACACACACACACACCAATACGTTTGCAAATGGTCTCTGTGGGAGTAATCCTGTGGCTCAGTGTCCTTGAAATAACTGGCCAAGCCCCCGGGTGAAACAGCGCCCCAGGAGTCCCAACCGGAGGAACCCCATCTCCAACCTGTTGCTGAATTGATCAGGGCCAGAGAGAATTAGGGGCTGAGCCCATATCGCTCCATTGATTTAATGAGGCTGTGTGGTCTGCAGACCTCAGGCCGCTTACACCGAAGTAAGCCCGATGATGTCATAGCCGGAGGAAGTCTTTTGGAGAGCTGAAGCTCAGCTCAGCTTAAAAGGGAAAACTGCTGCTTAACTGCGTGTGCTGATGGGACAACCCCTTTGGACTGCTGGCCTAAGGTTGATACAAACGAGGCGGTTTGCTTTTCCTGGGCTCAGTCTAGTGAGCCTCCCCACTGAAACAGTCCTACGGAAATGTTTGGAAGGACGACAGTGGCAAACGTCACCTAACCGCAGAACTGCGTAACTGACTTAAAAGTTGCCTGAGTGCCACAGAAAGTTGTTGGCTCAATTCTCATATGCAATGCTTTATGAAGTCCTAGATGTAAACCGGCCAAAACCCAAGCAATTTAAATGAACCGGGGTTCGAATTATATAGTACGTGGGACCTTTCCCCGCCTGTGTGTCTCTAGTGGCGGGATACAAATCTTCAAGATCAGGGATGTCCAACAGGTAGATCTCGAGACCCTTCCCCCACCCCACCAAAAAAAAAGCTCAACAACAACTTTGGTAGATCACTGCCAGTTTTTTTATATAGTGGATTTCAGTCTCTTGAAAGTTGGACATGCCTGTTCTAGATAAATAAACCTATTCATCTGAAACCAGATCTAGCAGAAGTGAAGCATTTTCACCTTTCACGAATTTCAGGCGCGCAGTTGTCCCGTGGAAAATAAATGCGCACGTAGCCTCAGCGCGTTTACTGGCAAGGAAATACCCTCCGAGTTGAATGGGATTTTCTCCGGAGTAATTCTGCAGAAGACTCCCTCAGCCTTAAAAACGGCTTCACTTTGGATGTATCTTACATTTTCTTTTTATAATGCCTTTGCTTTTAAACCCAACTATAGTTCTATGTATTCACACACACCCCCATAATCATGCTATGCTAATAGAAAGAAGAGTGGGAGGGGGAAGAGAAGCTGTCCCTCTGGAGTTTTGCCCTCGATTCTAAACCAGGGGGGCTCGCTTGAAAGTGAAGTTATGGTTTCGGGGCCTGACAGGTTACTCGGTAGTAAGCGCCAGTTTTCAGTGGGACCTCCATCCAAGTAAGGCTGCCGCCTGAGATCATAGCAATGCGATTCTGGAGTGACCCATTTCCTTTCCTAACTCCAGCTGAGCCCCATTTCTGCAAGTCACCCAAGGACCCACCCACCACTCAAGGGGTGATCCCGGTCTTTTTGTTATCTGTTGGGGGGGGGAGCGGCTGATTTGCTTCTTTTGAACACATTTTGGGGAGATGAAATCAGGAAAGGAGAGAGGGAGAGGGGGAGGGAGGGAGAGAGAAGGGAAGGGGGAGACTAGGAAATGCGAAAACCCCAAAGACCCTGGGAAAAGTGCACGCGAGTTTGGCAATCCAGGAAGGCAGAGAAGAGTTATTTCCTTGCGTGCGGCTCGGTTTGGTTTCTCCCCACTCCAAACCCCAGCAGCAGCTTGCGACATGCCAGCCAAGATCAACATATATCTTTTCCCCTTTGAGCGTCAGCGGAGCGATCAGTAGATCGGTTACTTCTCCTTCGAGTTGCCACCGTAACCGGGGAGACGGAAGGAGAGCTGGGACGTATCGGAACGTTTAAAAGTCCCTGCAAAGATTTTCTCACAGCTGCGGGAGGCGCAAATATGGAAATGAGCTCATTATGTGGAGGGAGAGGCAGCAGGCAGTGCCCCTGCTCTCCCTCCTGCTTCCACAACTCCCAATCCTGGGATCATCTAAACACGAAATCAGCCAAAACAAGCCCTCGCCAAGAAGCTACCAACTGCAGTTTCGCCTGTACAAATATGTCAATTTCAACGATTATGCAGCGTTTTGTTTAGATCGCGCTGAGCGGCTTCTCTCTCTCTCTCTCTCTCTCTCTCTCTCTCTCTCTCTCTCTCTCTCTCTCTCTCTCTCTCTCTGTATCCCTTCGCAGACAGCAGTACCTGTTGTGTTATCATTAACCCTTCGCACGGCGGCAGAGACCTCACAACAATTTAGGGGAGAGTGGCAGCGGGGAGATAAGAGGGGGCCGGGAGGGAAGTCCTCTTCAGCGAGCGAAAAAAAGAAATGTCATGCAAATTCACAATTTGCAACGACGCCTTTGCCACCTCCTCGGAAGCAAGTCCGGCTGATTTCAGTGAGATTTACTTTCAAATAAACGAGCCTAATCTATGTGTCTCCAGTCTGACTCACCAATCCTGAATATATTACTTGGAAGAGAGTTGCATTTAAATCAATAGGAGTCGCTTCCAAAAAACTTGCGAGTGGGTTTAGCCGTCTCTCCACAAATCCAAATGCCTGAAAAGGGGGCAACCGAAAACTTCCTACCTTCCATAAAAGTATTGACAAGTATAAACGGGGAGATGCGCCATACGAGAAAGGGGGGAGGTCCGTTTGTGTGGAACAACCCAGTCTACACTTGGCGGGTTTTGCAAATTAAAACGGAGACAAGGGAGCCTTGCGAAAACTGGCACAGTGTCCCACCAACCCCCGGGTAAAACTCTGTGTGTGCTTGGAAGTGGTAAGCAAAACACCAAGGAAATCCAATGGATTTGCTCGGTGGAGAGCTCTATCTGGCGCTTCTGGCCGCTTGTTTAGCTCAGCTCTTTACACCCTTGGAGAAGAAGAATGCTATACATCACCCTTTAATCTCCTACTGAGTGAACTCCGGAGCGCATCAAAGCGCGCATTGTTGAACGCTTGGGGGAGAACCAACAAGACTAGGCGGAGGATCGGCATTGTTCCCAAGGCTTGTTGGGGAAAAGTTTTCTAAATAAACTCCTTTCAGCACAGTTAGATTTAAAGGGGTGGCAGTGGATGGGAATTGGGGGAGGGTGCTGGTCTATTGCCCTCCGTCGCTATTTTCCCAAACAGGTTGGCGATCCAAGCACGCACTGCCCGGTCCAAAACCTGCACCCAGACTAGGATATATTTGGAGGCGATGGGAAAGTCAAACCCACAAGCAATTTGGGACTCCATCTTAACCCTCCTGACTGTGAGGTTTAGTGCAATATACTTCTTCAGATTTAGTGTATAATGCCAAATGGCTTCGATCCTGATGTACACCATCCTTACTCCAAAGTAAGCCCCGTTTGTTTTAGTGGGGCGATTCCCAAGTAGACGTGCTTAGGGATGCCACCTTGAATCTCCAGATATTTCTTTAGGAGGTCTATCCTATAGGTTTACTCGGAAGTAAACCCTACTGGGATGTTTGGGACATTTATCTGGACTGTGGCATTTTATTGCATAGGCTCAAGCCTGAGACTGGGTTTTGGAGCGAGCTGAACCGAATTCTCTAGCTAAGTATTTCGGCGTCGCTCTCAGATCCACCTTCCTTTTTAATATAAAAGGGCAGCTATACCGGAGTGAGGAGCTTCAGAGATGGGGTTTTTAAAAACCGGGATCCTGTTGCTTTCTATGTGCCACTTGGTGTAAACACTGAGGGTCGCCCTAGTGGCAGAAAACAGGTGTTTAGTTTCTCTGTTGACGGCCCATTAGTATCTCGCATCTTGCTGAGAGTTTGATCAGTTTCACACGAACTGAGAAAAGAGGGGCGGGGGGAGAGAGAGAGGGATTGAGAGAAGGGCAGCCGCTGCTGCTCCCAGATGAGAAATTGACTAACAGGTAGTTGAATGAGCAGAAGGGAGACCAGAAGGCGAAATTCCCTCAGTAAGCAGCGGCCGAACAGACCTGGATATGTTTTCAGGCTGTTCATTGCTGCAGCGGAACCCGAATTCAACTGGAGCAAAAAGTCTTGGAATTGCTGCGAAACTGAAGCTTTCTCCCAGTTTGAGGCTGAGCCTCTCGTGCTTATAAACAAAATGAGGCTGAATAAAACAGAAGAAAACAGAAGCACTCATACAGAAGTGGGGAGAGAGAGAGAGAGAGAGAGATGGGGAAGGGAAATTCTCTACGAGAGGCGCAGTTGTGTGTGAGAGAGCGCAGTTGTGTGTGAGAGAGTTTTAAGGACCCGGCATTAATTTGCTGTGTAGTGTCCCTTTCTCCTTTCCTGTGAAACCTACCATATAAACAGGCTGTATAGCAACCAGGCACAAGGGGAAAGGGAGAGGGGGCTGTTTGTATTTGTTTCTGGAATATTTGGGTTGTTGCTAGGATGTCAGAACAAAACAACAACAAAACCCAACCGGAGAGATCTCCCCAAAGGGGCTGGGGAGGAGGGGCAGGGGGGTTGTGGCAGGGGGAAAGTGCAGACATCTGCTGAAGCTTCCATCTCTAAGCTGGTCATTTCCAGGAGGCAACTTTCTGAAAATCTCCACAATTAGATCTGCATTGTTCTTTCCCAACAACACGGCGTGGAAAGAAAAGGTCCTCTCTGTCGGGGCCAATCCAAGGAAGCGTTTGAGGTTATTAAATAATAAAGCGATTGTGATTTACATTGTGGTGCTGGAAAAAAGGGCCAATTAACCACTGTTATGTTGCCATAAAGATCATATTAACTCGAATTAGTAATCTAACAATACGCTGTCTTAAAAAAGAAAAAAAGGAAAAGGAAAGAGTACAGAAGGGGTGACAATACGGATGTTACTGTTGCAGACCGGGTGTGTTGTCTTCCCTGAATTCTTCATTCTTTTAAATTCCTTATTATTAATAATAATACAATGATAATTAATAATACTAATAATCAGAAACACAGAAATGCACTTGAAAGATGAATTGAAGCTTCCTGCTAAAAAGATAACAAACAAAACACAGAAGGAAGAAAATTAAAATTAAAATGGGGGGTGGGAAGAGGGTATAACCGCGCGTGCGAATACAGGAAGCTCTCCAGCAACGATTGTTTTCAATTAATTCTGAGCCCACCCAAATCTGATTCCCGAGTTCCCGTTTGGAAATGTTTTAGGAATTAATTAATCCTCTAAAGAGGGGGAGGGGAGAGCGGGCGAAACAGGGCTCCTTCATTGGTATGACTTTTGCAGCTGTGGTATATAGTGTGTGTGTGTGTGTGTGTGTGTGTGTGTGTGTGTGTGTGTGTGTGTGTGTGTGTTATGCACGCATACACGCGCACGCACATATAGTTTGCAAGCCCCACATGCAACCCTCGACTTAAATCTGCGTGTGAGAGAAAGCCCAACCCAAACCTAAACCCTCGCCTTAGTGTTCTCCGCCATAATCAAATAATATAATTTTTTCCCTTTAAAGCAGTTATTAGGTTTATAACTCGTTTCCCACTTAAATTTGTGCAACCAACCAAGGCAATCTAAATAGGCTGCAGCAGCCTCGTGGGTACCGCAAGCAGGCATTAATAAGAAGGATTAATTATGGGTGTGTACATCAATGGGGCACAAAGACTATCAAGTAGCAGGGGGGGGAGAGGGGGGAGTCGCAGGCAGCCAGTGAGGAGTTGCATTTCGTCTAAGGCAGGCACCCCCAAACTCGGCCCTCCAGATGTGTTGGGACTACAACTCCCATCATCCCTAGCTAACAGGACCAGTGGTCAGAGATGATGGGAACTGCAGTCCCAAAACATCTGGAGGACTGAGTTTGGGGATGTCTAGCCTAAGCGATGGCGCAGGTACTCTCCGCTGAGGGCAGGCTCCCATCCTAAAGGCATATTTTAGGAGGTAAAATATGCATGGAAGTCTCATGCGTGGAGGTCAATGCGACTTTCTCCCGTGGGTATATTTTTAAGGTGTGCCTGCAAAGTGTCCTATTTCCATCGACTGCTTTTAGAATCCGATCCATGACTCAGTTAAGCCGAAATCCTTGAGCTGACTGAAGTAATTAACTCTACTGTCTCGATCCACAATTAGTAAAGCCGAAGTCTTTGCGTCAAAACCCTTTTATAAGTCTCTAAATTATTTCCTCTAAACTGTGAAGGATTCGGTTTAGTTGAAGTCGATCCGCAGCTCAGTTAAGCCATTTAGGCGGAAGCTTATCATTGGAACTATTAACCCTTTCCACTACAACGTGCCCCTGCCGAAATCCTTCATTTTAAAAACTGAACACTCCAAATTAGCGATTTATCGATAGTGTGGTTAGTGATCTGTCTCTACATGCCGGTCAGCTTCGCCCGCCCCCATCTTTCCACAAGATCTTGGCCCGGCTGGCTTGTGTGCTGAATAGACCCAGCAAGTTTATATGGATAAAGACAAGAAGAAATTGGTCGGGTTATGGCCTCGATCCTCAGTCACTTGCGAGGAGGCAGCATCCTTGAGGTCAATGAGGCCACTCTCGAGAAGTGGCGTCAGGTGGCAATTTATAATGCCACCCACTTGTGGGCTGTTGCACTTCGAACGGGTCTCGTTGAAGCTGAGCAGAACACTATCTAATATTTTGTGCTTTTGGAAAAGGGAAAGAACCACGTGAACATGCGCACAACGCTTCCTCGGGGCTTTTTCTGGATGTCTCCCCTAGAAACACAATGCTGGAAAGGGCATTGAAACCGGAGGAGGGAGGGGAAGGAGGGGGCTGTTGCATCTTTCTGGCCCGGTTGCTTGTCTCTGGTACCCGGGTTCTCTCTGTTGACATGGAGACGCTCCGAGACCCAGCCTCTCCGTCCTCTGAACAGGAAGAGTCAGCAGAAGAGAACTGCTTTGCCAACCGCTCCAGAAGTTGATGCTATTTGTTACCATAATTCTCCACCCCCCCCCCCAAAGCCCCTTTTCCGGTTACATGGTTTTTCATAAGCAAACACTGAGCCATTTCCTCGGCGCAATGCATCACCAAGCCCATCCAAAAGGGTCTAATCTGCTTCGAGCAGAAACCAAGCAGTAACAGCCTGGTAGGCTGCCCTTGTGAAGCTAGGAAAATACCTTCTCAGTAACTTGCCCCTCCCGCAATAGGAAGAATAGAAGAAGAGAGACGCGAGGGTGGGGTGGGGAGGGGGGTGGACGGGGCCCGTCCTTTGCCTTGTTGCTTCTTAATACCCTGATCGTGTCCAAATAAGCCATCAACACTTGCACAGAATGCAAACTTTCCAAGCTCTACCTTCATTCTCTCCCCCTCCCCATCCCGAAATTATGATACGCTGCTCAATTGTAGCCCAGCCAAGCAAAAACTCGATTATACTGGAATACAACGCGTTTATTTTCCCGCATATAAGGCTTCAGGTTCCTGGGATTAATTGAGTCGCGAAGGAACTGGTCCAAGTTGACTAGTGGATACAGAGATCCGGGTTGGGTACACAGATCCAGCCAAAGTGATGCAGGAATCCTTCATTCATGGAAGTCCGCGCGCCTTAAAAGGTTAGCTAAGTCCCGACTCTGTATATAGATAGGATGGTCTGCTAAACATGAGGACATCAGGCTGAAATGAATGAAATTTGCTTCCCTTGTAAGGCTGACACGGTAAGGGGATCTCAGATGCCAGAGACCAACCAGCAAACAAGTTAAGATACTCTTCTTGCGGTTCAACTCACAACTGCCTGTACAATTCTCAGATCACGTAAGCCAAAGTAGACAGGTGGGAGTTACTAAATAGCCGAGAGATTGAGGAATGAAGCTGTTGATACAGCAACCCTAAATGTATGCAAGTAGATCTATATCTTACTGAAATCAGCGGGGATGACTTTTATCTCAATGTGCTTAACAGCTTAAGTGAAAGCATGTTTCATAGCAGGAACTTGTTCTATTATTGAAACAATTTATATACCGCTTAGCTACAATAGTCTCCAAGCAGTATATAAACATATGTGCACTAGCCTTTGGGTTCTCAGCCGGCCAAGGCTGAGAGACAGCCCAGCCTGGTCCTTACAGGGAAATGAACCCCACTGTAGTAGGAGACAGAGTTTCCTATTTCAAAAAAGTAGACATATGATTGCAGGCTTTAGCACAAATATTCAAGAGTAAGTCCTGCCTAATTTAGCAGCCCAAGCCTAAACATGCTTATTCAGACCTAAGTCCTGTTGAATTTAATGGGGTTTACTCCCAGGTAGATGGGGTTAGGATTGCAAGCCTGAGTGTGACTTACTTTCGAGTAAGCATGCGCAGCATCAGGCTGCAACTCACACTTTGTTAGACAGAGCTTATATTCAGGTATAGGTGTGCAGGCTGACCAGGGCGGAAGTCCCATTAAAATTAGTTAATTAAAGGTATCAATAAAATGTCTTTTATGATCGAGACCACAGCGAAATCCATGGAATTTCAAGCAAATTTAAACGTTTATTTGTATACACGGGGCGGGGTCTACAGGCTTCCGCCTACTGGAGGGGATGGGACTGAAAAGGGGGAATGGGCGCCTCTAACGGTAGAATCCGTGCGTGTATGTGTGCGTGTCTACAACCGAAGTTGGAATATCTCCATTCAGCTGACAGTTTAAACAACTAAATTAAAATGCTGGTAACGGCCCGCGATTGTAACTGGGCCTAAGTGAGCCCTGCCTTAAGTCGCGCCAAAAGATTTCGCTAGGGCAGGTTGCCATCCTAAGCACTCTGAACCACTGAATTAAAGAAAACACACAAAGAAAGATTCGTCTAGTCCTGATCTTTACTTGCCCTGTTGTTCTGAAATCTTGATATAAATGGCTATAACACCCCCCCTTTTTTGCAATACTGAAGGAAGTTTTTATTAACAGAGTTTTATGTAATCTTTGTAGGCTCGCGTACTCCTGAGGCGTCTAGTTTCATAAACTGGAGATACTTTTAAAGGCTGCGATTTACTTATTTTTAAGTGCCTACCTAGGGAGAAAAGGCATCAGATTTTGTGTTAGTGGGAGGAGGGGGGAAGGCCCAAATGTTCATTAAATGAATAACTCCAGCTAGCGTCACCGCATAGACACTTTCTGAACTGAGAACTGTGGAGAGGAGAAGGGGAGGGGGTTAAAGGGGGTGAGAGCCTGAACGTGTTAGCTGATGCCCTGCCGGCTGACAGTGTGTGGTCTATTGTAGGGAATGTGCCTCTTCCACTGAACAGAACCTTCTCTCTCCCCCCCCCCCTCACGCTTTCCACCCTAGCATTACTGCACCTGCACTGGCTGAGGGAACTGCAGCCATTCACCACATCAGCGCAGAAGACATCTTTGACAGCACTCAATTCATTACATTTCTTCCTGCTTTTCAAACCAACCAACACACGCACACACACTCACCAAATGAGCCTTGCCGGTGAGTGACAGTCCTCTCCCCTCCCTCCGTCTCTCCCCGCCCTCCCAAAAATCGTACAATAAAGTTGTATGTATGGTGGTGGTGGTGGCGCTCCTTTGGCGATTGCATGAAGAAGTGAACTAGCTTCCGTTAACAACTCGTCTCTCCTTAAAGGCAGCAAGGAAATGAGTTAGGTTTTGTTAGGAGGGGTAACACTTCATTAATGTTCTGTGGTCCAGAAAGGAATTATAACCACCCCCAGTGTGGAGTGGAGAAACGAGAAGTCCAGGAACCTGGTTCTCTTGCAAGGAAGTCCCAGTGACTTGAAAGGGAGGGGTTTGTCTTCCGCCGAGGAAAAAGAGAATGCGCAACCCCCACTTAAAGAAACCCACAAGTCAGTAGGGCTAGGTTTATCTCACAAATCAGCCCTGGATACATGTACGTGAGAATGAGGCCCGGTTTGTGCCCAGGATTAGGAGTAGAGGTTAAATCTCTCCCCTCAAGTTGAGTTGGGATGCGGCTCGGACTGGCCACCCAAGAATCCACGCGAGATTCAGCACATGTTAACAGGTAGTAAGCGGATTTTATTTTATTTACTTAACAGAATGTATATATTTATAACTCGGTTGTAATAAAACCTCTACGCGGCTTACAATAAATATTAAAAGTATCAGTACAATTCTGGCAAGAGTTCTTCCTGAGCCGGTTGCTCAGAGTCCAGAATGGTATCATCATAAGTTCTGCTTCCAAATATCAAGATCTAGTGTCGTGAGAAAAAACACCCCTCCACACACACTGGAAAAAAGGGGGGGTTATTTCACCAGGGAATGAAAAGTGAAATTTTAAACCAGTGAAGAGGCCCAGAGCCTGCCCGACCCCACACCGGAAGTCAAAGCCACTGAAATCTATGAAGCTTCCTATCAAATTTCGCAATAATCGGGTAGCTGAGCTTTGATACAAGTACTCCGGCTCAAGTAGCTTGTGGATTAGGCTGACAAACCCTCTTTTCAAGATCACTTTTAGAGCCCCATTAGGACTGGAAGCTAAACTCGCCTTGTATGCGGTGATCGGACCTAGTGGGTTCCAGCTGAACAGTTTTCGGAGTCGAAAACTGAAACCAGATTCTGCCCTGCGCGTTCAAAAGACCCCGTTAAGCAGATTTGTTCATTTAAAACTCGCACAACAAAATACCATTCTAAAGAAACTCTCTCCCTCCCTCCCCATTTCGTTTCAAAATATCTCAGAGCACACGTCTCCCAGAATTAATTCCCCCTCCTCTCCAGAGCAGATCATGAAAGTTAACGGGACTTATGGAGACAAATGGTTTTGTGGAGCGTAGCCCAAGCTGATTTGAAATGGAAAGCGAGCCTGTATCTCAGGGTCACCAGGAAAGGTGTGTGTGTGTGGGAGAGAGACATTTCAGTTTCCTATACATGGTATATAGACAAATCGCACTATCGTTTAGAAATATTTAACGGAATCCTTTTTTGACTTAAATACTTGCTCACTGCACTGAGGAAGATGGAGATGAGGTGTGAGAAAAACCATCTCCAACATCTCCAGCATGGAGATTTCCATGAACATCTCCAACAACTCCCAAATAATCATTGCTTGTGCGAGGGAATTGTATACTGTATAAAATACGGGCTTTGTATGTAAGTGTATTGTGTATGTTTAACTGTCAGCTGCTCTTAGTGGGGAGTCGAAGATTGCGGATCGCCTGGCAAAAAAAGAAAAAAGAAAAACCCTAATAATTTCAAAACATTCAATGGAGCGGCGGTGACGTCACGGGGTATTAGCATATGAGGAGGGGATAAAGTCAGTGTGGCTGAGGGTGATAAGGCCCCTCCTGAGGAATTCACCGCTTGTTTTAATACATTAATTATTTCGCCGCTGCCCGCAAGTTTTTGCCATTTGTAAGAGCTTAAGCCTTCTAGTGGAGAAGGGACTGGGCGGGTTAAGGGTGCAAAGAATCCCTTTGCAGAATGTCTTATAGGTCGGCGAGCGGGAGGAATTGCTCAGGGGGATCTCACGCCCGTCCCCTCCTCTCAGAAAAGAAGGAAAGCCATGGGTTGCTATACTGCTCCTTTTGAAATACGGGTGGGGTACTGAGTAGTAATCCGTACTATTTACGTACATACAGGCTATCTGCGACACACCCTACAGCCGGGGAGATGTCCTGAGCTAGGGAAGTGGGGAGGACAGCCCTGCCTCACTGGGAGAGGTCTTTCCCCGGCTCTGGAGAGGAGCCCTTGCAGGATCGCAGCCCGAAGATGCTTAAATGGGATGCAGCACAGGATAGGTGCTGTATTGCGCTGATGTCAAGATGTTCCCTGGCGACAGGGGAAGTCTCAGCACCTCCGTCCTCTTCCCCAGTCCCATCAGAAGGAAGCTGATTCTGCCGCTCGGTCACTTCTCCTCATGTCTTGTTATATAAAACTTACTTTTCTCACACACACGTGTGTGTGTATAGATCTCGCCCTGTTCTTCCACTCTCAAAGGAACGCCCATTAATTTTAGGCAAATTTATTTGGAGTAAGTCCTATTCCGGTCAGTGGGATTTACCTCTGGGTAAGCACGCTCAGGATTGAGATGCCCCGTCTGATCAGGTGCTGTTGGGAATAATAAGGGTGGGGAAAACTGGAGAGAGGATCTTCATGGGCTGATCCATTGCCCCAGTTAAGCTGCAGGTCTCTTGGAATTCGGAGATCTCTCCTAAGCACATTTCAGGAGCACTCGCAACGCTTCCCAAGGAACCTCCATCGCATAACAGCTCAGCTTAACTGGGCGACGGATCCTGGCTGAACAGCTGGCAAGGAAACGAAAGAGCCAAGAGACGATAATACAGAGCCAAACTCTGCCCCGCTTTATGAAGGGGCATCTCAAGGGGGAGGGGGGAGACAGGCCCTTCTCTGTCCGCCAGGGATTCCCTCAAATCCTGTTCCGACAGCAGAAGGATTAGAACACAGAGATATAATTTTGTACTGAGGGAATGAGAATGGCAGGTTCGCAGGGCCCTCTTAGCAGCAGCCCCGGGGTGTTCTTCGCAAACCCAAGGCTTTGCTCTGTCGGGAGCCCGCGGCGGTGATAGCCTCTGTCCTGAACTGGACTCGAACCCGCCTTGGCTGGTGACATCCGCGACAAGCGTCCCCAAAAATCCTTCCTAGTCTCATTACGCTCACATCAACCCTTCTAAAAGAAGACCTGCGAAGACATGTGCTACAAATGCGAACGAAAAAGCGCCCAGGAAACCGCGCGAACCTGCAGGCTAGGAAACTATGGCGTGCATTCCTGCTTTTGCCACTCTAGGCGTGTAATGTTACTAAGGTCAATGGGACTTCTCCAGTGCGAAATGTTTTCTATTTGCCAAAGAGTTGTGACGTTGGTGCGTCTGTTCAGCGCACATACTGTACCAAACCCAGGAGATACCGTATAGGCCTCACTAAAAACAACAGAAAGACTCTGATGGGTCTGGATTGCAACCTAGATCCACAACCCAACCACTTAACTGAAGCTCAAGGGTTTGAGCTGACGGGCTGTCCCTTCCTGAACACATACAATACTGCTCCAACCCTCCTGATCGCAGTCATATGCAAGTTTACTCAGAAGCAAGTCCCATGTAAATCAATGATATTTCGTCACAGGCCTGGTTTGGAGCCTAGCCCTAAAAGTGTTTAGGACTGTGTCGACAATCCTTCTTTACACAAGTGGTTTAGAACTGGGACACGTGCAATTCTGTCTGTCTGTGATGACATATATACACATACAGACAGATACCGAAACCTAGATGTTGCGTTATTATCGTAGCTGTACTATGTAAGTGTAAGTACAGATGTAGGGAGAGGAAAGAATCTAAATCCATTCCAAGTAATGGGATGTGTGGATCGTATCAGCAGACAGGCCATCTTCACATCCCATTTGACGCCAGTGACAAAATTCCTACTAATTTAAATGGGTCTGCAATGCATTCACAAACAGCTTATAAGTATATGATAAACACAACACTGAAATACACAGGAGACAGGTAGGTGTTCACAAGCCAGTGCAACACAACTATTCTTTTTTGGCTCGGTTAGAAGAGCAGTTTCTAAATTTGAAACATGCCACCCCACTCCAAATCTCAAGAGCGTTTGAACGCGCAAACTCAGCCCTTTCCCTACAAACGACCATCGCAGACATTTGAAATGTACTTCCCTCTTACGTACCTAAAAGCCGATAACTAAGGTCCTGTTCGGAGGTGAGGTGTTTTGCTTACAAACTATAACAGAAATGTGAAAGCCACAAATTCTGAAGAGTGGCGCAAATAGGGGGCTCGGGAAACTAATTGTTTCAAGTAATCTATATTTTTAACAAGGGAAAATAAGTTAGAATTATTTGGGGAAAGAGGCTGGTTGGAGAGGCTTTTCATCGTTTAACCCGTCACCTTCTCAAATAAAGTAACGCAAACTAAGGGATGTAACAGCGAAAACTTAAAAGCTGAACACAGAATACATTAGAGATCGGGATAGCAGGTTCTGCAGAATGAGTTAACTAGCGGCTAGGCATCCCCATAATCTCTATTGCTCCTCACAAACACTGAAGTTATTACTCAGAGATACTTCTCATTTGAGTACTTTAACTAAATCTCTCATCCATCCATTCATTCATTCATTCATTTTAAAAAGGGTTTTAACCCAGGTGTGGAAACTGTAAATTTCTCTCTACAGTTTTCTTCCCCACAATGACTAGATACAGTCGATGCGGCATGCCCATCTGATAAATACCAGTAGTACAGTTTCGGGGTTGAAATTTTAACCATAAAATATGTAATACACACACACACACACTTCTACCGCACGCCAGTCTCACCACAATGTATAGTTTACCTGCATGTAAAACAATTAACCGCGTCAGCTTGTCACCTTCAGAACACCAGGGACACAAGTGAAATGTACGAGAGGGAAATTGACCGGGGTTGTTCCTCAGCTGCCAAGGTGACAACTTGAATTACATTCCTAATGGAAAGGGGCTACTTTCCCCTCGATGCTAATTTGACCTTCAGAGAATACACGCTCTCTAGCATTTACTTAAGGGGGAAAAACGAGGAAAGCAACATCAAAACGATATGTAAAGAAGAAGACAACGTAAGATCGCACCTGGCCTTTTAACTCTTTGCAAATGGAACTACCGGTAGTTTCCCCAGAAGTTTAAAAAATGAGCATCACGTTGTCTATGGCTGAGTTTGTGGGAAATGGGGCGAGGGGAGTTACTTTATATGTGTGGGTATTAAAACTAATATTACTAACTTGCTGGCACAATCAAACTTCAATCTCGGAACTATTAGCTTAAAACTACCAGCAACTGAAAAGTAAACCCAAAACACACAAAGGATCTGTTTAATTTTTTTCGTCCAGTGGGCTAAAATGAGGACCCCATCACTATGCACTTAAACGTTATTCCTTGTCTCCCTGAGGCGTTTGATCAGTTCTTTTCCCATGTGAGGAAACTGGCAGCTCCAAGGCCGTCAGTGGAACTCCCATAACAAAAGTCCTGAAAAGCTGAATGAATTGGGCATATAATTACTGCACACACACACACACACACACACACACACACACACCCTCCTATCCTTTGCAGCTTATCTCTTTCTTATTCATGCAACATATATTGTCACCTAATCTCACCCTCAATATTGCGCTCCCTCGCTGTTTTTTTTTTTTTTTTGTAAGCAGCTACCACCACAACAACTACTATGAGAAATTCCTTCCCGGCAGAAATTAACCATAGCTTCCTATCTGTCGCAAAGCAAAGAGCCAAAGGTGAAAAACTGTGAAAAATGGAAGGGGTTAGTTATTTAAAGGTGGTTTGCTAATTACTCTTCCCCAGAGTTTAGGGAGTCATTGCAATCTGCGTCTTCCCCACAAGGAAGGATGCTTTGACTAAGTTTTGTTTTGTTTACTTACATCTCGGGAACTATAAGGTTTGGTCTTTGCTCTTAACGTATTTACTTAGCCGGAAGTCCAACTGCCTTAAACAGAATTGACTTACTAGTAGGGCTGCAATCATGGCTACATTTTCTTGGGAGTAAGTGTAACTGAATTCAGCAGGACTCCTCAGTAAATCTACATAGGATTGGGCTGTGTGTTGAGGACCTCAGCTCTGATTATTTTAGTACTTGAAGACAATATCAAAACTTGATTCCATGCATGTGAGTCAAACTAAATTCAATAGGAGTAACGCCACATACCTAATCACTACTGATTAATCAAGAATGAATTAAAATACATCCAATCTTTCTGTCATAGTATATTATGTGTGTACATATCACACAAGTATACTCCAAAGTGCAATACAGATACCTTAAACTGAGACTCACTTCATAATGTCTTTTATGGGATACTTTATGCACACTGGAATCGTCCTCAACACAAAACCAGTCCTTATTTCCTTGAATGGAACTTTTTTTCTGGGTACTTTGAATATCCACCTACCTAATGCAGATACCCAATAAAAATGCTCTCTATACAATTGCCAGTTCTGGCTTTTATGCCCAGAATAGCTGTAGGATTTATATAGATATATCTGTATTTTCACATCTGTATTTAAAATAGGCAAATGCCTGCGATGAGCTACCGCAGCCTATCCCACAGACCTAAAAAAATCTAACCACCTCCCGGCTCTATGCTCCATTGCACGGCCCTTGTGGGAAGAGAGAAGCCCGAAGTACCTTAAAAGCCGAAATCTGTTTGCCGTCCAGATTCAGGCAGTCATTCCCCAACCCCCCTTGAGTCTTGGAGGCCAGGCTTGCTTGCTTCTGGGTTTGTGTTCAGAGCTGGATGGAGAAGCTTGGGAGGGGGTGGGGTGGAGAGGGATCCTCCAGAGATTGCTCTACCGCAAGAATTTGTCGCTTGGAGGAATAAGTACAGCTATTACAACCAAATCTACTAGCAGTCTAAATAATTAATTGAACCATTGCTCTTTGACCCTTGCAAAGTCCAATAGGGACCCGTTTGTAGTAATAATACCCCCCAAACGAGCCCTTGTCAAATATTCATTTAGTGGTTAATTCGAGCCATTTCCCCTTGGGACAGCCTGTAATACCAGCCTCTCCGGCTTGCCAAGAAACCCTGTTAATCTACCTCTCCAGGTCAGCAAAATATTTTAACACCCCGTCCTTAAAATGCTACCAATAATAATAATAATAATAATAATAATAATAATAATAATAATAATAATCCCCCCAAAAAAATCGCAGGGGATCTCCTAATCTTTATCCATGGTCTGTCTATTTGCTGGGGCTAGGCTTAAGGAAATGTGACACTCCATCTCTGCCACCCGACATCCAAGCAACGTGCCTATTTTTGAAAGGAGAAGAAATATAGGTGGAGAGACCAGCCCTTAAAAAGGACCATGAGACCCACTTAAATGGGATCTGTGGGAAATACATTTCTACACACTAAAGGAGCAAAACAGGGGCGTTAAACAACTGTTATTCCTATATTTCAGAGATAGGAGGGAAACCGAAAATGCTGCCTCCTATTTGTTAAAGCGGCTGAATAAGGAGGGGGGGGGGAGCCCTTTCTAGATTTGCATGAATAACGTTTCTGCTCAGTTCATTTAACTGTGCCTATCTCACGGCCTCAATCACGGCAAGAGAGCGGATTTCAAATGCGTTTTCTTAATCGCGCATACAAAAGCTCATTATAATTTTCATAATAATAATAAGTTTTGGTCACCTCACAGTTTGGAATGGAGGGGGAAGGTGGCAGAATTCATTAAGCAAATTTTGTTTAAAAGCAAATGATTATCTGCGGCCCTGGATGTGTTTGCAAGCGTTCACGTAACAATCCCGCCACGTCGCTCAGTTTCTTTGACGACGGATTCAGACCAAGCTCTCCCTTCCAGGTAATCAACTAAAATTAACAACAACAACAACAGTGTCGAAATCGGTAGTACGGGATGAGAGAATTATCGTGAAAAGTGTACATTCAACCATTTGAAATGTGAGCGAAAGGGGAGGAAAGCTTTTTACCACGGCACGTGAAGAATCCCTCCTGGTCGCGTTTACCATCGCAAGCAAATCCTTCCAGACCGTTTTACATTCATAAACGTGGGGAGGAAATCGGGGCGAAGGACTTAGAATTCCAAATACTAATTTAACCCTTCTGTCCTATTCCTTTCTGGAAAGCGAGCAGATCGCTCCTGAGCGCCCAGTAGCCCAAAGGGGGTTGAGATCCTGCGTGTGAGACTCTTTGTAGAGCGGCCTTCTAGAAAGCAAGGCCTGCAATCAAACCCACCGATTGTAGTTTGCAAATTGTGGAGTCACACAAAGGGCTGGTGGAGAGGGTTTCAAGAATTCAATGAAATGCCCCGGACTTTTGTAATTAAACACCTTGCTCCTAAGAACCCGCATTTAAGCACTTTTACGGGGAAGAACCTCACTCACATCAATGGCACTTGATTCCGAGTTAACGGGTCCCTAAGAACACATTGCAAGGATGTACAGTCGTGGGACTGACCTTCCAGCAAGCTGTGTCCTAATTCTTGCCTTGGAGCCCGATTTGGAACAGATTTACTGGAAATTCCCTCCCAGTAAGTATGTTTAGGGTCTGTTAGGAAGCCGTCCAAGCACACGGTGCCACTTTCCCAAACAAATGGATTTCAGCTGAGATGCCAGTAAGCGGCCTAAGCTAGCAGCTAAGGAAGAATCTCTAAAACAAATGAATAAATTGAAACAGCTAACAATTGCCATTCACTGAGAAATAATAGTTTGCTGAGGAATAATTAAACACTTGCTTCTTCAGCTTTAAAAAAAAAATAAATGTACGATTTCCCCCAAAACGTTCTACTCTGAAATGGCTTCCAGAAATCCTAAACAACAGTATTCATTTTTGGTTCGGGTGGTGAAATGTATACTTTCTGAAATTTGCTGTATGTAGGAGGGAAATGGCTCTATAGTGCCTGAAGGATTTCCAGAGAGAAATCTAGTCTGCGCCAATGTCTGAAGCTTCTGTGGCGAGGGCTCTACCGTACAGGCCCGGATTTATTCCATTTTCACCCCAGATTTGGCATTAGTTTTTCCATTGATTCCCACAGAGCATACTTCTCTATAAGCCTGTTTAAAATGCAAACCACGATTCACAAAACTCTCACTTTCACGATCCTCAGGCATTTGTCTGCAAGAATCGCAGCCCAGTCCTAAATACCTATACTTGAAAATAAGTCCTATTGATTTTCATCGGGCTTTACTTCCGCATAAGTATTTTAGGGTTGCAAATAAAGTCCCATTGATTTCAGTAGAATTTACCCAACAAACAGGTGCATTACAAACGGAGAGATGTGGGAAAGCAGATATCTTTACAAGCTAAGACTCGACATACTTTTTCTTACTTTTAAAAAAAGTATATTTAAGGGTACAATGAAAATAACAGCATAAAGTTAAACAAGATATACCTCTCTGCCAGACGAAGTTGTCTTCTTTAATGTGCGTTTTGGAGGGGCGGGAGAGGGCTTGAGTTTCGCAGCTTTTTCCTGAAACTGGCTGCTTCACCTCGCTGGTGAATTATGAACTAGGAAGAGAGAGCTTTTGTGAAAGCCTATGGCATTACAAAATTGAATAGATTATTATTCTCAGTATTGATGGCTTACATTTAAATCTACCCCACCCCACCCCCTCGCCCTGGCTATCTCTTTCCCCACCTCCTCAGAGACCCCAAACCCCCTCGTCTGCAATGAAAAAAACAAACCAGGGAAAGTTTAGAAAGGCGCAGAGAGCTGCCCGTTTTTGCGTTGTTGTGGTGCAATTGTCTTGAAACCGCGACTTTGCAATTTCCCCAAAACACACACGGAGGACTGTAGAAAGCACACCCCAGCACACACGCACACCCCAGCCGACCAAGCCTCACTTCAAGTCCATTTTCTCCCAAAGCACAGCGCTTCAAGCGGAGATCGCCTTGCTTACGAGAGAAGTTAAGAGAGCCACGCACCTCGCTCGCTTCCTACTTCTGCTGGTTCTCCTCGCGTTAACAGTCCAGCCTCATCTGAACTCCGGGGGCTTTGGTCAGCTTTCAGGTGGCAACAAGTGGTCGTTTCTTCCAGCAGCGAAAATCACCCAACCGACTTTCTATGCCATGTTACTTTTCTCATTTATTATAGCAGAAGAAAAGTGTCACTTACAGTCGGCTGCGTTTTCCATTGTCGAAGGATTACTCATTTCATATAGTTATCTGGGCCACATCCAATTTCAGGCCTCGCATTATTTTAAGTAGAAACTAATTGGCATTGAAATTACCTTCTGAAAACAAAGCAGGAAAAGATTTCCTCATTCCTAGAGTTTTATTCTACTTTATTCTATTTATCACACCAGTTTATAACTGGTCCTTGAGCAGCACGGAATTAAAAAAATAACATAAAATTCATCCTACTTTCTGAAAATAAATCGAAGACTCAAGTGTTATTTCAGTGTCCATATTTCAAAAATTTATTTATCTCAAACTGTGCATAATGGAGTAAAAACTTAACTCAAATATGTACCTGTTTATAAGGATGGTATTAGTTCAAATATATATATGTCTGTGTATATATACATATCCATGTATATGTATATATACATGTGTATATATAGATGTATGTATGTATATGTGTGTGTCTATATATATATAATATACATATATGCACACCCACATACACATGGACTGCCGGCGGACTGATTTCAGATAATACACAGCCGAGTACAACTACGGGAAATGAGGAGGGACAAAAATTAAAAGAACTTAAAATAGCGTCACAATAAATTTACAGAAATATTACAAACCATAAGAAAATATTTCAAACACAAGAATTTCAGATTGTTTTGCTGTCGTTTTAGCTGAACAGGAGAAAGTTTGAAAACAAAAAAAGCTATTTAAATTAACAAATGTGTGTGAACCTGCAAGACAATTTTTGCTTTTTAAACAACGTGTAAAAAATGTAGTACACCCTAAACTTTTGCCCTTTTATATAAAAAAAACAGTTCCAGTTCAATGGTATGCAAGTACTTATTCTATTTATTTTTTGCCTTTTGTACAATTGCTAAAACAATTAAAACGTCCAGATTTTTGTTTTAAAATAAAATTCAGCTTCCTTTTTTGTGCAGCTGCTATAAATCCATCTATCCAATTATCAGAGCGTCTTAAGTAGACTCTGATGTATTTTAAAAATAATTGGCAAATTCTCAAGGTTTCCCCCCTCCTCTTTTTAATATAAACAATGGGCTTTTCGATTGCCATGTTTATTTTGATAAATACTGTACAAAAGTTGCTTGCAAATATTAAAACATTTCCCACCCCATTTCCCAGTCTCCTTCCCTCCCCCCCCTCCCACCTTCCTACGTCGCTTTCTGGAGTCTAGTTCTAAAGATTATGGGTCAAGACTTTTTTTATTTTTTACTTTTAAAAACCTTTCCTGCAAAGTACCATTTCCATAGGAACTTCGAGGGTGGGGGTGGGAGGGATGGGGGAGAACAGGTTTGGTGGAGTCGCATCCCTTTCCAAAGGAGAGGGAGGGAGAAAACAAAAATAAAAAGATCTATACAAGTTCCTTGATGGGTTTGGAATTTTTTTTCTCTTTTTTTGTATCTGATTGGTTTCTCCCTACCCAGTTATTCTCTGTACAAAAATAGTGTCCCCCCCAGAAAAAGAGGACAGGAAGGGGAGAAAGGGGGGGAAAGTCAGAAGTTCAGAATTTCTAATAAAAGTTTGTTGCTCGGTCTAGATTTCTCGCCCTCGCGCCTTCCTCGCGTCTCGCCCACCCCCCGTGGGTCTTACATATGGGAGAGCGGGAGCGTGCCGTTTATGGCCGTGCCGGGCACAGGTGCGTTCTGGTAATGCTGCGACATGTGCAGTCTGCTGGGGGCGGCCGGCTCCGCCACTTCAGGCCCGGGCAGGTACATGCTGATCATGTCCCGGAGGTCTCCGGTTTGGCACGGAGCCCTGGAATGGGAAGAAGACGTGACCACGGGGGGACTGGAGCTGGACTCCGTCTTGACCACGGATCCCATGGAGCCCAGGCTCATCCCCGGGGTCCCCTGCTGCGAATAGGACATGCTGCTGTAGGTGGGCGAGCCGTTCATGTAAGTCTGAGAGCCCGCCATGGAGTTGTACTGCAAGGCGCTCACGTCGTAGCGGTGCATGGGCTGCATCTGCGCGGCGGCGGCCGCGGCCGCGGCGTTGTGCGCGTTCAGGCCCGGGTGCTGCGGGTAGCCCAGCTGCTCCTGCATCATCCCGTAGCCGCCGTTGGTCCAGCCGTTCATGTGCGCGTAGCTGTCCATCCGCTGGTTGACTCCGGCCGCGCCCAGCGTGGCCCCCACGCCGACCCCCGCGCCCATGGAGTTGGAGCCCGGCGCCAGCAACCCGCCGGGCAAAGTGTACTTATCCTTCTTCATCAGCGTCTTGGTTTTCCTCCGGGGTCGGTATTTATAATCCGGGTGTTCCTTCATGTGCAAGGCGCGCAGCCGCTTGGCTTCGTCGATGAAAGGTCTCTTCTCAGCCTCCGAGAGAAGTTTCCACTCGGCCCCGAGGCGCTTGCTGATCTCCGAGTTGTGCATCTTGGGGTTCTCCTGCGCCATCTTCCGCCGCTGGCCCCGGGACCACACCATAAAGGCGTTCATGGGTCTCTTGACCCGATCCGGGCTGTTCTTCTGGTTGTTGGCCCCGGAATTGCTGTTGCCCCCCGCGCCTCCCCCCGCTGTCTGCTGGGGGGCGGGAGGCTTCAGTTCGGTTTCCATCATGTTGTACATTCAAACGGCTTTTTTCGGCCGAGGGGGCGCAGCAACGGGCGGCCGGGAGGTTTCGGAATGGTGGTGGGCAAACAAACCAACGCAGCTTCGAGGAACTCCGGCTAGTAAAAAGCACACCGGCGCATAGAGAGAGGGCGAGGGAGAGAGGAATCCGACAATCGCCCCCCCAAAAAAGGAAAAGGAAGGGGCTGTAGGTGGGACAAAAGCGAAGAGGAAAGGCAGCCGACAGGAGCTCGAGAGTGTCCCAACCTGGACTTGTCTTCTCTGGGAGGGGGAGGGAGGGGAGAGCTCCCCCTCCAAAACAGATCCTCCCCCGATCGGATCAACACCGGGATCTTCCTCCCTCTGCAAGCAGCCCACGGACGACTATTCAAGCAGGAGAAGCATAACAAAGAAGGCTTGGAGAGTCTTGATTGAGAAACTTCTTCCTGGTCCGTTTCCCCTCCTTTCTTTCTTGTGATTCTTTCCTTCTTTTCTCTCTCTCTCTCTCTTTCTGTATCTCTGTAAGACTAAAAGAGCCAGCAAAAGTCCCTTTCCCCCCTTTTTTGTTGTTGTTGTTTTTGTGTGCGTGTGTGTGTTTTTCCCCCTCCTAAACACTCACTCTCACACTCTCTCCCTCTGTCTTTCTCTCTCTCTCTCTGCCTTGACAACTCCTGATACTTTTTTGAACAAGTTAATAGACAACCATCCATGTGATGGGGGGCTTGTCAGGGAATAAATGCGTTTGCCCCGGCCAATCAGCGCCCGCCGGCTCCTCCACTGAGCACAAGCCTCGACTTGGAGTTTTGCATGAAAGGGGGCGGGGCTTCCCGCGCGCCAGCCGGGACAGCTCGGCTTGGGGAAGCGGGAAGAGAGAGAGAGCGAGAGAGGGCGAGGAGGAGGACGAGGAGGCGGGTCTTCGAGGCAGCCACTGAAAGGGCCCCTTGGAGCTCCTCTTACAAGCAACAGGTCACACACGCCTTGAGGAGGAAGTGTGTAAACAGCATTCTTGCGACATTAAAAACAAAACAACAAAAAGACCCACTCCGCAACAACTTGATGTTGACTTGAGACTGAGTGAGGAAGGTTGCAACTCCCCCCTCTTTATTTTCATTTTTTGCGTGACAGATGGGGGGTGGGGAGAGAAGGAAAGGCAGCAACCCTGCTTCTGAAGGCTCCTTCTTAGGATTTTAGCAGGACGAGGGATCTGCTAGTTTGGCTTCCTTTCCCAATTGCTCAGCCCCCCCCCCATAACAATGCCTCTACGACCAGCGCAGGCTGCTAACCAGCACGAAACGCAGGGAGCCCACAAACAGCCCCCACTGCTTTTGTAAGGACCTCGTTTGCTGCCCAAAACTGCTGACAGCCCCTCCTGCAAAATAAGGCCCCTGCGCTAGGCCTAGACGCCTTCTGCTCCAACCGATCTGACCCCTTACGCCCTCTCCGCTGAGGTTGCCATCCTTCTGGTGGCTGTGCAACCAAGTTTACTAGAAAATAAGGCCCATGGTGGTCCCTGGGGCACTTAGGAGCAGACAAATGGGCAGGACCCAGCCTCGGCAAGAGCAGCAGACCCCTCCTGGTCCTGCTTATGGACAAGGCTGCGATGACCTCCCTGCACGCTCAATTGAGGTCCTCACACCGCAGGCAAGGGGACATATTTCTTAATAAAGTTGTGTATGGCTGGGTTCTTCGGCTATCGCTGCGACCCAGGGCTACTGCGATTTGCCTGGCCTTCGGTGGCTCTTAATTTACACGAGGTTCCCTTGCGCCCATCCGTGTCATTGGCACCCGCGAGATTTACTTCCACAGGCAAGGCATTTCGGTTTGGAGGGCTGTTTTCCTTTCTCGACCGACGCCAAGTTCCCTCCAGGCTCGTTGGCCTCTTTCTGCCCCTTCCCCCAATTCCACGCCTGAAAGCAACGCCAAGCTGGGCTCCCTCTCCCGCCCCCCTCAACATCTGATCCTCTCCAATATTCCTCTGGTGGCTGCTTTGCCGCAGACATTTCTACGCGAAATAAAGGAGTGCTACTTGCCTGCCTGCCTGTCTTTTTCTCCCCTTACCCCGCACTCCTCTACTCCCTCAAAAGTCTAAAGGCGAGATTGGGTGAAAAGCCCAGAAACCCTCCTAAAAAACTGTATCCCCCTCCTTGCGCCGCAATCGCTCCCCACCCTCCCCGCAACCTTCTTCTCCACGGTTACAAAGCGTGGCCTTCCTCCTTCCCCTCCCTTGCCAGCCTCGCGAAGCAGGTGCGCAGGGACAAGAGGAAGTGGGGAAGGGACCGCGCAGGAGGGAGAGCCACGGGCGCGCGCGCAGGAGGTGCTGGAGGGAAGCTTTTCGACTGGGGCCCGCGGGGGAGTGGGAGTGGGTGGGGGGAGAGAGAGGTGAGATGAGATTTATCCCCCCCCCCCCGGCCACGGCGAGGTGGCGACCCAGCTGTTACAACTAGGTAGCTCTTCTTTCCCCCTGTCACGATGCTCAACAAAGCGCCAGCTAAGTTTACTAGGATCTTTGGGGCTAAAACGCACTTGAATACAAAGAAACGCACGCGCGCACCCCTCCCCCGCGCACCGTTTCAGCTTTATAAAGTGCTTAAACATTGTTGCGGGGGCTCGCTCTCCCCCCCAGCGCCGCTTTAACCCCTGAAACTGAATAGGAAAAAATGTAGAGATTTCTATTGCTGGACACGTTCCGTTTTGTTGGAAACTCCGGCAAATAGATTATTTTCTTCCCCACCTTCTCCTACTCGACGTTGCTTTCACGCTTTTTCTGCATGCACGTGAAGGACCCTTTTCAGACCGCGTTCAGAAAATACAGCAAGCTACATCTAACTTAGAAAGAGAAGGCCCGACACACACACACGAAATAAAACGGGTTTTCCCGCTAGCCCCGATTTTTCTTTTTTAAGTTTGTTGGAAAACTTCAAAGGGATGCCACGGAAGGAAGGAGAGTAGGGAGGGGGCTGGTTGGGGAATGGCTTCCCTAATATGAACTATATTTTTATTTCTTCTTTGGAACTTGGAGAGAGACTGCACAAACTGAGAAAGTCCTGATAACATTTTAAAACTCTTAATCGGGTCAGTTAAAAAAAAAAGCTGAGAAGTGATTTTGAAACACAAAAGGAAAGGAGAAGCGTCTGGAAGGACGCCTGGACTTTTAGCGCTGGGGGTTTTACACATGGGGTTGGTGCGCCCCCTACTGGTCAATTCGCCTTTCCCCCTCTAAAACACTCTCTCTCTCTCTCTCTCTCTCTCTCTCTCTCTCATACACACTTATTTTCCCTATAAACCAAATACTTCTCAACAAGGCTTGAAATAATAGAGCAGGTAGCTGGACAATGTGAATATCATCGCTACTCTACTTCGTTAGGCTCATGAATATTAGTTTATTTATTTGTATATTTCCTTACTGAGACTTACAAATTAGGAATAGAAGCCTGAGCCTGCAATCCTCAGACCGCTAGCTTTCACATAGCCTCCTTGATTTTATTCATTGCAATCGTAGTAAATAATAACCAACCGCGGCCCTTACATTTTCCCGTATGTGGAAGAAAACAGACAGTTAACGCTGAGCTCCTCTCCCACCGACTCTCCGCCCCACACATATATGGAGCACGCCTAGTTGTCCAGGCACCATATTTAACTTTGTTGTTGTTTATAATTTAGCCTAAATAGTTGATAACGTCCTTAAAAAAAAATCTTATGGATAATTAAGTTCGAAGAAAAGGGGTGGGTGTGGGAGGCTGTGATTTTGTCTCTGTTAATACAATGATAACTGATGGCTGGTGAGGTATATTTTTTTTTAAAGGGGGGGCGGCACACACATCTTACTGTACATGGAGGCAGTCTCCTAGCGGATTGGGGAAGAGGAGAGGCTGGGAGTGACCCCCCCCAATCCACACACACACAAACGCATAACTAGATGCTTTTTATTGGCACTGAACTCTATAATAACACAGTTAAGAGGTTAAAGTGGCTGGTTTCGCTCTTTGTTAATTGCATTTATCATCTAAATAAGGTATGGAGCTACCTAACAATTGCGTTATCACGAGTATTTACCGCTTTATTTTAATTAGCCGTGTTTTCCTTATCAGTGCAATGAACTGTCTCTGGCATATATACATAATAATGCGCTATAGAAAAATAAGATAAAAGCGATAGCGCATTGCACGCCCCCCACCCGCGCCCAATCTTCACTTTTCCTTTTTCAGACCTAGGTATACACGTATATGTGTCGAGAGATCCTGGCTTCCCTCTTAAACAATATTTGTTCACACATAGGTAAAGATAAACTGAGATAGCGATAGAGTCACCCACGGTTTTATCTTCTGATTCAGACTAACAGTACCTCATTCATTTCCCCCCTCCGCCAATGGTAGGATACAGACATTCTCTAAAGAGAGGCCTGGAGAGCGACGTTTTAATCTGAATGGATTTAAAATTCGTTGCCTTTGGTATAATTTATGGAAATGAAATAAACAGCCCCCTCCCAATGTTTCACAGCGACAGAGTGTTAAAGGGGGGGGGGAGAGTTACTGTTATGAGCTTATTAAGAAGAGGTGTTGAATGTTTTAATGCCTCGGATTTGTATTTACTTTCTCTCTGATCTAAACTACCACTTAAGTCAGCAAAGGCTGGCATATCCCGACGTGTGTGTGTGTGTTCGGCTGCAGGGGGGGGGGGTATATATTTTTATTAGTACGATTATTGGTTTGTCTTTGCTCAGTCTTAACTTACCAAGTTATCTTGTCTTCAGGAGATGGAAAGATTACGGCCCCCTGTTTTATTTTATTTTATTTGGTCCTGAGCTGCAAATAGAGGTTTAACTTGCAGCAATTAGGCGGGAGCTAGCCAAGCATCTTACTATTATGATGCTCGTTAAAAACCCTTCTTTTCTACATCTGCATTTGAGTGTGTTCTCCTGTACTCTTAATCTTCTTATGGAAATGAAGGCGAGCGGCAGGGAACCAGCGGAGACTTAGAGAATGTCCTTGTTAGGATGGAATTTCTCAGCATTGTTAATTAGCAGAGTTTGACGACCACCAGTATTGGGGTGGGGTGGGGGTGGGGGCTCTGTTTAACCACTCACAGACCCTTTGGCTAGGAAGGACCGAGTTCTTTTCTTTATTTAATGTTGTAATTTGAAGGGGGAGGGGACTCTGAAAAGAGCCTCCTGTTTGACAGTTAGGGGCTAAGAGAATTTTTATCTCCCTGTGAAATAATTACTGCCTTGATAACTCAATTGTCTGCAAAAATGTCAACCTGTGACCTCAAAAGTTTTTATTTTATTGCCCCCAAAGATTTCTTTTTAAATAACAAATGTAACGAGTACACAAATACTCTCCCTGTACTCTTTGACTTGCTTGAATACATTTTTCAAAAACCCCATTTTAACATGGTTCTTTAAAACAAAGTAGTCGCCAACTACTGTAAATTCTAGTTATTTCAAAAAGTCACAAGAAAAATGAGTATGCTGAAGAATTTCGGTGGAGGGAGAGATAAGAAATAGTTCCAGGTCCAATAAATCTGTTGGAAAGAAGGGCCCTTCATAGTAGATAGTACATTCAAGAAAGAAATGTTTTGTTTTCACTTTTAAAACTATATTGACAGTTATATATTAAAACTCATCATTGACTGCCAAAAATTCAGAACACCACTCAAATAATGGAATGTCATGCTGTCTTTGAAAGCTAGACACCTTAAAAGCTAGATAAACAAGAAAATGCATCCCTAGAGACTGTTCAGAACTAACTGTAATAAGAGCAAAATAAAAAAATTCCTTCCAGTAGCACCTTAAAGACCAACTAAGTTAGTTCTTGGTATGAGCTTTCGTGTGCATGCACACTTCTTCAGATACCAATGAAATGCACACGAAAGCTCATACCAAGAACTAACTTAGTTGGTCTTTAAGGTGCTACTGGAAGGAATTTTTTTATTTTTTATTTTGACTATGGCAGACCAACACGGCTACCTATCTACTACTGTAGATACTACTATCTACTACTGTAATAAGAGCAGTATAGTAATTTAATATATCATGTAATATAGGATAATATATGCATTTGGTTCATCACTTGGGAATTATTGTACAATATTATTCATCTTGTATGAACTACCATGTAAGTTAATAGTTATATAGTTATATTATATAAACATATTCCACATTCTTAGGACAGCTATATCTTTTTTATTATTATTGAATTTGTACACCCCCTGATACCCGGAGGTCTCATATTATATTCCACCCCAGCCATATGCTAGTATGATCCTATCTATCTTATGCTAGACATAGGCTTATAATATGAGCAACACCAATACTTTTGTTTGTTTGTTTAGCAGCATTCCGAATATGCACCTAACATGTGGACTTCCCTTATGTTAAGAAACATTTCCGTTCTAGAATAAAGGAGAATTCCACTCAGGACTGATTTAAAGTAAACTCAACGTTTTTTCCTATATATCGGTTATGGATTCCTAGATAGCACAAATAACGCAACACCCACACCAATAACTGTGAAAGTGGAACTTTTTTGGGTAGTTGGAGAAAGAGAAAAGGGAGGTGGTGAAAAATGATGTACGTTATTTTATTTCATTTCATTTTTAGAAACTCAGATCACGGTGCTCACAGTGAATTAATAAGAAATCGTGTGTGTGTGAATGCACATTTCAAAATATGTAAACGAGTGGTTTCAGTCTTTAAAATTACTTTTATAATAGTTAAAAACCGCTTATTACTTTGAAATTGCTACCTGAAGGTGTTTAAACTGCTTTGGCTCTTTGTCCAGCAAGCCACCCGATTGTCACTCTCAGATGCCGTATTATGTTTCTTAGGGGGAGGGGGCGACAGTGATTCCTCACTAAACCCAACTCTGCCCCATAAGTCGCCAGACTCTCAGATTGTCTCCCCTCCTTTTACCTCCAACAACCGAAAGAAGGCAGGTCAAGGTTTTTGCAGATAATTCTTTAGTCTTAACTACCATTAATGACGTTATTATATAAGAAAGGAGTATTTCTTTTCTCTCGGTAGTGAGAGAGCCTTGACCGAACTGCCACCCGCGCTCTTCCAGGTTGTCCTACATTTACACACAAACACGCGGTTTCAGATGAAGGACCCCAAGACAAAATAAGATAATAAAAATAAGGTAACAAAAACAAAATCTCCTTAATGAATTCGTCGACCTCAATGGGTACGATGCGACTACCTCTCCCTCTAAAACAACGGGGTTTTGTTTTGGTTTTTTGCTTGTTTTTAAAGAGGTTGTTGGGTATATCCGGTTAGTACTGAAAACAGCGGAGAGGATAGCAAACCACCTGTTAGAGTGATTGGATGAAAGGTCACCGGGCTGCACAGTTCAGGAAACCAAACGGTCCCCTTAATTCCAGAGGGGCTACTCCAGAGTAAGGAGCTTGATGAGTGCATCCTGTAGGTTGGCCTGCGAGCGCTCCAATTGGGGAACAGCCTTTACCAAAGGTGTCATGGGTTTTGAAGACGCTCGAACTCAGGACGAAAGGGAGAAACGTGCTTTGCAAACCCTCATAGTGATCAGCTCCCGCCCGGAAACCTATGTCCCCACTGTGGAAGGATGTGTGGATCCAGGAATGGCCTCCACAGTCACTTACGGACTCACTGTTAAGACCGTTTTCATGGAAGACAATCTTACTCGGCAACGAGTGATTGAAGAAGAAGGAGGAGGAGGAGGCCAGGAAACCAAGGCTTTCATTCATAATGAATGAATTTGTAATAGCCACCAACTCCCATCCCAGACCCCACAAACTAGACGCATAAGATCCCATATTTGTATCCCGCCTCAAGTAACCCAAATTAAATTCCACCCTCAGTTGCCTGTCTGCAAATACTGATCGGAATTTCCATTTCTCTTGGTGGTAAAGGTAGGCGTGATCACCTCTTAACTATCCTGATACTGAGCAAGATTTTTACCCCCAATTCTTCACACATTCTCTTTAAAGTAAATTGCACTGTGTTGCGGTTGAGAGCTTACTTTCAAATCAAGTAGCTTTAGGATCGCAGCCATGGAAAGTAAGTCCCATTCAGTTCGGTGGAAATTTAGAGGGAACGTGTTTAGGATTGGGCTCCTCGAGATACCTTGAGGAGCCCAATCCTAAACACGTTCCCTCTAAAGAATATTACTAATCTGCATCAGACGATCTCGCAGTAAATGCTGCAAAGAGGATTACAATCCTCTCTTCACTCCCAAAAATGCATTGATAGGCAGAGAACAAAGGTAACTCCTCTGCCCCTCTTTGACCACCCTGAATATGGGCAGGGTGGTTAATGCCTATTCAGGGGCACCTAAATCCTCCTTATCTTGTCTGCGCCTTTGCACCAACATCCTAAATAGGCGTCCTGGAAATAAATTCCATAGGATCCAGCGGAGACTAACTTCCAAGTGGTGTGTTTAGACGCAGCTGGCGTCTTTAAAAACCCTCGTAATTACCCTTCTGCTTCAACACCCCACTCCAATACTACTCTATCCCCCATTCTCTCCTTCTTCCGAATAAATGTGATCACACACCCTTGCTTTAAAATAAGCACCCCAGAATCTTGAAAATAAATGCGACATTCCAGGACCGCTAAATAAAGACTCTTTCGGTGCGCTGCGCAGCACCTTTAATCGGAAGTCAAAGTCTCACAGCGCAGAGCAAAGCGTTTTTTCAAGGAAAGCGTGGATAGCTTGCAAGTGACAGCGTCGACGCCATTCCACTTCACAATACGTGTTTTCGTGCTTAAGGTGCCACAAGAATCTCGGCTGATTTTGCGGCAACAACGTAACAGGTCTCCCTTTGAGAAAGGGCGCGCAGAGCGCAGCCTCCGTGATCACCCGTCAGGATCACTTTTGCCTGACGGTTTTTAACAAGCAAACTTTCTTTCCCACTGAAACTTGCTAAATTCCTGTTTAACAGGGTTGCAGTCCTGTGCACACTCACGTGGCAAGAAGGTTCTCTGGTTCATTACTTGGAAGAAATCCCCATTCCTTTCAACAACATGTCAAAAGTAAGATTGTACTAGCTGAGTCTTCATCCTCACACCCTGGCCAACCAAACGCTTTGTGGCGGCAACCCAGAGGAGTGTCAGACGGAAGTAAATTCTGTGGAATGCAGTTCTAGCTAATGTGCTTCGGACCAGAATATACTCGGAAGTAAATCCTATTGATGTCAATAAGCCATATCCAAGCAAATGCAGTTGAGGTCAAAGTACTTCTTCAGCGGAAATGCTTGAATCCGTTTCTAGAAAACTGTAGGTACATTACATTAATAGTACTGTAAATGTGTTCAAGGTCGGACGGCCTGTCACTACTGCTGCAGATTTACTACTCCGGGATTAGTACTCTGATACAATCACATGAATGTTTCAATAATTATAATGGGACTTCTAGTCACGCAGTACTGCCGAGTCCGGGTTTTAACTCAGTTTAAATCCATCTGGGTCGGGGAACAAGCTGCTGGTGTCACTGGAGTCAAGAGCTGCATTCCTGCAAAAATGCTGCGCCGGTCCCATGGACTTCAATAGGATTTAAGCTGCCCAACTGTGCGCAGAGCTGCAACTAATGAGACAGAGATGGACGCGTGTCTCGGGGACAATGTCAACTCTACAAAACTGCTTCCAGCTTAATGGGGGGAAAGCTGCCACAATCCCAAGCACATCCGTTGCGCAAAATAACCCCCATTTTACTTTATGGGGCTTCAAGAAACAGCTTTGGGCTCCTGTGTAACTCTAACTGAAAATTGTGGGACTCTGCTTTCCAGAAAAGCGTTCAGAGTGGTGGGGTATCTTAACTGGGCTGTGTCAGTTCTCCAGGGCCAGGGGTCCGCGGGGCGGGAAGGGAGAAAGTCTCCAAGCAGTTCCGGAGCAGGACTTTTAAATAATTTTGTGTTTGTGTCTATGGGATGAACTTCCTTCCCATTTTAAGAAATGGCCTAGAGATCAGAGCACGTCGATCCGAATCCAAAGAGAGACTTTTCTTTCTATTCCAAACAGACAGGCCTGACAGCGGAGAAGTTCTTGAAAGCTTCTTGTTTTTTGCAACCTCGGAATGCGAATGGCGGACACTGGAAAGAAGGTGTCGGGGGTGCGTACTGAGGCTACCAGTACACCTGATCTACAAGGGCTCAAGGCGAGCAGCGAATATTACCAAGTAAAAATATAAACATAAAGGAAAAAACGTGATAATCTCTGAGTAGGTTTTGTTATGAAATACCTCCTAATTCATTTGCTTCACGATTCACTCTCGACATCAACCCTAATGAAGGGCTGATCTACACTCAGTTCACTAAATACTGTAATGTGGAGCTCACTGATTGATCTGGCAGACAAGAAGAGGCTTCTCCGGCCGTTATGATTCGCAGTGTCAATAATCCCCTCTGGATCGAGCCCAGAGACAACCGACCTCATGTAAATGCGCCTAGGCTGCAGAAGGACTGGGGTGTTTCTTTGAATATTTAGTGAGAGGTCACTTCATAAGTTTTTCAGCCTTGAAAACAAGGTGGCAAGGCCAAGAGAAAATACTGGGAAGCCATCCTCCCTGGAATCCCAGAGAGTCTAATCTAGGAACCTTTATTTTAGTGTTATTTTGGACTTTTGCTTTCATATTTCACCTTCATTCCAAGGAGCTCAGGGTGACGTATAGGGCTCTGCCCCTCTCCATATTATCTTCGCAACAATCCTGTGAGGTCCCTTTGGCTAAGCCGCTAAGGGATGGTGGCTGGCCCAAGGTCACCCAGTCAGCTTCATAGCTGAATGGGAATTTGAACCCTAGTCTCGTCCAACACCCTAACCACCACACCACACTGGCACATCTGCAAATATGTTAAGGAAAACTCATCTGGACGAGGCCTTGGAAAAACTGAGCTCCCACGTACGTTATTTTGAGTCATTGCTGTGGGGTGACTCTAGAGATGTGTTACAGGTGTGCTTGCTCCGCGGTCTAAAAATGGCAAGCTCGAACCTGAGGGATTGGTTCTTAACAGAAACGCTTGTCTAGATGTGAACTTGCTCTCAACATCGTCATCTGAGGTCCTGCTCAGACAGGTGACACACCTTCGGGGGTTAGGCCAGAGGCGACCAGGAAAAGGTTTGTTATTCTGTAATTGTTGTCCTTTCATTATTGGATAGATCAGGTGGTTGCATGGATTGTAGCTTGTTTTGATTCGGATGTTATTGTCTGAGAGCAGCCATGAAAGTTTAGCAGTGGGGAGGCGAAGTATATTTTAATTCTTATGTAACTATCCGCATATAATCTTAATGAAAGAATTCACACTCAGGATGGATGCAGACAGATGGATAGAGAAACAGGCAACGAACGCCTAGATGCATTTTTACTACAGGTAAAAATAAAAGCCTGCCTATCTGAATGCGAATTTCCTGGGAGTCATACACAAGCTACATTTGTTGCTTCCACGTTAACTGCTTGGGTCAGGGTGGTAGGCTTAACCACTTTCAGTCGAAATGTTCCTGCTTAACTGGTGTGCAATGGGGACTCTTTGCAGCAGGGCCCTCCAGAAGGTGTGGATGGACTCTCCATCCTAAAGCTTTTAAAACGGTACATTTTACATGGAGGTTCAAGCAAATGTTAAGAAAGGTTCCGGACAGAAGCATCACGGGATCCGGTGGTTTATACATGTCACTCTGTATGAATAGGACTGATTTCCTCTTACATATAATACTGTATGCACACTCGAATACAGAATGCGCACAGACCCTCAAATCCGTTGCTAGGAAGGGATCTCTTTGGGACGCCGCTCTTCCTTCCAGGCTCCTGCAGCTGCAAGGGCGTTTGGGGTATGGACTTCTGTTTCCCTGAAGGATTCTTAAGCCGTGCTGCTTGCCCTCTCAGATTCCTTTCCAAGGAGGAAAGCGTCCATACCTCGGTGGCGAATTGTCTCTGGCCGCTTCCTAGAGGACCTCTACAAGGGAAACCTTTTCGCTTCTCAAAGCAGAGCGTTTTCACAAGGGAGACAAAAGACTCCGGGTTGCGATGAAGAAGCTGCTCATCGTGGCTTTGTTTGTTTGTTTTGACCGCGGCACCTCTGAAGAGCTCGGTGGAATCTTATCCTTGCCCGATTACTTTTCACACAGGAAACGGGCAAGGACCCTAGAAGTTGGGCCTAGGGCTTACCTAGGACGACCCTCTGGAGGTTTATTCAATCACACCCAGTTCAATGGGGTTGACAGTGTACCTATGACCGCAGTCGAGGACGCAAGCCACGTTCCAGGGCGATACTGCCATTGAACTGAATGAGTCTGGTTTGCCACCGTTTGTTGACGGCACTTCTTTCTCTCTTGCCCCCTCTAAACTCTGTTCGGCTCATAACAAAAGAAATACCACCTCCACACAAAGAGCCCCCCCCCCATGCACCTAACTCCCCACCCACCCCACACAGTACTTATCACATTGGAAACTTTGGGAAACTGAGGGACGACAACTTTCCCGGATCATGAGGTCATACAGATGTGTTTTCATTAAAAACCAGCAGCAAGAGAATTTGATTTGGGAGGCGGCTTGAGACAGAACATGACGATGAAGAATGAAATTTTAGGGATTCAATCCTACACATACTTCTCTGGGAGCAAGTCCCATGGAACTCAGTGGCTCTTACTTTTGAGTAGATATGGATAGGTTCATACAGCCAGCCTTATTGTTGGGACTTAGCTTCAACTGAAATAAAGAGGGCCTGTTTTCAAGTAGCAGTGTTTATGTTACCAATATTTGAGGGTAGAGGATCAGACCCATTAGGATTAAGAAGCATTTATTCAGAAGCAAGTGCCATGATGTTAATGGCCCTTACTCAGTAAAAGTTGTGACCCTGGGATTGTACCACATTCTCCCTTTAGATGTTTATGGATGTGATTGCAGGCTATTTGCTTGTTTTTGACTTTTTACAGACTGTAGTTTTAATTTTTACCCATCTGTTGCTGTCAGCAACTTTGAGCACGTTTTCAAAAGGCTGCACAATTTAAAACAAACGAGTAGGAGTTCTTAGGATTGTGACCTCTGTCTATTGACGAGAAGCTACAAACACAAAGACCAGACATCTAACTCTTCTAGATAGTTTTACATGAGGGAAAGTGGTGAATCTGAACAATTTTATTTTGCTTTATTATTATTATTATTAAATTTTACCAATGTGTTTCCAGATAACGTTGACAAGAAAATTATGGGGGGGGGGATGCTGAAACATTCTCTTCAGAAAGATATACAAAAATATTATTCTTTTGACTGGCAACTTCTTAAGTGTTGTTGTTTTATTACTCTAATCTTTAAAATCTTATTTCAAAAGAAACCTGTTGGCTGGATCCCCCACCCCCAGGAGGGTCTCCAAATATCAGCAAAGAAGTTTCATTATAACTGCAGCTTTTTAAACTATCTCCAGTTATGCTGATTCTGTTGTTTTAGAAGTCCAGCATATGGGCTTTTAATTATTTCCAAATTAAACATATGCCATGATGCCATACTTCTCTCTCTCTCTTTTAAAAAAGTAGATACTTTTTATATAAAAAACGGGGGGAGTTGGAATTATTTTAAAATTATATATATGTTACTTACTTTTTTTTAAGCCTCTTATGAATTGAAGGAGGACTTTAAAAACTCAAGAATGAAGCATTTCACCCCCTTTAAGTAGGATCTGGGCTGGATCCTCGAAATGCTCACTGATGTTGAAAAGGAAACTTTTGCAAGCGCAGTGTGTGGTAGGTACGTCCCTTTTCTATTCTTTGATTTTAATTGCTAGCCTATTTTATCTTGTTAAGTTTGCTAAACTGTATGTGCAAGACACAGAACCCAACACCCAAGAACAAGGTTATTGCTCTACGTAGGACTGGCGCTGTGGCCAACAGGGGGCGCTCAGACATCCAGCTCAGCCCCCGCCTCTCATCTAAGCCCATCACAACCCCGGAAGAAGCGGGTGCAAGCTTGCAAGCTTAGCAGGGTCGAGTACAGATCTTTAGTCCTCATGGATAAAAAGAGATTAAAGGCTAACTTCCGTCTCTCTCCCTCTCTTTCTTTCTCTCCCCCCCCCTTTTTGGTATCAATTTTAACCAACTACAAAAATGTAGAGCTTTTATCCTTTGATGTCTCTCTAGAAAGAAACTGTTACATCAGCTGAGAAATTACATCGTTTGCAGAGCCAACAAATCTAACATGAAGTGGGGGAAATAATTTAATTAATAAATGATCTTCCTTAGAGGCACTTAAAAAAAAGAAGCAGCCTGATCTTTGCCTCCCCCTTTTTTCCCCACCCCGCACCCCACATTACCAGTGCAGTCCTTTCTCGCTGACTGTCGCTGCATCAGATTGAATGTATCAAACAAAAATAAATATCTGCACATTAAACTCTCTTCTCCTGCTGCATTTGTGGGCGATCTTTCTATTAAGGCTTGCATTTATTTATTCCATTCGAATCTATTTTATTTTATTTTATTTTTTAAAATTACTAGAGAGTGCCCGAGAGAAAAGCCAAATCATTAGAGGGGAGAGCAAAACAAGCTAAGAATTAAATACTAAGTCACACATTGTAGCTGGACCCATTTATGATGGAAAGGCTAAATAAAATTGCAACAGCAACCCCCCTCTTTTTTTTCTTTTCTTTTTTTAAAGCCTCTTCACCTGTATTTAAATAGCACGTCTTTAATTACAGCGGTCGGGGATGTATGAGGCTGAAATGAAATTAGCAGTCATTACCAGGCCCTTTAACTCCGTGGTGCTTTTGATCAGCGCTAAATTAGCTTCCCAGTCCTAACAAAGGCTCTATAGCAAGCAGTGGGCTGTAAATAAGACAGCTCGACCTGCCCTCAACACCTTTCCTCTTGTCAATCACAGCTCCGTCATTCAACCCAAGATTAACCTTTATCTATCAAATGCTTTTTAAAAAAAATAATGAAAAAGAAATAGAGGGAAAATCCAAAACACTCACAACTTCGTAAAGGGAGCTACCTCCTTTTAAAAATTAAAATGGGGGGGGGGGGTTCCTGAATTATAATTAGCCTTTTTTTTTTGCATTGTCAGGCGTTCGGTAAGGCTTTTTGTGAAGGCATTGCAGTGCCAGTGAGGGAGAAACCCCCCCTTTCTTTTTCAAGGGGGCTGCAAATCGATAACGAAAGTTGGGGGTGGGGAAGAGAGGCAGAGAAACAGCTGACACCCCCCCCCCACCCCTCCGTGCGCTTAAACTAAAGGCTGATCTTCATTTTACCATTAGGGGGCGCGAGAGAGCAAGCGCAAGCCTCGGCAGCTGGTACCGTACAACACCTTGCAGATTTCAGGTAATGCATCTTCCCCGATTTCCCTCTTCCTTCCTTCCTTCCCTCCCACCCCCGGCTCCTGCCTGCACATCTTCCTTCATTAACCCGTTTCCCGGAAACTCAACGTGCACGGTGTCATAGATTCAGATAGGGCACGGGCAGATCGTCCCCGATAGTTTGGTGTCTTCCTCATTTTTTCATATATATTTTTTAAAAAATCAGTTTGGCTCAACTAAATCTCTTTTTTTCTTGCCAAATGGCGTTTACGGGAAAACACACACACAACAACAAGGCTGCTTCGGACTTCCCGCTCTAATAGGGGCAAACCTTTTTAAAGAAAATCCCCCACACAATTAAGCAATACACGGCTCTTTTGCTCTCAAACCCAAACAAGAAGGGGGGGGGGGGAGGAAGGAAGGAAGGAAGGAAGGAAGGAAGGAGGGATGGAAAGGGGAGAACAATTATTTTATTTTTCCAGAAACTGTACTTTTCAGTCCAAAAAGGGGAGGGTGGGGGGAAGAAGCGGAAGGGAGAGAGTGAGAAATGTTAAGTATTTGCAAAGTGCAACGCTCTTTTCCTGACGGCTGGAACGCAGGAGGTGTGTATATTTCCCAGATCTAATTCCACCCCCCCCCCCGCCCCTCAAGTCTCGGAAAAGGCAAGTAAAAGCAGAGACTGGCAGTGCATGTCAAAGTTGGTGCAAGTTACTTACAGGTTTCTGCCACTCCACTTTGGGCTCTCGGCTCGGAGGGCGTTTGATTGGCAGAAGGAAGACAAAGTCCGCGGGGGCTCCTCCGTCCCAGCTCGGCCTCCTCGGGGGCTTGGAGCACTTTCCCCCGGACGGCGGCACTTGCGGATGCTCGGAGGCTCCTCTCTCGCGCCCCCCACCCCCGCCAGCCCCCGCGCTCCAGCCTTCCTCTTCTTCTCCAGCCAGAGTGAATCCAGTTCCGTTTTTCTTCCCCCGGCAACCCGGGTTGCCTACACATCCTTCAAATCCTAGTCCTAGCTTTAAACTGCAGCCCCTGGAACAAGGGGGGAGAGGGAGAAAGAGAGAGGGAGAGAGAGAGAGAGGGAGACAGGGAGAGAGGAAAATCGTTTATGGTATGGCTTAAAAAATCCAAATGGCTGATTTTGTGTGTGTGTGTGTGTGTGTTATAAGAATGCACCCACAACAACAAAAAAGTCAATTCTCCGTCTCTTTCTCTCTCCTCCTCTCTCTCCCTCAACCCCCCCCCCTCCGTCCGCAGAGGAGAATAAGAATAAAGAATAAAAGCTTTATATTTTTGCAGTGGGTATTCAAAGATAATTTGATGCTATTGTTTCTGCTACAGATGGTTCTTTTTAATACAATAACAGTGCGCTTTGTGCATGCCACACACAATACAAATCGAAAAGCGTTTTCCTGAATAACCATTTTGTTCTCATTTGTATAGGGGCAACAAAAGGCGCCGTGAAGTAATGGGGATTCTGTTTATTGAAGCCACAGAATAGGGGCTTGATAAAGATTTAGGTTTGGTTGCCCCCCCCCCCCGCTCCCGCCCAATGGAGGCTCACAAATGGAAAAGGACTTCGCAAGACCTAGCCTCTCTCCTATTATTATTATTATTATTATTATTATTATTATTATTATTATTGCTATAGATCTATTTCTTTTTAAAGATGGGGGCTTGTGTCTCCCGCTCGGGTCTTAATCAGCCCTAACATCTGTGTATTTCAATGGGGCGGTGGTAGTAGTTGGGGGGTGGTATCCATTGCTTAAAAGGAAAAAGGGAAATTAGAATTACAGAAGAGGGCATGAGAAGGGTATTATTGGATATGCAATACTGAAGTGGACCACACATTTGTACACATTTGTGCGTCCGTGTCTATGCCCTGGTTCTCCCCCCCCCCACAGGGTTTCAACAGATCCTCCAGTCCAAGCTGCGTGACCAAGGAAGAGACGCTTGCCTCTCTCTCCACCCCCAGATCAGTCCGATCCAGCTCCACAAAAAGTTTTCTTTAGACAATCCCACAAGCAAATGACAGTCAATAGAACCTAATGGCGACACTTTCAAGGACCTCGGTTTAATTGGGCTGTAGATCAAGCTAAAACATTCGCCACTCGAAAAGGCTATCTTCACATCTAATCTCTGCAACGCAGGGCACCTACTCTGAAAGTATTCAAGCTTTCCCCCACCCGGCTCGTTCCCTCTCCGGTCCTGCTCAGCCTTCAGCCCCGACGCTGCTGCGAATCAACGCGCTTCCTTTTCTTCTGCACCGTCACGTCTGAAGGGTCCCTCCCACCTAAGTTTAACACGCATCTCTGCTCCGTCAAGATTACTCGTCCTTTTAAGCGCCCCTAACCTCTCCAGAATGGATTCGATTCACAAGGACGTTTACACAGGATAAGTTCATCCGTGACACTTCCCCTCAGCACTGCTTGGGTTCTCCCCACCCCCCTGCGGTGGCGAGGGGCGATTCGGATCCCGGCGATTCCTCCCCAGCCCCCAGCACACACTGGCAGAGAGAGGAGGCACACGAAAAGGACACCGGATTGTGATCCGGGGCATGCAATCCCTAGCAAAGCAGCCTCCAGAAGGAAGAAGGCATTGTTTCCATATATTTCAACTCGAATCGGTGCTAAAAGTTAAACTGGATAATTTTAAGTCTCAGCTTTGTCACATGAGCACGACTGTTTCCCCCCCTCTCCAGTGGAGACACCCACCCACCCTCGTTCGTTATTTGCCACGAATAAATTAGCAGCGCTAATTGGGGCGACGGGAGATGCCCGGTTGTCGACGGGGAGGGGCCACCTTTCTCGGATTCCTGGGAAAGGAGGCGCACGAGGCGCAGAAATCCTTCCCACTCCAACGCCTTTAGCAAACCGAGTTGCGGGCGCTTGCTTCGCACCGGAGGAAGAAGGCGTCCATTGGCCGAAGAGGAGCGCTTAGAGACAATGGGAGCGCGGCGGGGAAGTTGGGGCGCGGGGCTCTGTGTTCCTCTACCTTTCTTTAGGAATTGATGCTCCGGTCCCAGCCGCTTCTGTAACCCTGTCCTGACCGTAACCTACCTCCGTGACTTTTTAACCTTGGGGGGGGGGGAAGGAGTGCCACTCTTTAATTAGTTTTCCCACATCGCACTCCCCCTCTTCCAGCATATAAAATGTGCTTCCCCCTTGCAGTCTTCACTTTTCCTTTTTAATCCCCCCTCCCATTATTGGTTTAGAGGCCGCATCTTGGAAAGTCACCTAATAAGGGATTATTGGGGAATTAGAAGTGACACGCGCCAAAGCCAGCCCCTCCCCACACCACTTCGGGGGGAGCAGGCGCCCGGAGAGCGGCATTTCCCACAGCACGTGGCTCGCCTTGCCCCAATCCTTTCCCCTTCCCTCGGCTTGTTCAGAGCAAGCAAGAGACCAGGAACCGTGTTCCAGAGGTCGTGGGAAAGGCGTTGGGCGTCTGTGCCTGCAGAAATGGAGCCAATCTTTAATAGGGCGTGTATACTCCGAGATTGTTCCTGGAACCTGGAGCCACAAGTCACATAAGCCAAAGTAATGGGATATGAGGACAATCGTTTCCTGATCTCAAGCCCCACTACCTGGAATTAAGGTCCGTTGAAATCAACAGAACCATAAATTGATATTTTCTGAGAGGAGGGGCGAGATACGGTATCTCACTCCTAGCTGAAACAATGAGGCGAAAATTGACCAACTCCACTTTTCTTTCTCTTAGACTCAAATAATACGATGCATAATAACCCACATTTAAGCAGGAAGGGGAAGGGACGCTGCTTCACTTCGGCTTAGCAGATTTGTGGATCGCAGCGTCAGAGCTTCTTTCATTTAGTCCCGCAGATTTTAGTAGGAGTTATTCGGCTTAACGGTTCGTAGCACTTTTCCGAAGAGACGGTGGCAATTCTCCTATACCCTCGCATCCCATTTTTAGGCTTTCTGTCCCCCCGCCTCACTTTTTTGCCTTCCCCCTTTCTTCTGAAGATTCATTGCGCTGGCTCTTCATTTTTGAAAGACCATTTAAGCAGAGAGAATAGCGGGGATTATTACCAACGTCTTTTAAAACGAGCCTAAGGATGAAGTATAAATTAATTATATGACGCACCCCACCACCCTGACCCCATAAGCTTGTTTAACTTGACAGCCGGTCCCTCGATTGCAACCGATCTTGCTTGTCGAGCTGCCACCGTCGCCTCTGCGCGCTCACACGGGGAGTCAATCCATCTATCCCAGAGTAAGCAGCGCGCCGAAGGACCGTCCGCGCCGCAAGGACTCAGGCGTCCGGGCTGCAGCCTTAACGCTCTGGGCCAAAGGCGGTCCGCAAAGCAGTTAAGCTGAAATGCTCCTTTAGGCTGCCCCCTCCTCGCTCTGTATAGATGGCGATTCTGATGGGGTCATGACTTCCAATCCTCATCTCACGGGAGGAGCTCCCAAGGGATTGCCTGGGGCAGTCTCCAGTACACGGAGGAAGGGTGGGTCTGGGCGTCTGAAGGTAACACACACGGCTTTACGCACGCGGGCTGTTGGCCTTCACTGGGCCGTGGATCGGGAATATGCCGAGATCCTGCTACCACCACCACGATCAATGATCACTAATCCGGTTTAGTTAATACTAACTGATCCCCAATCCCTTGCTTCAGCGATGGAAATGCAGATGAAGAGAGGAGTCTCTTCCAACAGGATCTGAAAATGGGGTCCCTTAAAGTGGAAGAGCAGAAACAGGGAATTCCGCCAAACAGAAAAGCGCCCCGCAAACTTTGTGGAGAATCGCGATTGGCCAGGAAATAAAGGAACCCGCCATCACGATTCCCTTCTTACCTCAGGAGGAAATTTACAGGCGCTCCAACTTTAATACTGTCGGTAATGTGTAAATAACACAGAAATCAAACACAAATAATGCATATAAAGGACCCGTTTGAAGGCGGCTTGCCTAATTCGGCTCAACAGTTGTAGATGGGTCTGTCACAGAGTTCTTCTCGGTTGGCGTCTCTCTGTGCCTGTTTAGATGTCTAAAAGTTATAGGAAACGGGTTGCTGACCACATAATCAGAACATAAAAGAGAGTGAGAGATGAATATCTTAATAGCTATCAAGGCATGTTTTGTGTACGTGTATGCATGCAGAGCTTTCTCTAGAAAGGCAGACTGATAATCCTATACCACTATGTCACTTTCAAATAACGTGATCCCCAAACTGGTTCAGGCGACGCAATACACGGATTAGGAACCAAATTGGCTCCAAGGTCTGCTTCTAACAGCCTGATCCACATCTTGGTTCCGCCTCTCCGGACTCAAGCCAGTACAGTTGCATTGCACAAGGCAGAATCATTAACGTAGTCAGGACTTTTCCATTGGAATGTGCATCACAGGCAGAACACACTTTACCGCCACAGTTTGTTTCGTTTCGTTTATTATTACATCTTATATCCTAACTGACCTCCCAAAAGCACAAGGTGGCCACACCCTTCTTTTATCCGCCTCCCATTTTATCCGCTAAGTGCTTCGGCTTAATTGATTTGTGGATCGCGGTGGAACAATCTTAAGAACAGATGGGGTCGGGACGACGACAATCAACGTCGTTCCGCAATCTATATCCATCTTTTTCAGGCTCCTAAACTAAAAATTGGCCGGTCTAAAGCGTGTGAGTCTTGAAAGTTTCTTTTCCGAATCTCGTTAATCCAACAAGTTCCAAAAAGGCTGCCGCTCTCTCTTCGCCTCTGGGGCACTTCCATCCACAGCCAGGTTCAGAAGAGGCACTTAAATTATGCTAAATTTAATGGGAGCCAAAGGCTTAAGTTCAAGGACCGGGGATGACTGATTTTAGTTATTAGGGAGGGCTGCGGGTAAAGGAAGAGGCAACTGTATCTCTGCCCAACTTCCAGAGCTAAAGAAGAGAAATGTTCACTCCGAGTTGATATTCTTTTTCTTATACAGTACTAACGTCTGTATCCTAAAACGAGCTAGTTCTGAGAACAAATTCTAATTAAGTGGGCTTATCAGGAGCCAAAATGATTTAACTTTATTTTTTTTAATAAATAAATTCCCATCTGTTGAGTACTGTGAATTTTCCTTCACCTCCGTCTGAACGTCTCCGGAAATATATTAATTATATTATCTAGACCAGTTATGTTTGTCCTGAATTAACCCAACACAAATAACGCTTTGGATCTTAAAAAAGACTGTCCTGACACAATCCATTCATATAGACAGACTTCCAAGGAGAAATGAAGTTTCACAGGAAATTAAGTTTCATTAACATATTTCACCTGGAGGTGAAGTCCCATTTAAATCGATTTACTTCCCCGTAAATGGGTGTCTGTGCTGCGTGCAAATTTAAGTTGAACTCGCTTCTATTCACCGACACGTATAAATTCATTCATCTAACAACACGACGGAATAATTCGGATTGGAGCAGATTTAAATCTCATTGAAGTCAATCGGACTACAGCTCAGTCTGTGGCCGAGTAAAGCGAAAGTACTTCGATTACACGAGGGTTTCACGTTTTACCTTTTCATCACGTCAATGCACCAAACACCACTTACTCTGGAGGAAGCCCATTGACATAAAAATTATTTCGGAGTAAAGATATTGTGGCTCACAGCAATTGGATCTGAAATGTACCAACAGGATTATGGATCGGGCTATCTACACAGTTTTAATGCGTGACTTCAGTTTAATTGGGCTGAGAACTGGATAACCATGTTTATGGAAGAGAACCGCAATTTTGGCATCCTATGTAACACCCTTGTCATCGCATCCGGCAATGCTTGAGCTCAGTTGTAGCCGCAAGACCGGTTACCCGCCAAACGGCAGGATCGGACTCCGGAGTCCGCAACAGCCCGATTCTAAACACAGCAGAATTAGAAGTCAATTTCCATGGCGATCAATTGGTCTGACTTCCAAGTAAACGTCTTTGGGGTGAGGAGGCAAAACCTGTGGGCATCATTTCTCTACAGCCGGAGCAGCAACTGCTACAGATTTCTCCAGCAAACGTCTACGCAGGAGCTGCGCTGTCTATGGAAGTTGCCCCAAAAACTACCGCTCAGCAAGAGGAATTAACTCATCTTTTACTGCGCCACTTGAAACGGATAAGCCGATGTGTGCGTGCGCCCGGGGGTGGGTCGCATTCCTCCTCTGAAAGCCCTCCGCCCTAAAGCATTTCAAGACACACAGATACCAACTACCAAAGTGTTGCGAAGGTTCGGGAAATGACAACTGGAAACTGGAAACTCTCTTGCTTAAGCCCTGCTTAAAGTGAGCTGGGCTTGCACAAGAGGAACGCCCCGGTGGATTGGGCCCCAGGTCCTTTCCGGATAGTATTTTTAATTCTGAGTTCTCACATATCTAGTTTAGAACAGCCGTGTGCAGAAAAGTCTGCGCCTCGCAGCTTCCACCCACAGCCTACAGCCACATTATCCAGACAAGACAAACCTTGCCTCCTCGGAGATGCGGCTTCTTGAGCTTCCACCCAAGTGGAAGTTTTGCTTAGCCGAGAGTCCCGTGCTCTACGCGCCGGGAGGCAGGAAATATGTCACCAGGCGTTTCCACACTTGCTACTCAAAACAATTATTATTATTATTATTATTATTATTATTATTATTATTATTATTATTAGCATTACCATATTTCAAATCTAAAATCTGCAACTGCTAGAAAGTATAATGGATGTCCTTTCTAATCTGCATTAGCAGCAATTTGGGTGTTTTCACACCAGGCTTAAACTGGTTTGTGCTTAAAAACTTTACATTGGCTAGAAGGAACACTTGATTTCTCAACCCACATGAACGGCATTCCCGTGTTTTGGCACCTGAGGCTTAAGTGATCTTCTAGCTAGCCCCTATTCATGTATTTATGCCAACCTCTAATCACTGTTAACGTAGAAGAGAACGTGGAGCAGAGACATTTGTAATGCTAATGAGCATTCTGGCCAATGCTGGCTTTACATACACTCTGGCTAATGCCTAAGAAACTGAGCTGCGAACAACAACAACAAAAACCCACGTTTTAACCTCTCCATGAACTCAATAGCTCCTTTGGCAAGATCAGCTCTGCACCCACACTACTGGGATAACAGCAGAGAGAGCTTTCCTTATAAGGTTGTTTCGATATATATGAATACCTTTGAACACTCTAAAATGTTAAAGAAATAACAAAGACATTTGTAATGCTGGTTGAATTAACAGTCATTCTAAGCCATACATGTGAAATTACCCCCGTGAAATCACAAACTGCAGAAGGGGCTCAGATGTGCTTTTTGACTGTTGAGCGATATCCTGCACAGCAGCCACTGCTTAGCTGAACACCCACGAATATGTTTCCCTTCCTTGATACACTTTTACAATTCGCAGTCAAAGGATTTATGGAGTGGTCAAAAACGGGTTTTCTTTTTGTAAAAGATTTGCAGAAGAGTATGTATGAAACCAAGGAATGGTACTACTTATTCTGAATCAATCAATCAATCAATCAATCAATCAATCAATCAAGATCTTAAGAATTCCTTAGCATCCTATCTTAAGGCATAAGGACCATTTGCTATTACTGTACAGTATAAATCTCTCTCTCTCTCTCTCTCTCTCTCTCTCTCTGTGTGTGTGTGTGTGTGTGTGTGTGTGTGTGTGTGAACATTTCACAAAATAACCTTCCCCAAAGTATAGATTTTGACAAGTTTATACAGATGGATAGGAAGATGATGCTTAAAATATCACTGAATAAACTCATGATGAGTAGTTTTGGTAGTTCAGTTCTTACATTTCCTCCTGAAATTCTCCCTCTAAAAATATTTTCTGTATTCCACATCCATTATCTCTTCAATAGAGAAAGGGTTAGCATTAAAACCTCTCCCCATTAAACATTTCCCCCATAACAAGGCTGGAACTTGGTTTTAGTCTGCTTGCTGCCACTGCTATCGCCTCACACCATAGCCAATGGAGGTTGAAAGAAACCTTTCAGAATTAAGACGGCTGGCAATTGTAGTGCATTACATAGATTATAATGTGAAAAGTATTGTGTATCTTTCCACCATTAAAGGAGGCTGAGAGGTTTTAAAGTTTTCAAATTAAAGTGCAGCTTATCACAGGGAAAATGTTTCTGCTGAAGTCCCTCGACACACACTTGGTGGGTCAGTCACCCCCCCCTAATGCTTCCTACAACCTCCATAAATTGCTCCTCCGCCTCCACCTCCCAATTTTCTGTCTTTTACAGGTAGATAAGACAAACTGACCCACCACTGAATTATTGTTCAGCATCCAAACCAAGGAAAAATGGTGAAATGGCAAGTCTGCGAGAGAAGGCCACTAGATCTGCTCACTTTTTCCAAACATTATAACATACTACCTATAAACCACAAATTAACTTTTCCTCTATAATGTGCCGGGGAAATTGTTCAGACAATTAAATGTGATCGAAAGCACCTTCAAACGACCAAAACGTTTAAGGAACAGATTTGTCTTTGTCCCAGTTGCAATTCATGGCCCCAAAAGAGGGATGTTTACAAGCTCTGATTGCTAGGCCAATACTGATATCTGAGAACTGTCTCATTCATATTACAGGGAGAAAATAACTCTCATTATTTGCTACAGAATTCCTTGTCACCAGTTGCTATAGTGCCAGAAATACCTTGAAAGCTATGTAACCACTTGCTATCGCTCAGGATTTCCTCCAGAATACAAGAGTATGGGATTTAGAATCCTGCAATGTATTTTAACTCTTTCAGCACCATGACCTCCAAGAAAATGTGTTCAATTGAAAACTGAGCTAATTTACGGTGTAGTCTTCACCCAATTTACCAGCGAATTTCTGCACAAATCCCATTGAAGTGAATGGGACTTGCATTAGGATCAGGCTATGAGTCTTCACTGAGATTAAAACCACCTAAGATTCAACAACTTTGCCTCTGTCCTCACCCAAAAGGAGGTGTCCAACTTTGTGATAACAGAATAAATGATGTAAGGAGGGAGCTGTAGACCAAGATAGGAAAAGAGGTGGTAAGGGAACACTTAACTACTTTAAATTAATTCAAATTTCCAGGGCCTGATGAGCTGCACCCAAAGGTACTAAAGGAGCTTCTGTCTATAATCTTTGAGAATTCTTGGAGAACAGGTGAGGTCCCTACAGACTGGAGATGGGCAAATGTTATTCCCATCTTCAAAAAGAGGAAAAAAGAAGACCCAGGTAACCACTGACTGATGAACTTGACATCGATACCAGGAAAGGTCCTAGAACAGCTAAATCAACAGCTGGTCTGTGAGCACTTAGAAAAGGTGCTGTGATACTATTTTTAAAAATAAATAAATAAATTCCACCCATCTAGCTAGGTTTCCCCAGCCACTCTGGGCCGCTTCCAACAAAATATTAAAAATACAATAAAACACCAGTCATTAAAAACTTCCCTAAATAGGGCTGCCTTCAGATGTCTTCTAAAAGTCATATAGTTGTTTATTTCTTTGACATCTGATGGGAGGGTGTTCCACAGGGAACATGTCATGCCAGACAAATCTCATTTCTTTCTTTTTTTATGGCGTTACAAGCTTGGTGGATCAGGGGAATGCTGTGGACATAGTGTATCTTGATTTCAGTAAGGCTTTTAACAAAGCCCCCCCATAATATTCTTGTGAGGAAGCTGGTAAAATGTGGGTTGAATGAGGTAACTGGTAGACATGGGCATAGCAAGGATTTTTTTTGGGGGGGCAGCCTTATCAAGAGAGGCAGAACCGAGTGAAATGCGATGCAACTGGTCAGTTAGTTAAGTATTTTTATTCGTTTACTTGATTACGGGGGCAGCTCCCCCCTGCACCATGGTTTCTCATCATCATGGGGGAAAGTGAGAAGTGCAGTGCTGCAGGGGTCTGTCCTGGGTCAAATATCTTAAGGGCTGCCTTATGGAAGATGGAAAAAGCTTGTTTCCTCCTGCTCTGGGTGGCAGGGCTCAAACCAATGGCTTCAAGTTACAAGAAAGGAGATTCCAACTAAACATCAGGAAGAACCTTCTGAGAGTGAGAGCTGTTAGACAGTGGAACTGTCTCCCTTGGCAGGTGGTGGAGTCTTCTTCATTGATGTTTTAAAGCAGAGGTTGGGTGGCCTTCTGCCACGGCGGCTTTAGCGGAGATTCCTGCATTGCAGGGGGCTGGACTAGATGACCCTTGGGTCAACTCTACAATTCTATGAAATGGGAAGCAAATCAGAGTCACTTCAACTTTCAGTGTTGCAATATACATTTGGGATAGTTTTGGCAAACATACTGTATTTTTCGCTCCATCAGACGCACCAGACCATAAGGCGCACCTAGGTTTGGGAGGACGAAAACAAGAAAAAATTATTCTGAATACCAGAAGCCAGAACAGCAAGAGGGATCTGATTTCTGGGATACCGTGTGGCTGTTCTGGCTTCTGGGATAACCGTGCCAAGCCTCTTCAGGGCAGCGGGATGAAGGCTCCCCCTGCCCAAAGAGGCTGTGGCAGAAGCCAGGACAGGTGCGTCGCTGAAGGGGAGCTGTGCAGAGAGGGAGAACTGCGCATCTCTGTGCAGCGCCATTTGCTCCATAAGACACACTCACATTTCCCCTTACCTTTTAGGAGGAAAAAAGTGCATCTTATGGAGCGAAAAATACGGTATATAGATATAGATACAGTGGTACCTCGGAACTCAAACGGCTCCTTTCTTGAACATTTCGGCTCCCAAATGCTGAGAACTCAGAAGTAAGTGCTCCGGCTTTCGAATGTTTCTCGGAACACAAAGGTCCGACGCGGCTTCTGCTGTGCAAAAATCTAGCTATCGGCCAATCGGAAGCCAGGCCTTGGAACTTGAACGTTTCGGAAATTGAACGGTCTTCCAGAACGGATTACATTCGAGTTCCGAGGTACCACTGTAATACAGAAAGAGACTTCTGCATGCCTCTGTATACCATTTGCTGGGGTTCATTGCGTTCATGTCCTCTTGGAGGACTCCCCATATGCATCTAGCTGGCCACCGTGGGAATGGAATGCTGGACTAGATGAGACTTTGGTCTGATTCAGGGGAGCTCTTCAAATAATAAACAAACATACAAATAGTAAACTTATTTCCAAATGTGGATCGCTGGCCCTGATGTTGGGAAAGATGGAGGGCACAAGGAGAAGGGGACGACAGAGGACGAGATGGTTGGACAGTGTTCTCGAAGCTACCAGCATGAGTTTGACCAAACTGCGGGAGGCAGTGGAAGACAGGAGTGCCTGGTGTGGTCCATGGGGTCACGAAGAGTCGGACACGACTAAACAACTAAACAACAACAACAATAGAAGTACCAGCAGGCTTGGGGGAATCCCAAGGTTTGCAGAAGTATATAGAAGTATATAAATAAATAAAAACCCTAAAGGGGTGTGTGGAATCCCAAAATAGACCAATGAGGACAGAGCATGTTCGGTGGGAATATTATGTAGGGAAGCAGAAAACTGGGTGAGCAGGAATCAAATGGCACATCAAAGAAAAGGGCATGGCTGGAATCCTAAACTGGAGCACTCTATACTGTAACATTTTTCTGAAAGTGCCACATGCAATAAGAAAAGTCAACAATCTAAAACAGTTCTTCATGGGAGGGTGGGGCCCTGATTGACTCCAGCTACAAACGTTGAGGTTGCTGAACAGACTCTTGGGTTGGGGCATTGTTAGGGGTTTTTGCTGGGTGGGAGGTTGTTGCTGTTATTGATATTATTATTTGTATATTTATTTTAGATCTTATGGTAATTTACCGTATTTTTTGCTCTATAAGACTCACTTTTTCCCTCCTAAAAAGTAAGGGGAAATGTGTGTGCGTCTTATGGAGCGAATGCAGGCTGCGCAGCTATCCCAGAAGCCAGAACAGCAAGAGGGATTGCTGCTTTCACTGCACAGCGATTCCTCTTGCTGTTCTGGCTTCTGAGATTCAGAATATTTTTTTCTTGTTTTCTTCCTCCCAAAAACTAGGTGCGTCTTGTGGTCTGGTGCGTCTTATAGAGCGAAAAATACGGTATGTGGAAATTGTTTAATTTGGTTCTGTACTTTTTGGTGTTTTATTTATTGTTCATGACTACTATTGTTACATTATATAATTTTTTTCATGTTGTTGAGCATGGTTTGAACTATGGAAAGGCAGCATACAAATTAAATGATGGGTGCATGCATGCATGTATGTATGTATGTAAAAATACTAACCACTTAAGCTGATGTACTTGTACTCAGAACTGGCAGATTCTGATCCTGAACAGATTTTCCTTGATGCAATGACTGACTGAGTTCTGTGTCAGTGCCACTGACTTCACTGTGAGTGCCTTGTAAGTACCGTATTTTTCGCTCTATAGGACGCACCTTTTCCCCTTCAAAAATGAAGGGGAAATGTGTGTGCGTCCTATGGAGCGAAGACGCCATAGCCCCGCAACCCTCTCCCGGCTGGAGAGGTGACGCGCGGCTATGGCAGGAACCTCTACAGCCCCGTGTCACCTCTCCAGCCGGAGAGCGCACGCGGGGGGCTAAAGCAGCCCCCCGCGACCCTCTCCCAGCTGCAGAGGTGACACGCGGCTATAGAGGCTCCTGCCATAGCCGCGTGTCACCTCTCCAGCCGGGAGAGCGCGCGCGGGGCTAAAGCAGCCCCCCGTGACCCTCTCCCGGCTGGAGAGGTGACGCGCGGCTATGGCAGGAGCCTCTCCGCTGCGCCTTTCCACTGCTCCCTGACCTGCTCTTTGGGGCTGGTGGTGGGCTTCCCCCCGCCAGCCCCAAAGAGCAGGTCGAAAGGAACCTGAAGCCTGGAGAGCGAGAGGGGTCAGTGCACACCGACCCCTCTCGCTCTCCAGGCTTCCAAGGTAGCCGCCTGAACGCACCTTAAACGGCACCTTGTTTTAGAGTAGGAAAACAAGAGGGGGAAAGTTCTCCCCCTCTCTGTGCAGCGCCTCCTGCCGCTTCACTGAAGGGGCGCTGGGCAGAGAGGGGGAGAATTTTTTCCCCCTTGTTCTCCCCCCTCTAAAACAAAGTGCGTCCTATTGTCCGGTGCGTCCTATGGTGCGAAAAATACGGTATACACAGATTGAACATACCCACAACACTGAAGAGAATAGGACATTCCTTGCTCAGTGCATCTGTTGAAGCCCTGCAGTACTTCGATTTGTGACCTTGAAATCAATGGAACTTATTTTCAAGTAGCACACATGGAGTTGTATCCAACTTTAGTCCTACTCAGAGTAGACCCATTAAAATTAATGGAGATGGCTAAATTAGGTCCATTATTTTCAATGGGTCTACTTTGAGCATAACTTAGTTTGATACAGCCTGTGTTTAGGATTGCTGGTCCGGGAAAATGCTGATGAAATCGGTTAGGTACAGAAGGTTAACATTAAATGAGACAGCAGTTTGAAGGTTAATACCTTTTGTCCAATGATGCTGATGGAATAACTCCAGAGAAGGCAGCCTTTTATTTACATTGAAAGACAGGATCCATCCCAGCCCCAAAGCATTTTGTTGCCTTGAAGAGGGATCATCCAGGATCCCACTGCAGCAGATGCTGCTGGGGTCCTCCTCTCAGATCACACACCACTCCACATCAGCTTCCCTTAAAAACATTGCTATTTGAAGTGATCTATTGGATTGTTTGTGGGCCAGCCCAGTAAAAATAAATCTATCCTGAATTATTTTTCTTATTTACCAAGACTTATGAGAGAGAGAATGAGTGTGGCGAGAGTGATGAGAGAGAGATTGTGTGTGTCTTCCACTCCTCCAATTAGCAAGGAAAGAGCAGCCCTCAATTGGAAATTCCTCTGGGCTAAATAAAGCCGAGTTCCACCTGGTCCTTGCCTCCCTTTGTGTATTCAACATAATTAAGCCATAACAGGAATGTGGAGAGGGCTATTACCAGACCTGCACTCATCTTTGTGGTTTCATACAGTCTCCTACCCAGACCTCCTTTCCAACTTCATTGCTGTTGCCCATATTGATCAGTTATTCTAAAGGAAGCCTTGGTTACTCACACAGAGATCCAGGGTACCCCAACTTTAATGGGATATTTGCTGAATTCAGATGGATTTCTTTTTTAAAAATTCTGTCACTTTTCTATCCTAGAAAATGTCCTCAAGACACCTCATGCATACCTTTTAATCTACGTTTGCTTCGTTTTAAAAAATCTAAGACACAATTAAACCCAACTGAAAACTATAAAAGAGGACAGAAACAGCAGCAATATATTATCTGGCCAGATCTCTGAAAATGCCCATAACGTAAGAACTAAAAGACCAAGGAAAGCTTGTCTATTGAATTTCCTTCAGTAGGGAGTATGACTGGGAAAGCACTAGAGAAAAGGTGGTGCCCCTGTAACTATCAGCCTGATTTTAGAAAGCTAAGCAGAGCCAGCCCAAGACATTTTGCTGTCTGAGGAAAAGGACAAGATGGTTCTCCCTCATATACAGAAGCTGACTGGACTGGTAATTGACTCTTATTTTAACACTGGCAATGGAATAGCACCCCCCATGCACCTAACAGCAGCAGGCTAGTTTTTTGGGGTACATGACAGACTGTGACATACACCACTGATTTCCAGCAGAGGGGAATGACCAGGGAGCTCTGGAAGAATGACAAGGGTACCTCCAATATCTGCTGCCTGAAACAATTGGCTTACTTTACCTAATGGTGAGGTCAGCTCTCTAGCCAATGCATGCTATGGTCTTAGGAACTTTCAGCATAATATTGTGCCCTGCTTTGGAGATAATTTACCCAAGCTTGCATCAAGTTCAGTCACAGTCTTCCCTAGGTCCACCATTCTTCAAGTGTGAGATGGGATTCATATATCTATGGAAAACTTTTCTCTTTTTTTGTCTGATCCACATGTTGCAATGGGATCAGAGTTCTTCTTGTTCTTCTTCTTCTTCTTCTTCTTCTTCTTCTTCTTCTTCTTCTTCTTCTATCACTCGTAGCCAAGTAAGATTGTCTTCCATAAACAGAGTTTTAATAATGAGTCCGTGACTGTGGAGGCCAATTCTGGATCCACATGTACTTCCACAGTGGGGACATTGGTTTCTGGGCAGGAGTTGATCATGGTGTGGATTTGCCAAGCGTGCCTTCCTCCTAGCATGTTTCTCCCTTGTATCCTGAGTTCGAGTGTCTTCAAAGCCCATGACACCTTTGGCAAAGGCTGTTCTCCAACTGGAGCGCTCGCAAGCCAGTATTTCCCAGTTGTCAGTGTTTATATTACCTTTTTTTTTAGATTTGCCTTGAGACAGTCTTTAAACCTCTTTTGTTGACCACCAGCATTACGCTTTCCATTTTTAAGTTCGGAATAGAGCAGTTGCTTTGGAAGACGATCATCAGGCATCCGCACAACGTGACCAGTCCAACGAAGTTGATGTTGAAGCATCATTGCTTCAACACTGGTGATCTTTGCTTCTTCCAGTACACTGATATTAGTTCGCCTGTCTTCCCAAGTGATGTGTAAAATTTTTCGGAGATACCATTGATGGAATCTTTCAAGGAGTTGGATCAGAGTACAGTGGTACCTCGGGTTAAGTACTTAATTCGTTCTGGAGGTCCGTCCTTAACCTGAAACTGTACTTAACCCAAACCTTTAGCTAATGGGGCCTCCTGCTGCTGCCGCGCTGCTGGAGCACGATTTCTGTTCTCATCCTGAAGCAAAGTTCTTAACCTGAAGCACTATTTCTGGGTTAGCGGAGTCTGTAACCTGAAGCATATGTAACCTGAAGCGTATGTAACCCGAGGTACCACTGTACTGGGTAAGTGGTACACTGGATGACTATATTTAAGTTTAATCAGCCAGATAAGCGGAGACTATGATTGGACAGGACACAGTAGATGAGCTGGATGGGAAAATTAATGTCCTACACTCCCCCCAAAGGAAAAGCTTTGCAGCCAGAGGGTGCTCCTGGACCTAGCTTCACTCCTGGAGTCCCAGGCTTAGAGTGACTTTTTCCAGCTTTGATTGATTCACAAATGTACAGTGTATATATGTGGGTTATCTTGAAGATAGTCTAGAAACCACTGCCTCAGGACTGAAGAGCATAATATACTGTGATCATATTACGCCTACTTTGAAGGCACTATCTTATTTACACTTACTTGGGCCTCAGTCCACTGGACTCAATTACTTTGAAGAAATTATTAACAGTTGCAATGAAATTCAGGTTTTTTCTGAATCCAGCTGAAGTAGCTTTGGCTGAACTTTAAAATCCTAAAATACCAAATCCTGAGATAATCAGGAACCAGATTTTGTTTCTTGATCTCAAAACATTCTGCTTCTCCTATCATCCAACTCCTATGATCCAACCTGATCCAGATCTTGGCCTTTTCAGATGTTAGGTTAATTTCCACTATAAGTACTGCAATTGTCGTCCTGGAATGCCTTTTTTACAAGGGTCTATTTGTCTTCTTACATTGCTGTTTTGTGAGAGGCAAGTGGAAGACATTTTTAGTTTGCCACATGGTGGGGTTTAGGTTTGTACATTAGTTTTAACTGTTTTCATTTTTCTTTCTTTTTTTTAATGGATTGGTTTTATGAAGTTTTATTATTTGATGCCTAAAAAAACCACACAATTTTCAGAACTACCTAACCCCACCTGAAAAACAATAAATAAGTACTGCAAATAAAAGAGCCCCAGTAATTGCTAAGGGCAGACTCAATGTTCTCTGTCACTCTTGTGCCTTTCTTTCAGGTTGGGAAGGGAAGTTGGCATAGCTTTCCATAGATACTATTGGTTGTGAAAGAAATCCTAACAGAAATCCACACTTTCCTGGGAAAAAGTCTCAATGGGGCTCAATGGTCCTTTGTCCTGCTGATATGGCTGTTTCATTTGGTCAACAGTCATGATAATTTTAATGTGCAAGACTGCAGTATCTGGTGAACATCTGGTATCTCCTTGGGATTTTTAAACTGATTAAATATGGCAGAGATGAAATTTAGTAAAAATATTCCCTGCCATGTAATAACTAGCAACTTTCAGGATTCCTGATGTGTTGAGTCAATCCAGTTGCAATTACTAGGAACACTAATAAATAAGGAATACGTTGGCATTCCGCACAAAGTCGTAGGTCAGATGCATATTCCTGTTCAAAAGTCATACCTCAAGTTGAATGTGCTTCAGGTTGAGCATGTTTGAGTTGCGCTCCACAGCAACCCGGAAGTAACGGAGCACGTTACTTCTGGGTTTCGCCGCTCACACATGCGCAGACGCTCAAAATGACGTAATGCGCATGCGCAGAAGCGACGAAACGCGACCGGTGCACACGCATACGCGCTGTCACGTCTTGCATTCCATTCGGGATGCGAACAGGGCTCCAGAACAGATCCCGTTCACATCCCGAGGTACCACTGTAGACCAAACAGGAAGGGAGGAGTAGTACAGTGGTGCCTCGCAAGACGAAAAGTATTCGTTCCATGAGTCTTTTCGTCTTGCAATGTTTTTCGTCTTGCGAAGCACGGTCCGTCGCAACTGCGCCTCTTCAAGCGGCTTTTAAAAAAAACACAAGATGTTTTCCTCTTGCGAAGCAAGCCCATAGGGAAATTCGTCTAGCGAAGCAACGCAAAACCGAAAAACCCTTTCGTCTAGCGAGTTTTTCGTCTTGCGAGGCATTCGTCTTGCAGGGCACCACTGTACTGTATATAAAGGATGTGTACACTTGTAATTTCAGAGCCTTTGTGTATTATCTTTGAGAATTATTGGAGAACAGGTGAGGTCCCAACAGACTGGAGGCAGGCAAATGTTATTCTCATCTTCAAAAAGAGGGGAAAGGAAGACCCAGGTAACTACCGACCGGTGAGTGTGACATCAATACCAGGAAAGGTCCTAGAACAGATAATTCAACAGTCAGTCTGTGAGCATTTAGAAAAGGATGCTGTGATACTAAGATCCAGCACAGGTTTCTCAAAAATAAGTCATGCCAGATCAATCTGATTTCTTTTCTTTTTTCTTTTTGGATGGATTTACAAACTTAGTGGACCAGGGAAGTGCTGTGGACATAGTGTATCTTGATTTTAGTAAGGCTTTTGACAAAGTCCCCCATGATATTCTTGTGAGGATGCTGGTAAAATGTGGGTTGAATGATGTAACTGTTAGGTGGATTTGTAGCTGGTTGACTGACCGCTCAAAAAGTACTCATTAATGGTTCCTCGTCATCCTGGGGGAAAAGTGACAAATGGGGTGCCACAGGGTTCTGTCCTGGGCCCGTAGTTGTCTTTATAAATGACTTAGATGAAGGAATTGAGGGGATGCTCATCAAATTTGCAGATGACCCAAAACTGGGAGGGGTAGCTAATGCCACAGAAGACAGAATCAGAATTCAAAATGAGCTTAACAGATTGGAGAACTGGGTGAAAGCTAACAAAATGAATTTCAATAGGGACAAATGTAAGGTTCTGCACTTAGACAGGAAGAACCAGATGCCCAAATATAGGATGGGGGACACCGGCTTACTAGCAGTACGTGTGAAAAGGATCTAGGGATCTTGGTGGACCACAAGCTTAATATGAGTTAATAGTGTGATGCAGCAGCAAAAAAAGGCTAATGGTCAAGAGAAGTATAGTGTCCAGATCAAGGGAAGTAATAGTACCACTCTATTCTGCTTTGGTCAGAGCACACTTGGAATACTATGTCCAATTCTGGGCACCACAATTTAAGAAGGATGTTAACAAGCGGCAAGTGTGCAGGAGGGCAACCAAGATGATCAAGGGTTAGGAAACTAAGCTTTATGAGGAGCGCTTGAAGGAGCTGAGTTTGGTTAGCCTGGAAAAGAGGAGACTGAGAGGAGATATGATAGCCATCTACAAATATCTTAAGGGCTGTCACATGGTGGAGGACGCATGCTTGTTTTCTCCTGCTCTGGAGGGTAGGACTTGAACCCATGGCTTCAAGCTGCAAGAAAGGAGATTTGACTAAACGTTCAGAAAAACTTTCTGACAGCAAGAGCTGTTCAGCAGTGGAACAGACTAGCAGGAGAGGTGATGGACTCTCCTTCCTTGGAGGTTTTTAAACAGAGGTTGGATGGCCATCTGTCATGGATGCTTTAGCTAAGATTCCTGCATTGCAGGAGGTTGGACAAGATGACCCTCGGTGTCCCTTCCAACTCTACAATTCTATGACTCTATGATAACAAAAGTGGGAGTAGGAATCAGGAGGCTTCACCAAAAGCCAAAAGGATGGGTTATCTCCAAGAGTGGGATATCCAATTTCCCAACACATTGTACATTATCAATGAAAGATATTTCAGAAGTTTTAAAATATGATATTTAGTTCTCCCTGACTCCAAAGAAGCCCATGGCCCACAAACACTGATAGCAATTGCTTGCATTTCAAGTAGTGTAACATCAACCCAACCAAAGTTCAGCATTCCCACTGAAACATGTAGAGATCCTGTCCCATAAAAATATAATTGCATTGCATTTATCACACTGTGTTAAAGATGGACATGTCTGCTAGCCCAGGAAAATCACCAATACACACTTCAGAGATGCCACAAAAAAGAAGGAGTTCAAGGGGAAGGGTGATTGGGGAGCCTCCTGGCAGAGGATTCTGAACCCTCAGTCACATTGGCCTTGCTGTTAATATGGCCTTGACTGTGCTTTCCAGAAACCAACCCTTTACTCTTCTTCAGTCTTTAAAACACCCTTAAGGAGTAAGCTAAGCATTAAAAACAGTCCTGTTTGTTCAGTCAAAAAGGAGCCAGAGAGCAATTCTATCAGCTGATCTCATTAAACCTATGCCAAGCAAGCCCTTTCCAACCTCTGCCCAACAAGTGTATCGGCTTGGCTCAGCATGAACTGGTGTTCCATCAGCTAAGGGCCATACTGGGGAGGTCTATGGTTGCACCTAAGTTTTGTAGCTTGCATTAAGGCTGCAGCAGTCATACTGAAGGAGGAAATAGCTATGCAAAAGCAAATTACCAGGGTCCATGAACCCCAATTACCTCATTATGTCCGACAAAACTCTACTATTGCTCGTCTGATATCTTCCAAATTGTCCTTTTTTGTAAAGAAAATCTGGTGGGCTATTACATCACATGCTTCGCTCAAATTATGAGTATCAGCAAAGCCCTTCATATAGTCACAGGGACACATCTGAAAACACACACACACACACACACACACACACACACAGTACACACACATAGTACACAACATGTACACAGATCGGTCTTGTTAATAAAAAACATTGTTATATTAATAGACCATGTAGAGAGTTTAATTTGTATCTCTATTAAATTAAACATACGGTGAACAGGGTATAATAGATTTTCTATCATTCAGCTGCCAATGTGGGAACAGAAACCAGTTACTCTTGTCAGTGGTTTGTTTATTGGCTTATTTGAATTAAAATAAAGCTTTGCTTCTGCTGACTGCACATCATTATCTATGAGACCATAATCCTGCTAGCAAATCCTATATCTTCCAGAACTGGCTCTTTTGTTTGGGATTACTGAGAGCTTAGCCTATAACAAAGAGGAATAAGGCATTCCTCTCATCCTCGTAATTAAGTGTGGGGAGTAATTTAGAAACAAACCCAGCAAAGATGTACATTTTGGAGCCGTGTTTCTTAACCAAACCAAGGAATAGGAAAGGCCAAATGCTGATTATGTTGAACATAATGTTTAAGCCATTAAAACTTCTGTACGACGGGGATCCTGCTTCTTCTTTTGCTTTTGCTGCCCCCCCTTTCTTAAAACCCCCCCATACCTCTAAGGAAGGTATTATGTTTCTCTGCATGACAGATGTGTGCCCCCCTTTTTTTTACTTGAAAGGTACATTATAAAACTTGGGTGGACTTTAATTTATACTCCCTTTCTCTTTAAAAAACATTGTCAGTGCGCAAATTAACAATTTAATGTATATGGCAGGACATATGTTTTAATGTGTCAAATCATATTGCGACTATCTCCGAAGCAAGCACACATTTCAAAGCACTTGCCCAAAGTCTGCTGGGTTAAAACAATGTCCATAATATAGTTAGTCACCAACAGTTTCTATCCATGCGGCAAATTCCCAGCAGGAAGATAGCAGAGTATATTTTGTGACAGATCACCAGCGATATTCTGGGGTTACTGCCTTACCTTGTCGCTCCTTCTTTGTATGTTTTCTTGTAGTTTTTCACAACTATGTTTTGAAAGTAAAAACAGTTTTGATAGTGGAAATATAAAACTTCATTATTTTGTGTAACCCAAGTAAATAAAAAAGCTTTTTTAAAGATAAGTCTCCAACGGCCATTAACACAAATGGAAATTCTGAGGAAGAATCTGAAATGAAACCAGGTCCCAGTGAATTAAAAAGAACTCCACTCCTCAGATTAAAAATGGTTCAGGCCTAGTGGACTTAAGGGAACACCTTTGCCCTGATGACCACTACCCCATCCTAAATTCTGGTGATGGTGCTCTTCCTTTTCTTCTTTCTGCATGGGACATTAGATCTGCGGGAAGCAGAATACCTCATTCCCAATGGCTGCCCTGAAGAACTGGAACATCAGCCTAAAAGAGACACATCTAGCACCCTCCTGACAAATTGCTAAGAGGGCTGTATAAACTTCTATTTTCTGCCAAGCATCATCCTAAAATGTTGCTGATGGTTTTTTTGTTTTTGTTTTTAGCTATTGGATTAATTGTAGTTTCTTTGCATTTTTATTACATTAATACTGTTTTTATTTATTGCTTGTTTTTAAAAAGATAAACTAACTTGAGGGTTTAAAAAAGCCCCAAAAGTATATACATCTTATTTTAAGAAGAAGAAGAAGAAAGAAAGGGGGGGGGAGAGATTTAGGCAAAGTGACAGTTCAGAACATCTGTTAGCCTTCTGTCTGTGTATCAGCTCGGTGTCATGGAGTGCGCAGCTGTGGGCATTTTCAGCTTCTTTTTTGCTCACATCTGTCACAGTAGTACAGTAATATAGGTAATTAGCAACACCTCGTATAAACCATTTGCTATTTTAATGTTCTGAATAAGTAAAACGAGCATCAGAGCCCTTTAAAGGAAAGGGGGGGGCAAAGAAAAGGGGAATACACTACATGGAATGTTTTGGTCTTTTAAAAACGCTAGCTGATAGTTCTGAGTTTTATATATTAAAAAAGTGTTTCTACAAATTAGAATCTGATAAGCTTAGCATGAACAAAATAGCAGCAGAGCACAAATGTAAAATGTTCTTATGCTCTAACAACTGATTTGCCATAAGTAAAGACAAAGCTAGGAAGGAACTTGACATCTCGAGTTTGCCCGGCGGGAAAGCAGTGGCTAAATTGTATATTTCTCCCTTATTAGAAAACCAAGAGATCTTCAATACCAGGCAATCTTACTGTCATTTGGTCTTCTCTTTGCTCAACCTCTGCAGCCTGGAAAGAAAAGGATCACCTTGCAACAGTGGCTGCGGTCTCTATCCCTACCGGGCAGTGAGGGGGAAAAACCTTAAGTGGGGTAATTACCAGTAGGACATTTCTGAACCAAAGCCAAGACTGCTGAAACCTCTGAACAGGTGAAGAAAGAAGGGAGAGGAGAGAACATTCAAACAGACTTTCAAGCTACCTTTTCAGGCCATTTAGCTATCTCAAAAGAGAGTGGCCACAAGTACATCCTGATGATAATATCTAGAGGATAAGGATTGCAAATTGACTGGTGATGTAGAGAGCATTAATTCTCGAGTGTCTAAGAGAGGCATAGAATCTCCAGAGATTTTGAGGATTTCCATATTATTTAAGGGATAGGCAATTCCTGATTTGAAAGCATAAAATATAGATTCCTTAGAGTCATTGTTTTGTTTTTGTATCTTTACAAAACAATGAGATCACAATTTCAGTCACTTGATGTTTCAAGCACTGCTTGCAACACAATCAGGAGGGCCAGGGACTCTCTTTGTTTAGTTTAGCATGCATTGTTTAATATAGTGTGCCTCTGAACAACAGTTGCTGGCAAAGAAGAGTATGAGAGAGCTGTTTTCCTCATGTCCTCATGCTTGTGGGCTTCCTGAGAGCACCGGGTTGGCCACTGTGGAAACAGGCTGCAGGACTAGACAGGTCTTTGATTTGATTCAGAAGCCAGGCTCTTATTATATTCTTTACATGGGGAGGAGGGTGTCTGTCTCTTAATGAAACAGAAATAGATTTCCTTCCCTTAAAATTCTCTCTCTTCTCCCTCCTCTCTCACATGCAATCCAAGAATGAAAAGTCACAAACAATGGCAAGCGGGGTGGGGATTGGGAAGATAAAATAAATTTGGGTTGTACTCTGTTGGGGACTTTTTCAGCCTATCTGATGTAAAGAACATGCATCCACAAGCCAAAAGGTATGACAGTCAGGCCACCATTGGGCTAGCTGCTTGAGTGACCCAATGTATGGTGCCCCTAGAGGGCTCTCTTGCGCATAGTATTTCCTTTTCATAGAATTGTAGACTTGGAAGGGAATCCCCACTTGGTGCTAAATTTCAATATTTACTTGCAATATATCCATTGGAAAAACATAATTACATTATATGTTTTTTTTTGTGGGGGAGGGATGTTTTGCATAATTCAGGTTCCATGCAAAGTTTTGTAGAAACCCAGAGACAGGGAAATAAAAAACCGAACTTTAAAACATGAGCCAGAAGTTTGAGACTATCTGGAGTTACGGATGGAAGAGTAGATGAAAGCTATGATGGAGCATTTCATCACGGGGATGAAGCAAAGGGGATATAATGTCATGACCCTGTTATGCAGGGATCCAAAGACCTTCCTAAAAGCTACAGAATATTTACAGGAATTCAAAGCTCAAGGCTGTAAAAATTGCCCTTTTAGTCTTTGTTCACGCTCCACTGTGGGGCAGGGCTTCCAGCAGTCATCAGGGCTTCCACCAAGATATAAGGCTTATTTGAGGGCTGCAGCTTGAAACATCATTGGTGCCTTGGAGCTGTCCATTGGCTTGGAGAGCCTGCTTCTGACTGTCAACTTCAGCTCAGCACTGACCGTGGAATACGTTCATTATGTGGACAAGCACACACTCTACTCATGTAGCTCCTTTCCACAGGAATGAAATTGCAAAAGATGGCATAAAAACAACCCCTACAGTAAGACTGTTGATGTTTATGAGACTATTCGAGTTTAAGTGGTTTCAAGGCTATGCTCTACGTGAGGTTTAAAAGATGAAGGGTTTACATACTCAGTTGGTATATAGTACAGCAACGTTGCTTTGTATGCCTTTGTAGGACTTGGAAATGCCTGTAGCATAAAAAGTGCTACAACCTCTCCCACAACAACTCTATTCAATTCCAGAGATGCCCAATTAAAAAAAACACCCATAAATTTGAGTTGCTCCTTCTCTCCCTCCTTCAACAATAAGCACGGCAGAAAGGTCCATTAACACTCTTGCATACTCTTTTTGAAAGAGACATTGGAATGTTCGGTTAATAGACTGATCTGATTGGCTGAACATTGTTGGGCCTTTTTTATAATTGATACTTTTTTAGCAACTGCACAAAGGTAAGGACTTTAGCCTTGAATACCACCTACTGGCAATATGCCCATAGGGAGAAAACTGGTGCTAAAGGTATTTATTAAAATACGCACTTTAGAATAGTATGCTTTTCAGATCTAGTAATTATGTTACAGAGTGTGTAAAAGGGTGGGTTTTTTTGGTAATCAATGGCACACAGGGGCTCCAAGCGTGCGCGCGCACACACACACACACACACACACATGCACACACACAGAGAGAGAGAGAGAGAGAGAGAGAGAGAGAGAGAGAGAGATCCCAACGGGACTGATTCATTTCAGCTGGAACACATCCAGACTGGTTCCCTTTTTGGATTTGAAATGAAAATACTTCAAGGCCGCCATTGCGTCACAATCCAATCAAGCCCAAATGTCAAATAAGGGACTGCATACACTATTCTTCTTAGAAAAAAAGACTTCATAGTTTAATAGAAAGAGGGGCTATTGGAATTCTTTGGCACTCCTACAGTACTTATTGCAGAAAGGACAAGAGAAATATGTTGTTGGCAGGAATTAATTTTGCAACAGTCAAAATAGGCAGCAGCTACTGCAGCTGCCCACTGGAGAATCCCAAGTGCTCTCAGCTTTTCACACAATCCCTGGCGATGGCAGCTATTCACAAGCAAGCTAATGGTTTAACCCCTTGTATGCCTTCGACTCACACGAAAGAGAAGGCAAAGCAGGTCAGGGAAGAAACAGAGGGCCTTTTGAATAAGGGCACAATCCACTGGGAAGTTCATCTGTGTAAGCCCCTCTGCAATGAATGGGAGCTGCACAAGAGCTCTTGCACTGAGTAGTACTCTTGCATAGCTCCCACTCCCACATGAGAACTTCCCAAGAGACTAAGTGCTGTGCCTGTAAGGGAGCTTGCGGTGCTCCCTTTCTTGCTTTCTTGGGTTAGGGTCTTAGAACAGAAACGAGTGGAAGGAAAAAAGGAGCATCCTGTTGCATAGAATTTTACTCATCTCTCCATTCTGTGTGTTCTCCAACACACACACACTTTGCAAGTACCTCAGCTATTGAGGGTTTCATGTGGAGGAAAGCACCATTAGGAAATGAATGCGTGGACATACATACACACTGACAAAATTGTTTCTCAATTTGTTCTAAGTCACAGATTTCTGATTTTTGCTCCTTGCAAAACAGAAAGGGAGAGAGAATATAATAAGAGTCAGCTGCAACTTATGAGAAGTAATGCCAATTTGTTGGTAAGGTGTTTATTCAAATTCATAGGCAAATCTAACCAATCTGTTTACAAACTGGAGTCTTGCATCAGCTCCAGCCTGCACAGTTCCAGTTGACCATGTGGAGGCTGTGAGACTGGATCAAAGAGAGAAGACAGAGAGAGAAGGCAATAGCCAAAGGCCATGGCATCATTCAAGAACACCAACAGTCAGTAAATATACAGTAAAACCACAGCCAAATCTACTAAAATTCTTTGTTACATAGAATAAAAGGTAGTTCTCATATAAAATGTAAAAATTAAATCTCCAAATCTCTTTTGAAGTTGACCACTAGTTTATCTAATTATTTCACCCTAATCTTCCTAGCATGGGACGTGGGTGGCGCTGTGGTCTAAACCACTGAGCCTAGGGCTTGCCGATCGGAAGGTCGGCGGTTTGAATCCCCGCGACGGGGTGAGCTCCTGTTGCTCAGTCCTAGCTCCTGCCAACCTAGCAGTTTGAAAGCACGTCAAAGTGCAAGTAGATAAATAGGTACCGCTCTGGCAAAAAGCGCTGCTCTGGTTTCGCCAGAAGCAGCTTAGTCATGCTGGCCACATGACCCAGAAAAACTGTCTGCGGACAAACATTGGCTTCCTCGGCCAGTAAAGCGAGATGAGTGCCGCAACCCCAGAGTCGTTCGTGACTGGACTTAACTGTCATGGGTCCTTTACCTTTTTTAATCTTCCTAGCTGCCAAGGTATAAAGCTACTTTATAAGTTACAAAGTAATAGGCATCGCTCAGCAGCCATTTCCCCCTCTCCACCCTGGTTAAATTGCTTTCATTCCCAAACAGGTTTTGTGAATTGATTTATTGGGTCTGTTTATAGTGGACATTGCAGTAACAACAACAGCAACAATTTATACCCCGACCATCCGGCTGGGTTTCCCCAGCGACTCTGGGCAGCTGCCAACAGATTAAAAACCGAATAAAACATTACACATTAAAAACTTCCCTAAACAGGGCTGCCTTCAGATGTCTTCTAAAAGTCAGATAGTTGTTTATTTCCTTGACATCTGATGGGAGGGTGTTCCACAGGGTGGGCGCCACCACCGATAAGACCCTCTGCCTGGTTCCCTGTAACCTCACTTCTCGCAGGGAGGGAACCGTCAGAAGGCCCTTGGAGCTGGATCTCAGTGTCCGGGCTGAACGATGGGGGTGGAGACTCTCCTTCAGGTATACTGGGCCGAGGCTGTTTATTGTCTCCCAAGACAGATGGATGCCAACAACTACAGAACCCAAACCATCCCGGTAGTTTGTAAGCTTCCTATGGAACTAAGCGACATCAGAATCCTCTATGAGAGGCATGGATGGTCTCAATCTATAATCAGTTATGATGCGCTTTTGAATATCTCCTATAAATTTGAAAGAAATGTGTACAGGTTCTGGTGGTTTATGCCTGTTGGCAGATTTGGGGAATAAATTCCAGACTACATGTAATGCTTGCATAAGCCTTGTTCCAAAGTTTTGGCAGAAATTCACAGGTTAGATAAATGATGTTCATGGAACAACTCAGCTATGGGATCTGCACTGTGCTGTTAGTTAAGTGCCAGCTGCAATAGGATTTAAATTGCACACTGTTGCAATTGGTGATACAATGGCTGCCCAAATGCCTGCACAGCTTCAAGAGTGATGCTGGCAGTGGCTGCTTCTGGACAATATCCCTGGCATGACAACCCTAAGAGGGTTGAGACGATATGCATGTTCAGTTGGCATATGGCTCACACAGTTGCTGATGATCTGTAGCATTAAACCTTCAAACTGGGAAGGTGGGGTGCATGCACAAAGGAATTTAATGTGAATTCGCTGTTACTCAGGTGTGCAAGTTTTTCCCAGTATCCACATGACTTCCTCATTTAAATTATTATTTTATTATTTATTATTATTAACTGAATTTATAAACCGCCCTATACCTGGAGGTCTCAGGGCAGTTCACTCCTCACCCCTTAATCTACATTTACTTGTTCCCTGTATAATTCAATAACACAAATTAATCTGAATTCATATTGCATCCAGTGCAAGTGTAGACACAGAATATTACATCAAGTTATGTTGGTGATTCTCCAGCTGTGTGGTGATGGTGGCATGTGTTCTTTACCTCCACACCCACTTCTGTTTGCTTATTGCGACAGCCGAAATGATGTCTATTTCCAAGCGTGTCTGTTTTCAATAGTTGTGTGCTGAGGACGTTGTGCAGAACATAAATCAGCTTTACATCTTTAAATTTGAGGAGAAGGAAATCTTCTCCATAACACTCCATAACTCTGTCACACCTGATCCAGCCTGTGTTACTTAACATCAGTTCTTGTGGTTGAATAAAGCAAGTGAGATGCCTTCATGCATTGATCTGGTATTGCAGCATTTGTAGGCAAAGTGCAATTTCTTACTTTTCGTTTAAGAACAGGTGAGTAAGTTTCTTAACTTGTTTTCAGAAGTGTGATATGAAAATTTGGTTTAATTTTTTTGGGGGGGGGGCGGAACATATGGATTAGACTGCTAATTGACACATTTCCCTTTTTTCATGTTTGAATTTTGTAGCTAGTTCCTCCATGTCTTTGTTCTTTATTACAGACATCTTCAAATATCTAAAGGGCTGTCACACGGAAGGATGGAATTAGCTTTTTTCTCCTGCTCTGCAGGCTAAGGACCCGACCCAATGGATTCAAGTTACAAGAAAGGAGATTCCAACTAAACATAAGGAAGAACTTCCTGACAGCAAGAACTGTTCAACAGATGAATGGACTCCTTCAGGACTTTCCTACCTTGGAGGTTTTTAAACAGAGGTTGGTCAATATTCACGTATGCAAGCTGAGATTCCTGCATTGCAGGGGGTTGGACTACATGATCTTTGGGATTCCTCCCAACTCTACAATTCTATGAAAGTTGAACAGGTAGAACTCTTGTCTTGATAAGACTAAGGAGGTGACATTGGAAAGCAACAAGAAGGCAACAAGAAGGAGGTAGGCCCTAGAGCTTTGACTGACAGTGCACAATCCTGGAGAAGAGATTGTTGAATTCACCAGCTGCTAGTAGGCACTCAGGGACCAGCTGCATCAATATTACTTCCTTAGAAATAAGGAATAAAGGGGAATTTCTGTATTTTGCCAACTCTTTCCTTTTTTAAAAAAGCAATTTGTGAGAAAGATATTTTGAGCTTTGGACAGACATACTAGGCTACTTTTGCACAAAATCAAAATACATTTATTTGATAATGTTAACAGAGAGTACTCTTATAGTGAATACATTGAAAATTTCAAAGAGAGAGAAAAAAACAGACTTTTCTTATCTACAGAAGTGTAATAGTCCCTTGCTCATTCTTCCTCAAGCAGTCAAACAGGGGGAATACTTAGGGCCAAATGACATGTTCGAATAAAGATGTGTATTTTAAATCTTGGCAGCTGCTTTTGATAGAGAAAAGCAGCTTCAGGAGAGGAGGGCAATTTTCAAAAGAGAACTAGAAGAAAAGTGCAGGTGGGAAAAGGCAAGGGTTAAGCACCCCACCACTTTGCCACTGAAAATTGCCACCTCTTGATTCTGTTTTTCACTAGAAGAATCAGCTGTTGTAATTTAAATGCATCTGTTTGCACATAACAGAAAGTTTGTCCCTTAATGGGCTTGCTTCCTTTGGAGAAGTGGGCACTGGAGTCCAGGGCATAAACCACTTGGTGTGCAAGTTCCACTAAAATTAATGGGAGTTGCATGGTTCTCATGTATGTGTGGATGATGCATTCCAACTACCATGCTTCAGAACCTATGGCACAACCTTTTCAAAAAAACCACTAACATATGTTACATAAATGCATTCATTCTACTGCTGCTTCTATTAAAAGCAACAAGCTTTTAGTTTGTCTTTTTCAATTGCATTGTTTTGTCATTGCTGTCAGGATGCTCTTAGCAATGTTTGTCCTGATATCTGTATGTCAGCTGAACAGAATGTACAGCAATTAGGCACTCATTCCTCTTATTTGCTTCCTTGAGATTTATGCCTTCCCATTTTTAGTTTTGTCAAGGCCATTTAAAACACAGGGGGCCTTACCTACACGTAAAACAATACTTTGCTGGTGATTTCTTAGCCCCTTCTCCACTAATTTGTCCCATTAAGGGCAGATACATAATATGCTGACTCAATCATTGGTTTTGTTTCTACAAAATTAAAGGAAAAAATAATTTATGAAATTTGTTTTAGATCAGCCTACAATCTAAACACAAGCTGGGACAAGGCTAGAAGCCTGAAAGTTTCAGTAGACTAATAAAGGCACAAACATTAAACTGAAAGGGCAACTATAAAGCTATGGGAAGCTCATAAGAGTTGAAAGAGAGAAAAGTGGGAAACAGAAGAGGAAGAATCATGGAAGGAGGAGGAAAGGGCAAAGGGCTTTTAATGCATTAGTAGCAATAATAATAGTATTTATATAGGTTTTTAAAGCTCAAACTATTGGCCAAATGCTAGTGTAATTATCTTTACAACAACCTACAAAGGCCACTTTACTCATTACCTTTCTGTAAGTGTACCTGAGATGTTCTAAAGGTTTAGCTGAAGATATATCCTCTAGTATATCATATTGGTGTACATGACGAGGACTCCTGGCTACAGCTGTCAAGTGTATACTCAAGAGCAAACTTGGACTATACTGCTGCATAATGGATGAAACTACCCAAAGGTAGGCCAACATCATTACCCTTATATTGCAAGGGTGTGTTTTAGAGGCAGTTGCTTGCTGAAGTCACCCCGTAGCATGCTCCAGTCTGAGGTGAAACTTGAAGTGAAGCATTCCAGTCTTCACACTGATAGCCAATATACTACAACAGCTTGACTAGCATGACATGCAGAGTGTCATGGAACTTCTTGGTTCAGGGGGTGGGATGGAGCTTGGAAGGAGAATAAGGAAGAGCTAAGAATGTACTTTTATATGCCTGTTGTCTTTGTCCATGGAGTTTTCTTGGCAGGGATACTGGAGTGGCTTGCCAGTTCCTGCTCCAGGTGGATCATGTTTGGTCAAAACTCTCCACTATGACCTGTCCATCTTGGGTGCCCTGCTCAGCATACTTCATAGCTTCTCTGAGTTATTCAAGCCCCTTCGCCACGACAAGGCAGTGATGGTTTTCCCAGTAGTGATGTATGGAAGTGAGAGCTGGATCATAAAGAAGGCTGATCACCGAAGAATTGATGCTTTTGAATTATGGTGCTGGAGGAGACTCTTGAGAGTCCCATGGACTGCAAGAAAATCAAACCTCTCCATTCTTAAGGAAATCAGCCCTGAGTGCTCACTGGAAGAGACTCCAGTACTTTGGCCACCTCATGAGAAGAGAAGACTCCCTGGAAAAGACCCTGATGTTGGGAAAGATGGAGGGTACAAGGAGAAGGGGACGACAGAGGACGAGATGGTTGGACGGTGTCATCGAAGCTACAAACATGAGTCTGACCAAACTGCGGGAGGCAGTGGAAGACAGGAGTGCCTGGCGTGCTCTGGTCCATGGGGTCACTAAAAGTCGGACATGACTAAATGACCAAACAACAACAAGAATGTACTATTACTTGATCAAGGACCTCTGGTAACACATGGTGGCAGTGTTGTAGATTCCACATACTCACAATGAAAGAATGAGTGAAAGAACCAAGAGATACTTCAGTCTACTAAGAACAGCCCTATGCTTTAGGCAGGGAGACAATGGCAGCCCAGTCTGCTCAGTTACCGGTATTTGTATTTACAACCCCCAGTGACTAGCCCAAATGGAGGTACAGATTTGAGGGGTTCTGAATAGCTTTAAATATGATGACGATGATATATTTATTTATACCCCACCTTTTTCTCTGACAGGAATCAAGGCGGCATACAGATAAAAAAAGAATTGCTAAAAACATGGGGAGGGGCGCAATTAAACATTAATATAATTAAAACTACATACACATATAAAATCTGTTTAAAACATACAAATAATTACAATAAAAACAGCATGGCAACAGCCCTTGTATTATAAGCCTGTTGGAAGAAGAAGGCTGTCAGCTGCAGGTGGAAGGACAACAAGGAAAGAGCTAGACTAGCTTCTCCAGGGAGGGTGTTGGCAGAAGCCACCAAGCAGGGAGACAGTCTGGCAGAAGCCACCAAGTAGGCCCTCTCCCATGTCCCCACCAAGCATGCTTGTAAGGGTGGGCAGGACTGAAAGAAGGGCCTCCACTGAAAACTTCAAAACCCGGCCAGGTTCATATGAGGGAATGCCATATTTCAGATAGCTTTGACCTAAGGGAGTTGTATGATACCTATAACCCGGTCAGCGATGTGGCTATAGCTCTTTGAGCCAGTTGAAGTTTCTGAGCACTTTTCAAAGACAGGCCCCACACAGAGCGCACTAAAGTAATTCCAACAGGGTGTCGTGTGTCACTGTGGCCAAATCAGACATCAGAAGGGATGGACAGCTAGCACATTAGCTTTAACTGTGCAAATGCTCTCCTGGCCACCACAGAAACCTGAGCATCCATGCTCAATACTGAGTCCAGCAGCATGCCCTAACTATGAACCTGTGTCTTCAGGAGTAGTTAAACAGCAAACCAGAAGAGGAGCAGATTAACACAATGATTTATCTAATGGAGAGTGAATCAGATGATATCCTGTTATCATTCCAGCTCAGTGAGGAAGAATTAAAGAAATATTATATAGGGAATAATAGTATTGAAGAAGATTTCACTCTGACATATAAAGTGATTTACGAAGGGGAAACTCACACTTGCAAAAAGAAAACGAACTCATGGATTATTTTATTACCTCTATAGTATGCAGTTGAGCTTTCATGACAAGATGTTTAGGGACAGACCGTTTGTGGGGGCCAGAGATGTCTGAACAACTACAGTTGGGTGGGAAACTCACCTAGGAAAAAGAAGTCTCCCAGGGATGGAAGGATCTGCCAATTTCAGTTCATCATAGAATCATAGAGGTGGAAGGGATCCAAGGATCATCTAGTCCAACCCCTTGCAACGCAGGAATCTCAGCTAAAGCATCCATGACAGAGATGGCCATCCAACCTCGGTTTAAAAGCCTCCAAGGAAGGAGAGTCCATCACCTCTTGTGGGTGTCTGTTCCACTGTCAAACAGCTCTTACTGTCAGAAAGTTTTTCCAAATGCTTAATCAGAATCTCCTTTCTTATAACTTGAAGCCATTGTCTCGAGTCCTACCCTCAAGAGCAGGAGAAAACAAACATCAGTTGCTCATTTCCCCAATCTTAAATTCCATTCTCCATATTTCTGGAAAAAATAGTTGTTGTTGTTTACTTTAAATCTTCATAAAAATTCTGCAGCATTTAATGCAAACTTCTTCCAATAAACACATTTTTGTATGCAGACCAGTGGTTTACTGAGGACCCCCGATTTCTCAAAAGCCAAGCCATGGACCCCCTACTTTTGAAAATTTTGATAACTCTATGCTAGTTACCTCTGCAAAGCAATTTTTTTGAATAAAATGTGGTGTGGCCCCTAATAAACAAAGGATTTTAGGGATACTAAAAAACAGAGTAGGGCTGAGTGACATCTGGCTTTCAACATTGTGATATATCAGCAGCTAAACATTGTGATATTCTGATATATCACGATGTCTGAAATTAGGGATCAGGTGTGGGGATGAGGGAAGGAGCAGTCACAGAAATCGGATGGGTGGAGGGAGGAGAGAAAGCAGAGTCAACTCCACCACATGGTTTGAGTGGAAGGGGTTGGGGGTGCATCAGTGGGGCAGCCAGCAAAGATGCGCATCCACTGTGGCTGCTTTCCTTCAAACTGAGAAAAGCTGTTCTGCCTCAGTGCCTGGGGAAGGTAATGCCACGGGTGTTGAAGTGAGGGCGATCAGCTGTCTTGTTCTCCATCAGGGAAGGCAGCACCTCACAATCGGACTGCCCTGTTTTCCCTCAGCGTGAGGGAAAACTGCAGCATTATTGGCTGCCCTGGTCTCGCTCAGCATGAGGGAAGGCAGCTCAGATTATCAGCTGAGATTATCATGCAATATTGGCAGTGCCATGAAATTGGCTGCCCTGTTCTCCCTTGCCGAGAAGTCATATATTGCTGCATACTGCCAGGTCAAAATCACTATCGTGGTGTGATTGCAAAACCAATTTTGACCAATATATTGAAAAATCACACAGCACTAAAACAGACCATAAAATTTGTGATAAAGGTAAAGGTAAAAGGACCCCTGACCGTTAGGTCCAGCCGTGGCAGACTCTGGGGTTGCGGCGCTCATCTTGCTTTATTGGCCGAGGGAGCCGGCATACAGCTTCCGGGTCATGTGGCCAGCATGACTAAGCTGCTTCTGGCGAACCAGAGCAGCGCACGGAAACGCCGTTTACCTTCCCACCAGAGCGGTACCTATTTATCTACTTGCACTTAGACGTGCTTTCAAACTGCTAGCTTGGCAGGAGCTGGGACTGAGCAACAGGAGCTCACCTCATCACGGGGATTCAAACGGCCGACCTTCTGATCAGCAAGCCCCAGGCACTGTGGTTTAACCCACAGCGCCACCCGCGTCACTCCAAAATTTGTGAAAATAACTTGGAGGGGGAAGGGATGGGGCCACAGATTCCCTAGGTGTGTTCTGCCTATCTCCAGGGATCCCTGGACCCCTAATTGGAAACCACTGATATAGACTAATGAACACGTTTTTGCAGGTTATTTTCATTAATATATTCATATTTTTATTTTATTTTGAAAATGAGAATTTATTTGCTTTGGATATCCTGCAACAGCAGCTCTTAATGGTTGGACTTGGCCACATGCTCCAACTCGTCCTTCTTCTTGATGGAGGAACCCTTAGCTGCATTGATCAGCTCATCTGCTAGGCACTCAGCTATGGTCTTTATGTTGCAGAAGGCGGCTTCAGGAGCTTCATGAGCCCCAGTGCAGAGCAACCAGAGAGCCTGACTGACACGATGGAAAGGTGACACATTTCATTTCATTTATTTATTTACGGCTATTAGCCCATAAAATATGTACAAACATAAAAAAGCACAAAGGCTTAAAAACCGAAATATCTGGCAACAGAAGGTGAACACTGCGATGCAAGGGTGGGTCATTGGGCAGAGCCAAATAACAGGATGTGGCCCGGAGAGCTCCAAGGGACGGTTCACAGAAAAAGGAAAACTGAAGACGAGATCCGACATGCACTCTCATCATAACTGTCCGATTAGATTTTGATGTTGTTGTTGTTTTTTGGTGGTTTTTGTGTGTGAGATAACCGCATTCAGGAATCTCGCCACCTGCAGAGTAACAGAAGGATCTGTATCCTGCAAAAGCAGTGCGGTGTGTGACTCAACAGGCCTGCTAACCAAGCGCAGTAAAGCAGGGCCCAGGAATTTAGTCCTGGCTATGCTATGTAGGGGACAGTTGAACATTATATGTGGAAGAGATTCAACAGTTTTCCCATCACACACGCATAGCGGAGACACCAAACCCTTGGAAAATCTGTGGCTCAGCAGGTTCGATGGAAGGACATTGAACCTTGCACGAATAAATGCAAGTCGGTGTGGTACTGATGAAAGAGATGACATGTATGATGGAAGGTCAAGTGGTGGGGTTATTCCGTGATACCTGGGGGAGCAGACACCCCCACCTCTGGCAAGGTTGTGTTGATTTTCAATGTCTGCTAATCTTTGCTCAATGAGGCTTTTAGCTGAGCGTAAGTTCATCTTTAGGGAGTCCGCTGGGGAAATTCCGATGCTCAGAAGTTTGGCATGGATTTTTCCTACCCACGGATTAACAAATTCGTCCCGCCAGAGGCACTGAAAAAGGTAATGGTCGGGAAGCCTATGCCAGCTGGACAGCCAATAGCCAAAGACTCGCTTCCAGATGACAGTCTCCAATGTTGCAATCCTTAACTCCAGACGTATGGCTGCGTTGCTCACACACATGGGGAGTTTCAGGAGGCGACGGAGAAACTGATTCTGCAATGTCTCCAGCGATGTTAAATTGGACCCAGGGGCCCAGAGCGGGGCAGCATAGCAGAGGGTGGAAACCACTTTAGCGTGGTATACCTTCAATGCAGAAGGGATGTGGGAGGCTCCGTCAGCCGCAAAAAATTGGAGTAGAGCATAAAGTATTGTTTTCCCTTTGTTTAGTAAATACTGTATCTGTGGCTTCCAGCTTAGGTTGTAGTGAAAAAAGACTCCCAGGTATTTAAATTTGAAAACCTGTTCTAATTGGACTCCATCTAACTTCCAGCTGTAAGTTTTCCGAGACCTGGTAAAGACCAGGACTTTAGATTTCCCATGATTAATTGTCAGATGGTTGAGTTTGCAATAAGTCGCAAAAATCTTTAGAGCTCTGCATAGACCGACTCTAGAGTAGGAAAGGATCGCTGCATCATCGGCGTATAGGAGCAAAGGGCAGCGAAAATCGGCTAGGCGAGGGGCATGAATGTTGGCTTGAGACTCATTCAGAAAGAGCTTCATATCGCTAATAAACAGGTTGAAGAGGAGTGGAGCCAAAATGCAGCCTTGGCGCACACCTCTATTTATTGGGACCTCGTTGGATAGGTTTCCCGCAGGTGTGAGTCTCACTCTAGCCGACGACCCGTGGTGTAATTGGGTTATAAGCCATAACAGTCTTCTATCTATGCCCCATCTCTCTAGTTTCTTCCATAGACAGTTTCTTGGGATACTGTCGAAGGCGGCCTTTAGGTCTATGAAAGCGACACATAGGCGCCCCCGCCTCGGGGCAGAATATTTTCTGGCAAGATGATACATAATTACCATATGGTCAGAGGTCGAGTAATTGTTCCTAAAGCCCGCTTGCTCATGGCCAATCAGATTTGAGTCGTTTGCCCAATGAGACAGCTTAGACAGCAAAAATTTTGCATAGATTTTCCCGATGATAGACAAAAGGCTGATGTTCCGATAGTTCCCCGGGTCAGCAGGGGGACCCTTTTTATGGACTGGCACGATCACGGCCTCCTTCCATGACCTAGGGATAAGCCCCGTAGAATTAATTGCGTCAAAGACTTTGGCCAGAATTTCAGCCCACCACCTCGGTTGCGCAACAATAGCCTCAGCAGGGACTAGATCCGGCCCGGGGGCTTTGCCCGTTTTCAGATCTAATATCAAGTCCATTATCAGGTCTGGGTCGGTAGAGGGCCACAAAGGTAGATGGTCGGCTCGGAATTCCGTGGATGAGTTGGATTCCTCTGCCAAGGAGAAATATTTACTCAAGAATTTTTCCCATGTGGGCGCAGGGATAATCGTCAGTGGGTACTTCCTTCCTCTTATGTTTATCAGAGCCCAAAATTCCTGTGGTCTGCGGGATCTAGAGGCCGCTATCAAGGCTCGCCAACGCTTTTGATGCCACTCGCGTTTGGCCAGCTTTAAAGTCTGTTTGTATGCTCTTTTGGCTTGTAAATAGGAGGATGGTAGAGCTTGGGCATTAGAGTTTTTGTATTCATTATAGATGGAACGAAGAAGGGATCTTGCTTGTTTGCAAGAGGTGTTAAACCAAGGGGCCCCAGCACTGCAATGCGCCACTTTCACCTTTTGAGGAGGTGATGTAAAAAAAGTGGTAAGGTTTGTTGTAAGAAGGTTAAAAAGTTTCAAAACCGAATTGGAATCTTGTAAATCAGTAGTTATTTGAGGTAGATAGGCAGTGATTTCCCTATGGAAAAAATCCTGGTATTTTTGGGCCACAGCCTCCGACCATTTGAAAGGTGACACATCAACAGCTTGTCTCCTCACTGTGCCAGCTCAACCAATACAGGTAGAGTCTTCATGAGGGCCACTGTTGATGATGGCATTCACCAGGACTTGAAGGGGGTTCTATCCTGTGAGCAAATGAATGATCTCAAAGGCATGCTTGATGATGAACAGTCATGAGCTTCTTGCCATTGTTGCATCCATGCATTATCATTGAGTTAGTGAGGCGCTCAACAATAGGACACTGGGCTTTGCAGAAGCGCTTGGCAGCATAGCGCCCAGCACTGTGTGGCAAATACTTGGCATTTTTCTCCTTCACTGCAATGTAATCCTGCAAGGAGATGTCACTGATCTGCACATCATCTGTGCCCCATTTTCCAAACAACTTGATATCAGGGGTCTCTGCCACAGCAGGGACTGTATCCCAGCCAGTCATTATGGAGTCCTCCCCGTGTCCCACTCACTTGCAGAGGCAGAAAAGCTAATATATTCATTTTTATGCACACTTTCCCCATATATTTATAAACTTGGTTTGGTTGGAGAACTGCACTGAAAATTTCAGGTAAGTGAGAATTTCAACAGATTGCTATGTTCCAGTTTTCAGGTTGCTTCTGAAAGTGCAGATTTGATAAATTTAGCTTTAAATGAGAACTGAATCAAATCTCTCTCCCTTCCCTAGTCACTACTGCGAGGCACCATGAGAGAGTTAGGAAGCAACAATTAGACCTCCATGGCAGCAATGACAGCAGGTAGATGGTGTTCATACGCTGAAGGAAAAGCCACAACAAAGTTTTCAGAGGTATTAATAGCAGCATGTGTGGTGGGGAAGACCCACCCTCTCAACACCAGTGTCACTGCTGCTTATCAGGCTGGGGTGGGACAAAGAAGTAGCAAGGCTGGGGCTTTATTAGGAGTGCTGGATTGGTTCCACCAGTGCCCTTAACCTCACCACCAACCTGCCCTGCCCCAGCTCTGTGTAGGTCAGCAGCAGTGATGCCAGTGTCAGAAGGGCAGCTCCATGGCCCACCACACATGCTGCTAATGGGAGGTACGGGGAATTTTAGCAGGCATACCAAAAAACAGGGAGGGAAAATTACAGTGATGAAACAGAAAAACCCAGAATGGAAAATTGTCCACCAGAAGGTTCTGTTTGCTGCAACTGCATGTAAATGAGACATTTTACAAGAGCATGTTTTGCAGGAGTAACAGTACAACAAATAAATACTTTCTGGAATAATTGGCAGACAATACAGTAGTTAATATGAGAGTGTGGCAGCACAAACAAATGTGGATGGGTACCCAGTTGAATGTAAGCTAGACTCTGGAGTGGATGTCACAGTTATCTCACTGACTATTTAGACTACATTCAAGATAGAGCTTTCTAGAGTCAGATAAAAACCTAAAGCAACAATGAGAGAAACACTCTGCAACAGTGGAAAGGTTCAAAGCAACTATGCATTGTAATGGTGAAGAAAGAAAAGTTGTTTATGTGAGATCAATGCCTGTTAAGACTCAGAGCATATGAGGACCTGGTGTTGCTTAAATGGCTGGGATAAATGGCATTAAACATTGTCAGCAGTCAATCCACACACAGACTATCCCACACTCTTCCAGGGTCTGGGCTGGATAGGAACTTCAAATAAAATTAATCTGAAACCACATTCCATTTGTTCCATATTTGTTCCCAGACAAGTACCAATTTCACTCTTGAAAAAGCTGGAAGAAATGGAAATGGAGGTCACTGAACCTGTTGGTGATCCCACAGATTGGTGCGGTCCAATGGTTATTACTGATATGGATCTGTGTTGATTATTCCCAATTGAAATATAGAAGAGAACTGTATCCCATGCCAGTTGAGAAGGCAAGTCCAAATTCTTTTCTAAATTAGATGCCAACAGTGGATTCTGACCAATTTCATTGACAGAAAGCTCAACAAAACTAACAAAATTCATTACTGTTTTGTTTTTATTATTTATTTTGTGTTTTATCTTGTATTTTTATGCTGTGAACTGACCTGAGATCTATGGCTGAAGGGCAGTATACAATTTGAATAAATAAATAAAATAAAAATATTCCCTTTGAGTGTTTCCAGTTCAAAATACTACCCTTCAGAATCACTTCAATTCCAAGCACTTCCAGAAAAGAAAAGAAAAAAGAAAAGAAAAGAATTTGGGGCTGTTGAGGGGGTCCTGAGTGATATAGACAATGTTATAATCATGGTGGACAATATGGGATTACTTTATACATGGTTGTGACAGATCTTACAACAGCTTCTTGAGGCAAAAGTAACACTCAAGCAGAAGAAATGTGTGTTTACAATCTGTAACTTCCAAAGAACCTAAGGATTTATTGGAACCCAGATTTTTAAAAACCACTGAAGAACTTCAAAATGCAAACTAGAATAGGACAACCCCTCAGCCATATTTTAACCTAGCACTGTTTTGTTTTAATTTGCATCAGATTCTGTTGGGTTGACATGCCAATTTCCATATTTGTGAAAATAACTAAATATTCTAATATTCTCCAAATACAGAATGTGCAATAAAATTATCATGAGTCTGGTGTAATGCTCTTGGTGAGGAGAGTTCCATCCAGAAATATGGTTCACTCATGGATCAAACATCACAAGTAGAACTTTTGTTTCAACACCCATCCCCTCCAACATAATGCTCTTCCATAGAGTTGGCAGAGGTGGATTTAGGGCAGTGTGACCAGTTTCCTTGCACAGGGTTCAGGGTCCAAGGGGTGTTTTCCCACCTCTTTCCCAAAGCCAAGTTAGCACTTGCTCAGCTTTGAAAAGGAGATGGAAGGGCTCTAGGATGCTGCCAGAGCCTCATGCCTTCTTCCCAAAGTCCAGAGCCTTGCTTAGCTGGCTTTGAAAAGGCAGCGCAATAGCTGGGCGGTGGTGCCAAATTTTGACCTCGCACAGAATTCTATATTATCAAGCTCCACCCCTGGAATTGGCTCTCACATTCAGCTGCAAATCACTAAGTATTGAATAATCAACTTATGAGAAATCAAACGAAGTGTCTGCATATGGAGACCTGCCAGTATTCCTATGTGGAACTTTTCTTAGATTAGTCCAACATATTCTCTTCACCACACCTAAGGACAACAACAGAGAATGTAGGGAAGGACAAGTGGGACTCACAAAGTGGTCCCTAAACAATACCCTTCAGCATCTGCTGCCTGAGACAGCTGTCTCACTCTACGAATGGTAGGGCCAACCCTAGGGTTCAGATAAAGCATTTCCACTTCCACCAGCCAATCAAAGCATGATTTTATTTATTTAGAAGATTTTTATTTGTAAAACCTGTCTTTCAGAACACAGTGCCTGCACAAGACAGGCTCTAAAAGACATGAAAATACAATTAAAAACAAAGTGAGCAAGCAATGCAGCAAGTACATCACAATTCAGCCAAATGCAATACTTGCAAATACAGTATGTGTCTCTACCGTTCTTTTTTAATGGGGAGTGAAAATCAGCATCAGAATTAAAGCAGGGAGTGAAGAAGAAAGTGGAGAGTGAACATCAGCCTAGGATCTGGCAACTTCTGTTTCAGTGTATCTGAAGAAGTGTGCATGCACACGAAAGCTCATACCAAGAACTAACTTAGTTGGTCTTTAAGGTGCTACTGGAAGGAATTTTTTTATTTTGACTATGGCAGACCAACATGGCTACCTATCTGTAACTGGAGCCTCAGAATGAAAAGGGAAAGTGAAGATCAGCATTGGGATGAGAGGAGGAGGTGGTGGAGGATGAGGATGAGGAGACAACAGCAGAGGCAGCAACAGGTGGATCTGCTGCACCTCCCAGGGGGTCCAGATCCACTGCCCAAGGCGGCTACCTCACCCTACTTCATGGGCCAGCTGGCCCGGCTGGTATTATCCAGTTTGTTGTATGCAGAAAGTGGGACTCATAACACTAGTAGTTTCTATTGAATATTCATAATTTGAAAATGTTATTTTTTTGAGAAGTGTGATGTAATTATTCTCCTCTGTCAACCCTTGAGAGGTATGCAAGGGAGGGTCATCATATTGCCCTGGAGGAAGAAATGACCCTAGCTCATTTCCAATTATGAGTTAATTCACGGAGTATGTGCAAACAGATCATTTCCCTAGGACCCAGCAATGGAGAAAAGGAACCAACAAAAAAGTTAGCCTGGTGAGGGGGAAAAACTTCATTCAACCCATGAGCTTCATTTAGGGAAACAGGAGCCTCTACCATGTAGAGGAGAAGCTCTCCTTGCTCAGCAAGTAGAAGATGAGACATACCGCACAATTATAGCCGAGCAATTCACCCACTAGAACTGGTGAGATGATTACTCTATTTTTCACAGCATGCCTCATGGGTAATGACAAGCAGTGCATGCAACTTTACGCGTGAGTGTCTTGTGTCTGTTTATTCCCAGCAATGCCAGCAGGAAAAACTGTATCTTACGACACTCTGAACCATAGGTCCTTGATGCTTCAATAAGCAGCTCTCACAATGTGCTTTAAGTCAATTTTTCTCCCCTTGGAACTATATATTTGTAACAAGATTCCACATGGCACCCATTTCACAGAGAAATCACAAAGCACTTTGCTCTTTTTTAAAAAAAAAGGAGGAGGAGGGAGGGAAGGAAGGAAGGGGAAGAGAGAGAGAGAGAGAGAGAGAGAGAGAGAGAGAAAGAAAGAAAGAAAGAAAGAAAGAAAGAAAGAAAGAAAGAAAGAAAGAAAGAAAGAAAGAAAGACAATGAACTAGCTGTCTTGCTTTCATTTACATTTTTCAAGTTGCTTTCTCAGTTCTCAAAGTCTTTAACCTCTCAAGTGTTCCTGGACAGCCACTAGACATCCACCACTTGGACTGACTTTTGATAGGTGCCATGGCAGTTGCAAAGAACAGAGCTGCAGCTATTTACTTAAGAGGTTGGCGGCCATAGAGCTTAGGAATGTTTTCTGTAGCCTCACAAAAGGATAAGTTTTACTACACAATATAGGCACTTTCTAACAGATGAAAGAAATGGATTCAGTGTTGGGCACACAGCAAGCCAGGGAGACCTCAGTGGATAATGATACATAGTTAAGAGATGAACTCCAGAGCGCGCAGCACATTTACTGCCAATGAAATGCAGTTGTAATTATTTCTCATCCACCTTCCCACACTCCCCATTTTAAGAATCCAAGTCCTAATAGCCAATATGTTACACAAGTCTCTTCTATGTGCCATGAGAGAGGGGAATGACAAATTAGTTCTCATGAAAGCTTCTAAAAGTTCTGATCCTCTAAAAAGGGTTGTATCAACGTGTTAGGAGAGATGGTATACATATCGCTATTGTACAGAGGTCTGTATCAGCTCAGACCTTGGCGGCCTCAGATCCACGTGAGAGATGGCAGCAGACATGTAGGTCTGTGGTCGGGAACCTGAGGACTGTGAGCCGAATGTGGCCTCCAGGCCTCTCTATCTGGCCCTTGGGAGTCTCTCCAGACCATACTTCTCACTGGATCTGCTTTGCACACTGAGTGCTTTTGTCAAGCTGGAATGTATCACTGAACAGTGATAACTGGCTCTTGCTTGTCAGGAGGTTAGGACAGAGAGGGCTGTGAAACTGTGTGTAGAAACTAGCCTACAAATATTAAATTTACATTCAATGGCATGTGGCCCTTGGAAGGATGCCCAGAAGGTAACAAGGCATTGGGGCTTAAAAAGGATTTCCTGTAGGTCCAAGGTTCTACCTTCTACCTTCACACTAGCATAAATATTTAATAGCTGTAATGTGCAGATCCTCAACTCTTGTTATTGGGAGGTGGGTAGGTACTAATGATTTTACCCCTAGGTTCCAACAGGACAGCCGGTATGAGATGAGAAGAAAAGTAAAGTAAAGTAAGAAAAGGCGGACAGCCAGACAGGGTGCTCTGTTCACTGTCTGTTACCTATTGCCCTAACAGAGGTGGTTTTAGGGTAGTGTGACTGGTGCGGTTGCACTGGGCACTATGCTGCAGGGGGTGCCACAATAACGCTCTATAATGGAGCGCAAGAAGCGGGGGGGGGGCAAATTTTAGCGATGCATAGGGTGCTGCTGAAATCTGAGAGCTCAAACTCCGCCACTGGCCCTAAATAGATTTCAGTAAGTACCATGAAGAAACTGGGGCTTCAGATTGTATAACCCCACCCTGAGTCACATCTACTGCTTCCCTATGACTACCAGGGGCAGACCTTAGTAATTTGCCACCCTGTGCAAGGTCAACACTTGATGCCCACCCCCCAGTCTCACGGTGCCGGCTTAAGCCAGGCTTTGGGAAGGAGGAGTGAGGCTCTGGCAGGGACCTTGTTGTTGTTGTTGTTTAGTCTTTAGTCGTGCCCGACTCTTCATGACTCCATGGACCAGAGCACGCCAGGCACTCCTGTCTTCCACTGCCTCCTGCAGTTTGCTCAAACTCATGCTGGTAGCTTCGAGAACACTATCCAACCATCTCGTCCTCTGTCGTCCCCTTCTCCTTGTGCCCTCCATCTTTCCCAACATCAGGGTCTTTTCCAGGGAGTCTTCTCTTCTCATGAGGTGGCCAAAGTATTGGAGCCTCAGCTTCAAGATCTGTCCTTCCAGTGAGCATTCAGGGCTGATTTCCTTCAGAATGGATAGGTTTGATCTTTTTGCAGTCCATGGGACTCTCCTCCAGCACCATAATTCAAAAGCATCAATTCTTCAGTGACCAGCCTTCTTTATGGTCCAGCTCTCACTTCCATATACTGGGAAAACCATAGCTTTAACTAAAACTCCATGGCAGGGTCCTAGAGCCCAGTAAATACTTGCAGGCCAATAAGCACTTGCCCGATGTTGGGAAGGAAGAAGGAAGAAGCTAGGACCCTGTCAGATCCCTCATGACTCCTTCCCCAAACCAGGCAAGTGCTTACCAGGCTTTGAGAAGGTGCTCTCCTTGGCTGTGTGACCAGTGCGGCTGTACTGCTGCCCTAAATCTGCTTCTGTGACTATTCTGTTAAAGTGGGCTCTATCAGCCAGGCAGATAAATTTATTACAGCACTTGAGATCTATGTTTTCAAATCCCTAGAGAGGAAAATAGATTCGTGGGATGGTTCTTCAGCATTTTAGTTCTTAGACAGAAAATCATTGTTAAAGTAAAAAGAAAAGAGATGCGAGAGAAATCAGTATATGCTTCCTGTAGTTCGTTCTCTCTCAGCTGACCAAAGTACTAATATAAGCATTCTTAGACATCAGACACTGAGTTAATATTATGAAGTGACCTTTAAAAGTGAATCCAAATATGGCAAATGAAGAATTGGACCTCATAATTTCCACCTAGAAGCTTAAATTTATTCTTACCCATTAACATTTGACCATCTAGGATCCTCTGGCTATGAAACCTAATTCTCAAATCCCAAACTGCAGTATTGCCACCAGAAACCAAAGCTTCTTTATAGCCAATGCCAATGCAAATTCACATTCATTGATTAGAGTTTGAGAAACCCATCAGATTTAGAATTTGCATTTCCCCTCAGTTTCCACACAGATTACAAGTACATGGCATGTGAAACAGCTCATATTTCTTGAGTTAAATTATTGCTGCTTCTGAAACCAAAAACAGCCTATTATTAGGTACAAATTAAAATGTAACTTGGATTCTATTTGGTGAAGTGTAGTAGATATTGTGTTGTACTAAAATGACTGATTGACAAGCATGCTATGTTCTCTGCGTGGCAGTCTTTTAAATCTGTGATTACTTTAATATTGAAATGTTTCATAGAAATGTTTTCAAAGTGTAGTAATAAACTACTCTTGGATGCGAAAATAATCACTAAAGTATTTCTTGGGTACTGCTTTGTACAGGCACTTCAACATAGGGTCTGGAATTGGAGTGTTATTCTTTTTTCCTAAATGTATCATTATTGTAAATAATATACTTTTCCAGAAGGAAGTGCATAACTGGCTCTTAAAGGCCTTCAGAAAAAGACATGGAAAATTCAAGAGAAATATCGACAAATATTTTAAAACGCATTCAGCAATGCGGTTAAAATGGTCACAAGAGATACCGTTTATTCAACGTAAGATGCTATTATATTAAAACATGTTGGTGTTTTCATTTCTCTTTGATTCCCTTCCCACCTCTGCTTTCACTATACATGGTTTGTGTCATGGGCAGGGATACTTCTAAAAGCACCGGGGGTGGATCAAGGGCTGCACAAGCTGTGCACATGAACTGGGGGTGCTGAGCTGGAGAGGCGGACCACCTCTCCTGGTATGCTCCACGGAGAGCCTCAAGGTCCATAAATAGCAACACCCTAGTGGTCCCGGGCCCTAAGGAAGTTAGATTAGCTTCAACCAGAGCCAGGGCCTTTTCAACGCTGGCTCCGGCCTGGTGAAACGCTCTGCCTCATGAGACCAGGGCCCTGCAGTATCTGATTTCTTTCCGCAGGGCCTGTAAAACAGAGTTGTTCCGCCTGGCCTTTGGCTTGGAGCCAATTTGATTCCCTCCCTCTCTTTCTTTTTTCTTTTCCTTCTCCTCCTGCGATGAGGCTACATTTTAATATTTTAATGTTTCAATATTTTAATGTTGTATTTTAATTTTGTTTTTAAGCTGTATTCATGCAACTTGTTTTTATTATTACTTGTTAGCCGCCCTGAGCCCAACCTTGGCTGGGGAGGGCGGGGTATAAATAAAAATAATTATAATTATAATAATAATTATTATTATTCTCACAGCCAGGTAAGTGAGGTGCCAGGTTTTGGGAAGGAGTCCTTCTTCCTCCTTCCCAAAGCCTTGTTAGTGCTTTCTAGCTTTGGGAAGGAGGTGGGAGGGCTCTGGGACCCTGTCAGAGCCTCACGTCTCCTTCCCAAAGCCCCATGCCTGTCTTACCCAGCTTTGGGAAGGTAGCGCAAGGGCTTGGGGTGTGTGTCAAATTTTGGCCTTGTGCAGGGCACCATATTACCCACAGCCGTCACCGCAAGCAGCATCTTCCGCAAGCAGCAGTTTCTTTTAATCTTTTGAAATGTCTCAGCTGGGTGAGGAAGACAGGGAGAGAGGGAGCTGAATGGACATCTCAAGGTAGGATATCCCATAGTTTAGAATGGCGTGGCCACAGAGGAGGCTTTCTCACACCTGCTAATTAGCTCTGCCTTGGCCACCACAGAGACATGAAGAGGAGACTCCCCAACAGATCTTAGGGAGTGGTCAAGCTGTTCGGATAGACTGCACCCAAGATAAATAGATGAACTGGACCCAGAAACAAACTAGCAGCCAGTGCTGATCATATAAAATTGGTATCTTGACCTTGACAACTCACACTGAGATGAAGACAGGTCACTTCTTTCTGCTCAAGCATTTTTTCTGCATTTGTTGGGATTGTATTGGATTTATCAAGCACTAGTTGGGAATTTTTTCCCAGCAGCCAGAATATTTTTTTGCCTATACTTTAAATTGTTCATATCAATTAAATATTAATTAATAACATAGCCAATTAGTTAAAATAAAAGCACGGTTAAACCCTGGCTGATTTTAATATGCCCTTATTGATGTATTATTACCTTTTCCATCCTCTTTCTGCCCAGCCTCTGTGCTATCCATGGAGTAGTTTTCAAAGTGCATATGTTTAAAGCCATTCACATGAATAAGAAGGAAACAGTATTTTCTTCAGCAAACCTTGCACAAAATACTTGAATTCTGATTTCTTTTGTTAGGTTAGATTTTGCCTGTGCATTTTTTTTGTAAAAAAAATACACATTGGAATTACAGCCTCTCAAGACACAAACATTTACCAGCATTAATGGGCACGTCCCCAGGTTCAACAAGCAGCTTTTCTTAAGTAACTCCTTGCTTTCTCATTGGGTCCAATTCAAATGCTGTTAAATCTATAAAAATCAATAGTGAGTCTATGCATTATGTAGCCGTTCCATCTAAAAATATATAGTATGGAATATGGGCCAGATACAATAGAGCAGCCAAGCACATGTAATTTACCAAACAAATCTAAAGCACTCCCACATTGATTTTTGTAGTTTTCTAGCCCCTAGTCACTAAGCAGAGAGAGAGAGGAAAATGGCTTACTTACAAAGTGCGCTAGTTCTTCGGGCTACAACATGTTCATCTTAGTGTCTCTGAAGAAGGGTTGCAGGCCAGTTACCATTGCCAATGAATTTCTAGGTCATCTTCCCAGTTTACAATATTCACTTTTAGGGCCAAAATATTGGTTGCTAAAATTATACCAATCAAGTGTTTTTCTGTAAAAGTATATCCAAGGGCAACTATCTACACACAATGAGGAAAAAATTGTATGTGCGTGTATTTATATAAGATTATTTCCCCCAGTGCTTTTAATGACAAAAAACTAGCAATGAGAGTGAAAGGAATAATAGCAGAACCCATGTTGACACTGTTGCGTATAAATCTATTAGCTCTACATAAACAAGCAGACAAGAATTAGTGTTTAAAATGATTTAGGGAACCATTCTTATTTTTTAAAGTGGGTAAATTCCTTTGCTAGTGTTGCTTTTCAAAAGTCTTCTTCTATATTCTTAGATGTATTTGAGCACACTTACACATGTATCTGGAGAGGATAAATTTGGCTGTTGCTTAAGCCTAGGCAGCAAGCTATGAAATATGATTATTTTAACACTCACATAACCCATTCTCTGAGCACATCACAGACCTAAGGCATGTTGTATGTAGAATGCTTTCTCATATTTTATTTACTCATAAGTATCATTAACACACACAAGAGCTATAGCCTCTGTTGCCATGTATCTCTCTCTCTCTCTCTCTCTCTCTCTCCAAGTCTTTAGTAGTCCCATGCTTATCTATTTCAGTCAAATGTATTTCTTATCGGGGGAAAAATAGTGAGCAACCTGACAATACACTGTTATCGAGTTTTTTCAGCTGAGACCCACATGTCATTCAGCATGCAGACATGCCTGTGCTTGATTGATGGATGGGTTTGTGACAAATAAAACGAGGATCAACAGCTTTGCACCTTTCCCCCCCCATCAGGAACCCAGAGTAAAGCACAACTCTGTAACAATGGCCGGATTAGGGATGCATTAGCTCTCCATCGACCAAAACCCATCCATTCCCATCAATACTTTGCACTTAATAACCTGAAGCTATGATAAGAAAACAAAAGAAGGAGAAAGGGGTAGGAGAAAACAAATCAATAGAAGAAGGGAATGTCTGTAAGATGTACTGTCCAAATGAAGAAAAAAAAAATATTTTTTTTTGCTGAATTGGTAGGATAATGCCCCTTGACAAGAGAACAATGTACTGTCAGGGTTTATCAGGGAGAAATTGGCACAGTGTTAAGCACAGGTCTGGCATCTGAATGATGGCACTTACTGTGGCTGGAAAAATACATCATTCCCAAATACATCATTGACAATACCTGCCAATATCCATCTAACAGTACCAGACATCACAAACCTTTAAGAATCACATTCACATTATATGATGTAGAGACCTCGTTTTGATTCTCTATACCTATTTTATTCCTAACAATAACTCTGGGCTAAAAATGGTATTGACCATTGTTTTTGAAGTCTTTACAACTTGATTTATATCTTCATGTTCTATGATGACTTCAATATTATTATTATTATTATTATTATTATTATTATTATTATTATACTTTGTAACTTGCTTTATCTTGCCTAAACAATCCAAAGCAACTTACTATTAATATTTTTCTCTTCTAAAATATCAAAGAAATCCACAAGTGGATGCTAAATATTCCATGAAATCAAGGAACATCCTTATGTAAATTGCAGACTACTTTCTCATTTGAGGTGGGGTGTAACACTGTATCTAAACTACGCCTTGTCAGAAGACAGATGTGGATGCATGCCACATGACTTAGTGCTCCCCCATACATCATTCCCTGCACATAAAAAACTAGCATGTCAGGGACATTTGCTCCTAGTTCTCCTTGTCCTGCTAGTGTTCTATATGCAGGAAATTCATGTATGGAGGAAAAGTCAATAATATGAACTACACAGTCCCAATTTACCAGATTGCACTATTAAAAGAATAATAACAAATACAATAAAACTCAGTAAAAGAACAATATATTGCAATATGAGATTGCAAAATCAGAGAAATCCAACATAAGCCACACAAACAAACAAACATAGATCAGCTATAAGACAGTAGACTAGTAAACAAAAATTTGCCTAGTGCTGCAGAGACACCAAGGCTGGTACCAGGCGAGCCTTCTGGGGAAGGATTTCCATTTGAAGGGTGCTGTGCCCTGCAAATCTTTGGGACAGGTTTCACTACAGAAATGGCAAAAGCAAAGATCACTTGCATTAGGATCATCTGATGACACCGAGGCAGGACTGTCTCCAGACAACCCATTGGGCCTCTCCAATGCATCCAAATCAGCAATCAGCACCTCCTAGAGCACTGTGCCCCTCCCTAGAGTCTCACTTTAAATTCTTGTCTCTCCTCCTCTGACCAGTCCTGCCAAAAATTATCCACAGAGCTTGTGACACCATCCAGTCCATTACTGATTAAAGATGCTTCCACGGCCCCACCTGGCTGATGAAAACAAGTAGTAGAGCTGTGTGTTATCAACACACTTGATGATACCTTGCTTTGAATCTCCAGCTGACCTCATTAAGAGGTTTCATGTAGATATTCAGAAGGGTGGGAGAAAAGAGGAGACCCCACAGTGTAAAAGTCACATGCCTTAGCAGTAATCTCAAAGCACAACCTTCTGGAAATGGTCATCCAAATAGGAGGGGAGGCACTGGAATACAGTGCCCACAAACCCCAATGCACATACACTATTCAGAAGAATGCCATAGTCAAGAGAAACGAAAGCCTCAGAAATCTCCAGGAGAATTAACATGATCACACTACCATTGTTTTGGAAGTTTTCACATTCCATCAGAAAATTATTATTACTCAGTAAATGGTTAGCAGTAAATTGGTCCTTCTTAAGAATGGAGTATTCTCTGCTGTCCTCCTCATGGGTGAACAACCTCATAACTGCACACCTTAATCCAGGGGTCAGCAAGGTTTATCATGCCTGGGCCGGATCACGCCCGCCTGTGATTTTCGGCGTCTGCATGTGCACAGGTGTGATTTTTGGTGTCGGTGTCTGCGCGGATACGATTTTCAGCATCTGTGCATGCGCAGACACAATTTCCAGTGCCACGGAAGCGAATCCCCGCGCTGCGTTGGGTTGGGGGTGGCTCATGGGCCGGTCAAACGACCTCCATAGGTTTCTTCTGGCCCATGGGCCTTAGGTTGCTGACCCCTGCATTAATCATTCCCTTCTATATTACCATTCAAATGAACCATCAGCTGTTGTACTTTTTTGGGGTTTTTTTTGGGGGGGGGGAGCTAAAACAAAAAACCCGCACATTTGAATACTACAAATAATGCACCATTGAATCATAAATAATGCCATTATGGATAGAGTGTTGAAATCACACATTCAATAGTAAGGGGATGTTCCAATTAAAATAAAACATGCTTTAGCTCTAGTGATGTTAATGGCAAAGATTTATTGAACAAGCTTAACTCTCTCATTGAAATAAATGGGGGCTTAAACTATGGTTGGATTTTGTCCTAGCACATTAACACACATTCACAACATCTCACTGTTTTCACATAATTAAAAAAGAAGCAGGAGTATCAACAAAACATCTTTCTTCCTATAATCTCCTCCACCCTCCTGGCAGGTTATTGATGTCTAACATGGTAGAAGGGGAAGCTTAAAAGACTAAGAGATTCCTTTCAAAACACTTACATTTCAAATACATGAATACACCCATTCAAACAACAACATAAAACAGATAGTGCTCTGTACTTCAAAACAAGTGCCATGAAGTTGAGAGAGGATCTATTATTTATGCTCACATAATAAATGAGGTTATCCCTGTTGTAAATTATTTTCTCAATGGGGCCTTAATTATAAATCCATAATTAATTACGACTTCTCTCCCCCCCCCATCAAACATAAAATAATTATCTGTGATGTGATGATATCATCATCTCTAGAGCGACCAATTATGTCCTTACTGATATCAAGTGTGGAGTGAATATAAGCAAGATAGCTGGAGCTGGTTGATCAGCCTACTTATCTTACTATGACCTATGAAAGGGCATGTACCTATGCATTAAGTGATTCTATCATGATAACTTTGAATGACTTTTTCACCTGGAACCATATGCAAAGGGTTGAGCTGTCTATGTGGGTATCAGGGATGCAAATAGGATTCCCTGGGCCAAATACACTGTGTGGTTTGGGGTCCCTGCATCAATCCCTCCCACAATCTGTCGAGGAAAACTGCTACTTAGGAACCTGTATTCACTTAACCTAGCCTACTTCACAGGGCTATTGCAAATAGAAAAAAGGGGGGTATAAACAACCATGAGTGTGGAAAAAAAGATATTAATGGGAGGCAATGATGGCCGCTAAATTGGATGAGTTTGAAAGAGGGTTAGATAGATTCAAGGAGGGTAAGGCTAGCAATAGCACATAGCCACAGTGGTGATGCTTTGCCTACATGGTTGGAGGCAGTATGCTTCTGCATATTAGTTGCTTGAAACACAGGAGGGGAAATTGGTGTTGCACTCAGATCCTGTTTCCAGGCTTCTCCTACATATCTGGCTGGTCACTTTGAGAAGAGGATGTTGGATTAGATGGGCCATTGGCAGGGGCGCGGACTTATAAAAAATATTGGGGGGGCGGCCCCGGGAAAGCTCATGAATAATAAATAAGCTCATGAATATGCAGATAAAGTGGCGCCGCCTCCTCGTGAGTGAATAGGGGAGAGCGTGCTGCGCCTATTAATCAGCTCCGAAGGAAATTGGGTGGAGCTTTTGCTCGGGAGGGAGGGCAGGAGGCATGCAGCCCGACCCTGTGCATTTTGGGCTGGGGGAGGGGCGGCGGTGGCGCTCTGCTGGAGGAGCGCCCGAGATTATTGGGGGGGGAGCCCCCCAAACGAATTTTTGAGGGGGCTCGGGCCCCCTCAGGCACCATGGAGTCGGCGCCTATGGCCATTGGCCTGAACTAGGAGGTTTTTATGTTCTTATGCTATGCCATTCACAGATCATGTAAAGAAAGGCAGAAAAGCAGCCTTCTTGCTTCAACTGCAACCTTTCATAGCCCTGATATTTACAGTAAATAAGCAAAAGTTGCTAACCCTCCTGAATAACAGCAAGCAAAAAATACTCTAAGTTTGTGCAGTTTCACAACTTAGGCGTCTGAACTATGAACTCTCAACCTAGCCCATCCTCACAGGACTGTTGTGAAGACAAAGGGGAAAGTGGAAGATGATGTAGGCCGTTTTCAGCTGGTGAGAGGAAAACAAAGCTGCAAATATACAACAAGCAACAGATATCTGCAGTTTCACAACTCTCAACAAAACATATATGCACACAAAACATTTTGCCAACCTGTATGAAAAATATCATTATGTACAGTCTATAGGAATTTTAACATGCTGCAGCTGTAAGGTATTTAATTATTTTATGGTTGTATTTGATTATTCATTTTGTATTTTGTATGTTTGTGTTTGTTGTTGTTGTTGTTGAATATATTACCTGCCCTTCACCAATAGGTCTCAGGGCGGGTGACAACTTAAATTTCTGTATTAAAAACAGCTTAATCAAACCACAGTCATAGTAATATGACTGTATTTTAATGTTCTGTTGGAAGCCGTCCAGAGTGGCTGGGGAAACCAGCCAGATGGGCAGGGTATAAATAATAAATTATTATTATAATAATAGGGTGGGTCACACACACACAAATAGATGTCCAAGTCCTGGGTAAAGATAGTTACTGTTCATTAACAGCCCAGTGATGACAAGCAGACCAGTGGTAGTTGCGTGGGGTGTGTGGAAAATCAGAATGGAAGAATGCAATATCACAATCTTTTCTCAGTGGGAAGAAAACCTCATTTACTGGTATTTCAAGGGAGTTACTTCCGTTAAAAGCATACCAAAGCCAACAAACTGTGTTTTATTCTGTTGGCAGCTACAATATTAGATCCATTCCAGTCTGGGTTCAGGATTTGCCATGGGACTGAGTCACCCTTGGTCACCCTGATGGATGACCTTTGCAGAGAGTGGGGCAGGGGGACTGCCACTTTGGTCCTGTGTTTTGACCTCTCGCTTGATACTATTCCATGGTTCCTCCTGGACTGGCTCTGGGGGAATGGGAATTGAGGGCACTATATTACAGTGGTTCCAATCCTACCTTTAGGACCAGTGTAGCATCGAGAGAATGTCTTTCAGCCCCCTGGCAGCTATGTTATGGAGTGTCGCAGGGGACTATCTTATCTCCGGTGCTATTTAATATCTACATAAAGCTGTAGGGAGCAGACATTAGGAGTTCCAGGTTACAGTCATTTCTGCACTAGGAAAGCCTGGCCATGGTAATTCATGCATTGATTACTTCAAGACTGAATTACTGCAGTGTACTCTATGTGGGGCTTCCCTCACACTTGATCCAGAAGCTGAAGTTAGTGCAGAATGCTGCAGCACAATTGCTGACAGGAGTGAGACCTTGTTAGCACATAACACATGTGCTCAGAGATCTGCACTGGTTGCTGATTTGCTACAGGGCCAACCAATTTCAAGGTGTTATTATTAGTACATAGAGCCCTTAACAATGTGGAACCAGGTTACCTATGGCATTGCCCTCCCCCATATGTGCCCACTTGACCGCTTTGATCAGTGGAATTGGCACTACTACAGATGCCACATAATACCCATTCCACATTTGTAAGAACTTCATTGCTTAGTGTAGCAGCTCCTATACTTTGGAACACCCTGTCTATTGAGATCAAGTAGGCGTCTTCACTGTATTCTTTTTGGTGCCTGCTAAAAACATCCCTGTTTAGACAAGCCTACCCAGATGCTTAGAAAGCGGAAGTATTTTTTATCTGTTTTAGTATTTTAACTTTTGTATGGTTTAAGGCAGGGTTGTATTTTTTTCTTGATTTTACTGTTTCATCTTTTGTAAACTGATTTTTTTTAACAGTCAAGCGGTGTATAAATTTTATGACATAAATAAACAATCTGGAGATATGGATTCAGGTGCTATCAGTTGTTGAGCTTTATTTTTTTATTTTATTTTTGCCAAAGTTGTTGAGCAGTTTTTGAGATATCATTTTGGGACTCTAAGAAAGGTCTCCAATAATGACCATTTGGGCAGGTTAATGTGTTAGAAAGCTCTCCTTCCTTCAGATAGCCAGGTACCAGGCCATTTAGGACTTGATAGGCAACACTATGGACACATTCCAGAACACAGCATTCCAGAATCTGAACAAGCCTTCAAGAATTTGAAAAATATGAATTTAATATTAATTCATTTGCTTTCAAACCACTTTGATTTCATTCTTGGTGAAATTGGTGCCAGTATGATGTTGAATATAATTTTTACTCTAGTTTTTATTTTATACTGTTTTACCTGCTCTAATTTTGAAAGCTAATCTCAGTTTTATCAGAATAGGGTTGTAATTTTATTAGAATAGCATTATGGAGATTTTCACAACAGATCTGAAGGACAAGAAAGAGGTAGGAGATACTATAAAGGGATAATCTTAAAGGAGGGAGGTAAAAGAAGGAATGCAGGAAAAGAGGGAAATACGCTATTTAGTTGAAGGATTATGTGAGCATGGAGAGGTCCTAGCAGAAGAAACACTGGTTAACTTTATATAGATTAAACATAGAAGTCTAATAGTTAATTTCTAAGAAGGGAAGAGATGGCAACTGCTTGGAAATTGTATCCTCTGAGCTAGAAACACTTGCAAAATTGTAGATGAGAGGACTGCCCTTTGCATATGACCAGAGATATCCCTTATTTTGCATAATCCCAAACTCAGCCCTGGTGTAGGAAATACATGGGTGGACTGAGGGATACTTGAATTAAAATTTGGATGGGGAGTGATTACAGTAATAAATTGTGTTGATTAGCATTTTTGTCAACATGATATAGACTAAAATAATAATAACAGGGCACTATAAGGGCATGCGTGGAAATAAACAAAAATGTGAAAATTCACTACATCAGCATTTCCCCCTTCCAGAAGAACTGGCAACCCTAAGAATAAAGCAAGTACTCCTAAATGATATTTGGCAAAAGTCTGTTACTAAGTTGGAACAAAGACACTGTTGCCTTTTCTTCAATGGACAGCTCTGGGTACAATCCTATACACATTTGCTATGGAACAGGGGTGGACTTTGGGCTCTCAAATTCCAGCGGCACCCTGTACAACGCTAACATTTGGTGCCCTCTGCCTCTCACGCTCTGTTCTACAGCACTGTTATGGCACTCCGCGCAGCCCAGTGCGCAGAGCAGCTCACTCGGCCATCCTACCCTAAAACTGCAATCCCAACGTGGTAGTAATGCAGATTCTGAGGTGGGAAAACTGCCCTGTCCTAAGCCCAGCAGGTTTTTTTCTCCATCTTGCATTAAAAAAATAAATCCCTTCTCACCGACACCAATGCTCAACATTTATTATTTTTATTTTTTTTATTAAATTTATATACCACCCTCCATCGAAAGTAAATAATAAAACCAAAACAGATACATTTAAAAGGCTGTAGGATCAAAATGCCAATCTCGCTCCTCTACATTTACATTCATGTGCGCTTGAGGGCCACATTAGTTCTTGGGCAGTCTTCTGGGGGCCGCATTGCAGTGGTGTGCAGGGCTAGAGGCAGAAGTGAGTGTGCTTCCCTTGCTATAGCATGTGCATGATCCTTTCCCTTCTCTTCCAGGTGCAGGACGCCCCTCAAGCCCTGGCAGCAGCGATATTAAACGCAGCTGTGCCATTGTTGCTGTCAGTGGGGTTATTAGGAATTCCTTGAGAAGTCGATGTGCCATCTCACTTGGTAGGCCTTCTGTCCACCCATGAAGCCATACTTACACCACATCCAATGGCTCCTCAGCTGGTTTTCAACCCACTTGAAAATTGTGGCCCTACTTGGGAGCAAATCCAATGGAAACCAGTGGGACTCACTTTAGACATGGATCAGATTGTACTACATGGCTGTTTTCAAAAGTGATGATAAAACTCTTTTTTGCACTCCCTGTATCAAAAACTGAATACTGAAACTAAGATTAGCTAGAATGCACCTTCAGTTGGAAAAATTTTGTTTTCTATTTTCTAGTTCACACTAGCCTACAAATAGCAGATGTAAGAGAAGCTTCGGGTTCTTTAAGTGTCATGCCTGAATGCACTCTAACACTTCTCAGTATATTTGCCAATTGAACTGTAAGCCTTTAATTTGGAATCAGTGTTTAATTTTTGAGTGTGTGCGGAACTAAATGCATAAGTTCTAGAGGGGTTTGACCAACTTCTGAAGGATACAAGCCCATAATGGATATTTCTCATTTCTGTCTTGTTAACAAGTATATAAATAAGAGGAGGCTTCGGTAATTGGCTCAGAGTTACTAATGAATTAATTAACTTCGGTCTATTTTACCTAACCTTTAATAATAAGAGTCTTTTTATTTTATTTTTTGGTCTAGCAATAGGCCTGACAGGCTGAAAAAAAACAGACATACAGCAGAGCTCTTGAAAATTAATGAGAAACGAGGAAAGAATCAATGTACATTCTGCTTGCGGAGGACTGACACAAAAAAGACACAATAAACCATGAACAAACACAGTCAGTTTAAAAAAATAGGTTAGGAAAAGTGGGCAAATTCAATTATAGAAGTAATTAGAAGATATAGGGCAAGGCTGCCGTTTGGGACCGTGCCAGAAAACATGAATTAATACGAGTGAATAGAAAGCACCCATGTAGTAATTAAGAGGCAATCACCTATGGCAATGAATACCTGAAAACAGGCTGGGGGGGAGGAAACCCTAATAATTCAGTGATCAAAAATATTTTAGATGATTAATATGGCAAATTTGCTTTAAAAGACTAATTTCAGGAAAGATATCAAGACAATAGTGTGCTGTATGTTCCTCCTGGCATTTTTATAGCTAATTAAATTTTATAATTTGCAACAATGTTCAAGAGCATTAGCTAAAAAACACTGGAAGTGAAGCTTATGGTACTAGGGCTTTGCAATAGCTGCCCTCAAATCAATAGCTCAAACCAGCTCAACTTGCCTTAAATATATACTTAATATTTTAAAGGCACTTTGCACCCATACATGCAAAGAGAAGACTTCAGTTGTTTCAGATCCTTAGACTACTTCATATATTATATTTTTACGGTGCACATCTTAGACGAATGTGCACACAGAACAACACAAAGTGTGGAAGTGACAAAAAATGTATACATGTGATGCAAAAAAATGTGTTTGCAAGTTCTCTCTCTCTCTCTCTCTCTCTATATATATATATATAGAGAGAGAGAGAGAGAGAGAGAGAGACATAACACCACTTGATGGCAAACTCAGGTTTGCCTCTGTAGCATATGATATAGTCCTAAGAAGAGAGATACTATTATATAAATAATATTTACATCCTCATTTTTAATCATTTATCACAATCATTTATCATAAGGGATGGAAGGAAGCAGGAGTGAGTGTGTTGGCTCTCCCTGACCTCTGCACATTAAGCCATAGATGAGAGTGAGCATGCATAGAGCCTGTACAGATAATCAGTATTCCTGGCATGACCGTGATTGCAGGCCCCATAACATGTATATATAGTTGTATGCACAGGGAGCTCATTCCTATCTCAGCCACAACGTGCAGAGTTTAAGGGCAGGATCAGCTGCTATGGTACCTCTTCTCCCTAAATGCATGTGAGGAGCTCAGTGTATTGAGGAGGAATAGCAATAGAGGTTATCAGAGCATAGATGGTAACCCCTGACCAGATAGGGGTGCAGTTGAGCCACTAGCCAAAGCTGATGGAAGGCACTCAGTCCCACTGAGGCCACCTGAGCCTCACGTGACAGCAGAGAATCCAGGAGTACTCCCCAGCTACATAACCGCTCCTTCAGAGGGAGTGTAACCCCACCAAGAGTAGTCTAGGGAATCCCCCACTATCACTGCCTCAGTCTTATCTGGATTGAGCTTCAGTTTGTTGTCTCTCAATCAATCTGTTACTGAAGCAAGTAACAGCACATCTACTGCCACACATGCAGATGTGCCATCAGCATATTGCTGACAACATGCTCCAAAACCCTGGATGACCCCACTCAGTGGTTTTATGTAGATGCTAAATAGCATATAGGGGATAAAACTGAACACCGAGGAACCCCACACTGAAAGCTTCACGGGGTTGAAGAGCACTTCTCAAGCACCACCTTCTGGAGACTACTATCCAAGTAAGAACAGAAGGACTGCAAAGCAGTGCCACCCACTGTTAACTAGGGCATGGTCATGGTATCAAAAGTCATTGAGAGGTCAAGGAGAATTAACAGGGACATATTCCACCCCCTTCTCAGGTAATCACACAGGGCAACCAAAGCAGTTTCTGTGCCAAAACTGGACCAAAACCCAGATTGAAATTGATCTATTAAATCAGTTTTCTTTCAAGAGCATCTGGATCTGGCCAATGACCACCTATTCAAGAATCTTGCCCAAGGAGACAACTGGTTGGTAATTACTTAGATTTTCCGGATCCAGGGAGAGCTTCTTAAGGAGCTGTGTTACCACTGTCCCCCTTCAAGCAGGCAGAGACCACCTCCTCTCACAAGGTGTTAATCAGCCAGCTGTCCCCTCCCTGCTAGTTTTTATCAGTCAAGAGGGGCAAGGGTCTAGAGCGCAAGCAGCCACTCTGACCAATCCAAGTCATGGTGCAAACAAGTCATAGTGAACTACCATCAGTTCTGCCACCTCCTAAGTACTGTTTCTCATCTTAACCCCTTTCAAATACATCAAGTCAATGAGGAGTCCACTAAATTGGATCCTTAACACACCATTAAGTTATGGCTATAATTTGCTAGTCTGTACTTTTAAATTTACAAACAGAGCTTGTGTGAATTTTTGAAACTAGAACTGAGGAATTCCTTATGTACCTTGTTTTGAGTCTGGGATCCGTTCCGGAGCCCTGGACACTTGACAAAAGGGATGCCCGACAAAGCACCGTTCTGCGCACACGTGATTTAGTGCTTCTGCACATGCGTGAGCGGCAAGATCGGAAGTAATCTGTTCTGGTACTTCCGGGTTTGCCGTGGACGTTCCATGAAATGGATGCTAAATGGGGCGGCCTCACAACGAGGTACTACTGTAATTTTCAATTCTGTGCCTGAAAAGCAACATGAGAACCATAACTACAACTACTAATTTTGTTACAAACAGAGCTATGTTAGGAATGGATTGGGACCAGTGGTATTTTTAAGGTGGTATTTTTTTTCTAATGACAAAGCACCATAGAAGTTTACACAATCCTGTTCACTAATTATTTGGAGGTATCTGGCAAATGCTGACCTATGCCCCCCCGTTTCTCTCCCATAGTAAAGGAAATGCATTACCTACTTGTTATCATCACACACAGTGCTTCACCATGAGCCATACGCAGCAATCAATGAACTGGAGCAGGAAAATATTTAACAAACTGGCTGTGGTCTTAAGGTAAAGAACTGAAGGAAGTTATTTATTTTAAGAAAGATAATTATTCCATCTCCTCCTTCTCTGAGCAACTACATACTTGTATCCCTCATTGGAAGGTCAAAAACATCTCTAATTTTGTGTACCCATCCAAGTAAACCATTCCTTGATTGGAAGCTAGAGCAAAAGTGGTGCAAGACCCAGTGTGTATGTATGAAGCTCCTGGGCTGCCCAGATGACAACACTCCCATCTCGGCCTCACTGATGTGGTCCAAAGGAAAGCACAGCAATACGTTTGGCACTAGCTTGGCTGCAGGAGTTGACGGAAGGAGGTGTACAAGGCACCATCCAACCATCTTAGGGACTCCACTCCAGATTTGTGTTGGGTTTATTCCTTAGCCTTTTCTTCTCCTGAAGAAATCCAGGAAGGCAGCAGAGGTTTAAGATCAGAATTTTCCTTCTTCTAGATGAGCTACCTTCCCAGGTTGATGAGTCCCATCTGCCCCTCACTTCCCTCCACAGCACATGCAGAAACTGCCTTCTTGACCGTTGGACCCACTACTTGTCTCATCCATTCAATCTGCCTGGGCTTGACTGGGCTTGATGAAGGGGAAGTCCTTAACTCACTAAAGGTTTGAGACCCATCAGCTACTCTCACCTGGTTTAGCTGGCCAGGCAAAGCCATTTCTGGGGTGTGGCTGGTGTTGCATGGTGACAGCTTCTAGGAGTGACAGGTGAGAGCTGAGTGGAGGGTGGGAACCAAAGGCAGACACTGTACCCCAGAAGGAGCACAATGTGTCCCCCACCAGGGGTACTACCCCTCCCCTAACAACTCATACACTCCAAGTGTAATTATTTATTAACATCACCATTGACAACATCTTCCTAAGAGCCCTGCTGGATCATATCATCATCATTACCATCATTACCCACCCATCATCTAGTCTAGAATCCTGTTCTCATGGTGGCCAACCAGATGTCTATGGAAAGGTGACAAGCAACAGCACTCTCCCAACAGCAATGGATATACAGAAGATTACTATCTCTGACAGTGGAGATTCTAAACATAGGGTAGTCATATCCTACTTTTCTAAGGATAGTCCTGTATGTAACAATGTAAGAATGCACAAAATATCTGATGGATCAATTCAATGGCCCTTCTAGTCCAGCATCCCACCAACCAGATAACTATCCACTATGTGAAGTAGTACCTTCTTTTGTCTGTCCTGAAATTCTAACAAGCAGCTTCATTGGAGGGCCCTGCATTGTAATAATGTGAGAGAAGGGAAGAAAACTGTGTCTTTGTCCACTTTCTCTATACCATGCATCATTATATACACCACTCCCATATTCCACCCTTACTAATGCTTCTTCAAACAAACTTATCAACATTATTTATGTTGATAGCCACAGTTTTCCCCCACTGGCAGGGGCAGTGTGCCCCGTTTCACTGCTTGGGGAGAAATGTGAAGTGCTGCCTTGCTTGGCTGCACTGCCCGCCCTGCGGCATCTGCCGCTGACATCGGTGCTGCCATGCCGTTGCCACTGGCAGAGAAACGCCAAATTTTACTGAGAAATATCTTGCCAAAATCTCATGAGATCGCTCACACTCCATCAGATCTTGTGAGATTTTGGTGAGATTGAGGAAATTGGCGCCAATGCTGGTGGCAGAGGCGGTGAGGTGGGTGGGGCACCCATGGGGCACCACCTGGGGGGCTTCTACCAACTGAGGTGGCTGCTTCACCCTGCCTCATGAGTGGGCTGGCCCTGCCCATTGTGTTGCATCCAATAGTGGCTGGGGAAGCCCAGCCAGGTGGGCGGGGTATAAATAATAAATTATTATTATTATTATTATTATTATTATTATTATTATTATTATTAAGCCATCAGTGGTCTGTTGGCACAACAGGCTTTTCATTTCCTCTCCTCCCTCCATGGACCTCTGATCTGCTCCAGGGTGTCCCAGTATATCTCCTAGTATAGCTGGAAGATAACCCTCCTTGAAATCCTGGGTAGCTGCTGCTGGTCAGTGTAGACAGTATATACAGTGGTACCTCAGGTTACATACGCTTCAGGTTACATACGCTTCAGGTTACAGACTCCGCTAACCCAGAAATAGTACCTCGGGTTAAGAACTTTGCTTCAGGATGAGAACAGAAACCGTGCTCCGGCGGTGCAGCGGCATCAGGAGACCCCATTAGGTAAAGTGGTGCTTCAGGTTAAGAACAGTTTCAGGTTAAGAACAGACCTTTGGAACGAATTAAGTACGTAAGACCTTTGGAACGAATTAAGAACGAATTAGGTACCACTGTATCTGGATAATGGTTTTACTCAGTATAAGCCAGTTTCCTATCCTATGTTGGGTACTTTTTTCACAAACCACAAATTCTGGGGTTCAATATTATTAATCATTTATCTATCACTTTGATGTTATCAGAAGAACATCTTCACATTTATGCATTTATTAAAGGGGTGGTGAAACATTTGGGCTGCATTGCCTCATTTGCAGCCTTCTGGGGGCTGTGTGCCATAAATGGATGTGGACAGCCAGATGCTCCACCCTGGCAAACAATAGCAGAGTTCAAGAACACTGCCTAAGCAGGCAAAAACAATAAAGGAGAATGTGAAGCAAGACCAAAGAGCTAGACAGAGAAACCTAGAGGGCCACATTTGGGCCCCAGGACTGAGTGTCCTCACCCCTGCTTTAGAAGTAAGCACCAGCCCTTTGAATTGTGCTCAGAAATGAAACTCAGTTTTCCCAATGCCAAATCCCAGTTAGTAGCCTGATGCCTGTATTCTGAATTAGCTTCCACACGTCCAGTTCCCAGTCAGTGTCTGAGGGCAATGCCATGTACAAGACATCTAACTTGGACTATACCAGAGCATGATAGCCATAGCCAGACTTTTCTATCTAGACAGGAGTCACAGCCAGTAAAAGGCATTTTTGCCACTAAGGCAAATCTGTGGAGACAGATCAAGAAGCACCCCCAGATTGCAAAACTGATTCTTTAGAGGGCATGTGACCCCAAAATGGGTTAAGACCAGCTCCCTGGAACAAGTAACCAATCACCAAAAGCACCTCCATACTGTTTGTTTACTCAGTCTGTTAGTGAAATCAAAGTTGAAGTTTTCTCTGCTGCAAAAGTCTGGAAGGTATGACCTTATCATCAGTGTTAGAAACTAACATATGAAAGCTAGGAGCAAAATGGCACCTTAAAACTAGGTTATGGGCGCAACAACGGAATGTCTGGGCACACTTTTTTTATAACAAGAATACAAAGCTGAAAATGAATGAACTGCAGCTAAAATATTGTGTTCATTTTTCACATGGTCTAGTCCTTCCCCTGCCCACCCGCCTAATATTCTTAAGAGGGTCTCTTCTCCAGTCTTCAGAGAGTAGCTGGAAGTGGGGAGGGAGAAAAAGGTTGTCCTTTCCTTCCATTCTGCAGTTTTAATCTGAAATCTTAGGTGCAGTATTGTACCCCGGGCTCAGAAACTGTTTGCACTAATGAAATTCCCTGTCGTAAAATGTGCCTAGAACAATGGGAATTTCGAACACTGCTTATCATAAAATCATAGAATTCTGAATCCAGACAAGGAGAAACTACTTATACATCTGGGGCTGGCATGATTGCAAGGATCTGATGGAAGACCATCCAACATCCACTTGATGGGCTCTCATTCCATTTTTTATTTTTATTTAATTTTTTGTTTTTTGGTCAGGGTGAACTCCTTTAGGTTTCATTTCTCCCATGATTAGCCCATGAGGTGGGGAATGCAGGTTTATGTATGGTAGCCAACGTTTTCCTTGTCAAAGGATACTTCATGAAGCTAGCATTGCTATCCAACTAATTTCAATACACACTTCAGCTATTGACCCCTGACTGCATATTAGTTGGATTTACTCACTACTAGCTTCCATTAGATCAGGGGTCTGCAACCTTTAAGACAAAAAGAGCCACTTGGACCCATTTCCGAAGAAAAAACAAACTGGGAGCCGCAAAACCATTGCGACATTTAAAACAAATATATCTCCAGAGCCGCGATCTGACAGCGGGTGGGAAGGTGACGTCGGGACGGTGCGTGACTAACGCACGCACCGCCCCCATGCGACGTCACAGCCAGTACAGCGCCCGCCACAGTGGGGAGTGTCGGGGCGCACAATGCGCCTCCTCCCCTTGCTAGTATCCACCCCGGAGCCGCGGCAAAGGTGTAAAAGAGCCACATGCGGCTCCGGAGCCGCGGGTTGCAGACCCCTGCATTAGATGGACTAACTGCCACCAGTGGATGCATTTGGTAGCAGATCAGCTCTACTCCAAATACCCAGGTTGATCATCATTTATAAGAATCAGAGGCAATTATTGTGAGCACGCCCCTTTTCAGGCGTCAAAACCAGAGGGAACACAAAACTGCTGGTAACTAATCACATTTGAGTGAGGTACAAATCAGAAGTTTTTCTTGCATAAGAAATAAACTGAATGGTAGCTATTTTTTATAATGATATTGGTTCATTTCTTAACAGGCATGTCTGGCACAACACTTTGGTCCTTCTAGAGGCATACAATAATCTGGATTATTGTTGACTTTGCTGCCCTAAAATATAGCCTCACCCAGTTTGAAATATTCTGGTATAAATTATCCCGATTATACCAGAGATGGAGTAGATGCCCTTCAGGGATGTTCCAGTCCTCCAGGCCTATAATTCTAATTACAGAAACAAGGAGCATCAATTGAAGTGGGCAGCACTTTAATCTCATCATCACCATTATTGTCATCCTATCATTAGGTTCATAGACACTGACAAAGCAAAAGCAGCTAACCACTGAATCGAATATTTTGTTATCATGTGTCTGAAGCACTTTTCAAGGATCCCAACAGAGCAGATATGCAAAAATGAGCATTTTTTAAAAAAAGTGAATGAAAAAAAGAGGTGCCCACCCACATGCACACAGATGTTCTAAATATTCTATGAAACATTTTAATTTTTAGGAATTCCACAATGTCCAACTTTCACAAGAACAGTTACCATATGCAATAAATAGAACTTATTGCTCATGTATGCACAAAATACCCTTGCTAAGTGAACAAAACCATGATACAGAAGCATGCCCAATAACTTTTCTAAGAAGTTGGATGTCCAAGGAATGTGTGATTACATAATCCCAAAATCTATTTCAATTATGTTATATTTTGTTTTCAGTATTTTCCCACATTGCTCATTCCCAGCCATGTTCTGGGACAATTTCAGTATATCAGTCTGAACATTTCATTCATCAATAACTTGTAAATAAATGGGAGTCTTTCTTTAATGCTTGTCAAAATAACGCATTGCACTTTTTTTTTAAGATGAAGGCTACAGCTTTATCTGAAACTATATTTCTATAGTATGCACCTATTACACTTCCAAATATTTTAAACGTATATTATTTACAGGATTATTACGCCATTTTTACTTTTACTCAACAATTCATAGGGTTGTATCCAATGTTAGTGCTAGTCAGAGAAGATTCACTGAAGTTAATTAACATGACTAATTTAGGTTCTTTGATTTCAATGGGTCATCTCTGAGTGGACCATAGTTAGCTACAACCCATGATTCTGAATTACATGTTCACAATAAACATGTTGAGACACAAATATTGGTGATGTAAATTACATTGCCTTTTCTGTAAATTAAAAGAGCCAGTTAAAATTTACTGTGAGATTTTTTAGCGGGTGGGGGTGGGTGGCTGCTGGAAAGATCAAAACAAAGGTCAAAAGTCACAGTGGATAATAGCTGATGGTTTTGATAGTGCTAATTATATATTACGGCAAGGGAAAGGTAGAAAGGGAAATATGAGTGCTAGGAAAAAGACAAACATCCCAAATGCTGAATTTAAAAGAAAGAAAAATAAAGGGAGGAAAACTTTAAATGTCTTTGTAGTTCACTGTCATGAATCAAAGACAAAATGAAGCCTGAATTAAAAATGTCAGTTTCTGTGAATGTTGATAACTTGGCTCTTTGTTGTGCAAGTCAAAATGTGTCTATTTGATGGGTTAAAATGACAGTCTGAAAATGGGAGATGGAGTAGCTAAGAAAGGGGGGAAGAAAGCCCACCAAAAAAAGACATCTTAAAAGTAGGCCCATAATGTAGTACTTTAAGGAGAAGACCTGTAGGGTTGGAGGCAGTATCTTTAGGAAGTAACCAAGCAGCACTAAAAGGCAATGTCCGTGGCCAATCAAAACTATTTCTCTAGCTGCTGGGGCTCTTGCATCTCTCTCTTTACACTAGACTGGAAACCCTTTGTACTAATTGCCAGACTGTACCAGATTTTCTGGTTCAGTTCCATCCTATAATTGACTGACAATGATGGGCAAGGAAGGGGAAAAACTCAAACTCACCACTCCAAGCACAGGGTCAGAAATGGTTTCACAGGGAGCGCATCATTGCTTGCCACTAAATACAGGGGTTAAGAAAGCATCATTTGCCCTTCCTCTAATTCCTGGGGTAAAGGGGTGAAAGAACAAGACTGGATAGGACAAGAATAGGATCTTACAGACCTGCAGTATGCCCTCTGCAAACAACAACAAGCTTTCATTACAAGCAGGAATGCTTGCAAGCTGCCAGCATGAAACTATGATGATGAGGATGTTGTTGTTATGTTTTGCCCACAATTGCAAATAGCCATAACTGACCTCCCATGCACATTTGTAGTTCTAAAGTTACAAAACTCTAAATATGTCTTAAGCTTGAACAGTAGCAAGCATTTGCTAGTATAGACATTTCTTTTATTTGAACTTGACACAATCCTTGTGGATTCTGCACATAAATGGTTTTCTATCACCCCCCCACACACAAATAAAAGGCAGATAACTTGCAATTTCTTTTTCTTGCTAGCTATCTTCTAACTGGTTACTATTCTTATATCATTCTTTATTCTCCATATATAGTACTAATGACAGTAATGCAGCTTAAATTAACTAGCTACTGATCTGATAAATGACCTTATTGTTCTTTTTAGGTTTGTAAAGAATGTCATTTGGTAAATAAAGCAACAAGCGTTTCTCCATAGGTTTGATATAAACTGCATGTCTCTGACCCAAAATCTTATTTGTTACCCTCCACCCACTAAACTTCAAACACCACCTCCAGCATAGAAACACACACACACACACACACACAGGCATCAATGTACCAAACTCCCTGCTCACAGCTTCACAACCTACAAATGAGAAAAAACCAAATGCACCATTCAGCTTTTTAACAACAAAACCCTTTTAGAAAACACAGCGTATTTCAGACCTGATCTCTCTGTCCTTTTTTATTAACTTGACAACCTACAAATGTGTGCCTACCTATGCTATCAAGGCACCTCTTTGCAGGTGATACAGTTTTTAGCCACTCGTTTCCCAACCCATAATTAGAAAATGGTACATTTCACTCCAGTCACACCCCCTCCATCCCCATTCTCTATCCCCACGTTCATACAGATGTCTTTTTGGATGCAATGAAACTGCTGCTATACATGCTCACAAACCAGAGAGATGTTGCAAAGTTTCACAGCTAGGCCAATCAAGTTGGCATTCCATAAGCAAAGGCAGCAGAGGAGTTAAGCAAAAGCTTACCTTTCAAACCCTGAACAGAGCTGTCTTTATGAGACCTACACCATCTGACAGGTTGCAGAATTTTCTCAAGTACAGTGCCCGGGCAGGTGAGATTTTAATAGGTAGCAAACACCTGAAAGCAGGACTAGAAAACTCTAGGAAATAAGAAAGCAAACGAGTAAAATGTCTTCCCAGAGACACAGTCAGCTCTTGTGCATGGGGAATTACGAATGCTCTGGCTATAGACTTTTGTCCAAAGCTGTAGTTTTTTTCCCTCTCCCCCCTTTCTTTTCTCTCTCTCTCTCTTTTTTAGCGAAGCTAGATTAGTTCATACAAAACTCAACAATACAGCACTGAAACCCATTGTTGATATTCAACATTTTTCACATAGCGGAACAGAAGAGACAATACGGTATCTAGGAAACCATGGGCTGGATTACAAAGTGATGCTATCTCTTCCTTCTGGTGGGCCTGTAATCCTTTTTTTAACCTACCACAGCAAAATAACATGAAATACAATAACAAAAAAATTTAAAACCCCTCAGATCAGTCAGACTACAGTGCCTAAAAAAGAAGAAAAGCAAACCAAGGAAGGTTAAATTAGAATATTTTTTTGTCTATGAAATCTAAATAGATAGACAGATAAATATATAAATAAATAAAGGTAACCAAATGCTCTTATGTCATCTCATTTTGTGCTTTCACACCACTACAAAAAGCTGTTATTTGAGACACAGTTAAGAAAGAGCATTATTCCCATGAAAGAAGTCAAGTAGCCTTAATGAAGTCAAGTATTTAAAAAAAATGTTTTTATCAGTAATACTGAGATCCATGTATGGTCATTCTGTATTTTCAAATTTATTGTTATTTCTGTTTCCAGTGTAGCCATGTCTATTAACACATCAATCATAACACTCAAGAGCAAGCTCTATATTCTTTTAGGATGGATGGCAGAATAGTTAGGCTTCTTGTCAAGCTTATGGAAGATGTGATTGCATTTATATTCAGATTCTTCAATTTCCCATATAATTGCTCCAGTTCACAACTAAAGTTGAATGTCTCTGGACAACCCTATTTTTCGCTTGAAGAAAGTTGTCTGTATTTCAAATAATTCCCACAGCTCTCTGAACGTTATTGTTTATATTGCATTTAAACTCCCACCCTTTCATACCACCACCCTCTGAGTCTCATTCCAGTTTTACTAACTCCAGTTCCCATGTTTTCCTCCAGACCCCAAATAGTCTAGGTAGCCACCGAAAGTGATTGTTCCTACCAGTTTCTTTTCATCACTGCTACAATTGACCAATTGACAACTGATTGATGGTTATCTTTTCACTTCAACAATGAAAGAAATTACCATCACTATGGCTATGTACAGTAAATGCCTCCGGAGTAAATTACATGATTCTAAAATTCTCCTTAGCTCACTTAGTAAAACATCAACACAAAAAGTTTCTTTCTCTCTCTCTCTGCCTCTTTTCCAGTATTGCAGATTTGGCCTTCCCTGTCAGCCCCAGAAAAGAACTTGACAGCTTCTTTAAAAAGAGGAGTATAAAAGAACTCAAATAAGGGATGGCACAAGGCCTGCCTATGGCTTCCATTCTCTGCAGCTATTCTTTGCAAAGGGGGGAAAAAAGTAGGCATGTGAGGAAAGATAAGCCATGTCAGAATACCCTGAGAATATTCCCAGTGACCTTGGAGTTTTGCTGTTTTCCCTTAACTATTCTGTGCTGGAAGAGCTTTTGAATTTTTGAACTTTACAAGTCCACTTAGGCTATTGCAAATATGTAGTGTTCAGTCCAGATACTCGTCTGCCTCTGCTCTGTCAATTAAATCACACAATGCTAATCCACCTTGTCCAGCGTTTACCATGGTAATGAAAGTTACATCTTAGGAAAATTTAAAAATGAAATATTTGTCTAATTAATGAATCTGTAGAGAACAAATATGTAAATATTTTAAAACAATGCTACATTCTCTCTATCTCCTTGCAGCTTAAACTTAGGTGCATGTTGAAAGGGTTCTTTGCAATTGTCTAGTAAATCAAGTATTATACAGTTATAGGTACTGAGAGGTGGAGAAGGTTTGATTTTTTGAGGTACTCTCGATCCTTTAAGGAAAGAAAAGACTACAATAAAAGAAAAAGAAAATATGAATCCTACAATTTCCTAAAATACTAGAATTTATTTAAAAACTTTTTTTTAATGAAAATCACTTTTGTATTAAATTGAATTAATTAGAATTAATGTGAATGTAGGTTCAAACCACCTCCACCACACTTCAGGATGTCTGCTGGTCGTCAACCATACTGTCAGGCACCATTAGTCTTTGAAGTTGGAAGCTGGTTCTCTCGTTCCAACATACTGGAGGAGGAAACTGCAGGCCTTATCGCCTATCAAGAAAATCTTGGTAATGGGTGGGAAGTTACCTTTTTAATACAGGCTATCACATGACACCGGACTTCAATACCACACAACTTTACTGTAAAATCTGATGCTATATAATCTATAAACTTCCTCAGCCCAGCAGTCTGATCAACTTGTTATGAGGACTTAGGATGGAATTGCCTAGCTGAAATCTACCATGCTGTATTCCTCCTGGTTTCCAAATGCCATTCATATCTTTCAAGCTACTAAAATTATTTTCACTACCCATTTATCTATGGGGTACATACACAGGACAGATTTTCTTGGCTTGCCTCTCAACTTTTGCCAGTTCCTTGTTCCATTGTCCAGATTCACCTGTCTTCATTGAAGCCTCTGAAAGATTTCCAGAGGGAATGAGCATACCTGATGTTGGAAATAAGAAATAAAAAAGCTCATCTCAAGCATGTTGGATTGTGGAAGTGCTACAATGAGAGAGCTGGGGGTGAGGCAGGAGCTGATAGGCTCATAGTCCCAAAGCAAAACAATTCAAACACAAACAGTGAGTACTAACAAAGTATCAACAATGTACAATGCACAACAATGAGCACAATAACTTCCAAAGTATCACAGAACGCAAACATGTTTCAATATTGGTCTTCTGAATGGTCTCCATGTTTAGCATATAATGCAAATGTGACCTTACAAATAATAAAACAAATTTTAAACACACAAACCAGATGTAACACCCCTAGCTGCAGATAGGAGTCATGAGGAATGAGCACCAAATCCTTTGATGACCATAAAGGTAAAGGTAAAGGGACCCCTGACCATTAGGTCCAGTCGTGGCCGACTCTGGGGTTGCGGCGCTCATCTCACTTTATTGGCCGAAGGAGCTGGCGTACAGTTTCCAGGTCATGTGGCCAGCATGACTAAACCACTTCTGGGAAACCAGAGCAGCGCACAGAAACGCCGTTTATCTTCCCGCTGGAGCGGTACCTATTTATCTACTTGCACTTTGACGTGCTTTCAAACTGCTAGGTTGGCAGGAGCAGGGACTGAGCAATGGGAGCTCACCCCGTCGCGGGGATTCGAACCGCCAACCTACTGATCGGCAAGTCCTAGGCTCTGTGGTTTAACCCACAGCGCCACCCGCGTCCCTTCTTGATGTCCATACCAAGCAGCTATTGTACATATATATGGTAAATAACATTAGGGACAGGATAGAGCCTTAAAGCTCAATTGCCACGGGGTCACTCAATGCTACTGTCTAGAAACAACTCTGCACATAAGAACGGAATCATTGTATTATTGTGGCCCTTGCCCCAACCCCCGAAATTGTTCCAGGAGTCAATGGACAATGGAATCAGCAGCTGCTGACAGACTCAGAAGAATCAGTAAGTTCACACTCCGCCCCTGAATCTTTCTCTTGAAGCCAGTCATCAACCAGCCTGACCAAAATGTTATCTGTGCCAAAAATGGGTCTGAAGCCAGATTGAAAATGTGGCAGTATAACCTGCTTCATCTAAGAATGTCTGGAGTTGGATGGCCACCCGCTCCCTCAAGAACCTTGGTCCAAAAATGGATCTTGTCAGCTGGATGACAGTTACAGTGGTACCTCAGGTTAAGTACTTAATTCGTTCCGGAGGTCCGTTCTTAACCTAAAACTGTTCTTAACCTTAAGCACCACTTTAGCTAATGGGGCCTCCCGCTGCTGACACGGCATGATTTCTGTTCTCATCCTGAAGCAAAGTTCTTAACCTGAAGCACTATTTCTGGGTTAGTGGAGTCTGTAACCTGAAGTGTATGTAACCTGGAGCGTATGTAACCCGAGGTACCACTGTATTTAAAAACTCAGGGTACAGGAGGGGGTGCAGCACAACCCCTTTCAGGGCTGCAGGACCGACCTGGCCAATCCTTTCTGACAAGCTCTAATAAGCTGTGACAGGCAAGGGTCGAGAGGGTAAGCAGCACCACTTCAGGCACCAAGTTCACATCCTGCCACTGCATTAACTCAAATTGATCTCAAGCAACAGGGTCAGATAGTCCTCCAGACACTTCCAAAACTGTACTAATAGCAGTGCCAAGATTGGGATAAGTAGGGATGAGCGATTCCGTCAGTTTGGGTTCTCTCAGCCCCCCCCCCCATCTTAAATTCAGTTCTCCATATTTCCACATCGGCTTCTGGCTTTCTTATTTTACTGCCCTGGGAGAAATGGGAAGGTGCCATCCCTGCCCTCCCTCCACCAAAGCCTCACTTACTGGGGCTGTGCACTGGAAGCTGCCATCACGAGAAACTAGTGGTGGCGATTCTGCTGCCTGAGGTGGGTGCTCCAGTCCGCCTCATAGGCGGGCCAGCTCTGAACCTATGTTACAATGGACATTTTAACCAATTTGCCTATGGACACAGTACATCAAAATGCACATTTTGATATGATTCTTAGAATACGTATTTTGATAAACTGACAGATTCCCAGTGTATACAATGCATACAAGATGGTATTTCAAGCTTCTTAAAGTATCAAACAATATCAAACAATATCTAGGAGGAATCGTCCCAGCACATGGACAGTCCAGCATAACTGAGCTTCCATTTATGTGCTTGCACATCTAAGAAATGTGGCTGAACAGCTGTAATTGTATTTCATTCTGAATGTACATCTAGAATCTAGTGGAGCAATTTTCTCTGAAAAGCGTTTCTCCTGCATTAATAGCTGAAGACTGATCAAGTAGTAAAGTGGGTTTTGAAGTTTTATCCCTTTACAATTTTCAGCAGAACAAATCACTTAGAAATTTCAAATTTCATTAATTAAATATGTGAGCAAGGACAACTACACAATGGCTGAGGTTTAATACAAGTCATACATCTCCTTCAGATTGAGGACAAACTATAAGCACGTCTATAATTTTTCTTCTTTGGATTCTGAGTGGAAAATGGAACATGTTAAGGCAACAGATTAAATAAATGTTTCTGGAATGAGAAATATATTCCTCCTCTGCAGCAGTGTATAAAAAGCACAAGACTCTAGAAGGTTTATGATTCTGTTTATGATAGAAAGTCTCATCAACCTTTGGTTCTTGTTATTTGTTTACTATGAAAATACAATAAAAGTTAAATCAAGGTTTGTACAGTCCTTAACTATTATTGTTGTCATTATGATGATGATTATCATTTACATATTTTATTTCTGTCCAAGTTTTCCTTCTAAAGGAGTCCCAGGGTGGTTCTACAATATCATGAATGTAGTCCATACATAATAGGTTTTGGGGTTTTTTTTGTAGTTGGCATCGGTCTGTTTCGAGAGACAATGGAGTAAGCCTCTGGGAGTGAAGTTCAACAGCTGCATTAAAGGTAAAGGTAAAAGGGACCCATGTCCATTAGGTCCAGTCATGACCGACTCTGGGGTTGCGGCGCTCATCTCGCTTTATTGGCCAAGGGAGCTGGAGTACAACTTCTGGGTCATGTGGCCAGCATGACTAAGTTGCTTCTGGCGAACCAGAGCTGCACATGGAAACGCCGTTTACATTCCCGCTGGAGCGGTACCTATTTATCTACTTGCACTTTTACGTGCTTTCGAACTGCTAGGTTGGCAGGAGCAGGGACCAAGCAACAGGAGCTCACCCCGTCGAAGGGATTCGAACCGCTGACCTTCTGATTGGCAAGTCCTAGGCTCTGTGGTTTAACCCACAGCGCCATCCACGTCACCAAAGTGACCACCACCCTGGGGCACAAGCCTGGGCAGTGTGTATGGAGCTCCTGAGCTGCTCAGACAACAAGATCCTCCCTCCCTTCTTGCCCTCACTCATGTGGACCAAAGGAAAGCAAAGCAATACATTTGGCACCAGTTTGGTTGCAGCAGTTGCCAGAAGGAGGCGTACAAAGTACCACCCAAACATCTTAGGGACTATACTCCAAATTTGTGTATGGTTTACTCCTTAGCCTTTTTTACTCCCGAAGATATTCTGCAAGGCAGAGGAGGTTTAGGATCAGAGTTTTCCTTCTCTTAGATGAGCTACCTTCCCAGGGAGATGAGCCCCATCTGCCCATGATGAAAACACCTAAAACACCAACAACATCAGGAGTCCAACAACACCAGTAGGGACACAGGTTCGCCAGCCCTGCTTTGCGGAAAAGAGAGACAGTGAAACAGGCAAAGACCACCCCAGGGCCTGCTGAGGATGGATGCATGTATGTCACCCACTACAGGTTAATCTATCAGCAAATGTTCTGGGGAAATTTTACTCTATTTATTTATTCAATTTCTATGTTGCCTTTCAACTGAGGATCACAGGACGGTTTACAATATAAAAAACAAACAAGATTACACAACATAGTAACTAACAAAAACAACTACTCCCACCTCCAACAGTTTAAAAGGCCATAGACTGTTTAATTAACCAAAGGAAAGGATTCTGATAACATTTTCATATTTTAATAAATTTGTTTTAAAAAGTTGTAATCTAACGACAATCCACAATGGAAGGGTTTATATCCTGAAAGGCAAGATATAAATAATTGTAAGATTATTTTTTAAAATAATAAAAAATCCAGCATCGTAATGCCATTATAGAAATCTATGATAACTTGGAATATTGTTTAGTTCTACTTGCCACAGCTCAGCCAATGAACAACTCCCCTAGAAGGAAATGTTACATTTGGAGCTTTCTATTATTATTTTTTCAAGGTGAGTTGTTGGGAGGGGCAATGACAGAGCTGTACAAAGTTATTCACGATGTTTAGAAACACTAGTGCCCAGGGTTATCCAAGGAAGCAGAATGCTGGAGGATTCGGGTCAGGCAAAAGGGGGTACATCTTTTCACAGTGCGTAGTAAAACTGTGGAATTTGCTCTTAGAAGAGGTAATGGTGCCCACCAACTTGGGTGGCTTTAAAAGAGGATTAGACAGATTCACGGAGGCAATTCATGAAAATATCAAGGTTATGCATTCAAAAAGCTAAAGTAATGATGTATCAAATAAGCAAATTAGTGTCCTATCATAGCACAAATGTTCAATTTCTGTGAGCCATAGCCATGCTGCTATGGTTACCCAACAGCCTTCTAGAACTGGTGATGTCATAAAGATGTTCGTATAAAGGATTCAGTTTGCTATTGCCATACAAGCCACACTAGCTGGTAAATGTGGCCATTATGTTGCCAGTGGTCAACAAAACCCATTTTTTAAGAGCATAGAAGCCAAGCACTGGCTAAGAGTCCGTGTTCTTCCTTTCTAAGACTTCTATTTTTCTACTCTTTATTTTGGGGAATGAGTGAAGAGAGGGTTGTAAGTTGTGCAGATGCTATAGAAGAAGATGCAAATGCTGCTGGAGAAGAGCACACTTCTAGGTGTTTCCATGCCTCAGCCTTGTGTTGCTGCATCCCTAGAAGGTATGAATGGTTGTTTTCCCCCACACAGCGGCTAATTTGCTGGAAGACAAAGTTTAGAGATGGCATTTCCCAGATAACAGAACCAAGAAATGTTTAGAGAGCCATGAATTCAGGAGTGCCAGCTTGGCCCTGCGACCATGGGTGTCCGGGGCTGTGGGTGCCATGCAGTGTACATGGCCCTTGTGCCGAAATCTGTGGGTGCCCAGATCCTTCATGGGGAATTTTGTGGGTGCTCAGGCACCCAGGGCCCCAGGGAATAAGCACCTATGCATGAATTTAACAGTCTATAACAGAGCTTTCCAAACTTTCCATGTTGGTGACATGCATCATTTCGCGACACACTAATTCAGTTTTAATAGCAAACCAGAGGTTAAACTAACCCCTTTCCAGTCCCAGAAGGAGCGTGGGGAGTGTTCAAACAGACCTACACACTGACACCCAGTTTGGAAAGCTCTGGTCTTTGTTAAGCACTTACAAATTCTTACAAATTTATAATTAGGCACACTGGTTGAGGTCACTGCTAGGCTGTTATGATATTAGGATACAGGGCTGAAAAGAGATCCTCATTTCACCTCATGGAGAGCGAGAGACAGTTAACAATTAAACCAGAAGATGAAACAATAAAACAAAATATAAAGATGCTACAGGCCCAATTTTCCATGGTGGTGAATCGATAAGTAGAATGGGGAATTAAAATGATGAGGCAAAAAAATTTCGAATCAGCTAACAAAATTGGGAAGTATTTGGCTTGGCAATTAAAGGAAAGGAAAAAACAAAATATAGTAGGTAGAATAAGGGATGGAGAAAAGATAGTGGAAGACCCCAAAGAGATAAGAAAGATGTTTCAGAAATATTATAAAGAATTATATAGAAAAGAGAAAGAGACAGATAATAGAATAGAAGAATATTTGGAAAAATACCAATTGCAACAGATTACGGAAGATGAAAGAGAACAATTAAATCAGACAATTACAGAACAAGAAATTCGGAAAACAATAAAAAAAATGAAAATGGGAAAGGCTCCGGGGCCAGATGGCATTTCATCTAAATATTATAAAACATTACGTGACCAAATAGTCCCAGTGTTATGCGAGGTCATGAATAACATCTTAAAAGAAGGAAAAATCCCAGCCACGTGGAAGGAAGCTTACATTACCTTGATCCCAAAAAAAGGTGCAGATGGCTTAGAAGTTAAAAACTACAGACCCATCTCCTTGTTAAATAACGACTACAAAATATTTGCTGATGTATTGGCGGAAAGATTAAAGACTTTTAAATGGAAAAATTCACAAAGATCAAGCAGGCTTTCTTCCGGGAAGACAACTGAAAGATAATGTAAGAAATGTCATAGACATTATTGAATATTTAGAGAATAGGATAGACAAGCAAGCGGCATTGATATTTATCGATGCAAAAAAGCATTCGATAACATCTCCTGGAGATTTATGAAAGAAAATCTAAAAGCAATGGGAGTTGGAGAAGGGTTTGGAAAAGGAATTGAAGCCATATATCAAGATCAAAAAGCCAAACTCATAATAAATAGCAATATATTGGAACCTTTTGATATTGCTAAAGGGATTAGACAGGGTTGCCCCCTGTCTCCCCTGTTATTCATAACAGTATTAGAGGTTTTTAACAAGGGGCTAAGAGAAGCATCAGAAGTGAAAGGGATCAAGGTAGGAAGTAAAGAGTACAAAATTAAAGCATTCGCGGATGAGCTAGTGTTAACATTAGAAGAGCCAAAGAAGAGTTTACAAGAAGCCCTACATAGACTAGAAGAATTCGGCAAGGTGGCGGGACTCAAACTTAACAAGAATAAGACCAAAATGCTGACAAAGAACATGACCAAGGAAGAGATAGAGGAACTACAACAAAGATCTGGAATTACAGCAGTTAAGAAAGTTAAATACTTAGGAGTATGGATTACAGCAAAAAATATAAACTTATACAAAGACAATTATGAGGCAGCATGGAGGGGTATTAAAAAGGACCTAGAAATATGGGATAGATTAAAGTTGTCATTCTTGGGGAGAATATCCGGGATTAAAATGAATGTTTTGCCCAGAATGTTATTTCTATTCCAAACTATTCCAGTAATTAAAGGGCTAAAACAACTTAAAGAATGGCAAAAAACATTAGTAAGATTCGTCTGGCAGGGAAAAAACCCGAGAATAAAAATGAAAATCTTGGTGGATAAAAAAGAAAAAGGAGGTTTTTCCCTGCCAGAACTGAGTCTATACTACGAAGCGGCATGTTTAACATGGGTGAAAGACTGGATAAAATTAGAAAACACCGATCTCTTAGACTTAGAAGGTTTTGATAATAGGTACGGGTGGCACTTGTACCTATGGTATGAGAAGGTGAAAGTTCACAAGGGTTTTCTAAACCATATAATCAGAGGATCAATATTTCAAGTTTGGGGAAAAAACAAAGACCTATTGGAAAGGAAAACCCCTTGGTGGATTTCACCAATAGAAGTTTTAACTATCAAAAAAGTTAATATGGAAGGGAAAAAAGCTACTTATGAAGAACTAATCAAAAAGACAGATCAAGATATAAAACTCAAACCATATGAAGAGAGAGAGAATTTATATACAGGGTGGTTACAGTATCACCAAGTTAATGATCTACTAAAAGAAGGAAAAAGGGATTCGAGGATAAGAAATCTAAATTTAATATTGATATTCTAGAAGGTAAAAATAAATTATTATCAAAAACATACGATTTATTATTGGATTGGTATACGAAAGACGAAGAGATAAAGGAAGCTATGGTTAAATGGGCTATTGATTTCGGCCATAATATCGATTTTGATGCATGGCAAGAACTATGGAATGTAAACATGAAATTTACGGCCTGTACTGCTTTAAAAGAGAATTTGTGGAAAATGATCTACAGATGGCATCTAACGCCGGTAAAGCTAGCAAGGATGTATAGAACAAAAAATAAGAAATGTTGGAAGTGTGGAGAGGTAGAGGGTGACCTCTACCATATGTGGTGGACCTGTAGTAAAGTGAAGGGCTTTGGGGAACTAATCTATAACGAACTTAAAAAAATCTTTAAATATACTTTCCCCAAAAGACCTGAAGCTTTTCTACTGGGATTGATTGGAAAGGAAATTTAAAAAAAAGATAAAAACCTCTTTTTATATGCCACGACAGCCGCCAGAAATATGTTAGCTCAGAATTGGAAAACAGACATAATACCGAATATAATGGACTGGCAGGTTAAAATGATGGACTATGCAGAACTGGCCAGACTATCAGGAAAATTAAGAGATCAGGATGACCAGAAGCTTCAAGAAAATTGGAGTAAATATTTGATGTATATAAGAAACAATTGTAAATCTTTGAAGACACTGGAAGGGTTGGAATAACTCTTACAGCGTGTAGTTGATAATAAGATATACAGAGTATGTGATATTAGAACTTTATTTGATACTTAACTTAGGCATGATAGAGCCTAAGTTAAATATGTAACCTATATATGTGTGATTTATGAATGTATGTATGTGTACTGAAAATCAAAAAAAATAAATTAATTTGCAAAAGAGAGAGAGAGAGAGAGAGAGAGATCCTCATTTCAGACCCTATTTATATCTTGTATGTTGACAGGCGGTTGTACTTGCCAGGGAGGAGACCCAAGGACAGAAAGAAGAAAAACGAGAAAAAGAATTATCCTGAAGATCTATCCTGTGATGTCACCATGTTTGAGCAAAGACAGCAGAACATGGGTCAAGACTATTGGAAGATGACACCTGCAGGTGACGTGGGTGTACAAACAGAGGCTATCAAGCCAGCTTTGACAGTATGTACCCAGCCGTATGACAGAAAAAATCAAGATCCCCATATACCTATGCCTTTAAGTGATATATTTTTGGAAGAAAAGCAAGGAGAATGTGATGAAAAAACAAGTGCAAATACTTTCCAAATGCCACAACAAAAGGAGGGATCAGATAATATGAGTGTATTATCTTTGGAAAAGGTAAAGAAAAAGGTAGTGGGTGCAAAATTAGAGGGTGATCCCTCTGAAGAAGGGAAGGAGTATCTAATTATGGCAGCTGAAGAAAGCAGACAACAGAGAAAATCTGAATTGCTGAGTGCAGTGCTCCAAGAAGCAACCGATGAAAAGGAACAACAAAAAGGAAGAGGTCATGCAGGGATTATATTGGAAGTTTTGCCCTGTAAGAAGGACCAGAAGCGGAGTCACCAAGGTGTGCCATTTCAGGAGCTGCAGCAGGCTAGAGAACTAGAACCAAACAGTACATTGACTGCCAGTGAAAACAAAACTCAAGAGGAACAAAACACAAGTATTGATTCCAAGGGCACAACTTCTTTGCAGGAACTGTTCAACCAACCAGCTGTACCATGCAATGAGAAACAGCAGGTTGGGAGGCAACAACAACATGGTATGGGTATCACCCATAACATGGAGAAACCAGTGTTCTGGAGTCAAATAAATCCTGTATCTAAAGGAGATGTTCTCAAGGAGGAGAAGGCTTACAAAGCTAACCAGGAGGTACAGCAGCCTGTGGAACAAAAATACCCAGATATTTTGTCTACCATGTGTGGAAATGATGAACAAGAACAGCCAGAAGTACAACAGCTTTTAGATTTTGTAAGAGAAACTTCCTCCAATGAGATAAACTTGTTTGACCAAGAAGACCAACTGCCTATTTTACCCAAAGCTATGAGCTTTCCATTGGAGGACACAACCTGTGAGAAGGAACAGGAAGACACACAAGCTTTCAGAAGCTCAACATTAGAGAGCTTTCTCAGCATGTCAGAAGATCATCAGTCTGTTCCCCACCAGAAGGATCTACAAGCTGTTGCAAAAGAAAACATAACTACATTGCCCCTGGGTGTAGCTTGCACAATGGATCTGCAAAAACTAGCATATATAAACAGTTTGCCTCAGGATGTTGTTACTCATGTTGCAAAGCAAAAACACTCAGATACACAGCAGCTTCTTTTACTGGAACAGATTAGCACACACCATGATGAAAAGGAAATGCAAGAAGGTCTAGATTATGCACATTCTGGATGTAAGGGCACTGCCTATACTGAAGAACAGGAGAAGCAAAAGCTCAGTGCATCAGAACATACTCCTACACTTCCTGACAACCTAAGCTATGAGAAAGAACAGCAAAGAAAATTGGACTGTGGGGATTCTGGGTCTGAGGGCACCTATGACAAGGAGGACCAAGACTACCAGGGTACTCTTTACTTAGAAGTGCAACGGCCTCTAGGACTTGCAAAGCTGAGCTCTTTGCCTCTGAGTGGGACCTCTGAAGAACTGTGTGTAAGAAAGGACAACCTATACACTGGCATTCTTGAAATACCCTCCCTGAATGAAGAGCAAGAAGCCGAGAACAATGAGAGCAAGGTGCATATGCTTGCTTCCTGTAAAGACAACGCAACAGCACAGGAACAAGAAGAACAACCACTTCCTATGCTCCCACAGGCAGGATGCAACACAGAAGGGGAGCAACTGGAGACATGGCATATCCAGAAGACAATATCCATACCGTATGAGGAGCAGCAGGAAAGGGAACAACTGAACCTGGGCATGACCTGTGAGGAGCATCAGAAGAAGGGAAAATGGGGTCTGTCAAGCACCACATTCCCTTCTACTACTAAGGAGGATGAGGGGCATATGTAAGGTGATCATTTCCTTCATTTGAGGCAAAATCCTCAAAATTACTACTTTTGCTGTCTCAGAAACTACCTCCACTGAAATATGGAAGCTGAAGAGAGATTACTTCTTTTTAAGTTTTGCACAAAGGTACAGTTTATATGTAGATTAAGTCAAAAAGTAAACAAAATTGAAAATAATTGCTGTGGTGATGACTATTTGTTGAGCCCATTTGTTTCATAGTGTAGGCTACTACAACGTTTCAAGGGAACTAAATGTTAAAAGGATCTGGATCAGATCAGTGGGAAGTTTTTGGAATACAGGTACGGAGTTTTTACTCAGAGGCAGTAACTAATGAGAAAAGCTACAAACCCATAATACTACTAGATTCTAGCATACTAATGTTAAGAATGATGACCAATCCACTTGCTACACATTCCAATGTGTTAGACAGTTTGGTGAAGGAGTAAACATGGATCCCATCTGAAGACTGTGACACTGGAAAGCCACAGCCAGTTGTAGCTTTCCAGAAATTCTGTGCATAATGAAAAATCTACATATAAAATTGTCATGTGCTGTGATTAGATACAAGATGAATTCCCCCCTCTACTGTTTGTAGATAGCTTTGCTTGAACTATTTACCCAGAAGTCTGAACTAAGTCAAATTATTTTTTGGGTTTTCTGATACTCTCCCCAAGGACATAGAGACTTCTGTCTTAGTGCAGTGGTTCCCAATTAGCTAATTAGTGAGGACTCCCAATTTTTCAAAAGCCAAGTCGTGGGCAGCCTGCTTATGAAAATTTTGATAACTCTATGCTAGTTACCTCTGCAAAGCAATTTTTTGAACAAAATGTGGTGTAGCCCCTAATAAGCAAAGGATTTTAAGTATACTAAAAAACAGAGTAGGGCTGAGTGATATCTGGTTCTCAACATTATGATATATCAGCAGCTAAACCGCAATATTTTGATATATCACTATATCTGAAATTAGAGATCAGGAGTGGGGATGAGGGAAGAAGCAGCCGTGGAGATCGGATGGGTGGCAGGAGAGGAAGTGGCGTCACCTCCACCACATGGTTTGAGTGGGAGGGGTGAGGGTCAGTGGCAAAGCGGCACACTCTGGCACCGGGGGCGGAGAGCAGGTGGGGACGTGGCTGGTGCACATCCCAGGGGGCATGGCATATTGCCCGCAAGGGCATGGTGTGCATCCCAGGGGCATGGTGCGCCGCCCGTGGGGGGGTGGCCTGCATCCTGGGGGCGTGGTGACCTCCCGCAGGGGCATGGTACCCAGCGCGGTGGGGGTCGCATGGCCCCCCACCCCACCCGGTCTTTTATTTTGCCTGTCCTGTCCTGTATTTTGTCCAACCAAAGGTGGCAACCCTAGCCAGTCCATATCTCACAGGAATGTTGTGAGGATTAAAAGGAGTGTGTCACACATGCTGTCTTGGGCTCCTTGGAGTTAAAACAGGATATAGATGAAAATGCTACTACTAAATTATCACAAAAGTCAGTAAAAGCCCAAGGAATCAGGATGTGAATGTTTAATGAAATTTTGTCATGAGAACAAAATTAATTTGGTTTGCACACATGACTCGACACCCTTATACGACAGATGTGTTCGGTTTAAATCAAGTTGAATAAAAAATATTTAAAGTATGCACAACTAAAACAGCTCCTGCTGGGTTAATAGAGTTTAAAAGAACTGCTAAGAGAGTGCCTAGAATAAGAATAAAATGCAACTGTTCATAAATAAGTAGAATCCATTTCACACTTTATCCCTGGAGACAAGAAGTTATGAGCTCAAGATTTGTTTCTCCTTTATTTGAAATAGCTCATGCAGTTTGGATTTTGGAAAATAACAACAACATTTGTGCGACTTCGTTTCATATTTACACCTGCCAGGTATTTGACTACAGGCTTATTTGATTTCTTTGGGAAGATTTTCACTCCCCTGGTGTGCGAGTGAAGCAATAGCAAGATTGTGAAATTTACAAGTATCACATAATGTGTTTATTATGGCTATTCCTCTGTCACGGCAGCCAAGGAACCCCTTTGGGGCTAGATAAAAAGTTTGCCAAAAATAAAATTCAAATATCCTTTGAATCAAAACAAGATAAAAAGAAGATCTACGCCACCACTGTCAATGCTGCCACTTCCAAAACATATGCTCCAATAAAACATGAAAGCTTTGGGGGCCTGCTTTTTGCAAGCTTCAGTAGCTTGCGCTTCCTTCCCCTCTCCCCCCCATGATCTATTATTAAAATGCATCGCCTGAATTTGCGTACTAAATGGCATGCTACACATTCTCAATGATCTCCAGTTTATTTTAAGGAGCATTATCATCTTCAAACAACTTATTAGAGAAGATGGATTTCTTTATCCAATGCAGTCATTTCTTGTGCTATTTGTTCATAAACAAGACACCAGATATAAGGACATCCAGCAGAACGTCTGACAATATACAGCAATAATCAAACGAATACAAAAGGGAGGCACAACTGCCAGAAAACACTCAGGTGCCAGGAAATCACCCCACCACCACCACCCTCTACTCACCCACTAGCTGAGAGCAATCCCCTCCAATGCTCAGAGTCCTCACCGCAACTCAGTAAGGGGGAACCATAACCTGGGAAGGCTTGGAACTAGCTGAAGGCTTTTGTCTCATTGTGATCTTCAGGTGTTGTGTGCCTGGATCAGAAAATAAACTGGGGCAGGTTTGCCCTTTCCTACCATGTTCCGCACACAAACCTTTTTAAAGAGCTCTGTTTGTACCCCAAAAGAGATGCAACATTATGAATAGCTAAAAGTGCGTTAAAGGCTTTTAAAGTATAGGTGTGGATAAGTACTTAGTTCACATGAAGACCCATTAAATGAATAAATACATCTAGCACTCTTTCAGATCTCCTAGTCTGCACAATGGCACAATTACTAGTTGTTATTGTATCTTCTGTGGAAAATATTTAAATACATACCGTATTTTTCGCTCTATAGGATGCACTTTTCCCCTTCAAAAATGAAGGGGAAATGTGTATGCGTCCTATGGAGCGAAGACGCCATAGCCCGCAACCCTCTCCCGGCTGGAGAGGTGACGCGTGGCTATGGCAGGAACCTCTACAGCCCCGTGTCACCTCTCCAGCCGGGAGAGCGCGAGCGCGGGGCTAAAGCAGCCCCCCGCGACCCGCTCCCAGCTGGAGAGGTGACGCGCGGCTATGGCAGGAGCCTCAATAGGCGCGCGTCACCTCCCCAGCCAGGAGAGCGCACGCGGGGCTAAAGAAGCCATAGCCCCGCGACCCTCTCCCGGCTGGAGAGCTGACGTGCAGCTATGGCAAGAGCCTCTCCACTGCGCCTTTCCGCTGCTCCCTGACCTGCTCTTTGGGGCTGGTGGTGGGCTTCCACTTGCCAGCCCCAAAGAGCAGGTCGAAGGGAACCTGAAGCCTGGAGAGCGAGAAGGGTCAGTGCACACCGACCCCTCTCGCTCTCCAGGCTTCCAAGGTAGCCGCCTGAACGCACCTTAAATGGCACCTTGTTTTAGAGCGGGAAAACAAGAGGGGGAAAGTTCTCCCCCTCTCTGTGCAGCGCCTCCTGCCGCTTCACTGAAGGGGCGCTGGGCAGAGAGGGGAGAATTTTTTTTTTCTTGTTCTCCCTCCTCTAAAACAAAGTGCGTCCTATTGTCCGGTGCGTCCTATGGTGCGAAAAATACGGTAACTCTCCTTGATGTGTAGATATCACTCCTAAAAAAACTATTTTGATGGTTGATCAAGAACACACCCTTAACTGATATAATCAACTCTAAGCTATAACTGAACAATAAAGGGGTGTGTGTGTGTGTGTGTGTGTGTGTGTGTGTGTGTGTGTTTGTGTGTGTTAAAAAGAACAGATCCTTGACCACATCATCCATGATTTGGGTTTGAGTCCAACCACCCCAGGGCTATTTTCTTTATGCCTGCTCCACAATTACAGATTCCCTTTTGCTTGAGAAGCTGGAGATTTCCAAAACATGCACAAAACTTGTTTTTGTCACAGCAGCATCACTGCATGGACAGGGGGAGCGCTGACAAGATCACAGACACTTGGGCCACCATACTACATAAGAAGAGACTGCTGGAACACGCTAATGACCCATCTTGTCCAGCATCCTGTTATCACAGAGGCCATCCAGATGTCTGTGGAAAGCCTCCAAGCAGGATCTGAGCACAAAAGCACTCTCCCCTCCCCAGCAACTGGTATTCAGAAGCACACAGAGTGGAGCCATCATCCTTAGTGGTCACTGATTTGTTAGTGGTCCATGAATTGTTGGTGGCCATGTTGGTGGCCATCACTCTTGTGGGAACAAATTCCATAGTTAACTATGTGCTGTGTGAAGAAATACTTTCTTTTTTCTGTCCTGAACCTTCCAACATTCAGCTTCACTGATGTCTCCCAGTTCTAGTGTTATGAGAGACAGAGAAATGATTTTATAAAACTCTGTTATGTCTCCTCTCTTTCTTGCCCCAAATATTGTAAACTTTTCTCATACAGGAGTTGTTCTACCCTCTTGATCATTTTGGTTTCTGCTTAAACCTGTAAGTAACTGTCTTGTTCTGGTTTCTACTTAATCTTGTAAGCAACTGCCTCATGGTAGCAAATGTCTCTCCCCCTGAAAAAGGAACTGATTTAGGAACTGATTTACAATTCAAAAATCAGGGACAATCCAGAGTTTGGAAGAAGTCTGTTTACAGGAACATAGGAAACTGCCTGGCAGTGGCTCTCCAGCATTTTACATAGGAATCATTCCCATCTTTACCCGGAAATCCCAGGGATTCAAACCAAGCCTTTCCGTATCTCAGTGGTACTCCATTAGTGAGCTAGAGTCCTCCTGTTTGCAGACTCTCAAGTTTGAAAATGAGACCTTCCCCCACATCTTACTTTGTGAAGGTGATTCTGCATTTGTGAGAGCTGGCCCCCTTTCCCCTCTCATTTCTTAAATTCCACAAATATAAAGCTAACTCAACTGTACCATGTACCTGGATTGCACCCAGTCGACTACAATAAATGCTCTCCTTTCAGAAGCCTAGTTACCTGAAGAGAAACTACTCCCATGTCAATTAATTTTCTCAGACATGATCAAATAAAGTGGGGTGAGCTTCTTCCTTCCTTCCTTGATAAAGATAGCAATATGCTATAAACTCTGTCCACTGAGATAGGAACTTTGTGTTATTGCTACCTGTCTAATCCATATATTTCCCAAAACATTTGTGGTACTAACAGATAGCCAGGCAATTGCAACCCCCCCCCAACACCCACTTCTTTCCATGCCTCCCACCACTGAACCCTAGGGAACCAGGAATTTGACAATGGGTGTTTGATTAATCACTGTTGCATCGAAAGAGGTAAAAGAACATTTTAAAATGTTGGTATTTGTTCCTAAGCTACTAAGGGGATATGGGGGGGGGGAATAATACTTGGAGAAAAAATATCAAGGCCTTAAAGAGCAACTCCTGGTACCTTCCATGAGACAGAAATTGGAGACTTAGATTTATACACACTTAATAAATAAGTAGAGCATTATTGGTTTATTACTTTCACATAGCTGTTCCAAATGTTGCCCTGTGCTCCAGTTAGACAATAATGCAGATTGCAGAAAGATTTCTTTTCGGCAAGCTAAATGTTATCCAAAATACTTAAAAAATCCATTCTATTAAAGAAATGCAGCACTTCAGCAAAAAGCACAGTATTTAAATGCCTCACTTAATTTTATCACATTCAAATCAGAAATGAGTTGAGTTAATCATATGTCCGACTTTTGTTCCCTTCAGGCAAAAGCAGAAAGATTTCTATTCTGGCTTATGCACTAACATTTGCAAGGTATTTGGTGTTACCTTAGGAGGAGTGAAATTTAAAAGCTACCAGCACCCTGGGGTGTGGCTGTGGGTGTCACAAATAATCTTGAATGTGTAAGTGCCCTGACAGCATCAAGAGCATAAATTGTCCTAAATGCACCTTAAGAGACCCATCTGGAGGTGCCCACAGACATTTTGGAATTGTTGTTGGAATCCATCGGTTTTGGGAGACGACGGAAGAGTGCGCCTTTGAGGGTAAAGTCAAACTGTTGAAGAGTTACAGTGCCTGCTGTGGTTGTAGAAGAAGAAGAAGAAGAAGAAGAGGAGGAGGAGGAGGAGGAGGAGTTTGGATTTGATATCCCGCTTTATCACTACCCGAAGGAGTCTCAAAGTGGCTAACATTCTCCTTTCCCTTCCTCCCCCACAACAAACACTCTGTGAGGTGAGCAAGGCTGAGAGACTTCAGAGAAGTGTGACTGGCCCAAGGTCACCCAGCAGCTGCATGTGGAGGAGCGGAGACGCGAACCCGGTTCACCAGATTACGAGAGACTACCAGATTACGTGACTACCGCTCTTAACCACTATACCACACTGGCTCTCGTAGAGAGTGATACGGGAGAGACATCTTTATTGCAGCTAGGACAGATGAAGGTGTCCAGTTGTGATGATGCAGGTGTACTATGGTGTTTCTTCTTTCTATGCTCCTCCCAGTGAGGATTCCTCCCTTGGTCAGTTCTGTGGATACACGACTGGACTATCTCCAGACACTGTGGTCATCAGCAAGGGAATCTCACAGGGGTTAATTTGACCCAAGTCAATTCACTGACCCTCTTGATGAAGTGTAATTCAGCAGTTTCACACTGAAGTTTCCCTTTGAAGTTCCTTTGTTCAAAGATGGTGATTTAAAGGTAATTTGAAGAGTAACCTGAGAGTTTGAAATGTCCCCCAGCTAGTTTTTAGCTAGTTTTGCCATTTCTGATGCCAGATTTGGATCAGCTGATTTTGTGTGTGTACACACTGGCCTGTTTGTCCTATTTGGAAGGGCATTGCAGGCAGATGCAGAAGGGCATTGCAGGCAGATGATGGCAGACATCACAGTGGAAGAGGAGTAGGCGAATGAACCTGATTTCTGGATGACATCACTAGACCCTTTAATAGTGTCCGTATCTCGCAATGCAATTCAAGGACTGCCATATGAATCGACACAGACCCTGCAATTATTATCTGAGACCCTTCTTTGTCTGCCTCCTCCACGAGACGTCTGAATGGTGGCACCACCAGAATGGGCCTTTTCTGCAGTGGCTCTTCATTGTGGAATGTTTTCCCCAGGGAGGCTTGCCTGCTGCCTTTGTTATATATCTTAAGGCGCCAAGCAAAAACATTCCTTTTCCCCCTGGCCTTTGGCTAGTTAACAATTTGCAGCTTTTTAAACTGGGGGTGTTGTTGTTGTTGTTTGCTACTGTGTTATGTATTTTTGTGTTTTTATATTGTAAGCCACCTTATGATCCTCAAATGAAGAGCAGTATAGAAATTTAATAAGAATAAGAATGTAGGTGGTTGTCGCTGGTGAAGAGATGTTTTAGGTTTGGTTTGGGGGCTGTTTGTAAGCTAGTACAGTTTTTCCATCCAAGACCCATGAAAGGGTCATTATCCAGTATGGACTATACATCATTGATTAAGTTTGAGTGGCTTTAACTGGGAGCTGTAAGTGACAAGTGGTGGTCTGTCATTAAGTCTTCTGACTCTGTTCTGTAGATCAGGCATGTTCAACAGATAGATCGTGATCTACCAGTAGATCACTGGACGTCTGCGGTAGATCACTGGTAGATCAATGGCTCCCCCCAAAGAACTTTAACAACTTTGGCTCCCTAAAACTACTTTGACTAGATCACTGCCAGTTTTTAACTGATTGCAGTCTCTTGGGAGTTGGCCCCTGCCTTAGACAAACAACACCAAAGTCATTGAACTGGCTCTTAATGCACCATCTTTTGGAGGCATTTTTTTGGCAAAATTTGTCATCACTAAATTGCACCATACATTTTAGTTATTTAACAGATTTATAATCCACTTTTAAAGGCACATTCTCTACTTTTTGGTTACCTGAACCATAATCAGCCCAGCCTTGTCTTGGCTAACTCAAAAGAATCCCTGAGACAGGATTTCAGACTTTCATAAGAAGCAGTAAGAGATGATACAACACTTCCATGTATTTCCTAAAGGAAGTAAAGAGCATATTTTTGAAAAATGGTTTATAAAATAATTTATATGCACAAAAAACTGTGCAATTATTAAATGGGTAATGCCTTACCACATACAACTTGGAGGATATTATATACATAAAGACGCAAAGGAGCAACAGTCCCCTGCAGCCAGGCTCTTATTCCATTTGCTGCCTTATATAATATTCTGCTTGTTCTACCTGATGAGGTTTAACATGGTTTGGTTAATAATCTATTTAGGGAGGCACACTTTAAAGTGTGTGAAAGCCCCCACAATAAACCAGCTTCCCAGTTCAGCTCTTTGTTAACATGGATGCTTAGGTGCACATAGAGAACTTTCTCACCTTCAAGGGCTTATCCATTAATTTCAATTTTCGGAGCCACTCATCCTACATGCCAAACTACGGTACATGTGGGGCTTCCCCCCTCTATTGGACAAGCTCTGGGTAAACTACCATGTGTCCAGTAGGTTATGGGTAAGCAAGTGTTGTTTTACAGTTTACACATTCAATAATGAGCTTCTATAACTACATATATAAACATAGGTTTAAAAAAATATTTAGTAAAACAGTTGGTTGCTTATTGGAGTGTAATCACAAAAGCTAATGCTGATACCAATTATTTTGTTTTTGCATTGTTCTGCATCACAATACTTTCTCAGTTCCTATCCCCAAAACCCTCTTCTCTACCTGAGATATATTTATGATTTCTTTTATCATCTGGAATGACGGACAGGAGACACATGGGCAGTTCCATCAGTATTTTGAAAAAAATCAGCCTACCTACCTTTGCCTGGACTAGTCCACATAAGAGGTTCACTTTCTCATTACTACTGCACTTAGATAATCGACGTATAAGCATCGTCTTATATAGGAAAGCTGCTGTTACACATACCTACATGCTTCCATTGTTTACCCAGGACACACAATAAAATGTATTCTTTACTGACAAGTGCTATGATAGAACTGCATCTTTAAAGACTCATCAGACAGAGACTCACAGTTTAAAATTTTACATGAGGCATTCTTTAGATAATATTACCTACCTAATGAAATGGAAAAAATCAGCAATGCCCAACTGGTGCCAAGGAATAATCTACAGCAGTGGTGGCCAACTCCCAAGAGACTGTGATCTACTCACAGAGTTAAAAACTCGCAGTGATCTACCCCCTTTTGGGAGGTTTGGGTCAAAGTTGTTGAGTTTTTTCAGGGAGAAGGTAAAATGTTGAGCTTTTTTAGGGGAGCCACAGTTGTTCAGCTTCTTCTCCAGTGATCTACCAGTAGATCACGATCTACCTGTTGGACGTGCCTGGTCTAAGGCAAAAAGTAGCTTAAGGGCAGCAGTAGCAACACAGCCACACAAATGACCTATAAATAAGACAACTCAAATGGAGTCCAGGTTGACATGCTGCACAATGCTGTGTTAAGACACACCTACAGAGCCAGTGTGGTGTAGTGGTTAAGAGCGGTAGTCACGTAATCTGGGAAACCGGGTTCGTGTCTCCGCTCCTCCACATGCAGCTGCTGGGTGACCTTGGGCCAGTCACACTTCTGTGAAGTCTCTCAGCCCCACTCACCTCACAGAGTGTTTGTTGTGGGGGAGGAAGGGAAAGGAGAATGTTAGCCGCTTTGAGACTCCTGAAGGGGAGTGAAAGGCGGGATATCAAAACCAAACTCTTCTTCTTCTTCTACATCACCTACATCACTGTATGTTGACCAACAGGCTAAAGAGTGACATGGAACTGAACATTTAAACATGTCATTCTAGCATATTTTACTAGTATATTTTTGCATTTCCTTTTGGGCAAAAGTGAATAAAATTAAAAGAAAAAAACATTTCATCTGACAATTTAAATATGACTTCAAATCTTACACAGCTGCTGCTAGTGAGCATCCTCAATACATGTATCCTGTCATTAGGGAAATCAGAAGTCCCTTCTAAATACCCTTCCTGTCTGCTTGTTTATCAGCTCAGACATTACATTCTTTTGTAAACACATTGCAGAAATGCTATAGGGAAAAGCAAATGGCAAGAAGCAATTTCAGTTGTGTGTAATCAATACACACAGAGCTTTATTTTTATGTCAGATTCATATGCACTACTTGATATATTTAAAGACAAAGGGGAATAGTTTCACAGGGCAATTTTTGAGAGCATTTAGTGTTTGGTAGGAAAAGAACTAGGTAAACGGCTAAGGGGAAGAGGTGGGGGGTCGAATGCTTCAGTTTCCACATCTGAAAAGCTAGCACTAGAAATTTGGAGCAGATTGATCTAGCCTTAAAAGTAAGCATAATAAGGATGAAAAGAAATATTTAGTCCTAATATTAACTATTTCACAGAAGGAAATTCAACAAAGAGGTGCTTGGGACAGAAGGGAAGGTCCTTCTTTGTATCTCACACCATAGACTCTGTAACTCACAGCTGACCAGAACAATAAGCCCATCCACAGCAAGCTGTGAAAAGCTAAAAAGAGACCTCCCCGTGCTCATCTTAAAAAAAAAAAAAATCTGCATCCAGATTCACCATCTGCTAGGCCCTCCACAGAGTTAACGTATCTCTGGGCATTTGAGACATACCGGGGGGCGGGGGGGACGGACGGACACACAAGTCCCCATGCACATTGCAATGCCAGAGGTCCTTGGGGGAAAGTGGGGTAGCCATAGGGCCAGGAGAGGAAGCCGGCACACAACATACATTAGTAACCTCTTCACTCATTTTTGTGCATAAACTCAGGGAAGTAAAAAGAAGGTAAAATGCTGGATTCTCCCCCACTCCTTTAATATACGCGTGCAGTGTAGTGGCAATGATAATCTGTGTAACTAATGATGAATAAATGCAAAGGATAGTAGTAGTTATTTCAAATTAAAATTCCCCGGAATAAAAACACATGTACAGTTCTGCACATAGTAACTCAACTATTTTACACCAAGGCACAAGTCTAAGGGTGCTTTTGCAAGGCAATTTATCGTGAACTCGGTGTTGGCCATGCATGCAAGTTTCGCATAGAGTCCACTTGACAACGTCTTCTTCAGATGCGGTGTCATGTTATTTTTCCATTAAATCAGATACACTATTACCATTTCCACAGAAAATCCAGGTATTGGTTTTTTTAACCCAGCAGAAATGATAAATCTGGATAAAATAGAGAGAAGAAATGGGGTAGCATTTTGATGAGCACGACATTGTGGAAGTGCCCTACATGAAATCCATCCATTACAATCTCGAAACCAGTTCCTGGCGTGTAGCCCACTCTAGGTCCATGACCAAAGCATCACAATAATATTTCTTTAGATGACGGGGTTTGTCCTAAGGCTACCCAAAAAGTGAAGACTGAAGCGGAGAGGTCACCCACAAAAGAAGGCCAGGCTGCTGTTCTTCAAGCGTTCTCTAGAAGAAAAGAGATTTCTGGCAGATGCTTTTTCTGTTTCTCATGCCTGCTAAAATTCTCTCTTCTTTGTTACACTTTTAAAAATGTGCAATGCTCCTATCCCCCTTTACATGTGGTCACCTTAGACTGAAACAGAATGTCAAACACAGCTTCCCATGTTAGAGTCCTGCACACTACACTGACTCTTTTTCTCTCACAACAGTTTCATTCATGTGAATGAAAACATAAAACAAAAAACAAAAGTGATTGTAATTATGACCCGAATACTTGGAATGCTAGACATGAGTTGATTTTGATCTAATTGACTTTCATAATAAAAGCAAATACTCCAGCCAGACTGGTTTGTGGATTAGACTGTAATGATTTTCCAATCTATTCCAGATACCTTATTAGTTTCAGTCTATGAGCCATGATTCTATGTCTGTTTTGGGGGTAAAATATACTATGCATTGTATAAGTCTTTTTGGAGCTAGACAAGTTAACTGCAGTAATAGCTGGAACCTACTGAAACATTGATCTATGTGGAATTAAATGTGCTAAGTAGCTTCTAAATTACACTGCAAGCTGATGCAGTCTTAACTTGGTCCTGAAAATCATTATTACACATATCAATAATGATTTCCTATGGGATACAGAAAGGGGGAGAAAGGGTTTTCCAAAGGTGGAAATGACTAGCAGGATATTCCAGGGTTGTCCTGATGAAAGAACAGGTGGAACAATGTCAAGGAATCTCAAGGAAGCTTTGCAAAAGGAAATTCCAGGTTATATGGCAAAATGAGTTATTAAGGGATACAGAATGCTTTTCAAGCATGTAGGGAAGAGGATGTGGGGAAGAAGAGGTAAAATGTAGACTTTACATGGACTGAAACAAGTGGGGGAAGGAAAGGAGGTGGCATAAGTTGTTAAAACAACAACATTTATTCAAGTTGTTCTTGATATTTTCTAGAATAACAGGGAGTGAACTATAAGCCCCATGAAGTGCTAGGGTTTAAACTTCTTCCTGTTTTATTTTAATATAGAATAATCTATCTAACACACACAAACTTACTTTTAATGTCTTATTTGTGAATTTGGATTATACTTGATGACTCCCCAAGGAGAAGGAATTTCAAAATTGTGGAGGAGCCCTTGAGAATGGAAGAACCTCCAACGCAGCATAACCTTGATTAAGTCAAAATTTAAGGAAGTCCCTGTTTTCAAATGGGAGAAACTGCCAATATCTCAGTAGCAAAAGGTACCAGATTCAATCCACAGCCACTCTAGGTAGGTCTGGGGAAAACTCCTGCCTCAATCCCCGGAAAGCCACTAACAACACTGAGAGGGGGAGCAATCCAAACTCCCTATCCCCCGCCCAGTGAAAAAGGGGGTTGGATCGCTCTGCCAACTGGATGGATGGTCTGCTTTGGGCATAACCTTATCAACCAGATGGAGTGAACAGAAGGCATCCTTGATCAATGGAGAGAAGCAATAAGGTGCTCTCTCTGGTACACAGAGGCTAAGCAATTTAGGGTGTGGTATCCAAATCAAGCACCTGAGTTGTGCTTCAAAGAAAGCAATGCAGGCCAGAAACACTGGTGCTACTGGATATCCTCAGTGTGTTTATATCCAAGCTACTGATACAGACGCCACTTTGAAGCATACACTTAATCTCAGGTGTATGTGTTCAGAGGTGGAGCAGGAGTTCCCAGCTCCTGAGGCGCCCGCCTGCGGGGTGCAGGCACGAGGGGTGGGGTGCAGAGGATTAAAAAGCCTGCGACGGCACCCTAGCCCTTGCTGCTCACATCACCGGAGTGACCCTCTGCATCAGAGCCAAGCAGGGCTGAGCTGTGATGCCTACCTGCCTGTACAGGTGGAAGCCCAGCCAGCCAACACAGCACTTGGCAGGTTTGAAGCAGGTGCCCCCAGCGTGGCCCACTACTCCTCTCTGCAGACATTGGTTCATCTGATGTCCAGGATAGGAGTGCCAGGCTGAAGCACACTGGGAGTGTTTGCGTGGGGGTGCCTGGTTTCTGCCCCCTCAAAAACCTGTGCCCAGGGCCATAGCCCCTCTGGCCCTGTACACGTCAAATTAATTTAGTATAAGAAACGTGCAGATTAAAACTTGCAGTAATATGAGCCTGACTGTATGCTCTGTGTCCCACTGAAATCCAATGGTCTTGATCTTTTGCAAACACAATTTAAAGAAATACTATAGTATGATGTATTTGTGGGCAGGATTTGAACTATGAGCAACAGAAGGAATTAGAGGTTATTGTAGTCTTGCTATGGTAGAAGAGAGAGAAGAGAGAGTGCAGCAAGGGGGAGAAATAAAAAACACAATGGAAAATGGGGTGGAAAAGTCGACAAAAGAAAAGAAAAAAACATTATGTATTAGAGTGTATATGTGAATTTTTTTAAAGTTTAATAAAATATAACTCAAAAGGAAAGGAAAGAACTTTTGCAAAAAAAACCTTTATAAGCGTCTTCTAATGTTTGTTTATTTTTCAAATGCAGGCTTCTGCTTTCTCTTTCTTATTTCCCTCAGCTTGAGGGCCACTTTCCACTTTCATCTAATGTAAATCAGGAATGGGGAACCTCAGACCCTCCAGGCCTCTCTTTCTGCCCAGGTTACACCCCTTACCAGCCCTCCTTTGCACCCTCCTTGTGGGTTTTGCCTGGCTGGAATGTGTCCTTCAGACGGGAAAGCGGAAAGTGGCCCTCAAGCTGAAGGAAATAAGAAAGGGAAAGCAGAAACCTGCATTTGAAAAAACAAACATTTGAACAGAGAGCCATATTGTAATCTGCCTCCTAATTTATTTTAAAGATGGACGGACTTCTCTCAAAGTTGGGCTAGATGACCTTCTGATACTTCCACATTTTGAAAATGTAATTAATAAAACTATTTAGCATCTATCTTTCTAGCGCTCATGGTGGAAGGCAATAAAAATAAAACCAATAACCCATATTTAACAAACATACTATGATTCCATACCACATATCACCGTACAACATACATATCATAATGATACTGTTGACACAAAGTTTTTGTGTCAAAGCACCGTATCAAAAAAACATTTATTATAGAACACCATCAAACCTCTGGTCTGCTATTATTTGTGTTTACTTATAATCAGAACTTTACCAATTGTTTCAGTTATGCTTTTCATCCCACTTACAGAGCCTATATAGTAGTAAATATAGGGTTTAAAATGTGTGTAAAGCATACTGCATTAATTGGTAGTAGCCAGTTGGAAATGGTAATAATAGCAACAGCAGAAGTAGTAAAATAAATGAGAACATTTAAAAAAACCAGAAATAAATGCTAAAATTCCCTGACCTATCATCAATGTTTAGAGTACAAATTCATTTTAACTAAAGTACTTATTTTTATTTATTTTTAAGGTAAATATGTCAGAATCATCTGCAGGCTGCAACTATCTCAGCTTAGATGACAGCATTTCAAATCATCTCAATTCATCCACATTCTCAATTAAGCAAACATGATGCCATTACTAAACCCAACTGCAAATATTCAGATCCCCCCCCCCCCCCAAATCACACTGAAGGTTATCTCCCTGGTAGCTCTGGAAAAAAAAATCAGGTGACAGCCATTTCCCATGATGCTTTAAGGGCTGTCAAGCTGTCCATCAAGTTGTCACCTGACCAATCGTTCCCATGGTTCTTTTAGACTCTCCGTATGACAAATTGAAAGGCGCTATTATCTGCTTGTGGTGAAAAGGAACTGCTTCAGCTTTGATAAGATATCACTAGTCCCAGGTGAGAGGAGGCTGACAGCACATCAAGACAAGACAACACATGGAAACACTGAACACAGGAGCCCCTTGGTTTACAAACATCTGTTGTCATTATTTATTATCCTTCTCCCTGGTTTTAGTTTCAGACTTTGTCCTACGCTGGTTTGAAAGAAGGCACTCCATTTTCAGTAGGCAAATCTGAACTGCTGCTCTTACCACAGCTACTGGGTGCTTAAAACAGGCAAAAAACAACATCCATTATAGCGACCTACCTTACTTGATACAACTTGTGCTTGAAATGTTCTGGGAGTCTCATGGTGAATTATTTCAGAAGAAATGAGAAACCCTGAAAGATAGGAAGATTCTTTTTTTTTTAGTTGCCTTTAAACTCAACAGTAAATGTTGATATCTGTGTTTATTAGGCAGTCCTTCCTATCCCAGGATTGTGGTTCATATCGCTCAGTCTTAGCACGAGCACCCAAATTTATCTTTCGGAGCTCTCAGACCGAAAACAATGTGTTTGTTATTTATTGTGAGGTTGTGACAAGGATAAAATGGAGCTGGTTGCTAACATCCCCACCTTGTGTACAAATCTTTTCTTGCATGCAGTTTCATAACGCCACGGAGGTGTATTATCATTTTGGATAGCTGTGCCAGTCAATGATTAGGGGAAGACAGTTCAATTATTTTGTAAAAGGAAATTGGGGTTAGGAGGCAGATCAAGAGGAATATGGACACCTGAAATATATAGCGAATGACTCATGACAATAAGGTTTCAATAATATGGAAGTTCAACAGAGGATGAAAACACACACTCCATAGCATCAAGACCCCAGAGACAGGGATTTCATGTGACCTTGCGTAATCTCAAGCACAATACTTTTAAATGGAGGCAGTTCACACTTTCAGCTAAGGGATAAGTCATTAAGAGCACAATCACACATATACAGCACAATACGGGGGCAAGGGGGGTATTGTTTTTGTTGGTTAGTATGTTATGTATTTTTGTGTTTTTATATTGTAAAAAGTCCTGTGATCCTTGGATGAAGGGCGGTAAAGAAATTCAAATAAATAAATAAATAAATAAATCCACGAAGTTTAAGGGGGCTTTCTTCCAAGTAAGTAGATGTAGAATTGCAGCCTTCGTGATACCAATGGATATTTCATTGCACTGCAGCAGAGGGAGAGAAGGAGGTCACTATCAGTTGTGCTGAAAGACCAGCAATGTTTTGCACCTCCTCTCCCGGAACTGTTTTCATTCTAGTTGGTTATTCTAAGAACTAAGCCTCAGTCTGTCAAGTTTTCAGGTAAATAGCAGAGAAAAAATGCTTCAAATAAAAAAATAATATTTAATGCAGGACTGAATCAGTGTACAGTAGCATGTTTGTGGTTAATCCCAACATGCTTGTTGTTGTTTAGTCGTTTAGTCGTGTCCAACTCTTCGTGACCCCATGGACCAGAGCACGCCAGGCACTCCTGTCTTCCACTGCCTCCCGCAGTTTGGTCAAACTCATGCTGGTAGCTTCGAGAACACTATCCAACCATCTCGTCCTCTGTCGTCCCCTTCTCCTTGTGCCCTCCATCTTTCCCAACATCAGGGTCTTTTCCAGGGAGTCTTCTCTTCTCATGAGGTGGCCAAAGTCTTGGAGCCTCAGCTTCAGGATCTGTCCTTCCAGTGAGCACTCAGGGCTGATTTCCTTCAGAATGGAGAGGTTGGATCTTCTTGCAGTCCATGGGACTCTCAAGAGTCTCCTCCAGCACCAGAATTCAAAAGCATCAATTCTTCGGCGATCAGCCTTCTTTATGGTCCAGCTCTCACTTCCATACCTCACTACGGGGAAAACCATGGCTTTAACTATACGGACCTTTGTTGACAAGGTGATGTCTCTGCTTTTTAAGATGCTGTCTAGGTTTGTCATTGCTTTTCTCCCAAGAAGCAGGCATCTTTTAATTTCGTGGCTGCTGTCACCATTATCCAAATTGCTTTACAAAACTTCTCATATATACTCCCCACCTGCAAGCTTGGGACAGCATGTTTTGACCCACATGGGCTCCCTAGGGTTTGGAGCTAATAGCTTGAATTATCACATCATGACACCAAGAACCCTCCTGCCTCACAACTACCAAGGATGCTAAAGGTATCATTTTATCATAGTGTGGTATGGTGGTTAGTGTGCTGGATTAGGACCTGGGAGACCTGAGTTCAAATCCCCAATCAGACATGAAACTCACTGAGCTAGCTGCTATCTCTCAAACTTAACCTACCTTATAGGATTATGATAATATCATGGAGGGTGGGGGAAACCATGTGTGCCACCCTATGTTATTTGGAAGACCAGTGGAAAATATAATGGTAATGCTACAGTACCATTAGCATTAGTATTGCTAATAGTAATAATAATTGTTGTACTCTGCAATGGACTGAATGAGGAGAGAGATATGAGAACATAGCCAGCTAACTATTCAAATCCCCACATTTCTAAATAGAGGCTTATGCTATTTTTGGGAAGGTATCATCCCTTGTTGCTACCACTGCTATCAGTGGAAAGGTTAAATTCAAATAGTGGCCTCTGTGCCTGGATTCCTAGTTATCTGGATAGGACTGAGAAATGAGTCCTCACAATTGCAGGCCATTAATCAGCCTCTTTTGTACTTGGTGGCAGTTTGAGAAATCAATCTGACTTATTTCAATTCTAAAGAATTTGCTCTTCTTTTAAAAAGAAATATTACATGGGCACACAAATTGATGTGGAACAGACACAAGAAAGATACCTTTAAACCACATGAAAATGCATTTTGGTATCATTTTGGTAAAACAAATAAACCCATCTCATAATCTAGGGCAGAGGTTTTCAACCTGTTTGGGTCCATGGCTCCCCTGACCAACTACATTCTTTCTGCAGCACCGCTGTGGGGCTCAGGAGTCCAGTTATGTCACCCCTTGCCTGCGGAACTGGCAGCCCCTCAACCCCTTTTCGAACAGTCTCCCTTGTGGAGAGTTCCCTCCTTGGCAGCCGCAGCTGCTGCCCCTGGTTTCTGAGCTGCCCCCCCCCCCGCCCCAAAGAGAGGTGCCACCTCACACAGCACCCCCTGGCCAGCCCCAGAGGCACCATTTGCCTAGGGAGCTTGTAGCCAGGGCCGCTGCAACTAACAGCTGTGCAAGCCTTTGGGAGGCAGAGACATGAGAGAGCATCAGAGGAAGAGAGGAAAGGAAAGAGGGACAGAGGCCAGTGTTGCCTGTGGCACCCCTGACCATCATTCAAGGCACCCCAGGGTGCCACGGCACACTGGTTGAAAACCGCTGCTCTAGGGCAAAATTGTGCTGGTCACTTCTTACAATTCCTATCTCTATAGTTGGTCTCAGAAAAAGACTGCAACTATAACAGACTGTGAAGTATTAAATTAGTTCCATGTGGTATAAAAGTCTCAAGTGTGGTGTAGTGGTTAAGAGCGGTAGACTAGTAATCTGGTGAATCGGGTTCGCGTCTCCGCTCCTCCACATGCACTTGCTGGCTGACCTTGGGCTAGTCACACTTCTCTGAAATCTCTCAGTCTCACTCACCTCACAGAGTGTTTGTTGTGGGGGAGGAAAGGAAAAGAGAATGTTAGTAGGATTTGCTGAAATTAATTTGGAAATTGGGATGCAGAAAGGGGAGGTATGGGGAAGTCGCTGAAATAAGGCTCAAGAAAAAAGGATTTGTAATTATACGTGTTTGTTTATGTATGTATTTGTTTGTGATGTGTAATGTTTGTTTGTATAAAAACTGTGAAAAACTAATAAAAATTTTATTTAAAAAAAAGGAAAAGAGAATGTTAGCCGCTTTGAGACTCCTTCGGGTAGTGATAAAGCGGGATATCAAATCCAAACTACTCCTCCTCCTCTTCTTCTTCTTCTTCTTCTTCTTCTTCTTCTTCTTCTTCTTCTTCTTCGAACCTCTAAACATCTTTGTAACAATACATATTTGTCAGGGGCACCCCATCAATGGGGTGAGGTGAAGCCATTTGCCTCAGGTGGTAAATTTGACCCCCTCCATCTTCTGCCCATGCCCACTGTTGCCAGCCCTGCCTTCACCCTCCCCGATACCACAGCACTGTTGCCTTCACCACTGTGCCAGGGCAGCAGTGCAGGCGCAGCCACAGGTGAGAGTGCAGTGGCAGTGGCAGTGGCAGGGCTGCAGGCACAATGGCAGAGGCAGGGAGGGGGCTGCACTGTGGTATGTTGCCAACAGTGGGAAAATGTCTAGGGCCAGCCCTGTTTGCGCAGTGTTTGTGTCCAATTCTGGGCGCTACAATTTAAGAAGGATATTGACAAGCTGGAATGTGTGCAGAGGAAGGCAACCAAGATGATAAAAGGTTGGAAACTAAGCCTTATGAGGAACAGTTGAGAGTGTTGGGTATGTTAAGCTTGGGAAAGAGGAAACTGAGAGGAGATATGATAGCCATTGGCAAATATCTAAAGGACTGCCACATGAAAAATGGAGCAAGTTTGTTTTCTCCTGCTCCAGAGGGTAGGACCGGTACCAATGGATTCAAGTTACAAGAAAGGAAATTCCAACTCAACATCAGGAACAACTTTCTGATGGCAAGAGCTGTTTGACAGTGGAACAGACTCCCACTAGAGTTGGTGGAATCTCCTTCATTAGAAGTTTTTAAGCAAAGGTTGGATGGCCATCTGTCATGGATGTTTTAGTTCAAATTCCTGCATTGCTAGAGGTTGGATCAGATTCAGGGTCCCTTCCAACTCTACAATTCTATGATTCTATGATTGGGTGTAATCATAGGCGCCGACTCCATGAGGCCTGAGGGGGCCCGAGCCCCCTCAAAAATTCGTTTGGGGGGGCTCTGCCCCCCCAATAATCTCGGGCGCCCCTCCAGCAGAGCGCCATCGCCGCCCCTCCCCCAGCCCAAAATGCACAGCGTCGGGCTGCATGCCTCCTGCCCTCCCTCCCGAGCAAAAGCTCCACCCAATTTCCTTCGGAGCTGATTAATAGGCGCAGCACGCTCTCCCCTATTCGCTCACGAGGAGGCGCCGCCACTTTATTTGCATATTCATGAGCTTATTTATTATTTATGAGCTTTCATTTATTATTCATTATTTATTATTCATGGGCTCCCCCAATATTTTTTATATGTCGGCGCCCCTGGGTGTAATATTCAGCATCCTGACAATTTCAGAGTGGCTTTCTTATCTTTAAACAAGCTTCAAGTTCTTAAGACTGCAACCTGAAACCACATGGGTTCTGCCTGAAGAAAATTACAGAACCCAGATGGGGAGCTGAGATTTTCCAGTAGCCAGAGGGTGTGGCTTCCTACAGGTAATGGGGCTGTCCATCCTATTTGTCCATTCTCCTGTGGCAAATGGGAGCAGAATAAATTAAGCAAAGTAAGCATTTATTAAAAGTATTCAGAATTCAAATGACCTTCAGGTAGAGTTTCTATTTTAGTACAGCCAGTACACCAACCCAAGATCATCGTAACAGAATCATAAAGTTGAATGAGGCCTGAAGATAAACTGATTCAAATTGCTTCCCAAGGCACCATGCCCATCACGCATCAACCTTCTACAGGTTAATATACAAAACACAAACTGCAATGTGCTACAAGTTGAGAAGGCACCAACAAAGTGAACAACTCCAATTGCCTTCAGGACATACAGGACCAAAGGACAAAAGCTGTGAGCCAAATCATATTCTGCAGGGGAATCCAGGAACAGCGAAAGAAGCAAGTCAATCATGAAATGGAGTTTGAATATCAATGGATGTTCTGAAAGCTTGGAATTCTGTAAAATATGGTTTTTAGTGCTGCAGAATTCATGTTTCTTGTTCCAGAAGAACTAGCAAGGAAGTTCACTTTTTTAAAAAAACAAAAAAAATGCAAAGCTCATGGTGAACTTAATAGAAATCTTGTCTACAACCCCCGCCCACACACTTATTGTATCTTTGATGAATTAAAGAGAAATCCAAATTGATTTGTTAACACATGAAGAAGGCCTGCATTTTTCTAGCATCTTTATGACTTCATCTGAAGACCAGTTGCTACATTACATTGTGGTAAGGATTAATTTTATTTTTCATAGACTTAAGAACCTCAACATCTGGAAGAAACTTTATATTCATTAGTGAAAACTAATGATCTGTTAAGGCTACTTCTGTGATGGCCAAGAGACCCCGCAGCAAACAGAACAAAAATGATTCTTAAGAAATTTCTCAATTAATTGGAACCCTGCAATAACTATTTCTCAACTTTGTAAAATGACACAGCTTAATGAGTCCAGTGGCTGCATTAATAATTGAATAAAAATAGCCTTCAATTTGAAGAAAGAGCACCACCAGTTCAACAGAGTTAAATGTTAGGGGGACAAAAACCTCTTTTGATGTGTGTGCATTTAATATAACAAACCAATCATGATACGAAAGATCGAGACAAAATTTAACAATGCAACATGATCCTTTGAAAACTTTATTTCCCTTTCCAATTGTGAACAATAAAGTTTTCTACATTAGCAACTGTGTAGCTGAAAGAGGGGAATGTGTAATTCATTTCCACAAGCCAAGCCAAAAAAGAAGGGGAAAAAAGAAGAAGGGAAAAATTGGATTCTCTTCTGTCGGCCTCCTGTGTAAAAAATTTTCTCCTTATCATCTCATCTAGTCATATCTTTCTGCAGTTTGAATTACCCTCTTTTCCTCAATCTGGTAAGGCAGTGAAAGGATGTTTGTTCTGCTAATTAACTTTATTACCCTGATAACTCCCTGCAGCCTTTGACGAAAACAATTACCGTTCCTCTTTTTTCCCCCCACTGGCAAAAAAGAAAAAAAAGACTATTAATTAGAAATGAGGCCCCAGTCCCTGCCATGTTAGCCTACCACGTTCTCAGACCCTCAAGCGGGATAGCATTACATTGTCAGTAGTAATTTAGCTCTCATCTGTCTCTGCTAATTATTGTCACATTCATCAAATTCATCAACAAAAGTGCTCTCAGAAGGATTGCATATTTGCAGTTAATACAGCATAAACTGGTATTACCCATCACCACATTTGTGATGATGAGAGGGACACAACTTATTCATCCCTAATTAGAGCAAGCTGGGTAATTAATTATACATTCCGCCTTATTACTTCTGAGTTCCCAGATATTGTTTGTCTAAAAAGGAGGAGAGGGGGAGAGAAGGGAAGAGGGGTTAGGAGGAAGAGAGAGAAGCCTGAAAATGTAAAAAAAAGAGGGGGGGGGATAAAAAAGGAAAAAAAATGTGTGATGTGTTTTGTCACATGTGCTTTGCCATAATTCCCACCTGACAAACTAGCTGATTCAGTAGAAAATTGCAAGTTGTCAGCAGCAGAATAAACTGCCGTAATAGCTGATTAATGATCAGCACCTGTGACAGGTGCTATACGGGACTGTAAACTTAGTTTGATTAACAGTCACTGGACGAATAAATATTAGTGACAGTCACTGGAGAGCAAGTTTGCTTGTTTGCTTTCTGTGTTAACAAACCTTGCACATTAAAGTTATTGATATTTTCTGTGGCATTTCTATTATCAAGTTTTTTTTATTATTATTATTGAAAATCATCTACCAACCTCACCAAAAGGTTCAGTTATGGCCAGATTGCAAACTAAGTAGTGTTTTGACAAGGTGACCAAGTAGGATTCAAAACTTTACACAACAACAATTAGGAATTTTGCATGTAGTCCATCTGTCATTAATAACAATGTGGGGTTTTTTTGTAGTATACAAATCTTGCAGGAGCAGATGTTGATCTTTCCACTCCTAAAATACAAATTCTGTCACCAAAAAATAAGTTTCCACACTCACATTACATATAGTCAAGAAAACAACAATTTTCTTCTCTGGGTAAGGTGGGATAGAAATTTAATATACAAAAGGAAATAAAGAATATTTGCCTGTATATTCATTTTTCCCAGTGTAGCTCAAGAGAAAACCTGGATTTCTGCATGATTTGTGTTTGGTTAAGTTTTGAAACACATTTTGTCATGCAGTGAGCCAGCCATGAGTCTCTATTTACAGTACTCAACTTCTTGTGGAAGATTTGCTGTAGCACGAGGAATTTTAACTAGAAAAGATATTAAAACAATCACAATTTATTCTACATAAGACTGGGTCAAATTAGGCTGACTAAGCCAATGAAATATCAGTGGCTCGCCAAAATGAAAGTTTGTGTTTTGAGTGTGCAGTTGGCAAGAATGCAGTTCTAGTGAGAAACGCATCATCCACGGGGAGGCTCTTTGGAAAGCTGCAAGGTTGTGCTTGCACTGCAGACCAGAACACCAGGACCATAAAGGGGCATCAGATCTTTTGGGAACACTTCACTCTATAACAAGCAGACAAAGACATGGAGCAATTCAATGCTGTGCTATGACAAATGTTCCCTCTGTGCAACATTTGTCATAGCACAGGGAGCTTGCGAGACAGAATTATTACCCCTCTCCACCCACTTTGTGCTCTTCTGCGGGTTCTTCTGACCCTTCTGAGTTAATTTCAGGGTGGGTGGGTAGACAGAAAGTGGGTAAAGTCCTGTCGCACAGGGATTCCACTGATAGGGCTTGTTGGGTGAATTCCATCCATAGGGTTGTGTTTAACTAATTTTTCTCAGACCCATTGAAATGAATGGACCTAAGGCAGTCATAGTTATTAATTTTAAGGAGACTACTCTGCACAAGAGCTAGCTGAATACAACCCAATAGATCTGCTTCCACTGGAACTATGCCAGGGATGGATCTATGGTGGTGCAGCATATACTATGGCAGGGGTAGGCAACCTAAGGCCTGTGGGCCAGATGCGGCCCAATTACCTTCTCAATCTGGCCTGCAGATGGTCCGGGAATCAGTGTGTTTTTACATGAGTAGAATGTGTGCTTTTATTTAAAATGCATGTCTGGGTTATTTGTGGGGCATAGGAATTCATTCATTCCCCCCCCCCCAAAAAAAAATATATAGTCCGGCCCACCACATGGTCTGAGGGACGGTGGACCAGCCCAGGGCTGAAAAAGGTTGCCTGTACTATGGCAACCAGAAGAGAATATGGAGGCTGCTTAGAAGCTTGAGCACCTACCCTTTGAATACAAGCATGGAGCCATATCCGTTTGTCATTGGCCTGACACACAGAACAAGATTTAGCCTTGCTCATCTGAAATTAAACAAGCACCTAGAATCTTGCTATTTAAGGGACTATTAAAGTTGTTTTTCTTCAAGAATGCTAAGTACAAACCAGTCATTTTGTGGAATATTAACTATGCAGTGGCTGAAACGATTTTTTGTTTTGCTTTTAGTTTATTGAATCTGTATCTTTGTGTTTTATCTTATCATATTGTACACTGCTTTGGTAGCTTCTGACTGTGCAGTGGTTTATAAACCTTCAAAATACATAAATAGCAAATTCCTAGCCCTTGTACTTGTGGAGGAAATCCTACATATGAAAAAGTTTAAAGATGTTAAAGGTGTTTTTTAAAGTAAGGTTAAATATTCTGATGCTAAAATGAGTCAGAATTTGGGTTTCAATAGGCAGGAAGTAGACCTTGAACAGTCTTGAGATGGTTTTCACTGTCTCCATGCACCATTTATCATCATATTGCCTCTGCACACCAGTTCCCTCTGATGTTCAAAGCCCCAAATCCCTTTTCCCTAGTCAGGGACACATTCTGCATCCTAGAAAAAATATGCAATGAAACAAACTGTACCCCTATAATCCTAAGCATGATATGCATTCCAATGTACACATGATGTGCACCCCTGAAGGACTGGACTTCCCCATTCACAGTATATCCTCCTCCTTCCCTGCCATGAGTGAAGGCTAGATCAGAGTTACTATAGAATAATTAGTTAGTCTACATTTCCCTTCCAATCACAAAAGTATTTATTTTTACATATAGTATGAGTAGGGAGATTTTAATGTGGAATTCCAGGCATCCAGGCCAAACAATATAGGGCAGGGTTTCACCTTGGGTCCCATGCTGTTCAAGATCTATGGAAAACCAGTCTGGAGGTGTTGTTAAGTTCATCTAGGACTGTATGGTTGAAATACACGCCCCCCCTGCAATACAGGAAATTTCTTGCATGTAGAAAAACAGTCTTGACAGGCAAGTTTTCTATGTGCAGTGAGTTGTTAATATGGAAGAGCAGTGAAGCATGCAGCCAATTATTCATAATCTGAAGATACAGTTTAGTCGCCATAACAAGGATTTTGCAGATTGTGTATTATTGTTATTAACACTTATTAACCACCTAAAATTTTAGACGCACTGTACATATATCACAGCCACTGCTAGCAGAGCTGCTGCTATTCAGAGTAGATGCAGTAGACCAATATTCTGGCTCAGAGCTCAGTGTAAGGCAGATACTTTTATCAATAGATCTATTGTGTCACCTATCTCAGTCAATACATCTAAGAAAGAAGTCAGTATCCACTCAAAATATATTACATACTGAAATATGTTATTTGCCCAAGTATGCATTATGGAGATAAGAAATATAAAGCAATCTAATGTATCATTAGTTGCCTAAGGAAGAAGTACCGGTAAATGCATATTATATTGTATCATTTATCCCCGCCTTGTCTGGAATGTAGGAATGGTTTCTTCACAGGAGGAAATGTGGTGGTGGTAAGGAATTACTGTGAGCAAAAATGAACTATCCAAGCTGACCATCCCTCAGAAGCCCCAAAACTTTGGCACTGGAAATGCTCTCTGTGATGGCTGTTTCAAATCTTCAAGTCATCACGTGAAGAGACAGATGTAAGGAACGTGCATGTAAGGAACTTTCTCTCTGACATGGTTTATTGAATCTCCAAGGAAAGGGAGTTCCATAACTGTTCTGCAACTTCTTGGAATGCCTCTCTATTTGCAATTTGTTACTGAATGTTGTGAATGCATGGTTTTGCTAAGCAGTCAGTCAGACTGCAGATGTCATGGTGGAATATACAAAAGTGGTCAGGATTCATGGAACGGAAGATTCCATCCATCCCCTGCTTTAAGTCCAAGGGATAGTGCAGATGGTCTATGATGCACTTTTAGGTGGTCCATGAGATCACTGAGGGACTTCTTGGTAGTGGCACCCTCCCTGTGGAACACCCTCCCTTCAGATGTCAAGGAAATAAACAACTATCTGACTTTTAGAAGACACCCGAAGGCAGCCTTGTTTAGAGAAGTTTTTAAGGATTGGTTTTTTATTATGGTTTAAGTTATATTGTAAGCCACCCAGGGTGGTGGGGAAACCCAGCCAGATGGGTGGGGTATAAATAAAATTATTATTATTATTATTATTATTATTATTATTATTATTAATGACAGAGAAAAATACAGACGATCATGCAAGACATGGAGGTTCTCCCCATGGCAGGTAACCCAAAAGGGGAAGAGTTATCGTGCACTATAGCTGCTATGTGGAGTGGTCCCTTTAAAGCTGTCTTTCAAACAGCCTGGCTTATGATCTTAGTTCAGAAAACTGATCCTGAGTAGCCAAGCAGTATCTTGACAGGCAAATATTTCAGTAGCAATGAAGTCTACAGAAAAATCACAATGCCAACTCATCACTGACTAATGCTTCCCTTTACATTTCAGTCTATGCATTCATTCTTTTGGTAGAGGATACAGCAAAACTCTGGAGTCAAGAAGGAAATGATATTTAGTTTAGAAGCTCTTCAGAAGGTCTTTTGCACAACAATCCTGTAATGGTAATTTGCAAAAACAGTGAAGCACAGGTAAAAAAGTAAGATTCACTTTGTTAGCTATAAACATGACTACATTGCCATTGACCATATATTCAGGATGTTGAATGAATTCAGGATAAAGGATTTAAGATTATATTTGGAGGGTCAGGAAATGGTGGCATTTTCTGTGGCAGCCCCAAGCTATAGAATTCTTCCCTACAAAGCTGTATCTGACACCTTCATTATATAGTTGTTGTTGTATGCTGAAGGTGACACCTGAGAGAAAGATATATTAGGACTCTCCCTGTTATTCAGAATGTAAATCATTTTAATATTTATTGGGCCTTATTGTGAAGGACAGGTAAGAAATCTGATACATCATCATCATCATCATCTCAACCTCAAGCTGATCCCTTCCTGTTCTGTTGCAAAAAAAAAAATCAATTCAGTAATTTATCAATATGTTATTTGCTGTTTACAATCACTTTGCAAAGCTCTCTTATTTTTCAACAGACGCTGGAAGTAAATTCTTTTAACACTGCAGTTCATTTCCACGATAAATATCATAACAGACCTAGTATTTTAAGGGAAAGTGGCATTCAAACACTCAGCCTTCTGAAATATGCAATATGCTTTAAAATTATTCATTAAGCTCCTTCCTGAAATGACAGAGAATTTAGAGCAATATGTTACATTAGAAGTCTAAAACTTATAATGTAGGGGGAAATGAATTGAGTTTCTATGTAATTTTCTCTCTATCCTTCTGTGTAAGAAATGAAGACAAAGGAGGCATTTACATACAAAGAACAACTAGAGCATTCAGTCTATCAAACAGTATTCCTGATGACTCAAAATAGCTGTCTAGGTGATGTTACATAGCACAATTTTGGATATAATCCTTGCATTGACTAGCTGAAAACAGCAGCTGTTGAAGTCATTCCAGTTCTTTACTTAAAAAAATCATACAGGCACCCCATGTTGTTCTTATTGCCGTACAGTGTTCTCGGCATATTTTAAGGTTCTGGTCTCAGCTTATAAAGAACTAAATAGTCTTGATACCATTTACCATAGCCTTTCTAGACTGAAGGTCCTCTCCTAGTGAGCTCCTTACTAGCTACAGCCACTCCCAGTACAGCGGTACCTCAGGTTACATACGCTTCAGGTTACATATGTTTCAGGTTACAGACTAACTAACCCAGAAATATTACTTCGGGTTAAGAACTTTGCTTCAGGATGAGAACATTAATTGTGCAGTGGCGGCGGCGCAGCGGCAGCAGGAGGCCCCATTAGCTAAAGTTGTGATTCAGGTTAAGAACAGTTTCAGGTTAAGAACGGACCTCCGGAATGAATTAAGTACTTAACCTGAGGTACCACTGTAATGAACTTCTCACAAACTAGTCATAGCCTTGCTAATTGAATTCTATGGGACAAAGTAAGCAAGCGTCAAATGGGACACTATTGAGGGAAATTAAACATATTCACTCTGGAGCCTCGGGTTACCAGTGCAGGTGGCAGATTTGGCCACCACTCCAATTGTGCTACGTGAACACTGCTGTTTTACTCTTTGCCCTATAAATGAATGACTTTCATCCACTCATGAACATGCAATAAAGCAAGAGTAAGGAATTTAAAGATAGGCTTGCAGTAGGGATGAAGCTTGCCTCATCTTCCACCCCAGATGCTAGATGGGCAGTGCGCAATGTGTGTCTGTAGAGTTTCCCCCCAATAGTCCCTGCAGAAATGATGGGCTCTCCAGTAGTGTTTTATATTCAAGGATTTATTACTATAATTCAATTAAAAAGGTAAAGGTAAAGGGACCCCTGACCATTAGGTCTAGTCATGGCCAACTCTGGGGTTGCGGCGCTCATCTTGCTTTATTGGCCAAGGAAGCCGGTGTACAGCTTCCAGGTCATGTGGCCAGCATGACTAAGCCGCTTCTGGCGAACCAGAGCAGCGCACGGAAACGCCGTTTACCTTCCCACCAGAGCGGTACCTATTTATCTACTTGCACTTTGACGTGCTTTTGAACTGCTAGGTGGGCAGGAGCAGGGACCGAACAACGGGAGCTCATCCCGTTGCGAGGATTCGAACTGCCGACCTTCTGATCGGCAAGTCCTAGGCTCTGTGGTTTATAATATAGTAATTCAATTACTATATTATTAAGTAGTAAACTTGATGGAAGAATGTCTATCAGAAGGCAGCCAAATAGGGCTACCTACATACATGAAGTATGAGTTTTTACATATTTGGGAACTTCCTTAGTGTGAAATTTAAGGAAGGAAGGAAAGGAATCTCATCCTCACCCCACCCCACCCACAAAGCAGCCTAATCAAGGATTGAGCATGCTCAATGAGCTGAGGGAAGTTGAGCATTTATCTTGTGATGCTAATAGCAGTGCATTGTGGTACCAGTATATTAATTATGAAAGTTTGATGGTTATCATCTTGGTGAGATGTGTGGATGATATTAATTTTCCACTTGTTTTTAAATCTGCAAAATGGACATAGTGTTAACTCAGTTGTTCCCTTATTATTATGTGAATTTAAAAAACAACCCTCAGAACAAATTTGTTTGGGAGTGGATAAGAGTATCCTAGAATGAAGGGTGAAATTAAGATTTGGGATGCGCATTGTAAGGGACTCACCCTCTACCCCTAATTTCCCTTCTCCCATACACCGAGCAGAGGGAAAGGTAAAAATATCTCCTTCTCTATGCTAACACAGGTTTGGGGCTAGATAAGCAGCTTCCTATTCACCTATCCCACACTTCTACAAGTCATAACTCATCAGTATCACTCTAACACTATCAAGGGGTGGTGAAGGAAGTACAGTATCAATCCGTTATCCCCTGCCCTCCATGGTAATCCCTTGCAGACCCTTTAAACTGTATTACTGCTGTTCAAAGTTAAGTTTTCATGAATAGAGAAAGATTAAAAAAAATCCTATTCTAAATTTCTTTTCCAATGCTAAAAAGCAGCTGCAATTTGCTATCTCTGAGTTTTTAAGACCTGTTAGGCAGAAGACACAAGCAAGAAAGAGTGCATCTCTACCCAGAAGTAAGTCTTACTGATTTCAGCAGGGGTTACTCCCAGGAAAGTGGGGTTAGGACTGCAATCTCTCTCTCTCTCTCTCTCTCTCTCTCTCTCTCTCTCTCTCTCTCTCTCTCTCTGTGTGTGTGTGTGTGAGAGAGAGAGAGAGAGAGAGAGAGAGAGAGAGAGAGAGTGAATGTGAGAATTGTGACTCATCTTCAATATAACAATCCGGAACCTTAGACATTAAAGTCATGGATTGAAAGCTTTATGCAAAGTACATGTAAATATGTCATGTAGTAGAACGGATGCATAACCATCTGAAAAGGCAGCAGTGCTGCTAGCCAAGACTTTAGGAAAGAGGCCAATCTCACATCCAGATGCCCTTGATAGAGACACACTGTGAAGCATCTAGGCTTCCAGCTGCTAAGCTCCCTATGACAGTTCTTTTTGTTTGTTTGTTTAGAAGGGCTGTCTCCAGCAGATTAGGACTGTGAAGAAGGCCAGCGAGTGCAACAATGTCATCCAAGCACTTGTAACCCTTCAAGTTCACTAGAAGTCATGACTCATCAGCAGATTTTGCAAAACGTACTTTTTAATAATTGCAATTAATAATATGTGTGCTGCAAAAGCTTCCTGCTTTTGACAGTTCATTTTGCATGATTCTGCACACTGAATATATATATAGGCTATCAAGTACAGTAGTTGAATGTCAAAGGAAGACTTCCTTTAGCTACCTTGGAAGTTTTGGCTGCAAGGCAGCATAGAACATTTTTAAATAAATAACTAAGATAAAACCAGGTTTCCATATTTCTCTTCTTTGGAACACATATCGTAATGCATGTCCTAACATACTCTCAAACACTTTTCTCACAGGACATAATTTAGTTTGATCTAGCAGCTCAGCTTAGGTAGGGGCTGTACCTTGGTGGCAGAACACCTGCTTTGCATGCAAAAGGTCTCAGTTTCTATCACAAGCATCTTTAAGTAGGGCTGGGAGACAGCCCCGTCTAAAACCATGGAATCATAGAATCATAGAGTTGGAAGAGACCACAAGGGCCATCGAGTCCAACCCCCTGCCAAGCAGGAAACACCATCAGAGCACTCCTGACATATGGTTGTCAAGCCTCTGCTTAAAGACCTCCAAAGTAGGAGACTCCACCACACTCCTTGGCAGCAAATTCCACTGTCGAACAGCTCTTACTGTCAGGAAGTTCTTCCTAATGTTTAGGTGGAATCTTCTTTCTTGTAGTTTGGATCCATTGCTCCGTGTCCGCTTCTCTGGAGCAGCAGAAAACAACCTTTCTCCCTCCTCTATGTGACAGCTCTCTATGGAGAGCTGCTGCCATTCAGTGTGGGCATCACTGAACTCCATGGACCAATGGTCTGATTTGGTATACTACAGCTTCTTGCAAGCTGTTCTTGCTTTTTGTAATTTGGAGGAAGTAACATTGGATATTGTAACAGAAGAAATTGAAGCAAGCAATGGTAAAGAGGAAAAAAACAAACTGTAGGAAGGATTATTTGAGTCACTGATGCAATTGCTCTCAAATGCCCTTAATCAAATCGTACAGCCATATTGGCTGGGGAAAGTCATCTGGAGGTTTAGACTGTGGTGCCAACAATATGCTGATGACACACAGCATGCAATGTTGCCTGCCTCAGGGTCCCAGGTCAACCTGAGGACTCAGATTCAAATAACTAATCAGTCACCATACTTGGTGAGGAGTGGGAAGCCTCAGCACCCTCTTCAAGAATGACTCTCCTGTGGCTGCTGCTTTGCAGCCATTGGCTATAGACCCTTTAAAGATTGCAAACAGCACTCCCAAGGGAGTAGAGTCTCTGGAAGGGAAGGTCTTGCCAGCCTGCTTAAACCCTCAGTTGAGTCTGGGCCTTAATTGAAATAGAATATTCCATTTCTTAGCTGGCAGGGCCTCCTGGGAACTGCCTAGGGTCCTGATTTGATTTGCCCATTCCTTGAACTGGGGAGCCTCTGGCAATTACTATCACTTCCCCAGTGAACCCCAAACCCCAGCAGAATAGGGCAGAGCTTGACCTGCATTTTCTACCTACAAATCCCAAGCAGGCTGGAACACTTGAATGTGCATCTAGTGTTAGTTTGAGATGGAGAAGGGTAAAGAAGCTGAAGCTTAATCCAGGCAATAGAGATTCTGTTAAAACCAGCTGATCTGGATAAAGGAATGCAACTCGTTCTGGATGGGTTACATTTCCCTTGAAGTACCAAGTCAGGGGGTTCTTCTGGACTCAGAACTGTCTGCAGCAGTGATAGCCAGAAGTGCTGTTCACCAGCTGCTTAACTTAGATTCAAAACATTACTAAATCCCTTTCTTTTGCCAACTTGAGCCTTGAGGTTAGCTTGTTTGTTCCCAGTAATGCAAGGCGTCCTTTTCTAGAAACCAGTGTTTTTGTATTTATCCTATAATACAAACTTTGCTTAAATGAACCAGTGCCCAACAGCTGTGATCAAGTTAAGATGGAAGTGATCATGGAGGAGGAGTTCCTGAAATGATTCTGTACTGGAATTAATTTACATAGTTCTAAAAAACATAGTCCTGCATATCTTAGGGAACGTAAGTCAACATGACCCTGGATGCCCTTTATACCCAGTCAGATGGGTGGAGTGTACTTATACTTATTATCAGTTGAACATTAGTGAATGACCATGGCATATATATTTATTTAAATTTATATTTCATCTTCCTCCCAAAGGAATGCAGGTTCTGTATTATATATATACTAGTCTGCATTGTATCATTTAATAGATACCTATATAGAAATTCAATAAATAGTCATGTGGATATCCACACTATGTTTTACATACCTTTTCTAACAGAAAAAAATCATGTGCTCGTGGTCAGGGGTGTGGTGGGGGGGGGAGAGAAGAATAGTACTGGGTGAAAGAGATATTTGCAAAAAAATCTGATGGAATTCAGATACTTTGCACATGACACTAAACTGCCATATGTGAATTACCAGTATGTTAATTTAGGACAGTATAATGGAGCATTTTTCAAAAAAGAAAAACAAATAAAGCACAATTTAATTGTACGTTCAAGCTCAGAGGATCTCAACATGACTTTCTTTAAGGAAACCTTTTCTAACAAAAGCTGCACTGCAAACATTTCTAAGCCACATTATAAGGACAGGTACATGTGGCACCAGCCAGACATACTTGCCCAAACTATTACCCTGTTATATTAAGACTTTGTCCTAGAATAGACCTAGCAGTCCCCTACAGCTGCATGCTACAGAGAAAAATAGCAATGCCAGGCAATGGGCTTTTAACTGGTCCACCATATAAAATCTTCTCACCCTCAATATGCTTATTAAGAAATGAACAGAAAGTTTGAAAATCACTAAGGTTGTCTTTTTAAAAATGGTTTTGGGACAAATTCTTTTGTTTGCCAAGGTTTAGCATCCTAGTACTAAAACAGGATTCTAACAGGCAACTCAGGGGAATGTGTGAAAAGTTCTTCAGTACTAAAAGTATTTTCTCTTTGCATTTCATTTGGAAGAAAATTTCACGGACCATAATCAGATCCAGTGATAAAGAATTATTTAATGTGGATATATATGTACACACACACACACACAATATTATACACACATATATAAAGACTCATGGATACTTTTGAGAGACCTTAAATATAAGGATAAACAATTTTGGTAACTTTGCACCTCTTGAAATAACAATATTTGAGAAGAAATGTCCACTTATTTTTCCTATATTAACCTAGAGTTGGATGAAAATATGTCTTCTATCATCATATGATTATTTTATTCTATTATTTTCAACAGGGAACAGTCAATTTGGGGGTGGGGGAATGCTTTTACAATGGTTATGCTATCCTAACCACACCAGCATATTTATAAGTAAGTTCCTATAATTTAAGAGATATATATGTAACCAGCTGCAAGCTTAAGGTCATTCCTGTCTTGCCTGGATAGACATTTTAGACTATCACTGACTCATGAATATAAATAGTTATCATGGGCTAATAACATTTATAGAACCCCAGAGCTGGTAACAACAGCCACACAATAAGAGAAAAGAGGAACCTCCCAGAGATCAACAACTCTGAAAGAATCTAGTGTCACATTCTCAAGGATGTCAGATTAAACTAACATGTGCCAGTCAATATTGGTACACTGTGACCCTTGGTGCTTCCGAAGCAAAACTATTAAGTCCAACATTTTCTCCTGTAAGCACTTATCTGTAAGGATGGCTAGCATGTCCTCTGAAGCAGATATTGAAACTGATTGGACAATAGGTAGACACCAGACAGAGGCCTGGGGGGCGACCTCTAGAAATAGGGGGAGAAAAAAAAATCTTAATCTGCAATACAATGCAGCTCTCTTGAAACCCTATCATTTTCACTTCCCATGTGTCTGCTGCCTGGCTGTGAATGGATTTGAAAAGGAATGGTTAGTGGTGAAAATTGGATCAGAGCTAACATTCTCTCATTTTTATCAGCAGCTGCCAAAGGTCATCTGACATAATAGCTGATGAATTCAAGCCCAGTGGATTTCATTTGCAATTTTCAATTTACTGAGGCCTCCAAACCCCACAGTGATAAAAGCTTCCCCTATCGTGGCCTGTCACAAACATCAAGGAAACCTCACAAACCCACAAGAAAAAGAAATAGGAGAGAGCTGTGCATCATCACAGGCAAAGATAAGGAGAACAGGAAGACACAGCATCATGGAGAAAGGTGTGTGGCTGACTCTCTAAATGCCAATTGTAATCAAAAGACTATGGAGAGCAATCAAAAAAACTTCTACAGAATAACATCACAGTGTGTTTGGGGAGGGGGATCCCTGCTTTTTAGTTTAGAAGGTAATTTCCAATCTCCAGTTTTTGAGATTAAGAGTTAAGAGTAGCAATTAAACACACACACACACACACACACACACACACACACACAATCCTGCTTATTTAGACAGGTAAAGTATTGCAAAACTGATATTTACCATCGCTTGATTTCCATATGAAAGATAAGGGTCCTATTGTTGGGAAAATAGCCCATCATCACCATAGAGAAAAGAAAAAAGCTCTCTAGTTGAAACACATTCAAAATGACTTAAAACTTTTTAAAATTTTACAAACATTACCATTCCAGTTATGGATGCTGTTAGAGCCAGGGATTTTGGAAGAAGAAAGGCCACTAGTGCAAATGTAATGAAGTTGGCACGTTGACGCATAACATTGCCTTAAAATTTATCAAGGAGACTTGAAAACTAAGAGTTTCAAACATATCCCCCTAGCTCAGGACTGCAATACCTCAAGGACTGCCTCTTTCCATATGAACCTACCCAAACCCTGAGATCATCCTCTGAGGCCTTTCTTCATGTGCCTCCTCCATGAGACGTCTGGAGGGTGGCAACCAAAAACAGGTCTTTTCTGCAGTAGCTCCCCATTTGTGGAATGCTCTTCCCAGGGAGGTTCGGCTGGTGCCTTCATTCTACAGTTTTAGGCACCAGGCAAAAACCTTCAACCAGGCCTGTAGCTGGTTGACATCAGATATCCTTTTAAATGTCTTGCTTTGGTCTTGTTCTTATTTTTATTTTGGGTTTTGGGTTTTTTATGTTGTATTTTTATTAATGTGAACTGCCCTGAGAACTACAGATGAAGGGCGATATACAAATTTAATTAATTAATAATACAGTGGTACCCCAGGTTAAGTACTTAATTTGTTCCGGAGGTCCGTTCTTAACCTGAAACTGTTCTTAACCTGAAGCACCACTTTAGCTAATGGGGCCTCTTGCTGCTGCCGCGCCACGGGAGCACGATTTCTGTTCTCATCCTGAAGCAAAGTTCTTAACCTGAAGCACTATTTCTGGGTTAGCGGGGTCTGTAATCTGAAGCGTATGTAACCTGAAGCGTATGTAACCCAAGGTACCACTGTAGCCGAAATTTGAAAATTGGGAAAAAATGAGTAAAATTTTAATTCTGAGTTCTTGTTAAATTTCACATTTCTACCAAATGTTGTTTTAGCTTTAGTTCAAAAAGAATCTTTGTAGATGATGAGGCTTGTGGTGATTGAGATATGCTGCTTGTATTCTTTTGAAAATTTTCATCTGAAGAATTACCATAGGATTAGCTCTCCAACATAGTCAGAAGCAGGATATCCCAAAGTAAGGGGGGGATCTGATCCCTGTAAAAAATTCAAGTGGTTAATCACCAGTTTATCCTACAGCTGCCAACGATGTGCTGATGAATGTGAATCATTGGAAGGACAAGTCACAATTTGGAACATGACTGATGTAAAAATTAATTCCAAGCATTAGCATCTGGATCATAAAGCAATTGGATTTTATCCAATGAAAGAACTATGACCGAGGCTACCCTGTGTTTGTGTGGCCAATCGTCTCTTCTGATTTGCACAAATTCTAACCTGGCAAAATAAGCTCAATTGCCATGGTCTTTTATGGCCATAATGTGCACTTCCTATACAAAAACAAAAAACAAAACCCCAAAACAAGAACAAATGGAAATGTATGAAACACCACCATATTGTTTATTGTTATCCTTTAAGATAAAGAAATATACAACTATTTCCATCTATCCTGATGTATATTCATAGTTCTAAGTGGAATTAACACAAAGCAGAATTATATGTTTTTTTAATGAATATAAATACTAGATCAGTTAATGAAAGACTAGAATAGGGATATCTGTTTGCTAGGCGGGCAGCTTTTTTCCTTTGACAATTTCTCCCTTTTAAATACAGTAAACATTTTCAAAACACCTCTGGCTTGTGTGCATGCTTGTACTATGGCTTTAGCAAAGAAAGCTTTTGCAGGATGGCACCTTCCTAGGCCACGAAGAGCATAGGGCAATGTGGGAGAAGCTGACATTGTGTTTTGCCATCTTAATTTATGCTAGATTGGGTGGCGCTGTGGGTTAAACCACAGAGCCTAGGGCTTGCCGATCAGAAGGTCGGCGGTTCGAATCCCCACAACGGGGTGCGCTCCCATTGTTTGGTCCCAACTCCTGCCAACCTAGCATTTTGAAAGCATGTCAAAGTGCAAGTAGATAAATAGGTACCACTCTGGCGGGAAGGTAAACGGCGTTTCCGTGCGCTGCTCTGGTTCACCAGAAGCAGCTTAGTCATGCTGGCCACATGACCTGGAAGCTGTAGGTCGGCTCCCTCGGCCAATAAAGTGAGATGAGCGCCGCAACCCCAGAGTCGGTCACGACTGGACCTGATGGTCAGGGGTCCCTTTACCTTTACCTAACAGGCCACATGACCTGGTTGAATGAGTTTAGGATGCAGCATGAGTCCCCACAGGTTCCACACCCATAAATTCCTCTCTTACAGTGGTTACACCAGTTTAAGATTCCCTGGGCTTACCTCAGCTGGCTGGGACACAGCTGAGCGGAGAAGATGGGCTGAGATGAGTCTAATCCCACTCATCCCAATGAATCTAGTCTTCAATATATCCCCCTAAAACATCTAAAAGTTTTGAGAAATGTGGTGTCCTTACTTAGAGGTTAAAATTAAGATATGAAATTATAAAATGAAAACATGCAAGTTTAAGAAGTACTTTCCATAGTTGGTAACTGCACTATGCCTGTGAGCTACAATTTAGCCGATTAAAACATTTACTGACATTAAAACAATGTAGATTAATACATAGCTGGAGTGCTAGCAGTCTAGCATAACTGAAGACATTACTCAACAATGTAACTACAGTCTATTTATAGTCCTATTTGTATTTTTTAGAGGATCATGTTTGAAATGATGGTTTAATTCACTCATAGATCAACCTTTTCATTTTAACTAGCAAATTGGTATGCCAAAGTACTATGCCATCTCTTCTAAATCAATCTGTAGGAAATTTAGCACCATAATTTGTTTATACGCTGCATTAATGTTTATGTTCAAGTGCTTATCTCACTCTACACAAGCTGGGAAGTGATTTTCCTCCCTTGACCACAAGTGAGTCATTTGCAATACAGTAGATCTATGAAAAAATAAAACAGATCTGACTCTTTTTGGAATATATATAAAAATAGAGACTCAGCTTGAAATATTTTTAAATTTAAAAAATTGCTTTGTTATTCCTGCAGTGCAAAGTTTTTCTTCTCTCATGATCTATCTTTGACACATTCTTTCATCAGTCAATTTCTCATGCCAAATTTAAATTCAAGCAGCAAAATCTACCTGCTTGGTTAATTCCCTCCCATGTATGCATGCATGTATGTAAACACGTGCACATGGCAGGTATGCCCCATATACCAGAGCTTTCCCCTCCCTCCACCAGCCCTTGGCTGAGTGTGCCTTGTGCCAGGTGCAGTGCAACACCCCCAGGTATCTCCTACACCGCAGTGCCTGCTCACAGCTCCCATAGGAAGGTACAGCAGAAGAGGAGTCTGGGTCTCTGACTAGTGGGTAAGAGGGAAAAGGGCTCTGTTCTGACCTAAACATGTGAGAGGAGGTGGACTGCCACCTATGCTTTAGCACAAAATCATATTTTAAAATTAACTTAAAATGCAGAATTTTCAAAACTTTAAATCAAGGAGATTTTCCAAGTTGCAGGTGCTTACATTTTCGTTTAATTGCAGCTGTACATGGGCTGGATGCTAATTTCTCGGTAACGGAGTAGATTTATTTATTTATTTAATATTCATTTGGTTGCTAAAGGATGCTTTCTTGAGATTAAATTTAGTAAAAAATAAATTTATCCTACAATAATTCTGTCTGTCCTTTTCACTAGAAGACATATTTGTGTCTTTTACATATATTTATTGGAATTTGATCCTGCAAGCAGAATATGAAGTCATTATGTCTCTTGTACAGCTCTATTCGGTCTTTCACTTGGGGTATTTGTGTAGGTGTGGCATTGCGGTGACAGCGCTGCTCCTGACCTCTGGGCATTTAATAAAGCTTATCTCTATGCAGAAGCTCCCTTCTCATACTGTAATGCGGGGATGGAGATCCTCAGGCCTTGGGTCGGTGGGTGTCTCTATTCAACTGCCAGGACTCTCCCCAAGACCACGCCCTCTCCCCGGACCATAGCCATCACTACCCTTGCTCTACACTTCCTAAATTGCTTTGGCTGGCTGGAATGTGTCTTTGAACTGTGGTAATGCCCCTTGTTTGCCTGGATGGAGATATGTCAGTGGATGTGGCTAGAAGGTAGTCTAATGTGCTAGGGATGAAGGTGGCGCTGTGGTCTAAACCACCAAGCCTCTTGAGCTTGCTGAGCGTAAGGTCAGCAGTTCAAATCCACATGCCAGGGTGAGCTCCTTTTGCTTTGTCCCAGCTTCTGCCAACCTAGCAGTTCAAAAGCATACCAGTACAAGTAGATAAATAGATACTGCTGTGCCGGGAAGGTAAAAGGCGTTTCCGTGAGCGCTGGCTTATGTCACAGTGTCCTGTTGTGTCAAAAATGGTTTAGGCATGCTGGCCACATGACCCAGAAAGCTGTCTGTGAACCAATGCTGGCTCTGTCGGCCTGAAATATGAGATGAGCACGAATACGAAAGAAGGGAATGTGTAACTAAAGTTATAAATACGGATGATTGTCAGAGACGCTGAAGGAAGTTCAAAACAGAGATAATTTGTTGTATTTTGGATAAAAATGCATAACTGTATGGAAAATCAATAAAATTTATTAATAAAAAAAGAAATATGAGATGAGCACCACACCCCATAGTCAAAAAGGCCAATTCATGTGACAATGTTCAGCGCTTTTGGCATATTGAACAGGGTATATAGAACTCGTCTCAGTGCACAAAAGCACATAACCAGTTATCAAATTGCAAGATGGAAACACCAGTTCATGTGTTTCAGCATTTCACTAGATCATACTTCACTGTGTTCTGAAGAATTTTCCAAAGCTACGTTAAACAAATGTATAGTAAATTTCACTTGCTAGAGCATTCACAAGATAATTGCAGTACCCCTCCTCACCCCAAATTCACTGAAAACATCTATTTGGATTGATGTCACTATGTGTCAGGTCTCAGCTAAGCTCACAGACACTCGTGAGGTCTAAGGTCAGCTGCCAACAGACCTGGATCCAAAGGCCAGGAAGAAGAAGAAGAAGAAGAAGAAGAAGAAGAAGAAGAAGAAGAAGAAGAAGGAGGAGGAGGAGGAGGAGGAGGAGGAGGAGGAGGAGGAGGAGGGGAGGAGGAGTTTGAATTTGATATCCCGCCTTATCACTACCCGAAGGAGTCTCAAAGTGGCTAACATTCTCCTTTCCCTTCCTCCCCCACAACAAACACTCTGTGAGGTGAGTGGGGCTGAGAGACTTCAGAGAAGTGTGAGTAGCCCAAGGTCACCCAGCACGTGCATGTGGAAGAGCGGAGATGCGAACCCGGTTCCCCAGATTACGAATCTACCGCTCTTAACCACTACACCACACTGGCTACAGCTAAGGAGGCAGATGATTCAGTCTAAAATGGGTTAGTGGTCAGGTTCCAGAGCTGGCAGATACGGAGGCAGCATGAGGTGAGACAAGCAGAATTTGCTCAGCTTCTCCCAGTGACAAATTACTCAGACTGAGGAGCTGACTTGGATGTCAGGGCTTGTTATATGTCTGATGAGTCAGAATGGACCTTTGGGCTTAGTTGAGTGTTCAGGCCAGTACCAAAGCCTAGACAGTGTTCTTGACCCAGGGATTTATTCTACTTGATTTGCTGAATGAAACTGGCTTCTAGAGGGTGAAAGAGTAACTACCTGAAGGCAACACCATGAAGTCAGAGTGTGAGTTCCACGTAATGCTACCTTTTCATCATCCTGCACACACTAGATGAAGCAAAACAAATGTGGAGGGCCAACGTGAGTCCTACCAGTTTCTGAGCCATTAGTAGAAACTGCGGAGTACTTTCAATTTCCCCTGCTACACAATACAAGTTAAATTTGATATTTAAAAAAAACCAGTGCCAAGATCCCTGTTGTTGTTGTTGTCATCCATCTGTCTTGAAAGACAATGGAGTGCACCTCTGGGGGTGAAGTCAAACTGCTGGAGAATCACAGCACCTGCTGGGGCTGCAGAGACTGGTAACTCATAACTGCTGCTTCCTGCATTGCTTTCTCTGCTGTAGCACCTTAAAGACCAACTAAGTTAGTTCTTGGTATAAGCTTTCGTGTGCATGCACACTTCTTCAGATACACGAAAGCTTATACCAAGAACTAACTTAGTTGGTCTTTAAGGTGCTACAGGAAGGAATTTTTTTATTTTGACTATGGCAGACCAACACGGCTACCTATCTGTAACTGCTTTCTCTGCATTAGTGTTCTCCCTGGGGCGGAAGCCTGGGCAGTGTGTATGGAAGTCCTGTGCTGCCCAGATGACAAGACCCCCCTCTTGGTCTCAGTGATGTGATCCAAAGCAGAGAAGAACAATATATTTTGCACCAGCTTGGCTGCAGGAGTTGCCAGAAGGAGGCATACAAGATGCCACCCAACTGTCTTAGACAACTCCATTCCAGATTTTGTGTAGGCTTTACTCCTAAGCCTTTTCTTATCCCAAATATGCCCTGCAAGGCAGTGGGTACAGATTTGTTCTCAGGGTTTACTCCCGAAGGCTTTCTCATGAACAAGTATCTTTTAGGATCAGAGTTTTCCTTCTCCTAGATGAGCTATCTTCCCAGGTTGATGAGCCCCACCTGCCCCCCATTTCCATTTACAGCACATGCAGTAACCGCCTTCTTAACCGTTGGACCCACTATTGGTATCATCTGTTCAATCCGCTGGAGCCTGTCGTCACATGAAGAGTAAATTCCTAACTCACCGAGGGTTTGAGACCCATCAGCTACCCTCACTTGGTTTAGCCAACCAGTCCTTATAGTCCTCTAGGAACTATGCTTTACAACTTGTTCTTTGACTGTGATCACCTACTTTCTCACAGCTCCCAAGCTAACACAGCATTTCTCACTTGTAATGGTAGGAGTAGCTACATTTTTTAAATTTCCAATTGCATTGAACAGGTGGTACACATAATCATTTGGGGGTGGGGAGGTTGTTTGGGTTGAATTTGCATGTTTTAATTGATTAATTTATAAACCACTTAATCAAAACTTCCTAAGCAGTGTACATAAAAACAATATAAATCAATTATCAACAATATACGGTAAAATTAGATTTGTTAAAAAGTGCACATTATATATTCTGATAAACTCACTGAAATAATAATTTAAAAGTTTTTGATAGGCTTCTGAAATAGTAATACAACAAAGATTCCTCCCTCGTATTAATGTTAAACTGATTTTGTGAATGGTTCAGTACGTGATCATATTACATCAAACTCACATTGAGAATACCTCTTGAAAACTGATACATTGAATGTGGGATTATATAAATCTAGCTACATCCAATCCGGCTGTGTATAAAACAAAAAATAAAAATACCAGTCTGTTAGCCTCAGCTCGATGTGTATTAGATGCTTTCACAAGGTCCAGAAGTGATACGTGCAACCATCTTCTGGTTCAGTTTACAGCTAAGTGTGTCAGATCAATCTGACCTATAGTCAAGCCCTCACAACACCATTTTGTTATGAAATTTGATGCTCCCTTAGTTGGCTTACTAGTCAATCTAGCCCAGTATTGTTTTCTCTGCTCAGCAGCTGCTGTCCAAGGTTTCAGGAAATAGCTTTTCCCAGCCTGGATACTTATGATCTTTTAATTAAGATTCTAGAGCTTGAATCTGGACCCTTATGCAAATAGCACATGCTTTCAGTAGTGAGCAATAGGTCTTACCATAAACAAGCTACAACTCAAAAACAAAAATGCAGCAGACAGATGTGTGAACCAGCCATAAATCCCATTAGGCTCTCACCACAGGGTAATGGCAAATACTATGATGTATTGGGAGAAAATTGCATCTGTCTTATATAATCTTGAATTCCAGGCTTTCCTCTTGAGAGACCTGCACATCCAACCACCTAATAGGCTTAATGCAAGTAGTAATTTAATGTTATCTTAGGTTTGTATCAACCAAGTTATGTGACACTGAGCATATAGTTTACATTGTATGTATGAGATTACCTGGCCATTGGTTGATTGTTGTATAGGTTTCCCCAAGAATGTTTCTGAGTGGCTATGTATTTTTCAGGAATTCATTATAAAATGATGCTGAGTGAAATGCTTTTTATTTAATCAACAGGAGCTTCTTTTGTAAATCAGGCTTGTACAGAGCATAAGAAAAACAATATTCTATAAGAGCATTACTAAAGATTGGAAGCACAGATTTCACAGTCATCCATCTGCTTCTATAAATATTTAGCATCTTAACTACAATGGGGCTCACTAACTCATAGTCAGAGCTAGGTGAGTCCCTGACATTATGGGAACTGAATGCTGCTTTGTTATTTTTACTTTATCAGGTGTGACCACATGGTCTGAAGCCAAATCTGTGAAAGGGAAAGTGAGGTGAGCAAACAAGCCAAACCTACCCCCCCCGCCCCCACTGCTTGTTAACTTCATATTTGCCAACAAGTGAAGATGTTTATTTTTCTCTGGTTGCTCTCACTACAGAGCTGTTTGACCGTGTGGGATTTAACTGGTCCAACTTACTCCCAATACTCCGTAGATATTAGGCACTAAGAAGTGAGGTGAATAGCAAGGCCTAGTCCCAATTTTCCCCAAACAAATTATGTTCTAGCTTAAGGATTTAGAATACAGGTTTATAAAAAATAAAAGAGCCAATTCAAAAAATTAAACAGAGATAAATGCATCCAATCATACGTATTCGAGGCCGATTCCCTAACCCAGCTGATGCTGATGTATTTGCTTTCCACAATTCAGCTTTTGCATCCCTTTGTGCTTTTCTCCAGACCCTTTCCTGTTCTAGTGTTCAACTGTATCTCTAGCACATTCCAGAGTTCTAGCTTTTGAGTGCATCAGCTCTTTTCTCTCACACAGCTCTTCAACTACAACTCTTCAAGTTTCTGACTCCACAGCCTTCTAATTGCCCTATTTTCCAGCATGACTTATATACAATATTTTCATTTCCCCTTCCAACCTTTTAGCGACCCACAAGAAGAGAAGAGACTTGGTTAAGTTTCTATTTCCCCTTAATTGCCAGGTTCCTAGGATAAACCTGTGACCTTCCCATGCACAACATCCCATGCTACAAAACTTCCTGAGCAAAACATCCCTTGTATTTTATACTTTCCTGTGAACTTTTAACCCTTCTATCTAGAAGAGTCTCTAAAGTAAATGCAAGCATTTTACAACCCAAATTTTACAACCAAAAGCCAAACACAAAATGGCCGAACGTCCTAATCCTTCACATCAGGTGAGAAAGTTCAGTTCAAAAATGACTTCAAACAGCATCAAGTTTAGTACTCGAAAAGTGGCAGAAAAATATACCTTGGTGATTCCAGAAAAATGGTAGGAAATCATCAGCCACTCATGTTGCTATCATATTCTGCCAGGGATCCTGTGCTTTACACAGATATTCAAGAGACAGAAATTCAACAGGTGAAGTACTCACTACCATGGACTTAGTATTTGTGCAAGAGAATCAAAACCCAAATTAAGTTGCCACCTCAAAAATATTTTCTGTAATGCATGCTGAAGTGAGGATTAGATTGCAATTTCATCATATTCATGTTCCGTACTGGCTGGCAAAAAAGTAAGCATCAGACTTTCACCCACACAAGCTGTGCCATGGTGCTGCTTTCACTAAGTGAGAAGTGTGCACAAGTGGATTCACTCTAGTATCAGGTAGGTAGTCGGTGTTGGCTTGACGCAGCTGGAAATTTATTTATTTATTTAATTGTCCAGTAGCACCTTAGAGACCAACTAAGTTTGCTCTGGGTATAAGCTTTCGTGTCCACACAAAAGCTTATACCCAGAACAAACTTAGTTGGTCTCTAGGGTGCTACTGGACAATTTTTCACTCTAGTATGTTGTGGATGTTTTAAATTACAGCCTGTTGGCAGCTCTGAACTGGAGGTAAACTGCTCTTGTGAATCAGCTGCTTTACATAGAATCAAATTGTACATCAACACATATGGGTTTGTAGCCCAGCTGGCAACCACTTTGCCCAACCAGCCTCCATGTGTTTAGAGGTTATGTCAACCAGTTTTGAGCAAGCCCTTACTCAACGACAAGGACTAGGTTGGTTTTTTATTTTTTGCAAAAGTGAATGCAAACATTTTGATATTTGGAATCTACTAGAAAGATGCCTGAGAGACTGCTCACTTTTCCCATGCCAACCAGTACCTCGGCCTTATTGGTAACTATCCAATAATAAGCCCGATTACAGCTAGCCCTAGGAGACATGACAGAAAGAGAGTCCTCATCTCGCATTAATTGCTCGCATTGAAACTATGCCACATCTCTTGAAGCTAGATGTTGCTTAGTATCCCTTTGATATGATAATGACATGCTTCTTAGCAGATGAATATGCAAATGAAAAGCAGTAATTTGGTGGCATGCACCTGCTGACACCGCACTGCCATGCTTGCTGGCTCCTCTGTAACATCACAGCTACACAAAAGCATCACAGAGGTAAAATTAAATTCTAATGTCGTATATATTAAACAGATGCTTCCACTTTTCTTTGTGTATCTACTTTTTACAGGGCTTGCTGTCAGAATCTCGGTTCTCCCTTTGTGCAATTAGTGGACATTTGTGTGCCACGCACAGAAACATACTCAGAGGCATTTTAAGGACTCTGTTTTTAAAGGGATGGCTTACATGTGTGGCACTCTGAAAGAGGAATTTTGAATACTGATGTGCGGCACTCTGAAAGAGGAATTTAGAATACTGATGTGTTAGAGATCTTCATTCATACGCAGAACATATACAGGGGTGTAGCTGCCTGTCACAGGATATCTTGGCAGCAGAAGGAAGATACAACAGCGGTAGAGATTCCAAAGGAGTAGCCATGGTAGTCTGATGCAGAAGAGGAGGAAAAAAGGCCCTGGGCTTTTGTAAACCAAAAATTCCTGCATCAGATGTAACTGGCTTGGAAAAGTTCACGCTGTAATATATTAAGTTAGCCTTTAAGGTGGCACAAGGCACCTTGTCATCTTTTCAGCAGTATACTGTCTCCCTGATTAGGCAGTTTCGAAATGACACTGTTTGAATGGTTCGAGTACTATCACCAGCAGACCCATGGCTTCTTATGTGCCTGCCACTAACTCATCAGTTGGCCCTTCTCCAAAAACTCATAAAGCAAACAGGACCCAGAACTCACAGATAAATGTGTTCTGTCCACGATGCTTGGCTGATCCATTCAACAGTAGGATGGCTTCAGCTACTTAAAAGAAAAGCTGCACTGCATCAGGCGAACAGATCTTCTCATCCAGCACCCTGTTTGCCAGTGGCCAGCGTGGTGCCTCTGGGAGGCCTGCAAGCAGGACACAGAGGCAACAGCCTTCTCTTCTTGTTTCTCACCCCAGCATCTGGTACTCAGAAGAATACTACTTCTGAACCTGGAGGTCACATAAGGCCATTATGACCAACAGCCATCGATAGACTTTTCCTTCATAATCGCCCTTCAAGGTAGTGTCCATCACCACATCTTGTGATAGAGAATTCCATAAATGAATTATACACTGTGTGAAAAAGTATTTCCTTTTATCTGTTTTGAGTGTCCTGCCAGTCAATTTTCCTGGTCGACCTTTGGTTCTAGTATTATGAGAGAGGGAGAAAAAGGACTCCCTGTCCACTTTCTTCACATCACGCATGATTTTTATGAACTTCCATAAAAATCATTGTTGGACCTAGACATTTTATCACAGTTCTCCTGGCATAATGGGAATCTCAACTGGCTGAAAGAGGACACTGTGAAGCAAGCAGAGCACAACAATCTCTTAAATGATGCCCGTATCAGAAACTCCACTGCTTGAACCAGGAAGTTCATGGCCTTGAGGCTGGCATCTAGTCTAGTGAGCTACCTAGAACTGTGTGGACTCAGGTCTCAGAGCTTGTCTTCAGGTGTAGAGTTTCTGCAGTTGGCTAAGTAAACCTCTGCATAGGTCCAAGGAGGTCAGGCCTAGGCCGCAAGCCTATTACCATAAAAATTAAGGCTAAATAGACCATGCTTAAGGATATTTGTACAAGTTGCAGGAGCTGAGGCTGACTGTGGCTTAGGCCAGCCTTGCAATGTGGTCTAGTATTAATATTGCAGATTGGGGGTCAGGTTGAGAGTAGTTTACAAGAACCTTGCACAAGTATACTGTATTTACTCGAATCTATTGTGCACCCTAATTTTCAAAACCTTGAAACCAAAAAAAGTATTTGCTGGTAAACATAATGAGTATTGGCAAAAAGTGCACTCCCAAGGCCTGTTCAATCTTCTCTCCTTAGAGTCACCATTTTCCGTCTCAAATACCACCCCTGGGAGAAGGGACCACTGCAGCCAGACTCTTTACTGCGGGACAAGGCCAATTCCTGCAACACCCATCTCGTTCACTGATAAGGTCAAGTCCTTGTTCAGACAGCAGCTGGCATTCTAAGTGGGGCGAGGGGGGGGAGGCCATGTGATTGTATGAATAAATGCCCACAATATGCACCGAGCCCCCAACTCACTTCACCCGGCTCCAGTGGCTTTCATGGACCCACCTGCCTCTCCTAGTGTGGCAAAGACAGCTGCAGCAGTGGTAGAGCGGCAGTGGCGCAACTGGGCCTCCTTACTAGCAGGAGATTGCCTTTTTCATGGCACCCAAAGAAAAAAAGCAGACGCAGCAGGACTTGATCACCCCATCTAGGCAAGGTTGCAATCAAACCTAATGCGTCATTAAATCTAATGCGCACCCTAATTCTCGTGACGTAATTTGGCCAAAAAAGGTGTGTGTTACGTTCAAGCAAATATGGTAATTTTACTTGGGGTGGGCCTGAGATGGAGAGAGGAGTTATACAGAAATTCCTCAGAGGGGTTCCTGATTCTTATTCACTTACTTACTTACTTACTTACTTACTTACTTACTTATTAACTTACTTACCTTCCACTGTATCATAAAGATACATCACAGCGGTTTACAACAATATGAAAACATAAACCCAAACAATAAAATCGTAAAAAATTAAAACAAGTCAAAAGCAAAAATAAATTATACCTAAACTTCAATAGACCATTGTGGGCGCTGTACTCTTAATTGTCAGTATAGGCAGGTTATATTGCAAGTTAGAGGTAAGATTTCCAGGCAAAAATTGCCCCGGGGGGGGGGCACACTTCCAAGTTGCTCCAAAGGTTGCTATCTTTATCTACCCAAACCCTTTCCATCTCAAATCTAGCACTCTTTTGCAAAAAGAAACATTGCACTTGTATATAACTCTGTTGTACTTTCAAATGTCTAAAAACTATTTAAAACTCTTTTTTTAAAATGAAATAAGGCCAAAGTTAGAACAGCAGCAACTCTTCTGTTTGCTGTTATCTTTTCTTTCACGCTGGTGTCCGATCACAGATGCATTAAAGTCCTGGATTTTGCCTTTGATTCCTATGGGGACGTCTCACTTCCACACTAGGGGAGAAATAACAAAGTTCTGGTGCAACTAGAAACCAGTCCTGTTATTAGTCTAAATAAACAAGTCTATGTGTTGCAAAAAAAAAAAGTACTAATGTTCTATTTGGAATATCTACCACAGCAGGAATAGCTATTATGAAACTAACCAAGAGCCCTGTGGTACTGTGAAGGCTTGCACATTAACTGTGGCATAACCTTTCATTGGCTAAAGCCCCATGTGTCAGATGCACAAAATATCATCTGGGATTGAAATGTGAGTAGGTAAGATAAGGTAGGTAAAGGACCCCTGGATAGTTAAGTCCAGTCAAATTTGACTATAGGGGGCAGCACTCATCTCTGCTTTCAGGCCAAGGGAGCCGGCATTTGTCTGCAGACAGCTCTTCCAGGTCATGTGGCCAGCATGATTAAACCGCTTCTGGCGCAACAGAGCGCATGGAAACGCCATTTACCTTTCTACCTCAGCAGTACCTATTTATCTACTTGCGCTGGAATGCTTTCGAACTGCTAGGTTGGCAGAAACATGGGGGTGGGAAGGGTGTAAACAATGGGGCAAAGAGGCCATGAAATTTAAGGGATAGTAATACCAGTAGTTCGGACACATCTCCATGCAAAGCTCAAGAACAGATATGACTTAATGAATCTCAAAAGTGGACTCCATAAAGCTTAAGCTGCAATACATTTGTTAGTCCAGAAGGTGAACATGACTCTTGATTGTTTTTCCTGCAGTGGACTAGCAGAGGTACAGAGCCTCTGAATGCATCCCTTGTTGTCTGTACTTTAGTCCTAAATGCATTTGTTTGGAAGTAAATCCATGAATTTGGACAGAACTTCCAAAGAGATACATTTAAGATGGAGAGGTTAGTAAGAGCAGTAATATCATCAGTAAGCAGTTGTGCTGCTGGAGAATGAGTTTATAACAGATAAACACACTGTATTAAGAACATTAAGCATCAATTAACATAAACAGCTTAGTTTCATAGTTGTCATTTACACAGCGACAAACCGGAACAAATTTCCTGACAGTGGTGTTCGTGTTCCAATAATCCTCTGGACTGTTTCTTGCTGGGGGTGGGGGAAACTAGTGGGGGTTAAAAGCATGTGACCACATTCAGTCACAGAGATCTGCTTTGTCCAATGTTTTGCCTCAGATTCTATTAGTCATCGTTTCCTGTTGTCTCCTTTTGCTCCAGCTAATTATTGGTTCTCCTCCTGTCAAGTCATCATAGCCTCCTGATCCCTTGTCCGCCCCAGCGCTCTCTTACTGGATCAGTGTTTCTCATTTAACAAGAAATGAGGGTTGAGGGGAAGGGGATGGGAAAATGAGGGGAAGGAGATTTTAAGTCAAGATATAGACTTGTGCCTTTGGCCCACATGCATGCACACACACATCTTCTGAACTAACAGGTCTACAGTGCGGGATTTCAGCTTTGCCTAACTGCTTTGTACCTGGTACAGTTAGAATATTCCAATGGTATGCAACTTTGTCACTGGCAAATTAATTGTCAGTTTGCCGACTGCCAGATGTCTTCATACATATAAAAAAAGAGAGAGAAGCAGCCCTTCAAAACTGTTTTCTGGCACTGATCCACAAGTCAAAAAACGTATGCTAGAACTGCTATTTCCTTGTTGTGCACATAAAAGGGGGGAAATGTATGCTGTGTTGCTTTTACATTTATGAGTTGAGTGCACAGTATAACAAAAAGAAGAAGGAAAAATCCATCCCAATAAGCACATTATTGATATGCTGTACATTTGGTGAGAGGTTTTTCCAGGACGTAGAGCATGTCCAAAATTTACATAAATGTTCAGCCTAGTGAAATCATTGTTTGAGCTGACACAGCTTTGAACAAAGGGATTCCCTCTCTACCATGAAAATGAATGCTTGTGCATTTTAGTGAGGAATAACCAGGATTTCCTGAATGAGCTTGGGAAGGGCTGCTTGGCAAAGATATTTGAAGGCTGGGATCTTAATTAGATCTGGATTAAAAGTTTTATTAAGACACTTTAGCCCATACAGAGTGTGGGAGAAAGGAAAGGAGGATGAAAATGGGGGTGCTGAGCAGGAATAGGGCCCAGACAGTAGAGAATCTTCAAGTGTTCAAAACAAGATGGTTTTTATTATATAATGTGCAAATAGGAACTCACAGATCTTACTCTAGATTTATGGGCTCGAGAAAATGCTGAAGAACACGGAAAAACATCAAAATCTGAGCAATGGTTTTCACTTCACAAGAAATGGTTAAGTGCATGAGTGACTTGCACAGTTTTCATGCACAAGAATAATAATTTAACTTATAAAGGAGTAATAGGTGCATCTTCCTAGACACATTTCACAACTGCTTGGAAATAACACATCTTGCTGTAGGAAAGAATCAAACATTCATTCTTAGAAGTTCACACCAGAAGTTTCAAGCAACCATAAATCCACCTGTCACTTAGAGGCTACTTTTACAGACACTACTCCACAAGTATGGATATGCCCGGATCATCTATCTGGTAAATGGGTGAACTGGCTCCAGACTTATAGTAGTAAAAATGTTTTGAGTAAAAATATTGAACTCACAACAACAACATGTTGTTTTTAAATTAAAAAACTCCAATAACATTTCTGTTAACATAACAATATAGTAATATTAAAAAGGAATGTATCAGTGATGCAAAAAAAAACAGGTTCAATAAACAAACAATACACTTATTGAAATATAGTTAATGAGAAACCTCCAAAAATAGCCCAGTGAGGACTGTGTGTGCCCATCACTCATGCAATGCTGATTGCTGGCAGAGAGAGGAAATGGGGATGGAATAGCTGGGAAAAGGTCTGCTCTGAAAGTTCATGATGTTAGTCCATATGTTGAAGTTAGTAGGCAAACATTTGGTTTAAGATTTTGCTACTGGAGCCAGAAATGCTCTATGCAATCCATAAGACACCAGTTGGTCATTCCTGATCTATATAGTCTAGATGATTAGATTGCTGAGGATTTTATTCACTGGCCTGAATGAACACAACACTGTAATCAGGATTCAGAATTATTCCAAAAACAATTTGCTAGAATAGAAGAGCAACGTTGGGTTAAGAGACAACAGAAATACATTATAAATCTCACCGCATTACCCTTTTCATTGGCCTTAACAAACTTTTCAGTTGTAAAAAAGAAAATGTTAACATATACTGTTGACATTTCAGGTCTTCTTAAAAAAGACTAAAAGGCCAAGTTGCTTAGAGACTACACAAATACTGAGCATTCTAAGTACAAATGCTCAACTAGTCAGAAGCAAAGGTTGGAATAGAAGACATACCCTATCTAACTTGAGGAAAACCAGTGTTGTGTTCTTTTTCTTCTAGCCACCATTGCAATATTACACAGCAGCCCAACTAACAAAACATAAGGCCCCAAAGCTCACAATGCACCAGTATATCATTTTATTCTGGATTAATCAATCCATAATGATTCTGCTCATGTTCTGCACTCAGAAGCATGCAATAAAACAGTAGCTCTAACTGAAATTTGTTCTGGATTTCAGTCCTCAGACTTCAGCTTTTCTTTTCACAGTGCATGGCAGAGCTGGAACCCAGTTGACTGATTACTACTCCTTCAGACGAGATCCTCAGTTCACAGTATGAAACAAAGTAGAATGGGGCAAAAGATCCTAACTTCAAATATACTCAGGTGTCACCCAACCCCAACCCCACCCATCTTTCCCCCTCTCCACCCCTCTCCCCCTTTCCTTCCTAACGTCTCAACAAATGAAACTGATTTGTAAAAATGTTACATGGAAAAATATGAGAGAGAGACATTGCACATACTTTTGTAAATCTAGAAAATACTTAATAAAAATACATTAAATACACACACACACACACACACACACACACACACACAGGTGAGCTCTAAAGTGGTAATGACCAAGGAGAAAAGAGATCTTGAGCTTGTGGTGGACAGCTCAATAAAAACATCAACTTAGTAAGTGGCAACTGTGAAAAAGGGAAATCCCATGATAAGGATTATGGTGTGGTGTGTGCACTAAATGGCTACTGTCATCCTGCCTCTCTAAATCTGTGACTGCATTTGGAATACAGACTACAGTTCTGATTGCTTTTTAGTTCAGAAAGGGTGCAACACCCAATAACTACTTCTGAGTAGAAGTTTTAAAAGTGCACAGTAAGGGAGGACATGACTGAGCGTATATATAATTATTAATAGTGTTGGGAAAGCAAGAAGAGAATCTCTCTCTCTCCCTCTCCTTTTCTTATAATATTAGGATTTGGGGTCACCCAGATGGGCAGATAATTCAGAACAGATAAAAGACAGTGTGTATTTAATGTATGACATTTGCTGTCACAAGATGATAATGATCACTGGTTTTCTAAAAGGGGATTAGACAAATTAATGGAGCATCGCGGCTATTAGGCCTGGTGGCTCCTTCCATACACCAGTTGCTATGGGGGTGGGCGTACAGTCAAGGCAGGCTGTTGCCTCCATGTTCTCCTTGTGAGTTTCTCAGAGGCATCTGGCAGTCCACTGTTGTGAATAGGATGCTGTCCTAGATAGACCTTTGGTCTGATCCAGCAGGGATCTTCCTGTGTTCAAAGAGATTTCATAGAAATGAGCAACTTTCTGCTTGGTGTAGGCCCAAGCATCTGACTTCAGGATGAATTTTTATTTTGATTTGTACTCTGTATTTCCCCTAAAGTACCAAGTAGGTTACTGCTTTTAAAAACTGCCACATAAAATAAATACATATTTTTTATTTTAAAAAAGGTTAAAAAGGAAGAAGACAACAGTGAGGTAAAGTGCTATTTTTGCCATTCACCAGCTGGGCATGGGACTCCCCTCTCCTCACAGAGACTGGTAGATCGTGTCCTCCCTCAAAGAGGGCACGTGTTGCGGCGAGACCTGGAGACTGACCTCCTGTGTTGTGGGTGGGTAAGATTGGACAGCCACAACACCCGATTGGTAGGTCCCTCGATGTTGGGTTCAATCTGGCCAATGGGGCGCAGTGCAAACGGATCGAGGGACCTATATATACGCATGCACGTGACCCAGAGCTTCCTCTTTCGGCTTGTGCATTCGGAACACCTGCCCACCTCTCCCTACTTTTAGGGCATTTTTGTGATTGACCTTGCTATGCCGTCGTGTGTCGTCTGTCGTTGGGACAAGGGCATGGCAGGAATTTTCCCCACTTGGCTGATTGGCTGTTGACATTTGGGTGTAGCAAATTGTCACAACTTGTAAGGTTGTGGATAGGCACTGGTTCAGGTGACAGGGATGGGAGAATGGTCTCGCCATCCCTATGTGAAGGGTATTCCGTTACAGGAATTCAAGGACTCAACTGGTTTGGTCAACCCCTGAGAGGGGGTTGTACCCGTGCCTGAGTTCAGGGGGGCATCTGGGTGGTGAACATAGTCTGTTCCCGGGTGTTTGCCTTCCCAGGTGTTCACTCTTGGCTGACCTATGCTGGTGCCCTGGGTCAGCGCTGCCTGCAAGGGAGCTAGTCGAACCAGAGCCTATGCAACCACTCACCTTGTGTAATCAATAAAGTTGTGGCCTAAATTCTGTGAAAAACAAAATCTAAAATTTGAGTCAAGTGTGACTTTATTTAAGGGGGAGGTCTCTGGGTCTGAACACGTAAAACAAACTGCCCTGTGAGCAGGAAAGGGAGAACCAGGCTGCTATCATTGTCACCTCTTTAAATCACCTACTTTTATTGATTCCAGCTATATGTTCGTTTCAGTGGTATGTTATTTTTATTGATCTTATGTAATCCTCTCCTGGAACCTCATTCACTGAAGAACAGAATAAAAATCCTTGGAATGAAATAAATTTAAAAAGCAGATTTCCCAGTCAGAAACCCTTAACACTGTAATTTTTCATAGATCACGGGGGTGTCATATCCCATTCCTAGGTCCTTTGTTGCTGTTTCAGATGAGTAAGAGTTAAGATAGATGTATGAAGCTATATGCACAACATACATTTACAGCCCCTCCCCCATCTTGGAACTGTAATTTGTTAAGGGTCCTGGGAATTGTAGTTCTGTGAGGGGTAAATTAGTGCTCAGGATTCTTTGGGGGAGAAAATGAGTTTTACATGTGCTTTAAATGTATGGTACATAAACAGCATGGCTCTTTCCCCCTTTTGACTTTTAAGATGGAAGACTGCAATAAAAGACTCTTCATTTTTTAATCTCTGTACAGCACATAGCAAACCATAGGCCCTTTAAAAAAGTAGTATTATTAAATAACTCAGCATGGTATCCTTACTTGTGCATGTGCTCATATGCCTGTCATTTATCAAAGCAGAAAATTGTATTTAGCTTTAAAATAATGTAAATATGGCTCGGCAATATGTATATATTTCTCGGCAAGCCACCAGTACCACTAGGGAAACCTGTTAAATTCATTAGGAGCTCTACAGAGGAAACATGGAAAGGATTTTGAGCCAAGCTACTGGAAGGGCTTAATGCAAAAGAGAGCTGAGGAAGACAAAGTGATATGAATGAGTGCATCTAAGGCACACAAAGACTTCAGGGAAGGGCCAAAGCTTAGTGGTAGAGCACCTAAGAATAAAGAATAAAAGAAAGGAGAAATCACAAAGGAAGACTATACATGAGTAGCCAATAGTTGCAGGGAGAAGGTTAGGTGAGCCAACACTCAAAGTAAGCTTAGTCTTCCAAGAGAGGTCAAAAATAATAATAATAAAGTTTTATCTGGCTATGTTTGAAGCAAGATGAAGAGCAATCAAGTAGTAGGTTCCTTGCATTGAGAAGATGGAGAAATTATATTGGGTAACAGACAGAAGGTGGAACTGCTAAACACATACTCTGTCTTCACCCAAAAGGAAAGAAGTGCCCAGCCTGGTGATAGCAGAATAAATTATGCAAGGAGGGAGCTGAAGCCCAAGATAGAAAAGAAAGTGGTAAGGGAATACATAGCTTGATGAGCTGCACCCAAAGGAGCTTGCGGATGTAATCTCAGAGCCTCTGTCTATAATCTTTAAGAATTCTTAGAGAACAGGTGAGGTCCCTGCGGACTGGAGGAGGGCAAATGTTGTTCCCATCTTAAAAGGGGGGGGGGAGACCCACGTAATTACTGAGCAGTGAACTTGACATATATACCAGGAAATGTCCTAGAACAGATGATTAAACAGTTGCACTGTGAGCACTTAGAAAAGGATGCTGTAATTAATAAGACCCAGGATGGGTTTCTCAAAAACAAGTCATACTCTTTCCTTTCCTTCTCCCTTTGCTTTTGATAGAGTTACAATCTTGGTGGATCAGCGAAATTCTGTGGACATAGTGTATCTTGATTCCAGGAAGGCTTTTGACAAAGTCCCCCATGATAGTATTGCAGAGAAGCTGGTAAATGTGGCCTGGGTGAGGTAACAGTTAGGTGGATTTACAGCTGGTTGACTGACTGAACCCAAAGTGTGCTCACAAACGGGTTCCTTGTCATCCTGGAAAAAAGTGACTAATGGGGTGTCATAGGGTTCTGTCTGGTATTAAGATTGCTGGAATAAATATCAACAACCTCAGATATGCAGATGACACAACCTTGATGGCCGAAAGTGAGGAGGAATTAAAGAACCTCTTAATGAGGGTGAAGAGGAGAGCGCAAAATATGGTCTGAAGCTCAACTTCAAAAAAACTAAGATTATGGCCACTGGTCCCATCACCGCCTGGCAAACAGAAGGGGAAAAATTGGAAGCAGTGGCAGATTTTACCTTCTTGGGCTCCATGATCACGGCAGATGGTGACAGCAGTCACGAAATTAAAAGACACCTGCTTCTTGGGAGATAATCTGAAAAAGCAGAGACATTACCTTGTCGACAAAGATCCGCATAGTTAAAGCTATGGTTTTCCCAGTAGCGATGTATGGAAGTGAGAGCTGGACCATAAGGAAGACTGATTACAGGAGAATTGATGCTTTTGAATTGTGGTGCTGGAGGAGACTCTTGAAAGTCCCACGGACTGCAAAAAGATCAAACCTATCCATTCTGAAGAAAATCAACCCTGAGCGCTCACTGGAGGATCTGAAGCTGAGGCTCCAATACTTTGGCCACCTCATGAGAAGAGAAGACTCTCTGGGGAAAAACTCTGATGTTGGGTAAGGTTGAGGGCACAAGGAGAAGGGGACGACAGAGGACGAGATGGTTGGACAGTGTTATAGAAGCAATCAACATGAATCTGACGAAACTGTGGGAGGCAGTGGCAGACAGGAGTGCCTGGCGTGCTCTGGTCCATGGGCGCTGGACCTCAGTGTCCAGGCAGAACGATGGGGGTGGAGATGCTCCTTCAGGTATATTGGGCCGAGGCTAGAATGTGTGCTAGAATGTGTGCAGAGGAGGATGACCAAAATGATCAAGGGTATGGAAACCAAGCCTTAAGAGGAATGGTTAAGGGAATACGGTATCTTCAAATATCTAAAGGGCTGTCACAAGGAGGACAGGGCAAGCTCATTTTGTCCTGCTCCAGAGGGTAGGACCAAAATGAGCAGTTTCATATTACAAGAAAGGAGATTCTGACTAAACCTCAGGAAGAACTTTGTGATATTAAGAGCTGTTTGACAGTGGAACAGACTTCCATGCAAGGTAGACTCTCCTTCCTTGGAAGTTTTTAAGCAGAGGTTGGATGGCTATCTGTCATGTATGAGCTAGTTCAGGCATAGGCAAACTCCAGCCCTCCAGATGTTTTGAGACTACAATTCCCATCATCCCTGACCACTGGTCCTGTTAGCTAGGGATGATGAGAATTGTAGTTCCAAAACATCTGGAGGGCCAGGGTTTGCCTGTGCCTGAACTAGTTGAGATTCCTGCATTGCAGGGGGTTGGATTAGATGACTCTCAGGATTGGTTCAAACTACAGTTCTACAATTATATGATCCTACAGTATGTCCGAACTTCTTTTAAATTCCTGTAACTCATAACATGCTCCCTGTATTGCAGAAAATTGTAAGAGCAAGGGAGAGTAACATGGATAGGAGTAAGGGTGGGACAGTATGATATGCACACCTGGGTACACTTTTTGCTTTATACCAGTAGATGGGATTATATCCTATATATGGCATTTTAGTGAAAATAATATGTTTTGGTATAGGGTTTGCCTTCTTTTGATTTGACTTCAGATCCTCAAATGGCAAAAGCCCATCCCTATTTCCAAGGAAGCTATTCTTAAAACATTTTGGCTCTTTTAAATATCCTGACCCATCTGCGGTTTCATCTCCAATTCTTTGCTAGAAAACAGAAATAGCATTTTCTTTAAAAAATGTTCTGCTTGGAGTTTTCAGACACCATGTTGCATGCAATTTGATATACCAAGAACTGCTGATGAATATTTGACTAATAATGTGGCTTGTCGGCGAAGATGGTCAACCAAAGCAAAACTTGTGGCTTGATCTATTAATAGAGAATAAGGATTAATGAAGGATTATGTCATAATGAGTCTGCCTGCAGAGTAGCCTCAATTCTTGTCCTTTGCTGCCAAAATACAGTTCTCATTTCCAGCAAACAAAGTCTATCAGAGAAAAAGCACAGAGCCTCCCTTTAGAAACTGGAAAGTCCGTCGCATAATAATGAATGTCTAACTCTTCTTTTGCCAAAGAGCTTCAGCACTTTCAGTGTCAAAGGGCAAGGCAGTGATTCAGCGGGGGCCTGATCCTTATCTAAGCTCTTGCAACAAAATTAGAATGTGCTGTAGTCTTATTAAAGAAATGTTTGTTCCGCCACCAATGGACTGAAAAGAAAGCAGCTCAGTCGAGTTTTTGCAAAATGCTGCAATAAATGTCTTCAGTTAGCTGCCTTTAAAAAAAATGAACCATTCCGCATGCAAAATAATCAGTCTTGTTTTTGTTTTTTAAAGGTGAAATGAATGGCCCAACTCAGTTTGACATCTGTACATGAGAGTCTCTAAAATTGATTTTTGTTATTTGTTGTTACATTAACATTTCTCTAGTGTGATTTTTATGGAAGAAAAAGAAATAATTTGCCAAAATGGAGGAACACACAGAAGAGAAATGAGCAATCAAGCTATTCTGAAATATGCTTTGCCCTAAATATGCTATATAATATATTGCATGCTGTATTTCACATGGAAAATGCAATATAAGCTGTATAAAAATGTAAACAAGTACTAACATGTATTATACAAACAACTGATAACAATAGTTAAGGATGACAGTGGGGAAATTAGAAAGCAGGATAGCTCCTAAATGGTTGTCCTCTGTTTAAGTTACATTAGGAAATACCATATGTATTGCAATGCATGTGCCAGTAATTTAAACTGATGCAAAGAAACAGATAACAGTTTAAAAGATCAGGGTCTGTCCAAATGTTAATCATGAAGGAGAGACGAAAGCCTCTTTCTAATTTGATTCTCATTTACTAGACTGGAGCCCACAAAACAAAAGGAGACAAAAAGCAACTGAAGTTATTATTTATTTTAGTGGGCTATCTGAAGATGATGTAACCAGTGAGAATTTTAGTGCTGAAACGCAGAATAGTAATCTGTAAAATTAGAAAATTGATCAGCTAGGCTATATATCAACAGAAAGATTTCATCAAAGCCTTGTAACAATCCATCTCCACATACTGTTTAGACACAGCTAATCTACATGACTAAATTGGCCATTCAGTGCTTGAAAATCTGCCATGTAGGTCCCAACTTTTCAGAGGCTTTTAAATATGTATTCGGTAACTACAAAGTGCTGAATATATTTTCAGTCTTTTTATATTAAGATTTACAACTAATGACCTTAAGCAATGTCATGCATGTAAAACAAAATGATGAGACCACCCTGGTTTGAACAGACTTGAGGTACAGATTCATACTTCATTCTCATTCAAATTTTTAGTGGACCAGATTTCTTTTTTTAATCCATCATATTACTAACCCTGTTTCATAGTTTTACCTTGTAAAACATGCCTCCACAGATGTATTTTGCTTTTAGGGCTCAGTGTAGGTGGACAATTATCTAAGCTTAATGATAAATATGATAAGTGCAGAGAGAACACAAAGTCTCCGGCGTTCCATGTCGACACTTTGTGAAATCATAGCTTTAGATTCATTCAGAACCCAAAGCAGAAAGGTTGATATCCAGATAACTCCACTGGCAATTTGCCATTTCAAACCCACATTCACGGCAGGCTACTTTCTGTTCCACCACTTTCAATAAAAGGAGCCCTTTTACTTAACGGTAGTGGTTGGCACATTGCCCCTTTCACAGACTAAAGTAACCGTCATCTTGGATGTAACAAATTAGTACATTCTCAGAATAATAAGCAGCACAGACCATGAAAACGCTATTGTTTTTTCAGGGTGGTTTTTTTTGAGGGGGGTTCACCCTTGCGGGGAGGGAAGTAACTACTTTTTAGCATTCATGACTTTTTCAGGTCAGTGCCACAGGCAAAAATAAATCTTAAAAGGAAAAGCAAGACAGACAAGATGAAGTAGTCTTAATATTGAAGCAAAACAATGACCCATTAGTTTACTCTAAACGCACACTGCACATACAAAATTCAGTGTACCACAAAAATAACCTTGCAATTTGAACAAGTGCATAAATTTACAAGGAACTGGTTTATTTATGGACACAGAGAAAGATATCGGTTTTGAACCACTTTTACCCCCGGGACGGAGGAGTAAGGGAATCGAAAAGTTGCTATGTAGGACAGTGGTGGACTTCTACATTTTAACACAGAGAAAGACTAAATATGTCATAAAAAGGTAAATCTGTCACTGGACATGGTAAAAATACTCATATTCAGAACTTTACTCACTGGGTTCTTGGTACACACAAAACTAATATGATATGACTTGAAAATTAATAGCAATGGAAATCTCAATCAGTATAGAAATATTATTGGCAAGGCAAATGATTAATGCCCTCCACGTGCCCAAACTCTAACATGTTTCAAAATTCAATACATTTGACATACTAGACTTTTTAAAATAGTTTGTATTGATTAGTTTCTCTCTTTTTTTATTAGTCCCTATCCACCTTCCAAAATTATTCAAGACAGTTTCCAAGTATTTAAACTATAAAATTACACCATAGTCCACACCAGTTGCATGACATTCTAGCTGAAAAAACAGACTGAATAATAATTTAGACAAAATTATTGGAACTCTTCACCCCTTCAATCATAATCTAGAACAGCAGAACTCTGACATGAAACATTAACCAGTATTTGAATAACCACAGTGTCATTTACTGTGTAACTTTTTAACAACAGATAAGACTGAAATTAATGTGGCTTATCACCTAGAATGGAAGAGTCAAACAAATATAATTTGAAGTGATGCTGGATGCATTTCCATTTTAAGTGTCTGCTAATTTTAACAACAAAGAATCTTGTAGCACCTTAAAGACTAACAGATTGATTGTGGCATAAGCTTTCGTGGACTAGAGCCCACTTCATCAGATGCACTTTGTCAGATGCATTTGACAAAGTGGACTCTAGTCCATGAAAGCTTCTGCCACAATAAATCTGTTAGCCTTTAATACCCACTCTTGTTTTTGTTGCAGCAGACTAACATAGGTATCCTTCTGTAATTTTCTAATGTTAAATGCTTTTTAAATGAAACAAACAATAAAAAAAACCCCTACATAAAATTACATTTTACACAACGCCTGAGTGGTAGCCTTCTTAAATTTTTCAAGGTACTTAATGTAAAAATGAAACAATTTCATAAAACTTTCTGGTTCAAATGAGTCCAAGAATATCTCATTATAAATGGAGACAGTCCTGAAAAGGCGGCCAAGCATGACTAAAAAGATCACTCTTTTACACAAAAAATAGCCTTCTTATTTTACCCTTTGTTGGAAAGACATTTGGCCAGCCACAGGGGAAATACATAATCTACTTTTATTCAAATACCATATTTCAAAATTCAAAGGATACAAGGCTCTTAAAACAATTCAGGATTGAGTATAGAAGCATAGGGTTATGGGATCCTAATAACAAAATTGTAAAATGGATTGAGATTGCATGATCATTTATGAGAGTAGACCTGCGACGAGAAGTTGCATGGGATGCAATACATACATAGGGCTAGTTCATTCTGCATGCACAGCATTTCTCAACACTGAACTGAATGAGGCAACTCGGAATCCCCAGGGTAAAGTGAGATCTACCATATTCCATGTTTTCATTTTTCTATTAAACAGGAGAAAAATACCAGTTTCTATTAGGCTGCATTAACACCAGAGCATGAAATTTTGAAAGGGCATGCTTTTTCGAGGGCATTCACAAATATTTTAACCTCAAATTGATTGACAGCTTAAAATATCACACTTCGTGCTTTCAAAGGTGCACAAGGATCTTGTTGAATTTACACATTTTTATATGAGACATTTAAATCAAATAAGTCATTTTGTAGTCTAAACAATTAGTTAGTTTTCCTAATTACTATAAACTTTAAGTGGTGTGGTCACTGTCCATGAAGGAAGTTGGGCTTTCTTCATTCGTACTGGCAAAGGTTAAGAGCTGTAGCGGATAGAAGCGATTCTCCCTTTACTTTTAAAAAGAAGTCGCGTTATCCACTTTCTCAATAGCCAGGATTATGAAGATCAGAGTACTATACATCCCAGAAGAGGAAGGGCTTAGAGCAATTACAGTCCTTTTGTAAGTACTGTAGCACTTGCTGTTTATGTTTTTGAGAAATAAGCAGCCTTATCCCTTCCTAGCTGGCACTGGTCTCCTGCTCTGAAAACTCAAAAATATGTAAGAAACAAGACAGTAATCCACACACACACACACCCCTTTTTTTAAAAAAAGGAAACAAATTATTAGAAACAAAACGTTCATACAAACTCAAAAGGCTGGAGAACTGCACTGCAAAATTCAGAAAGTGTGAATTATTAAGGATGGGTATGTTTTGGAAATTTCAAATTGGAGTCATCTTTGCATGTGAACTGAATCAAATGTGATGAGTGGGAGGCATGAATGCTCTATCAGGATCCTTCCATGCAAATCCTTCCACACCCATGTTGAGAAGGATCATACTCAATGATTTAATACATGTATTATATTTGTATCCCATCTTTCTTCCAAAGATCCAAAGATAAACATTTTTAATTTCACAAGTCTGTGACAAATGTTAGCTTGGAATTTTAGCCTAGTCCACTCATTAAAGTTCATCACTAAAGAGAGATTTGAACTGGAGTTACCCAAACCCAACACTACCATCAGTCTAAGTTCTCTCATGTTTTCCCATTACTAGTTTTGTCTATTTTGCTGGGGATGAATTAAACACAGGGGACCCATAGCTCTCCTTGACTATTTAATTTAATTTTATGGCATCAGGAAATAAGGGGTCATATGTGTATTTACATCAAGAATAGCATGTTTCACCCTTAGACATTTTAATCATACATACCAACAGCAAACTCATTCACAGAGTGTAGATCCTTATGTAGCTGACACAGCACAATCCACGCACAAGTGGGAAGAAGCACCAGCAGGTTTGAGGGAAATCAACAATTTGCAGGATCAGTATCATCATTATTTATTAAGCTTATTAATCACCTTCAACTGATAGTCTCTAGTAAATTATAATACAAGAAAAATATCTCAGAATACAAGGCTATATATAAAAGTCAACAATTTAAAAAGCACAATGAAACACAACACTACAATTTACAAAAGTCTGTCCGTTGTCATGATCGCCACATACTAAGTATTCAAAGCTGATCTCACCTGAAGGAGCAACAAAGCACCACTCAAATTTCTGGTCACACATAAATGTTTTGCAGCCAGAGTTCGTGCCAGGCAAAACCTGGTGGGGAAAGCATTCCATAAGCAAGAGGCCAACATTAAGAAGGCCATCTTCCTTGTTGCCACTCTCCAAACCTTTTCAGAGAAGACACTCTAAGAAGGACCTCAGATGATGATCCTCATCTGTTACTAGCCCACAAAAACAATTAGGAGGCCACCTGCTCCTGTGCCTTATGTAAGGGATGGGGAGAGAGAAAAAGACCATTTGTTATAAACCTTCTTTGTCTGATCACCAGGAAATAATTCTTACTACAAGCAACTAGGCAAACAGAAATCTAGAATGGGATATTGTTAAAGGGGACACACACACACACGCACGCGCACGTGCACACACACACACACACACACACACACACACACACACACACACAGAGGCAGGAACAGATTTCCAATAGGAATTAATAGTGGACCAGACTGCTATCCAGAATACAATTTAGCAACATGCAGAACAAATATCCAGATACAATGTAAACAGGACTACCAATTTTGTAAACCAGGGATTGCCAGGTTGTTCCCTTCACATATTGCTAAACTACAACTGGTCAGCGATAATGGGAATTGGAGTCCAAAAACATCTGGAGGTTGTTATCTCTAGTGTAAACAAACACAGTTGCCATGCAAGAAGGAAGGTCAGAACCCAAAACTGAGCCCCATGGAATCTTGGCACAGAGCTGCTTTTTGGCCTTTGTTCAGTAACTTAAGGCCTGATTTTGAGGCAATTTAGTTCTTTAATTGTGTGGACAAAAAGTGCCTACAATTTCAGCCACAATTTCCACAATTAGGTAATTGTACACACAAATGTATGTAATTAGCTGATGGGATTTGCAGCTAACTGATCTGACCATGGAAACGTATACTTTTGAGGAGTAAGCTCTCTTTCTGTTTGCCAGGTTGTGGAGATAAGATATGGTATTACATATATTCAATGTTCCCAATCCAGAATTCCCTTTACACAAACTTTTTTTTTGCCCAAGATAGACATTTCCATGCAGGTGGTAACACATGTTCCAACCTACGCCTCATGGGGTGAAAACCTACTGGATGTCTTGCATCCAAAATGTGCATGCACATGAAAGCTTATACCCAGAACAAACTTAGTTAGTCTCTAAGGTGCTACTGGACAATTTTTTATTCATTTCAACTGCATCAGACCAACACGGCTATCTACCTGTATCTGCTACCTCACAGTTCTTGATCCATAAAGATGACCTTTCTGTATAAGCTGTTTCTAAAAATGGATGCCTCTTGCTGGATCAATGCTTATTCATAGTGAACCTTTTAACCATTTTTCTCAAGCAGCCTTGTAGTGGCAATTGTACATGCTGACCGAGTTGCAAACTGAGCTTTGCAGTTCCTGGTATGCTGCCTCTTACTAACTGGACTGGTTCAGACATAATATTAAACCATACTTTAGCTTTACAAGAAAAAGCTTTGGTGAACATTGGGCTTATGTGCTCCTCTCCAGCCTTCTCTTCTAGCACAACCAACAAACTCCTCATGCTTTAAGAAGCTGGTTTAACCACACTTTTAGGCTCAGAAAGTAATACCAAACTATGGTTAATCTAAAATAGAAGTGGAAGTTTCTAATCTTTTCCACATGGACTCACAGAAGGGAAGTGGACAGAAAATGCAAGACTCAAGGCTCATTGTGGCTCACCCTCCTAATGCTAAACAATTATTTGTGAACCCTCTCAATACCACCTGCCACTACTATTCTCTTTCCAACAATACATACACAGCTATTCCCTAGGAAAATTAACATACAGGCTATTATTCTGATGAGTACCAGTGGCACCCATCACGCTGGTTCCAGGAGCATCTCCAATTGCAGTGTAGATACAAATAGTTTTTATGATTATCAGTTTCTAAATCCTAGCCAGTATTTGCAAAGACCCTATTTGCAACTAATCCATTTCAGGTCTTGTACTGAGCAAAGGATATTTTGATAAGATCCAGATATATACATGTACAGAAGGATTTGGAGAATATAAAACTTCTTAGTGTTTTGCTGTCTTTTTAAAGCCTCAGTTCTTGCTGGCCTCTATTTATGAAAATATGAAAATATGAACATAACAGGCCACTATCGTCACAGCTGCCATTTAAAACAATTCAAATGTTTTCACCTATGATCTACAGCCCACCCTGGATAATCACCCTTTCACAGGCCTAAATCAGCTACTAACAAGCAACAACAGATTATGGTACTACTACTACTACTACTACTACTTAAATCTATATACTACCCTTTGTCAGAAGACCACAAGGTGGTTTACAACATACAACACCAATGTCACTACATAACATAAAAAGCAAAACAATTATATAAATGCAATTACAATACAGTACAACTGCAACTTATGCACACTTAGCATGTGTGACGTCAACTTTATGTGCTTGGTAAAAAAAAAAGGTTGGTGGGCATCATTTAAAAAAGCATCTGCAATTCCCCCATTGCACTCACTTTGGGAGTGTGTGTGTGGAGGTGAAGGTGCAGCAGCCTTGGGCGAACATGTGGAGCCACAGTTAGAGAATGTGAGCAGTCTTAGGAGAGCATGCAGAGCAGGGGAAGCAAGAGGAGCTTTGGGAGAGCATGATGAGGTGCAGGGGGACAGAAAGAAAAGCACCAGAGAGTGTGCCGAGGTGGAATTGGAGAGTGACACCAGGATGTCGCCGGACGTCACCCCCCCCCCCAATGTTATCTGGAAGATGGCACCTCTGTACTGTGCTAAGAACCACACAGCAAAGATGCTGATTCAGAGACTGGATCTATCAGCAAACCCAAATGCCAACTCCATCTCCATGTCAATTTTGAAAACACTTTTACAGGATCTAAGATAGAAAACAGGCATTAGTTCACCTGCTCATCCTCCAATGAGATCTACACCCACAAGACCCTTCAGCATTCTAGAGGACAAACAGGCAAGTCTTTATGCAGCAAATTAATTGACACTAACTGGATATCAGAAATAGCATAATATATTTTTAAAAATCAGATGGGGAAGATTCAACCTTTCCACGCATTCTACAACGGACCTCAATGTAGACATAGAAGTATAGTGAAAATTATAATGGGAGATTGCAATGTGAAACCACTGAATTACAATTCATCAAGAGGTTCAGTGCTATCACTTGCAAACTGAATCAACATAACTGATTTTTCTTATCAGCTCTGACGTATTAATTGGCTTACCAATGCCAGGATATCTATGTTATCAACACACCTGTTTTTGTGTTACTGGCTACCATTAATAATTATCACCATCTGTAGTTTTTTTGTATTTCATTTCCTTCAGGCCTCACTGTTTACAATTTCCTGTTCCAATCTCTCTCTCTCTCTCTCTCTCTCTCTCTCTCTCTCTCTCTCTCTCTCACACACACACACACACACACACAGATAGCAGCAATCAAGAATTATGTTTCATACATCTAATAAATCTTTTGCCACAATAAATGTGTTAGTTTTTAAGGTGCCACAAGAGTCTTTGATGTTTATATTGCAAGGGACTAACCACTCTAGACATTATTGCTGAGCATTTTAACTGTGGCAAAAAGTGTCAAAAAACCACCAAAGTGGTTTAAATTTTTATTTATTTACTTGTAGTTTTTGTCTCCATACACCACTAGTATTTGACCTTAAATATCGGGGGGGGGGGGGGGGCGAATACTACACCATGTGGTTTAAATGTTATATTATGCATTATGTAGATTATTTATTGGAATATTTGTAAAAATGTAAGGACAGTGATAACTAGCATGGGCAACGACACTATTTAAGTTTAAGAAATTATGTTCCCCTTGCAACAATGGAAGAAGAGGCCCCTTTTAAAGGCAAAGTTCCCCTTCATATTTTCACTACATTGTTATGCTGCAGTGGAGAAGAAAAACCCCTTCCCCACTGATTTGTAGAAGAATGGGGGAAGGGCTATGTGGATGTGTTTCTGTGTGCTTGTCTGAATGTGGCTTAATGTGTGTGAGAGCCATGTCAATGCTCAATTCAACCCTTAGGACAAAATGGTTTAGCCTATCCTGATCTAGAGAACAGAGGGATCCTGAGTACATATCTGTGGAGCAACTATTGCAATGTGAGGATAAATTTGACTATTAAAATGTTGTTCTGTTATTTAAAAAAAACCTGGTTTGTGTATGGTTAACTGAATGAGAGAAAAGATTGGCAGCTTATGTCTAACCCAACCTGTGAAATATAATGTATAAGGGCTTTTCAACTGGCAGTCTGCCAAGAAGCATCTAAGATGATAGTTACTAAAGAAATGATTATGTGCCTTGTGAGGTTTTCCATTATGACAGTTAGCAGTAGAACCCAGTTTTCATATGGGTCAATAGAAACCAAAAGGGGCTGATAGGTTTTTTAGTGATCATTCCATTTAAACTCATGGGTCTTTAAATATAGTCTAATGAGGTGTCATAATTCCAGAGAGAAGCTTGTGGTTGGTTAGACGATTCCAACTGGAGAGAAATAAAGGGGAAGTAAAGAACTACTGGTGGTTAGCCTGGCTGGAGTCTTTAAAGAGGCTGAAATGGACAAGTCATGAGTTAAAGGAGTGGCCAGAGGATGTTGATGAAGTCCAAGCAAGCCTGAGAGTGGACAGTAGTTGCCTATTAAGAAACAGCCAAGTCAAGAGTTGAAATCATTGAAGACTGAAGCAGGGAAGGTTTGCTGGGAGAGAAAAACTCCAGCAGCAATCTACCATAGGAAAACTGAAGCCAGGTTTATAGTTGTTTTCAAGAAGCTGTGAGTCCCTGAGCAGACAGAAGAATTCAGGTAATGACTTAAATGAAGTCTGTAAGTTAACTGGGGTGAAGAGACCCCTGACTGGAGCAAGTGAAGTTCTCTATATAATCTGTAAATTAACAAGGAGTGGAAAACATATGGATAACGGGGTATTGGATTACATTAGGGAAGTAAATAACAATATTATCAACAGATAATTGCCTAAACATAAGTTTAATAAATCATATTTGCTTGATTTTAAACAGAATCCAATGTTTTACCTGATGTTTTTAATCCAATGCCCAAACACAGGTACTGTATGTAATAAAAGGTGAATAAAGGAATTATTTGGAAGCAAACGGTGGTGTCTTGCCAAAGGCGTTCTTTTCCAGGGATTTGGAAGCAAATATGAGACTCAGGTAGTGAAGAAGTCTAAGATTTATTAAACACCAGGCAACTTATTCATAATGGTAACAGCATACCAAGCAAGCAAATGATTACATCTCTGTCCAGCTTCTGGGAGCTCCAGATAGATCCCAAGCTACCTATGCCAGTCTTCAGATCTGCACCAAAGCTCAACCCTCTAGGACAAATTCTAGGGGTTTATGTTCATGAGGTGTGATTGGAAGAATAGGAATATTTTTGCCTGGCACCTTAAGATATGTATTGTGGGTGCCTGCTATCGTTTTGCCACCCTCCAGACCCCTTGCAGAGGTGGTGCACACAGGGTCTGGTCACTTCTTATGGAGCGAAGCAGTCCTAGAATTATTGCAGTCCTGAGCTGTTTAAGGCTTTATAAGTCAAAACCAGCACTTCAGTTGGGGCCCAGAAACTAAGTGGCAGCCAATATAGTTGAGCCAGGATTGACTTGATATGTCTTGCCCCGGTGAGCAACCTGGCTGCTAAATTTTGCACCAGCTGAAGTTTCCAAACTTTCTTCAGAAACAGCCTCATGTATAACACATTGCAGAAGTCTAACCTAAAGGTTAAAGGTAAAGGTAAAGGGACCCCTGACCATTAGGTCCAGTCGTGACCAACTCTGGGGTTGCGGCGCTCATCTTGCTTTATTGGCCGAGGGAGCCAGCGTACAGCTTCCAGGTCATGTGGCCAGCATGACTAAGCTGCTTCTGGCGAACCGGAGCAACACACGGAAACGCCGTTTACCTTCCTGCCAGAGTGGTACCTATTTATCTACTTGCACATTGACGTGCTTTCAAACTGCTAGGTTGGCAGGAGCAGGGACACAGAAACAAGAGCTCACCCCGTTGCGGGGATTCAAACTGCCGACCTGATCGGCAAGTCCTAGGCTCTGTGGTTTAACCCACAGCGCCACCTGCATCCCTTTTAACCTAAAGGCTACCAGAGTATAAAAGTTATGCTATCCCTGTCCAGATAGAAGTGGGTCTCAAGCAGCAGCAATAGATCTACAAGTATCCCCTAAGCTGTGTATCAAGCAGATGAAAGGTCTCACTCACCTACTGCTCTCTCTGTAAAGGCAACTAAGATCGACTCATTTCATAATACCCATTAGTAATCTGATATTAAGGAAGTATTGTTTTACAGTACTTCCACATAAGAATTCCTAGCTAGACTCTTTAATTATTTTTAAAGAGAAGCCCCCAAAACAAAATGTGAAAATGCTAGAACAGGTTTACCAAATGGCCATTAATGCAGACCTGCAGAAATTTCCATTGCCTAGCCTGTTCCACAGAAAGCCCAGGGGAAGAGCTGCGAAACAACATAAGTTCAGACCCGGAAATGCAACCACAGAACTCAGAATGGGGCTGAGTATTTATGAAAATGCACTTACATCTACATCAATGGGAAGCTCTGATAGATGGACTGCACATGAGAGTAAAGGTGCTCTGAGCAGCAGTAATGCCAGCAACATTTGGATAGGCAGCAGCAAGACTAGCAGGATAGCAACATGTGGCTTCAAACGTTCTTTGTAAATATTTGGAGGTTCAGATTCTAGACTCAAATTACCTGGAGTAAAAATAGATTCATTATAAAAGAGCTATAGAAGACCAGCTTGGTTCTGTTCTAGAACCAAACCTTCAGTCTTGAAATTTAAACACTTTACTGTCTGTGACTGCTTCCTAAGATGTTCAAAATTCTTCTAAACCTGGGACAATGCCAATTATTAATGCTAATTGGAAGGAAGGGAAGGTTATTCTTTAACCCTTTCATTATGGTCAATTATTTCCTCTTTTTAATTTCTCATCAGCGCCACCCCCTTAGTGACTGATGAGTTTACGCCTTTCTTAGTGCTGCCAGGGTGTAGGAGTGAGAATAACTGAGTGGGCGAGTGAGGTAAGACAACTGGGAGGGGGAGGAATAGAAGGGGAGGTATATGAAGGGAGGGTGGCTGGGGGAAAGAACAGATGAAGAACACACAGAGGTCAAAGCAGGGAGGAGAAGAGAAACATGAATGTTAGTGGGCTGGGTGCAGGTGTGGGGAACCAAAAATAATTGGAACAGCAAAAGAAACAGATACATATGGGACGGAGTGCAGTATGTATTGTACTGCTATGTTGACCCAAGCAAGGTATTGAGACCCAGCCAAAACCACCCTTGTCGATAGCTTAGAACTATGTAGAAAGGCCCATATCATTCCTTTAGAACCATAGTTTGTGACCTTAATATTATTAACTTTATTTACTAAGGGCTTATAACAGGTTTCGTAAGTGTTCCTCACAATCAACTTTCATTTCACAAGGGTTTTTTTACAGCTAGAGTTGCCTTAGTCTTACTGGCCTCCACTGACCTTGCCACTATGATGTCATAAAAGTCTCAAATTTATGGTAATGCTTATTGTAAGTTGTGGAAGTAAACTGTTTTCCAGCAAATGGCCTATGCCCAATGTCACATGCGACAATTCACTGCTGGACACCCCCCCCCCAAATGCCTCCAAAGCAACACCCTGTGCATATGACACTTTACTCTGCATGCACAAGTTGCATGTGTGAAACTGTAATACCTATGGGAATTTAAACTTAGCTGTGGCAACACCCTAATTTGTTTTTCAGCACATTTTTTAATTTTTTTTTTCAGAGAAGAGATATGACAGCCTTTTAAAAAAGAGACTGTCATACTAATGAATATCAAATTGCACCACCTGGCCAACAAATTTTATTTCAATTACAAAGTCTCCAATTCACCAATAAGAAAGTTCCCAACTAACTCTAATACTTCAATGGCAACAATAATAAAAAATAGTAACAATATTTCTTTTCCCGCTTTGACAAAAGCAGCTCAGCTCTTGGATAGTATTCAATTGCTATTAATTCTCATCTGTAGTTGTCAAGGAATTGTAGAAAGTCTTTACCATACATAGAGTTCCTCATTATTTGGGGCCATTCACACACTGCAGTGATGCTTCCTTCCATCTTAGTGTATTTTTGGTCTTTGTGGAAGCCGCCCTGAGTGGCTGGGGAAACCCAGCCAGATGGGCAGGGTACAAATAAATTTATTATTATTAATTATTATTATTATTATTATTATTATTATTATTATTATTATTATTATTATTATTATTATTCCTACAAAAAAAAACTCACTTGTGCAACATGATTCATTCTAAGGGTCCATTATTTTGTTACTTTTCTCAGCTAGTGAAACCAGCATAATTTAACACAACTTTTGCCAACCTAATGCCTTCCAAATGTTTTCGACTAAAACGCCTATTTGGCTCAGTTATCATGACTGTGCTGACTAGGGCTCATTGGTGTTGTGGTCTAAAACATCTGGGGGGCACCAGGCTGCCGAACACAGATTTTGTGTTCTCAGAGATGAGAGCCGTTGACAAATAAAAATAATACCATAACTTAATGTAACTTTTGTTTCAACTTTTTAGTCACTTCTTTGTCAACGAAACCCATAGTGACTTACAATAATAAATAACATGCATTAAAATGAAGCATAGAAAAATCCAAAATACACTCAAATTTTAAAAAGGCAGGATTAAAACTTCCCACCCCCTAAAGGAAGCCACAGCTTTACCTTCCACCTGGATCTGAGCTGAATGTAGCAGGAAAGTTACAACTATGGTAGCTGTGACTACTAGTATGCAGAGACACCTGATAAGGCCAGCAGTAATTAAACTTCATTAAGGCACCAGCAAGCAGCCTTAGAGGCCAAGATGTGACTAGGACTGTCAGTTGTTGATGCATTTTTGTTAGTCAGTGGTAGTAACTCTGTTGTCACCACTGTCACGCAGAACTCTGGTCTCCTTGCCCCGCTATTCCTCTAAATCAAGCTGTCACTTATCTTATTCCCAGTCTTTTCAAAGGCAAACAAAATGATACCTAAGAAAGTTGCTTACCCAAGAGACTGATGTGACCTGAGCAACTGGTTCTGTTGCCCCATTGGTCAGTAAGAGTCCCTCCCTCAATAGACAGGCAAGGGAGCCTTTAAAAATGCTGAGTTGCCTTGCAGTTGTGCTCCCTCCCACCATCAGGAAATTTCTATGCAGCCGAACATCCTTGTTGCTTACTTGTAAATAAATTATTGTAGTGAATAGTTGAAGATTGGTCCAGTTTAAAGCTACGGTGCTTTGGTTTATTTTGTATTCTGTTTTGACTTGCCTGCTTTTCCTCTATCGTTTGTTTGTTTATTTGTTTGTTTAGGCTTCCTAGTTTGGAACCTTTTCAAAAGTAATTGTTTTGATGCATCCCACGCCCCCTCCCATCTGGGCTACAAGAGTGAGTGGGAAGGTGATGGCAGCAACTATCAGAAAGCAAGACCCCCCCCCGGCAACACTGCAGGGCTGTTGTGTTGCAGCTGGACAAGGAAGCAGGTGTGAGAGATTTTCACCACAATCACCTTACTGCAGATGGATTTTATCTTCCAAGTGGATAGAGAGGGTCAGCATAAGCAAGATCGTTTAAACTGAGAGGCCTGGATTCAAACCCTAACTTCAGCTTACACTGGGTGGTTTTACTAAGTTGTCATGCTCAGCCTCTGCTTCCCATCAGTGGCAAGAGATCATGAAGAGCTTACTTAACAGTTCTGTTTGTGAAATGAATGCGATCACTCAAGCCTGTGTGCTTATTGCATGTGCACACTAATATTCATAGAAACCAAGCTCTGGGAGGTGGATCAGTGGAGAAGAAGAACTTACATATACATATTTCACATCTGAAGAGCATCTACTTAAAATCTATTTTTAAATCAATTATTTTCTTCAGATGACAAATAGTGCTTCTTTGCTGCATCAGATTCAGACTCATCCATGAACGATAATAAAAACCATGTATCGAGTAAAAGTAGTATTTGAAGTTATTTTTTTCTTTCTCTGAAAGGGGAATTAAACTATTAAAGGACACCTTGTTAAGTAATTATCTAGCAACATCACTGCACAATTAAATAGCCATCAGTCCCTGCAGCTGAGAAATTTCAGGTAATTATTCAAAGATAATTTAATAGGAGAATTACTGTATTCAAGAAAGCATTAGCTAGTAATCTACCTCAATTAAAGCAGCCAATTAATTTCAGCACCTTGATAATAGTTGCCTTTTGCAGAATCATCCTCCCCTTACCCACAGCTTGAGTGTATATTTAAAAATATTCTTATAAACATGGTAAGCTTAATGAAATTTGCCTAAAAGTCTAGTCCAGAAGTCACTAGGGACCTGCAAAGGAAATATTTTAAGGAATCCAAACTGACATTTGTATATTTAACCATTGTGTTTATTTTAAATAGCTGAATTTCATAAATAGGTGTTATATGTGAGTTTGTATGTGTGTACTGGATGACTACATCCCAATCCCAAAGAAGGGCAGTGCCAAAGAATGCTCCAACTACCGCACAATTGCACTCATTTCACACGCTAGCAAGGTTATGCTTAAAATTCTACAAGGCAGGCTTAAGCAGTATGTGGACCTAGAACTCCCAGAAGTGCAAGCCGGATTTCGAAGGGGCAGAAGAACCAGAGACCGAATTGCAAACATGCGCTGGATTATGGAGAAAGCTAGAGAGTTCCAGAAAGACATCTACTTCTGCTTCACTGACTATGCAAAAGCCTTTGACTGTGTCGACCACAGCAAACTATGGCAAGTTCTTAAAGAAATGGGAGTGCCTAGTCACCTCATCTGTCTCCTGAGAAATCTCTATGTGGGACAAGAAGCTACAGTTAGAACTGGATATGGAACAACTGATTGGTTCAAAATTGGGAAAGGAGTCTCCCTGCTTATTTAACTTATATGCAGAATTCATCATGCGAAAGGCTGGGCTGGATGAATCCCAAACCGGAATTAAGATTGCCGGAAGAAATATCAACAACCTCAGATATGCAGATGACACAACCTTGATGCAGAAAGTGAGGAGGATTTAAAGAATCTTTTAATGAGGGTGAAAGAGGAGAGCGCAAAATATGGTCTGAAGCTCAACAGCAAAAAAATGAAAATCATGGCCACTGGGCCCATCACCTCCTGGCAAATAGAAGGGGAAGAAATGGAGGCAGTGAGAGATTTTACTTTCTTGGGCTCCATGATCACTGCAGATGGTGACAGCAGTCACAAAATTAAAAGACGACCACTTCTTGGGAGAAAAGCAATGACAAACCTAGACGGCATCTTAAAAAGCAGAGACATCATCTTGCCAACAAAGGTCCATATAGTTAAAGCCATGGTTTTCCCAGTAGTGATGCATGGAAGTGAGATCTGGACCATAAGGAAGGCTGATCGCCGAAGAATTGATGCTTTTGAATTATGGTGCTGGAGGAGACTCTTGAGAGTCCCATGGACTCACAGAACAGCCAACTGAGCTGGCATATATTAATCACAAATATAGTCGGGGCACTTGGCCTTTACAATAGCAACTGACTTTACTGACTTGGCTGACCTTGCACTTATGATTAACTCATCCATGAGGCGATTTACATTCATGGAGGAAATTAACCCCTTCTCAAGCCCAGTTACTCCAACCAGTTTTGTCATCCTAATACGTTATAAATTATCTACATCTCTTTCTCTAACTATATTAGCTATAGTCCCATGCCCCATATACTCTTAAATGCCATTTATATAAATAGGTAGGTGAATTCCCCCCACATTTGAAGCCAATAGCTTGTACAAGCAGTAGTGAGTAAATGAATCATCTGTATAACTACTGATAACAAAATGTTTGGGACATAGTGCAACATTATAGCTATTAGATCCAGTGGCATTTCATATCCTAAGTTTTTTAAATTTAATTTATATTAGACATCCAACAAATCCTTGTATATGAAGTACAGTATAACTTCTCGGTGAAGACCACATCTTCAACAATTATCATTCAATACTGTGTAGGTCCTATTGATTCTGATGGGAGTTTGTTGTTGTTGTTTAGTCCTTTAGTTGTGTCCGACTCTTCGTGACCCCATGGACCAGAGCATGCCAGGAACTTCTGTCTTCCACTGCCTCCCGCAGTTTGGTCAAACTCATGCTGGTAGCTTCGAGAACACTATCCAACCATCTCGTCCTCTGTCGTCCCCTTCTCTTTGTGCCCTCAATCTTTCCAAACATCAGGGGCTTTTCCAGGGAGTCTTCTCTTCTCATGAGGTGGCCAAAGTATTGGAGCCTCAGCTTCACGATCTGTCCTTCCAGTGAGCACTCAGGGCTGATTTCCTTCAGAATGGATAGGTTTGATCTTCTTGCAGTCCATGGGACTCTCAAGAGTCTCCTCCAGCACCATAATTCAAAAGCATCAATTCTTCGGCTATCAGCCTTCCTTATGGCCCAGCTCTCACTTCCATACATCACTACTGGGAAAACCATAGCTTTTACTATACGGACCTTTGTTGGCAAGGTGATGTCTCTACTTTTTAAGATGCTGTCTAGGTTTGTCATTGCTTTTCTCCCAAGAAGCAGGGAGTTAAAGACCACAAAAGAATATCCTGTAATACTTGGATCAGTATGGGGAGAAGACTTAGGGAAATCAGTTTGGCACAACCCATCCCTATGAACAATCTCTGTTCATCTGCAGGAGTCTTCTCTCTAAATTATCTTTCGTTGGCACTGGACTCCATTACATTTTGCCAAAAAACAAAAACAAAACAAAGTAGCAGCTTCTCTCCCCTATGCTGGAAAGGCTGAGGAGAGTCAGGCTCATATTTTCATGCATGGAGGTGTTGCACGTTGGTATACTCTTTAGGGAAAAGGTGTTCCACATTTTTTCCAAAATTACACAGTAACCCCTCCCACCCAGCTCCCGCCCTATTATCATTATATTATCATTAAACAATAACCTTAAGTGCAGAGAATTAGTATTTTTCTGTTGTCAACAACCCGATTAACACTGGGCCAATACTGGAAACAATCTATAGGAATCCCTATTGAAATCTGGTTAAATAATATTTGGAATGTAGTTCTATTGGAATGCCTTACTCACCACTGAAGGGTAATTAAAGGCACTTCAAGGGTAGACACTTTTGGTGAGACTTGGCTTCCTTTCTTTTCCTTTATAAATGATACTTTTATTCCATCCTCAACCCAAGAAGCTACTTGAACTGATAATACATATATAAATGTATTGCTTGTGTACTATGCACAACATATGAATCTTAATAAGAATGTACCACTGGGCAAGTTATGGGGGAAGTAGAATTTGGTAATAGCCTTCCTCAAAATTCATTTGTTTGAAATAAGTAACTGTGAATTACTTATTTCCATGTAAATTTACCCCTGCCAGAGATAAATGACAAGGCATATAAAAAACAGTAGTGTCAACCAGCAACCAATTGCACTTGCCAAATTTAACGTACCCCTGGAAATTATCATACCTATGGTACTTAAATGTTGACCCTTTCTTTTCTCCCATCTACAAAAAATCTTTAGGTCGGGTCATGTTTCCACTGTTCAAGCAGGGCTTTTTTAGCTATAGCTCCAAGGCTTTGGAACAGTCTTAAATAAGAGATCTATAAACATTCCTTCCCATTGGTTGTATAGAAACAGTGCAAGTCCCATTTACCGTATTTGGCAGCTAAGAGAGAGATCAAATTTGATCTCTTTTCCTAGTGGCTGTTCTAGTATCTTCTAAAGCATTTTTTTTTTTGAAAAAAGTTTTATTGGTGCTTTTGTTTTTGTCAAGGTGCCTCAAACAGCAGAAGTGGTGGAAAAATATGTATTTTCTACTTTCTTAAAAGTCAGAACTGTACAGAATCTTCATTGCTGAATGCTAAGCCTATAACTGAACAAGAAAATTGGGGAGGTGGAACAGAATCAATCTCTCCATGATAAACATGTAAATAGTTATGAAATGACAGATTCAATCTGGAGACATTTCTCCTGTGAATTAGATAGTAATAATCTAAATCCCTTTATCAAAATTGGTGAATATCTTACAGTGACCTAGACAGAAGTCACAAGCCATTTCTTGCATGATATTGTTTAAAAGGATTTTGTAATATGAAGATGCATGAAAAAACGCTTTGTCCAGTTATTGCAACAATTAGAATGGATGGGGGGTTTTTTTGGGGGGAGGGGGTTGGAATTTGTGTGTGTATTTAAATCCAAGCCAGTAGGTTACAACTTTGCATGTCCACAGGGTGCTAAAATAATACTCTTTACAGAACAGCAGGTGGACTATTTTAGGCTTCAGCTTTCTAATTCTAAGCAGGCTTTTTTTTTAAGAATTAAAGATGCTAATCACAATCTCAAATTGTGCATTGCTGAGTGGGAAAAAATATGAGACCACAAACTGACATGACAGCAAAGCATTGTGCTGCTAAGAAGGGGACATAAATAGGTGGAAAACTCAAGATGTGAGGTCTGGCTGGGCTTGATGGATCACAAAGGTCAACATAATTGGCCACATACAGCAGAATCAGCCCCCACCTTCTCTCCTCAGCAACTTGGCCACAGGGGGAGCCCTGTTTTCCTACAGGGCTAAGTGATGCCCTGAAGCAGGAGAAATAGGGGGATTCGAAATATTAGATGTAAAAATTAAGAAACACTGAAGGTGCCATCAAATTCAGCCTTTAAGATGCCTTGTAACCAGCTGAGCTGCTGGGGCTGCAATCCACCACCTATTTACTCTAGAGGAATCCCATTGCTCTTGGAGATTGTGTGGGAGAGGAGAAGGTCTGGATTTGCTTTGTCTTACAGGGAACAGCACAAGGGAAGCATGTTTATTAAAAGTGTGTTTTTAAAAAAAATATAAATGCTTTAATAGATAGCATGTGTTTAATTAACCATGCCAGGCTTTCATTCAAAACAATGTATAATGGCAATATTTAACAACTGTAAATAGTAAATACTGATAATGCTTTAAAAAACCCAACCTTAAATATACAGATATTTTTGCTTCAGGAGTGTTGTGCAGAATTGTAAGCAGTCTAGGGTGGTTTTCTCTATTCCAAAAGGTGGGTGTTTAAGGCCAGCCCACTATCGACAACCACACATGCGAATACAGCACACATGTAGAGTCTTCTTTCCTTTCTCCCTTTTGTTTGTGCCTGGACAACTCATCTAAATGAAGTATTAAAGTTGGCCATTGATTTAATCATCCCCAACAAGATCATTTGCTTCTCGCTTTTTGTGTTGTGTCATTTAAGAACCTCTGTGAAGTAACAAACTGTTCACCTTGACCTCTGGTATTAGGATAACATATTAGGATGCTTATGATTTTCCTGTATGGTGGAGGGCTGTTGCTGAGTGGTAGAACATCTGTTTGGGAGCCACCCAGAGTGGCTAGGGCTGATAATAATCATAATCATAATATACATTTCTAAACCTGAACAAAAAAACCAAACATCCAATTTTATATCCTGTAAGTTAAGGTAGTGCCCTTTAGGCTTTTCAGATGGACAACTTACTTTTAGCTCTAACCTGCAACATAGGACCAACTTTTACACTTTATATTATTATTATTGCTACCTTTTTAATGTATTTCCAGCTATCTTGATCTACTCTCTCTTCTTCCTATTCACACTTATCAGCCTTTCTTGCCTTTCTTTTGTCCCAGATAAGATTGTTGTGCTTCAGTTTGCATAATTCACCTTAGGTCAGGTTGCAGCATAGCTGTGGGTTTTTATTCACCAGCTGAAAAAAACAGTGGGTTAAAATCAACTGTGGCTAGATCTTCATGACAAAATTAAGATGCTTTAAGTGTAATTTTAACTGGTGGGAAATGATGCAACCAGGGTATTTTCTGCTAGGAGATGTACCACGGAGCTCCAACTCCATCAAATAACATGGGAAGGCTTTTGCCTTCATGCCCAGCTATAGGCTTCCCAGAAGTAACTGGTTGGCTACCACTACAATTAGGAAGCTTGCTAGAGGGTCAAGTAGTCTTGTTTTATGTTCTGCTAATGTTCAAGAAGGGGACGTGGGTGGCGCTGTGGGTTAAACCACAGAGCCTAGGACTTGCTGATCAGAAGGTCGGCGGTTTGAATCTCCGCGACAGGGTGAGCTCCCATTGCTCTGTCCCTGCTCCTGCCAACCTAGCAGTTCGAAAGCACGTCAAAGTGCAAGTAGATAAATAGGTACCACTCCGGCGGGAAGGTAAACGGCATTTCCGTATGCTGCTCTGGTTCGCCAGAAGCAGCTTAGTCATGCTGGCCACATGACCCGGAAGCTGTATGCTGGCTCCGTCGGCCAATAAAGCGAGATGAGTGCCGCAACCCCAGAGTCAGCCACGACTGGACCTAATGGTCAGGGGTCCCTTTACCTTTACCTTTAATGTTCAAGAGAGAGAAATGGTGGCACAACTTCAGAGATTCTTGGAAGGTAGCAGGCACTGCAACCTTCCAACAGCTTGACCAAAGGCGCACTCCTCCATTGTCTCCCAAGACAGACAGCTGCCAGCAGTGCTAATCTTGACCATTTCAATGTGGCTTTATGTCTAGTTTCAGGCCCAAATCCACTTTGGTGTCCCTGTTGGGTTACTTTTATCAAAAAACAGACAGGGGGGCTACAACCCAGTTAGCGTTTACTCTTTCTCACACCAACTCTTGATACCACTGACAATGATATCCTCCCATGCTGACTCTGTGGTATGGAAACTGGTGGCACTGGATTTCAGTGGTTCCCTTTCTTTCTTTCTTTCTTTCTTTCTTTCTTTCTTTCTTTCTTTCTTTTTTTATAAGATATTTATTAAAGTTTCACAAATTATATAAACAAACACAATAATACAAACAAACACAAACCAAAAAACAAGTATAATTTCAAACCCTTATTTTCATATAACTTACTTCTCCGACCTCCTCATACCTCCCCTTTCTGCATTCCAATTTCAAATTTTAATTCAGCAAATCCTCACCCTTAATTTTCTCTAATTTTAACTTTTCTTTTCTTTTAACTTAATCCTTACAGCTGTAATCAACTTAATTTCTAAAGCCACATCATTCTAACATTCATTAATTTTACAATGTTTCTTAAGATAATTCTTGAATTTCTTCCAATCTTCTTCCGTCGTCTCTTTTCCCTGGTTTCAGATTCTGCCAGTCATTTCTGCCAGTCCCATATAGTCTATCACCTTCATCTGCCATTCTTCCAAGGTGGGTAGATCTTGTGTCTTCCAATACTTTGCGATGAGTATTCTTGCTGCTGTTATAGCATACATAAAGAATGTTCTGTCTTTCTTTGACACCAATTGGCTGACCATGCCCAGGAGAAAGGCCTCTGGTTTCTTAAGGAAGGTATATTTAAATACCTTTTTCATTTCATTATATATCATTTCCCAGAAAGCCTTAATCTTTGGACATGTCCACCAAAGGTGAAAAAAGTACCTTCAGTTCAGTGGTTCCCTTTCAATAGGAAGGACCATTCACTGAGACTGGCCTTGGGTGACTGTCTGTCAGCCCCCTGGCATTTGTGCTGTGGGGTCTCACAGGATATCATTTTGCCCCAATGCTTTTTAATGTCTACATTGCAAGTGGTTCTTTGAATGTTTGGAACAAGGTGTCACTAGTATGTTGATGGCACTCACCTCTGTAACATCTGAACCAGGTGAAGCCAGCGCTGCCCTTTCAAATATTCAGTTTCAAAACAATTCGCCAAAATGCTAAATAAACTGACGTCACATGACCTCTTAGTGCTATCAAGTCATCTGGTGCATTACAGAGACGTTACAGTGTTTATAGCTCATGCTTAAGGTGACTATGGCATTAATTGCACTATTTGATACAATAAATTTTGGATAACAATCTTATTCAAGTTATTCATTACTTAACTGAAGACTGTTTTAATGATGCTGTAAGTAAAATGCAAAATAACTAGGAAGGTGTTTGTCTTCCCTGTCATGAATGAAGGATATTAGCTCTTTTTTCTGGAAAAAAGGACTACGTCATCATCATTATTGTCATTGTCCTGTTTTAATTTTGAGGAACTTGGAATTCTAAATGCAGTGTTTGCTGCTCATGTGAAGTGAGAAGCAAAGCGACTGTGTTCTGGTGCAATATGGTTGTCCGCATCTCAACTTATTAAGCTGAGAAATACCAAGTACAGGCATTATCTGGTTTTTCTCCATAAGAATGAAGACCAGAAACTTGGTTCTATTTAAAATGTGAGTTCAACTACAATATCCTGTTAGAAACATTATTCTATACTTCTCTGCTACATAGATTTATCTGAATATACACTTTCAGAAAGAGAAATAAGGGTGGATGGACAGACAAGAACTTCCAAGGACATGAAAGAATCCCCATCTTGTTTTACACTTCCGAGAAAAATAATAAATGTCTTTTAAAAATTAGTGTGCCGATTCCCTTTTCTCCCCGTTTTCATATTCTTTTTAATCAGGGTCTCTTTTTTCCTTAAAGCTAAGAGAAATACAAATGCAAGAGACAAAAAAGTACTTCGCCCTGCAGGAATACAAAAATTGTGAAAGCCCAGGCAGCACTACAGAGGAGCAGTGCCATTCACTCACAAAGAATTTTGTGCATGTAGATGGCTGATTAATTGTTGGCCTGCCTAGACGAAGCTGCAACGAGCCAGATACTGTCAGCATGCCATCTGTTACCATGGAAATGCACAATGTTCCTGTTTCCGACAGGCCCTTGAATGCTGGATAGACTGTGCCATATGTAAATAAGGCAAATTAGTTTTCCTATATCTTCCAGACAAGGTTAGACTAAAAGAAAATAGATCGGTTTTAAACATCCTCTATCCTCCAAGGTGCTATGAACCTGGTGACCCTTGCTTCTTTCTTGTAAAAAAGAAAAGTAAGAGTACAGATTATTGTTAATCTTGAAAGACAAAATTAATTCTTAGCCACTGGCAAGTCTTACAAAACCCAGTATTAAAAAAGGGCACACAGCACGTTCTTTCACTACCATGATTACTGTGGTCATTTGTTATTTAATCAAGGTGCTGATTACTTAATGACTCTTCCAGTGTAAGAGTACTAGCTATGTAGTAGGAAACACCAATTTGTCTTTAGACTTTTTCCATTTGGAAATACTGTTAATGCAATGGAAAGAAATAAAGGCTTATGGGCAAAACCCAGAGTATCCTACTAGTTAAGGCTCTGTCATCCAGTTACCTGCCTGCCTGCCACATCTGTTATCTATGGGCAAGAAGGGAATTTTTCACATCACTTCCAGGAAGCATTGGGCAAGGGGGATATACAGGCAAGAACACTAGAATTGAAGTGGGCAGGCATAAGCAACAAGAAAGAGAAGTCAACCACACAAGAATTATTTGCTGTTACTCTAGCAAAAGCTTAGCTATGACCTGGAAGCATTTACAGCCTGAGCAGGTTGGGGATAACCAATGGGCTGTATGTGTGGCCAGGCCAGAGAAGAGGAGGAAGTCACTAGTAATTCCACTTTAGTCTGAAGACTTGAGTGACTCGTGTCCTTATGCAGATCAGAAAACTCAAGTTTATTGTTAACTAATCTGAACATCAGGAGCCTCAAAACTGATCCTTGCCACATTTACCTCACTGCTATTCTAGTGAAATACACATTTAGCCAACTGGCACCTGAATTTATTTCAAGCTTGTGCCTTAGCAATAAATCAGACACATTTTGTAAAGGATCTTTTAAATGTATAGATTTATTTGTAGCACAACTCTTTTCACTAAATGATAACTGCATAAAAATACATAGGTCTTAAGTTGCACATTAAAATATAAAAAGCAGAATCACTGCATTCTCAATATCACTTCAGTGATGTAGCATAGACCTCCATATAATGACACACACTACAAGAGAGGTAAAATTATGGATGCTTCCATTTTATGGATTGGATCCAGAGAAACATCCATTGAGGCAGGGGAGCGGATTTCCTCCTCCCTCCAGTACCCGCTGGGATCCCTGATTTCACAAGGGTTGGAGAACCCTGCTGAATGGGGTGGGCTATACTAAGAGGAGCTGGGAGCTCACATAAGGTACCCATGTTCTCTGCCTTGCTTTCCAAGCAATGCTGTCTCCACGCACAGGTCTGGGATGCTTTTGTGGGAAGATCTTGTGAGAGCACCCCAGGGCTTCTGGAGCTGGCGTGCCAGTTCCAGAAGCTTTGGGCTGCTTGTGCCAGGGTTCGGTTTCAAGGGTTTGAGTATACATGCTTCTGCACATATACAGAACCCTTGGAATGGAAAACCAGCATAAGACACGATCATACTGTACTTGCACAATTTCAGTAATTTTACTAGGTGCTTTAGTACAATTATTAATCAGTAAACCATTGGCTGAGAAACATGGGAGGAAAGAACTGAATCCTATGTTTTTCACTCACACAAGAGTTTGGATTTGATATCCCGCTTTATCACTACCCTAAGGAGTCTTAAAGCGGCTAACAATCTCCTTTCCCTTCCTCCCCCTCAACAAACGCTCTGTGAGGTGAGTGGGGCTGAGAGACTTCAGAGAAGTGTGACTAGCCCAAGGTCACCCAGCAGCTGCAGGGAATCAAACCCGGTTCACCAGATTACGAGTCCACTGCTCTTAACCACTACACCACGCTGGCTCTCTCTATATATATCACACCCACTAGGATAGAGTGTGTTTCATGCCTTTGGTGTGGTAAGTCAACTTCAATTCTGTTTATAGCTCACAGGAGAAATGCAAAATAAAAAAATTCCTTCCAGTAGCACCTTAAAGACCAACTAAGTTAGTTCTTGGTATGAGCTTTCGTGTGCATGCACACGAAATGCAACAATTGCGAAATGCAATTGAGAAATGCAACAATTGAGTAGTACTAGCCACTAATAATAAGATACCCAGGACTTCCCAGTACGCTTCCATGAATGTGCTGAACCAGTCTTCAGTGCACTATGCCGCACTTGCTCTTTGAGATATTTGCAAAGCTTTCTGTTACCTTTGCAACAGTCCTCTAAGGTAGGTCATTAATATTTTGATTTCATAACACATGCTGGGTGAAATTGAATATTTGTGAAGCAATCCATTGCTCAGTGGTAGTCAACATGGTGCCTTCCAGATGCTATTGGGCTACACCCCCCACAGTCCTTTTCCACTGGCCATGCTGGCTGGGGATTATTATGTGAGTTGTAGTCCCATAACAACTGGAGAGCATAACATTGACTACCCTTGGCTTAACTTCTATTCCTGTCCATATGTATCTGATTAAATACAAACAGATCTAATACTGTAAATAGGATTGCCTGGCCTCTCTTGAGCTCCTTGGCAGTTCCAGCAAGTTATAAATGTTATTTATTGTATGATCTTATCATAAAACTGCTTCTGTACATTCAGTTTTCATACCCACACTGCTAAACGTACCAATCAGGTGGCTTACTGTGCTCACACAAGTTCTTTTCACAACACCATTTCTCCATCAGGTCTGCTAGCACTGTCATGGGAAGGAGCTATATGATTCAGCTGATCCATATGGTCAACACTTTTATATGTTAATAATAATGTTTAGCATTTACATAGGGCACTATGAGTGTTCAAAACACTTCAGATATATTATCTTAGTAATCTATTACTAAGATGTGGAAGCCCATTGTGGGGAAGTTGTTACGAGGCAGCACCATGCCGCTAAGGTAACGTGCAAATGGTACCACCACTATGATATATTTTCCCCTCAGCAGTACTTCCCGCCTAAATTTTCAAAGTGCTTGCACCATTGAGAATATCATTGAACTGTATAATTGTAGTCAGAGCATAGCACTCAACAAAATCAGCAGGTAGCTGCTGATGTATATTTTTGCTGCTGATGAATCATAGCCTTAGTAGCTATAGTAACAGTAGGCTTATGCTCTTGGTAAATATAGTATATATTTTAATGCATTCTTTACACAGAGTTTTTGTTTAAAAAATATTGCTGATGCATAACATTTTTCTCTTACAACCTATATGATAACTCAAAATCATTATACTGCAGGGACAGAAGTCTCATCTACTGGAACATCTGACCAGAGCATGTGGCCTGAACTTCATGCAGCTAGTATCGCAGGCCGCATCTTGTGATTACTAGACCAAGCTCACATGCAGTTTGACCTGGCAAAACGGCTGGCCAGCTGAAAGTGGCTGTTTTGCTTTGTTCCTCAAAGCAGGTTCCCGGCACCTCTACCATTTATAATTAAAGTTTGGTATAAGTTTGGTGCCAACTTTACTTGCAAGGAGAAGAAAAACATTTTCATATTGTGAAAAAGAGAAAACTCCACACTTTGCTTAAATGTCTTTTTTTAGTTTGTAAAACTACATACTGTACAGAGTTCTGATCTGAGAGTATATACTGTATTCCTGAACTGTAAAGCTTTTCTGTTAGATCGTAGTGACTTTATGATGGAGCCTGATGAGTTTGGGTTCTGGACCACAGTACAGAAAACTGAATGATCACTGAAAATACAGAAGTTAGCTTTTCGTTATTCTGCCTTAGAGCAAGGGGTAGAAACATCACCCCCACCCCCAATAAACCTAAATGTGCCTTGGAGCTGAACTGGTTATTAGGCTTTATTGGTTTCTTCTCTGGCACCAGCCACAGAACATCAAACAGCAAGTCTAAAACACGGCGTGTTCTCTTCCTCCCCTGGCAGGTTAACTCAAAGATTTATAGGGGCTGGGGAATGCTGGCAAGCAGCCAGCCCTATGACATGCTCCCACTTTGTGGACTAATTGTTACCACTTGCCTGAGGGGCCCCACCCAGTGATACTTGCTCACAGGATCACTACTTCATGACAGTGCCATGCATGGAAGATGTTAATACAGATGAAATATTAAAGATCATTCACATACATATTCTAACCAATTTATGTTTTACAGACTCAGCTGAGCACAAACATTTTCAAGGTTCACATGTAAAAGTGTCTTAAAGATGAAATCTTATGCATATCCTTAAAATGAAGTGCATTCCATCAACACAGAGGGACCAGTTTCTAAAGAAAAAAATTGAGATCAGGCTAAGGATGAATGAATCAGTCACTTACACACATGTTCACCAGTAAGGCATATTAGCTTAGCATCCTGTTTCCCACAGCGATCAACCAGAAGCCCACAAACAGGACATGAGTTGTTCCCCAGCAACCGGCATTCAGAGGATACTGCTTCTGGTCCCAGATATTTTTTTTGTTCCACTGTTTAACACTTTACCGCTTACATCCACTGAACCACATTTGCAATTTTATTGCCCATTCACACAGTTTGCATTTGGTGTCACCAGCAAACTAGGCCACCTTACTACTTTCCCCTACCTCTACAACATTTATTAACACGCGTAAAGGCACAAGTCCCAGAAAAATGGAATCCCACTTCTTACATTCCTCCAGGTATTTTGAAACATAGTTTGTCTCAAACCATGCCTTTTAAAGCATATTTTGAATTACACATTTTGGAAACATAAACTGAGTCAGGAAATTTAGGACACATGAAAACCAATGGATAACTACATCCCAATCCACCTATTAGGTGAAGAACAAGTATGTGCAAACATTGAATTTATCAAGCTTCCTTACCACCAGGCTGCAAGACTGTGCCTTAATTTACAAGGTGTGCAGTACAAACTGATGAACTCAGAAGTTCAATTATATTTAACTCCCAAGAAAGTTTCTGCAGCATTGCAGCCCAAATCCAGTTTACTTTGGAGAATTAAACCTCCATGACTAAACTTTTTAAATTCTGATTTTTCAGCTCAGATACTTTGATTAAAAAAAAAACAAAAGATATGTTCACTTTCCCCCTGCAGAATATTTTAACATGAATTCCATCTACAAACAATTTATGGATACATCATTCTAATGACAGTGAACTACCAGCACAGCTGTAATTGAAGAATAGCAAATCAAACCTCTGAGGCAAGATATCCCAATGCTTCTTCATTTGTCTTGCTAGTCAATAATTTATTATCCATGACAATAGCCATATAACAATTGCCCCCATATCAGATGTGGAATATGGAACCAGCAACTCTGACCACCGTACTGTACAATCTAAACCCTTCTAGCATAGTCATAGTTTCATAATATCCTGTGGTTCTCCCAATCTAATATCAGTGACTATCAAATGCATTCTTTGAACAGCAATCCTGATATGGTACTATCCACACACACACAAGAGGGAGGTATTAGTAGACTTGCAGAATCCCAAGGTCTGGTGAAGTTCGAACAATATTTAGGAGGGGGACATCTTAAGCAGGGAGAGAATAATACAAAAATAGCTTAATGAGGACTGTGCAAATTCACTGGGCCTGAAAAGCTGATGAAGTGTTGTTGGGTAGGGTTGGGGAATCAGACAAACAGATGGCTGGAAATGGAAATGGAATGAAGTATCCCAGAAAGAGCATGGCTGGCTGACTGGAATCCTGAACAAGAGCACTCCACATAACTCTGTTTTGTTGCTGGTCCCACTTGTTTCTACATGAAATCAGCAACTAGCCTTAACATTTTGTCTATGTGCCATGTGCATGCTGTCTATTATTCTCTCTTAAACCGGCTGGATAATAAGTCTTTTGTTAACAGATTTGTATTTCTGAGATCCTCAACCACAAATGCTCATTAGTCTTAATTAATAAATGGAAAATAAGGCAAACCTAACAAGAGCAACAAATCCAATGAAGGAAAACCTAACAACAGCAACGAATCCATAACAAAAAGAAACCTTTATTTAATATTTAACCCAAAAAAGCCTACCTGCAGGATTTCCCATCGTTGAAGTTCTTACAAAAACCAGTTTAGCACCCATCTACCTACACCCACACTCAGACAGTGTTCTTCAATAAAAATTTCAGGCCAGCCCTAGCAGTTATGGCACCCAGGGTCAGTGCTTGTGGTCTTTCACCTATACACCGCACTCAGCCTAGATTTGAGTTTGCACATATGTTCAAATACCTCTATTATGGTGCCCACAGGCATTTCTTGCTCCCTACTCATAGCACACTAATCTAGATATCAGGCTTATTTTTCTATTAGGCATATTCACATGAACAAAATGCAAGACTAAGGTGGGATCGGGTGTCTGAAGCGTTCAGACGGAGCCTTTTGAAATAAATTCCTCTATTACAAGTATTTATTGAATTAATCTCCCTCTGTGTACCACCTCCACTGTTGGAGGCAGTATGCCTATGAATTCCAGTTGCTGGGAATCACAAGTAGGTAGAGTGCTGCTGTGCTTAGGTCCCACTTTTTGGCTTCTGTCATTGTGGGAACAGGATGTTGGACTATTGTTGTTGTTGTTGTTGTTGTTGTTGTTGTTGTTGTTGTTGTTGTTGTTGTTGTTATACCACCCTATGCCCACAGGTCTTAGGGTGGTTCACAAGCCTGATCCAGTACCCTGATTCACATAACAGAAAAATGAAATTTGGTACACTCCTAGTCCAATGCACTTTGCTTACTAGAAAAATCCGAAGACTTTCATCTTTCTCAGTAAAAACAGCAAAGAGTATTGTGTCACCTTAAAGACTAACACATTTAGGGTGCAATTGAAACCCCCCAATCCATTACTTGTCATGGGAGGAACTGGATGGGACAGAGTTCTCCTTCCACCTAGCCCAGAAAAAGCTTGCAGAGTGACTCTAGAATCACGCCACTGGTACAAAGCTCTCCATTCCGGGGCATTCTGGGGTCAGGGTGGGGCTGACTCACTTGACAGCACTGGTCCCAATTTGGCCAAAACTCTACACCAGGCTTTAAACACACACACACACACACACACACACACACACACACACACACACACCAACTTCTGCCCTGGCCAGAATGGACTGCAGATGCGACATTTGCTGCTATGCTTTATCATGCGCCACTGCTATCCAACCAGGGTTTGGATTGCTCTGTTAGTCCTTCATCAACTGGAGACCACTTCTTCAGATGGGAAAAAACCTTAGAAGCGAAAGTTAAATGGCAATGGAATGCGAAGAGTACAGTTGGTCACAGTCCAAATAGAGATTGGATGTATGCAATATAAGTACGGTCTGTCTCTCAGTCTTATCTCAGTACATGAAAACTGCTTCTGAACAGAAGCCAGAATGCCAGCACCAAGAAGCAAAGCCTGACATGGGACAGAATGTTGGACTGTGCCATTTTCTCTTCTCACATCTGGAGTGATTTCAGAGAAGTGAATTCGCAGGTGCCAGTGGGATATACGTCTAAAAAGGGGATCAGGTTGCAGAAGAAGATGTGTTCCCTTTCATGCAGTATAAACCTCTGTTAAGGAGTAGGATGGGGATTTCCGATGGCAGTCATGTAACAAAAAGTTTTGTAACTTTAAAAAGTGCAAGCAGACTCTTTACTTTCCCCCCTACAAACTAACATGGTTACACTTATCATTATGGTTACAGGTAGGGAGCCGTGTTGGTCTGCCATAGTCGAAACAAAATAAAAATTCCTTCCAGTAGCACCTTAGAGACCAACTAAGTTTGTTATTGGTATGAGATTTTGTTTGCATGCACATGAAAGCTCATACCAATAACAAACTTAATTGATCTCTAAGGTGCTACTGGAAGGAATTTTTTTATTTTGTTTCGACTTATCATTATGGAATTACATTTATAGCAGCTACAGTACTCTGTTGTGGCATTTTGCTATTATTTATCATTTCCATGGCATCCTCCAGATCCCTTCACAATTTTGGTGTCAGCATCTACTTGTCTAGGCACCTCAGAGAAGTCTTTGTAGGATCAGACTCTCCATTAGATTTGTAGGAAGATCAGCTAAGTAAAGATGATGCAGAAAGCGCAAGTTGGTTATGCTTCTCTTTCCTCCACATCCCTTTCTTGTGGAAAATGGATATTTCACATTTCTCTCCGTGGGGAAATCTGTAAACTGTCTTTATTTATAATTGGCCTGTTTTATGAGTAAAGGGGGGAATCTACTTGTTGTGTGTTTGACTTATCCTTCCCTATATCAGTATTGCTGCATCATAATTAGATCACAGTGACCTCTCTTTCATTATAAGATTTTTTGCATGAAAATCAAGAATGACTTCCACCCATCATCATCAGCTCAGATACAAAACTGACATCACAATCTGTTATTGGGCAGCAAATTCCATGATATTCAGCTAAGCTGCCTGCAGTTAAGAAATCGTTTTTAATTACGACGCATCACCTGTTTGCACTCACTGTGGAAAGGAGATGTAGAAAATCATATCTGATTGCAGGCTTTAACGAGCTGTTTATTGGATGTGGCATATTACTTTCTGGACTTTTCAAAAGATACAAAAGTAATACTTTAGAAACAAAAGGGGGAATTTTGCAAACAAGTGCTGTCTGCCATCCAAAACATTTCACAGATCATCACAAAAAGGACATGAAAATGTTTGCTTTTTCAAGAAATGCTATCCTCACTCTAAAACAAGGCAGAAGAAACTTAGGTCCAGGGATCTTCATGCCTCTACTAGGTCATGCTCCTACCCAAGCAACGCCCCCTCCCCCCGAATACATATCTCATTGGCTGTCCTCCGAACCCTCCTCAAGTGCTTTTGTGTGTCTAGAATTGTGTCCTTGAACTATGATAATACCTCTTGCTTCCCCAGATGGAGGATAAGCTAGATTTACTGAATGTTTACATTTCTCCCACAACAAAAAGTCCCAAAACAATTTACAACAAGAATAAAATGCAATAATAAAAATACAAAGACGTATTAAAAACACAGTCAGAAAAAGAAGTATTCAATCACTGGTGCTGCTCAAGTGCCTGAGAAAATAAAAACACCTCTGTTTGGCAACCAAAATGATGACAGCAGCAGATGGGCCTCCCAATGGAAATGTATTCCATAGTCAGGGAGCTACTACAGAAAAGGCCCTATATGTCAATCACCACCCTTTGGACCACAGGTTCATATGGGGAAAGATAGTTCTTTAGGTATAGGAGTTCCAAGCCATAATATATTCTACATATATATATGTTTGTGTGCAAGAGCATATACTGCCTGATTGTAATAACAACAGCCAACTCTTAAGTGGTTTACAACAATATAAAACATTGAAAATTATCAATGAAAACAGTTAAAAATCAGTATATTCAAAAAACTATTAAAATCAATGATAGCTAAAAATAAGAAAAACATATATATCTTCTACATGTCTGCATACACTTGTCTTCACAAAAATGTTTAAGCAAGCACCAAAAAGCAATATAAGACTTTAACGGTCAAAACCAGCACGTTGAATTGGGCCCACAAACAAATCGGCAGTCAGCCCAGAACCAGGGTTAAATGTTCCTGTCTTAGAACCATAGAATCACAGGGTTGGAAGGGACCACGAAGGTCATCGAGTCCAACCCCCTGCAACACAGGACACTATTGCCCTTGTCCCAGTTAACATTCAAAATAACACGTCCTACACTGGTTGCAGTTTCCAAACCACCCCCAAAGGTAGACACATGCACAACAAATTGCAGTGATCTAACCCAGAGGTTACCACAGCCTGGACAGCCAAACCCTGGCTATCCTCCAGGCTGCCCACCTGCTCCTTCAAGGACAGTGTAACTCTCTCCAGTAAGAGGAAGGCAAGGGAGGAGAGGCACTGCTGTGAGCAGGAGAGATGAAGAAGAGGAGCAGCAGCAGTACAGGGGACAGTGGGCAGTGGCAGCTCAGGCAGCGCAATCTCTTGCAATGGCCCTGCATGGTGGTAATATATCAATCAACTAACTTTTGTGAATTTGACTTTTCTGATGATACAGTGATCCTTTTAATCACTGTAATCACAGAAGGAAAGGTCTAACAGTAATGATCACCACAGGGGAAAGACTACCTTTTGGATGTCCTGCCTGCAACAATAGATTTTGATGACAAAATGAAAAGCTGCAAGACTACAGTGCTGGATTCCCACACTGTAGGGAATGGGAAAGCCCAAAAATAAAAGACAAGCCTCAGGTTGGTGCTCAGAAATTTAAATGCACTGGTGGGAACACCAGATTGGCTCTGCTGGTGCACCCATAAAGCCCCAACTTTAGCACTGCCCTGCTCCAACCCATTCAAACATGCCATGGCAGCCCCGGTGTTGGTGATCACTCTGTCGAAGGAAAACTCCCCTCCGGAGTAGAAATCATATATCCAATAGATGGAAGGCTCTTTAATCTGAGTAGGCTGAAAGCAAAGAATAAGGTTACCGTAACTTCCGTCACAGAGCTTCAGTATGCTGATGACAACGTATTGTGCACTCATTCAGAGGATGACCTCCAAACCATCCTAAATATCTTCGTAGAAGCTTACGAAAAGCTTGGCCTATCGCTCAACATCCAAAAACCTAAAGTGCTGCACCAACAAGCACAAAACAACCCCTGTGCAGTGTCACAAATCCCACTCAATAGTGTAAAGTTGGAAAATGTTGATCACTTCACCTGGGCAGTTATCTTTCCACAAGGGCCAACATTGATACCAAAATCCAGCACTGCCTGAGCTCTGCGAGTGCAGCTTTCTCCCGATTGAAGTGCAGAGTGTTTGAGGACCAGGACATTTGAAGGAAACCAAAATGCTTGTTTCCAAAGCTATTGTGCTACCAACTTTACTGTATGCTTGTGAAACATGGACCACTTAAAAACGCTATCTCCAGCTTCTCAAAAGATTCCATCAATGGTGTCTCCAAAAAATTCTACACATCACTTGGGAAGACAGGAGAACTAATGCCAGTGTATTGGAAGAAGCAAAGACCACCAGTGTCGAAGCAATGATTCCTCAACATCAACTTCATTGGACTGGTAATGTTGTGCAGATGCCTGATTATCATCTTCCAAAGAAGGGGTCCGCAACCTTTTTCAGCCGTGGGGCGGTCCACCTGTCCCTCAGACCATAGGGGGGAGCCTGGACTATTTTTTCGGGGGGGGGGACAAATTCCTATGCCCCACAAATAACCCAGAGATGAATTTTAAATAAAAGCACACATTCTACTCATGTAAAAACACCAGGCAGGCCCCACAAATAACCCAGAGATGCATTTTAAATAAAAGGAAACATTCTACTCATGTAAAAACACGCTGATTCCTGGACCGTCTGCAGGCCAGATTGAGAAGGCAATTGGGTCGCATCCGGCCCACGGGCCTTAGGTTCCCTGTTCCAAAGCAACTACTCTATTCCGAACTTAAAAATGGTGCATGCACATGAAAGCTCATACCAATGACGAACTTAGTTGGTCTCTAAGGTGCTACTGGAAGGAATTTTTTTTATTAAAAATGGCGGTCAACAAAAGAGGTTTAAAGACTCTCTCAAGGCAATTCTTAAAAAAATGTAGTATAAACACCAACAACTGGGAAACACTGGCCTGCGAGTGCTCCAATTGGAAAACAGCCTTTACCAAAGGTGTCATTGGCTTTGAAGACTCTCGAACTCAGGACGAAAGGGAGAAACATGCTAAGAGGAAGGCACACTTGGCAAACCCTCACCGTGATCAACTCCTGCCTGGAAACCTATGTCCCCACTATGGAAGGATGTGTGGATCCAGAATTGGCCTCCACAGTCACTTACAGACTCACTGTTAAAACCATGTTTATGGAATACACTCATACTTGGCTACAAGTGATCGCCAAAGAAGGTAGGGCAGCTCTGCGGCTCTATCGAAACACAACGGCCACTTTGTTGGGTGTTCACTGTTTGCTCAAAATACCCCCTGAGTAAAGTCCCCATGTGTGTGCTTAGTTCCAAAAACATGGGAAACAATGATGTAGCCCAATGCCACATTTCTTAATATAGAAAAATCTGTATTTTCTCGATAAATTCTGTATGCCCATCATAGTGTGGAGTTACTCAGTAGTTAAGTCTCCATTGAGGTTGGGTTGATGGTGGAAATATGGAGGTGGTTGTCTAGGGCTCTCCACCTGAGTGTTTTAACTTATCTCACTTCTTTTATTATTGTAGCATTTCACCCTCACAGGTGACAGGAATTAGTCAAAGAGGCACTGGATTCTCCATGTCAGCATAAATCCATGGGAAGCAGTTTGACATAAGGCAAGTACAAGCATCTTTTGGATGAAGCCAGTAGTTGGGACTGAAAAGTAAGGCATGACCAGAGGACAATCCCGGAGGCAGGTTCAAGGAACAACCCAGAAATTAGGATGGAAGGACTACCAAAAGATATCCAAACACACCAGAGCTCAGGAAGACCTCTTATAAAGCTTAATGGGACAGAAAGCCCTATATGTCCTCCACAAGGAACCAATAACAGACCTGAGTAGGCACCAGGCAAAAACATTCCTTTTCCATCAGGCCTTTGGCTTTTAATTATCTATGGCCTTTTTGCTTGGATGGGATGTTTTAATTAAGTTTTTTTAAAAAAAGAAATAGAATTGTCTTTTAGATTTTTTTAAAAAATGCTGGTTTTAATGTATGTTTTTTGCTTAAGCCACTTTGAGTTACTGTGGCAAAAAGCAACCAATAAATTTAATAAATAATAATAATTTGCACAAAGTGGACATATAAAAGACACCCCAGATGGCAAAACTTGAGAAGTAAGCATATGGCCAATGAAATGTAGGGCCTTGCATAACTGTTCAGGTTAGGGACCCACAAGTTCTTTAATTCAGTATTGCATTTAAACATTCTTTCTCCAGCTGTTGTATGCTTTTGCTATAATACTGTGGACAGTGACACATAGGTGCCCTCTAACGCCACCTAGTGATCTCCTAAGTCAACTTATCCTCACATCTGTCAAGACTCCTAACAAAGACAGCTGAGCAGTAATGAAATCAGCAAGAGTGATTCTTTCACACCTCAGGGAGAAAGCAGGGAGGGACTCCAAGCCATATGCTTATGGATAACAATGGGACTGAATTCTAATTGATTTTATAAGCTAAAGTTAGTGGTTGCATGTTTTCCCTCACACAGCTGAAGTAAAAAGTTATAAAGACAAAGTTACAAGAATAATCTAATACAAGGCAACTATTTTATTTTAACATTTTAGTAACATTTTCGTATTATTTTTGTAATTACAGAACACCCTGAACATGGATACTGAATACCAAAATGAGTTAAATCTGCAGATGTATCAATTGTTGGCATCTGTCTGTCTTGCGAGATAATGGAGTACACCTCTGGGGGTGAAGTCAAGCCACTGCATTAGCACCGAAGGGACCTCCTTGGGACACAAGCCTGAGCAGTGTGTATGGAGGTCCTGGGCTGACCAGATGACAAGCCTCACTAATGTGGTCCAAAGGAAAACAGAGCAGTACATTTGGAACCAGCTTGGCTGTAGGAGCTGAAATACGAGGCGCCATCTTTCGGAACTCCTGATTTGTGTAGGGTTTACTCCTTAAGTCTTTTCTCCTCCCAAAGATATCCTACAAGGCAGCGGAGGTTTAGGAACATAGTTTTCCTTCTCTTACAAATCTAGTTGTACCAGAGTTTTATGCACAGTAAGGTGAACTATTACATCTGTTAGAGGAACAGCGATTCCATTGCTGAATAGGGAGCAGCTTTCTCAAACATATTTCATTGTAACTGATATCCGATATTTAGATCCATTGTTTTTCATACACTCCTCACTTTCTCTCACTGGTTTCTCTGGTTCTTTCAAAGTGCAAAACTTTGCCAAACAAGGGTAATCTGTCAATGCAGGACTGCTGAGAATTATAGTTTATGCTGCGGTTTCTCAAAATTCCAACCATGGGGCTGAAATTTACTTTTTAAAATATGTAATTTGTCCCTAAGACAAATTACTGGAAACAAAGGACTGGAAAGTGGTCAGAATAAAACCCATTTTTTAAAAGGGGCAAAATCCTGACAATTACTTTGTTGGTTAGTTTAACAGTTATTCATAATGCTTAATAACTTGTTAACAAATGACCTGGAGTTAGGGGTAAGAAGCAAAGTGAGTAAGTTTGCTTATAGAACTAAGTTGTTCAGGATGGTATGCACAAAAAAAGATTGCCAGGAGCTCCAAAAGGATCTCATCAAACTGGGAGAATGGGCATTAAAATAGCAAATGTGATTCACTGTAAACTAGCCTGAAATGATGCACATAGGAGCAACAAAGATGTCATAAGACCACAATATTTTAAGGACTGCCTCTCAACCAAACTGGACCCTGCAATCATCAGAGGTCCTTTCTCATGTTCCTCCTCTGTGAAATGTCCAGGCAGTAGCAACACAAGAACAAGCTTTGCCTCCCAGTTTGTAGAACGCTCTCACCAGGGAGGCTTGCCTGGCACAACCTTTATATATATTTAGCTGCCAGGCAAAAACCTTCCTCTATAACCAAGTTTTTGGCTTTTAACTATCCGTGGCCTTTTAGAAGTGGGTGGGATGTTTTTAATGTATTGCTCTTTCATCTTGGTTTTAATGTATCTTTGTGGGGTTTATTGTCTATTTGGCTGTCAGTCGCTTTGCGTTGCCCTGAAGCAACTGATAAATTAAATACATACATACATACATACATACATACATACATACATGAACCCCTAACTTCACATCTAAGCTTACGGAGTCTGAACTGGCCAGGAAATAGACCTTGAGGTCATGGTAGGTAGATCAATTAAAATGTCACGGTGGTGTGAAAAAGGTGAATCCACATCCATATTGTACCACAATCAGAGCTTATGCTAGCAGGGTTATCTAAATTCTGGGTTAGCCAGAATTTATCTTGGATTCTTCAAGAGTAAGGCTACAGCAGTTTCTTCTTTAATATTCTGGACATGCCCAGATGCAACTTGATCATGTTACCTGACATGTATGAGCCTTGGTGCACATTATACTCACCATGTGAACAGTCAGTTATTCTTGAAAACTCTGAAAGCTGCCTCATCAACAAGCACATTAAAATGAAAGAGACAGAAAGCTGCAAGTGACAGTGAAAGAGAAGCCATTCCCTGTCTTTCTCTATCCACTATTTATCTCCCCTTTTCGTCATCGCAGCTACTTTCCCTTGCTCTTACCCGTTCCAATACTTAGGGAAAATAAGCCAAGAGAAAGAGATTATCCAAAAATGAGATTAACAACTGACAAAGAAAGACATCCAGTGGATCATCCTTCCTTCCTTATTTATTTATTCATTTATTTATTAGTTTATTTCGTAAAATATATATATACTGCTTGCTTGTAGAAAAGCGCAAAGCACTTTGCAAAACCTTGTGTATCTGATGTCTCTCTCTTCCAGGTTCAGGGCTTTTTGCTAAAGGAGGCACAAATGAAAGTGGTGGTACAAATGAGAAACCACTCTGGCCCATGCTGTCTAGGCACAGGACAAGTGGAAGTGTGGATGAGCCCTCAGATCAACAGATGCTCACATACATGAGTCAAATAAATGGTTGGTGCTATGAACTGTGGTGTTCTCTTTGAATTATGGTGCTGGAGGAGACTCTTGAGAGTCCCATGGACTGCAAGAAGATCAAACCTCTCCATTCTTAAGGAAACCAGCCCTGAGTGCTCACTGGAAGGACAGATCGTGAAGCTGAGGCTCCAATACTTTGGCCACCTCATGAGAAGAGAAGACTCCCTGGAAAAGACCCTGATGTTGGGAAAGATGGAAGGCACAAGGAGAAGGGGACGACAGAGGGCAAGATGGTTGGACAGTGTTCTTGTAGCAACCAGCATGAGTTTGACCAAACTGCGGGAGGCAGTGGAAGACAGGAGTGCCTGGCGTGCTCTGGTCCATGGGGTCACGAAGAGTCGGACACGACTAAACAACAACCACCTTCCAGAAGACAGAATGGGAATGATCTAGATTTCATCCTTACCCACTTAAATATGAATGCCAGTGTTAAAGCAAATAATGCTATGTTTCACTTTGATAGGTACACATCCAGCCATGGAGACCCTTTTATAAGTAAAGGAATCTGTATGTGGATTGTTGCATTTAGACATGGATTGCCCATGAAGGATTGGGACATGCCATTAAACTATAATGTAGGAAGCTGCTCTCTGCAATCTATTTGAATTCTATATTCTCTTCCTCTAAGCACATTCAGACAACCTAGAGAAAGGTGTTAACATTGTAATAAATTAATTGTTTCACCATCTTTCTATAACTGGCTGCATCACATACCCAGAATTTTCATAACCTCCAAACATTGAAGTAATTTAGTTCCTTATGCAAAACAGAGTTGCCCAGAATAGACACACTGCCTAGAATAGATAGTCTATGCTGAAAATAGTCTGGTCTGTCAAGATACTAATCCTTTCAATTGGCAATTACTCTGATTTAAAATGCATATTATTATAATCTTTGAGAAGTGTTTTGATGTCCTACACATCAGCACATATAGCAGAAGTATTTTTTTTAAAGTACAGAATTACAATTATATTGAAATTAGAGCTTCCAAAAGATAGGGATTTTTTAATCTCTCAGAAAATGTAGTACAGGCTATAGAGAGTCTATAGTTGTAAAGCCACATGCAGGTCATAGATCAAAACTATGTGGAGGTCCGCAACATGCAGAGCTTAAAGGGGGGGGGGATGTCACATTCTTTCATTTTCAGCATAAGAAATGGCCAACTTGTTCAGGGCAAATAATTGTTTGAACTGAGGATTTTATTATTAATCTCTGAAGACTGCTGAATTTAGGGTCACAGTAAGGGTTGATTAGGTACAAGGTGCACAAAGCTCTCCTCTGTCGATGCTATTGAAAGAAGCAAGTAATTTAGATTCAGAATTGGTCTTGGATTGAAGCTCACTCCATTACCGACCATTTTCAATTTCAGCTATACAATAAACATCAAGCTCAGCAAGGAAATTAGTACATTTGGTAATGCATTGGGGGAGATGGGTGGGTCTTTCACAAGATGACACTTATCACCAAAGCTTCAGTTAATGAAACCCTTGAGTGGTATCTGCGTTTGACATATTTTGACATTTTTTGAAATCACATCCAGCATTTTCTCTCTCCCACCCCCCCAGCTCCAACTGCACAATGTTCTGCTTGGGGAGGGGGGTGCTCCATCTATCTTTAAAATAAGTGCTGAAGAGCTGAAATATTATTGGGGAGGGAGGAATAAGAAGAATCTGACTGCACCAGGAGACACAGAGAGAGCAGTAGACTTTCTCAACATGTAAGGTATTTCTGGATAAAGATTATTCAGATTGAGAATGTGCCCAGATATATGTGTCTACACAATGAATTTTCAGGTATCTAACATGAATGTTTATGTTTGCTTTACAAACTAATGCAGGGGTCTTCAAACTATGGTCCGTGAGGCAGATCTGACCCACTAGACTCGTAAATCCAGCCTGCGGACCCTGCCACCCGCTCAGTCAGTCCCTGTGCACTGAGGTAAACCTGGAGTGTCAAGGTGTTTCCTTGAAAAGCACCCGCAGAGGCCTTGCCGCACGGGGACTGACTGGCAGGAGGCAGCGCTTCCGCAGCTTCCAATTGGCTGCAGGAAGCTCCCGCAGCCAATTGGAGTCCCCGCACCCAAAAGTGTAACGGGAGCACTTCGACAGGAGCACATTGTGGCATGTGGCCTTTCAATGGTAGAGCTGCTGCCGATGCACTGAGGTAAAAGCTGACGCGGCCTTTCATTGGTAGAGCCACCACCGGCACGCTGAGCCCAGGATCCCTCAGCGAGCATGGAGTTGGCCCAGAAAGGAGAGGTGCCGCCACCGCTGCTGGCTCCCAACCACAGGCAGAGCTACTTGGGCAGTGGCAGCCACTGTGCCAAGGTGAAGCAGCACAATCACCCAGGCAGAAACATGGGAGTCCATGCCGGCAACCACCGAGCCTGCCACTGCTGCTGAGCTGGGCTCCAAAGCTGCTGTGGCTGCAGCTAGCGCTGCGGCCTGGGATCCCTCAGCAAGCACAGAGCTGGCCTGGAAAGGAGAGGCACCATCACTGCAGCCAGCTCCAAATCACAGGCAGAGCTACTCGGGCAGCAGCAGAGGAGGTAGGAAAGCAGGGGAAGGGGGAGGGGCTGGGGAGAGGGGAGAGAGAAAGAAGCCCCCCTCCACTGGGATCCTCACTGCCCAGGGCTGGGGTCGACCCCCAATTGTGTCTCCTTTCAGTCTCCAGCTATGTATATAAGTATGTGTATGTGTGCACGTGTGTGTATACAGCTGTCTCTATATATTTCATATGAATGAAAATACGGCATGAGCTCTGACCATTTGCATTATTGCTGAGCCCTGGCTAGCAGTGACAAATATGCAACCGGATATTGACCATCTCATTAGCCAAAAGTAGGCCCATACTTCCCACTGAAATACAGGGGTACCTCGGGTTACAAACGCTTCGGGTTACAAACTCCACTAACCTGGAAGTAGTACCTTGGGTTGAGAACTTTGCCCGAGGATGAGAACAGAAATCGCACGGGAGGCCCCATTAGTGAAAGCGCACCTCAGGATAACAACGGTTTCGGGTTAAGAACGGACCTTCGGAACAAATTAAGTTCGTAACCCAAGTGACCACTGTACTTATAAGTTTATGTGCATAGGAATTCGTTCATATTTTTTTAATACTATAGTCCGGCCCCCAACAGTGTCTGAGGGACAGTTAACCGGCCCCCTGTTTAAAAAGTTTGAGGACCCCTGAGCTAATGTAACAGTTTATCTAGTTAATATATTATTATTAATTACACTTATAACCGGTCTTGCTCATTAAGTGAAGTGGGAGTTACAGCAGTTTTAAAACACAAGCCATATAAAGCATACTAGAAAGACATAAAACACACAATTATCCATTTAGACAGGACTATGTGCATAGCTTCTATAATCATACAGATAAATTGGTTTCTCATGTTGAACTTGTTATCTTTTTCTCCCTAGTTGTCTTTTTCAAAGTTTCTAGCCCTTATGACTTAAGTCTGAAAATATGCAGCAAAAGAACACCAATAGCTTTTCAAAAGATCACCAAAGGATCAGTGGGGGGACATGTCCACACTGCAGGGGCAACAAAGCTGCACCAATGTTCCTCAAATTGGGATGTGCATCCCAATGAAAGTTATGCTGGGCCAAAAATGTCCCCCTTTTTGCAGAGCTACTTGTCTCATGTGAAAATGTGTTGGAGAGTTTTCGGACTTTCATTGGGAGGGGATTGGAAGATGGGCCATTGGCATGATCCAGCCAGCTGTTCTTATGTTTGTATGCCCTTAATGAAAGACCAGTAAGCACTGGGAGAGAGGTTAAGAGCTTAGATTGCCACTTTTTGCATAAACATTCAAAATGTGAGGTACTACAGTTTTGATTATCATGGTGGTGATCATGATGCATCATAATGGAATAAATAATTTCTAAATTATATAGGGCAGAAACTATCTGAGGGCAAGATAACGAATAAAGAGTGAAAGGATTTTAATTTTAGTTCATCTATCTATCCAGTGCTATTTTTCTAGAAAAAGAGGTGCTGGAACTCACAATGAACGTCTCTCTGGTTCTCTTAGAATGGCAATCGCACCAACTGAGAGGTGCTGGAACTGAGTTTCCCCTACTTGGGGGAAAACCCTGTAGCCATCCATCCATCCTTTCCTTTTTATTTACCAGCAGCTGGTAAAATGAAATTTTGGTTGACACTTGTATTTAACACAAATTCTCTAGATGCCTATTTGACTGGTAAATTAAAGCCTAAGTCAGATTCCTCCACATGATCATGTAGAAAAGGATGAGTGTGAAGTGAACTTGACAGTAAACAGTATGAACCAGCAGCTATGATCACATTATCATGAACTCACAGGTACTGTAAAAAGTACAACTGTAATCACCAAGATGACACCCAGGCTGTGTACACACATTTTATTGTTTTTTCTCCATTGTTCAAACATGGTCTAGACCTATACTGCATATTTTTGCCCCTGAAAAGAGTTTATTGAGAAACTGGTTTCATTCCAAAAATAAAAGCTCGCTGTAGATTGATTCTGTATCACTCTGCAGTGCGTCCGCTTGAAAACAGATATGAGCAGTCTTGGCAATTGGTCACACCTAACCAATGTCATTGTTGGTGGGAATATGCAAGATCACAAGCACAACTTCCTTCTTCATTTACCTGGCACATGTGGAAGGAGGAAAAGGTGTGTGTGACCTAATCACAGGGAGGGTTTTCAAATGTGCATCAAGTAACTAAGTCTACCCTTGTGGATGGCAGGATCTGGAATCAATCTAGATTGAAAGTAGTGGAGTACAAGCATGAATGATTTCAAATTGAGAAAAACTACAAATGGGTCAGTGTGTATGTGGCCTCAGTGTCTACACTTCCCACTTTATACTATGTGGTTGTGCGCATGTACCAATTCTGTTAGCCATCTCTGAAATTAAAAAGAAAAACATAGCTTAACCTTTGCACTCAGTGGAAGAAGCTTGCTAATGGTACATGTTCTCATTACCAATGGTCCTTTTCCACATCCTCTTTGCCTTAAACAGACCCCTCCGTGTTGCATTGTAATTAATTTTTAAACTTGGGCCAGTTTTCAAAGCAGTTTGTAATGTAGATGAGAGATCTGCTTCAAGATAAATAATAAATGGATGCCTTTTGTTTTCATAGCATCAGTCCCACAGATGCCCAAAGTCATTGGTTATGTTCTGGCAGTCATGATATTATAGCATTAAGGCTGCAGTCCTACACATACTTACCAGGGAATAAGCCCCACTGAACACAGAGGAGCTTACTTATTTCTGTGTAAAAATGCATAGGATTGCACTATTCTATATTGTTGCTGTCTGAAGTGTTTTTTCAATTTTGATTTGTTCCTCTTGCAACATTTGGAAGAGGAGAGAAAGAAGGGAGGGGAAACACGCTGCTTTCTTCTCTATTTTAAACATAACAAGAGTGAATGAAATGACAGCATGGAATCTCATAACCTTGGAATCTCGTAACCTTGAGCACACAAAAGAAAGTTAAATATGTATAAAAATGAAAGGAGGGTAGCCAGAAACTAGCTGGGAGGGAATAAATAATTGCCTGCCTAAAACTAGTTCTGACTAGTTCATGACCCAAGCACACTACTGTCGGCTCTCAGATCACTTTAAATGCTCATTGTGGCCGCTAGGATGCAAGACCAGATTTTTAAAAAGAGGTCTGTGTGGATGAGGCAGAAGATTTAAAGTTCACTCATTCTAAGGGATTTGATATTTACTCTTTAGCTCCCATGAAAGCCGAGGGAAATTATTATAGATTCATATATTTCAAAATCCCACACAGCTCTATTATTGTTCACTTTTTCTTTAGTTTGCCCTATTCAGAAGAGAGAGAGAACAATTAAAACAAAAATACAAAGCGACCTAAATAGGCCATTTCTGAACTTGACTGGTCCTACTGAGATAACACTTACCGCTTGAGTTCCAAGCCGGGTGGTCCCTCCCAAAGATATTTCCCCCGTTACATGTGGGAGGTCATCTTGAAGATTTCAGGAATGGGAACTGCATTGCAGAGGATACCTCCTCCTGAAGAGTTGCATTGTGCTGAATGGCATTTTTTTATTTAAAACCTTGCCCTCACATGACACTGCTCTGTGCATTTTCTGTGATTCCTTCAGGCAAGGTTTAAGGTGCTGGAGCAAGAACCCTGTGTATGTCTGCTCTTGTGAAGGCTCAGAGAAGAAATAATAGACGCTGGATATCTTCTAAACCAAAAATAAATCCGATATCACAAAAGGAGTTAATACTTCTTTCTTTCTTTCTTTCTTTCTTTCTTTCTTTCTTTCTTTCTTTCTTTCTTTCTTTCTTTCTTTCTCTCTCTCTTTCTCTCTTTCTCTCTTTCTCAATGCAATTTCCCACAACCGAACAGTCATGTTATCCCACATGCTACTCAGTTTTATATTAAGAATGCTTTGTGAATTTAACAGAATTTTCATTTTCCCCCCAGTAGCAGTTGGTGAAGGAGGGTACAGTATCTTGTGATATTGGTATCATACACACCAAATAATAAATGTGAGCAATCAATTGATTTTTCAGATTAATTAAATAATCTTAGTTTGGATACACATTTTAATCACAACATTTCAATTTCTACCAAAAGTTTTATTCCACAAATAAGTCTTTTTCCAATGCTTCTTAGACAATTCTGCAAATTGGTAGAGTAAAAGCACACAGATCCCACCAGGCTCCCGTCTGGTCCAGGGTGGAAACATGAAGCTCTACTACTTACCCCTACTACTACGCTCCCCTGGATGAGGAGGGAAAGAGATATAAAATTTGGGTGTCATTTGCATACTGGTGGCACCTTAGACCAAATCTCTGAATGACCTCAAGCTTCAGGAAGATGCTCAACAACATGAAATAAAGAATAATTAAGTGTGGCTCCCCAAAACATTATTGTTAAGGGGTCAGTTAATGGTTCCTCAGCACTATTTTCTGGTATCAGCCCTGCTCCACCAAGTAGGAGCGGAATCAGAGTTAAAAGCAGCAGAAGAAGAAGAATTTGAATTTGATATCCCGCCTTTCACTCCCCTTCAGGAGTCTCAAAGCGGCTAACAATCTCCTTTCCCTTCCTCCCCCACAACAAACACTCTGTGAGGTGAGTGGGGCTGGGAGACTTCAAAGACGTCTGACTGGCCCAAGGTCACCCAGCAGCTGCAAGTGGAGGAGCGGAGACGCGAACCCAGTTCCCCAGATTACGTGACTACTGCTCTTAACCACTACACCACACTTAATTAGATGGCTTTCCACAGGGTTAGGTTTGGGAACAGTAGGTTTATTAATGTCAGACAGGGCCTTTTCTGTTTTGGAACCCCAGTTATGGAATTCTGTTTCTCTGGAGGCGCAGTAGTAGATAGGTAGCCGTGTTGGTCTGCCATAGTCAAAATAAAAAAATCCTTCCAGTAGCACCTTAAAGACCAACTAAGTTAGTTCTTGGTATGAGCTTTCGTGTGCATGCACACTTCTTCAGATACCTGGAGGCGCAGTTATCATTTCCAGTGAGCCAGTGTGGTGTAGTGGTTAAGAGCGGTAGTCACGTAATCTGGGTAACCGGGTTCGCGTCTCCGCTCCTCCACATGCAGCTGCTGGGTGACCTTGGGCCAGTCACACTTCTTTGAAGTCTCTCAGCCCCACTCACCTCACAGAGTGTTTGTTGTGGGGGAGGAAGGGAAAGGAGATTGTTAGCCGCTTTGAGACTCCTGAAGGGGAGTGAAAGGCGGGATATCAAATCCAAACTCCTCCTCCTCCTCTTCTTCTTCTTCTTCTTCTTCTTCTTCTTCAGTGAGAGCTTTCTAATGTCAACTGAAGAAGCATCTTTTTCTTTGGGCCTTTGGGAATTAAGTGATATGAAAAGCCCAATAATTATTCTGTTTTCTGGTGCATTAATATTGCAATGATTACAATGTTGTTTTTACTTCTAGGGTTCTAGTATTATATAATTTCATCATTGCTTGATGCATTTGATTTGACTATTTTGTAAACTGCTTTGGGATCCTTCAGGATAAAGAGCAGTTTAAAAATGATTGATGATAATGGTGAGAGGATGGGGGGAACACTTGGCTCTGCTTCTTGCTCCACCTGTAGTGATACTACATTTGTTTAGAAATACTCCCGTTAGAGGCCACTAGTCAATAATATTAAATAAATGGTAATTTGAAGACATGCTGGTCACACTGAGACTGTTTGAACAGATGTAGGCTTAGACAGCTAAATAAATTGTTGGAGCACTCTACAGTTGTGTTTTAAGCCAGTACTCATTCTTGTTGTCTACATTATGGTCCCTGAAATATTACAGTATTAACGGCTATGGATTCAATTATAAGGGAGGCAAGGAGGGTATAGCTGAAAGAACCTCCTCACCATCCCATCTGCCATTAAAGTTATTACTGTTGAAGCAAACATATACATGAATGGGGCAGGCTTGTTTTCTCTGCTTCGCAGACTAAGGATGATGACTGGCACTGGGGAGGAGACGAGAACCCTCCCCCACCCACTGAAAAATTGATGGGCCTCTAGCTACAACCTCCTATAAAAGTATGCAAGTAGTAAATATGTCTTTCCAAGTTCTTCTTTGTTTTCTTCTAGTTAAATTAATCTTAGCTGGGCTTTGAGAATCTGTACTCTCCATTCCATATATGTGAAATTTTGTTACTGCTGTGCCTCTGAAAGTAGCCAGGGAGGGATTAAAAAATTACACCCTAATTACAAGTATCTGCTCATTGCTCACATGTTGGTGTGGATAAATTAGTGTAATTAGCTTTCTAGTTGAAACCAATGCTCAATGCATATACAGTAGAAAGGGAAATAAGACTGCAAGGCTAAGGAACTTTATTATTAAAGCTAGTGATGTTTCTCCATTTCACAGCTTCAGTAAATCGAGATACCTTTGCATTATTTCCTGACATTCCAATATTTCCATTTATGCTATAATTTTTCCATTCACTAAATTAGGCTGAAAAACAAACCCACTTTGCATTGAGCTTGGAGAGTTGGGCAGCCATGCTGAGCTTCCCTATGCCATAATGGAACTTCTTGTTCTGCCCACCAGCCAGGTAGACAGGAAGCACGCCACTAATGGAAGCCTACAAAATCCCCCAAACTTGGTGCTCCCAGGTCGGAAAAGGGCTGAGCCTGTCCAGAATCCACTGGCTTCTGAGCTAGCTTCTCTAACATTTCAGGCTGAGAGAGCAGTTTGCCTGTCTTTTACCCAGGTAGTATGAGCAGCAGGGCTGCAAATAAAAAAGCAGCCTTGCTGACCTGTTGTGTTCTCCATTACCCAGGACGGGTTTGCATTGCTTCATGGAGAACCTTTACTGTAGGAGCAGTGGCAAACATGTAGTTCCTTTGAGTAAGTCGTGCTCATGAATGAGTGAGGTACCTTGCCAAGTTAGGGACTGTGAATCCAGAGTCACACATGGTTCTTCCCGTGTAGAACCATATATGTGATAAAGATTAGGATGAGAATCACATGACCTGCTCCAGAAGGTCCCAGCATCCATGCATTAGACGTAACACTGGAATTGAGGTCTAAGCCTGCAAAGTTCAGTGTGTGCAGGTCTTTAGTCCAAGATGGATGGATATATTGTCTTGGCTCTCTCTAATGGACACAGTACTTGGCCTCTAGCCTTGATTATTCCTGAAGGCTTTATTCCAAAAATCACTAAACAGCTTAAACCTAGAACACATCACAGTTTACATGGTTCAAGAATTCAAAGAAGAGCTCAAAGTTACATGGCTAGCTGCAAGCTAAGATGCTATTTCAACACTTGACAGGGGTGGGCACAGTCATTTGTGTGTTTTGGTCCCATCAACAGGTTGGGAATGCAAGCAGCCACTCCTGTGAGTACGCTGGCTCTCTTCATGCTAGAACATCCTTAGAGACAGAGGCAGGGTATGCCCAAGCAGCTCAGAGTCTGATCCACCCCCAGGTGCTTCCTGAGTTGCCAATAAAATAATCTGGATGCTGTAGCTAGGAGTACCTTCAATCTAACTTTGGTCACATGCTGAGCATCATCCTGGAGAAAGCAGATTTGGCCATTGTTATACCTGCCTCCCTCACACTCACTATTAGTGTAAAATGCAATGGCCAGAATGTCTTCTGGTGTCTGCAATTCAGCTCGTATTACGCTGATCCTGTTTTATCTCCACTTTCTCTGGGCCCAATTGAAGGGAACATGCCTCTTCTATAACATATCCTCATCTATTAGTCTCTCACCTCCCACACCACCCCTGCCCTGTCATTTTAATTTGTAGTAAAAGCCTTCACTTTTCAATTTTGTACAGCACATAGAGCCCTGTTAGAGCTACATAAATTTTAAGCAGCAGCAGCAGCAGCAGCAATAATAATAATAATAATAATAATAATAATAATAATAATAATAATTTATTATTTATACCCCGCCCATCTGGCTGGGCCTCCCCAGCCACTCTGGGCGGCTTCCATAGAAACCAAAAATACACTAAAATATCACACGTTAAAAACTTCCCTGAACAGGGCTGCCTTAAGATGTCTTCTGAATGTCTGCAGCAGGGTTTCCAGAGCTCATTCAAAAACCTCAGTCAGATTCTATCATTTGGAAAATAAGTCTTTTTCTAGGCTTGTTCAGCCTTGGTCTCTCTTCATGTAAATTAGCTAACTATATCCAAAATTTAAACAAATAGAAATATACTATTACTGAAAAAATATCAGGCATGTGTGCATTCAGATTTCTCTAACCATATATGTATCTACATATCAGAGTAAAGTGGAAACAAACAAAATATAGTGCTTCAAACAGGTGGACCCTCCCCAGCTTCCCCCCTCCCCAGTAGAGGCAGGATTCCTAATTATTCTTATGCTGTTGAAATTATTTTAATTTTGCATCTCAGCAGATCCACATTTGTATGCTGAAAACAGGTGTTCATCAAAAGGAGATGATAAAGAGATGCCGCAGTCAAGGCTTGGAACCTCGCCGGCATGGTGTGATGACAGATAAATTAGAAAAAATATCCTGCTCAACATCTCCCTTCTTCAGAAGGAGATTACACCTTTTTAAAAAGGCAAAACATGCAGTTCAATTACTTATTGTCTTGGCATGTGGTTGTGATGAAAGAGGCAGTCTTAAACATCAATAGAGCTAAACTAACATCCCCAGATGGGCTTCAGAAGAGGGAAACCTAAAGCAAGATCCACCTGCACATGAAGCAATGTTTTGTTGCCAATGCTTTTTTTAAAGGGTAGAAATGTTTCTTCATCCTCCCATTTACAGTGCCCCTTCATCTAAAATGACCATTTCACAGGGAACTTAGGGTGGGAATCCTTAGCAGACAAAAGAGGAATAAGTGTTCCCACCTCCAGCATTAGAGCTTTCGTTCCTTAATGCTTCTATTACAGAGGCATTTGTACATGTGCATAAGAAAAAAAGAAACTGAGCATGCAAGTTTTCAATGCATCTATAATGAAGTCAGTGGCCCCAATTCAACAGCTGCAAGGCACTGCTGGGGACAGAGAGCTTTGATGCACATTGAGAGCAGAGTGTTCCAAGTCATCGAAGAACATAAGAGGCAAACTGACTCATGTAGATCTCTGTGTGTAAACTGTCCTGCAAAATTGTAATTAATGACCAATTATTTGGTCATCAGTAACAATTTCCTAAACTAACTTATCTTTCCTTAAATATTGGTATGACTTCAAAACTTGAGAACTTTATTTTAAAAAGCATGGCCTGGTTGGGATAGGAAAGGAAAAGAAAAAATGAGAAGCCATAGCAAGGTCAGGAGTTCTCGACTCACTGGTCTTTCACGCCAAGTAAGGAACCTTATAAGCAACAGCAGAGTTGTTATAGATCAGGGTCAGCACAACAGGTTTTACTGGCTGAAGAGCAGCAGCAAATGCCATTCCCCCAGCCCTGACTAGTTCCTTCCGTCAGTCAGGGTGCACAGCACCCATGGTTTGTCAAGTTATATTGGCACCTAAGACAGGAAAGCCCACAAGTACCATTCCCCCTCCCTCACAGTAAAAAATATAATCTACTAGATATTTTGGGAAACATTTGGTCAATTTGTTCTGTGTGTGTTCACACGCCTCTCGAGTTATCATCGCCAACCTCAGCACAAGGTTTCCTGAAGTGTGAAAAATGCAAAAGTGAAAGAATCTAAAGGAGACAAATAGTGAGGGAGGTGCTACTACGCCAGGAGTTCATAGAATCATAGAACTGTAGAGTTGGGAGGGCCCCCGGGGGCGATCTAGTCCAACCTGCTGCAATGCAGTAATCTCAACAGGGTCTCCCATCCAAATTGAAACCATACCAGACCCTGCTTAGCTTTGCAAACGTGCTATCACTTTTATTGCTGCAGCAGTTTTATTGCTGTATTGCCTTTTCGAGCCTGACGCTCTGTTACTAGTGCTGCACCCCATTTGTTCAATTTATATGCCCAACTCAACATAACTCACAATGATTCTGTAAGGTGGATTCAGCTAATAATTCCTGCTTGTGGAAGTCCATACAAGGATTTCCTAGGGCATTTTCTTCCTCTCCTCTCTCTGCACTCCTAAATAATAATAATAATAATAATAATAATAATAATAATAATAATAATAATTTGCTCAGTGATGTCAGAAGAGCCTCCAGAACAGTGTGGGGGAGAGGAGAGCGGAGGATCATTCTGTCTAGTTAACTGAAATGCTTGTGCTGACAGAGCGATTTCCATAGCACTGCACAAAATTCTTCCTTAAGTGTCAAACTACACAAGGCATCGCACAGTGTATGTGATTCTCCTATTCTTTTATGTATTTATGTATTTATTTAAATGCATTTCTAAACCACTTAATATTTAAAATAGCTAAGTAGTGTACAAAAATCCAAACATAAAAATGGTAAAGCAGTGTCATAAAGGCAGAGATAAAAACAGAAATCTGGGGAGTAAGTCCCACTGAACTTAACTGAGTATTGAGCAGGAGTGTATAGGTTAGCATTGCCTGTCAACAACACCTAAAAAGCAAACTTTAAAAAGCTGGCCAGAATCCCCCCCCCCAAATACGCCTTTACAGCTTGGTTTAATAAACATATGGCAAATGACTTTGTAATATCATTTGACCACAGTACATTCTAATTTCTTGTATCTAATAGCTGTGCATACTTTTCAGCATTTCTAGCAGTTTAACAAGGAAACCAAGTTTGAATTGCAGAATTCAGAATTCTTGTTTAAATGATCAAATTACAGGTTGTAATTACAAATTAGTTTCATGTCAGGATTGACATAAACAAGAAAAAGGTTAGGTTAAAGTATATATCTTCATCAGGTTTTTTTCTGCATTTGGGCTCGTTATTATTGCAGATTTTGTTTGAATCTATGTCATTCAGTAATTCAGTTTCAGTTATGTTTCCTCCTCTTGTTCACTGTGAGGGCAAATGCGCACTGGCAAGGAAATTATCTCATTATAAAATGGGGGGAAAGGTAGCTTCAGTTTAAAGAAATGTCTCTTTGTACAAAAGGCTTTGATACAAAAGTATCAAGTGTACATTACATGTGGCAATACTTCTGCCAAAATATGGCCCCTGTGGCTATTTTATTTAAAAATAAAATAAGAAAAATACATTGGGGCAGAAAATACTAGGAAAATATTGGAAATGTTTTGATTTGTTTGTGGAGATCATCCAAGAGAGGTGCATGAATTTCTAAGTACTCTTTTTCTGTCCTCTGTTCCAAAATGGTCAGCCATTACTACAGAAGCACTGGGCTAACTACAATTCCAGTGAGGATTTCATACCAGCAGAAAACAAACAACACAGAGACCATAATCCAGCACAAAAATAGGCAACCAAGCTATTAAGGCTATATTTGGAAAGGGTCAAGTCCAGCACAGCAATAGAGCACCTGCCTTGCATGTGAAAGGTCTTGGATTCAATCCCTAGCATCTCTGGGGATTGGAAACGTCCCGTCTGAAATCTTTGGTAAGTAAGTGTCGTGTAGACAATACTGAGTTGGAAGGCCAATGGTAGACAAACTATTGCTATCCGTCTGGCTTGAGAAACAACAGAGTGTGCATCTGGGAGTGAAGTCAAACTGCTGTATTAGCAGCACCCTGGGGAACAAGCCTGGGCAGTGTGCATGGAGGTCCAGGATTGCCCCAGGTGACAAGACCCCCCCCCCTCTTGGCGTCGCAGTCCAAAGGAAAGCAGAGCAATATGTTTGGCATCAGCTTGGATGCAGGAGCTGTTAGAAGGAGGCGTATAAGGTACCATCCAACAATCTTAGGGACTCCCAGATTTGTGTAGGGTTTACTCCTTAGCCTTTTCTTCTCCCAAAGATATCTCACAAGGCAGCAAAGGCTTCAGATCACAGTATTCCTTCTCCTAGATGGGCTACCTTCCCAGGTTGACAAGGCCCATCTCTCCCTCACTTCCCTCTACAGCACATGCAGAAACCACTTTCTCAATCGTTGGATCCACTAAATGCACCAATGGTCTGATATAGTGTAAGGCAACATGTTTATATGTTCCTAAGGCAGGATCATGTCCTCAGCCTCCCACAGTGAGTTCAGGTCATGGTGAAACTTTATAAATCTTTTTTCTACCTTGAGAATATATCATTATTATTGATTTTTAATTTTTGTATCAGAATGAGAACAGGTAAAATCCTTAATTCTTCTGGCATTAGTAATGGCCTTTAAAAAATTCTGAAAAGTATTATATTAAAACACAGCTGCAACTGGGGAGCCTGCAGCCACCAAAAGCAGCAGGCAAAAACAAAATGTGTTAGTTCCAGCAAGTTAAGCTATGAAGGTGCACCTAATGATTTTATGATCACCATCCTGTATCAACGGAAGTATATATATTGCACAGTCATGCAATGCAATTACACCAACAAATTCTGGGTACTCTTGTCCAAAGCATTTGATGGACTGATATAATTATGTTTGTAGTGTAATGCTGATTTTTTTATTTAATTGATTTATTATAGTATAATATTTATTGCTAACCCCTGACTCTCCAGATGTTGCTATACTTACACTGTAACATCCACCATCCCTGACTATTGGCCATGCTGACTGGGACTGGTGGAAATTGTAGTCCAACAACTTCTAAAGAGCCACACATTAGTCACCCCTGCCCTGTAACCATGTTATCTGAGTGACAAGCAAATAAAAATGCTTGTTAAAACCATACAATATAAACAAATAAACACTAAAAACAATGTTCAGTAGCAAGTTAAATAGTCCATTACACAGAAAGGGGGTAAGAAAAATGAAAGGATGGCCAATTGAAAAAAGCTAGGATGAACTGAAGAGAAAGGTTAAATGCCGAGACTAGGCAATAGTTATTAAAGTCTAAAAGGTCAAATGCCATTTTCTAAGAGTGGCATTGACCACCCCTGTGACCCATATACTCAATCCATCTCAGGCAGCTTTAATTAGCCATGAAGAGCACAGATCAAGGACACATGTGTAGGTTGCACACCTTCAAGTTGCCTGCCTACATCCAAGTGCAGAACAAGTGGCAAACTATCCCTAATAAATGGACCAGTGGTAGCTGTAATCACCTTTGATTCTGCTGCTACTACTACAGCATCCAGATTGGCATGGATTTGAGTAGTTTTATCTGCAAAATCTATTGCAAATTGGCCACAGTGGGCTATTGAGTGCTTGGTGGGGAAGAACTGCAGTGAGGGATGGGGAAGCAATTCAATTCACTTGCTGAAACAATATGTGAACTGAAAGACATAATTTGAATTTCACATTTAGCAATTAAACTTTCCATCCTAGTACATGTACTAAATGCATATACTGGGGGCAAAATATGCATAACAATTTATATATTACTGAAAATACCATGCAAAATAGGGACGCGGGTGGCACTGTGGGTTAAACCACAGAGCCTAGGACTTGCCAATCAGAAGGTCAGCGGTTTGAATCCCCGCGACGTTGCTCTGTCCCAGCTCCTGTCAACCTAGCAGTTCGAAAGCACGTCAAAGTGCAAGTAGATAAATAGATACCGCTCCGGCGGGAAGGTAAACAGCGTTTCCGTGTGCTGCTCTGGTTCGCCAGAAGCGGCTTAGTCATGCTAGCCACATGACCCAGAAGCTGTACTCCCTCAGCCAATAAAGTGAGATGAGTGCCGCAACCGCAGAGTCGGTCACAACTAGACCTAATGGTCAGGGGTCCCTTTACCTTTACCTACCATGCAAAATGCATTATATTAGGCAAAGGGCCTTGCAAAAATGTGTATACTAGACAAAATAGCATACAAGAACGTGTAGATTATGATAAATTTGCACTAAAATGCCAACTAATTTACATGAGGACTTTTAAAAACAAAAATCACAAACTAATGAGGGAATGTGGAGAACTGAACTAAAGACTGGAAAAAAAGAGAAATGGGGGAAACTGAAATTGAAGGCACACCTATCCCTAACTGAAGATCAGTAGCAGAACATCTGTCTTGCATGCAAAAGGTTCAAGGTTCAGGCTTTGGTAGGAGTGGAAAAAGCTTCTGCCTGAAACCCTGGAGAGCTGCTTGAGTTAGCATACCTGAGCCAGGGGGATCGCTGGTCTGACTCAGCATAAGGCAGCTTACTAGTTTCAGAACACATTGCATTCCTTACCACTCAAAAAAGCTCTGCTGCCTAACATTGTGGCACATGTAAAAGTGGCAGAAAAATGTGCCTCCGTCACTCCCCCACACACATAATAGGTCCTCAAATGACAAATCAAAATGGGGAAAAAAGAAAGAGAAAAAAGGAAATGTGACTGTAAGTATATAGGATCAAAGCATGAGGAGGGCTAGGTAGGAATACTCCTCCCAGAAGTTTTATGTTTGCTTTTTTATTTTCAGGAAGCTTTTACATAGAGGAATATTTTTTAAAAGGTATGTTGTATCTGTGGGATAACCAGTCTCATATAGACTATAAAATCATAGACTTGTAGAGTAACCACAAGGGTCATCTAGTCCCACCCCCTGCAATTGATGAATCTTCTGCTCAACATGGGGCTAGAACCCATGACTCCGAGGTTAAGAGCCTCATGCTCTACTGACTGAGCTGCTTCAGTCTAATTAATGCATGAAGGGGTCATAGGCGCCGACTCCATGGGGCCTGAGGGGGCCCGAGCCCCCTCAAAAATTCATTTGGGGGGGCTCTGCCCCCCCCAATAATTTAAGAAAACTATTAGGCACCTTGCCAAAAACCGCACAGGGGACTCCGGCGCGCGCCTCCCAAAGTGACCGGGAGCTCCTGAGAAGGGGCAGGCAGGTCGGTCAGTCAGAGGAAGACCCCCAGCGGCGGGACTTTAGAAAGGAATGGAGCCGCGGGGCCGAGGAACGGCGTATTCATCGCCGGCGAGGGACCAGGGTGAGGGGAGAATGGAGGGGACGGGAGTTCCCGCCGCCGGAGCGGGGCTTTTTTTCTGGGTTCGGCTAAGGTGACGTTGGTAGGAGGGGGTGGCCGCCTCCCGGCGCGAAGCCTGGGGAGGGCAGGCCGGTTCTTGCATGCAAAAGCACCACTGCCATCCTGCCGCCAGTATGGACCCCGGTATGGCCCCCCCCAATATTTTTTATAAGTCGGCGCCCCTGGAAGGGGTTAATACCATAGATTAAGTTGTCATGTCAAGCTTAGCCTAGGTCATTTCCCCTCACCTTTGGAAGAAGTGTGTAATCAAGGCTATTGGTCCCCGTCCCCCGGTCTACCTGAGAAGTTCAGTGTGTAAAGAGGTTTGAACTCCGTCTTAACTGTGTGGCTCTCACAACCCACTCTTGAGTTACTATACTCATAATTTAGGAACTTTTGCCAATTTTACAGCCTGAAGCACATAAATCTGACCTTTGGAGAGTTTGCAAGTAAGCAGTTTTTTAACTAACCAAACAGGTGGTCTTTTCCTATGTTTGGAGAAGTGGGAAACTTTGAAAAGAAATATTTTAACATTTTGGAACTCACTCAAAAGGGCATATTTTAAAGGTCTAACAGCTTACGTTTTTGCTGCATATTTTGTGACTTTAAATCTCTGCTGGGGTTCTCTCACCAAAGAGTACTTGCCCCAAACTTGATCTTGGCACCCACAAATTCTCCTTTCTCTCCCTTTCTTCCTGAACTAACACTACTCGCCTCTAGCTATGGTAACCACATTCTGCTACATATGAAGTCAAGGCCTAATAGAAAGCAAAAGCCACACCCTGCATTAAATAATTAAGACCCAGTATCCAACCTTTTGTAAGGCTCTTCCTTTTCCTGTTGACTTACCAAGGTTGGCTTTGCAAGGTTATAGAAGGAAAAGAAAATGCTTGAAAAAAATATGTGTTAATATTAGGTACATATTCAGTCCACACCAGTTACTTTTTCACATAGAAAAACTGTCGCTGGATCTGTTAAATATGTGATGTTCCTGCCCTCAAGGTCTTCTTTTCCACCAAGACCTCCAGTCCCATCTCCTCCCCCTGATGTTAACAGGGATTCTCAGATAACACCTGCTAAGATAGAAGCAGAGGCAGTTTGAGGGTAGCATGAGAATTTCAGGGGGCGCTGCAACAGTGCTTTAGAACAGATTACAAGAGGTGGAGGCACATACAGCACCGCTGAAATTTAAGAACCCAACGTTTGCCACTGATGAGAGACTGAAGCCTGTAGATACACAGAAGACTTCACATTTATCTTGCTATTCTGCGTAGTTGCTAGAAGCCAATAAAGCAGACTATTGCTACAAAAGTAGTTGCCAAGCATATCAATCAAGCAGAAAATGAAAACCAGTCAATGTTTCCTCCCTAAACACTTGTGTACATGTCAGAGTCATGGAACACTGAGAGAATATGAACCCATTTTAAATAACACAAATGGAACTGCTAATCAGTAAATTCACGTTAATTGAAAAACTACAGTCACCTGAGAACCAATTTACAAAACCTGTTGTACTGTCAAATCCTGTGATAAGATATAGGGTAGCATGCACCAGGCCGAGCACTGTTCAGCAAACAGCTTCTGACTCACAAAATAAGCAAGCATATTATCAACTAATTTGAAGTTGAAATACTACCACCTAGATCTGTTATTGGAATAAAGTGATTGAGAGTCATCCATTTAAAACTAATAGGCAAACAGATCCTAGCTCTCCTAATTTGTTAAGGCTGAGAACACTGTTTCCTTGCATTATTCTTGCTCAGTGCGTAACAAAAAAATAAACACAGTATTTTCCACAAGTTGATGTAAAGCAATATTTTTGCATGCCTGGTTACTCTGATAAAGCCCAACCACTGTCACTACCCATTCACCGGAATTTTTATTTCTGGGGAAAAAATAGTTTTTCTCATGCTATAATCTTTATTGAAATGAGCACTGTGCTTTTAAAAATAGTAATAGAGCTTTCTCCATAACATTCATTAGTAAAGTCCTGCAAGATTCATGACATTTTGCAAGGAAGTTAACAGCAGCAGTACTGTTACAGGATCAGCATTCAGGGACCCTCAGCAGGGTAGAATAAGCTTATGCATCTTCCACTTTCCCAGCAGGAAGCCATGGCTGCAACAAAGGGGCCAAATTCCAAATACCAGTGCTAACAATCACAGTATAAAACTTAAAATGAAATCTTCCTCCCTAAAATGTTCAAGAAAAAATGGTGCCAGACATATTTTAATGCAATTTTATTTTATTGCACTTAGCACCAATTTCAGGTAATTTTAGTAATACTATGCAGATGCATTTGTCAATGTGGTTACCAGACCATATATTTCTTCCTCCACTGTGTGTGGGATTTTAGAGTGACCAAACCACACCCGTGACTCATTTTTGCTACACTAATAGCTTAGAATTTCTTTGGCTGGTACAGTCAACACCACTAAAATTGATCTTACCACTCTCATAGTAAGTCGTCTACCTACGAGCACAGATTATGGATAAAGATAACAGGTAAATATTATAGGTAATCTTAGAGGAGGGAAGTGAGTGGTGCTGTGGTCTAAACCACTGGGCTTCTTGAGCTTGCTGATCAGAAGGTCGGCAGTTCGAATTCGCGTGACAGGGTGAGCTCCCGTTGCTCTGTCCCAGCTTCTGCCAACCTAGCAGTTCGAAAGCATACCAGTGCACATAGATAAATAGGTACCACTGCAACAGGAAGGTAAACAGCATTTCCGTGCGCTCTGGCACTCATCATGGTGTTCTGTTGTGCCAAAAGCATTTTAGTCATGCTGGCCACAGGACCCAGAAAGCTGTCTGCGGACAAACGCTGGCTCCTTTGGCCTGAACTGAGATGAGCGCCGCACCCCATAGCCATCTTTGACTGAACTTATCTGTCCAGGGATCATTTACCGTTACCATTTACCTTACATATTATAGACTACATATCAAGTACATACATATCAAGTATAATTCTGCATTTGTTTCCTGCTTGGCAGGGGGTTGGACTCGATGGCCCTTGTGGTCTCTTCCAACTCTTTGATTCTATGATTCTACTGGTAGACTTCCAGGCACAATTCAAAGTACTAGCTTTAAAAGTATATCATAATGACACATACTTTGCTAGCTAAGAACATAACAGAAGCACTATTAGATCAGACCAATGGTCCATCTGGTCCAGCATTATGATCTCACATTTGCAACCAGATACCTATGGGAAGCCTGCAAGCATAACAGGCGTGCACTCTCCTAATTTGTACTCCCTAGCAAATGATATTGAGAAGCATACCACCTCTGCTACTGGAGATAGTTATTTTTCGTTCCCGCAGCCCTAAAACTATATAAGGCCAAAATGTTGGCACAGCTCCTTTATGGATCCTTCTTGGGCCCGCTACCCTCTTCCTTCACTCCCCTTGAGAGAGTTCAATCCAAACTCCTCAGAGCCCTCCTACAAGTCTTCAGATGCGTTGCAAATGCATGGGTCAGATTAGAAACAGGGATGATGAAAGTAGAGGCTTATATTAGTTTAACATCAATCTATAAATGGCTGACGCTGAAACTGCTCCCCTGAGGAATAGTCCCGGTGATTCTATGCGACCGGTTCAAGTCTGGCTGGCAGACAGCAGTTCTGAATACTCTCCAGAAATTGGGCTTTGCTCCTCAAGCCCTTCTAAACTTGGCCCTGGGCCAAGCGAGATCTGTGGTCAGGCAAAGAATCATAGACACAGAGAGACTGAACCCCCGATTATATAATCATAGAAAATGAGAGGTATGTTGCGGCCCCGGCAGCATACCTCTATTTTCTCTTATCAATAAACATAAGAAGGGCCTTTACTCTAGCCAGAAGCTCGGCCTTGCCCTCACTGGTTCTGGAAGGAGGATTTGGAAAAGTCCCGTATGCTCAGAGACTTTGTGCCTGCCCATTAGGGGAAATAGGAGGCCCCAAACATTTGTTTTTCAGATGCCCCTTTTATGACGAGGTACGCAGAGATACCATTGACCCCCAGCTGGTGAGGCTTGCAGACCTTCCGCATAAGTCTAAACTCAATGTTCTCCTCTTAGGCAAAGACCAAAAGACGACCTAGATGGTCGCCAGATTCTGCACACAGATTTGCAGGCGCAGACCACCCCCCCCCCCCGAAACAAATTAGTTGGTTAGGAAAACAGTCGAAGTCAGCCTCCAGGGTGTCAGGGCCAATTTGTAGCCCATATTTTTAGGTCCTTATGTGTATATGCACTCATCTTAGATTTTAATCTTTAAGCTGTTGTTGTACACTGTTTTACATGTATATTTTATTCTTGTGAAAGCTGTCCCAGTTGTGCTTTTCGAGCTGGTCTCTGACCGTAATAAATTATTATGGACTTACTGGAGATAGTTACCAGCCATCATGGCTAACAGCCTCACTTTTGACCTTCAGGCATCTTTTGATGACCTTTTTATGCTGCCAGGACTCTGCAACATTTTAAATTGATTAGCCTTGATGGATAGGTGTATTATTTTAGTGTTTTACATTTTTTTGTTGCATAGCACCCTAGAAATACTTTTTAAAATAAATAAATAGCCTTATTATTCATAAATTTAGCTAATTCCCTTTAAAAGACAACCTTGATGGCTATTACTACATTTTTTGATGTGGTGGTATAGTAGTGAATGCCAAGGTTTCCATGCACTGTGTGTAGAAGTATTTCATTTTGTCTGTCCTGTATTTTCACACATACAGCTTCATTGGATGATACTGTCTTCTACTATGGGAAAAGGATAAATACCTGTCTCTCTCTCTCTCTCTCTCTCTCTCTCTCCCTCTCTCCCTCTCTCCCCCCCCCCCCATTTCTCAGCATCCTGCATAAATTTATACACCTATAATGCCCCTGCTCATCTTTTTTTTCTAAACCAGAAAGCACCAAACCTTTCCTCATTATCATTTTTGTTGTCGTTTTCTAAACCTTTTCTAGATTTACAGTATCCTTTTAGGAGTGCAGCCAGCAAAACAGTACACAGTATTCCAACTACAGTCACACATTATTTGCATAATGGCATTATGATATTGGCAGTTTTATTTTCAGACTCTTTCCTACTGATCCCCAACATGGAATTCAGCAGTCACACTGTCAACATTTTCATTAAGCTATCTGTCATGACCCCAATATCTCTTTTCTGGTCATTCACCACCAGTTCAGATCCTATAAGTGTATATGCAGTGCTAGGATTTATTTTATTTTATTTTACCTATTGTGCATTACTTTACTCTTGCTTACGCTGGATTCCATTTCTCATTTTAATGCCCATTCACTCACAGTCCTTTTCTTGCCCTTTCTTGGTCTTACCACCCTGAAGAATTTGGTTTCATCAGCAAACTCAGCCACCTCACTGCTCCCCCAGAACTCCACATCATTTATGAACCAATTAAAAAACTCAGGTCCCAATACTGATCCTTGGAAGGATCTCCTTCTTCATCCTACCTCTGCAACAACTGATCTTTCATTCCCACTTTCTGTTTTGTTTTTTAACCAGTTACAGATTCATGAGATTCCCTGTCCTCTTATTCCATGACTAGCTACAGTTACTCAGGTGTCTTTGGTAACAGGCTTTATGGAAAGCTTTCTCTAAGTCTAAGTACAATGTCTACTGAATCACCCTTATCAGAGGGGCATTATAGGTGTATAAATTTATGCAGGATGCAGATCCCTGTGCCTGAACTAACTTCTCAGGAAGATAGTCTGAGAAACTGGGGCAAGTAGTGGCAATAGCCTTATTGATAAACAAACAAACAAACAAACAAACAAACAAACAAACCTATAACTTGTCTTTAAGATCTACCTTCATACTTTAGGACTAGAATGTGGTCAATGTAACACCAGTTTGTTTGTTTTTTAAAGGGATCCCATGAAGAGCTAGGAAACTACAGGCCAGGTAGCTTAACATGTGTCCTAAGGAAACTGGTGGAAAGCATTATTATAGATAGAATTACTAAGCATATAGAAGTGTTACTGAAGAAGAACCAGCATGGCTTCTGCAAGGTCAATCCTCTCTCACTAACCTTTTAATTTAGAGTTATTTGAGAGTGTAAATTAGTTCAGGCACAGGGATCTGCAATACATCTTCTGTACTGAAGACAGAGGCAAACAATTCATTCAGGTTCTCTGCAATCTCCTCACTTTCTTGGGGGGGCGAGATCTTGGCATGACATCATGCTAGATCATGATACCCAAAATGGCTGCTGTGCTCTCATGGGGGAAAACAGAATGTTCAGGTTGCAAGGTATGAAATCTCCTTTTTGGATAAATTTCCAAACTATGCAACTATGCTGGATATTTTTCTGGCAATTTCATGGTAACAACTCTTATAAAAAAATCAGAGTCTCACAATATTTATCATTTTTACCAATTTGTTTTTTGAAAGAAATAAAAGAAAATGCGACTTTAAAATTCTGCATATGTTTGGTCTAAACCCCAAAACAAAAAACTCCAAGAAAAATGAGCATCTGAATATTTCCTCCAGCCAAACTATAGGTGTTAACGACATTTAGGAATCAATGCTAACACCAAATAAAGTTGCTTTTACTTCTACTGGACCTTAAGGTAAGGGGAAAAGACTACTTTTTCTTGATAATACTATTTCTAGCTTATCTAGTCCATTTCATTAAATCTTGCTGGCCTTTTCAACCTCTTCAAAATTCCTTCCCCCCCCCCCCCCACTCCATTTCAAACAACAAAAAGGAGTTGGAAGCTGGCTAAATTAACCCCTTTGCGATGAGAATTGTATTGATTGTTATTGTTTGGTGTGCACAGCTGTCTGTGCTAAAAGGTCAAATGTGTGCATGTCGAAGGAAGGGGGGGAAGGGGTGACAGCAGTTTTCTGGCAAAAATACCCTCACCGTGCATACAATTGATACACCTCAGTACCTTTCAGGGCAATAGTGAGCAGCTACTTCCAGCGTGATTGCTTATTTACAATGCTAATGATATGATGAAACTTTCTTACCAGATGAATCTCACACCCCTTTCAATTTAATAAATTAAAAATGAATTATCCTCTGCTAATATTATATCAAGCCTTGATGCCAGTGGTGTTATGAGGAACTGGACAAAACATTTAATTGGCAGAAGGAGAAGGGATTACTCAAAGTTACCTGAAAACCAACAGGAAACACAAATAGCACCTCAAAGTAAAAGCTCAAGTTAGCAGAACTGGTGATATTAGTTCCTACATAATATCCAACACACTGAAGGAACTGAAGTGAGATTAGCTAGCCTTAGAAGATTCATAACTGGTGTATTCAGTTCTACCAATCAATAGAGACCCTACCTGCCCGCTGACTGTCTGGCCAGAGTGGTGCATGCTCTAGTTATCTCCCGCTTGGACTACTGCAATGCGCTCTACGTGGGGCTACCTTTGAAGGTGACTCGGAAACTACAACTAATCCAGAATGCGGCAGCTAGACTGGTGACTGGGGGCGGCCGCCGAGACCACATAACACCGGTCTTGAAAGACCTACATTGGCTCCCAGTACGTTTCCGAGCACAATTCAAAGTGTTGGTGTTGACCTTTAAAGCCCTAAACGGCTTCGGCCCAGTATACCTGAAGGAGCGTCTCCACCCCCATCGTTCTGCCCGGACACTGAGGTCCAGCGCCGAGGGCCTTCTGGCGGTTCCCTCATTGCGAGAAGCGAAGCTACAGGGAACCAGGCAGAGGGCCTTTTCGGTGGTGGCGCCCGCCCTGTGGAATGCCCTCCCATCGGATGTCAAGGTGATGGACAACTACCTGACATTCAGAAAACATCTTAAGGCGGCCCTATTCAGGGAAGCTTTTAATGTATGATATTTTAGTGTTTTTTGGTTTCTGTGGAAGCCGCCCAGAGTGGCTGGGGAAACCCAGCCAGATGGGCGGGGTACAAATAATAAATTATTATTATTATTATAATAGGTGGTATAACAGAATTTGATATGGGACACAGGTGGCACTGTGGTCTAAACCACCAAGCCTCTTGGGCTTGCTGATCAGAAGGTCAGCGGTTTGAATCTCCATGACAGGGTGAGCTCCAGTTGCTCTGTCCCAGCTTCTGCCAGCCTAGCAGTTTGAAAGCACACCAGTGCAAGTAGATAAATAGGTACTGCTGCAGCAGGAAGATAAATAGCATTTTCATGCGCTCTGGCTTCCGTCATGGTGTTCCGTTGTGCCAGAAGCAATTTAGTCATGCTGGCCACATGACCCAGAAAGCTGTCTGTGCACAAACGCCGGTTCCCTTGGCCTGAAGCCCAGAGTCGCCTTTGACTGGACTTAACCGTCCAGGGGTCCTTTACTTTTTTATTCAGTTCTACCAATTAATAGGTAGTATAATAGAATTTGATAACTGAACTATAATTCACTTATCTACCAAGTTTGTAATTCCAGAAACAGTACTGAATACTTAAATCTAAAAATCAGTAAAAAGTATTGCCTTCTGGGCATGCCATTTGATGGAGAGGAAAAGAATGACAGAAGATGACTGGTCGATAGAGAAAAACAAAGTACCGGTACTCATGATGAGGAACAGGGTGTGCTGCTATAGCCTATAATAAGAAAATAGGAAGGTCATGACATTCCAGGAAAGGATTTGCAGGACATAAGAGGCTTGAGGAGTCTTAGGAGGAATTTGACGAATATATGGAAAATGCATTGTAAATTACTTCTTTTGTTGAGCTTTCGGTTCAGGAAGGAATTAGGAAGGGAGGGAGGGAGGAATTATTAAGGGAGGAATTATTAGCATTGCATATGCTTTTGGGTTTCCTTCCTCACAAACTGCTGCTACAGAAGACAAGATTTCAAGTGGCATGTGGTAGTACCCAACAGATGTTCATGGGAAACAACTCTGGCTCAACATTGTAGACAGCTTGCTCAAAGTATTTTCTTTTCCTAGGAAGGGCATAGAATCAAATAATTGTAGAACTGGAAGGGATCCCAAGGGTCATCTAGTTCAACCCCTGCAATGCAGGAATCATAGCTAAAGAATCTCTGACAGATGGCCATCCAACCTTTCCTTTAAAACCTCCTGTGGAGTCCATCACCTTCCGAGGTCGTCCATTCTCCCCCCCCCCCCCGGCAGAGTCCATTTACAAGACACTATAGCACCAAATACCCAAGGGACCAGGAATGAAACCTTGCCATGGGAACTTTCTTTGCTCTTACACAGGATGTGCTTACACAGGATGTGCTTTGAATGGCTCCAAATAAAAAGATAGTCTTTAAACGATTCTCCATTCTTTGTTCTGGAAGGACTAACCTTGCTACAAACAGCATAATTCTACAAGACTTCAAATATAAACAGTTTTAACCAATATACTACTGTGTCAATCAATGTTATGCTAAAGCTGGTAGATCCTTGTATTTTTAAAGAAATACGGAAAGGGGAAAAGCCCCCTCAATAGTAATCAGTTGGAAAAGGAAATAACATTACTGTCATGTAGAGCCAATAAAATGACATCTAATCCTTTTGGGAAATCCAAACAGCAATGAAGTGAAAGTGAGTGCAGATTAACACATCGTAAATCCATTTACAGCCAGGCATTGTTTACACAGTGATTTGCCAGTGCCTGCTAGCCTTCGATCAATCTTTAATTGAAACTGGCTTTCTTACCCAGGTCCCATCCAAAAGGTTATCTTTCCTTCTCTCAAGTAGATATTAACTGATTACATCCCAAATACATGGTTAAGTCAAGTGCACATGTCAAAACCAAGATGGTACAGATAAAACTGGGCTGTGGTGGGTGGGCATTTAAACATATTCTCATTTATTTCAAGGAGGGGTGCCTTCCACAAGGCACCCCTTGTGCCTTGTGCCTTGTGCAAGTAAACTGCACCCATAGTAAATTAAAAACAAATATTAAAATTCTATCATATGCTATGCTATAAAACCCATTGCCTTGTAGTTGTGCTGGGATTCCTAGCATTTGATCCTCAGCACCTCCCTGTGCTCTTTTCCAAACCCATGTTAGGGTATTGTGAAGAGTAGATGAGTATGCCACACCAGGGTGATGCTAGGTGATCATTGTGGCAGACCAAAACCTTATTTGAGTGTCTATAGATGGTTCTATTACATCAACAAAAAGCTGTGCTCACTATCTGCTTTTCCTGGTGCTCAGGAGAGTAGCTGGGTCAGCAGATTAAAGTCTGATGAAGTGAGCAAGCAGTGTGCTTCCTCACAATGGGAAATCTACTGGCACTTGCACATTCCAGCATCTCATGTGCAAGCTTCTATAGGCATGAATGAATGGAAGATGTGCAAGGGATTGTCAAGGAAATAGGAACACCTACAAATATCCCTGCTGAAGTCAGTAGGTACTGAATAAATGCAAGGTGCACAAGAGCCCATCAATGCTCCTACACATGTCCAGCTCACTGAAATGAGTTCTCAGTGGATTGCGCCTTGGAAAACTGAAACTAGGAATGGTCTTCTCTAACAGAATGTTGCATGTATATTGCTTTACACAAATTTTATGAAGCTGAAAAGCAGAGGTGAGCAAATACTATCTTGTGTATTCTTTTAAAAGCTATTTATTGGAGTTGTCTTCCCCCTTACTGATCATTTGTAATTATACAAACTGCACTCACATGGAGGCCAACAGCCAGCAAAAACACATTGCCATTTTAACGCCTTTAGATGATCAAAGCATTAGCTTAATATAATCAGCTCAAATCCATTTACCAGTGAGCCTACCACTGTGCCAAGGGACTGTTTTCCTTTCCAGCCCTATCTATTCAGGAACAGGTGCTATAATAGTAAATTAATTAGTCTGTGGAGGAGCACCTTGTTCTCCATCTCTGCAGGCCTCGCTTGGGTCAAGGCCTTGAGGAAAATGCCATCTGGGCAGAGTTTCCCCCAGAGAAACAATCAAAGCTTACAGATTGCAAACTACAGAGGGAGGGTTCATATGACAATTAACCTTATTAGTCCTAAAAAAACACACCAACCCAACAGTTTATAATGTGTCAACATGTTGGCTCAAATAAACGATCTGCTATGCAAAAATAATCAACCATTCAAAGAAATTTTGTTTTATTTCCTTCTGTCATGCAAAATATACAAAATCTTTTCAAGGGGAAAAATACTCACAAATGTTTATGCAGTGACAATAAGACTTGCAGGTAATCAGGCTATAATTGTAATTTATGTGAATAAAATGATACAACACATAGCAGTTTCAAAATACCAGTTCTAAAAATAAATTGTAATGTGCCATGTTTTACATTGGCAAGAAGGACTATAATCTGTTCCTTCCTTCTCAGGTTTTGCAACTCCACATCAAAATACTTATAAACATGTGGTATCTATCCAACCTAAAGAGGCTTTATACAGGAGAAATTAATTTGACCTTGATCATGTTCACTACCATTGTTGTTGTTGATATACAGTGGAACCTCTGGTCATGTACCATCCTCCTTACAAATGCTTTGGGTAACGAGTTCCCCTAACCCGGAAGTAGATGCTCCTGGTAGCGAACTTTGCCCCGGGATGTGAGCGGAGGCCCCATTAGCAAAAGTGCACCTCAGGTTATGAACTGTTTCGGGTTAAGAACTGACCTCCGGAACTAATTAAGTTTGTAACTGGAGGTACCACTGTGTCAGGAGGTTCTGTACCCACCTCACAGGGGAATTCAGACTGAAACCCATAAAGGAATTCCTTATAGGACCTACATGGTCCAATATTATGGACTATTTAGCAGCCAGCCAGATACCTCTGGAAGCTCACAAGGTCATCATGAAGCTGGCCATCCCCTGTTCTTTGTCCCCCTCACATGCTAATCAGAAATACACTACCTCTGAATATAAAGGTTTAATTTGACAAACGTGCCTTTTATTAATTTCTATAGTCCTTGATTTAAGCTCTCCCTACCAGGAGTCATCACCATAAAATCATACAACTGTAGAGTCGGAAAGGACCACAAGGGTCATCTAGTCCAACCCCCTGCAACGCAGGGAGCTTTTTGCCCAACGTGAGGCTTGAATTCATGACTCTGAGGAGTCTCATGCTCTACTGACTGAGCTATCCTGCAGACTCATATAGTAGTAAATTCTATAACAGAGTTAAATTTTACCTACCCACCTGCAAATATTTAGATGGGTTAGGATGGTGCATAATGTCCTCTCCACCAGCAGAGGAGAACTGCTGTTGATGGTGGTAGCTCCCCAACTTCACCCAAATAGATGATCTGTTGGCAGGTCAGAGAGAGAATGCGGTGGGACTGCAAGGTCAGATTCAACCTCGCCGCACCCCCTGCATCCACCCATCCACTCTCCCTTCACTCAGCCATGAGGATGCAAAGTTATTCCCTTTATCAGGTTCCTGCATATGATGCAATTTGAAATCAACTAAGTATCCAGCCTCCACTTGTGGCCTGGAGCCCCTCCAGGACTCCTGAGAGACTTTGCATCCCCTTTTGGGTATCGACACTGCTGGCAGTAGGCAGCGGGAAACCCAAATGCTGTGTTTGGAGGCAGGGCACCCATGGATACCCTGAGCAGCATGGTCTTTAGGCTCTTCAGCTACATTAGCGTGAAGCTGCCAAAATGACAAATTAATGAAAACCACCACTACCACCTTCTGTCCAAGCCAGTACCATCCAGGTTTGGATTGCCCTGTGAATTACACATGCAAAGAGAAAGAGAGCGGTTGAAAGAGAGAAACTGCATATGCTAATATGTACATAGAGATGCAAATAACTGCTATAATTTAAATACAATACAATACATCTCAGCATCATGGAGAAGGTTGTCGTAGTCAGGATATGTGTGTGTCTGCTTAGTCTGCTGTTCAGGTGCTAACTACTGATAGGCAACTTCAGGTCCCAGATCTCCTTTCTTATTATTCTATTTTTCAATCAGGCCTGGACTGAACAACCCTTCAAATTTAGGATGCTCTTCAAAGTCAGTGGGTTGGACTAGGAACTAGGAGACCAGGTTTCAAATCCTCACTCAGTCATGATGCTCACTGAGTGACCCTGGGCCAGTCACTGTCACACAACTGAACAAAGAGTAGTTGTGAGAATAAAATGGGAGAATCACCTTAACCTCCTTAGAGGAAAGATGGATTATGTATTAGGACTGGGTGATATATCAATATATTGTCCAAAACAAGTTTAAAGTCCATAACGTGATATTGGTTTCATAATTTTTGACCTGGCAATATATTGCAAATCATGGGTGGGTGGGTGGGTGTGATGCAAAAATCAGTGTGTGAAAACCCATGAAGCCAGCCAATACCTCTACATAGCTCCATCCTTATTTCAGACATTGTGATATATCAGTACAGTGGTACCTCAGGTTAAGAACTTAATTCGTTCTGGAGGTCTGTTCTTAACCTGAAACTGTTCTTAATCTGAAGCACCACTTTAGCTAATAGGGCCTCCTGCTGCCGCTGCGCCGCTGCTGCACGATTTCTGTTCTCATCCTGAAGCAAAGTTCTTAACCCGAGGTACTATTTCTGGGTTAACAGAGTCTGCAACCTGAAGCGTATGTAACCTGAAGCGTATGTAACCCGAGGTACCACTGTATATTGCAATGCTTTGCTGGTGATATATCACAATGTTGAAAACCAGATATTGCCCAGTCCTAATATGTATGTAAAAAATAATAATATTTAGAAGGCTGTCCTTGGACAGCCCTTCAATTAAAGAACTGTGCTCTATAAAGTAGGACACATGGCCACCCTACATAATTACATCTTTTTTTCCTTTTCTTCTCTGCCTACTCATACACTATTCCCTGATGAGAAAGGTTTAAGATTAAAATAAACTTATATTATTGTGAGGTTTTATGCCAAAGACAGAAAGAGGAATGCCAGGCTTGGCACCTTGCTAAAACAATGAAGGGGGAAAGCCCAATTACAACAGATGTCTTAAAGGAAGAACAAGAAAACACACATTTCTGAGGTTTTAAATTTTTTCTCTGCTTCCAACAGAAAAGTAAAGCAGCACCCTGCAGACCACGTTGGCCTAAAATAAAAAGAAAAAACTAAGTCTGGCTTTCAAACCTTGGGAAATGCCCCCTCATTGTCTGTTTCTAAATCCTATGAAGAATCCTTATACTCTTCACTGGTGACTCTGATGTCCTTATTAAGTTAATAATGTGTTTAGATGCTTTGTCTTCCTAAACACTGCTTCCACTGACTTACATTTGGGTATAAAGTATTTGCAAACTATAACTGTATGACATTGAAGTCCAATAAGCTATCTCTATGCAGCAGCCTGTTTGATTATGCATTAAGGTAGTCCCTGTTGGCTAGATGTGAGCTGGGTAAGGGATTCTTTGCCTAAGTACCAAGAGCCTCAGTAAGATATAATATATCTGCAAAAGTATTATAACGTTCAGAAGGCCAAATTATGCCTAATGATGCGGGTCTTGAGTGTGAACTTCCTACTGAATTTAAAGAGAGTTGAAGGCGCAAATGCTATCTTATATGTATATGCATTTCTAATATCTTGAGAGTGCAGGTATTCAGTTGAGATTTTCATTAAAACTGAATGTGGTAGTGAAAACTTATCAAGGGTAATGTTATAATCAAGTGGTTCCCTGGGGGTTTGTGATTTTGTTCCTGGCATTCTCTTTTCCTAAGAGTCTCTCCTTCTCTGCCTGATATGATGATTAATTTTTTTTAAAAAAAAAATCTACTCCTTTGCTGTCATGACAGTTTTGGACAACTCCTGTGGCAAATAGTAACCAATAAGAGATATAAAATACGCAAGAAATACAAGCAGCATCTATCAGTCTGGGAATATGCACGTTTCTGAGTTACCCCAACCTCTGAATCAGGCAGAATGGAAAAGCTACTCATTCTATGCTTTGGATGGGAGGTGACAGATACATAGCTGCTTAATTGCAAACATTGTATTTTTATTACAAAAAACGAAGTTTAAAGAAAGTTTCAAGGCTAATCCACATTATCTCTTTGAGGTTCCATGTAACTTGGAATTCACTTATATGAGCTGGCTCAATCAATTTGTCTCCTTGTGTTTTACATCTGATGGGATCAACAGAGCAAAGCCCATCTATGCTTGGAATACAAAGAGCTTCTGCTCATGTAGCGAAGTTCTTTTCTAATATCAGCTCCCTCTGCTACCTAATAAAATACTACCAAAAAAGAAAAAGAAATCTTTACAAGAAGTAGCTTTCAATATACTACAAGGACATGAAACTAAGTAGAAAACTCTGTACACTGAAGTACTTGGACAGACCTGTGTATGTGTTTTGGCCTAAACCAATGGTCAAGGAGTCCATGCAAAGTCTCTTGGGATTGAAGTTATTTATTTTGCTGTCGTTTACTTCTCTCTTTTAACTTCATTCTGCTGTCTCTTCACTATTCCCTTCCTTTATTAGCACCATTCACTATACAGTGGTGCCTCGCAAGACGAAATTAATCCGTTCCGCGAGTCTCTTCGTCTTGCAGTTTTTTCGTCTTGCGAAGCACGGCTATTAGCGGCTTAGCGGCTATTAACGGCTTAGTGGCTTTAAGAAAAAGGAAACAAACTCGCAAGAACTCGCAAGACGTTTCGTCTTGCGAAGCAAGCCCATAGGGAAATTCGTCTTGTGGAACGACTCAAAAAACGCAAAACCCTTTCGTCTAGCGAGTTTTTCGTCTTGCAAGGCATTCGTCTTGCGGGGCACCACTGTATGTTGTGTGTGCTTTGGTGGCAGCTAATGTGGGCTGGAAATCATGGCAAGTGATGTGAGAACATTTAAATATTTTCCATATATAAATGTAATTTAGCTGCTGGAATCACTTCTTCTATATGTGATGGGGCTAAAGGGGTGAACAGAGGAGGTTAACAGATGCATCCACAAGAGAAGAGACACACTAAAGGAACTCAGTGAAGCAGCCATGAAATAATAAGCTCAGCATTGCAGCTGAAAGTGGAAAAAATGAGCTTTAAGCAGTGCAATCCAGTGAAGCAACTGGAACAGATAGGATGCTACAATAAAGCTTAAATCAATCTATGGCCATCATGGGCTTTGTTGTTGTTTGTTTTAAAGTATATCAACATATAGTATTGATTGTAATATATTGTACTATACAGGACTGTCATCCCTTTAGAATCATAGAGTTGCTCATTTATATTTACTATAAATATTTATATCACACCTTTCAATGAATCATAAAACACCAAAAAGGAGTGTGTGTGTGTGTGCGCGCGCATGCGTGTGTGTGTGTGTGCGTGCCTGCTTGGCTATCTATCTATCTATCTAGCAAGACCTGAGTGCCAGAGACATAGCTAGGGTCCCTTGCACCCTCGGCAAGGAGCTATATTGGTGCCCCCCTCCGGGGGGGGAAACACTTTTCCCCAATAGGCATAACTAGAAATTACTACATTTTATGTGACTCATAGGGACGCAGGTGGCATTGTGAGTTAAACCACAGAGCCTAGGACTTGTCGATCAGAAGGTTGGCGGTTTGAATCCCTACGACGGGGTGAGCTCCTGTTGCTTGGTCCCTGCTCCTGCCAACCTAGCAGTTCGAAAGCACAAAGTGCAAGTAGATAAATAGGTACTGCTCCAGCGGGAAGGTAAACGGTGTTTCTGTGCGCTGCTCTGGTTTGCCAGAAGCGGCTTAGTCATGCTGGCCACATGACCCAGAAGCTGTCTGCGGACAAACGCCAGCTCCCTCGGCCAATAAAGCGAGATGAGCGCCGCAACCCCAGAGTCGGTCACGGCTGGACCTAATGGTCAGGGGCCCCTTTACCTTATGTGACTCATGTACTTAAAGTGTCTGGAATGAGGGCAAGGCAAGGAGGAAGGGTGAAAAATTTCACACACCTTTGTGCCATGGTGAAAGTAGGATGGGAAGCGTCTTCCATATTTGATCTCATGGTGACAGTGGTAGCACATTGCCACACACATATTTGTCATACACTCAGAGTTTTTCTTCTAGAAAAAAAGGTACCGGCACTGCATACCCTTGAGTACCCCTGTTGCTAAGATGTTTGCATCAGCTCTGATAAGTCACTTGCTCATTATAATGGCACACAGCACAAATAATCAATGGCTTCATCTCCTCTCAGCATCCTTAGGAAAATATGCTAGGCGTCAGTTATAATCCACTTTCTTGAAAATGTATTTCAAATATTTGGGACCACTTCCATGTAAGTGTTTAAGTTTAGGCTGTTAGTTTTTGTTGTTGCATGTGGGGGATTCATAGATACAGATACAGATATAGATACAGTCAAGAATATGGCACTGAAGGCTATAAAACCAATTTTTCTTAAGGTCCAAAAAGGACTTCAGCTAGTGACAGGCAGTAGGAACATTATAGTGCCTCACTCTTTCATTTCATAAATCAGTTTATCTTATTGCACACATATTTAGCATTTTGCCTACGGAGCATTAGAGTAGTCGGTAATAAGATAAAGGGATGCTAGCACAGGCCTTGGCAAGAACTCCTGTCACCAGGCCTCTTGGGCCCTGAGATCAGCATTCTTAAAATATTAGGATTTGATAGAGTTAACACTAGTCCCCTTGAGCAGATGGGTGAGAAGACTCTGTCAACAGTGCCTGTGATTACTGCAAACAGATCCTTGTTACAATGATAGCCCCTCTGGGACGCTAGTGAAGTGCTTGCTAACCTTGCCATCTCAGAGGTGTAACATATGCTGTTTCTAGGACCTTTTTCTGGCTGACTGATGCTTCTGAAACAGAACCATAAATATTGAGATATTAGGATCTCCATAATCCACAGTCATTCAAAATAGATGGAAATAGAGTTTAATCCTTGTTCTTCACTCGGACCTTTCATTTTAAGCAGCTCACTGTGGCTCCTTTAATACAAGGTGCTTAAGTCCGCAGATATGGCTACGCATATTTCATCTCTGTTGTCACTCTTACATGCCGATCCTATGAACCACTATGTTAGCAAATAAGTTCAAAGTATCAGGTATGGCACTATTACAAGTATGATTTGTGGGGTTTTGTCATCTCACTAACTCAGAAAGTTGAACTAGTGCTGGTATAGACAGGAAGATAAGGACATAAGATGATTCTGCTGGAACAGATCAATGGCCCATCTAGTCCAGCATCCTGTTCTCAAGTAGCCAATCAGGTGCCTGTGGAAAATGTGTAAGGAAGACTTGAACACCAGAGCACTCTCCCCTCCTGTGGTTTTCAGAAGCATTACTACCGCCAGCTGTTAAGGCAGAGTATAGCCATCACGACTGGCAGCCATTGATAGGCTTATCCTTTATTCATTTGCCTAACCCTCTCTTAAAGCCTCTATTACTGCCCCACACAACAACAATCTCTCTGGCACAGGGACATGGCCCTCCAGATGTTGCTGAACTGCAACTCCCATCAGCTCCAGGCAGCAAGCTCAATGGTCAGATGTGATGGGAGCTGTAAACCAGCATCATTTGAAGGCCTGGAGGTTTCCTACATCTGCTCTAGCCTAACGCAGTACAGTGCTAATCTGCATCAGACTTTGGTCCAACTCATCTTTTACTAGAGTGGGATGGCAGTTGCTTCTGTGTGGCGTGGTCCCATTTAACTCCTGCAGTGTCTGTAGAAAGTATTCATTTGATTCTGACAAACTACATTTCCTCTTTATAGGAAATGATACTTATGTAATGGAGTGTGTGAAAAGAAAAGAAGTGGAAAGTAAGAAGGCTGTGGCAGAGGGTTAGAGAAATAAGAGATAGAAGCCAAAGAAGAGACTGCTGAAGTGGATAGGAAGGTGTACTTGGATGTGAAGGGATCAGGGTTCAACTCCTGGTAGCCTTGGGCACCTAGCTTTCTCCCCCAAGCTGATTTAAGTGTTCCAAAAGTGTGAGTGTGGTACATTTCTCAAAATATATGCAAGAAATTCCACCATCCATCCCCTCTCGTGTCAAATGCCCTCTTACGGTTCTCACAATTCTTGGGCAGACAAGAAATGACAGGTTGAGGTTCCTGCTTGAAAAACCGTCAAATCTAGAACTGGGAAATCACCACAGCTTGCAATTTCAAGTGGAACGTTGGGGAACCTACCTCATATAGTCTTGTGGGCAGACCCGTTCAGAAGTGAGCGGCAGCCGAGTACATTTGCCCCAGGCCTCAGAAGGCTAAGCCATCCAGGGGGCCCACCAGTGACTGGCTGCTATCTTGTTTGAGTTTATAACTCAAACTAACAAGACTCCCACCCCAGGCCGCAGACAAGCTCTGCATGGGCTTGCCTATGGGATTCGCAGAGTAGACAATGAGCAATACAACACAAAGTTATCCCAAAACAACAATGGAAAAGAAGCAGTAATAAATTAGACTAGCAGTGATAGTACAAAGCCAGCCTTAACATTCAGAATGTGTTTCGGCATCCAGCCTAAGTCTGTTTTCATCCAAGTTGAGTCCATTACTTCTTACCTTTCCTTCAAGGACACTGAGATATATGGAGTTGCTGCTGCTCCATGTTCAGCATCTTACCACTTGAACTGATGAAGTTTTTGGCAACTGAGACATACAGCCTGATGATAGTCACATCTTGTATTATTTGTGTTAAGACTTTACAAGGAGCAGAGGAAGTAGAGACACAGGCCGTGACAGTTCTTTGTTTCTCATAATCAATAGTTAGTTCTTAGATATCTCAAAACAACTATTCTGCCCATTTTTCATCTCTATATTAAAATATGCCTAGCCTGATTACACTTTCTTCATACATCCTCTACTCTGGACAGGCATTTATTTCTGCCTGAAGATCCACTGCCTGGTTGTCTACAGTGTCATACATGTCAGAAACAGAATTGCTTGCAGGTGTAGTTTTAACAGTATCAAACAATTGCAGACTTATATAATAAGAACTGAAGAGCCCACCATCTGTATGGGAGCAACTGGGTCAAGTTGCACAGTGACTGTGGCTGACTAATCCATAAAGTGGAACATTTTCAAATAGCCCCTGCGGGTAACATAACCCACTATCACATGGTGCCTTGGTAATCCATGCACTCCAGTTCTGCACACTCCATTTCCCAAGCATAGTGCTTGCCACTGTGCATAAGTTTTAATACCAAGATTGGAAAAGAAGAAAAACATTAAAATGAAAAGCAAGTGTTTCATTGGTTCAAAATGATAATGTTCATTAAGTATACCTGTTAGCAAATAAATTTTAGTGTTAAGCAATTCTACAGCATGTTTTTTTTAGCATGCAAAGTATTTTATAAGCCACGCTAACAGCAATCACATAGGTTAACCACCAATATTTCTGTTTTACAGGAAGTAAATAGAACTGATCCCTTACCCACTTGTGATTGGCCAAGCGGATAGCCAACTAACCAGAATAAAAATAAAATAAAAATTATTCACTTCTCATGTCCCTGTGTGGCCCTCTAGCCTCATGCTGTGGCCCCCCTGGAATATCCTGGGGCCCCCAGGGGGTAATATGGATCCCAGTTGGGAAACACTGCTCAAAGTGATGAAACAGAGATCATAAATCCCAATCACACTCTCACACACAAATAATGTGTAAATCATTGGGAAAGAAAGGTAGGGGAAATGAGTGTTCCTTCAGATATACTGACTCAAGGTCAACAGCAGATCTTCAGATGGTGTTTGGAGACAAACTGGTAAGAGAAGCAGTCCTTGAGGACCAGTATAATATTGCCCCCTTTAAATCATACTGTACCATTCCTTTTCTTGCATCCTATATACCTCTACGGGCTCATCCACATTTTTGCTTGACCCTTATTTGTATCATATTGTGCACCAGTTAATTCACCCAGGTTTCAGAACTTTTCTTGTTCCATGGCTGTGCCTTGCGAAAATTCGATCTTACCCGCTGAATTGAAGCTGGGTTAAACAAAACCTCTCTTTGGATTTTCCACGCATCTGATAAGATCTGATTCAGCAAACAAGATTGGATTTTCGCAAGGTACAGCTGCGGAACAAGGAGTGAGGCTCTTGGACATGAGCAAATTAATCAGTAAACAATTTGATCAAAATATGGGTCAAGCAAAAGTGTGGATGAGACCTAGATATCCTTCACCTATACCTCTAAGCCCCTTTATTTCCTCCAGTTCCTCCATGTCAAGCATATAACTATTTTTTATCTACCAGTAGCATAAAAATAATCTGTCAGTGAAATATTTGAGTGACAGTAATGACAAAAGGCTGGTATAGAAAACCAGACATAAATAAAATACAGTGAGAAAATCCTGTTCTCTTGCACAAATACTTCTCTTGTGTATTTCCCACACATGGATTTGCTGGATTGCGCTACAAAATTACTTAAAATCTCAAGCCACAGGGAACTTTCCCTTCCGTGCCACTAGATTATGTTGTTGTGACGCCTGAAACACCTGCACTACTCAGTTCTTTTCTTGGATTCCAGGATTTCCCCCCTCCTTCCTTTTAATAAGAAAAAATTAACAAAGTAAAATTTGTTGACAGTGCTCACAGTTGGCATAGTGGGGGGCTCTACCTATGTGCTGTCACATTTTTTCATGTTCATTTCTGCAGGTGCTAAATACATGCTGACAGCAACATATGTTACCAGTCTTAAATGTGTGTGTGCACGTATGTGTGCGCGGTGTTGTTGTTTTTAACCTAGCAATTAAAGAACGCTCACTGCTAAAAGGAAAAGGAAAAGAAATGCAGGTGAAGCTGCTTGCTGCCCACTGATATCCTCTCTCGTTACCTTCCTCCCTGTCTGGTTATTATAATGAAATGAAAACAAAGTGTGCAAAAAAGAAAATCGATTAGCTTTCTTTGATTTCAGTCCTTCCCCAGTGCTTCCTCCCCTCTTTTTTTATAAGTAGTCTCTTTCTGTTTGTTTTCATCTCTTCTTCTAATCTTCTTATCCTTGCTATGCATGATAGACATGTTCTCTCCAAAGGCGTGCTTCCTACAGATATTATTATATAGGCTATACTAATTTATTCAGTGCATAAACAAATTGAGTTTACAGTAATGATGACCAAACAGTTTCTGGTTTTCTATATAAAGATAGATATTAAGGCAATATTCATCAGAATATATATATCACACACACCTTTCATTTCTTTACAGTACAATATTGAAAAGCAAGGAGTAAACACAAGTTGATAGGCAGCAAACATTTTAAAACTCTTAACTGTTTTTATGTTTTTTAACAACAACAATTTTTACGTCTTCTTAAATAACTTTTGGTTAAATATAGCATGAATTGTTTGTTTGTTTGTTTGTTTGTTTGTTTGTTTGTTTGTTTGTTTTTTCATACCCCACCCATCTGGCTGGGTTTCCCCAGCCACTCTGGTCTGCTTCCAACCAAATATTAAAATACAATAAAAGCTTCTCTAAACATAAATACAATACAATAAAAGCTTCCCTAAACATAACAAGCCTACAGGGTACCGTATTTTTCGCTCTATAGGACTCACTTTTTCCCCTTCAAAAATGAAGGGGAAATGTGTGTGCGTCCTATGGAGCAAAGACGCCATAGCCCCGCGACCCTCTCCCGGCTGGAGAGGTGACGCGCGGCTATGGCAGGAGCCTCTCCGCTGCGCCTTTCCGCTGCTCCCTGACCTGCTCTTTGGGGCTGGTGGTGGGCTTCCCCCCGCCAGACCCAAAGAGCAGGTCGAAAGGAACCTGAAGCCTGGAGAGCGAGAGGGGTCAGTGCACACCGACCCCTCTCGCTCTCCAGGCTTCCAAGGTAGCCGCCTAAACGCACCTTAAATGGCACCTTGTTTTAGAGCGGGAAAACAAGAGGGGGAAAGTTCTCCCCCTCTCTGTGCAGGGCCTCCTGCCGCTTCACTGAAGGGGCGCTGGCAGAGAGGGGAAGAATTTTTTTTCTTGTTCTCCCCCCTCTAAAACAAAGTGCGTCCTATTGTCCGGTGCGTCCTATGGTGCGAAAAATACGGTAAGTTAAAAAATTGCTAAGAGAAAATATGTAATGGGCTTTATCCATTGCTACAGAAGCAGAGTTCCACTCACACAGTGGAACTCCCTCCGCCTGGCTCCCCCCAAATCTGCTCCAGAGAGTCCAACAATCCTCTGGAGCAGATGTTGAGGGTGCATGTGCTGGCCCCGGGGGTAAGGTACCGTGAATGTAGCAGAGTCCACACGAAGCGGGGCGAGGTCCGATGCAGAGAGACGGGCGGGGAACAGGAACGCTGGAACAGAAGGCTGAGCAGGTAACAGGAACACCGGATGGTCGGGAACAGGAGGCCGAGCAGGAAACAGGAGTACTGGATAGTCAGGAACATGAAGCCGAGCAGGGATCAGGAGTACCGGTTAGTCAGGAACAGGAGGCCGAGCAAGGATCAGGATCACAGGAAGGTCCAAAGCCAACAACGACGTTGCTCCCGCAACCTGGGGCCGGGATGAGTGGGCTTTTATCCTCTTCTAAGGACAGGGGCGGTCCCGACCCCCAGGAGCCCCGCCTACCTTGGCCTTAAGGCGAGCACTCCTCCTGGGGGCAACTAGTTCCCTTCGCCTCTCTGCCCTAAGCCTCTGCAGATCAGGAGAGGCCGAAGGGTTACTGGGCCCTGGAGGAGGCTCACCTGTGGCCACTGAGTCATCAGGCTCCTCTGGGGCCAGGAGGACTTCACCTGGGGCCAGCTCCTGCTGCACTGCCACAGGTGCAAGCTCTTCAGCCTCTAGGCCTTGCCCCAGTTCAGCCGGCCCTGGGGGCGGGGACTCCTGTGCAGGCTGGGATTCCTCTGTTTCATCCTCCGAATCGGAATCCCAGGCCATCACACCATCCCCCCTCCCAGGCCCCCCCCTCAACCGAGGGTCCGGACCCGGCTTGCCGGGGTACGTCGCATGGAACTCTCGGAGGCAGGCAGGTGCGTGGACGTTGGCCGCTGGTTCCCAGGAACGGTCCTCCGGTCCGTACCCCTTCCAGTCAATGAGATACTGTAGCTTTCCCCTGCGGTATCGGGAGTCCAGGATGCGTTCCACCTCGTACTCAGGCTCTCCCCGAACCAACACTGGCTGCGGTTGGGGACGGTTCGGGTGGAACTCGTCGGGTGGGGCCACAGGACTCAAAAGGGACCTGTGGAAGACCGGGTGAACCTTCAGGGTTGCGGGTAACCGGAGACGGAATGCCACAGGAGAGACTTGGTCCACGATAGGGAACGGGCCGGTGAAGCGGGCGTCCAACTTCCGCGAAGGTCGAGAGGGGTGGAGATGGCGAGTAGAGAGCCAAACCAGGTCACCGACGCGAAGTTCCGGCCCCACCTGGCGGTGGCGGTCGGCCTGGGCTTTGTACGCTTCCTTGGCCTGGTGCAGTTGCTCCACCAAAAGCTGTTGCTGGGACTGGAGCTCTTGAAGCCACTCCGTCACTGCCGGGACCGCGGATGTCGGCAGCACCTCTGGAAACAGCCGTGGATGATAACCATAGCTGGCCTGGAACGGGGTCTGCTGGGTGGACGCATTCACCGCGTTGTTATAGGCGAACTCCGCCAATGCCAGGTGGTCGACCCAGTCATCCTGCTGGTAGCTGCAGTAACACCGGAGGTACTGCTCTAGCACAGCGTTCGCCCGTTCCGTCTGGCCATCGGTCTGTGGGTGGTAGGCTGACGAGAGGCAGACCTCTGTCCCGAGGGTCTGGTGTAATGTTCGCCAGAACCGGGATGTGAACTGAACGCCCCGGTCGGACACCACGCGCTCAGGTAGTCCATGCAGGCGGAAGACATGCTGAAGGTACAGCTGCGCAGTTTCCTTGGCTGTGGGTACAGATGGACAGGGAGCGCAGTGTACCATCTTGGTGAAATGGTCGGAGAAAACCAGAAGGCAGGTACAGCCACGAGACGAGGGTAATTCCACTATAAAGTCCAACGAAACCGTGTGCCAAGGGCGCGGTGGAACTGGCAATGGCTGAAGTAGGCCGGGGGGTCGCCCGGTAGGACCCTTGGCGCGACGGCAGACATCACAACCAGCAACGTAGCGAGCCACGTCAGCCTTCAGGCGGGGCCACCAAAACTCCCGACTGACCAAATGGGTGGTCCGATACCGTCCAAAGTGCCCTGCTGCTGGGGCATCATGGGCCATCCGGAGAACCTCCAGCCGTAGTGGCCCTGGCGGGACGTACAGACGACCGTGGTGCAGCAGCAGGCCCTGATGCAGGACCAGCCCCGGATATTGTGGACTGGACCCTTCAGCCAGCTCCCGGAGACGATCCTGGGCCCAAGCGTCGGCCCGCTGCTGTTCCCGCACCCGAACCTGCAGTGGCTGCGCCTCCTGGGTGGCCAGGAATGCAGCCGGAGGTAGAATCGTGGTGGGTTCTGCTTGCTGTACCGTGTCTGCGTTGTCTTCAGGTTTCCGGGACAGAGCATCCGCCTTCTGATTCTGAGAGCTAGGGATGTAGCGGATCCGAAACTGGAACCGGGAAAAGAACAACGCCCACCGGATCTGTCTTTGGTTCAGCTTGCGGGTGGTCTGGAGGTACTCCAGGTTCCGGTGGTCGGTTCTCACCTCCACCGGATGTCGTGCCCCCTCAAGATGGTGGCGCCAGACCTCGAAGGCTACCTTGATAGCCAGTAGTTCCCGCTCCCACACAGTATAGTTACGCTCCGCTGGGAGGAGCTGGCGGGAATAGAAGGCGCAGGGTAAAAGTGGCGCTTCCGGTCCGTGCTGCTGAGACAAGACGGCACCGAGAGCCGTACTGGAGGCGTCAGTCTCTACCACAAAGGGTCGAGAAGGATCCGGATGCTGCAAGATTGGCGCTCTCTGGAAACAGGCCTTCAACCCTTGAAACGCCTCCTCCGCCTCCTTGTCCCAGGAAAACGGCGTCTTGGGGCGCAGTAGTCGGGTCAACGGGGTGGTGCGGTGAGCATAGTCCGCAATGAAGGTTCGGTAATAGTTGGCGAACCCCAGGAAACGCTGTAGGTCCTTGCGGTTACGAGGTGCCGCCCATTCTCGAACCGCTGCCACCTTCCCAGGATCCATCTGCACCCCACCTGGTGAGAGTCGGTGACCCAGGAAGTCCACTGACCGCTGATGAAACTCGCACTTGCTGAGCTTTGCATACAGACGATGCTCGCGCAAGCGCTGCAGCACGGTCCGGACATGGCCTTCGTGGCACGCCGGGTCACGGGAGTAAACCAGAATGTCATCCAAGTACACCACCACATACTTGTCTAGCAAGTCCTGGAACACGTGGTTGATGTACCGTTGGAACACAGCAGGCGCGTTGCACAAACCAAAGGGCATAACCAGGTATTCGAACTGTCCGTACCGGGTCCCAAATGCGGTCTTCCACTCATCCCCGGCGCGGATCCGAATCAAATTGTAGGCACCCCGAAGGTCTAGCTTGGTGAACACCTGCGCCCCTTGCACCCGCTCCAGTAACTCCGAAATAAGGGGCAAAGGGTACCGGTCCGGGATGGTGATTTTGTTCAGGGCCCGGTAATCATGGCAAAGGCGGAGCTCCCCACATTTCTTTTTAACAAAGAGCACTGGCGCAGCAGTGGGCGAGGTAGAAGGCCTAATGAACCCACGCTCCAGGTTCTTGCGCAAGAAGTCCTGTAAAGCCTCGCGCTCTGGCTCGGTTAACGAGTATAAGCGACTCACCGGTAGAGGCGCTCCGGGCTGGAGGTCTATGCCACAGTCAAAGGACCGATGCGGCGGTAGCTGGTCTGCCCCCCGTTCCTCAAACACGTCGTGATAGTCCCGGTATTCAGCGGGGAGCGTTGCAGCAACCTCCTCAGTGGGCGCAGCTGCTAGCATCTCAGTCTCAGCCGGAGAACTGGGGTCTGGGAAGTGTACAGTCCGTTTGACCCAGTCAATCCGCACATTGTGAGCCTCCAGCCAGTCCATCCCAAGCACCAGGGGGAACCGGGGCATGGAGGCAATATCCAGAGTTCGCATCTCACGGTGCTGCTGGAGGCACAGGACCAGGGGCTGGGTCTCCTGAGTGACGGCACCCGAACGCAGGGGCCGTCCGTCGATTGCCTCCACCTGCACCGGTTCTGGCTTATTCCGCAGTGGCACCCGATGCTGGGCAGCAAAAGCAGCGTCCATATAAGAGCGGGTTGCGCCCGAATCCACCAGCGCATGGGTAAGAATCCATGGCCCTCCTGGAGGGTATAGATGTACCGGAACCATAAGGTGTTGTAATTCAATTGGTGCGGCCCCATTCTGTGCTGTTTGGGACCCCCGGTAGCCAGGGCCATCAGCTACTGGGGTTTGGTGGTTTCCCTGCGGCTGGTGTTTCTCAGGACAGGACCTTGCATAGTGTCCGCTTCCGCCACAATAGAGACAAAGATTCCCCTCCCGACGCCGCGACTTCTCTGCGGGGGAGAGGCGTGGCCGCACTGCCCCAAGCTGCATAGGTTCCTCCAATGACTTAGCTGGGCCCGTGGGGCTGCTGGTCGACACTGGGGCCAAGAACTGGAGGTGCCGGCGGTCCCGAGCCTGACGCCGGTCCTCTAGCCGATCGTCAATCTGTAGACTCCATTGGATAAGGGTGTCTAGCGTGGTGGGGCGTTCCATCGTGGCCAGCTGGTCCAGTATCTCATCTGAAAGCCCCTCGAGATACTGGTCCCGGAGAGCCGAGTCGTTCCAGGTCAAGTCCTGTGCCAGCAGCCGGAATTCTGTGGTGTATGCGGCCACCGTGGACTTGCCCTGTCTCAACCGCCGAATCGCCCGGTTGGCTTGACTCCCTTTCTGGGGGTTGCCGAACGCGGCCTCCAAACGATTGCAAAACCCCGTATAGTCTGCCAGCAAGGGGGAGTCTTGCCTGAGTAGCGGCAACGCCCACTTGGCCGCCTGGTCCTTTAACAAACTAATCAAAAAGTGCACCTTGGTGCGGTCGTCAGGAAAGTTCCGGGCTCGCCCCTGAATATATAGCTTGGCCTGGGCCAGGAACATAGGAAAGCTGGCCGGGGCTCCATCAAATTTCTCAGGCAAAGCCACTGGGTACTTGCCAGGAGTCGGGGCGTCGGCCCCAGGAGCCGGTAGGGCTTCTAAGCGTTGCTGAAGTGCCACGACCGCGTCACTGAGCTGCTGCACGGTGTGAGTTAAGGCCTGGTTCTCCTGGGCCAAAGTCACCAGTGCAGCCGCCTGGTCCTCCATGGCCTCTGGCTCTTCCCGAACGCACCCCTACGAAGGGGGAGTGCGGGTGTGGCGGGAGCAAACTGTGCTGGCCCCGGGGGTAAGGTACCGTGAATGTAGCAGAGTCCACACGAAGCGGGGCGAGGTCCGATGCAGAGAGACGGGCGGGGAACAGGAACGCTGGAACAGAAGGCTGAGCAGGTAACAGGAACACCGGATGGTCGGGAACAGGAGGCCGAGCAGGAAACAGGAGTACTGGATAGTCAGGAACATGAAGCCGAGCAGGGATCAGGAGTACCGGTTAGTCAGGAACAGGAGGCCGAGCAAGGATCAGGATCACAGGAAGGTCCGAAGCCAACAACGACGTTGCTCCCGCAACCTGGGGCCGGGATGAGTGGGCTTTTATCCTCTTCTAAGGACAGGGGCGGTCCCGACCCCCAGGAGCCCCGCCTACCTTGGCCTTAAGGCGAGCACTCCTCCTGGGGGCAACTAGTTCCCTTCGCCTCTCTGCCCTAAGCCTCTGCAGATCAGGAGAGGCCGAAGGGTTACTGGGCCCTGGAGGAGGCTCACCTGTGGCCACTGAGTCATCAGGCTCCTCTGGGACCAGGAGGACTTCACCTGGGGCCAGCTCCTGCTGCACTGCCACAGGTGCAAGCTCTTCAGCCTCTAGGCCTTGCCCCAGTTCAGCCGGCCCTGGGGGCGGGGACTCCTGTGCAGGCTGGGATTCCTCTGTTTCATCCTCCGAATCGGAATCCCAGGCCATCACAGTGCATGAGAGCTGCACCCTCAAAGGGGAAGAGAAAGGGAAAGTTTCAACGTGCAAGTCTATTATGTGAACTGAACAGCAGTGTCAGATACAACCCAATATAACTTATTTTGCATTAAATTTGGTTTGCATTAAAGTGGTTCTTGGAATTAAAGTTAATTCATAGCAACAAAAAAGTTAAATGTCGTATTTACAGTATTTCATTCCAAAATAAATTTACATTGCAACCCTAGGCACCTCTACTCAAAGGTCATTCCAACTGTGTCCACTTGGGTTTATTTTTAAATAAGTGTGCACAGGATTGCTAGGTAAGCATGTTAAAAGTAAAAAAGAAACTTTTATTTCAATATAATTATATGTATTCTCATTTTCACAGTGTGCATTTCACTTCCAGATTTTGAAAAATGAAATTTGTTTTCAGAACAAAGATGAAGAGGAAAGGTCATATGTAAATTGTCAGCATAATCTAACTCTACTGTCTTGTAAAAAGTTGATCCCAGTCTTGCGCGCGCTCTCTGTCTCTCTCTCTGTGTGTGTGTGTGTGTGTGTGAGAGAGAGAGAGAGAGAGAGAGAGAGAGAGAGAGAGAGAGAGTCTGTCTGTGTATCTGCATGCCTTGGCTACAGGTACTTCAAAAGGATCTGTATCATCATCTCTACAAACAAAGAATCACATGGGTTTGGGGTTTGGTTGGTGGGGAAATAGACTGAATTAACTTCCCTTTACAACTGATCAGCAGTGCTCATGCTAACACCACCAGCCATCCCGTTGAGACTGCACTCACAGTTCAAGATCCACTGACAGGAATCACATATGTTGCCTCAGAAACTAGATGTAGCCTGGATGTAGCCTAACATCATGTGATTGTGCAGGTCCCAGAGCAGTAGCAGATTTGCTTTGCTAATACTATTACTTTCTATTTGCCAATTCCAATTTCAAATTCCAAAGAATTTCAGTAAGTATCATTCAGTGTTGTGGGACACGGGTGGTGCTGTGGGTTAAACCACAGAGCCTAGGGCATGCTAGTCAGAAGGTCAGCGGTTTGAATCCCTGCAATGGGGTGCTCTCCCATTGCTTGGTCCCTGCTCCCGCCAACCTAGCAGTTCAAAAGCACGCAGTGCAAGTAGATAAATAGGTACTGCTCCGGCGGGAAGTTAAACGGTGTTTCCGTGCGCTGCTCTGGTTCACCAGAAGCAGGGCTTAGTCATGCTGGCCACATGACCCAGAAGCTGTACGCCTGCTCCCTCAGCCAGTAAAGCGAGATGAGCACCGCAACCCCAGAGTTGTTCGCAACTGGACCTAACAGTCAGGGGTCCCTTTACCTTACCATTCAGTGTTAGTGAACTTTCTGTCCTTAACAGATCTGACATGAATTGACCTGGTCTCTAAGGATAATTTTGAAGGCACTGCTATTATTTAATGATTATATCTTTAATTTGCTACGCCAAAGGATAAAGGTAAAGGGACCTGTGACCGTTAGGTCCAGGGTGAGGCGCTCATCTCACTTTATTGGCCGAGGGAGCCGGTGTACAGCTTCCGGGTCATGTGGCCAGCATGACTAAGCCACTTCTGGTGAACCAGAGCAGCACACAGAAACACTGTTTACCTTCCCGCTGGAGCAGTACCTATTTATCTACTTGTTCTTTGATGTGCTTTCGAACTGCTAAGTTAGCAGGAGCAGGGACCGAGCAACGGGAGCTCACCCCATCACCAGGATTCAAACCTCCGACCTTCTGATTGGCAAGCCCTAGGCTCTGTGGTTTAGACCATAGCGCAACCCATGTCCCATGCCAAAGGATAAATGGACATAAATCTGGCATGAGGGATCACAAGACAGGGAAGGCAGTAGGAGAACACTTCAATCTCCCAGGACATTCAATACAGGATCTCAAAGTAGCAGTCTTATTACAAAAGAATTTCAGAAATAGACTTGAAAGAGAAGTTGCTGAATTACAATTTATTACTAAACTGAAAACTATGGAGAGACCTGGTCTGAATAGAAACATTGGATTCTTATCTCATTACATATGCTAAAGCTATTTTTGGGTCATCTGCATACTATCCCTTGCTTTTTCCTGTAGGACTAATTGCAGTCGTTAACAGTTGTCAACAGGTTTACCATACCCATTGAGTCAATCACCCATCTCCTACTACCCTTCTTAGAAAAACCTCACCCCACCCTCCCACTATATATAAGGGTCTGGTGACTTCTGTTTCAATGTATCTGCAGAAATGTGCATGCACACGAAAGCTTATGCCCAGAACAAACTTAGTTGGTCTCTAAGGTGCTACTGGACAATTTCTTAATTTTTAAATTTAATCTGCTGTTTCCCAAAGGCATTCAAAAATCATGGGCTCAATCCACTGGAAAGTTTCCTTGGCACAATTCCCACTGAAATTAAAGGAATCTATGCAAGAGCATAGTGAACTGCATCCTAAATAAATAAATATTTTAAAAATAAACTTCACTTAATTCTCCCAATACAAAGCTAAAATCTCAAGTAGCTTCTATCCAGTTCCCTTTGGAATACCTCTTACCTTTCCCTATTGTTTCCCTTTTCTTTAAAATAGGTTTAAGATTATGGATTTAAATGTGATTTATCTCACCAGGTATCAAGTAAAAGTATAAATTTTATTCATTAATTCACTCACTCACTCACTCACTCACTCACTCAAGCTTAGTCCAGAGTACTAAAGGTAAAGAAAGACATTGTTGGGCTCTGTATTCCCCTTTCCCCTATCCAATATATTTGAGATGGGAACTGTTCCCCGCACTCATATTAGCTTTAACCTCTTGGAACGTAAGCCTCCTACCTCAAGCCAGCCTCAGGGTGCAAACAATGGTGGGTGGAGAAATCTCTTAATCACAAACCATATCTCCTCCCAAGGCGCTAGGTGTTGGAAGATCACATCCGAACGGAAACCAGAAGAAAAGTATAATAATCCTATGCTATACAAACCATCATATTCAGCTACCAGTATGAAACTGGGCATTTTAATGCTGCTCAGTATAATGTTAGCAACTTAGAGAAACTACCATTTAAACTAGCTAACAGATTAACATATACATGCACTGAAGTAAAGTGAAAGCACATGTTTTTCGTTCCTCAGCACTAGGTAGTTTTTGTAAGACTCCAAGTCCTTTAAAAGGGTTAAAAATGCAGATGCTGTGAATAGAGTCTAATCCTTAAGGCCCTGAAGCATTAAGACGTATCTCCTCCTTAGGGTCCATCTCTGTCCATAATCAATTTCTTCCCTTGGAGAACATTAATTGTCTCTAATGATAGCTTTCCATCAATACATCCTTGATCTTAAAAGGCCTGTACAGCTCTTCCCTTTATTCAATCAAATCATCTGTACAATTGCCCTCCCTTAGTAAGATAATACCTTTTAAGCCTTGTATTTTAATATAAAAAATAAGAGGTAGCAGGAAATTCTAATGGAAGTGCTAACATTTGAGAACCAGGATGATGGCTTCCATTATCCTAAATAATGTTTGAAGATTACAGAAAGCACTGCGTTTCAAAAGGTGGAAACTAATCCACCACTTTCAAATTATTTCCTTCTTCAAAAACCTGTTCTAACATTAGGATGTTGTTTTTGTGAATGGCTAGAGGAGTGTATATTTAAATATTTGAATGTGAAAGATCATTTCCAGGTCAGGGCAAAGGGGTGGGGGAAGCAAATAATTACTATTTATAACTAATAAATGGTGAATGATTTGCAGAATTGACAACTTTAAACACAGAAGCCCTTTATTTTTCCAGTTAAGCTGTCCGTGTTCTGCTCACTCAAACCACTATAACCCTAATCAGAAGTTCCTACCATTAGTTAATTCCACAATAGAACAAAAATTCTGTCTCTGTGGCCTATTAATGTGTCTTGCTTTCCTTACCCCCCTGCTTTCCTTTTCTGTTACATGCTTTTTCTAAAGGCATGGAATTTCATCCCCCCCCCCCCCCCCGCTTTTAACCATTCAGCTGTTTTGTTTCTATTCAAATACAGGATTCCTCACACACTCTCCTCCCTCTGCCCCCTCTATAGGTTTAATCTAAATTGCCTGGCATCAATCTGTGTTTTTACCTATTGCATAGTAGCCTGCCTTCGTTTGCAGAAACCGCTGTTTATAATAACTTAAGGAGCTAGAGAAGAAATATTGACGGGACAAAAGATACAAGCCCTCCAGAATTATTTTCTTGGCAATTTTTACATCCAACATGCAAACAACGTCATTTCAATGTTATGACTACACAGTGTCATTTCCCTCTACGAGAATGAAGCATTTTCTCTGTTGAGAGAGAAAATGAGCATTCACCAATCTATCTGCAAATTTGAGCACATTCTTCTTATTCGGAAATATCAGTCTCTCTTTTACTCTCTCTCCTAGACACACATATTAAGGTTGAAGACTCAAGGAACTCAAAGAACTGTAATAAAGGGCAAGTGCAACTAGCTAAAATATTTCTTATGTATTTCAGCAACAGTAGCCTTTTGTTCTAAAACCTGCAGATTTATTTCATAAACATAAAATTGCATTCATTTTCCTGTATTGCATAAACTGTTGTTGTTTTTTAAAGAAGAAATATATTGATTGTAAAAGCTGCATAAATAGCTGAAATATATTTATGTTGTGCCGGAAATATAAGGAGGAAAGAAAGTAGCACAGAGACAGGTAGATACAATCGACCTAAGAGTTATCAAACAAAAAGAATGTGAGAGAGAGTGGGAGAGAGTGTGTGCAGTTAACAACCCTGATAAGAGATGAAAATTGTCAGTGAGGCAGATTGAGTTTATTCAATGCCCTGATAAGCACCTATTTGCTCTTCCACATAATGCTCTCTCAGTATTTATAAATTATCATTTAATTATGCTGGCAAGTGGTAATTGTCAAATAAAGCTCCGATAGGCATAAGCCTTCAGGCTGCACATGACAGAAAAATATCTGTTAAAGCTGGGCTGATTCACACGCTTAGGAAATCATTTCCTTTCTTCTTCCTTTTTTTATCCTTGCTAACAAATTATATGAACCAGCACACTTTTGTGCTTTGTGGGCATTTTGAAGTCTATTCAGATTACAGGAGAGAGGAAAAATTAGTTGTTTCAGTATCTACCATCCCAAATTATTGGGCTGATTTAAGACACCATGTTCTTGTTTTAACAAAAGAATGGGAAACATCAAGGAATTTTAGCATTCTACTGCTTCGAATTTATGCTCAGGGTCATTTTTCAGTCAAGTAAATCAAGATTTGAGGAATTATTTAACATTATGCATAGGAGACTTGATACAGAGTAATGGTAAAATAAAAAGTGTCATTTATCCCATTAGGATAGAGACATGAAACATTGAAAAATCTTGAAAAAACCCAGTCCATTGCTACTTATATTCAATTATACTAAATCCATTAAACCTTCTAGTACTACTTACTTTAAGTGTTTTTTGAAGTATTTGCTGGTTTGTTGAATAAATGTCTAAGGACTACAATGCCTGCTGCCCACAGAATAGATTTTAGTATAAAGCCAACCCTATGTTCAATGAGGGAAAGGGTTTTTTAAAAATAAAAAAATCCTATGAATTAACCTAGACTAGCATTGTGAGCATCACAGAAACGGGTTTTATGGGGAAACAAATCTGTTTTAAGGCAGCCTTACACATACAACCCAGTGATGAAAACATCTAGGGGCAAAAAAAGGAAAGCTTTTCAGGTTTGTTTTTCATTTAACAATTTTAATGGCACCACAAGCATTGACAAGGACAGATGGCACAAATGTTGTACAGCTCTGCTTTTCATCCAGCTAGTTACCCTAAATTTCTCTACAACAGGGGCACTGCTGTAAGACATTTCCCAGTATTCTGCTCAGAAAAAAGAGCCATAGACAGGAGTGAGCCCCTACTAGGCAACCTATCTATAGCTGAGCAGTTAAACTGATATTATTTACCAAACCATGCATAATGAAAATGGCTGTAAGATTTTCTGATCAGGACCCACCCTCACATCTACTCTGATATTGAAACAAATGAGTTTTATTTTTATAAGGTTTGCTTATAAATATATATTTATCTATAATGGGCCCACCCACAGTGCCCCCCTCCCAGAGGGCAAAACCCAAGCATCAACAAGTGTAAACAAACCTGACAGGACAATGTTACAGGATTTAAAATAGGCCACAAATTTTATTGATTATATAGGTAGGCTTTGGCTCAGGTACTGGGTATAAATCCATTATCAGCCTCCAGATGGAGGGCTGATGCTTAAGCAGGATCATGCTTGAGGTCATTCAAGATGTGGGTCTACTAAGGTGGCCCTCTTTAGGCTGCTGAGGGAAACTCTACGGCCCGTCTGCCCCATGATTGTCTTCTGGACAGAGACTTCCACTTACCCCAGCTGGCCCCTGATAGGGCAATTTCAAACTTTAAGGCAGTGGCTGGCCAGGGAGGCATTTCAACAGTCATTTCACCCTCCAAGTGTGTGAGGGGCTGCTGCACTAGACAACAACCTCCACCCACCTCTGGACCAGGTAAGCAGTCATTCTTTGCATCAAAAGAATGTTCTCATTGGTGACAAAGTCCCACAAGAATTAGATGATAAATTTTAAATTATGTACATACACAATAAACACAAAATAATGAGTGTGCATGTTCACATATGAAACTCTTATAGTATCATTTAAAATGAATATACATAAAAGTAGTTCACAGGAAAATTATAAACAATGCAGAATATAGTCTCTGAAACAATTATTTTGCATTCATCACTAACCTAATATTAACACAAAACTTTCATAAGCCCAAATGAACTAGGAAACATATTGTTTATGTGTGCAAATGGACATAAATGTGATTTATTTCTTTTTAATTTAAAATATTTTAAGGCCACTCTTCAGGGCCCATCCAAAGCAGCTTACATTTTTT